>NC_090822.1:66125792-67441417 GCF_000390325.3 Nicotiana tomentosiformis | reverse complement strand
AAGAAGGGAATCTAGGTGGATGATGAAGTGTTGTCACGGCCAGGTGCGCCAGTTCTCTAATATGTTGTACATCCTCCCTTAAGGACTCCATTTCCTGGGCCATCCTAGCCACATGTTCGTCATTCCTAGTGTTGTATTTTTCCTCCGATCGTTGCGGGCTGTCAGCTATGACCAGATCATGTTCAGTTGGGTCTTCTGCGGCTGACATATTTCCCTTTGACCTTAGATTGTATGGTGGTTCCACCAGTTTTGATCGACACAAACCACCTTTCTTTCTTTTTGGGGTAATAATAAAGCAAAAGAAACATAAGAATAAAGAAAAGAAAAAGGGCAAGAGTTAGTTTCTTTATTTATATGAGCAGGAAATCACATAGAGCAGATAATTCGTGCATTACGGCTAGCACGTTCCTAGAATTCATGGGGACCTCTCATTGTCGAAGGTAGGCATAATTTGCGGATATTTGACAGATATTTAGACATGACACATTTAGATCTGATGCAATTTATTTTCATTGATAATTTGGACTGATACAAGTGGGAATAAGGGTTACATCATTGTTTCATAGAACAGCATGGGCTTGGACAACTTGCCCTTTTTGGAAAGTAAAAGAGAAAACTAGGGATAAAGGTACAAAGTAGGAAAGAGGAGAAATCAACCAACTCTAGTAACCATCCCCTAAGTTGGTTCTCATGTCCTTCTCTTCTTCTGGCTTCTTTTCCGGATCTTCCTTCGGGTCTTCCTCAAACTCCTCTTCATCATCGTTGAATTAAGACTCCTCATCCGGATCTTCTTATGGCTCTATGCTAGACTCTATCTGGATGCACTCCACTACCCGATCATCACCTTCAGCCAGTGGCAACATGTGGTCAATGGATCCCGGGACCACCTGACGGTGCATTAAAGTGGTCACCAGGTAATACAACATGATATCATGGTAAATATGCAAAGCAACCACTGCGTCCTCTAACCAGGCTATACCTTATCTGCTTGAGCGGGCCAGTTCTTCTTCTTCGTTAATCCAGACGTAATACTCGGGAGTACACCATACGTTTTGACCCATAGGCATTGTTACCAGGTCATTCCACTCTTCTTCCAGTCTTCTTATCTTGGGAATTGGGATCTGGCCATTGTACTCATCCTCGTATAGCATTTTCCTTGTCCACAGAGGTACATCTTAGATCATCCTGAATTGTGTGAGGACCCGTAGGGGTGAGTATGGTGGAATGCCTTCTAGTCCGATCAACTCAATGAAGTATTTTTGAGGAGTCCTCAAGATTGCCCTTCCACCTAACCAAGAGAGTTTCCAGTTGATCCATTCTCCTATCAGATTGGTCAGCGTTTCCCTCCATTCTTCTTGTCCATGTAGGGAGATCCAGTGTGTCATTCTTTTATTGTGGATGCGGATCATATTGCTGACACCCACGAAGTAGTCTATGGTGGGCTCTCGCTAGAATAAATGTTCAGTGGCCCAAATCTGAAGTAGCAAGTTATAACACTTAAATAAATCATACCCTCGTGCACATGCGGATAATGCTCTCAACATCTCAGCTAACACCATTGGCACCAAAGTAGATTGAAGATTGTCGTGGAAGGTTGCCAGGACCACTGGTAATAATTGATATTGATACGACCCCTTCGCTACGGGAAGACCAATAATCCCAACAGTGCCATTGCTCAAGTGATAGGCTTGAAACTCTCCCACGTCACCTGGTAACATTATAACTCCCATGCCATTCGTAGCTTTCATTGTGCCCAAACCTGTCAAACATCTGGTCGAGGTTCACACATCCGTCCTCGATACTTCTAAGGCTTCTGTTGTTGGCAAGTCCTAAGGCATCCAAGAATCGGTAACCGGGCATAGTAACTGGCAATACTAGCTTTCTTCCGTTGAACTGTAGCTCCGTGAAACCTGTGACTTCCTCCAATGTCGGTACCAGCTCACGGTCGACAAATTTGAACACCACCTTATCCGGGTCCCAAAATTCTATCAATAGGCGAGTGAGCACCCTGTCTGCTCGGATGTTCATTAATGCAGTTAATGCCCCCAGGTGCGTTCGAACCTCATCTACGTGTTCCCAACGAATATTCTTCCACCACTGTTTCAACTTATGTGGTGCTCCCATTACTATGATGATTTCAGGAATGTTTTGGTTGATTTCTATTTTCTGAGGTGGGTAAAAGAAAGATATATGGGTAAGTGTTTGCTTCGGATCTATAAGTGTCTTGGCATGTTTGTTTGTCTTTCCACAGAAGTTATGTCGTTGGGTGCATGACCCGTTGACATCGGGGTGGCTTTCCTAATTGTGTGTCGGTACCAAAGACCGACTCACCTAAAGTTTATGCAGTATGACCTATTTTACTAGAGTAGAGTGTTTCCTACTTTGAGTTGGACTGAAATCTGCGAGAAGTTATGTCAGTTGACCTGACAAAGCCATTCTCTGAAACTAGAGAGTTTTGAAAAAAAGGTTCGGAGGAGTGTAAAAGACAACCCTCGCGTGCCATTGTGTGTGATAGAATAAGTCCAAGGCTCGATTGGAAGAAATGTGATGACAGTGTGTATAAAGCAGTAACATGCAAAGGTGTAGCAGCAATAAGTATGGTAATCATAAAAGGCATTATAAAGAGCAAATAAAGCAGGTAAGCATGTAATTGCAATTTCAACTATAATCAAACAAGGTATAAAGCTAGAGGCCGAATTAGTCTAAGTCTGCTAAGGTCAAAACCTAAGTGTGATATCCCCGGCAGAGTCGCCATGTTGTTGTACCCTATTTTGCACTAGTCAAGACAGCATTCAACTTGTGGTTTCTTTGTTGTTGATGAAAGAGAGTCGCCACCTAATATTTAAAGGTATACTAAGGTACCTATTTAATTACTAAGTTATCTTCATTATAGGTCTGTGAACCGGTGAGATTATGGGTAAGGGTTTTTATTCTTGTAAGGGGAAGGTATTAGGCACCCCTTAAAATTTACCTAAGATAGCTCCATAGGACATAGACTGATTTCAAGGAATCAGTTATTTATACTATGTTTGATTACTACTAAGGCATGGCTCACTATATATTAAGGAAGTATATATGTAAGATTTAAGAGGGATGTGGGATTATAAAAGAGTTATTGAAGGTTAAGAGAGTTTTGAAAGTGGTCTATATTTTAAGGCTTGTAATTATTAAGTTATGAAAGTAAGTACTTTGAAGAATATATGCTAATGTAATTTTAAAAGATGTTCATAGAAAAGTGATTCTAAATGTACCTTGGTTTAAAAAATCTAAATGGAGCGATCTTTGAAGAAAACTCAATTGAGGCGATAGTACCTCATTGCTTTTATAGGAAAATCAGATTTTCATTCCATGTTAGTAAAAACGAACGATTCTTTTTTTGATTTCCTTTTGAAAATGGGTTGCTTCTTTTGACTAGAGGCCTAAGCTTCAAAAATCTTTAAGAGAGGTGAGTGTACAAGATGAACAAGTTATAACTAATGATGCGAAGATTAATTACTAATTGATTCCCTTAAGTCCTATATCAGTTAAGGTTTGCGTATGTTTCATATGATATAAAGTACGAAGGTAAAGCACATAATTTAATATATAAGTGTTGAATACATGATAATGAAATACAATAAGGCAACAAAGGCAGTAAGCAAAAATAATGAAAGCAGTAAGCTAAGCTATGGAAATAATGAGCAGTAACGAAAGAAGTAAGGGAGAAAAGACTGGACTCTGATGATTGGGTCTCAATAAGGTAGGCGCAGCAATTTGAGAGGTGAGGCTATAGCAGACTGGACTCTTCAAAGATGCAGCAAAGCTGGTTTGGGCCTGAGTTCCTTAGGAACTCGGCAGGCCAAAATGTATGCATGCCCAAAAGAATAAAAGAAGGTCATTAGAAGTATATTCCACATTCTCAGCATATTCAAAACATTTATGACATGTACTGTCATGCCCCAAAACCGAGGAGCGCGACCGGCGCTCAACTGAGTGAACCCGACCGAGCAAGACTATTAGATTTCCTTCTACCTAAACTCACTCATGAATGAAGAGAATATATATGTTTTCGTTAATCAACCAATAAAGTGATCATGTCTGCAATACCAATTTCTTACCATCAGTTACTTTATTTTAAAGTATCAATTCCAAACACATTTTTCATAATCTGAAGTAGAAATAGTAATTCAAGCACAACACACGAGTTTGACTTCCCCAGCACCATTATGCAACCCACACTATGTCTAAGAAGCCTTTATAGATAAAGATGAGTACAATGATAATGCCGACAACAAGGCCCCGGCTATACCTCAAACAGAATACACAAAGAACAAAAGATACATGACCCCAGGATGAAGTGGGGCTCACCAAGTCATCAGGGAAGAAGGTGTACTGCTATCACTGATCAATATCTCCTGTTGTAGAACCACCTGCATCCATTTAGAGATGCAGTGCCCCCAGCAAAAGGGACGTTAGTACCTTCGAATAGTACTAGTATGAAAACTAAACACCAATTTAAGAATTCAGAAATACAAGATGAACATGATGAACCAGTGAGGCAATAGAATAATATAGATAACCGTTTAAACTAGAGCAAGCTTATTAAGAGCTATCAATAACATTTATAGGATTTAAGATGAGATCCTCTATAACCATCTTCACACAAAGCGGCCTCGCCGCCTCACCCGATGTATGCAGGTGGAGGTGTAAGTACAATACCATAACTTTACTCAAGCGGCCCTGCCGCCTCACCCCAATGTATGTGGGTGGATGTATAACCACAGTACCAAGAACCTACACAAGCGGCTATGCCGCCTCACCCCAATGTTTGCGGGTGGAAAATACATCAACGATACCATTGGAACTTAATTCCTGGAAATTCTTGCTTTTAATTCCTGGAAATTCTTTTCACAAGCATCTAACCATTGGAACTTAATTGCCTTCTACGTCAATTTAGTTAATGGAAATGCAAGAGTAGAAAACCCCTCAACAAACTTTCTATAATATCCACCTAAGCCTAAGAAATTGCGAATCTCTGTTGGAGTTGTAGGCCTCAACAAATTCTTCACAGCCGAAATTTTCTGAGGATCAACCTTAATCCCCTCACTAGAGATAACATGACCCAAGAATGTGACAGACTCGAGCCAAAATTCACATTTCAAAAATTTTGCATACAACTGGTGTTGATACAGAGTCTGCAACACTGCCCTGAGGTGACCGGCATGGTCCTCTCGATTGCATGAATATACAAAATATCGTCAATAAACACTATCACAAAAGAATCAAGGAATGGCTTGAAAACGCGATTCATAAGATCCATGAAGGCTTCTGGGGCATTTGTTAGCCCAAAAGACATCACCAGAAATTATAAATGCACATACCGGGTTCTAAAAGCTGTATTTGGAATATCCCGCTCCCTGATCTTCAATTGGTGATACCCGGATCTTAAATCAATCTTGGAGAAGTAACTGGCACCTTGCAATTGATCAAACAAATCATCTATCCTTGGCAGTGGGTTCTTATTCATGATTGTGACTTTATTAAGTTGCCGATAGTCAATACACATTTTCAGTGACCCATCTTTCTTTCTTACAAAAAGGACCGGTGCACCCCAAGGCGACACATTTGGCCGAATAAAACCCTTTTCTAACAAATCTCTCAATTGTTCCTTTAGCTCCTTTAATTCTGCCGGTGCCATTCTGTAGGGTGGAATAGATATAGGATGTGTGTCTGGCATCACATCAATCCCAAAATCAATCTCCCTGTCTGGTGGGATCCCAGGGAGTTCATCCGGAAAGACTCCCAAAAATTCATTCACAACAGGCACGGACTCAAGTGTAGGTGCCTCAGCATAGGTGTCCGTAACCCGGACCAAATGGTAAATACATCCCTTGTTGATCATATTTGTGGCCTTAAGGTAGGAAATAAACCTACCCTTTGGCACCACATCATCACCCTTCCACTCAATAACTAGCTCATTTAGAAATTCGAACCTAATAGTTCTGGTTTGGCAATCGAGCTTGGAAAAACATGAATAAAGCCAATCTATCCCCATTATCACATCAAAATCAACCATTCTCAATTCAATAAGATCGGCCATGGTGCCCCGATCATGAAACATGAAAACACAATCCCTATAAACTCTCGCAGCCAAAATAGACTCACCAACTGGAGTAGATATAGAGAACGGCTCATGAAGCTGTTCTGGTTCTATCCCAAACTCCATAGCAACATAAAGAGTGACATATGACAAAGTGGAACCGGGATCAATAAGAGCATATACATCATGATATTGGACAGTCAATATACCTGTGACAACATCTGGAGAAGCCTCTGATTCCCGACGTCTCTACATAGCATAAAATCTGTTGGGTCCTCCCGAATTCTATGCACCACCCCTAGCTACACCACGCCCTGCGGGTGCTGGGGTGCCTCGAGCTGGAGGTGTTGTGGATGTAGTAGTTGCAGAATTAGCTGGTTGTGCCGCACCTCTACCCATATTTCGGCGGGACGAGCGGCAATCTCTCTAAATGTGACCCCGCAAACCATACCCATAGCATACTGGTAGATCCATGAAACAGGACCCAAAGTGCATCCTCCCACACTTGGGGCATGGAAGCCTCCGCTGTTGAAACCTTCTGTTAGGCCGACCCTGCTGGTGGGGTCCCATGTTGCCCTAACTGGGTCCAGATGACTGTGCACCCATCGAAGACTGGGCAAATGATTGGGATGGTCCTTATGACGCTCCCCTGAATGCCGACCTACCACCACCACTGGAAGAACCACCAAGGTTGCCCGTGGACCGGGCCTTGCTGCTACTCTAACGCTCCATTCTATTCTTCAATTTGCGGGTCTCTGTGGCTTGAGCAAATGCCACCATCTTACCATAGTTCATATCGGAATTTTGGCAGCTGTAGAGGCCTCATTGATAACCAAGGGGCTAAGGCCCTGTACAAACTGGCGCACTCTAGCCTCCATAGTGGGCAACATGTGGATAACATACTTGAAAAGGCGCGCAAAGTCCATATGGTACTCCCACACATTAATACTACCCTGCTTCAGGCTTTCAAACTCAGCGACACGAGTTTCCTAAGTTTTGGCAGGCAAGAAATGATCCATAAAGGCATCTGTGAACTCAACCCACCTTGCCGGAGGGCTTCCCTCCTCACAGGATTCCTCCCACAACTCAAACCAAGAATAGGCCACCCCTTTCAGGCGGTAGGAGGCCAACTCTACTCCCTCCGTCTCTGTAGCGTGCATAACCCGGAGAGTTTTATGCATCTCATTAATGAAGTCCTGGGGGTCCTCCTCGGGATCAGTACCCGTAAACACTAGAGGATCTAACTGAAAAAACTTGTTCACCTTGGCACTAGTAGATTCACCTGGATGACTAGAAGAAGTAGGCCCAACACTAGATCTCTGGGCCTGAGAAGCCACTATCTGTGTCAACATTTGTATGGCTCCCCTAATATCAATATCAATATCAGACACACCAGAATCGGAAGCTAGAGCTGGAGGTGAACTGGAATATCAGTTGGAGGAAATGTTGTACCTTCTGTAGGTGTAGGGACAGGTGCGGTCTGATCAGTTGTAGTAGAGTCAGGTAGTGTAGTAACTGGAGGAATATTCTCACTCCTCGGGTGCTCAACCGCATCATCAATTATAGGGTCAATTGTCACTCCTGGGGTGACATTGGCTCTTTGTCCAGTTCTTGCATTCTTCTTAGGTTCCATGTACTGAAATTTAGAGCAACACAAGAGTTAAAGGAGGAACAATCTTACAACCAGCTTTATCGCACGATCAAGAACATGAAAGAAGGTATTATTCCTAAATGCCCATGTAGCATCCTAATTATAAATGTGGTCGACAATACACCAATAACAAGGACTCTACTAGACACGGCTCCGAGACATCCTAGGAAACTTTAAAACCTTAGGCTCTGATAACAAGTTTGTCATGCCCGAAAAATCGAGGAGCGCGACCGGCGCTCAACCGAGTGAACCCGGCTGAGCAAGCCTATTAGATTTCCTTCTACCGAAATTCACTCATGAATAAAGAGAATATATATGATTTCGTTAATCAACCAATAAAGTGATCATGTCTGCAATACCAATTTCTTACCATCAGTTACTTTATTTTAAAGTATAAATTCCAAACACATTTTTCATAATCTGAAGTGGAAATAGTAATTCAAGCACAACACACGAGTTTGACTTCCCCAGCACCATTATGCAACCAACACTATGTCTACGGAGCCTCTATAGATAAAGATGAGTACAATGATAATGCCGGCAACAAGGCCCCAGCTATACCTCAAACAGAATACACAAAGAACAAAAGATAAAGGACCCCAAGATGAAGTGGGGCTCACCAAGTCAGCTGAGAAGAAGGTGTACTGCTATCACTGATCAATATCTCCTGTTGTGGAACCACCTGCATCCATTTAAAGATGGTGCGCCCCCGACAAAAGGGACGTTAGTACCATCGAATAGTACTAGTATTAAAACTAAACACCAATTTAAGAATTAAAAAATACAAGATGAACATGATGAACCAGTGCGGCAATAGAATAATATAGATAACCATTTAAACCAGAGCAAGCTTATTAAGAGCTATCAATAACATTTATAGGATTTAAGATGAGATCCTCTGTAACCATCTTCATGCAAAGCGGCCCCACCGCCTCTCCCGATGTATGCAGGTAGAGGTGTAAGTACAATACCACAACTCTACTCAAGCGACCCTGCCGCCTCACGCCAATGTATGCGGGTGGATGTATAACCACAGTACCAAGAGCCTACACAAGTGTCTATGCCGCCTCACCCCAATGTTTGCAGGTGGAAAATGCATCAACGATATCAATACCAACACAAAGCGGCTATGCCGCCTCACCCCAACGTATGCAGGTGGAATTGCATCATCGATACCAATACCAACACAAAGCGGTTATGCCGCCTCACCCCAATATATATATGTGGGTGGTGGTGCCACAACAATACCAAACTATACACAAAGCGGTCGTACCACCTCACCCCAATGTATGCGGGTGGAGGTGCAGTCCCACAATACCATAATCCCTACACAAAGCGGTCATGCCACCTCACCTCAATATATGCGGGTGGAGGTGTATCAAAATCCCAATCTCTACACAACTTGGCATAATAACTTTCACATAAATCACATCTTGAAAATATAGCATGTGGATACACAATCCATAGTTTGAAACACATCCTCAATTTATAATGCAATATGATAAGAGCAATTGAAACACAAATTGAACATATATCTTTATCACAAAACTTATCGGAATACTCGGTTTGTAATCAACATCTTGGAACTTACAAGGATAATGGGAATTCTAATTCTTAAAGAAGAGTTTAGCCAACATATCTCACTTGAGCTTCTTTACACTCTAAATGTTCCAGAATTCTTAGCAACTTCAATATCTAGGATGAAGACCTAGTGAGTTTCCCTTCTTAATCTTCCAAAACTTGGGCAAGAATTGAAGAACAATTATTGAAGAACACCTTCTCACTCCAGGGCACTCTCTCTCACTCTAAAATATTAGATTATCGCTCAAAAATGGCCCAAGAAGTGTATTTAATGAAATAGGGTCGGGTTTTAAAATCCCAAAAATGGAGCTCAGGAACAGGTTCTGCGGACCGCATATCGGTCGCATAATTGCTGAAAAAATTATCAAAAATTTGTCTGTGTATACGGTCACTATGCGGTCACTATGCGGTCCGCATAACTGTTATTCGGTCGCATAATGCATTGCATAACAGTTATGCGATCGCATAGTCGACTGCAAAGGTGCTTCCAGAATGGCCCTCTCCTGCTCACTTCTGTGGCCATTATGCGGCCCGCAAAGTGATTATGCGGTCGCATAATGGACCACATAAACGCACATTTTTGCCAAATATTTTCCTTTACTTTACGGTGCATTGTTCAACCCAAAAAGTCCGAGCCGTGGCGAGCAAGCTAGCACGAAGAATTTCTATAATCCTCAACACGTAAAAACCATTCGGCACCACAAAACATTATTTTCTTTTTGCAAAATTTTATGGGGCCTTACATGTACATTAAACTAACAATTAGAACAAGAAAATAATCAATATTGTGGGAAATTATATTAATTTGGTGGTTCTACTTAGCAAATAATTCACATTGAAAATGTCACGCCCCAAACCTAGGGGGCAAGACCGGCATCCGGTGCCTCACCTATCCTTGCGTACCAACTTGCGACTAAGGGAATCTAAACATATAATGTCATACTTTGGCCATGGGCCACATTGCAAGATAATTTATGAAGAAAAATATAAAACTGAATGGATACCAAAGCTGACTAAACAACAATATAAAGCTGGGCCGGCAAGGCCGTCATACTACCACAGCTGACAAACCAACAAAATATACATACAAGGCCTACAAGCCTAACATACTGCACTAACTGACAGGATATGTCTACAAGCCTCTACTGATGGATGTACCATGATCGGAACAGGGCCCCGACCTACTCATAACCTATATACATATATACACAAGATGTACACAAAACTCCTAAACCCAGCAACTCTGAAGGACATGGAGCTTACCGATAAAGTTGAACTCGGGCAACACCTACTGAGGAGGTCTACTCGCCTGTCTGTTTGAACCAGCATGCATGAAATGCAGCATCCCCAGAGAAAGGGACGTCAGTACGAAATAATGTACCGAGTATGTAAGGCAACAGAATAACTGAAAGCTGAAACTGAACTGATAATATAATAACTGAAAGTAACTGGGAGTCAAAGATAATCTGAAGATATGCTTACCTACTGATACTGACTCAACTCTCTCAATATAGTAAGTAAAATAACTGTCCGGCCCTATAAGGTTCGGTATATATACAACTACTCTACCGTAGTAGGCTCGGCCATACTAGGCTCTATATCTCGGCCAACTGGGCTCGCTCATAGGCGCTCGGCCATAGTAGGCTCGGTATATAACTTACCATCTGATCAGAGGTTGCCCAATAGGGGCCTACCGATCGATTTTAGCTCGATGGTAATGAAAATACTATAATACTGTATATATAGGCTCTCTGCTCTCTTAATTGGAAGAATACAATACTCAATAAAATATGAAGTCCCGATAAGGAGAATAATGTAATTTATGAGACTAGGATAATGTATATAAATTCGGGAGTATGAACTTCTCTTTATGCCTCGTTATCAAACACATATAATTACGAGATCATGCCAAAATGAAGGAAGGACTTATCCTTAACATACCTGGAGAAGGAAAATATCCATATGATATATTTGAGAAGGATTGCACTGTACTCCCTTAGAATCGCAAAATCTCACGTTGCTTAAGATGCTATGAAATCTTTGTTGTATTGTTGAAGATCCGTACCTTAGAGTCATTTGCTTAGAATTGTACCGTACTGTAGACTTTGTCATGAATTGTACCGTACTTT
This sequence comes from Nicotiana tomentosiformis, assembly GCF_000390325.3. Classification (NCBI taxonomy): domain Eukaryota; kingdom Viridiplantae; phylum Streptophyta; class Magnoliopsida; order Solanales; family Solanaceae; genus Nicotiana; species Nicotiana tomentosiformis. The sequence continues at coordinate 67,429,977 of NC_090822.1, read as the reverse complement.
AGAGACTTTGCCATGAATTGTTTCAAAGATATGTCACTCCCTTGAATTAGAAAAACCTTATATTTGAATGGGTGTGGGGCCCACTCCATGTGGTGGCTTAACCACACACCCTTAATTCTTAACTTTGCCACATAACCCATAATGACTTAATGGTCATATATCTTGGGTGGCTTGCTGCCACGTGGAAGGGGAGGTCTAATCTTATCTAATTCCTTTAATTAATCACCCAACAATTCATTAATTAACTAGGTTATCCCCTATTATCCAATAATTAATCAATTATCCACATAGTTTAAAATTATCTCAACATACTTAAAATATTACTTACTTTTAACATACCTTATACACCATACTATCATGGTCATGTAGTTCCTTGTATGGCACTAGTCCATAAGTACCGGGTATTATAGCTCGGACCGTATTTTATCCCCAAATTGCCAAACATAGACGAAACTCATTTTCTTCAATTCGCTTACCCTCTCTCCTTCACGAATTTACTTATCACTTGTTTGAAATAGCGTAATACTTATAATCTCAAAATAATCTCATTCCCGAGCTTACGTCGATTCACTTACGACGAAACTTTAACGTACGAAAATGCGGGATGTAACATCATTCCCCCTTTTGGAACATTCGTCTTCGAATGTTGACTGATGCACTTATCATTTTCATTACTTATGCTTTCTTAATACTTTAATATTCTCCTTGCCATTTAGGCAACTGTTCTGTGAATAATTCTAAAGGCCAGGGCCTTCCCCCCTTTAGGCCTCTTTCTCGCACCACGACTCGTGGTCGGAATCCTTCCAATCTTGTGACTGTTGCTACCTTTTATCATGCAGCTTGTACGACTCTAACTTTGTATGTGCGCATATGCGACTCTTCTCTTCTCTTTCCTCCAGCTTTTAGCCAATCTCTAGGCTTCACTTTGTGTTCATATATAAAATTATGTCAAGCTGTACCTCTGGGCGTCGTTAGCTTTACTTCATCTAAGTAGGCCATACTATACCATAATTCTTACTTCGATTCATCATTACTGAGGTCTGCTACCAAATTCCAGCTTACTCTCGTTGCTTATCCTATATGTATAAATCTAAATCCTTTAATGTTTCCTCATTACTGTTCATCTTAAGAATGACGGCCTAATCTCATCTCATACTTTGTGACTTTTATCCATCCATCGTTGATTCACCTCAATATTGTTCCACAATATACCACTGATAACTTGAAACTTCTTATGTAATACCTTGCCACTAGGGCTTACATTGCATCGAGGAATATTTGAAGTGATTTTCTTGATCCATTTAGTGATGATATTGTACTTCAGTAACCGTATTTTATAGCATCCCAATATGATTCACTTACGTGGGTATTTTAATCCCGTACAATTCATGAAATCCTCTTCAAGTCATTACTCAATCGAAGGCCCAAACGTCATCCTTTATCTATCATAAATACACCCTCATTCTACTACCAGGGCAGCATTCTATCTCTTCTAAATGCTACTAGTCTTAGACTCCTTTGAGTTCATTCAGGCTATACTGAGCTTTCTATAACTTAGACAAACCATCAGCTCTCTTGTTTTCATGGGCTTAATCCTGAGGACTTATCCATTCTCATCACTTTCTCACTCGCCCTTTCTTATCCTTACTCCTGCCTTCCTAAAACCTTGTCGCTTTACCATATTTTAGCTTGCGACCTACACATATCTATTTATACTACTCGCAACCTTCCTTCAACTTGCTTGCACCATAGATTTCCTTGTGTTATTCTGGAACATCAAGCGAGACATCACATCGTCTATAACTCTTCTTTACTCTTTTAACTAGACCTCTCGATACCTAGAAACCATAGGCCGGATAATATGCCACTGACGATGCCGTTATCATTCCTGGATACTGAGTATCAGCGCTTCTGGCCTTCTATCTGAAGTATGGACTATTCACAACCTTCTGCATTTGAGTATTTCGTACGTTGTTCACCTTTACCTTACTTACTTTAAAAGTCTCTCCTCACATCTTTTATCTCTTTTATGACCTCCCTTCCACATAGGTATAATTCACATCCATGACTTGAAGCACTATTATAACACTTGCACCTCTGGTGCATACACAATCCAGTGGGAGCTTCATACTGACTTCTTATGAGGCTGGTACTTTTCTAACTGGCTTTATCGTAGAGCCGTTATAGAATATGGTTATTGTACTATCTCTCTTGTACCTCTGATATTAAGAGTGATTCTGCAATGTTCTCAATCATGATGTCTAAAATTTTCTGGATCCAATAATCAGACTCCTGATTTGTTTCATTGATGTAACTCTTTAGTTTCCTCTTCCTTCTGATCAGCCTTCATGTAGGTTTAAGCTATCTTTCGATCTGCGGCTCCTGGTATTAGTTATTACTTTAGTCTTTCATAACCGCTATGGAACATCCGTGATACCATTATCTAACAATTCAATCCCTTGTCTATGACCTGGAATCAATTCTTTCTTTTAACTTATACCAGAGTCTTCTACAGTTGTATGATTGTCAACATATATGCTGCATGAATAATACTCTGAAATCTAAAGTGCATTCATAACATAACTCACTCTGGATCACTGATCAAATAATTCCTTTCGTTTCTTCTCAACTTTCTTTAAATGTAAGCAATTACTTTTCCTGGTCTTTGTGCCCCCTTGTTGCGTGCATACTTAGCTTATCTTAGTTCCCATGCATGTCAGAATTTTGTGCAATTCATATGGTCTTGAATATTACTTTTGGTTTCATTTCCAGCTCATTAGCCACGCTAGGTGCCACTTCCTTATGGAGTGCATACAATGTTATTGTGAGACTGTTGTTACAAGACCATTTCCTCTTTTGGTCACTATGCTTAGGTTGAAGCCTTCTTCCTTATTTCCTCAGCTAGTCTTTCGTTATAGTATTTAGGGAGACCTTCTGGCTCTTGTAAAATTACAAGCTTATCACATCGTATACTTGACGGAATTTTTGATGTTCTCCCCCGCCTATAATTATCCGTAGTTACTTATTTCCACACCCTTGTGCTTGTCGGGTTGCTTCTAAACTAATATTTTGACTGTCTTCCCAGTGGCATTCTCTTTTATTTACCTTTAACTAACCCAATTCCTATCTGAATATATCTCAATGATCACGATGTCACATCTGCAAGATTGAATTCCCCATGTTGGGGTTCACTATGTTCGTCTTGCACAATCTGTTGATTTGTTTGTGTCCTCTTATTTAGCCATAACTAGGCTCTTCCTGAATCAACTACTAACTACTCGTTGGCCCATTCTCATATCAATATTCCGCATAATCTTTCTTGGGTTATTTCCTTTGTCTTAACTTACGTCCCGCACTGGTTCCATATCTATTAATAACATCTCGGGTAGGAACCCTTAGTTCCTCTCCTTGACGTCGTGCTTGCATAATGTTCTTGAATCATAGCATATCTGTAGGATTTGAATGAGTGCAATCTCATCCCTTTCTCATTTTTATCGCATTCTTCCTTTACCATTCCATAGTTAGTACAACCACTTAATTCTGAGTTAATGCCACATCACACCATATTCCCCCCTTTGGGGGAGCACTAAGATTTAGTGCTACGATGATCTACGTATAGATGTTTTACCTTCTCATCTTTGACATCTTTTCACATCATCGATGATCCTTACTCGCCTCGCGGTAATCCTTCTGTACCAAGGATAATGAAATTCCTCACTCGCGAGGGTGACACTTAGTGTAACTGGTACATACAGTCCCTTAAGCTTAACTCACCTTGCTTGATTTAGGGAAGCGTCTTCCTGAATGACCTTTAAAGGGTATTCTTCTGTCGTCCATTCTATTATTGCCGGGATGCAATCTCTGAAATTCTCATGATGATGACTATTACTGAGTCCCTAGTTCATGTTTAGTTTATCTTGTTCATCAGTCCATGCTGATTTCTTATTACTCTGGGGTCTAATTTTTCCTTCTGGTAGTCGCGTTGGAGTCACGAACTTATTTCTCGAAATGAGGATACTACTTTATGGCCTATACTCTTTTGTTATCTCAAGGCCTGTCACCTCTCGTCTTCTCCTCCACTTGACTATAGACTCTGTAATATTGTCATCTTTTTTATCTACCGTTGTCATCCATGTATCACATCTTACTCATAATGCTTCATTAACTCTCTTCTTATTTTCCGCTAACATTTATGTCTATCACTTTATTTTAAAAACTTGAACAAGACATTCTTTTGCTTTTAGTTCCCCTTGCTCCATCTACTGGCTCTTTGGGTTGCCTAACATTCTTTCTCCACTAGGGACGGGAGTCACACTAAGATAATATTTATCCCTTCCACGCTTCTAGTGCCTGTCTTTGAACATTCTAGTATTCATATTTGGCTTTACTATTCTATGGTGCACCATATGAGTGTCTCACAAAGAGATCTATTAGCACATTTTCAATATCCTTCGGAAGAACCAACTAATGCTAACAATCCATGCACCATTTTGGGTTACTCTAACCCCAGTCAGATCCTGATATCTCTTCCTTCTCTTAAACTATATCTATCAGCTCCCATAGGGCATAACTGAGATCGGTGTGACCAATTGTACATACCTCTATTATTGTTGAAGGTAACTCAAAAGGCTTATATTCCTCTGCCTGAATTGTAAATACTGATAATCTTCATTAACTGGGCGCCTCGTACCCTTCTTCACCTTGCTTCTTTTACTTGCTGAAACTTGTGTCTATCTGCCGATTCTCTTATTCCTTTTTACCATATGGGTGGATAGATATTCTTGCCTTGAGGCTCCTTATCAAGAAGCTTACACGTCTTAGTACACACATGATCCGTTAAAGACCTCACATTTAATCATCATACGCATGATGCAAAAATCGAGTTCCTCTGACTCAACTCTTCCACAGTCGTAGTCAATCCCTTACCAACCGTCTTTTGGATGTAGGTATCGTCTTATTATGAATAAAATAGAATTTAGGAATTTCAATTCCTACGACTGAGCTCTACCACACGATCTAGAGTAAGAAAAAGAGTGACAGTCCTAAATGCCCTGTAGCCTCCTGCTTATAAGTGCGCTGCACAACACACCCATAAACAAGACTCTACTAGACACGGCTTGTAGATTCCCTAGGACATAACTGCTCTGATACCACTTTTGTCATGCCCCAAACCTGGGGGGCGAGACCGACACCTGGTGCCTCACCTATCCTTGTGTACCAACTTGAGACTAAGGGAATCTAAACATATAATGTCATACTTTGGCCATTGGCCATATTGCAAGACAATTTGTGAAGCAAAATATAAAACTGAATGGATACCAAGCTGACTAAATATCAATATAAAGCTGGGCCGGCAAGGCCGTCATAACTACTACAGCTGACAAACCAACAAAATATACATACAAGGCCTACAAGCCCAACATACTGCACTAACTGACAAGATATGTCTACAAGCCTCTACTGATGGATGTACCGTGATCGGAACAGGGCCCCGACCTACTCATAACCTATATATATATATATATATATACATAAGAGGTACACAAAACTCCTAGACCCGGCAACTCCGAAGGACGTGGAGCTTACCGATAAAGCTAAACTCGGGCAACACCTACTGAGGAGGTCTACCCGCCTGTCTGTCTGAACCTGCACGCATGAAATGCAGCGTCCCCAGCAAAAGGGACGTCAGTACGAAATAATGTATTGAGTATATAAGGCAACAGAATAACTTAAAGCTGAAACTAAATTGATAATATAATAACTGAAAGTAACTGGAAGTCAAAGATAATCTGAAGATATGCTTACCTGCTGATACTGACTCAACTCTCTCAATATAGTAAGTAAAATAACTGTCCGGCCCTATAAGGCTCGGTATATATACAACTGCTCTGTCATAGTAGACTCGCTCATAGGCGCTCGTCCATACTAGGCTCTGTATCTCAGCCAACTAGGCTCGCTCATAGGCGTTCGACCACAGTAGGCTCGGTATATAACTTACTATCTGATCAGAGGTTGCCCAATAGGGGCCTGCCCATCGATTATAGCTCGATGGTAATGAAAATACTATAATACTGTATATATAGGCTCTCTGCTCTCTTAACTGGAAGAAGACAATACTCAATAAAATATGAAGTCCCAATAAGGAGAATACTATAATTTACGAGGCTAGGATAATGTATATAAATTCGGGAATATAAACTTCTCTTTATGCCTCGTTATCAAACACATGTAATTATCAGATCATGCCAAAATGAAGGAAGGGCTTAGCCTTAATATACCTGGAGTAGGAAAAAATTCGTATGATATTTTTGAGAAGGATTGCACCGTACTCCCTTAGAATAGCAAAATCTCACGTTGCTTATGAAATGCTCTGAAATCTTTGTTGCTTAAGATGCTATGAAATCTTTGTTGCATTATTGAAGATCTGTACCTTAGAGTCATTTGCTTAGAATTGTACCGTACTGTAGACTTTGCCAAGAATTGTACCATACTGTAGAGACTTTGCCATGGATTGTTTGAAAGATATGTCACTCCCTTGAATTAGAAAAGCCTTATATTTGAATGGTTGTGGGCCCCACTCCATGTGGTGGCTTAACCACACACCCTTAATTCTTAACTTTGCCACATAACCCATAATGACTTAAGAGTCATATATCTTGGGTGGCTTGCTGCCATGTGGAGGGGGAGGTCTAATCTTATCTAATTCCTTTAATTAATCACCCAATAATTCATTAATTAACTAGGTTATCCCCCATTATCTAATAATTAATCAATTACCCACATAGTTAAGAATTATCTCAACTTACTTAAAATACTACTTACTTTTAACATAGCTTATACACCATACTATCATGGTCATATAGTTTCTTGTATGGCACTAGTCTATAAGTACCGGGTATTATAGCTCGGACCGTATTTTATCCCCAAATTGCCAAACTTCGACGAAACTCATTTTCTTCGATTCGCTTACCCTCTCTCCTTCACGAATTTACTTATCACTTGATTGAAATAGTGTAATACTTATAATCTCAAAATAATCTTACTCCCGATCTTACGTCGATTAACTTATGACAAAACTTTAACGTACAAAAATGCGGGATGTAACAGAAAACCTTTCGTTGGCATTAAATATTAATCCCCAAAGAACTAAATGCGTCAATGAATTAAGGGCTAAGGAGGAAACTCCACTCAAGGTCGATGCTCCCTTTGGATCCCCCGACACATCAAAGTTCCCAAGGGACTCAAGGCCCAGGGCAATGCTTGTGTCGGGGAGGGCAGCCCAACCTAGAGTCGAACACTACTCCCAAATACCCTTAGACACTAACAACATATTTTCCTTACGGGTTTAAATGCCAATGAGTCCCTTTCAATGTAAATTAAATGTTATAGCATTACTTACTACAAAATATACACTTTCCCTCCTAACATAAGAGCATATAGTCTACATTGGATACCAAACAAACATATATTAGATGAGTCTAAAGATCTGACTTTAAACACATATAGGTGAGGGGAAGAAGCATCATAATCAATTTCAAAAGTCTAAATTTGGAGCAAAGTAATATTCCAAGGAAAATTAAAGCTATGCAGCAACAACTCAACATATACACATGATCAACTTTCTCAAAAGGTCCACAAATTTATAGACTACAACATGGAATCCCTAAGGATTTCTATAGAATCATACTCCTAATAGTATTAGCTTCAAACAAATCATCAAGTTCAGATAGTATCAGCAAGGATCTTTATGAGACTTAGGGATTGGATTTGGTTTTAAAGTTATTAGGAGAGCAAGGACTAGGGTAGTTTTGGACAAGATATAAAATCAAGAGCTAAGCAAGAGCATGCAGTATTTAGTTAGCTACTTAAACATTTTAGATCAGTAATGACCTTATGTAGATAGGGGAAACCTTACACATTTTTTGTAGAATTAGATTAAGCAAAAGTTACAGATATGGGAAAGACATTGCATCAGGACATGTTTAACTCAAACTTAAGTCTAGGTTAGTACATGAATACAAAGATGATCATGCTTCTGTTTTTATAAGTTATCACTTAGTTATAGCAGAGTAACTAGGTCCTTTAAGGGAAGACAATCTTAAAAGATAAAATGCATGTCAGCTTTTCAAAGATGAAGGATAACCCTAAAGATAAGAGATAGGAGATATGATACCAAGTAAGCATGAAGCTGAGGGTGTTGACTAATCAAGAAAACAGTTAAGTTCTGTCTAACCAATTATCAATCCTTATAATAAAGAGAAAGAAACAGGATCATGATCATATTATGAGGAAAGATAATTTAGCCTTAACAGATGTGTACAATAGGATTATTGGGAGAAGAGAGGAGAGGTTTAGTTCAAAAACGATTAGGTCAACAGAAACAACAAGCAACTAAACAAAATGAAAGACCATAGTGGAAACTCAGAAACAATTTAACAGACATAAGTAGAGAAGAAAGCATATAAACACTTACATACTTAAGGTTAAAGGATAGATGATATAAACTTAACACCTTCGGATTCATCTTAGTCATGGTTATCAGATAATAAGTTCAACTTTAAAAAAACTCACAAAAAACTACAGAGATGCAACAGATAAGTATAAAGGTTACTACAGGCCAATAAAAGCTATGAGGTTCATGAGAACATAAACATATAATAACTTAAACATGTAGACTATTAGAAACTTAGGAACAGAGACCAGCTGGAATCAATTAATGGTTTAATCAGTCATTAATTAAAGACTCAAAGCAAGACAACTAATCAGAAGCATATATTAAGTTGACAGAACATAAAACATTAACATACTGAACACACCATAAAATAATTTTAATACTCAGAACCTAACTAGCATGCTTATAGCATTCAAAGAAAACGAACAAAAGAGAAAAATGAGAGATGTGCTGAGCCTTTTGAGAGCAGTAGATCAAACGAGAGCTCTTTTCAGTTGCTTAAGACCTCAGAAACCTCAAGTTTAGACCAGCGATAGTACTCAGTAAAAGAAAAGAAACAGTAAGAAAACTTAAGGCTTGGAATCCTAAACTTCTTAGTGTTTGTGTGTGTGTTTCTCTTAAGTGTTAGGTGGTTGGTTCGTGATTTTCGTTGTTGATTCATGATGATAGGTGAGAACATTAAAGCCCTATTTATAGTATCATTTAAGGCTCTAGGGTTTCAACAAAATCAAATTAGATAGTGGAAGATGACGATGAGCTGATGATGTGAGCAATATGAGTGAAATCAGAGAAAAGTATAGGAGAAAACAGTGAAGATTTTTACTTGAGAAGGGAGATTGATCGTTGAAGGCAGAGCGCCATGGGTTAAACTCTATTGTCCAGAGGTCACTCAGTTTGACCTCTGGACATCGAATCCTCGTGATGAACTCTGAGAAGGAACTCCATGCATGCTCCGATTTGACACAACACGAAGGAAAATCGAAGATTTGATATTGCGTCTTTGGGTCCAGGGTTTCAGGATTTAGATGTTTGAATTTTGTGATTGAAAAAGGGAATTTGCAGCAGGATTCACGGACTTCAGGAACCAAAAGGTAATTTCAAGCTCCGATTTGAAAGAACATAGCATAACCCAAGTGATTTGAACTTTCGTCTTTGAGTATAGGGTTAAGCTTTGGGGATTTGGAATTTGTGTGATGAAACAGGAATGAAATCGGCGAGATTCGCGATCGGGGAAGGCAGAAAGAATGAATTCATAGTTGATTTGTTGTCCTTACACAGATTTGTGCAAGGTTTTGTGACTGATGGAGGCTGGAAGGACGGGAGAAAGAAGAGAGAAAAGGGAAAGGGGGGCGGCAGGGTCAATAAAGAATGATTAGGGTTTTGGGGGTTGAGATAGTCCGTCTCTGGGGATAAAATGAGGGAGATTTGGGTTGTTGGATCTTTAGATAAACGGCCCTAATAATTCAGGCTTTAACAACTTAAAATGACAAAATACATGGACCGTTGGATCTCTTAGGGTTTGACGGTTGAGATGAATCTGAAGAAGTGTTTTAAATTAAAGAATAAATAAGAGATAAAACGTGGGTCATTGATCAAATAGACGGATGACCCAGATTGAATGTTCTTTCTTTGTGAGTGAGAGAGGCGAGTGAAGTAACGTGCTCTCATTGGCTAAGAGAGGGTGTCGCGGATCACCAAGGTGGCAAATGAGATGGGTGTTTGGTTTGGATAATTCGGATTGGTCTTTGTATTTGGGCTAAAATAATTTAACTAATAGCCATGTTGTAATTAGTTAAGGAATTGCAATCGTAACCTTTTATTCTTTATCCCTTTTGAAATTAATTTAAATAAACTTAATTATTTCAATAAAATATAGTAAAAATTATAATTGTTAAATACTACTAACTACTAAAATTAATTAATTATTTATAAAATATACTTCATTAGGACATTAATTTTTAATTATTGAAATAGTAAACTAATTAACTAAATTTAAGAAATGATTTATTGAATTAATTATAAAACCTTCGTCTAGAAATTATTTTTAATAACCTAAAATAGTAAATATATTTGTAACTACATAATTTCAATATTACGTGATTAATTTTGAAACTAATAGATATTCATTACTGGAAATACTTTGAAAATATTTATTGTAAATTATTTAGTATAAATAAATTAATTTAAAAGTGAGGGTCAAAATTGGTTGTCAACAGTTGGCACGAGGTTTTTATCGTGCTATTATTATTATTGATATTGTACATGTGGCGAGACAAGGCGGGCTATATATCGGGTTCGTACATGTGGCGAGACAAGGTGGGATGACTATTTAAACGCGTGTGGCGAGACAAGGAGGCAATTCACTTTATTTATTGCGTATATGGTGAGATAAGGGTGGCATTTTGGGGATGGTATGTGATTTGGGGATGATATGTGATGGCCTGGGGAATTTTGTTGATGACGTTTGTATGGTGATGAAAAAAGGACATCCTTGTTTGTGTGTTTAACTTCTTTATATATGTCATGCATTTTACATATTTTGTTGTGTTGTTTCTAACATGCTAAACTGTGTCTCTATTATTACTTGATAATTTGGTTTCCAAGCTGGATTTACCTACGTAGAATTGTTATCTCATATTCTATCGAGTTGTTGAAAGCATAATGGATTGAAATAAAAGAAATTTGTTATCATGCATTACTATGTTGATTCCTGAAAAGTTCTCTTGAACGTATTAATTGGCAATTGATATGAAATCGGGTTATTATGTAACACGAAGTATTTGCCGTGCAAGGGTTACTTGTTATGTGGCACGAGGTCTTTGACGTGCAAGTGTGACTTATATTGTGGCATGAGGTCTTTGCCATGCGAGTGTCACTTATGTTGTGGCACGAGGTCTTTATCTTGCGAGGATGATTGATAATGCGGACACGAGGTGCCTTATGTGGGCGATTCTATTTGGTGACTTATTGTTGAAACAGAGCCTTTACTTGTATTAAATTACTATTACTTGTTCTGATGAGATTACAATTATTGCCTTCTGTTATTCTTCCTGTTTCTTGTCTTTGATATTTTTGTACATATTATTTTGACTAGTGAGTGTCTTGATTTGAATCTCGTCACTACTCCACCGAGGTTAGTCTTCATACTTACTGTCATGCCCCAAAATCGAGGAGCGCGACGGGCGCTCAACCGAGTGAACCCGACCGAGCAAGCCTGTTAGATTTCATTCTACCCAAACTCATCCATGAATGGAGATAATACATATTATCATTAATTAGACGAAAATGTGTTCATGTCTACAATACCAATTCATTTCCAATTGTTTCATCATTTTTAAAGTCTCAAATGGACAAGTAATACATCCACAACATAACATAGTTTGTCTTTCCCCAGCACCAATACATAACCCACACTATGTCTACGGAGCCTCTACAGATAAAGAAGGGTACAATGATAATGCCGGCAATAAGGCTCCAGCTATACCTCAAACAGAATACACAAAGTACAAAATATTCATGACCCCGGAATGAAGTGGGGCTCACCAAGTCAGCTGGGAAGAAGGTGCACTGCTATCACTGATCAATATCTCTTGCTGTGGAACCACCTGCATCCATTTAAAGATGCAACGCCCCCGGCAAAAGGGACATTAGTACTGTCGAATAGCACTAGTATGTATAATTAAATACCCTCTTAATAGAATAACAAATAATACTAACAAGATTATCATAATATCAATGAAAGCCTTAATCAACATCAAACCTCAATTTAGGATGAAGACAATGTCCAAATTAATTTCCATATCTCACATTGGGAGATTATTAGTATCAATATACCATTATCCACAATACCATTATTCACAAAACCAGTACCATCGTACTCTCAGCACGGAGTCCGATCACGACCAGATTGGCTAGGCCATCTCATTAGAGGCATCAACCACAATTTCTCTTAATATCAATACCACCGTATTTAACACGGAGTCCGATCACGACCCGATCGGCTAGGCTATCCATTAGGGACATCAACCACAATTACCATTTCAATTACAATTTCCAGCACAATCACCCTCATGTGTGCGGCATGGTGTCCGATCACGACCCGACCGGCTAGGCTGTCTTATTTGAGACATCAACCTTTTTATATCAATCATCGCATTTCATAATACTTTCACATCTTTTCATTTCATTGGCACTAGTGGCCATAATTATAAGTTCATTCTTGGCATGTTGTCCATATTCAGTATTTCATGCTCACATTATCAATTTCAAATATCATCCTCATTATCAACAACAAACACAATTCAAATCAAAGTATGTAGTATATATGTGAGCAATTTAGAGTCTAATGCACATAGAGATATTTCACAAAATTTGGCATAATAGCCTTTATTTGAACTTGACTTAAAGTCGAAACATTATTAATGCACAGCCCATATTTTAACACATCCTCAATTGGTAACATAACATGAATAGAGCATTTGGGATGCTTTTTGAACATATATCTTTCAACCTAATCTTACTCGGAATAGCCAATTTCATAATGAATCACTCGGGACTTACATAATTTACATGAATATCGTGGGATTCAATTCTAAGAGAAGAGTTTAGTCAACATACCTCACTTGAGCTTCCTTACACTCTAAATTTTTCCAGAATTCTTATCAACTTCAATCTATTGTAGAAATATAATGAACTGAATCAAAATTAGGAAGATGATCATGGTTCTAGCTTATTTGAGCATTTTATCAAACACTAGGTTTGCACAAGGTTTCAAGGTCCTTTTATGGAGGATTCCATCATCCCACAACCCAATCTTTACCATTTTTAGCTCAAAAATCTTCCTACACCCTTTGATAATACATGCATGTAAAATAAACAACTCTCATGCCCAAAAATTATCTTGCTAGTTACCCTTTTTCAGAAAATTTTGAAATTAGGGTTTAGGGTGTAGAATCTTACCTCTAGGATGAAGACCTAGTGAGCTTGCCTTCTTGATCTTCCAAAACTTGAGCAAGAATTGAAGAATAATTATTGAAGAACACCTTCTCACTCTAGGGCACTCTCTCTCACTCTAAAATATCAGATTATGTCTCAAAAATGGCCCAAAGAGTGTATTTAACGAAATAGGGTCGGGTTTTAAAAACCCAAAAATGGAGCTCTGGAACAAGGTATGCGATCGCATAACTGATATGCGGACCGCATATCGGTCGCATAGTTGGTTACAAAATAGCCAAAAGAACTGTCTGTGTATGCGGTCACTATGCGGTCGCATAGTCGACCGCATAGTTGCTTCCAACTGACACAATTAACTTCCTCACTCTGCGGCAATTATGTGGTCCGCAGAGTGGTTCTGCGGTCGCATAATGGACCGCAGAAATGCACTTTTCCGCCAAACATTTTTCTTTACTTTCCGGTGTATTGTTCAACCCAAAACGTCCGAGCCATGAAATATTATTTTCTTTGCAAATTTTACTGGGCTTTATACTTAAGTACTTCAAAATTTTTCGAGGTATTACATTCTCCCCCGCTTAGGATAATTCGTCCTCGAATGAGGGTAAAAATCTGTCATTAGCATCTTATGCAACTCAGTTTGTTTCATACCACTTTCGAGCAGCCCCAAATTTGACTAACTCCCAAAATCTCCAAATATTTCACAGAGTTTCCCTTGTAACTAGGCCTATCCACCTATCAGAGAGCCCCAGAAACACATCCTAACAACATATACGTATTCCAATGACGTAACATAATACAAAACAATACCAAATATGGTCTCACAAGCAATATATATCCAGAAAGGAACACCCTTAATGCCAATTGTTCACATGATATAAAATTCATAAAAAGTAAGTCTTATAATTTTTTTCCTAGATCACAATTTTAAATACATGGTCATTCAAACAAATAAGTATACTTTTTCTTTATTTCTTCCTCGGCCTCCCAAGTAGCCTCTTCAACCTGTTGGTTTTGCCACAACACTTTCACGGAGGCAATTTCTTTATTTCTCAATTTTTGGACTTGCCGATCAATAATAAAAACCAGAATCTCTTCGTAAGTCAATTTCTCATTTACCTCAATGGTCTTAACTGGAACAATGAGTATCGGATCTCCAACTACTTTCTTCAACATAGACACATGAAACACCGGGTGTACTAATGACATCTCAGGTGGTAGCTCAACCTTGTATGCCACCTCACCGATCCTCTGAATGATTTTGTACGGTCCGACATACCTCGGACTCAATTTCCCTTTTTTACCAAATTGCATTACCCCTTTCATGGGGGAAACTTTCAAGAATACCCAATCATCTTCTTTGAACTCCAAATCCCTATGACGAACATCCGAATAGGATTTCTGACGACTCTGAGCAGTCTTCAACCACTCCTTAATGATTTTAACTTTTTCTATGGCCTGATGCACGAGGTATAGCCCTATCAACTCTGCATCCCCAATTTCAAACCACCCAATGGGAGATCTACATCTTCTACCATATAAAGCCTCGAACGGTGCCATTTGAATGCTAGCGTGATAGCTATTGCTGTAGGCAAATTCTATGAGTGGTAAATGATCATCCCAACTACCTTTGAAGTCTAGAACCCAAGCACGCAACATATCCTCAAGAGCCTGAATAGTCCGCTCTGCCTGCCCGTCAGTCAGCGGGTGAAAGGCTGTACTAAGATTCACCTGAGTACCCAAACCTTGCTGAAATTTCTTCCAAAAATTAGCAGTGAATTGTGCCCCCCAATCAGAAATGATGGAAACTAGGGTGCCATGCAACCTAACTATTTCTTTGATATACAGCTGAGCAAAGTGCTCTGCTGTGTCGGTAGACTTAACCGGTAAAAAGTGTGATGACTTCGTGAGTCGATCCACAATCACCCAAATTGAGTCAAACTTGCGCGAAGTGCGCGGTAATCCTACCACAAAGTCCATATTAATCATTTCTCACTTCCACATTGGAATTTCTATGTTTTGTGCCAATCCACCAGGTCTTTGGTATTCGGCCTTCACTTGCTGACAATTCGGACATCTTTCCACAAAGTCCGCCACATTCCTCTTCATATCATTCTACCAATAGACTTCCTTAAGATCATGATACATTTTTGTAGAACCTGGATGCACAGAATACCTAGAAGTGTGAGCTTTAGTCATAATTCTTTCCCGGAGACCATCCATATTTGGAACACATAGTCGCCCTTGGTACCTTAGTATACCATCATCCATGCCAAGAGAAAAGGCCATGGTCTTATGTTTATGAATCTCCTCTTTTAATTTCACCAACAATGGATCGTTATATTGCTTCTCTTTGACTTCCACAACAAATGATGATTCAACCCTATTTTGCACAATTATTCCTCCTTCACTAGAGTCTGCAAGACGAACTCCCAAACTAGCCAATCGGTGAACTTCTTTGGCCAATGGCCTTTGATATGCCTCCGAGTGTGCTAAGCTACCCATAGATTTTCGGCTAAGAGCATCCGCCACAACATTAGCCTTCCTTGGATGGTATAAAATATCAATGTCATAATCCTTGAGTAATTCAAGCCATCTTCTCTGTCTCAGATTCAATTCCTTCTGTTTGAAAATATATTGAAGGCTCTTATGGACCGTGAATATATCCACATGGACCCCATATAAAAAATGACGCCAAATTTTCAATGCAAATACCACCTCCTCAAGTTCTAAATCATGTGTTGGATAGTTCTTTTCATGATTCTTGAGTTGCTTAGAAGCATACGCTATCACCTTCCCATGTTGCACTAATACACACCCAAGCCCGATTCTTGAAGCATCACAATATACCACAAATCCATCTATACCCTCTGGTAGAGTCAACACTGGTGTTGTAGTCAATCTTGCTTTCAATTCCTGGAAACTCTTTTCACAAGCATCTGACCATTGGAACTTAATTACCTTCTACGTCAATTTAGTCAATGGAGAGGCAAGAGTAGAAAACCCCTCCACAAACTTTCTGTAATATCCAGCTAATCCTAAGAAACTGCGAATCTCTGTTGGAGTTGTAGGCCTCGGCCAATTCTTCACAGCCGTAATTTTCTGAGGATCAACCTTAATTCCTTCATTAGAGACAACATGGCCCAAGAATATGACCGACTCAAGCCAAAATTCACATTTTAAAAACTTTGCATATAATTTGTGCTGATTCAGGGCTTGCAGAACTACCCTGAGATGGTCAGCATGGTCCTCCTGACTTCATGAATATACAAGAATATCGTCAATGAACACTATCACAAAGGAGTCGAGGAATGGCTTAAAAATGTGATTCATAAGATCCATGAAGGCTGCTGGAGCATTTGTTAGCCCAAAAGACATTATTAGAAACTCAAAATGCCCATACCGGGTTCTAAAAGTTGTTTTCAAAATATCCCTCTCCCTGATTTTCAATTGGTGATACCCGGATCGTAAATCGATTTTGGAGAAGTACCTGGCACCTTGCAATTGATCAAACAAGTCATTTATCCTTGGCAGTGGGTACTTATTTTTGACTGTTACCCTATTAAGCTGCCGATAGTCAATACACATTCTCAGTGACCCATCTTTCTTTCTTACAAAAAGGACCGGTGCGCCCCAAGGCGACACACTCGGCCGGATAAAACCCTTTTCTAACAAATCTCTCAATTGCTCCTTTAGCTCTTTCAATTCTGCTGGTGCCATTCTATAGGGTGGAATAGATATAGGATGCATGTCTGGCATCACATCAATCCCAAAATCAATCTCCCTGTCTGGTGGGATTCCAGGGAGTTCATCCGGAAAGACTCCCGGAAATTCATTCACAACAGGCATAGACTCAAGTGTAGGTGCCTCAACATCGGTGTCCATTACCCGGACCAAATGGTAAATACATCTCTTGTTGATTATTTTCGTGGCCTTTAGGTAAGAAATAAACCTACCCTTCAGCACTACATCATCACTCTTCCACTCAATAACTGGCTCATTTGGAAATTCAAACCTAACAGTTTTGGTTCAGCAATCAAGCTTGGCAAAACAAGAATAAAGCCAATACATCCCCATTATCATATCAAAATTGACCATTCTCAATTCAATAAGATCGGCCACGGTGTCCCGACCACGCAACGTAACAACATAATCCCTATAAACCCGCGTGGCTAAAATAGACTCACCAACCGGAGTAGATACAGAGAACGGCTCATTAAGTTATTCTGGTTCTATCCCAAATTCCATAGCAACATAAGGTGTGACATATGACAAAGTGGAACCGAGATCAATAAGAGCATATACTTCATGAGATTGGACAGTCAATATACCTGTGACAACATCTGGATAAGCCTCTGAATTCTGGCGACCCCTCATAGCATAGAAACGGCCGGATCCTCCCGAACTCTGAGCTCCTCCCCTAGCTACACCACGCCCTACGGGTATTGGAGTGTCTCGAGCTAGAGGAGATGTTGCGGATGTAGTAGCTACAGAACTGGCTGGTTGTGCCATGCCCCTGCCCGCACCCTGGCAGGACGAACGACAATCCCTCTGAATGTGACCCCTCAATCCGTATTTGTAGCATATGGGTAAGTCCATGTAGCATATTCCTATGTGCATCTTTCCACACCTAGGGCATAGGGGCTTCCTCTATGCAATCTACCACCATGACGACCCTGTTGATTGGATCCCCTATTGTCCTGACTGGGCCTGAAACGGCTCCACTGATGCTGCTGACTAGGCCTTGATGGTGGTGCACTAGTCGAAGACTGAGCAAAGGACTGTGATGGCCCTGACGACCCTCCTCTGAATGTTGACTTTCCACCACCTGAAGAACCACCAAAGTTGCCCGTAGACCGGGCCTTATTACTACCCTCTCGCTCCATTCAGTTCCTTACTTTGCGGGTCTCTGTGGCTTGAGCGAATGCCACTATCCTTCCATAGTTCATATCAAAATTCAAGGCTGTTGTAGCGGCCTCATTAATTACCAAGGTACTAAGGCCCTGTACAAATCGGCGAACTCTAGCCTCCATAGTGGGCAACATGTAAATAGCATATTTAGACAGGTACGCGAATCTCATATGGTAATCCCACACACTCAGGCTACCTTGCCTCAGGTTCTCAAACTCAGCAGCATGGGCTGCCTTAGTTTCGACAGGCAAGAAATGATCAATGAAGGCATCGGCAAACTAACTCCACCTTGCCGGAGAGCTCCCTTATTCACGGGATGCCTCCCATAGTTCAAACCAAGAATATGCCACCTCTTTCAGGCGGTAGGAGGCCAATTCCACTGCATCTGTTTCAGTAGTACGCATAACTCTGAAAGTCTTATGCATCTCATCAATGAAATCCTGGGGATCTTCCTCTGGGTTAGTACCCGTGAACACTGGAGGATCCAAGTGGAGAAACCTGTTCACCCTGGAACCAGTATAATCCCCTGGCTGACTGAAGAAGTGGGTGCAACATTTGACCGCTGGGTCTGGGAAGCCACTATTTGAGCCAACATCTGTATGGCTCCCCTAAGATCAACATCAAAAACACCAGAATCGGAAGTTGGAACTGGAGGTGGAACTGGTATATCAGTTGGAGGAACTGTTACACCTTCAGTAGGTGTAGGGACAGGTGCGGTCTGATCAGTTTTAGTAGAGTCAGGCAGTGTAGTAGCTGGAGGAATATTCTCACTCCTAGGGTGCTCACGTGCATCATCAATTATACGATCAACTGTCACACCTGGGGTGACATTGGCTCTTTGGCCAGTTCTTGCCTTCTTCTTAGGTGCCATGTACTAAAAATTAGAGTAACTCAAGAGTTAAAGGAGGAACAATCTTACAACAAGCTTTATCACACGATCAAGAACATGAAAGAAGGGTATTATTCCTAAATGCCCATGTAGCATCCTAATTATAGATGTGGTCGACAACACACCGATAATAAGGACTCTACTAAACACGGCTTCGAGACATCCTAGGACACTTTAAAACCTTAGGCTCTGATACCAAGTTTATCATGCCCCAAAACCAAGGAGCACAACCGGCGCTCAACCGAGTGAACCCGACCGAGCAAGCCTGTTAGATTTAATTCTACCCAAACTCATCCATGAATAGAGATAATACATATTATAATTAATTAGATGAAAATGTGTTCATGTCTACAATACCAATTCATTTCCAATTGTTTCATCATTTTTAAAGTCTCAAATGGACAAGTAATACATCCACAACATAACATAGTTTGTCTTTCTCCAGCACCAATACATAACCCACACTATGTCTACGGAGCCTCTATAGATAAAGAAAGGTACAATGATAATGCCGGCAACAAGGCCCCCGCTATACCTCAAACAGAATACACAAAGTACAAAAGATTCATGACCCCGGAATAAAGTGGGGCTCACCAAGTCAGCGGGGAAGAAGGTGCACTGCTATCACTGATCAATATCTCCTGCTGTGGAACTACCTGCATCCATTTAAAGATGTAGTGCCCCCGGCAAAAGGGACGTTAGTACTGTTGAATAGCACTAGTATGTATAACTAAACACCCTCTCAATAGAATAACAAATAATACTAACAAGATTATCATAATATCAATGAAAGCCTTAATCAACATCAAACCTCAATTTAGGATCAAGAGAATGCTCAAATTAATTTTCATATCTCACATTGGGAGATTTTTAGTATCGATATACCATTGTCCACAGTACCATTATTCACAATACCATTATTCACAAAACCAGTACCACCGTATCTCAGCATGGAGTCTGATCACGAACTGATCGGCTAGGCCATCTTATTAGAGGCATCAACTACAATTTCTCTTAATATCAATACCACCGTCTTTAACACGGAGTCCGATCACGACCCGATCGGCTAGGCTATCCATTAGAGACATCAACCATAATTACCATTTCAATTACAATTTCCAGCATAATCACCACCATGTGTGCGGCATGGTGTCCGATCACGACCCGACCAGCTAGGCTGTCTTATTTGAGACATCACCCTTTTTATATCAATTATCGCATTTCATAATACTTTCACATCTTTTCATTTCATTGGCACTAGTGGCCATAATTATAAGATCATTCTTGGCACGTTGGCCATATTCAGTATTTTATGCTCACATTATCAATTTCAAATATCATCCTCATCATCAACAACAAACACAATTCAAATCAAAGTGTGTAGTACACATGTGAGCTATTTAGAGTCTAATGCACATAGAGATATTTCACAAAATTTGGCATAATAGCCTTTATTTGAACTTGACTTAAAGTCGAAACATTATTAATGCACAACCCATATTTTAACACATCCTCAATTGGTAACATAACATGAATAGAGCATTTGGGATGCTTGTTGAACATATATCTTTCAACCTAATCTTACTCGGAGTAACCAATTTCATAATGAATCACTCGGGACTTACATAATTTACATGAATATCGTGGGATTCAATTCTAAGAGAAGAGTTTAGCCAACATACCTCACTTGAGCTTCCTTACACTCTAAATGTTCCGAAATTCTTAGCAACTTCAATCTATTGTAGAAATAAAACAAATTGAATCAGAACTAGGAAGATGATCATGGTTCTAGTTCATTTGAGCATTTTATCAAACATTAGGTATGCACAAGGTTTCAAGGTCCTTTTATGAAAAATTTCATCATCCCACAACCCAATTTTTACCATTTTTAGTTCAAAAATCTTCCTACACCCTTTGATAACACATGCATGTAAAATAAACAACTCTCATGCCCAAAAATTATCTTGCTAGTTACCCATTTTCAGAAAATTTCGAAATTAGGGTTTAGAGTGTAGAATCTTACCTCTAGGATAAAGACCTAGTGAGCTTGCCTTCTTGATCTTCCAAAACTTGAGCAAGAATTGAAGAACAATTATTGAATAACACCTTCTCACTCTAGGGCACTCTCTCTCACTCTGAAATATCAAATTATGTCTCAAAAATAGCCCAAAGAGTGTATTTAACATAATAGGGTCGGGTTTTAAAACCCCAAAAATGGAGCTCCGGAACAAGGCATGCGATCGCATAACCGATATGCGGACCGCATATCGGTTGCATAGTTGGTTACAAAATAGCCAAAAGAACTGCCTGTGTATGCGGTCACTATGCGGTCTGCATAACTATTATGCGGTAGCATAATGCACCGCATAACAGTTATGCGGTCACATAGTCAACCGCATAGTTGCTTCCAACTGACCCAATTAACTGCCTCACTCTGCGGCCATTATGCGGTCCGCAGAGTGGTTCTGCGGTCGCATAATGGACCGCAGAAATACACTTTTCCGCCAAATATTTTTCTTTACTTTCCGGTGCATTGTTCAACCCAAAAGGTCCGAGTCGCGGCGAGCTTGAATTTCTACAATTCTTAAAACACGTAAGCCTAGTCCGGCACCATGAAATATTATTTTCTTTACAAATTTTATCGGGCTTTATACTTAAGTACTTCGAAACTTTTCGGGGTGTTACACTTACTAGGTACCGACCGTGGTGTACTCATATTATACTTCTGTATATTTTTGTGTAGATCCAGGTATTGGAGATAACGGACCCAGGCTGTGAGAGTTTTCTTTGATCGTGAAAATTCAAGGTAGAACTGCTTTGATCGTTATTGTCCTTGGATTCGTTTCCTTACATTTTATACTGCCAAATTCTCTATATGAATGTTATAGTATTTTGAGATATTTTTATGTATTTTAGAGTTCGTAACTTTGTACTACCTAGTTCTGGGATATGTGGAGATTATCGTTGTGTTGGCTTGTATCACTTTTATTTCCGCATTTATGTTTAACTCTTTTCAGTATATCATGTCTTTATTGTTTTAAAAATTGATAAGTAATCGGCTTACCCAATTTTAGAGACTAGGTGCCAGCATGATCCTTAAGGTGGGATTTTGGGTCGTGACAAAATAGCTTGGATCATATTTCATATAAGGATAAATGAAGATAAGAACACCTTTAAATTTAAATGATTAACTATCTAACTATCAATCAAGAATCAGAAACACACTTATATTCACATCATGCATATATTATAAAATTATAAATTCTCAAAGAAGAAAAAGTACAGCTTTGTGCAAACAAAGAGAGATAAAACGGACCGTTTTATACTTCAGGAACAAGTATAAAGAAATATTGATCACTTTTGTTTTAATCTTAATTAAAAAAAAAAAAAGGAATCACGCGTCTTGGATTCAAATATTCAAACAGTCTTTCTTGCTATCGAAATCTAAAAAAATATATATCGAAATAAATTGCGTCCAATAGGATTTGAACCTATACCAAAGGTTTAGAAGACCTCTATCATATCTATTAGACAATGGACGTTTTTCATTTTGATTTTTTTTCGTATTTTAACTTTTTGTTTGAAAAAAAAAAAGCAGAAAGAATCGGATGTGAAAGACTTTTTGGAATTGTATATTCAATGATGTACTAATACTAATAAACTAAATTTAATTTAATGAAAAGATTAAAATATTTAGAATAAATAGATATAAAGCGGGCAGCGGGAATCGAACCTGCATCGTTAGCTTGGAAGGCTAGGGGTTATAGTCGATATCGATTCATTATTTTTAACGTCTCTAATTCAAAACCGAACATGAAACTTTGGTTTCATTCAGCTCCTTTATGGGGATGAGTCAATTTATAGATCTAAGATGTGAACAAAATTTTTAAAAAAAATAAAAAATTCTACCCATAACATCTATGCCAGCTTTTGGTCTAAATACAGATCAAACGAATAACTTTGTAGATGATCCTTCTAGAAGAGGGGGATTCTTTTCTAGTTATTTCGTTCTCTATTTCTATTTAATAGGATCCTGAGGAAAAGGATTTTGTTTTCACCGAGCTAAAACAATATGTTGATGTCTCCAGTAAATCAAAGTCATCATTTAATAGCAATTTTGCTTCAATTTCTTCTTTACAAATAAGAAATTGAAGATTTAGTTACGATTAGAAATCAACTTTCTATCTTAATCCATGGATCCTTTATTCATACTTATTCAATTGGAAGTATTGATCCAATCCCAAAATTATGTTTCGCAATTTTATAATCTAATTTTTTTAGTGTCTAAGTGACCCTTGGATACAAATCACGAGAATGTGTATTTATCTACAAATTTGTCATTGAGAGGAAAAGGATTAAATCCTTTTAAGAAATAAAGTTTTTGATCGGAATACGAATCAAACCGAAGGACCCTTTAACTATTTAAGGGATAATAGAACGAAACACAGTTTTACCACTAAACTATACCTGCTACAATCCGATTATTAT
This sequence comes from Nicotiana tomentosiformis, assembly GCF_000390325.3. Classification (NCBI taxonomy): domain Eukaryota; kingdom Viridiplantae; phylum Streptophyta; class Magnoliopsida; order Solanales; family Solanaceae; genus Nicotiana; species Nicotiana tomentosiformis. The sequence continues at coordinate 67,406,287 of NC_090822.1, read as the reverse complement.
ATACAAATGCAACTTTTGTCGAACAGGGGAACTGTGGTAATCAAGATAAGATAAGATAGGGTCGTCACAGAGTCATCCAAATTAGAATGTTGATCTTTTTTTCCTGGGGGGATTCCAATTTGATGAGATTCGAAAACGATGGTTCATTTAAATAACTAAATTACACAATTAAGTTTTATCTTTTCTTTTGCTGGAGGAGTTTTGATAGAGATACGGCTCGTCAAATCCACTAAAATCATAATATAAAAATGCATTGTGGAATACTAGAAAGCTTCTTTTTTTGGTCCATCAAGGCGGTAAACATAAAATAAAAAAGCAGAAAGAGAAATGAGACTTTTATTTTGATCGAATTTTCTATTTTATATGTTTTACTTTTACTTTTACTTTTACAAAAATTTTACAAAAAATGGGAATTTTTTCTTGTTGCTTGAATAATAACTATTCAATTAAAATAAAATATTACAACTATAACAGGTATTTTAGTTTTCAAATTCAAATTCGTTGGAACAAAAGAGGATCGGCTGGGTACTGACCAGACAGGCCATGAGAATAAGAGGGTCCTTTCGAAGTAACTACTAAAATCAATGTAGTTGTATATAAACCAAGAGAAATATCATGATGAACCAAAAAGTCTTCAAGACCTATTATTAAAAATAATAAATTACTATGTTCTTTAACAGCATTTAACCAACCCGGCAATCAGATGCTTCGACCCGCATTGAATGCTGGACCACTCGTTGAATATAAAAGTACATCGAACCCATATGAAGTTTTACCATGAGCGGATTGTATCCATTGAGCAAATATAGGTTCAATCAAGATTTGCTTCTTCGGAGTGCCAAAGGCAAGCATGACATCATTATGAACATAAAGTCCCAGGTTATGGAACCCCAGAAAGAGGTTGGCCCAACTTAAATGAGATATGATAGCTTCTTTATGCTCTAATATTCTTGCCAATACATTATCTTCATTTTGCTCTGGATTGTAATCTCTAATGAAAAATATAGCTCCATGAGCAAAAGCTCATGTCATGATGAATCCTGTGATATATTGGTGGTGGGTATATATTGAAGCTTGAGTAGTAAATACTTGTGCTATGAATGCATAAGCAGGTAAAGAGTACATGTGTTGAACTACCAAAGAAGTAATAACCCCTAAAGAAGCTAGAGCAAGACCTAACTGAAAATGAAGCGAATTATTGATTGTGTCATAAAGACCCTTATGTCCACGTCCAAATTGCCCCCCCTCCCCCCTCCCCCCGGGGGGAATATATGCATCTAAAAGATCTTTCATATTGTGCCCAATACCGAAATTAGTTCTATACATATGACCAGCAACGAGAAAACTAAATGCAATAGCTAAATGGTGATGGGAAATATTATTCAACCATAAACTTTGTATTTGTGGATGGAATCTCCCGAGAAGAGTTAGAATGGCAGTTCCCACCCCTTGGGCGGTACAAAATAAATGACTACTTGAATCGGGGTTTGAGCGTAAAGATTCCATTGACCTGTAAAAAGTGGGCCTAACCCTTGGGGATGCGGTAATACATATAAGAAATTATTCCACCGAACGTACTCCCCTCTGGATGTAGGAATAGCAACATGAACTAAATGCCCTATCCAAGCCAAGGAACTTAAGCCAAAAAGTCCTGACAAATGATGATTCAGACGAGATTCGGCATTTTTGAACCAGGAAACGCTCGGTTTCTATTTCGGTTGTAGGTGTAACCAACCTGCTATAAAGGATATGGCATAAAGAAATAATATAATAGAAAGAGAATACCAGTATAAAGATCTTTATTAGTGCGTAAACCGATTGTATACCACCACTGATAAACACTAGAATAAGCGATATTCACTGGGCCAAGAGCACCCCCTCAAGTAAAAGCTTCCATGGTCAGTTGACCAAAATGAGGATCCCAAATTGCATGAGCAATAGGTCTTACATGTAAAGGTTCATGTACCCACGAGTCAAAATTTCCTTGTCAAGCTACATGAAACAGATTTTCGGAAGTCCACAGAAAAATTATTGCTAATTGACCGAAGTGAGAAGCAAAAATATTCTGATAAAGACGTTCCTCAGTAATATCATCATGACTCTCGAAGTCATGTGCGACGAGTAGTGGGGTCTTGAGCTAAGCCTTGGCTAAACCTTGAAAATCGTAATGGCATAATGCTTTTCAAATCCTGTTAGCCATTATCCTACTGCAATAATTTTTGCTAAGAAGAATGCCCATGTTGTGACAATTTCACCCAAAAGGTAATGGGTTACTCCTACAGCACGTCCTTGTATAATGCTCAAGGCTCTCGGAGCAGGAGCAACTTTTAATTTATTATGACCCCAAATAATGGATTCAATAAGTTCTTGCCAATAACTACGTCCACTGAATAGAAATATTAAAATAAAAGCCCAGATAAAATGAGCACCTAGGAAAAAAGGCCATATACAGATAATGAAGAACCATAAGACTGAATTAACTAGGATTCATGTGCCCATAAGAAATCGCGGAGCCACCCATTAATAGTAATAGAACTTTGCGTAAAGTTTCCTCCCGTGATATGAGTTACTACCCCTTAATCACTTACACTGCTCTAAACATCCCACTGCATTTTCCAACTGAAATGGAATATTACTACCGAAATTGCATTGTACATCCAGAATAGTCCTAAGAAGACATGATCCTAGGCCGATACTTGACATGTACCCCCTCTTCCATGTCCATCACAAGGAAACCAAAAATCAAGATTTGCTTTATACGGTATCAAACGGGAACTGCGAGCAAATAGAACACCTTTCAAGAGTATCAATACCGTCACATGAATCGTAAATGCATGAATGTGATGTACCAAAAAATCCGCGGTTCTTAATGGAATAGGCAACAAAGCCACCTTGCCACCCACTGCCACTAAATCACCACCCCACCCCACCCCACCCCAAGTTAAACTGGTACTTGCTGTTGCACATAGGATCGTCTAGTTTCTATAGAACCTATTACTAAAATACCCCTAGAGGGGGATAAGGCTAAGCGGAGCGAAAAGGATTTTCCATGAGATGAAAAATAAAAACTATTTTCCCCATACAAAGTTTGTGAATAAGTGATTGTCTAATAATGAACAAAGAATATCCGTCTTTCTGCTAAACAGGATGAATTGAACTCTCAGAAGTAACTACATCGTTTGGTGGAGTTATTCTTCTTAATACACAATACTTATGGAAGAGAAATAACAATCCATTTTTCCTTTGAAGCATAAGTACTGAAAAGTAACTCAACTATCTGAGTTACTATTCTATTGTTAAGTCTGATACTTCAAGTAAAACAACTCAACTTATACTTTGGTATTTGTTTTCACCTGGAAAAAATTATGGCTATCAGAAAATATACCTACAAAAAGGATCCTTTTTTATAGTATTTAATGAGAATTGAAAATGCATACGAATAAACTATATATGGTTATCAGAAAATTATGATTAGAAAAAAAGATTATTTTTCGAGTGTTCAGTGAGAATTTAAAATTGAAAAAAAAGAACTAATAACTGCAACAAAATTAAAATTCTGTACGATTTATCATCCCTTATGAGTATTTGAGTCTTTCTATCTAGGCAAAACACATAAATTGCACTCTAAACTTGTTCGAAAAATTTAATTGCACTGAAACTTTAGGGGCATTCAAGTATCTATATCTATATATTATTAAAAGGAAGAAAGTCTAGCCTAGGATTAAGAGAAAGAAATGTGATAGCTTAGGACAAAATTAGTTAGGTTAGTTAATAATAAGTTATTTAATTATTTTTAAATTTAAATTCAAATTTTTAAATATATATATTCTTTTTAAGAAAATAATAATTTTTATATATTGGGATAAACTAAAATATAAAATAAAATTAACTTATGATATTAAATATTTGATGAATTTAAAAATTAAAAAAATAATTCAAGCAGCAAAATAAGATCTTAAATAAAAATATTTATATTATAGAGGTAATATGAATTTTTTTTAATAATTTTCAAAAATATTATTGATAAATTTAAATAATACCTGAATTCTTTAATAATAAAATCAAAGTGAATAAATAATTGATATTTTTGTATCTAATTTATGGTCAAGAATAATATTTTAAATGGTAAGATATAATATTATATGATATAATTCTCTAGAAAAACTTTAAAACATTATTGAGAAAAGTCACTTGGTACTTTTAGGATAAAATCTAAAACTATTTTTAATAAATTCTATTTATATGTCTATATATCTTTATCTATAGATAGATCCACTCATCAATTTTCTTTTATATTCACTAGAAATATAGAAGTGACATCTTAAATAAAGAATTATAACATAAAAATTAAAGAAAGACGTAGATTGAGATAACTTATGACTATTTATATTTTGGGGTAAGTTAAAATTAAAAAATGCAAGCAGCAATAATGTTATGTGCGTTTTACTGAACAATGTGCAGTATGCGCTCCCTGGTGCGCGTCCAGATGGTCTCGTGCGCGGCCGCACACTTTTGGCAGTTGTCACGATCCAATTCCATTATATGCCGTGATGGCGCCCAACAACGTTGTTAGGCAAGCCAACACTGATCAACTATTAATTTCCCGCTTAGATAAATTTGTAAACGATAGCTTTTTCCTTATTTAAAAAAAAATTAGGAGTTTGCAATTTTAACATAGATAGCAATTAGTACTAATCGTAATCATATGAGCAAACCAAAATCATAAGTCTACGAGTGTGTGTGCCAAGACCTGATGTCACAAGTATGTGGGCAATCTAGTAGAATATACAAAACAATACTAGCCTACTGTCTGAAAGGAAATAGACAGAAAATAAAAGAACATAAGAAAGACTCCAGCTGCTGCAGAACGACTCAAAAGAGCAGCTCACCGGGAAGTCTCGAGCTGGGAAATTAGTCTACGCGCCGGACTGGTGGCCAGATGCACCTGCCTCAAATTCTGTACAATCAAGTACAGAAGTGTAGCGTGAGTACATAAAAATTATGTGCCCAGTAAGTATCTAGTCTAACCTCGAAGAAGTAGTGACGAGGGGTCGACTTCGACACTCACTAGGGCCAACAATATAGTAATATGTGATTCTAAATAAGCATGATACACAGAACTAACAATAAATTCATAAGAAGAAGTAATTGTACAGTTCTTCCATCATATCTAAGAAACCAAAATACTTCCCTCATTATAAATGAATGATCTCTAAAATAGTAAATTTATACCAATTATTAAAAGGGCTTCCACTTCTATTATCACACACAAATTCTACTGAGGACGTTCGGCCCGATCCAACATGAAAATGTAAATTGTGCACTGCCGAAGGTCGAACGGCGCGAACCATAGATGCATCTATTAACCTGCTGAGGCGAACGGCCTGCTCCCATGAGAGTAGTGGAAATAGTCACCCCGCTCGCGGAATATACTTACGACGCGGTTAAATATAAATATAACGTAATTTTTCTCAATTATTTTCAAAATATTAATTTACTTGAAACCTTTGAAATCTTGAAATCCTCAACTTAGTTCCATTCAATGCAAATAAACAATTATGCTCATATATCGGTACCCACAAAGTATGGTGTAAGCCTAGAAATACCTGGACATAACAAGAATAGTAGCTACGTACGGACTCTCATCACCTTGTGCGTACGTAGCCCCTACAATTAATCATATATTAATTAAGTTAACCTATGGAAAAATTTCCCTCTTACAAGGTTAGAAAAGAGACTTACCTCGCTCAAGGCCTACTTCCCAATTCAAGAACACGCTTAAACCTCGAAATTTGACGCCAAACTACTCAAAGCTAGTCAAACATCACATAAACTAATCAATCTATGCTCAAAAGTTCATAATTCCACCCTTTAAGTGATTACCCAACTTAAATTGCAAGATTCCTAAAATTCACCCCGGGTCCACATGCTTAGATTCTGGAAATATTTAAAGAAATTTGTTACCCATAACCTTAGAAACATAAATATATGATTTTTACTCAATTCCATTACGAATTTCATGGTTAAATCTCATTTTTATCAAAACCCTAGGTTTTTATCTAAACCCGTAATTTTTACTAATTTACATGTTATAACCTACCCATAAATCATGTATTTAATTCACAATTGATAGGAATTACTTACCTTAACTAGTTGATAGAAATCTCCTCTCTAACCAACTCTAAAATCGCCCCCAAGAAGAGTAAGAAGTGAGCAAAAGTGCCCAAACCCCGATTTAAAATATCACTGCCCTTCAGCGACTTCCGCACCTGCGATTCTGCTTCTGCGGACAACTCGCGCAGGTGTGGACCAAAGCCAGGCTGCCTCATCTCGCTTCTGCGCCCAGGTGATCGCACCTGCATCCACGCATCAGCGACAAACGACGCACATCTGCGACACTGACCGCTCCCGTGATGCCTGCCTTCGCACATGCGCTTTCACAGGTGCGGTCTTTCTTCTGCTTCTGCGATGGCTGGGCAGCCTATGCTGGGACGCATCTACGATCATGGGGCTCGCACCTACGTCTGACCAAGCGCGTGTGCGATTATGACAGTAACCGGATCTTCAGCTTTGGCTTCCAAATTCCAACTTAGTCCGAGCCTCGTCCGATTGACACTCGAGGCCCCCGGGGCCTCGTCCGAACGTACCAACAAGCTTGAAATCAGAAAACGGACTCGCTCGAACTCTCGGAACGCCCGAAATAACATTAAAACTAAGAATCACACCCTAAAACCAATTGAATCAAACTTAAGTACTTCAAGTTCTTCAATTTACTTCCAATGCGCCGAAACGTACTTATAATACTCGGAATGACACCAAATTTTGCGTGCAAGTCTTAAATGGTAATACGAAACTAGACCAAGCTCTCATCTAGCTGAATAGCGCTGAAGTCTAACACATGTGATAGGTCGGCATGGTACCTCCGAAGAATAGATACGTGAAAAACTGGATGAACCCCGGATAGGCTGGGATGTAAAGCAAGCTCATAAGCAACCTCCCCAACTTACCTCAACACCTCAAATGGGCTTATAACCCTTGGGCTCAACTTGCCCTTCTTCCCGAATCTCATAATACCTTTCATCGGTAAGACTTTCAAGAGAACCTTCTCGCCTACCATAAATGATACATCACGCGCCTTCTGATCCGCGTAACTCTTATGTCTGGACTGTGCTGTGTGAAGTCGCTCCTGAGTCAACTTTACCTTTTCCAAGGCATCCTTCACCAGATCAGTACCATATAACCTAGCCTCGCCGGGCTCAAACCACCCAATGGGAGAACGACATCGCCGACCATATAAAGCCTCAAATGGGGCCATCTCGATGCCGGACTGATAACTGTTATTGTAAGCAAACTCAACCAATGGCAAGAACTGATCCCACTATTTCCCAAAGTCAATCACATATGCTCTCTGCATGTCCTCCAATATTTGAACTATCCGCTCTCACTGGCCGTCGTTCTGTGGATGGAATGTTGTGCTGAGCTCTACACGGGTCCCCAACTCACTCTGTACGGCCCTCCAGAAATGTGAGGTGAACTGAGGGCCTCTATATGATATGATGGAAATAGGAACACCATGCAACCGAACTATCTCCTGAATATAAATCTGGATCAACTTTTCTGAAGTATAGGTAGTTGCAACCGGAATGAAATGTGCCGAATTGGTCAACCTGTCGATAATGACCCAAACTGCATCAAACTTCCGCAAGGTCCGCGGAAATCCAACTACAAAGTCCATAGTAATGCGCTCCCATTTCCACTCAGGTATAATCATCTGCTGAAGTAGGCCACCGGGCCTCTGGTGCTCATACTTAACCTGCTGGCAATTTAAGCACCTAGCCACATACTCAACTATGTCTTTCTTCATCCGCTGCCACCAATAATGCTGTCTCAGGTCACCATACATCTTCGTAGTACATGGATGAATAGAATACCGAGAACTGTGTGCCTTCTCTAGAATCCTCTCCCTCAAGCCATCGACATTAGGAACACATAGGCGACCCTGGAGTCGCAGAACACCATCTTCGCTACTAGAAACCTCCTTGGCACCACCCTGTAGTACCGTTTCTCTGAGAACTGCCAAATGCGGATCATCGAATTGCCGATCCTTGATCTGCCCCAATAATGAAGACTAGGCAATAACACATGCAAGGACTTGACTGGGCTCTGAAATGTCCAACCTCACAAGTCTGTTAGCCAAGGACTGAATGTCCAAAGCTAGTGGCCTCTCCTCTGCTGAAATGAATACTAAGCTACCCATACTCTCTGCCTTCCTGCTTAAGGCATCCGCGACCACATTTGCCTTGCCTGGATGATAAAGAATGGTTATGTCATAATCCTTCAGTAACTCAAGCCATCTACGCTGTCTCAAATTGAGATCCTTTTGCTTGAACAAATGTTATAAGCTACGATGATCAGTATAAACCTCACATGATACCCCATACAGATAATGCCTCCATATCTTAAGAGCATGGACAATCGCGGCCAACTCCAAGTCATGCACAGAGTAATTCTTCTCATGGATCTTTAGTTGACGTGAAGCATATGCAATAACTCGCCTCTCGTGCATCAAGACACAACCCAAGCCAACGTGTGAAGCGTCGCAATAAACCGAATACATCCCCAAACCTGAAGGAAACACTAGAACTGGTGTCGTGGTCAAAGTTGTCTTGAGCTTCTGAAAGCTCGCCTCACAATCATCAGACCAACGGAATAGAGCACCCTTCTGGGTTAATCTAGTCAAAGGTGCCGCAATGGATGAAAAGCCCTGCACAAACCGGCGATAATAACTTGCTAACCCCAGGAAACTCCTGATCTCTGTCACCGAAGTGGGACGAGGCCAACTCTGAACTGCCTCAATCTTCTTGGGATCCACCTTAATACCTTCTCCTGATACAATATGCCCCAAGAATGCCACAGACTCTAGCCAAAACTCAAACTTAGAGAACTTAGCATATAGCTTCTGTTCTCGCAAGGTCTGAAGTACCACTCTCAAATGCTGCTCGTGCTCCCCCAGGCTACGTGAGTAAATCAAGATGTCATCAATGAAGACAATAAAAAGGAATCAATATAAGGTCTGAATAACTGGTTCATTAAATCCATAAACGCCACTGGGGCATTAGTCAAGCCGAAGGACATCACTAGAAACTCATAATGACCATATCTGATACGAAAGGCAGTCTTCGGAACATCTGAGTCCCAGATCTTCAACTGATGGTACCCCGATCTCAAGTCGATCTAAGAAAACACCCTGGCACCCTGCAACTGGTCAAACAAATTATCAATACGCGGCAACGGGTACTTGTTCTTGATGGTTACCTTGTTCAACTGGCGGTAATCAATGCACATTCGCATAGTCCCATCTTTCTTCTTCACAAATAACACTGGTGCACCCCAAGGTGATACACTTGGTCTCACAAACCCCTTTGCCAATAACTCCTCAACCTGCTCCTTCAGCTCTTTCGGAACCATACGGTACAGTGGGATAGATATAGGCTGGGTACCTGGAGCAAAATCAATACATAAATCAATATCACGATCTGGCGGCATGCCTGGAAAGTCAGAAGGAAACACGTCGGCAAATTCCCCGGACTACTGGCACTGAATCAATCGTCGGAGACTCTGCGGTGGTATCCCAAACATATGCTAGATACGCTAAACAACCCTTCTCGACTAGATGTCGAGCCTTCAGAAAAGAGATAGCCCGACTAGATGTACTAACGGAGGAACCCTTCCACTCCAATCTCGGCAACTCTGGCATCGCTAAAGTAGCAGTCTTGGCATGACAATCAAGGATGGCGTGATATGGGGATAACCATTTCATGCCCAGGATGACCTCAAAGTCGATCATATCAAGTAACATAAGGTCTGCTCTAGTCTCGTAACCACAAAATGTAACCACACAAGACCGGTAGATCCGATCCACAACCACAGAATCGCCCACAGGAGTTGACACATAAACAGGAGTACCCAAGGACTCACGAGGATTATCCAAGAAATGAGCAAACAGAGATGACACATATGAATAGGTAGACCCTCGATCAAATAATATCAAAGCATCCCTACCGCATACAGAAATAATACATGTGATCACGGCATCTGAGTCAACTACATCTTCTCTGGCCGGAAAAGCATAGAATCTAGCTGGAGCGCCAGTTGGCTGGCCTTCGTCTGGCTGAACAATAGCTGCCTGACCTCCCTCTGCCTGGCCTCCACCTCTAGGACGGCCCCTACCTGCATGTCCTCCGCCTTTGGGTGGTCGGACGGCTGGTGCTGTAATCATAGGCTGATGACCCTGCTGTACTGCCTTGCCCTGAAGCCTGGGATAAAATCTCTTCATGTGACCCGGATTCCCACACTCATAACAACCCCGTGGTGCCATAGACTGCTATCCCGAAGTCTGACCCCGATGGCCTGAATACCCACTAGAAGAACCCTGGATGGCTGGTGGGCGGTATGAACTCTCTGGCATGGCACTGAAGTAGGAACTGGAGGAACCCTGATGAACTGCTGGGCGATAAGACCCCTCTGGCATAGCATTGAAATAGGGTCATGCTGGAGCACCCCGAGGAGGTGGTGGTGGTGGTGCTGGATATGTGGGCCTGCTAGGTTAACCCCTCCCAAACTGACCTCTGCCCCTAACCGGGGCACCTATAAACTCTCCTGAGAATCGGGTCCTCTTGTCCTGCTGCATCTTCTCTCTACCCCTCTGACGGTAGCCCTCAATCCTCCAAGCAATCTCTACCACTATCTGATAATCAGTACCCATCTCAACCTCCCTGGCCATGCTAGCCCGAATACTGGGGTGTAACCCAACAACAAATCTTCGCACACTCTCTGCGTCCGTAGGAAGTATCATAAGTGCATGGCGAGACAACTCAGAAAATCTCTCCTCATAATCGGTCACAGACATCTAACCCTGCTCGAGCTGCTCAAACTGACATCGCAACTCTTCCCTCTGAGAGGGTGGAATATACATGTCCAATAGAAGCCGTGTAAACTGATCCCAAGTCATGGGAGGAGAACCCGCTGGTCTGCCAAGAAGATAAGACTTCCACCATCTACGGGACCTGCCCTCTAGCTGGAAAGCGGTGAAATCTACTCCATGGGACTCTAATATCCTCATGTTGTGCAGTCTTTCCCTGCACCGATCAATGAAGTACTGGGGGTACTCATGCCGCTCATCCCCAATGATAGGAGGGTGTAGCCTAATCCATCTGTCCAGTAGCTTCTGCGGATATCTAGGCTCAGGTGCTGCTGCGGCAACTGGCTGGACCCCGCCTACGGGTAGTGTACCCGTAATCTGATATACTGCAGCTGCGTGCCCAGGAGCTTGAGCAGTAGGGGTTTGTGCTCCCCCTCCTGCCTGAGATGTGGCTGGGTCTGCTGGAAATAAACCAGCCTGAGTCATAGTGTCCATGAACCGCAGCATACGCCCCATGACCTCCTGAAAGCCCGGTGCTATCATGAAATCTATCGGGGCTGGCTCTGGAACATGCATCTTACCCTGCTCCTCCATAATGGGATCCTCCACTGGATCCACTAGTGGTGCTACTGGGGCATCTCTGGGACGCCCTCGTCCCCTCCCTCGGGATGGTGCCCTCCCCCGGCCTCTGCCTCGGCCTCTAGCAACGGGGGGAGCAGCTCCTCCCGGGTCTGAAGAGTCCGTTGTACGAGTCCTCACCATTTGTAAGAGAATAGAAGAAAGGAAACTTAGTATACCATCAACTACACGATAGGAGATGAATAAGGAGTAGTTTCCTAACACCCTATAGCCTCTCGAAGATGAGTACGGACGTCTACGCATCGATCAAGACTCTACGAGGCCTGCCCATAACTTGTGAGACCAACGTGTACCTAGTGCTTTGATACCATGTTGTCACGACCCAATTCCATTATAGGCCGTGATGGCGGCCAACAACGTTGTTAGGCAAGCCAACACTTATCAACTAGTGATTTCCCGCTTAGATAAATTTGTAAACGATAACTTTTTCCTTATTTTAAAAAAACGATTTAGGAGTTTACAATTTTAACATAGATAAATGGAAGCAATTAGTAATAATCGTAATCATATGAGCAAACCAAAACCATAAGTCTACTAGTGTGTGCCCCAAGATCTGGTGTCACAAGTATGTGGGCAATCTAGTAGAATATACAAAACAATGCTAGCCTACTGTCTGAAAGGAAATCGATAGAAAATAAAAGAACATAAGAGAGACTCCAGCTGCTGCAGAACGGCTCAAAAGGGCAGCTCATCGGGAAGTCTCGTGCTGGGAAATCAGTCAACACGCCGGACTGGTGGCCAGATGCACCTACCTCAAATCCTGTACAATCAAGTACAGAAGTGTAGCATGAGTACATAAACATTATGTACCCAGTAAGTATCTAGTCTAACCTCGAAGAAGTAGTGACGAGGGGTCGACTTCGACACTCACTAGGGCCGACAATATAGTAATATGTGATTCTAAATAAGCATGATACACAGAACTAACTATAAACTCAGAACAAGAAGTAACTGTACAATTCTTCCATCATATCTAAGAAACCAAAATACTTCCCTCATTTTAAACGAATGATCTCTAAAACAGTAAATTTATAACACTTATAAAAATGGCTTCCACTTCTATTATCACACACAAATTCCACCGCGGACGTTCGGCCCGATCAAACATGAAAATGTAAATTGTGCATTGTCGAGGGTCGAACGGCGCGAACCATAGATGCATCTATTAACCTGCCGAGGCGAACGGCCCACTCCCATGAGAGTAGTGGAAATAGTCACCCCGCTCACGGAACATTCTTGCGACGCGGTTAAATATAAATATAACGTAAGTTTTCTCAATTCTTTTCAAAATATTAATTTACTTGAAACCTTTGAAATCTTGAAATCCTCAACTTAGTTCCATTCAATGCAAATAAACAATTATGCTCAGATAACGGTACCCACAAAGCATGGTGTAAGCCTAGAACTACCCGGACACAACAAGAATAGTAGCTACGTACGGACTCTCGTCACCTCGAGCATACATAGCACCCACAAATAATCATATATTAATTAAGTTCACCTATGGGGAAATTTTCCTCTTACAAGGTTAGAAAAGAGACTTACCTCGCTCAAGGCCTACTTCCCAATTCAAGAACGCGCTTAAACCTCCAAATTTGATGCCAAACGACTCGAAGCTAGTCAAACATTACATAAACTAATCAATCTATGCTCAAAAGTTCATAATTCCACCCTTTAAGTGATTACCCAACTTAAATTGCAAGATTCCTAAATTTCACCCCCGACCCAGATGCTCGAATTTCGGAAATATTTAAAGAAAGTTGTTATCCATAACCTTAAGAACATAAATATATAATTTTTATTAAATTCCATAACGCATTTCGTGGTTAAATCTCATTTTTATCAAAAACCTAGGTTTTTTCTAAACCCGTATTTTTCACTAATTTACATGTTATAACCTACCCAATTAACCATGTATTTGACTCACATTTGATAGGAATTACTTACCTCAACTAGTTGATGGAAACCCCCTCTCTAACCAGCTCCGAAATCGCCCCCAAGAAGAGTAAGAAGTTAGCAAAAGTGCTCAAACCCCGATTTAAAACATCACTGCCCTTCAGCGACTTCCGCACCTGCGGTTAAATTGGCGCACCTGTGATTCTGCTTCTGCGAACAACTCGTGCAGGTGTGGACCAAAGCCAGGCTACTTCATCGCGCTTCTGCGCCCAGGTGATCACACTTGCGGCCACGCATCAGCGACAAAAGACACGCATCTGCGACACTGCCCGCTCTTGCGATGCCTGCCTTCGCACCTGCACTTTCGCAGGTGCGGTCTTTCTTCCGCTTCTGCGATGGATGGGCATAGGCGCATCTGTGATCATGGGGCTCGCACCTGCGGCTGACCAAGCGCAAGTGCGATTATGACAGCAACTGGAGCTTCAGCTTTGGCTTCCAAATTCCAACTTGGTCCGAGCCTCGTCCGATTGACACTCGGGCCCCCGGGGCCCTGTCCGAATGTACCAACAAGTTTGAAATCAGAAAATGGACTCGCTCGAACTCTACGCCCGAAACAACATTAAAACTAAGAATCACACCCTAAAACTAATTGAATCAAACTTAAGAACTTCAAGTTCTTCAATTTACTTCCAATGCGCCGAAACGTACTTATACTACTCGGAATGATACAAAATTTTGCGTGCAAGTCTTAAATGACACTACAGAACTATTCCCAATCTCAAAATTCCGTTTGGACCTCGATATTACCAAAACTTGCTCCAAACCAAATTTTAAAGAACTTTTAAATCCTTCAAGAACCAACTTTCACTATTGGGAGCCAAAATGCTCCCGGGTCATCCAAAACCCGATCCGAACATATGCCCAAGTCCGAAATCATCATACGAACCTATTAGAACCGTCAAATCCTGATTCCAATGTCATTTACTCCAAATGTTGATCGAAGTCAAGCTTGGCCTTTCAAGCCAACCTTAAGGAACCAAGTATTCCAATTTCAACCCAAACTCATCCAAATTCCGAACCAACCATCCCCGCAAGTCATAAATCAGTAAAAGCATGTACGAAAAGTCTTATTTAGGGGAACGGGGTTCTAGAAGGCAAAATGATCAGTCGGGTCATTACAGCAGTGCTACTTCCCTGATGCGCGTTCAGGTACGCGGTCGGGCCTTCAGGTGTCACGGCCCAATTTCTCCTACAGGCCGTGATGGTGCCCAGCGTTACCGCTTGTCACGACCCAACTCCATGTCAGGCCGTGATGGCGTCCAGTACCATTGCTAGACAAGCCAACAATGAATAACTTAGTGATTTCCCATTTTTGTTTATTAAGTAATTCCAACATTTAGCTTTACTTACTTTTAAAGCATTTGATAAATAAAGGATTTTTAAGGCAAACAAACGGAACATCTAAAAGCAGTTATAACTATAGAATTACAACCCAAAAATCAAAGTATACTAATACGTGCCAAGATCTGGTGTCATAAGTGTGTGGGCAACTAGTAGAATATACAAAAGATGACTTTCCTACTGTCTGAAACAAAATGGATAGATAAAATAAAAGAGAAACTCCGGCATGCTGCTGAATGGCTCAGAAGGGGCAGCTCACTGTGAAGTCTCGGTCCAAGATTAGGTATGCGTGTCGGGCGGGTAACTAGATGCACCAGCCTCAGATCATATACAATTAAGTACAAAAACGTAGTTTGAGTACATAAACAATATGTATCCAGTAAGTATCCTGCCTAACCTCGAAGAAGTAGTGACGAGGGGTCGACTTTACACTTACTAGGGCCAGTAATAATGTAATTAAAGTGTTATGCTAAGTATAGATACCATGAATAATTTTGACAGTTCAATAATAGGAAGAGATAAGTACTTCTTTCATAAATTTAAAATTTCAATTTCGGTCATATCATTTAACCACTTACATTTCAAGGCATTTAAGCAGTATAAATCACGAAAAGTTCCAAATAATTAACATGCACAATCATGCCGAGGTCGTACGGCCCGATCCAATAAAAATATTTAAACTGTGCACTGCCGGAGGGTCGAACGGTCCATAGATGCATCTATTTACTACCGAGGTGCTCGGTCCGATCCAAAAATAACAATTATTTTCAAGAAAGCACAAGTTTCTCATTTACAGTTAAGTATCTCATACAAACCTTCAAGTAAGTAAATTTAACCTTATACAATTCTTTTATCAATTTTTATCATGACTAAGTGATTATATTAGCAAGTAAGGGCACAAACCTTCCAAGTATAGCATGATACGGGTCCTAAACTACCCGGACAATAGCATAATAGTAGCTACGTACGGACTCTCGTCACCTCGTACGTACGTAGCCCCCACAATTAGGTACAAATATTTATTTAATTTACCTATGGGGTTAATTCCCTCTTACGAGATTGGAAAGGAGACTTACATCGTCTCAAAGCCTACTTCCCAATTCAAGAACGCGCTCAAACTTCCAAATTTGACACCAAACGACTCGAAGCTAGTCAAACATTACATAAACTAATCAATCTATGCTCAAAGGTTCATAATTCCACCATTTAAGTGATTACCCAACCTAAATTGCAAGATTCCTAAAATTCACCCCAGACATGCTCGGATTCCGGAAATTTTTAAAGAAAGTTGTTACCCATAACCTTAGGAACCTAAATATATGATTTTTACTAAATTCCATAATAAATTTCGTGGTTAAATCTCATTTTTATCAAAAATCTAGGTTTTCCACCTAACCCATGAATTCTACAAATTTACATGTTAAAATCTACCCATAATATATGTATTAAATTCATATTAGGTAGGAATTACTTACCCTCAATAGCTAGGTTGAAATCTCCCTTTTTGAAGCTCTAAAATCGCCCAAGTTGTGAAAAATGGGAGAAAAATGCCTAAGTCCCGTATTTAAAACAAGCTTCTGCCCAGCTGTGATACTCTTCTTCGCGAACGCGGAAGAAGCCTTGCGTTCGCGAAGGCCTACGCTGACTGAGCATCGCGAACGCGACAACTCTTTTGCGAACATAAAGAGCAAAGTTCACTGGCCCTCCCTGGCCCCATATCCCCTATGCGAATGCGAGTGGGGTTCGCGAACGCGAAGGCCTAGGCTCACATGGCTTCACGAACGCGTGAGCTTGACCACGAACGTGAAGGAAAATTTGCCCACTGCCCCAAATCCTTCTTCGCGAATGCGATGGTCCTCTCGCGAACGCAAAGAAGGAAACCACGACTGGAAAATCTGGTTTCTCCGATTTAGCTCCGAGCGGTCTGAAACACACCCGAGCCCCTCGGGACCCTGTCCAAAGGCACCAACAAGTCTGTAATCATAATACGGACCTACGCAAACTCTCGAAACGCGTAAAACAACAAAAAATTCAAGAATCACACCCCAAAACCAAATTGGATCAAACTTTGAACTTCAATTTTCTAAATCGATCTGAACGCGTCGAATCATAATTAGACTATTTGGATTGACACCAAATTTTGCATGCAAGTCTTAAATGACATTACAGAACTATTCCCGGTCTCAGAATTCCATTTGGATCTCGATATCACCAAAACCCGCTCCAATCCAAATTTAAAGAACTTTTTAAAACTTTCAAGAACTAACTTTCACTATTAGGCGCTGAAATGCTCCCGGGTCATCCAAAACCCGATTCAAACATACGCCTAAGTCCGAAATCATCATACGAACCTATTAGAACCGTCAAATTCTGATTCCGAGGTCGTTTACTAAAAATGTTGACCGAAGTCAAACTTGGCCTTTTAAGCCAACCTTAAGGAACCAAGGGTTCCGATTCTAACCTAGACTCTTCCAAATCCCGAACCAACCATCGCCGCAAGTCATGAAACAGTAAAAGCATGTACAGGAAGTCTTATTTAGGGGAACAGGGTTCTAGAAAATAAAATGATCGGTCGGGTCGTTACATTCTCCACCTCTTAAACAAACGTTCGTCCTCGAATGGGTACCTGAAATGCTGAATAAGTGTGGATATCAGCTCCGCATGTCCTCCTCGGACTCCCAGGTCGTCTCCTTGACTGGTTGGCTCCTCCACTAAACCTTTATCGCAAAAATCTTCTTAGATCTCAACTAGCGATCCTGTCTAGCAACAATGGCAACTGGCTCCTCCTCATAACCCAAGCTCTCATCTAGCTGAATAGTGCTGAAGTCTAATACATGTGACAGGTCGGCATGATATCTCCGGAGCATAGACACGTGAAAAACTGGATGAACCCCTGATAGGCCAGAAGGTAAAGCAAGCTCATAAGCAACCTCCCGAACTCGCCTCAATACCTCCCATGGGCCTATAAACCTTGGGCTCAACTTGCCCTTCTTCCCGAATCTCATAATACCCTTCATCGGCTAGATTTTCAAGAGAACCTTCTCGCCTACCATAATTGATACATCACGTGCCTTCTAATCCGCGTAACTCTTTTGTCTGGACTGTGCTGTGCGAAGTCGCTCCTGAATCGACTTTACCTTTTCCAAGGCATCCTTCACCATATCAGTACCATATAATCTAAACTCACTGGGCCCAAACCACCCGATAGAAGAACGACATCGCCAACCGTATAAAGCCTCAAATGGGGCCATCTCGATGCTGGACTTATAACTGTTGTTGTAAGAAAACTCAGCCAAAGGAAAAAACTGATCCCACTGTCCCCCAAAGTCAATCACACATGCTCTCAGCATGTCCTCCAATATCTGAACTATCCGCTCTGACTGCCCATCGGTCTGTGGATGAAATGTTGTGCTGAGCTCTACACGGGTCCCCAACTGACTTTGTACGGCTCTCCAGAAATGTGAAGTGAACTGAGGGCCTCTATCTGATATGATGGAAACAGGCACACCGTGCAACCGAACTATCTCCCTAATATAAATTTGGGCCAATTTCTCTGAAGTATATGTAGTCACAATCGGAATGAAGTATGCCGACTTGGTCAATCTGTCGATAATGACCCAAACTGCATCAAACTTTCGCAAGGTCCGTGGCTATCCAACTACGAAGTCCATAGTGATGCGCTCCCATTTTCGCTCAGGTATAGTCATCTGCTGAAGTAGGCCACCTGGCCTTTGGTGCTCATACTTGACCTGCTGGCAATTTAGACACCTAGCTACATACTCTACTATGTCTTTCTTCATCCGCCGCTATCAATAATGCTGTCTCAGGTCACGATACATCTTCGTAGCACCTGGATGAATAGAATACCAAAAGTTGTGTGCCTCCTCTAGAATCCTCTCCCTCAAGCCATCGACATTAGGAATACATAGACGACCCTGGAGTCGCAGAACACCATCCCCGCCAATAGAAACTTCTTTGGCACCACCCTATAGTATCGTCTCTCTAAGAACTGCCAAGTGCGGATCATCAAACTGCCGGGCCTTGATATGTCCCAATAATGAAGACTGAGCAACAACACATGCATGGACTCGGCGGGGCTTTGAAATATCCAACCTCATAAGTCTATTAGCCAAGGACTGAATGTCCGAAGCTAGTGGCCTCTCCTCCGCTGAAATAAATGCCAAGCTACCCATACTCTCTGCTTTCCTGCTTAAGGCATCCGCGACCACATTTGCCTTGCCCGGATGATAAAGAATTGTGATGTCATAATTCTTCAGTAACTCGAGCCATCTACGCTGCCTCAAATTGAGATCCTTTTTCTTGAACAAATGTTGTAAGTTGCGATGATCAGTATAAACCTCATATGACACCCCATACAGATAATGCCTCCATATCTTAAGAGCATGAATAATCGCGGCTAACTCCAAATCATGCACATGATAATTCTTCTCATGGGGCTTCAGCTGACGTGAAGCGTATGCAATAACTCACCCCTCCTGCATCAATACACAACCCAAGCCAATGCGTGAAGCGTCGCAATACACAGTATGCATCCCCGAACCGGAAGGCAACACTAAAACTGGTGTTGTAGTCAAGGTTGTCTTAGGCTTCTGAAAGCTCGCCTCACAATCATCGGACCAACGAAATGGGGCACCCTTCTGGGTAAATCTAGTGAAAGGTGTTGTAATGGATGAGAAGCCCTCCACAAACCAGCGATAATAGCCTGCTAACCCCAAGAAATTCCTGATCTCAGTTGCCGAAGTGGGACGAGGCCAACTCTGAACGGCCTCAATCTTCTTGGGATACACTTTAATACCCTCTCTTGATAAAACATGCCCCAAGAATGCCACGGACTCTAGCCAAAACTCACATTTGGAGAACTTAACATATAGCTCATGTTCTCGCAATGTCTGAAGTACCACTCTCAAATGTTGCTCGTTCTCCCTCAAGCTACGTGATTAAATCAAGATGTCATCAATGAAGACAATAACAAAGGAATCAATATAAGGCCTAAACACTTTGTTCATCAAATCCATGATCGCCGCTGGGGCATTAGTCAAGCCGAAAGACATCACTAGAAAATCATAATGACCATATCTGGTACAGAAGGCAGTCTTTGGAACATCTGAGTCCCGAATCTTCAGCTAATGGTACCCCAATCTCAAGTCGATCTTAGAAAACAACCTAGCACCCTGCAACTGGTCAAACAAATCATTGATATGCGGTAGCAGATACTTGTTCTTGATGGTAACCTTGTTCAACTGGCGGTAATCAATGCACATCCGCATAGTCCCATCTTTGTTTTTTCACAAATAACACTGGTGCACCCCAAGGTGATATACTTGGTCTAACAAACCCCTTTGCTAATAACTCCTCAAGCTGCTCCTTCAGCTCTTTCGGAGCCATACAGTATGGTGGGATATATGGGCTAGGTACCTGCAGCCAAATCAATACAGAAATCAATATCACGATCTGGCGGCATGCCTGGAAGGTCAGAAGGAAACACATCGGCGAACTCCCAGACTATTGGCACTGAATCAATCGCCAGAGACTCTACGGTGGTGTCCCGAACATAAGCTAGATAAGCAAAACAACCCTTCTTGACCATATGTCAAGCCTTCATAAAAGAGATGACCAGACTAGCTGTACTAATCGAGGAGCCTTTCCACTCCAATCTCGGTATTTCTAGCATCGCTAAGGTAATAGTCTTGTCATGACAATCAAGGATGGTGTGATATGGGGATAACCAGTCCATGCCCAGGATGACCTCATAGTTGATCATATTAAGCAACAGAAGGTCTGCCCTATTCTCATAACCACAGAATGTGATCACACAGGACCGGTAGATCCAATCCATAACCACAGAATCACCCACAGGAGTGGACACATAAACAGGAGTACCCCAGGACTTACGAGGAATATCCAGAAAATGAGAAAACAGAGATGACACATTTGAATAGGCAGACCCTGGATCAAATAATACCGAAGCATCTCTACCGCGTACAGAAATAATACCTGTGATCACGGCATCTGAGGCTAATGCATCTGGTCTGGCCGGAAAAGCATAGAATCTGGCTGGAGCGCCGGCGGGCTAGCCTAGCCTGACTGAACTGTAGCTGACTGGCCTCCCCCTTCCTAGCCTCCACCTCTAGGACGGCCCCTACCAGCCTGCCCTCCGCCTCTGGGCGGCCGAACAGCCGGTGCTAAAATCATGGGCTGCTGGCCCTGCTACACTGCCTTGCCATGAAGCCTGGGGCAGAATCTCCTCATGTGACCGAGATCTCCGCACTCGAAATAGCCCCTCGGTGCAGCGATCTGCTACCCTGATATCTGACCCTAATGGCTTGTCGACCCACTGGAAGAAGCCTGAATAGCCGGTGGGCGGTATGAACTCTCCGGCATGGCGCTAAAATATGAGCTGGAAGAACCCTGGTGACCTGAGTACCCACTGGAAGAACCCTGGATGGCTGGTGGGAGGTAAGAACTCTCTGGCATGGCACTAAAATAGGGGCGTACTGGAGCACCTCGAGGAGGTGGTGGTGATGAATATGGGGGACTGCTAGGCTGACCCCTCCCAAACTGACCTCTGACCCTAGCCAGGGCACCTCTAAACTCTCCAAAGAAACGGGCTCTCTTGTCCTTCTACATCTGCTCTCTCCCCCTCTGACGGTAACCCTCAATCCTCCGAGCAATCTCCACTACCAGCTGATAAGAAGTCCCCATCTCAACCTCTCGGGACATATTGCCCTAATACCGGAATGCAGCCCTGCAACAAACCTCTGCACTCTCTCTGCGTCCGTAGGAAGTATCAAAAGTGCATGGCGAGACAACTCAGAAAACCTCGCCTCATAGTCGGTCACTGGCATCTGACCCTGCTCAAGCTGCTCAAACTGATACCGCAACTCTTCCCTCTTGAAGGATGGAATATACCTATCCAGAAAAAGTTATGTGAACTGGCTCCAAGTCATAGGAGGAGAACCCGCTGGTCTGCCAAGAAGATAAGACTGCCACCATTTACGGGCCCTGCCCTCCAGCTGGAAAGTAGTGAAGTCAACCCCATGAGACTCCAATATCCTCATGTTGTGCAGTCTGTCCCTACACCTATCAATGAAATCCTGGGCATCCTCATCGCACTCGCCTCCAAAGACATGAGGGTGTAACCTAGTCCATCTGTCCAATAACTTCTGCGGATCGTCGTCGCATCCGGTCCAGGCTCAAGTGCAGCTGCCGCAACTGGCTGGGCTCCGCCCACGGGTAGTGCACCCGGAGTCTAATATACCGCAGCTACATGCCCAGGAGCCTGAACAGTATGGGTCTGTGCTCCCCCTCCTGCCTGAGATGTGGCTGGTTCCGCTGGAAATAAACCAGCCTCAGTCACGGTGTCCATGAACCGCACCATACGGCCCATGACCTCCTGAAAGCCCGGTGCTGTCATGAAATCTACCATGGCTAGCTTTGCGGTAGGCACCTCGCCCTGCTCTTCAATAATGGGATCCTTCACTAGATCCACTGGTGGTGCTACTGGGGAAGCTCTGGGATGCCCTCGTCCCCTACCTCGGGCTAGTTCCCTCCCCCGGCCTCTACCTCGGCCTCTAGAAACGGAGGGAGCAGCTCCTTCCAGGTCTGGAACGTCCATCGTACGTGTCCCCACCATCTGTGAGAGAATAGAAGAAGTAAATTTAGTATACCATAAATTGCACGATAGGAAATGAATAATGAGTAGTTTCCTAACACCCCATAACCTCTCGAAGATAAGTACGGACGTCTCCGCACTGATCCGCAAGACTCTATTAGTCCTGCCCATAACTTGTGAGACCTACTTGAACCTAGTGCTCTGATACCATATTGTCACGACCCAACTCCATGTCAGGCCGTGATGGCATCCAGCACCGTTGCTCGACAAGCCAACAATGAATAACTTAGTGATTTCCCATTTTTGTTTATTAAGCAATTCCAACATTTAGCTTTACTTACTTTTAAAGCATTTGATAAATAAAGGATTTTTAAGGCAAACAAACGGAACATCTAAAAGCAGTTATAACTATTAAATTACAACCCAAAAATCAAAGTCTACTAATACGTGCCAAGATCTGGTGTTACAAGTGTGTGGGAAACTAGTAGAATATACAAAAGATGACTATCATACTGTCTGAAACAGAATAGATAGATAAAAAAAAAAAGAAACTCCGGCATGCTGCTGAACGGCTCAGAAGGGGCAGCTTACCATGAAGTCTCGGTCCAAGATCAGGTATGTGCGACGGGCGGGTAACTAGATGCACCAGCCTCATATCCTGTACAATTAAGTACAGAAGTGTAGTATGAGTACATAAACAATATGTACCCAGTAAGTATCCCACCTAACCTTGAAGAAGTAGTGACGAGGGGCCGACTTGACACTTACTAGGGCCAATAATAATGTAATTAAAGTGTTATGCTAAGTATAGATATCATGAATAATTCTGGCAGTTCAATAACAGGAAGAGATAAGTACTTCTTTCATAAATTTAAAATTTCAATTTTAGTCATATCATTAAACCACTTACATTTCAAGGCATTTAAGCAGTATAAAACATGGAGAGTTCCAAATAATTAACATGCGCAATCATGCTGAGGTCGTACAGCCCGATCCAACAAAAATATTTAAACTGTGCACTGCCGGAGGGTCGAACGGCGCGAACCGTAGATGCATCTATTTACTACCGAGGCGCTCGGACCGATCCACAAATAATAATTATTTTCAAGAAAGCACAAGTTTCTCATTTACAGTCAAGTATCTCATACAAACCTTCAAGTAAGTGAATTTAACCTTATACAATTCGTTTATCAATTTCTATCATGAGTAAGTGATTATATTAGCAAGTAAGGGCACAAACCTTCCAAGTATAGCATGATACGGGTCCTAACCTACCCGGGCAATAGCATAATAGTAGCTACGTACAGACTCTTGTCACCTCATACGTACGTAGCCCCCACAATTCGGTACAAACATTTATCTAATTCACCTATGTGGTTAATTCCCTCTTACGAGGTTAGAAAGGAGACTTACCTTGTCTCAAAGCCTACTTCCCAATTCAAGAATGCGCTCAAACCTCCAAATTTGATGCCAAACGACTCGAAACTAGTCAAACATTACATAAACTAATCAATCTATGCTCAAAGGTTCATAATTCCACCATTTAAGTGATTACCCAACCTAAATTTCAAGATTTCTAAAATTTACCCCGGGCCCACATGCTCGGATTCCGGAAATTTTTAAAGAAAGTTGTTACCCATAACCTTAGGAACATAAATGTATGATTTTTACTAAATTCCATAACAAATTTCGTGGTTAAATCTCATTTTTATAAAAAACAAAAACCTAGGTTTTTCATCTAACTCATGAATTCTACAAATTTACATGTTAAAATCTACCCATAATCTATGTATTAAACTCACATTAGATAGGAATTATTTACCCTCAATAGCTAGGTTGAAATCTCCCTTTTTGAAGCTCTAAAATCGCCCAAGTGTGTGAAAAATGGGAGAAAAATGCCTTAGTCCAGTATTTAAAACAAGCTTCTGCCCAATTGTGATGCTCTTCTTCGCGAACGCAGAAGAAGCCTCGCGTTCGCGAAGGCCTACGCTGACTAAGCATCGCGAACGCGACAACTCTTTTGCGAACACGAAGAGCAAAGTTCACTGGCCCTCCCTGGCCCAATTTCCCCTACACGAATGCGAGTGGGGTTTGCGAACGCGAAGGCATAGGCTCACATGGCTTCGCGAACGCGTGTGCCTGACCATGAACACGAAGGGAAATTTTCCCACTGCCCCAAATCCTTCTTTGCGAACGCGATGGTCCTCTCGCGAACGCGAAGAAGGAAACCAGAACTGGAAAATTTGGTTTCTCATATTTAGCTACGGGCGGTCCGAAACACACCCAAGCCCCTCAGGACCCCGTCCAAAGGCACCAACAAGTCTGTAATCATTATACGGACCTACTCGAACACTCGAAACGCATAAAACAACAATAAATTCAAGAATCACACCCCAAAACCAAATTGGATCAAACTTTGAACTTCAAGTTTCTAAATCGATCTGAACGCATCGAATTATACTTAGACTACTAGGATTGACACCAAATTTTACGCGCAAGTCTTAAATGACATTACGGAACTATTCTCCTGGTCTCGAAATTTCATTTGGATCTCGATATCACCAAAACCCACTCCAAGCCAAATTTAAAGAACTTTTTAAAACTTTCAAGAACCAACTTTCACTATTAGGCGCTGAAACGCTCCTGGGTCATCCAAAACCCGATTCGAACATACACCCAAGTATGAAATCATCATACAAACCTATTGGAACCGTCAAATACCGATTCCGAGGTCGTTTATTAAAAATATTGGCCGAAGTCAAACTTGGACTTTCAAGCCAACCTTAAGGAACTAAGGGTTCCGATTCCAACCTAGACTCTTCCAAATCCCGAACCAACCATCCCTGAAAGTCATGAAACAGTAAAAAAAATGTACGGGAAGTCTTATTTAGGGGAACGGGATTCTAGAAAGTAAAACGACCGGTCAGGTCGTTACATCGCTAGGCAAGCCAAAAGTGAACTAACCTTATGATTGTTTCTTTTAACATTTTTAAAATAGCCGATTTTTAATTAACACATAAATAGGAAGTAAGAATTTGATAAGATGAGAGATAATTAATTTTAAGAGCAAATGAGATAAGTAAATACCAAAAAAAATACCATCATGTGTCTACTAGCATAATTTTTAAGACCTGGTGTCACAAGTGTATGAGCTACTAGTAGAATATACAAAAATACTACACTATTCTCTGAAGTGAAATAGATAGAAAATAAAAACAAAGGAAGACTTCGGGTGCTGCAGAACGGGCTCAGAAGGCAGCTCACCGCTAAGTCTCGAAGAAATCAAGGATGTGCACCGGACTGATAGCCAGATGCACCTGCCTCATATCCCGCACAATTAGTACAGAAATATAGCGTGAGTACATAAATAACATGTACCCAGTAAGTATCTAGTCCAATCTCGAAGAAGTAGTGACGAGGGATCACCATCGACACTTATTATAGGCTAACAATAAATACTGAAATTATAATTAAGCATGGACTATAGAAATACAGCTGAAAACTCAATAACAAGAAATAAATAAACAATTCTTTTACTAATAGTAAATCCCAAATTAATTTTCATTATTTAACAAATTAATCTCTCAAGCCAATGAAACAATATCAATTACAATTGGGCTTCAAGAATTGTTACGCACGAATTATGCCGAGATCGTACGGCCCGATCCAAAATACAAATATATAAATTGTGCACTGTCGAGGGTCGAACGGCACGAACCATAGATGAATCTATTCTATTACTGAGGCGTTCGGCTCGCTCAACGTGAAGAGAAAATACTTTATAGACAACCGATTCAAAGATTATTAAGAGGCTAATATTCAAAGAAAACACCAATTTTCATTAACGGTCAAGTAACCCGTCCAAAACTCAAGTAAAAGAAATTCGGCCTTTTACATTTCCTTTATCAAGTTCCAATATGGTTTAGGCACTTAAATTACAAGAAGGGTGCAAACATCGCAAGTATAACATGATTTGGGTCCTAAACTACCCGGACATAAGCATAATTAGTAGCTACGTACGGACTCTCGTCACCTCGTGCATACCTAGCCCCCACAAATAGAAGCACATATTATTCAATTCACCTATGGGGTTAATTCCCTCTTACAAGGTTAGAAAAGAGACTTACCTCGTCTCAAAGCTTACTTTCTGGTCCACAATTGTGCTTTAAACCCTCAATTCAATGCCAACGACTCAAAACTAGTCAAATGTTATATAAAATAGTCAATATATGTTCAAAAGTTCTTATCCTAACTATTAAAGAGATTTCCCAACCCTCATTGAAGAATTTCTAAAATTCACCCCCAGGTCCACGTGCCCGGATTCCGGAAAGTTTTTAAGAAAGTTGTTGCCCATAACCTCATAAACTCAAGTATATGATTTTCACTAAATTCCATAACCATTTTCGTGGTTAAATCCCATTTTTATCAAAAACCTAGGTTTTTCATCTAAACCCATGATTTTCACAAATTTACATATTAAAATCTACCCATAATATATGTATTAAACTCATATTAGGTAAAAATTACTTACCTTCAATAGCTAGGTTGAAATCCTCCCTTTTGAAGCTCCAAAATCGCCCAAGAGTACAATAAATGAACCTAAAAATGGCTAAGTCTCGATTTTTAAAACACACTGCCTAGCTGCCCTCTTCAATTTATGAACTTCAAGTTTCCAGATCGCTCCGAATGCGCTGAATCATACTTAGACTACTCGGAATAATACCAAATTTTGCGGGTAAGTCTTAAATCACCATACGGAACTATTCACAGTCTCGTAATTTGACCTCGATAACACCAAAACTTACTCTAACCCAAATTTAAAGAACTTTAAAACCTTCAAAGAACCACTTTTCCTGATTAGGCGTCGAAACGCTCCCGGGTTATCCAAAACCCGATCCGATCATACGCCCAAGTCTGAAATCATCATACAAACCTATTGGAACCATCAAATCCCGATTCCGAGGTCATTTACATAAAATTTTGACCAAAGTTAAACTTAGCCTTTTTGGCCAACCTTAAGGAACCAAGTGTTCTGATTTCAACCCGAACCCTTCCAAATACGGAACGAACCATCCCCGCAAGTTATAAAATAGTAAAAGCACATATAGGGAGCCTAATTTAGGAGAACGGAGTTCTAAAAAGTAAAATGGCATGTCAGGTCGTTATATTTTCCACCTCTTAAACAAACATTTTTGTCCTCGAACGGGTCTAAAATCATACTTGGAGTGCTGAATAAGTGTGGATATCTACTCCGCATGTCCTCTTCGGACTCACAAGTCGCTTCCTCAACTGGTTGGCCCCTCCACTGAACCTTTTGTAATGACCCGGTCGGTCATTTTGAGAGAATTAACCCTGAACACTTATTTATTGCTCCATCTACTTCAATTAGTGGTTATGTAACTTGCCGGGAAGTTTTTTTGGTTTCGGAGTGAAATAGGACACATAGTCCCTAAAATGGAGGTTTAAGTCATAGGAATTGACCATAGCTCGAACTGTGTGAAGACGACTCTGGAATGGAGTTTTGATGGTTTGTATAACTTTGTAGGATGATTTTGGTCTTAGGAACGTGTTCGGATGTTGAATTGGAGGTCCGTAGGTCATTTTAGCGCTAATTGGCGAAAGTTGGAAAAGGGATGATTTTTGAGAAGTTTGATCGGGAGTGGACAGTTTTTGATATCGAGGTCGGATTATGATTCCAAAAGTTGTAGTAGGTCTCTAATCTCAATTATGACTTGTGTGAAAAATTTGAGGTCAATCGGACTTGATTTGATAGGCTTCGGCATCGGATATAGAAGTTTGAAGTTTTAAAGTTCATTAGGCTTGAATCGATGTGAAATTCAAATTTTTAGCATTGTTTGATGTGATTTAAAGGTCCTAATAAGTCCATATGATGTTTTAGGACTTGTTGGTAAGTTTGGTTGAGATCCTGGGGTGCCTCGGGTCAATTTCGGATGGTTAACGAATAAAGATTTGACTTTAAGCATAGCTAAAGCTTTGCTGCATCTGATGTAATCGCACATGCGCATTTTGGGATGCAGGTGCGGCATCGTGGAAGAGGCCTTCGAGCCGAAGAATGGGAATTGGAGCTGTCCAGCTGAGCTCGCAAATGCGGTCATGGCTCCGCTGAAGCGAGAGGTTGGGCGCAGATGCGGAAGGTGCACCGGTGCGATAGTAAGTTCTGCACCTGCGGGTGCGCAGATATAAGGGAGAAGACCGCAGAAATAGAGGCCCAGCTCCAGTGGTTAACCGCATAAGCGGTGCATTTTTCGCAAATGCGGGACCGCAAATGTGGTCAAGTGACCCGCAGAAGCGGAAGTCCTGGGCAGTGTTTCAAATTGAAGGGCTTCGTGATTTTTGTCATTTTGGACTTTGCAAACTCAGTATAGGACGATATTTTGAGAGAATTTTCGAGGGATTTCTTGAGGTAAGTCCTTTGTGTTTATTTTGGTCAGTAATCTTGTTTCCTCGTTGATTTTCCCACCTGTTAGTGTGTATATAAGGTGAAAATTAGGAGTTGGAGGTTAGGGATTTGGAGAATTTATTTGAGGAATTTAGTGGTGATTTGGTGTCGGATTTTGGTAATTTTGGTATGGGTGAACTCGTAATCGAGAGGATGTTCATATTTTGTGACTTTTACCTGTTTTCGAGATGTAGGTCCGGGTCGACTTTTTGGGCCAAATTTTTGATTCTTTGCTAAAGTCGTAGTTTCATTATTTAAATTTGTTTATTGTAGTTGTATTCATGTTATGTAATTGCTTTTGGCTAGATTTGGGTCATTCGGAGTCAGAAAGTCGAGGGAAAGGCATTCTTACTGATTGATTGAGTGACATTTGAGTTAAGTGACTTGTCTAACCTTGTGGGGGGGGAAAATCCCCTTAGGATTTGGTACTATTGTAACAGTTTGTGATATGTGAACGTCGTGTACGCAAGGTGACGAATGCGTACATGGTTTGATTATGGAAAATTCATTTTCTTGCTGATTTGTCATCTTTTAAAATACATTAACGGAGTTGTTTTCTTTTAAAATACATTAACTAAGTTGATATATAGTGATCATGTTTAGCCTAGTATCGCATGCCTACGTGCCTTAATTCTTACTTGTAATTTGTGGAACATGCTTAGTTGAATTACCTGCTTTACTTGATTTGAATTAAATCTTTAACTATGAGATTTTTTCTAAAAATTTGCATTTCCTTTCGATTACCTGCTGCATATTTACTTTGGGACTACGAGGCGATTCCTCGGGAGATCTCCTTGTACAGCATATTTACATTGGGACTATGAGGTGGTTCCTCGGGAGATCCCCCTGTACTGCATATTTACTTTGGGACTCCGAGGTGGTTCCTCGGGAGATCCCCTGTACTGCATCTTTACATTTAGGACTACGAGGCGGTACCTCAGGAGTGCCCCTCTGTGTACCTCCATTTATTGCTCAAACTTCTTATTGTTTAAATTATTAGTCATTTCAAAATATTATTATATCTTCTGCCTTACTTTTCTTTTAAACTAGTAGGGCCCTGACCTGACCCCATCACTACTCTACCGAGGTTAGGCTTGGCACTTACTGGGAACCATTGCTCAAGGTATATCTGTTAGCGCTCGTAGACCTCGGAGTCCCCCTCTATCCTTACTATGTTGTTTTCCTTATTTTCCTTTAGACTCTGATGTATAGAGACACTTAGTAATTGCTCTTAGAAGCTTGTGGCTTATTTCTACCGGGTTTTGGGAGATGTATTGATTTTGAATCATAGTTTGAATTATATCATATGCTTAGATTTGAGCTTCAGTTTTATCAGTTATTCCGCAAATTGTTAGGCTTACCTAGTCTTAGAGACTAGGTGCCATCACGATATCCTACGGAGGAGAAAATGGGGTTGTGACACCTTTACCACGAAAATCCTCTTGGACCTCAACTGGCGAACCTGCCTATCAACAATGGCAACTGGCTCCTCCTCATAACCCAAGCTCGCATCTAACTGAATCGTGCTGAAGTCTAATATATGTGACCTATCGGCATGATACCTTCGGAGCATAGACACGTAGAAAATCGGATGAACTCCTGATAGACTTGGAGGTAATGCTAGCTCATAAGCAACCTCCCCAACTCATCTCAACACCTCAAATGGGACTATAAACCTTGGGCTCAACTTGCCCTTCTTCCCGAACCTCATGATCCCCTTCATCGGTGAGACTTTCAAGAGAACTTTCTCGCCCACCATAAATGATAAATCACGCGCCTTCTAATCCGCGTAACTCTTCTGTTTAGAATGTGTTGTGCGAAGTCGCTATTGAATCAACTTTACCTTTTCAAAGACATCCTTCACCAAGTCAGTACCATATAACTTAGCCTCGCCGGGCTCAAACCATCTTATGGGAGAACGACATCGTCGACATATAAAGCCTCAAATGGAGCCATCTCGATGCTGGATTGATAACTGTTGTTGTAAGCAAACTCATTTAAAGGCAAACATCGATCCCACTACCCTCCAAAGTCAATCACACATTGTGACGACCCAAAATCCACCTAATCGTGATGGCACCTAACCCAGCCCGTCAGATATGCCAATTAACAACTATTCAATTAATTAACTGACTCTAATACACTCCCAAAGGACTGGTAGTACAAATCATGAGCTTCTAAGATTAGAATTTACAAAGCTGGTATGAAATAAATACATTATTTGTTTGAAATGTACATAAACATATTTTTATAAATCTAAGGCTACCTTGAACAAGAGGCAGCTACAACCGAAACGTATGTACATCTTTAGATTAAACTCCAAACGAACATAGCAACATCAGCAGCCAACATCTGCACGCAAAGTGCAGAAGTGTAGTATGAGTACAACCGACCCCATGTACTCAATAAGTAACAAACCTAGCCTTAGGTTGAAAGTAGTGACGAGCTTGTACCAAGGTCAGAGTCCAACTCCAATAACCGACAATAATTTATAACAACATAACGCAAGTAATAAAAGATATAATTCAAAGATAAAATTCTCAGTTAAATCATGATTTTTTGAAAATAATTCTGCCTTTCCAGTATATCAGTGAAAACCCAAATCGTTTACCAAAGTTGCCAAAAATATGAGTAAGTTTGAAAACAGTAATTTTTCCAAAAATTCTTTCAATAATAATTAAGATGTTTCATTTTCTTTCCAAATAGCCAGTGTAAAAGAAATACATCACCATTCTTATATGTCAACATGTGTGAGAAATCATGAATGACATGATACCGTATAGCATGAGAAAAACACATCGCTATGCATGTATGTCATATGTGCATGCCAATGCAATGTATCTCAGAGATGAACTCATGTACTCACACTCTCAGAATACTCAATCTCACTGTCTCACACATTCCGCTCATCATGCTCAATCACTCGGTACTGTATATGGCTAATCCGGCCCAGGGAAGATCTATCCCGGAATATACACATCAACTGATCATCAGTCACTCAGTACCAAGTAGGGACAATCCAACCCGTGGAGAAGATCCATCTCCAGGTATATAATGCTTCGGACAAGATCCATGTCCAGGGAAGATCCATCCCTCAATAATATCAATCGCGCTCATTGGGGTGTGTGCAGACTCCGGAGGGGCTCCTTCAGCCCAAGCGCTATCATAAATTAGTCTAACCACTACGGTGTGCGGTGTGCTGTTCGATCCCATAAATGTCACTCATAATCAGGCACTCGGCCTCACTCAGTCATCAATCTCTCCAGTCTCTCTCTCACGGGCTCACAGTGTCATGATACTAGCCCGAAAACAATGATATGATGCATCAATAAATAACAACAGAGACTGAGATATGATATGCATATGAATGTGTATGACTAAGTATGTAATGCAATGAAAGCAGATAACTCAACAGCATAAATGACCTCGGTGGGTCCCAACAGAATAAGCTATAACCTAGACATGGCTTCTAACATGGATCATAGCTCGATAACTCTAGTACGTAGAGATTTTATGATTTCAGATAAGTTCAGGTAACTACACAGCACCACAAAAATAACGGAATCACAGTTCACACGGTGCACGCCCACACGCCCGTCACCTAGCATGTGCGTCACCTCAACACCAAACACATAACACGTATATTCAAGGTTCCTACCCTCAGCTCCAAGATTAGAAGAGTTACTTACCTCGAACAAGACGAATACAATATCGAGCAAGCTAAACAATGCTCAAGAAATTTCATTCTGCGCGTATCAATTTCTGAACAGCTTGAATCTAGCCACAATAAATTTTATTCAATCCACGCAAATTATAGAAATTAATTCCATATCAAAATACAAATTTTTCCACCAAAAATCCGAAATTACACTCAAAATCGCCTGTGGGGCCCACATCTCGGAATCCGGTGAAACTCACAAAATCCGATAACCTATCTAATTACAAGTCCAACCATACTAATTTCACTCAATTCCGACTCTAAATCGACGTTCAAAACTATAAAATTCATATTATGAAACTTTAGGCCAACACCCCCAATTTCCTCTTTAAATTCATCCATCAATTGCGAAAAATGAAGATAGATTCATGGAATAAGATCAAACCAAGTGTAGAACACTTACCCCAATCCTTGTGATGAAAATTGCTCCAAAAGTCGCCTCAATCCGAGCTAGGAAATGTTTAAAATGAAGCCAAAATCGCGAACCCTTGTATTTATCATTCTGCCCAGCACTTTCGCAGATGCGGTTAAAATGTCACATCTGCGACCTTCACTTCTGCGGACGAAGCTCGCACCTGTGAGAGCGTGGTCGCTTCTGCATCCCGTAAACCGTATTTGCGGTCGCGCTTCTGCGCGCGTTGGGCCGCTCCTACACAAGCGCTTATGCTCCCTCTCTTCCGCTTCTGCGCCAATCACTTCTGCGAAGGCTTTGTCGCTTCTGCGACCATCGCACCTGCGCAAATTAATCGTAGGTGCGATCACTCCAGAACCAGCAGCAACCAGCAATACAACATAAAGAAAAATGATCTAAAATCAATCAGAAACATGCCCGAGCCCCTCGGGACTCCATCCGAACATACCAACAAGGTCCATAATATAATACAGACCTACTTGAGGCCTCAAATTACATCAAACAACGTCAAAATCACAAATCATACTCCAATTCAAGCCTAATGAACTTTGAAATTTCCATATTCTACAAACAACGTCGAAACATATCAAATCAAGTCCGATTGACCTCAAGTATTGCACACAAGTCATAAATGACATAACGGACCTATTCATATTTTCAGAATCGGATTCCGACCCCGATATCAAAAAGTCAACCCCCCGGTCAAACTTCCAAAAATTCGACTTTCGCCATTTAAAGCTTAATTCAACTACGGACCTCCAAATAATATTTTGGACGCGCCCCTAAGTCCAAAATCACCATACAGATCTATTGGAATCATCAAAATTCAAATCCGAGGTCGTTTACACATAAGTCAACATCCGGTCAACTTTTTCTAACTTAAGTTTTCAATTATGAGACTAAGTGTCTCATTTCACTCCGAAATCCTTCCGAACCCAAACCAATTACCCCGGCAAGTCATACAACAACTGTAAAGCATAGCGTGAGCAGTAAATGGGAGAATGGGACTGTAATACTCAAAACGACCGGTCGGGTCATTACATTCTCCCCCACTTAAACATATGTTCACCCTCGAACGTGCCAAGAGTTGTTTCCAAGCCACCAAATCATTATTCCATCTTACCACGCACGTACCCGGGGCTGATCCCACATCACCCTATTCCATATAGGCTCGGCAACACAACATAACAAAAATCATTAATTTAATCTTGGACCAAAAACCTTGGAATTCAATTCCCAACATTCAGGATTTTCTTACAAGACCCGAATCTCACAGTTACACAGTGTATAAGTCAGAACAAGCTTCATCGAGCCATAACTATAACCACGGATATAATCACCTAACATATTACACAACTCGCATGTCCGTAACACCATTCCAGATCACAGTAACTATTCCAAAACCAACCAAGTACTAGTATTAAACCCCACATCGAACAAAACCTCATTCCAAAACCTTCGTACACTGCTAATAATGAAAGAAACATGCATAAATCTCATGATCCCTTATCAGATCAACAAGTCATGGAGCTCTCTCGCCCCAACCAGAACCATAATCACTTTCTAAGCCGACTTTCAATGTCGTCCTCCCAAATATACCTTTTCAAACCTGATAGTACCCATTCTAGGTCCAATGACCATATATTATTAAACACAACTATCCCACAGGCATGCCGCACCAATATAACTCAGAGCCACAAACCGTGCCATCCGTGCACCAATACGCAATAATTCAAATGCACTCAGTCATGAGAAATGACTCAAATGAGAGAACTGCCCCGCAAGATTAACAAGTACCGCCACAACGAAATGCTGAAAATCCATCACACACCATAGAATCATCACCCGATTCTAACACAAGGTTCATACCTTAACATAACTCCGCTGCAATGCGTGACCCCATCCAAACGCTGGTCTATATTGTATATCTCGAGCCACCCTGCTCAAAATCAATAACCACGGAGAAGCAAATGGCACAATGCCACACAAAACCTGAGAGAACATAACCAACACACAATCGATCATGCAATACCCAAATACTCATCTCGCTCAAATTCTGCCATAAGGCCCCCAATAGAACCGCACTATGTGTGTATATAACCAATGATTCACAACTCCTCGTAGCATAGAAGAGTAACTCGGACATCATTTTAGAACATGAATAAGCTCAACATCAACCGAATGGCACATCCCTCAACAATAGCAGTATGGAGCCAACCAATCCGACTCGGTATAGAATACACATCCTAATTGGGCCTACCGATGGTCCCCCAAATCAACTCTAGTCACCCACTAATGGATAAATAACCCTCCAAAAATCCACGATGACTGAATCATAATACATACTATCATCTGGCTAGCTTCGGCCACAACTTCACATTCCACAACCATGAAACAATCTGTTCCTGAAAACTCCACGTCTCCAAATTCATAGATTACACGAATCACCATTTCCGATCCCATCTCTACCGCCCGAATGTCTAACACATCTCTCATACATGATCATCCCACAAGGAATACTTCTCCCATTCTTTCATGCCACATAGAAATATCTTAAAACCAGCAGTCGATCAACCAGGAGAGTGCCGCAATACATATGAAATATCTATAATTCAAAACATAGTGCGCCTTCTGAAATGTACACTCTACTCATGCAATACCAAATAGTCATAGCATTCATCTAAACATCAAAAACCGTCCATGCCCTCTAAGAACTTATGACCTCCCCTTCAAAACTAAACCATGACCATGCACATGAAAACCTGAATCCCACACAACACACCGCATCTATCATGACATCATATGAAAAATATACGAGAACCTCATAATCTTCTGAGTCACAAGTAGAATACATATCTGATCAGCCAGAAGCCTTCCATTTGATTCCATCCTGTAGAAAATCACAATATTCAACATGTTCCTCAGGTCGGTAGGACATATTCATC
This sequence comes from Nicotiana tomentosiformis, assembly GCF_000390325.3. NCBI lineage: Eukaryota > Viridiplantae > Streptophyta > Magnoliopsida > Solanales > Solanaceae > Nicotiana > Nicotiana tomentosiformis. The sequence goes on along the minus strand of NC_090822.1, from coordinate 67,370,262 downwards.
TCAAACCGTGGTAGAAATCCTCGAGAATACTTTGAAATCCATTTGCTCATAACCAAGCTATTAGAACTGAATTCCTCTAACTCGACCTAGCCATGTAGGTCACCAAACCCAAGAATATTGCCACCAAAACATCTGTAAAATCTTACCACATCGTAATTGCCCAAAGAACCGATCCTACCATTACCATACTGCTCTAGTTTACTACCCAGTTGTCCTATTTTCTCTTAGTCCCTTCCGAATTTGTCTTCATATTGATACTTCTCCTTGCTAACACACCACGATCTTTAACCACAACTCACCCCATGAACCCTAGCATAAAACCACAATGCCCTAAGGCCTACAAGCCGCTGAATTCCCTCTTAAGTACCCCAAAAGCACCACAACAGAGACATCCACTCTAAAGTCCTTATGTGAATTTAAAATTATTCCTCTTCCCTTCTTTTTTTTTATACTGAAATGTAGAATCCATAGTCATAAAGAATTACTGCAAGTCCCGACACCATCCAATGTAAATAACCAATTCTAGCGATATACGAATCTGAAAAAGATTTAATTGCCACTTATACATTTTTGAATCCATTAGCACCTTCTCGAGAGTCACCCACTTTGCTCAAATCAAAAAAAAACTGCACTGCCCAGACGGGCTGAAAGACACGTGCCCCATTAGCACAGCACCACTCAAAGAGGTAATTCTGCCTTAACACCACTGATCAAATTCATACTTTGTGCGCACTGCATCGTTCATTAATAACAACTCACTCACCCCATGACTTTCATATACTCATAAAGCGCAATATAACCCATATTTAGGAATTTCAGTTCTCGAGTCATCCTCGATCTCAACCTTTGCAAGTCATAATTAATCCACAAGTATGTCTCAGATCAAAACTAAAATTTAACATATAACCATGAAATTAAACCGTCAACAACAGGCTCCCCCACTTGGCTCAAATCCATAGATTAAAACACACGATAACTCACAATACCCATACTCTATTACTGCCAAAATACCGCAGCGAGATTCAACTAAATCCTTCATAATCTCCTGTAACACAAACCATCTAATACTTCAAATTATCTGCAAATCTCGCATTCACCCTTGTGACAGTCAGGTCAACTACTACAACCGATCCAAACTCAATTCCCACAAATATAACCCATTGGTGGACAAGAAATCCTCCACACAATATCATAAAAATCACACATCTGTAGATCACCTTGCAGGTTATAACCCACCTGCTTAGCCTCAACTGACATCTCTTTATACCCTTTCACAGCTACAACTACTACATAATCACTAAATCTTCCTGAGTCTGAACTCACCAACAAGGTATGAGAATCTAATTCATTCCAAAATTTAACAACGTGAAAGATCCTTCAAAACATTCATACTCGAGACTGTACATCACATCAAAACTAAAATCAATCACCCAACGGTCCTTTTTACATTTCAAGGAAATATTTCTCGTCATATTCAAATTGTCTTACCACATCCCGTAGTCACATCATACTCATCACAAAGCCATTCCACCGCTCATCGACCACAAATTTCCACTCGTAGGGACATTACCAGACATATGAGTCCAAATGTACAAGTTACAACTGAAGCTACCGAGCTTAGGCTGCGGTCAAACCATGGCTTCAAGTCCTCCAGACTGGCCCATCACCAACACACAGAAATCACATCTCGCACTTCATCCATGGAATCACAAGTCGTCAGCGCACAGTTGATACCGAGCGCTCATGTGCGCATACGAATGGGTGGAAGAAATTCAAAGAGTTATGTCTCAAGCTAAATCAATTCCACACGACAAGGAAAGAAAGATGGGAATTATATATCCTAAATGCCATGTAGCCTCTCGAAGCTAGGTATGGACGTCATCATACCGATCCGCAAGACTCTACTAGACACTTGCTCATGACTTGTAGAACCTATGAACCTAGAGCTCTAATACCAACTTATCACGACCCAAAATCTACCTAGTCATGATGGCACCTAACCCAACCCGTCAAGTAAGCCAATTAACAACTATTTAATTAAATTAATATTTAACTGAATCTAATACACTCCCCAAGGACTGGTAGTACAAATTATGAGCTTCTAAGATTAGAATTTACAAAGCTGGTATGAAATAAATACATCATCTTTTGAAATATACATAAACAGATTTTTATAAATCTAAGGCTACCTTGAACAAGAGGCAGCTACAACCGAAACGCAGTTACATCTTCAGATCCAGCTCCCAACGAACACAGTAACATCAGCAGCCAACATCTGCACGCAAGGTGCAGAAGTGTATTATGAGTACAACCGACCCCATGTACTCAATAAGTAAATAGCCTAGCCTTAGGTTGAAAATAGTGACGAGCTTGTACCAAGGTCAGAGTCCAACTCCAATAACCAACAACAATTTATAACAACATAACGCAAGTAATAAAAGAGGTAACTCAAAGATAAAATGCTCAATTAAATCAAGATTTTTTGAAAATAATTTTGCCTTTCCAGTATATTAGTGAAATCCAAATCGTTTACCGAAGTTGCCAAAAATATGAGTAAGTTTGAAAACAGTAATTTTCCCAAAATTCCTTTCAATAATAATTAAGATGTTTCATTTTCTTTCTAGATAGCCAGTATAAAACAAATGCATCACCATTTCTATATGTCAACATGTGTGAGAAGTCATGAATGACGTGATACTGTACAGCATGGGGAAAATACATCTTTATGCCCGTATGTCATATGTACGTGCCAATGCAATGTATCTCAGAGATGAACTCATGTACTCACACTCTCAGAGTACTCAATCTCACTATTTCACACATTTCATTCATCATGCCCAATCACTCGGTACTGTATATGGCCAATCCGGCCCAGAAGATCCATCCCGGAATATACACATCAATCATCAGTCACTCAGTACCAAGTAGGGTCAATCCAGCCCGTGGAGAAGATCCATCTCCAGGTATATAATGCTTCGGACAAGATCCATATCCAGAGAAGATCTATCCCTCAATAATATCAATCGCGCTCACTAGGGGTGTGTGCAGACTCCGGAGGAGCTCCTTCAGCCCAAGCGCTATCATAAATCAGTATTACCACTACGGCATGTCAGTCTGATCCCATAAATATCACTCATAATCAGGCACTCGGCCTCACTCAGTCATCAATCCCTCCAGTCTCTCACTCACAGGCTCACAGTGTCATGATACTAGCCCGAAAACAATGATATGATGCATCAATAAATGACAACAGATACTGAGATATGATATGCATATGAATGTGTATGACTGAGTAAGTAATGCAATGAAAGTAGTTAAATCAACAGCAGAAATGACCTCGGTGGGTCCCAACAGAATAAGCATGTAGCCTAGACATGGTTTCTAACATGAATCATAGCTTGATAACTCTAGTACGTAGAGATTTTATGATTTCAGATAAGTTCAGATACCTACACAGCACCACAGAAAAAACGGAATCACAGTTCACATGGTGCACGCCCACATGCCCGCCACCTAGCATGTGTGTCACCTCAACACCAAACACATAACACGTATATTCAGGGTTCCTACCCTCAACTCCAAGATTAGAAGAGTTACTTACCTCGAACAAGACGAATGCAATATCGAGCAAGCTAAACAATGCTCAAGAAATTTTATTCTGCGCGTATCAATTTCTGAACAGCTTGAATCTAGCCACAATAAATTTGATTCAATCCACGCAAATTATAGAAATTAATTCCAAATCAAAATACAAATTTTTCCACCAAAAATCCGAAATTACACTCAAAATCGCATGTGGGGCCCACATCTCGGAATCCGGTGAAACTCACAAAATCCGATAACCCATCTAATTACAAGTCCAACCATACTAATTTCACTCAATTCTGACTCCAAATCGACGTTCAAAACTCTAAAATTCATATTATGAAACTTTAGGCCAACACCCCCAATTTCCTCTTTAAATTCATCCATCAATTGCGAAAAATGAAGATAGATTCATGGAATAAGATCAAACCAAGTGTAGAACACTTACCCCAATCCTTGTGATGAAAATTGCTCCAAACGTCGCCTCAATCCAAGCTAGGAAATGTTTAAAATGAAGCCAAAATCGCGAACCCTTGTATTTATCATTCTGCCCAGCACTTTCGCAGATGCGGTTAAAATGTCGCATCTGCGACCTTCGCTTCTGCGGACGAAGCTCGCACCTGCGAGCGTGGTCGCTTCTGCTCCCTCTCTTCCACTTCTGCACCCATCATTTCTGTGAAGGCTTTGTCGCTTCTGCGACCATCGCACTTGCGCAAATTCAACTGCATGTGCGGTCACTCCAGAACCATTAGCAATACAAGATGAAGAAATCTTATCCGAAATCAATCTGAAACACGCCCGAGCCCCTCGGAACCCCATCCAAACATACCAACAAGTCCCATAACATAATACGGACCTACTCGAGGCCTCAAATTACATCAAACAACGTCAAAATCACAAATCATACTCCAATTCAAGCCTAATGAACTTTGAAATTTCCAAATACTACAAACAACGTCAAAACCTATCAAATCAAGTCCGATTTACCTCAAGTTTTGCACACAAGTCATAAATGACATAACGGACCTATTCCAATTTTCAAAATTAGATTCCAACCCCCATATCAAAAAGTCAACCTCCCCCCCTTCCCCGTCAAACTTCCAAAAATTCGACTTTCGCCATTTAAACCCTAATTCCACTACGCACCTCCAAATAATTTTTCGGACATGGCCCTAAACCCAAAATTACCATACGGAGCTATTGGAATCATTAGAATTCAAATCCGAGGTCATTTACACATAAGTTAACATCCGGTCAATTTTTTCCAACTTAAGTTATCAATTATGAGACTAAGTGTCTCATTTCACTCCGAAATCCTTCTGGACCCAAACCAATTACCCCAGCAAGTCATACAACAACTGTAAAGCATAAAGTGAGCAGTAAATAGGGGAACGGGGTTGTAATACTCAAAATTAACGATCGGGTCGTTACACACATGCTCTGAGCATGTCCTCCAAGATCTGAACTGTCCACTTCGACTTCCCATCGGTCTGTAGATGAAAGGTTGTGCTGAGCTCTACACGGGTCCCCAACTCACTTTGTACTACTCTCCAAAAATGCGAAGTGAACTGAGGGCCTCTATCTGATATGATGGAAACAGGCACACCATGCAACCGAACTATCTCCGGAATATAAATCTGGGCCTACCTTTCTGAAGTATACGTGGTCGCCACCGGAATGAAGTGTGCCGACTTGGTCAAACTGTTGACAATGACCCAAACTACATTAAACTTCCGCAAGGCCCGTGGTAACCCAACTACGAAGTCCATAGTAATGTGCTCCCATTTCCACTCAGGTATAGTCATCTGCTGGAGTAGGCCACCTAGCCTCTGGTGCTCATACTTAACCTGCTGACAATTTAGACACCTCGCAACATACTCAACTACGTCCTTCTTCATCTGCCACCAATAATGTTGCCTCAGGTAGCGATACATCTTCGTAGAACCTGGATGAATAGAATACCGAGAATTTTGTGCCTCCTCTAGAATTCTATCCCTCAAGCCATCGACATTAGGAACACATAGGCGACCCTGGAGTCACAAAACACCATCCTCGTCGATAGTAACCTCCTTAGAACCACCCTGTAGTACCGTCTCTCTGAGAACCAACAAGTGCGGATCATCAAACTGTCGAGCCCTGATCTGCGCCAATAGTAAAGACTCGGCAACGACGCATGCAAGAACTTGGTTGGGCTCTGAAATATCCAACCTTACAAGTCTATTAGCCAAGGACTGAATGTCCAAAGTTAAGGGCCTTTCCTCTGCTGAAATGAATGTTAAGCTACCCATACTCTCCGCCTTTCTGCTCAAGACATCCACAACTACATTCGCCTTGCCCAGATGATAAAGAATGGTGATATCATAATCCTTCAGTAACTCAAGCCATCTGCACTGCTTCAAATTGAGATCCATCTGCCTGAACAAATGCTGCAAGCTACGATGATCGGTGTAAACCTCATAGGACACCCCATAAAGATAATGCCTCTAGATCTTAAGAGCATGAACAATAGCGGCCAACTCCAAATCGTGTACAGGATAATTCTTCTCATGGGGCTTCAGCTGACGTGAAGCATATGCAATAAATGGCCCCTCCGGCATCAATACACAACCCAAACCAATGCGTGAAGCGTCGCAATACACAGTATACATCCCCGAACCGGAAGGCAACACATAAACCGGTGTCGTAGTCAAAGTTGTCTTGAGCTTCTTAAAGCTCGCCTCACAATCATCGGACCAACAGAACGGAGCACCCTTCTAGGTCAATCTAGTCAAAGGTGCTACAATAGATAAGAAGCCCTCCACAAACCGGCGATAATAACCTGCTAACCCCAAGAAGCTCCTGATCTCAGTCGCCGTAGTATGACGAGGCCAACTCTGAACTGCCTCAATCTTCTTGGGATCCACCTTAATACCCTCGCCTGATACAACATGCCCCAACAATGCTATAGAATCTAGCCAAAACTCACACTTGGAGAACTTAGCATATAGATTTTGTTCTCGCAAGGTCTGAAGCACCACTCTCAAATGTTGCTCGTGCCCTCCATGCTGCGCGAGTAGATCAAAATGTCATCAATGAAAACAATGACGAACAAATCAATATACGAACTGAATACCCTGTTCATCAAATCCATAAAGGTCGCTAGCGCGTAAGTCAAACCGAAGGACATCACTAGAAACTCATAGTGGCCATATCTAGTCCGAAAAGCGGTCTTCGGAACATCCGAATCCCAAATCATCAACTGATGGTACCCCTATCTCAAGTCAATCTTAGAGAACACCCTAGCACCCTGCAACTGGTCAAATAAATCATCAATATGCGGCAACGGGTACTTGTTCTTAATGGTGACTTTATTCAACTAGCGGGAATCAATGCACATCCGCATAGTCCCATCTTTCTTCTTCACAAATAACACTGGTGCACCCCCAAGGTGATACACTCGGCCTGACGAACCCCTTTGCTAGCAACTCCTCAAGTTGTTCCTTCAACTCTTTCGGAGCCATACGGTACGGTAAGATAGATATAGGCTGGGTACCTGGAGTCAAATCAATACAGAAATCGATATCACGATCTAGTGGCATGCCTCGAAGATCAGAAGGAAACACATCAGAGAAATCCCAAACTACGGGTACTAAATCGATCACCGGAGTCTCTGCGGTAGTGTCCCGAACATAAGCTAGATAAGCCAAATAACCCTTCTCGACCATGTGTCGAGCCTTCATAAAAGAGATTATCCGACTAGGTGTGCTGACAGACGATCCCTTCCACTCCAATCTAGGCAACTCTAGTATCGCCAAGGTAATAGTCTTGGCATGGCAATCAAGGATGGCGTGATATGGAGATAACTAGTCCATGCCCAGGATGACCTCAAAGTCGGTCATATCAAGCAGCAGAAGATCTGCCCTAGTCTCATAACCACAGAATGTAACAATGCAGGGCCGATAGACCCGATCCACAACAATAGAATCGCTCACTGGAGTGGACACATAAATAGGAGTACCCAAGGACTCATGAGGAACATCCAGGAAATGAGAAAACAGAGATGACACATATGAATAGGTAGACCCTGGATCAAATAATACCGAAGCATCCCTATCGCAGACAGAAATAATACTTATGATCACTACATCTGGTATGGCCGGGAAAACATAGAATCTAGCTGGAGCGCCACCTGACTGGTCTCGACCTGCCTGGCCTCCACCTTTAGGACGGACCCTACATACCTGCCCTCCACCTCTAGACGGTCGGACGGCTGGTGCGGCTACTGGTGCTATAATCATAGCTTGAGAACCCTGTTGCACTGCCTTGCCCTGAAGCCTGGGGTAGAACTTCTGCACGTGGCTGAAATCCTCGCACTCGAAATAACCTCTCGGTACGAAGGACTGCTGACCTGAAGTCTGACCCTGATGGCCTGAATACCCACTGGAGGAACCCTGAATATCTGGTTGGCGGTAAGAACTCTCTGGCATGGGGCTAAAATAAGGTTGAACTGGAGCACCCCGAGGAGGTGGCGGTGCTGGATATATGGGCCTACTAAACTGACCTCTCCCAAACTGACCCCTGCCCCCAGATAGAGCACCATTGAACCCTCCAGAATAATGAAAGCGCTTATCACGCGGCATCTACTCTCGGCCCCACTGACGATAACCCTCAATCCTCTGAGATATCTCCACAACCAGCTGGTAAGAAGTCCCTATCTCAACTTCTCGAGCCATAGCGGCATGAATACCGGAGTGCAACCCCGCAAAAAACCTATGTACTCTCTCTGCCTTAGTAGAAAGTATCATAAGTGCATGGCGAGACAACTCAAAGAATCTCGCCTCATAATCGGTCACTGACATCTGACCCTGCTGGAGCTACTCAAACTAAAACCGCAACTCTTCCCTCTGGGAGGGTGGAATATACCTACCCAAGAAAAGGCGTGTAAACTGATCCCAAGTCAAGGAAGAAGAACCTGTTGGTGTGCCAAGAAGATGAGACTGCCACCATCTACGGGTCCTTCCCTCCAGCTAGAAAGTAGTAAAATCCACCTCGTGGCTCTCTAATATCCTCATCTTGTGCAGTACGTCCCTACACCGATCAATGAAGTCCTGGGGATCCTCATGTCGCTCACCTCCGAAGATAGGAGGGTATAGCCTAGTCCATCTGTCCAATAGCTTCTGCGGCTCGCCAGCCGCAGCTGGTCTGGGCTTAGGCAGGGCTGTTGCCACTGGCTAGGCTCCGCCCATGGGTAGTGTGCCCAGGGTCTGATACACAACAGCTGCATGCCTAGGAGCCTGAGCAGTAGGGGTCTGTGCTCCCCCTCCAGCCTGAGATGTGGCTGGGTCTGCTGGAAACAAACTGGCATGGGTCATAGTATCCACGAACCGTAGCATACTACCCATGACCTCCTGAAGCCCGGTGCTAACATGAAATCTACCGGGGCTGGCTATGCTGCAAGCACCTCGCATTGCTCCTCAATAATGGGATCCGTTGGTGGAATGGTTGGGGAAACTCTAGGACGTCCTAGCCCCCTACCTCAGACCGGTGCCCTCCCCCGGCCTCGGCCTCTAGCAACAGGGGGAGCAGCTCCTCCTGGGTTTGGAACATTCGTCGTGCGCGTTCTCAACATCTGTGAGAGAATAAGAAAATGATACTTAGTATAACATCAACTGCACGATAGGAGATGAAGAAAGAGTAGTTTCCTAACACCCTATAGCCTCTCGAAGATAAGTACGAACGTCTCCATACCGATCAGCAAGACTCTATTAGGCATGCGGATAACTTGTGAGACCTACGTGAACCTAGTGCTCTGATACCATATTTTCACGACTCAATTTCTCCTATAGGCCGTGATGGCGCCCAGCGTTACCGCTAGGCAAGACAACAGTGAACTAACCTTATGATTATTTCTTTTAACATTTCAAAAATAGCTGATTTTTAATTAGCGCATAAATAGGAAGTAAGAATTTAATAAGATGAGAGATAATTAATTTTAAGAGCAAATCAGATAAGTAAATATAAAAAAAAAGATCATCATGTGTCTACTAGCATAATTTCCAAGACATCGTGTTACAAGTGTATGAGCTACTAGTAGAATATACAAAAGTACTACACTACTGTCTGAAATAGACAGAAAGTAAAAACAAAGTAAGACTTCGGGTGCTGCAGAACGGGCTCAGAAGGTAGCTCACCGCTAAGTCTCGAAGAAATCAAGGATGCGCGTCGGACTGATAGCCAGATGCACCTGCCTCAGATCCTACACGATTAGTGCAGAAGTATAGCGTGAGTACATAAATAACATGTACCCAGTAAGTATCTAGTCTAACCTCGAAGAAGTAGTGACGAAGGGTCGACTTCGACACTTACTATGGGCTAACAATAAATACCAAAATTATAATTAAGCATGGATTATAGAAATACAGCTGAAAACTGAATAACAAGAAATAAATAAATAATTCTTTCACTGATAGTAAATCCTAAATTAATTTCCATCATTTAACAAATTAATCTCTCAAACCAATGAAATAATATCAATTACAATTGGGCTCAAAGAATTATTACGCACGAATTATGTTGAGGTCATACGACCCGATCCAACATACAAATATATAAATTGTGCACTGCCGAGGGTCGAACGGCACGAACCATAGATGCATCTATTCTATTACCGAGGCGTTCGGCCTGCTCCACAAGAAGAGAAAATACTTTATAAATAATCGATTCAAAGATTATTAAGAGGCTATTATTCAAAGAAAACACCAATTTTCATTAACGGACAAGTAACCCGTCCAAAACTCAAGTAAATGAAATTCGGCCTTTTACAACTCCTTTATCAAGTTCCAATATGGTTTAGGCACTTAAATTATAAGTAGGGTGCAAACATCGCAAGTATAACATGATTTGGGTCCTAAACTACCCAGACATAAGCATAATTAGTAGCTACATATGGACTCTCATCACCTCGTGCGTACGTAGACCCCACAAATAGAAGCACATATTAATTCAATTCACCTATGGGGTTAATTCCCTCTTACAAGGTTAGAAAAGAGACTTACATCGTCTCAAAGCTTACTTTCTGGTCCACAATTGTGCTTTAAACCCTCAACTCAGTGCCAACGACTCGAAACTAGTCAAATGTTATATAAAATAGTCAATACATGTTCAAAAGTTCATATCTTAACTATTAAAGTGATTTTCCAACCCTAATTAACGAATTCCTAAAATTCACCCCCGGGCCCACGTGCCCGGATTCCGGAAATATTTGAAGAAAGTTGTTACCCATAATCTTATGAACTCAAGTATATGATTTTCACTAAATTCCATAACCATTTTCGTGGTTAAATCCCATTTTTATCAAAAACCTAGGTTTTTCATCTAAACCCGTGATTTTCACAAATTTACATGTTATAATCTACCCATAATCTATGTACTAAACTCACATTAGGTAAAAATTACTTATCTTCAATACCTAGGTTGAAATCCCCCCTTTTGAAGCTCCAAAATCGCCCAAGAGTACAATAAATGAACCCAAAAATGGCTAAGTCCCAATTTTTAAAACACACTGCCCAGCTGCCCTCTTCTTCGCGAACGCGGAACATGCCTCGCGTTCGCGAAGGCAAATGTCCAGGCCCAGAAAAGCTTGGCCTACATGAACACGACCAGGGCCTCATGAACACGGAGGCGTACAAACCCTGCCCTATGCGAATGCGAGGGCACCTTGACAAACGTGAAGAGCAATTGGCACTGACCCTTCCCATGTACCTTCCTTCTACGCGAATGCGATGGGGCCTTTGCGAACGCGTAGGCCTGGGACCTCAAGGCTCTGCGAACGCGACCCCTTTATCGCGAACGCAAAAGGTAAATTGCTCCACTGCCCAAATCCTTCATCGCGAACGAGTGGGTCCTTCCGCGTTCGCGAAGAAGGAAACCTGAACTGGAGTTTTCTGGTTTTCCTAGCTCAGCTCCGGGCGGTCCGAAACACCCTCGAGCCACTCGGGACCCCGTCCAAATGCACCAACAAGTCCTTAAATATGATACGGACCTGCTCAAACTCTCGAAATGCGTAAAATAACAACAAAACCAAGAATCACACCCCAAAACCAAATCAAATCAAGTTATGAACTTCAAGTTTCCAAATCGCTCTGAACATGCCGAATCATACTTAGACTACTCAAAATGACACCAAATTTTGCGGGCAAGTCTTAAATCACCAGTCTAGTTCTATTCAATATTTCAGTATCATGTAACTCAATATGATTCAGTATTACAGTATCATGTATTGCAGTATGATTCTCATTTCCTGATTTTAAATCCCTGAGTGTTGAACACTTGTATTTGGGCCTGAGGTCGTAGTTTATGCTTTATGCATCTTTGGGCCTGAGGCCGCAGTTATGTATACGTATACTTGGGCCCGAGGCCGCATTTTGTGCATATATATATTGGGCCTGAGGCCGTAGTTTAATATTCAGATAAACATGTGGTTCATCATTCAGAAGAGGGAGTATTCATATCCTTACTTCCTTATCAATTCTCAGTTATCAGTTATCAGTTTAGTTTCAGTTTCATTATTTATAATTCTTTCTTTCAGTTGTTTTGCATACCAGTACAATTCAAATATACTGACGTCCCTTTTCGCCCGGGGCCTGCATCTCGCGAGGCAGGTAACAATTTACAGGTTGACGACTTTGCTTACTAGGACATCTCGTATCAGCTATTGGTGAGCCCCAGTCTTTCGGGGCATTATCCCTCTTTTTTTAGTTTTTATAGTATTTTAGTTAAAAAGGTATACCGGGGACCTTGTCCCGGTAAACAGTTAGTATTTTGGTATTCTTTAAAGGCTTTGTAGACTATAGCCCAGTCAGTCAGATATTAGCAGGCTTTTATGTGTTAGCCTTGTCGACTACTCATTTATACTTGCAGGCTTTTCAGTATTTTCCGCATTTATGATATTTCAGTCAGACTCTTTAGTAGATCAACATGTTGTATGTTTATATTCAGCTTAAATTTATACCACATGTTGATCCATCCATCCAGTTGGTTCGCTCGGTCACATGCAGTTAGGCACCGAGTGTCGTATTACGCCCAGGCCATGGCTCAGGGAATTACAAAGCTTGGTATCAGAGCCTAGGTTCAAGAGTTCTAGGGAGTCTATGAAGCCGTGTCTAGTGGGGTCACTTTTATGTGTGTGTGCGGGCCACATGTATAAACAGTCGACCACCAAGATATCTAGGATTGTTCATTTCTTTCATACTCTAGATCATGTAGTTAGAGCTATGCTTTCAGGAATCCTTCTAACTCGTGTGAATTGCGTATTTCAGAAAAATGCCTGCAAAAAGAAAGTGCACCAAGAGGGCCTCAACTACTAGCCAGGGGGCTACGGCTAATGTTACTCAGGAGGAGGACACTCTGGCTTAGGGAGTTGCATCGGGCTCAGTGCCTAGTGCTTCAGACATGGATGTCATGGGAGCTACCCTATTGCGCACCCAGATTGTTGCTACTCGGGCTCAAAGGCAGGGAACAAATGTGGTTGATGAGATGGGTAGTTTCAGGTCTAGGGAATTCCTCAACATGAAGCCTCCAGTTTTCACAGGGTCCAAAAAAGATGAGGATCCGCAAAACTTCATTGATGATGTTCAGAAGATATTTTGAGTGATGCATGCTATAGACACTAAGGCAACAGAGCTTGCTGCGTACCAACTAAAGGATGTTGCTAACACTTGGTATGAAACATGGGAAGAGTCCTGAGGGGAAGATGCAGCACCTGCAATTTGGAAGGAGTTTGCAGATGCATTTCTTGAGAATTTTTTACCCATTGAGGTCTTGGAAGCTAAAGCTTTAGAGTTTGAGAGAATCAAACAGAATGAGATGAGTGTGAATGAGTACTACCTCAAGTTTGTCTCTCTAGCTAAGTATGCTCCGGAGATGGTGCGTGATATGAGGGCCAGAGTTATGAGGTTTGTGTTGGGGTTGTCAGATGATTTGTTTGCTGATGCTAATATAGCTGCTCAGAACAATGACATGACCATTACTAACATGGTTGCCTTTGTTCAAGGGAACAAAGATAGGTTGAAGGAATAAGAGCGGCTACAGAGAGAGAAGGACAGGGAATTCAGCAAGAGAGCTAAGTCTGTAGGAAACTTCAGCCAAGGGGGATCTCAAGCAGGTGGCAATCACCAGTTCTTCAGGAAACCAAAATCAAGATCGGCTCCATCTTCAGCTATTGCACCACTTCAAAGGTCCAAGTTTAACAAGAAAAAATAGAATTTCAGAGCAGCAGGCTCACAGTCACAGGCAAGTATGGAATACAGAGTCCCTGGTTACCCTATCTGCAACACATGTGGTAAGAGGCACCCAGGGGTGTGTCGTTCGGGCATAAATGGTTGCTTTGGGTGCGGTCAGCAGGGCTACTTCTTGAGGGATTGTCCATCAGCAAGGAAGAATAATGGAGGCAATGTATCTCAGTCAACTAATTCAGCAGCCCCTCAGAACTCTCAGGCCCAACAAGGGTGTGGTGCAGCAAAGTTCAGTAATACGGGCGATGGTCGGAACTGCTTGTATACGTTGGCAGGCCGTCAGGATATAGAGGCTCGTGGAGATGTTGTCAAAGGTATGCTAATAGTCTTCACCTGATGTTTATGCTCTTATGGATCTGAGATCCACCCTATCTTATGTAACCCCATATATTGCTAAAAAATTTGGGATAGAACCAGAAAAGTTGTGTGAACCCTTTGAAGTGTCCACTCTAGTAGGAGAATCAGCTATAGATAGACGAATCTATAAGGAATGTCCAATTAAAGTGTATCATCGCCTTACTGTAGCAGACTTAGTAGAATTAGAGATAGTAGACTTCGATGTAATCATGGGCATGGATTGGTTAGAGTCATGTTATGCCACAGTGGGTTGTAGAACCAAAATAGTAAGTTTCGAATTTCCTGGTGAACCAGTCTTAGAATGGAAGGGCGATGCAGTAGCACCTAGGGGTAGGTTTATTACCTACCTTAAAGCCAGAAAGATGATTTCTAAAGGGTATATTTATCACCTGGTTTGAGTTAGGGATGCAAATGCTCAGACTCCCACTCTCCAGTCAGTACCAATTGTAAATGAGTTCCCAGAAGTGTTTCCCAAAGATCTTCCTGGAGTCCATCCCTATAGAGAGATTGAATTTGGAATTGATCTACTCCCCGGCACTAAGCGGATATCTATTCCGCCTTATAGAATGGCTCCAGCAGAGTTGAAAGAGCTAAAAGTCTAGTTGAAAGATCTTCTAGACAAGGGATTTATAAGGTCAAGTGTCTCACCTTGGGGCACCCCGGTCTTCTTTATCTGAAAGAAGGATGGGTCTTTGCGTATGTGCATTGACTATCGTTAGTTGAACAAAGTCACCATCAAGAACAAGTACTCTCTTCCCAGAATAGATGATTTATTCGATCAACTTCAGGGTGCCCAGTGTTATTACAAGATTGACCTCAGATCGGGGTACCATCAGTTGAAGGTTAAGGAAGTTGATATTCCAAAAATAGCTTTCAGGACTCGATATGGGCATTTCGAATTTTTGGTAATGTCGCTTGGTTTAACGAATGCACCAGTAGCTTTCATGGACCTTATGAATAGGGTATTCAAGCCTTATCTTTATTTGTCTGTTATTATATTTATTGATGACATCTTGATTTATTCCCGCAGCGAAACTGACCATGCAAAACATCTCAGAATTATGTTGCAGACACTGCAGGATCACAAGCTATATGAAAATTTTTCTAAGTGTGAATTCTGGTTGAAATCAGTAGTGTTTTTGGGCCATGTCATCTCAGGCGAAGGCGTGAAGGTGGATTTTTAGAAAATAGAGGCAGTGAAGAATTGGCCTAGACCCACTTCAGTATCCGATATAAGAAGTTTCTTGGGTTTAGCAGGCTATTACAGGCATTTCATAGAGAGGTTTTCCTCTATCTCATCCCCTTTGACTAGATTGACTCAGAAGAAGGTCAAGTTTTAGTGGTCGGATGCTTGTGAAAAAAGTTTTGAGGAGTTAAAGAAAAGGTTGACTTCAACGCCAGTTTTGATACTACCGGAAGGAATCGAAGGGTTCATTGTTTATTGTGATGCTTCAGGGGTTGTTCTTGGGTGTGTGTTAATGCAACATGGTAAAGTCATAGCCTAAGTATCGAGACAACTCAAGGCTCACGAGAAGAATTATACAACTCATGATCTTGAGTTAGCAGCTGTGGTATTTGCGCTAAAGATCTGGCGCCATTATTTGTATGGGGTGCATGTTGATATTTACATAGATCACAAGAGTCTCCAGTACATCTTCAAGCAAAGAGAATTGAATCTTCGACAGAGAAGGTGGCTCGAATTGCTCAAGGATTATGACGTTGATATCCTCTATCATCCAGTGAAAGCAAATGTTGTAGTCAATGCTCTCAGTCGGTGTTTTATTGGAAGCTGAGCTCATGTTGAAGCAGACAAGAGAACTATGACGAAGGAAGCCCACCACTTAGCAAGTCTAGGAGTTCGACTTTTGGACTCCGAAGATGGTGGCTTTGTTCTTCAAAATAGGGCTGAATCCTCCTTAGTAGTCGAAGTTAAGGAAAAATAGTTCAGTGATCTCTAATTATTGCAGTTGAAGGAAGGGATTCACAAATACAAGACTACGGCTTTTGAACAAGCGGGAGATGATGGCACTTTGAGGTACTGGGGCAGACTATGCGTTCCAGACGTAGATGGGCTCAGAGAGAGGATTATGTCAGAAGCCCACAATTCCAGGTATTCTATTCACCCAGGTTCCACAAAGATGCATCATGATCTAAGGAGATCTATGGGTGGAACGACATGAAAAAGAACGTAGCTGATTTTGTGGCTAAGTATCCAAATTGTCAGCAAGTGAAAGTCGAACACCAGAGGCCTAGTGGTTTGGCTCAGAGTATAGAAATTCCTATTTGGAAATGGGAGATGATAAACATGGATTTCATAACAGGTTTACCTCGCTCGTTTCGGAAGCATGATTCGATTTGGGTGATTGTAGACCGACTTACCAAGTCAACTCACTTCTTGCCAGTGAAGACTACAGATTCAGTAGAGGATTATGCCAAGTTGGATATTCGGGAAATTATTCGATTGCATGGGACTCATTTGTCCATCATCTCAGATTGTGGTGCTCAGTTCACAGCGAACTTTTGAAAATCCTTTCATAAAGGATTGGGCACAAGAGTGAACCTCAGCACAACTTTTCATCCTCAGACAAATGGCCAGGCAGAGCACACCATTCAAACTCTTGAGGATATGTTTAGGGCGTGTGTTATCGATTTTAAAGGTAATTGGGATGATTTTCTACCCCTCATTTAGTTTGCTTATAATAATAGCTACCACTCTAGTATCAAGATGGATCGTACGAAGCTTTGTATGGGCAAAGGTGTAGATCACCAATTGGTTGGTTCGAAGTTGGTGAAGCGGAGTTAAGAAAATTGAATAATTCGCCCCCAAACCGATAAGCCGTTAATAAAAAAAATTCAATCTGTTCCCCGTCCGTTAAACTGTTAACCTGATACCAATAAGCCATTAAGGTTCAGCTTCGATTCGGTTTTGAACACCCCTGGTGTAAACTGCAATTGATGAAGCTATAGAACCAAATGGATAGTTCTTGACGACGTGGCCTTGTTTGAGGCCCTATCAGATCGTGCATACCAGATATGCAAATTTCCAGCTTAAGACCCTAAGATGGGAATATCAAATATACCCCGTGAATAGCAGGCCATGGGAGTATCATAAGGTAAAAGTTTAAGTTTCAACATGTAATTGAAGCAAGGTGAAGGAGGGTACGAGGTACCTTGTTAGTGAAGATTATCAATATTTACAATTCAGGCAGAGAAATATAAGTACTCTGAGTTTACTTTCAACCGTAATACAGGTATGTACAATTGGTCACACCCATCTCAGTTATCAGTGGCGGAGCCACATACACCAAAGGGGTGTCAACTGACACCTTTCGCAGAAAATTATATTGTATAGCTAGGTAATATTTTTTAAAATATGTATATATACTATATAATGACACCCCTTGACTTCTGGATGAATTTATTTCTTTATGTTTTGACTCCTCTTAATGAAAATCCTGGTTCCACCACTGTCAGTTATGCCCAATGGAAGCTAATAGATATAGTTTAAGAGAATGATGGGATATCAGGATCCAGTTGGGATTAGAGTAACCCAAAATTGTGGAATGAGCCAGGGGAGCTAAAAGTGAAACAAGGTTTTGTTGAAATTTTTAGAATAATGTGATAGACAAAAATATTAGCAGGAGATTAAGAAAAGATTAAATGAAGCATTACGAGTAATGTATGATAAATGGGTGATAACGGTAAATCAAATCATATCGGGATATAACCCCCTCTTATTATTAGTACTCAGTGTTATTACTAGAAATACTTTTGTGACATACTATTTATCCTCTAAAATTTATTACTCTATTCGTCCCAATTTATGTGGCATTAGTTATTTCTCAAGAGTCATTTGACTAATCTTCGTAGCTAAATTAAATTAAATAAAACCAACTCAATATTTAAAAATTTAAATATTTGAAAAACTATATGAAAAGTCAAAAAGTACTATAAGTTACAATTTTCTCATGTCAATATAATTTTAAAAAAATATTTTAAAATATTGATCAAAGTTCACATAGTTTAAATCTCGAAAAGCAAAAAATACCATAAAAATTAAAAAGGATAAAATACTTTTTAGTGGTTTCTCATTTGTTCTAACTCATGAAAAATTAATAGAGCAATTATTTTTCTTCTAGTTTATTTTAAACAACAACAACGACCCAGTAAAATTTCACAAGTGGAGTCTGGGGAGAGTAGTGTGTACGTAGACCTTACCTCTACCCCGAGGGGTAGAGAGGTTATTTCCGATAGACCATCGGCTCAAGAGAACGAAAAGAGACAATATATCAGTACCATCAACAAAAATTATAGAAATAATAACAACATCACAAGAACCAGTAACTAGATGGAAAATAGAAATAATAACCAGTAAATAAGGCCAGACACTATGAAAACGGAAGAGTAGTATAAACACAACATTGACCACTAGCTGTCTAAGACTAAATCCTATCAGCCTAGCCTCACACTAGTAGACTAAATATGTTCAACTATCTCCTAACCTACAACCTTAATGCTCGACCTCCAACGCTTCCTATCGAGTATCATGCCCTCAGAGATCTGAAGTCTCGTCATAACCCGCCTAATCACCTCTTCCCAATACTTTTTCGGCCGCCCTCTACCTCTCCTCGTACCCACCAACGCCAACCGCTCAAGAGTCCTAAAATAACTTTAACTAAAGAAATCGGAAATCGGAATTACCGATCACGTAAATATTTAGCTTGCGTCTCCCTATTAGTTTGCAGGAAAAGGAAAGGATTTCTGTTCCCAAAAGATCGCTTTATAATATTTAAAATATATTAACTTAATTTTTTAATTTAATAAAATAATTCACATTTCAAAATCATTCTTTTTTCTTAAATGTGCGTCAGTAAAAAGAAAAACAATTTTGCTCAAATTATCTATATCTATACTATATTAAAAGCACGAAAACCTTTAGCAAAATGTCGTTCGCCTTTTTTACCCTTAAAATATTATTTTCGCACAAGACAAAATAGTCATTTGAATTATATGCATTTAATTATTTTTCAAATATCTATGATTTCTCAATCAATTAGATTTTGTGTATTATATCCTTCCTTATTTGAACTACTAATATAACTTATTTAATTTGTACTATTTCTAGGAGACTTTAATGAACACGGAATGTTGTGAGAAAAATTACTTTCTTCCCAAGTTTTTGTTTATTTCTTCTATTTATTTTGTTACTAATTTAATTATTTTAGACTAAATTATATTAGAAATAAATTTATTAGTTAAAAAATAACAGAATAATGAACAATAAATATATGAACTTTACATACTAAATATCAATTATTCTTATGTCGTCCTATGCATTTGAATTTGAGTCTCCTTTTCCTAATATAAAGTATAAACATGCAAAAAGGATGATACTTTTACTTGAATCACAAAAACATATCTATAAAAAGAACTTTCTTTTATATATATTTACTTTGTCAACTTTCTTCATTAATAAAAGAATAATGTTAAAAAGATTCTAAGAGCCCTTAGTATTTAATGTTTACTATTAGTTTATAAGGTCAAGAAAAAAAAGAAAAAAACGTTTATACGGTAAAATCTTAACTAGCTTTCACATTTGACAAAATAGTAATTTAAACTATTTTTCTAAATTGTAGGAATAGTGATTTAATTATTTTCATAATATTTAAAAGCAGTCACATAATTATTTTTCTAATACTTAGGACTTTGATATGAAAAATTATGTTATTTAATTGGAGTCGTTCACATAAACTACATTTAGATTTAGGGTATTGAATTTCAATCACGTCAGAAGTATCATTTTTTAATATTAGGCTTACAAGTATCTTTTGTTATAAAATTTTGGTGGTCCTTACTTTCCTTTTCATGGTTTAGGAGTCCTTGTTTTTTTCCCAGGTTTATGAGTCTTTTTTCAAGGTTTACATGTATTTCTTTTAAATAACAGAATAGTCATTCAATTATTTTTCTTATATTTAAAATTTTGATATTAACTAAATTTTTTGTTATTAAATCATGTTTGGGAGTAAAAACAAATATCTAGCAATCAAAAACATAGTAATCTCAAAAGTTTATTAATTCTTTTTTTAAAATTCGAGTATCAAGCTTAACTAAGAAAATATTTTAATTTTAAGAATATAAAAGAAAGAGAAGGATTGGTAAGATTCAGTAACACTAATGGTTATACTAACATAAAAATTCAGAAGTGATATGTCATAGCGATTTTCTTATTACTCTTAACATAGAATTCTTATTGGATAAAAATTATAATTATATTTAAATATTTAAAACTTGGGATGAACTAATATTAAGATTTGAATCAACAATAATAAATTATTCTCTTTAACATGAAAATAAAAATTAAGCTCTTAAATTAATTAACCAAAGGAAATCTTTAAATTAACTAATTTACAAAAAAATCAAGTCATTCTTTTCGATATTCATCATATAATCAGTTATAATATAATATTAAGAATCAAATTGTAAAGGTACAAATGTTAAATTATAAGGATGAAATATTAGAAGACAAAAAATATTTTATGTGAGTTGGCATTAATTATTTTTATTTCTTTTGATATTCATTTAAACAAATGACAACTCCCTATACTTTTCTATATAGTGAGTTATTTATTTTATCATATTAACTTAATGTAGACATTTTAAAACTTAGTATTTGATAACCTAATTTACATATTCCTTTTGTTCATATTTTACTGATTGACGTTAGGCACACGTGCAACGCACGTACACTAAAACTAGTTATATTAAAAGCACGAACGCCCTTAGCGAAATGTCGTTCGCCTTTTTTGTCCTTTAAAAATAGATTTCATATTGGATAAAATTATAATTTAATTATTTTCCTAACTTAAAAATCAACTCCAATTTTGATTATTAAGTTTTTCCTTATTTAAACTATATAAAAATATCCTATATAAGACTCTAAAATCACTTAAAATTTTATTCTTAAAAACAATTCCTTAGTAAAACTAGGTTTATTGTTTTTGTCTTTTACCCTAGGTTTTTTTGTCCCACGAAAGTCCTACTTTATGAGTTTCGACGGATTCTTGTTCAACAACATCACGTGCAAGAGCCAAAGAAAGCAAACTATTACATGATTAGCTTTCTAGATGATGGAGAGTTAGAAAACAAATGTTATTGCAACCAAAGCCTTTAATTTTCTCGTGCGAAGCGTATATTTAAGACGGATAATAGTATTGATTTATAATTGAAGGCCTTACATTCTATTATTTTTTAAAGTTTTTAAGGTACGTTCAATTATTTTTATTCTTGTAGTATGCATTAATTTTTTTTATTTTCTATATATCTTGCATAGTAATAGAAACACAAGATTTTTATTTAGTTGAGTGACGTTTGTATAGTTTGTACCTTTTTTAGTACATTTTTTTAATCCAATTTAGCTAATTTAAATTAATATTGAGATAAGGTTGTTTGATATATTTATTCAGAATAGATTATATTTTTACGAAATTTAGTGTGACAAGTATCAAATTAGTAAGATACGTCTAATGATTGAAGTTATGAATAAATATAATTTGACTACAGTCACTCATATTATAATTAAATTGAACTTTGGAGGACCAAAGCAGGTTGCACAAGAGTATATTGTCAAGGAAATCTTTAGCAAGTTAAAGATGAAGTACAAAACAACAATATGAATTAATGTATGTAGTTCTATTGTTATTTTATGTATTAAGTTATTTATAGTTAAGTATCTCCTCTTTCTCTCACATTACATCTTGTATTTTTTTTTTTCAAGCATCGAATTATTTTGACTCTATTGCGTGCTGGAAGTACATATCTACCAAGGACCGGAAGTAAAAAAGTAGTCTTTATAATTTAATATTATTCGAGAGCATTTTCATAGTTAAGCTTGAAAGAAATTATCACATTGAATACAAAAAATTGATCAGACTTAATTCCCGAACAAGATTGGGATTTCATGAGTGAAGAGCATAGTAGAATAACTTTCTTTTGCTTATTTGTTTTCCCAATATGACCTATCTGCATGAATACTTCAGTTATATCATCCTTACTAAATTTTAAATGTCCTAATAAGTGATATATTTTTCATTTGCTAAAAGTCTAAGCGTTAATAATTTTACAGAATTAACTCCTGGAATTTGTTTGTTATATAAATATAAATTAGAGCTCTATATTGAAATTCTGACCGAATTTTTCACTACTATTCCTAATTATAAAGAAACAAATAAGACTCTAATTTTGTTAAAAAAATACATTAGTTCTTTTAAAATAATTTCGAATATGTTTATGATTTGCAATAGTAACACAGTGTCAATCTCAAAAGTTGAACATAATTTTTTTGCTAAGACATGATTTCTCACAGAAACAATTATGTATTGTACTTATTAGAAGAATATTAATGTCGATAACAAAATCTTTAATCATGACAAAGCGGTCAAAGAGACGAAAGGAATAAATACCAAAAGTATTATTTATAAATAGGTGTTAGGCGAGATACAACACAACACACTTGTATCTCGTATAATAAAATATTTTACATTTACACAATATAAGTAACATATTTTCACGTACCACTCTGGTACATAAAACTAGTTAAATAAAAAAGCGAGAAGTAGGAAAAGAGGAGTGAGGAATACGCCGTCTTAAAGTTTGTGGGATCCTTTTAGAGCGCCGGCGGTTAACGCACGGGATCGTCGATCATTCACAACTGACTAGTGGGATTAGGGTTTGAGTTGAGCTTAGCTGCGGACGATTCCTCGTATTCAATACAACAACGTTGTCCTCTCTATTGTTTGGTCTCTGTCACGCCCCACAGTTAACTTAATTTCTTATGTTGTGAATTCATTCAAAAATGGCAGCGGGGCTTTTATCAAGGACTCTCTTTGCCCACCGCCTTCTAAAGCCTTCCACTTTCTACAAGCCCCAATTCTTTATTTCTGTAAGTGCTTGCTTTGACATCAAATTAAAGGCGAAATTCATGTCTATGTATTTGTGACTTTCGAAATTTTAATCTTTTTCACCGCACATGAATGCACAGTTTTACATAAATTTCAATCCTTTGCGAAGCATCTGATTTTAATTGACGACTTAGCTTCCTTCCTATATTCTTTTACAATTTCAGTTGCACTTAATTCTACTTGCTTAGTTAACCTGTCAACACGAGTGGCAGTAAGTTCTTGATAAAAAGGGATTTGTTTCTTTGAATTCCGTGAGAAATACTTGTAAAAATCATGTTAGCATTATCACGTGGCTTTGTCATGTAGATTGCCAACTTCAATTGCCATTGAAAGTTGACAAGTATGTTTCTGATTTGTTAGTAAAAGAAATGTTCCTTATTTGCTTAATCCCTGCAGAAGAAACCTTTCTACTCCCAAGCTGCACCAACCTATTACTCTTACAAGGTTGTGGGTTCTGTTACATGTTGCGTGGCTTCATCAAGGATAGGAATACGGACAACATTCTCAACACTAGCTGTGTCCACCAATGAACCTGTTGTTTCAGTTGACTGGCTCCATGCAAACCTTAAAAACCCTGATATGAAGGTGTGCGTGATTGATTTTTTTTTTTATATTTTGTTCCTTCCTGCGGGGATTTAAGATGGTGGTGCTGTCCTATATAGACAATTAAGGGAGAATCAGTCCTTTTTTGCTTCTTTTCCAATGCTTAGAAAACTTAAAGAGATTTTTCGCTTTATTTTTCTTAAAGGTGTTGGATGCATCTTGGTACATGCCAAACGAGCAGAGAAACCCCCTTCAAGAGTATCAGGTGCTACCCCTGATTGATACTTGTCTAAATAGAAGTGCTTTATCTCGATTCAAATGCCTGCATTGCTTTTATTGAATGTATTCATAGACAGAAAATATTCCCCCTCTACTAGACCCCTCTGTGAGGTTTATTTGTTCATCTCTCTCTCTCTCTCTCTCTCTTTTTTTCAAATATGTGGTTTGGGGCATGCTTTTACTTCTATTTGAACAGGTTGCACACATTCCTGAAGCACTCTTCTTTGATGTAGATGGTATATCTGATCGTACTACAAATGTAAGACATACTTCCTCCAAATTTTCTTTCTTCTTTTTGAGAATATTTTGCTGCATAATGTAATCTTTCACAGCTTGGAACATCTTCTCTTGCATCAATATCTCTACTTCTCTTCCGCCCCTTTTCCATTGAACTCATCTGTTCTATACCATAAGAGATGTTTCACGTAACCTTCCAACATGCTTGTGAGATAGATCACATCACCTTTTTACCTTATCAAAAAAAAAAGAAAAGATCACATCACCTTTTTACCTTATAAAAAAAAATGATCACATCACCTTTTTATTGTATAAAAGCTTTGTTTCTCTGTTGATGTTATCAGTTGCCACACATGCTGCCATCCGAAGAAGCATTTGCAGCTGCTGTGTCTGCTCTTGGAATCGAGAACAAAGATGGGGTTGTTGTCTATGATGGGAAGGGAATTTTCAGTGCAGCTCGTGTATGGTGGTGAGTTAACTGATTATTGCGAAAGGCAGAGAAGCTCTTTTTGTACAAAATAACTAACAAATTACAAAATGGATAATCAGGATGTTTCGAGTTTTTGGACATGACAGAGTTTGGGTTTTAGATGGAGGCTTGCCAAGATGGCGTGCTTCTGGATATGATGTTGAATCCAGTGCATCTGGTGACGCAATTTTGAAAGCTAGCGCTGCCAGTGAAGCAATAGAGAAAGTATATCAAGGACAGACGGTAAGTAAAAGCTTTTTTCCCGTGAACTGCTTTTACTCATGCATCTTAAAACAGAAAATATGCACAAAAAAGAATGTTTTTTTTAAACCCTGATAGCATGGCACCTTTGAAGCAGTACGACTAGAATTTAGTGGTGGCAAGGCCTCTGTGTGAAAATTCCCCAAGGTGTGATGTGTGAATTAGGTGCGTGTCACGAGTTTGAATTGCGGGCCACTGTTGTCGTGGATTTCTCGGTTATAAGAAAAAGTTCTCTGTGCAAAAATCTCAAATCTTTCTTGTGTTACTTTAATGAGATGATTGTTTTCTTGAATACGATCTATCTTTATGAGGAGTTTTTTTTCCCAGAAAATAAAAAATTAAAAAGAAGTTGCTGCCTTTACAGGAGAACAATTAAAGGTGAAAACTTGGAGGTAGTTATCCACTTATTAAGTGGTATCGCCTGATAAACTATATGAAATATATGTTACTAAATAAAGATATGATGAGATAAAAGTCCCAACCCAGGATAAATGACAGCTACTGAGTCTCTGTTAGTCCATGGATGTAAATCTAACATCAGAGATAATGTGTTAAAAGTTCAATAATTTCCTTTTCCTGTCATCCTTGTGGGCGCAGTGCCAAAATAAGATTCCAGGAACTAAAGGTTCAGTGATGAGGGAAAGTACCAAAATAAACAAAGAATTTGATATTTGACAGTTCCCTTTTTCTTGAATGCTTTGTTCTTTTCTGAAGAGTAACAGTTTGATGATTGAGTATTTCCTCTGTCTTGAATGTTTTATTTTTTCTGGAGAGGTGGGGTGAGAGAGTGAGGGGGTGGCTTATTCTTGGGTACGCAACACTCAAAATGCCTTCTCAAATACTTTTTTCAATAGGACGTTGAGTGCTTCCTTTTGTTAATAGTTTTATCCACATTCCTTATAGCTATTGGAATTCTACTGCTAATGTACCTTACTTAATATTACCATAAAAATTATTGTTTGCAGGTCGCACCTATTACCTTTCAGACCAAGTTTCAGCCACATCTCATCTGGACCCTTGACCAGGTTAGTGTGCTTGGTTGTGCTTTCTGCCTGCAGTTCTTTCTGGGAGCTATGTATAGCCATACACTGTCGAACTGGTGCTAATGGCATGGATATCAATATGTAACCTGTCTTCTGTTCACCAGCATTCAATCACATTATGTCCTATCGCTATGCAATTTAAAGCTGATGGTAGGTTTAGGAACAGATAGATCATGCGCAAACTTACAAATTGTAATGTAATGTGAAATTGCAAGCTTGCTGGTTCATCCTTGGACGATTTGTTCAGCTATATTCAGCCAGAAAAAAAAAATCTACTTCCCATGAGTGAGACGTAAAACACAACAAATTCCGCAAGTAAATCTGGGTCATGGATTTCGAAGGTTGTTCTTTTAGGGATCCTATATCA
This sequence comes from Nicotiana tomentosiformis, assembly GCF_000390325.3. Classification (NCBI taxonomy): domain Eukaryota; kingdom Viridiplantae; phylum Streptophyta; class Magnoliopsida; order Solanales; family Solanaceae; genus Nicotiana; species Nicotiana tomentosiformis. Next base: position 67,343,893 of record NC_090822.1, on the reverse strand, counting down.
ATGTTTAGGTCTAATGGTTTTATAAGTGGGTGATAGTCCAACTGACAAATTCTTCGTCCTCCTGCTAGATATGTCAAGCAGATTGAAGTTTTTTTTGTATGCTTTCAAAAGTAAATAAATGCAAATTTTTGTAGTCGATATTTCTTTCGATATACTTTCCATAGTAACTGACGATGTGATTTTGTTGTCAATAGTTCTATCTTTTTTATGTGGAGATGTAATGTTTATACTTTCAGGTTCGGAAGAACATTGAAGAGACAACTTATCAGCATATAGATGCTCGATCCAAAGCTAGGTACTTTAGTTTGTCGGAGAACTAATTTCTTAATGTATGATGCATTAATAGCTAAGTTTTTTTTTTAATCATGATTGGATGAGATTAAACACGGGCGTGTCATTTTTGTTGTAGCTCTTAAACCATCCACTATCCCCCCCTCCCAATTGAGTAATACTATTAGTTCTTTCTCCGGAAACTTTAAGAATTGAAACTTAATTTACAACAGAACTTGAGACTTTAAGCTGATGCTTTCTTTCAACAATTTGTTCAATATGCAAGTAATATTGATTCTGCACCTTGTCAAATTATGTCGAGTAAATAGAGGGTGTAGTTTGTTAAAAAGAGATATGCAGCATATATGTAATCAAATAGTGTTGAGGAGATAGAACAGGTGAGTAATATCTTTTGGCATGTCTTGTCATCTATAGGTCCTTGGTGGAGTTAGTCACTAAGGTTGAAAGAAGTACGTGACATGCACGCAATTCTACGTTACACTGCGCTCTCTTTTATAACATGAAGTGCAACATTTACAACTCACTTGACTGCTGTCACCAACACATTGGAATTTTGGTAAAGCCTATAATGAATACGCCTCGGGGAGTTAGACAAGTGAAATAATTATTCTAGTTATGGAGTACAACAGAGAAAAGGCGAAAGTAGCAAAAATACAATAATGTTACAGTTATACCGATGTTACATGGACTCTCCAAATTACCCCGTCTGAACAGTGTTGAACTCTGGTGCTGCTACGGGATTCGTCCTTGCACCAATGGAGAAAACAAAGACGGAAGTGGTGAACAGGCAGATTGATGACGAAAATAAGAAGACGGTTCCCCATCTGAAGAGGCAAGACAAGAACAAAGACCATTTGAGATATGGAGAAGATATACTCTCAAAAATAGAGTTTACCAACTAATTCATCTACTTCGTTTTGGGCTAAATGTTGTTTAGCCCGAAAAGCAATAAAATGAATTGGTCATTCCTTTTAATTAATTTTCTTGCACAAACAATAACTTTAGACCCTTAATACTTTAAGAGAACAAAGAAAGCTTATTAAATGAATTGTTTCTGCATAGTCATGTCTGTGCTAATTTGGATATGATGGAAGTAAGCTTCTTTTGAAAGGAAGAGGTGCATACTTCCTAGTTTTTCTAAGTTGGCAAGATAAACACTGGTTCAAGATACTGATAAATTTACCGCATAGCTAACATAAGCTTGTACATGAACACTTATGCTCTACTATGAATGGACCATAATGTTCGTTAGGTTTAATAAATTGATGTATCTGCTGTTAGTATTATACAAAATGGATCAAAATCTATTGTTCTAGTCGACTACTGTGAATTTGTTTATCAAAGCTGTTTTAGCGTCTCCTGATTAAAAAAAAAAACTTTTTAATGTCTGAGGTGGATTTTCTACAATTCATTTTACAGGAAAATGGAGTTGAATCTAAAGTTCTGATTTTTGCTTGCCCCATTTTAGGTTTGATGGTGTTGCACCAGAGCCTCGAAAAGGAATAAGAAGTGGTCATGTACCTGGGAGCAAGTGCATTCCTTTTGCACAGGTGAAGGTCTACTAGTAAAAGAGATGTGATTTTCAATATTCTTATCTATTAAAAGCCATTGTCTTCAGTGGAGGAATGAAATAGGATTTTGATTTTGGCTGGTTAGACTATTTGTTGAGGCATGGCCTTTAGATCTAATTGTGGGAGTTGACTTTATTCATTGATAATCCATATTATCTAGCGCATGATTTGTTGGTGTCTCACATTGATAGTGATGAAAGCTTTCTCCCTTAACAATAATGTCACAATGACTGTTTGTTAAGACCCTAAGGATTTGATAGATGTTCCCTTCATATCTTCCAAGATAATTGTGAGCACGTTGAGGTAAATGAATCCTACCCTCTGCTCATGCCTGGGTACAACAATGCTTGAACAATAAGCCATGTGTATCTTCATCCCCCCCTTAGGGAGCACCTATTGCACATTGCACCTAATGACTAAGTGTGTAGTGCCTCCTTACATTCTTGTTTCTTTTCACCAACAATATAGAGATTCTTCAGCAGTATGTAGAGTTCTACTATCTAGAATAATCCCTTAGTACAATCAAGGGTAACCATTCTAGCATAATTTTCTTTGTTTTTAAATGTTGATGCCAACTGATTAATTCCTGGATTAAGCTCTGTAACCATATATAAGCAGAGTTCTACTATTTGTTGACGCTGTCAATACGACCAAGGGTAATCATTGTGGTGCAGAACTCTTTGTTTCGAAATTTTGATCCCTGCTGACTAATTCCTAGATTAAGCTCTGTAATCATGTATGAGTATCTGGCTTATTATGGTGATTGCATGCAGATGCTGGATGGCTCTCAGACACTATTATCTGATGAAGAGCTCAAGAAAAAATTTGAGCAGGAAGGTAGGAACAGCTTCCTCTTGCTTGATGGCTTGCATAGGGAGAATAAAATATTAATGCATTTGCATATGTACATAATTGGACTTAATGCAGTCCGAAGTTTCAATGTAATGGTATATTTGAAAAGGCTTCCCGTTTGAATTAAAGAGTTGATCAGAAATCATTCAATCACGTAAATTAGTCCTTTTGCATCTGGTATTTTTGAAGTGTTTCTATAAATTATCCGACTTTTCCAGTTGCTTATATGGATAACCTATTCTTCTATAGGTATCTCTTTGGACAAGCCTGTAATAACTTCTTGTGGCACTGGGGTAACAGCTTGCATACTTGCCTTGGTTAGTCAAACTCTCTGTTTCTCTTTTGGGACGATCTTCTTATATGTCAATGACCAGAATCCAATTTTCCATTTTATGTTGGCACAAAATGGAGATATTCAAAGTTTCTTCATATTTGTAGGGCCTCTATCGACTTGGAAAGACTGATGTTCCAGTCTATGATGGTTCGTGGACAGAATGGGGAGGACATCCAGATGCACCAGTCTCCACATCTGAACCGTAAATGCAACATGCTTTCAAAGAGTGCATCAACATATGACATTGCAAAGTTTGCCTGATCCGTTGTATCCTCGAATAATGGAACATAGATTTAAAGATAGTTATGGCACGTATATATGTCAACAGAGGGAATGCAGAAAGAGTGGCTGTTAGTAAGAATATAGTAGGCTGGGGAAAATCAGACCTGTCTTTGCTGTGCTTAAGTTACTTATAACTATTTGATCACGAGTCCAATTTTTCTGTCTTTAATGAGCAACAAGCATGCGCTGTTCATGCACCTCTTTCGCCTATGCATTTGATCATTTCGTTGAACTCCGTTTCAGACTAGCCCCAATAACGAAATGGACTATGAACGGATCAAGTAATTTTATTTTAGTTACCTTAGGTTACAGTCATACGGAGCTACTCATTAAAGGATACTTTTGGTATGATATTATTATTTTGGAAGTGACGTTCTTCGGGGCCATTCTATAACGGAGATTTCTTGGCAAATATGCATATTATTGCAAAGACAAAAGAACGAGTAAAATATTTTAATACTTAGCATGTATGTGAGGCACATCAGTCCTAGTAAAACAATAAGTGTTTTCTTTTGCGTTTCTACTACTTCGCGTGATAGAGAATTATTTAAGATACTATACTAGTTTAACAAGTAAAAATAAGGAGCAAGGAAAAACCACTCGAAAGTGTAACGCGTATCATCCAGTTCATTATTTTAACTAACTATAAAATAAAATATTGGTAATTGTTAAAATCACTAGTCTCTCGCACGTGTATATCAAGTCAATTATATATGAAAGTATATAGTAAAAGTTCTTGTAAATAATCAATGGATCTATCATATTCGCCTTTTGATAATACTTAAGAATAATACAAGCGAATACCAACATATTAGTATGATAAGTTTATTTACAACACACCCTTAGTATTTAGCTAAACAAATAATAACAAAGAATTGACTTATACTTGTAGTATAGATTGCATTGATGCCTTTTTTGATTGAATAGTTGTGTTCATATATAAATATAGGTAGATAATATGTGAAAACTAATAAAAATAAAAGTATTAGAACAATTATGGATTATAATGAAGATGACAAGACTACGAAACTAAAAATTTGAATGCATGCGCTATGCCGGCACAAGTTGCTTTTTATATGAAGAAAAACACAAATAACGATATATAGATTGATTCACCAACAATAATACCCTTTTAATATATAAATACAACTTCACAAATTAAATTAATCCATAATTCTTTTTCACTAAAATAAAGACCATTAATTTTAGTTAATGAATGTTACTCTTCATTGTTTTTTTTCGTCCTTTTGCTTTGTATAACTCATTTATCTTCCTCTTCAATTGTTTGTGTCAAGGTCGTCAAGTGCATATTTCTCTTAGAGCAATTAAAGTTATTCCTGAATTTACAATTAGTAATTTTTTGCATCGAATTTTTAAGTGGATGACTCGGTCGAGTGGTCTCAGTTGGAGATAGGATTATAGTTTTCTTATCCATCTCAACAAGAAAAGGGATTTACTCAACACAAACGTAATTAGCATTAGAATTCTAGTTTGTTGTTTCAGAACTCCAATATACTACAAGTATTGAACAATGCTCCTCGTTTATTCATCTTAATTGATATGCTAAATCTAAAATACATAAATTAAATTAGAAAGGAACAGACGAATATTAGTGCAAGATCTTAATTGAAGAAGCAAGGTACTGTGCAGTGATTCCATGCCTGAATTCATAACAAAAAATAAATATATTGGAGAACTAAGTACTCCAGTATATAAAGTTGAAGGTAGTTTTGATTAGATTAATTACCTCAAGCGTTAGTCGGATTGGACATAGTAAAATCGTGCGTAATCCATTGCAAATAAAAAATTTGACAGAGAAAAATGAGTTTATAGCAGCAGGAAGGATGGAAATTGAAATAATGCAAGATGATATACTTTTTTGCCCTGTCACAACAATGTGTCTTTTCGCTCACGATAGATGAAGAAACTAATCCGAAAAATAATCCCTACTTTTTAACTACAACTCTTAAAACCAAACCCAAAAGATAATATTTGTACAAGAAAATACAGTTGATGAACTTACAAGGTATACTCAATTTTTTGTTATCCATTATATTTGCGTGTAATATTGTGGAGGACAACATGATAAATAGTGGAGTAAATTGTCAATGTCCAAATTTGAAGATGGGTAATGCAAAGGTGAAATTCAGGATCCAATATCAAGAGGTTCAAAATGAATACAATTTTAGTGCAATTTAAAGTATACTCTCATACAGTAGACATATCTTGATTCAGTCAAAAGCAAGTTGTTTGGTTAAATAGGTATGACTGGTACCGAGTAGTTTAGTCAGCAATAGTACCCTTTGGAGTTAGCTATTTATGATCTCTTTTCCCTCACAACTAATGGATGTGAGCTGTGTCTGAAACGTTGCTTGGGGCCTCTTGTAGGCGTTACGTTTTTTTATTTTTTATTTTTCAATAAGTAGGATTTTTTAAAAGGGTATTTAAGTAATTTAAGGTTCATGTTTCTAATATAGTATAGATATAGATTTGTATTAATCAACCAGGGACATTCATATTAAGAATAAGAAGGGTGGCGTTTGCCGCAAAGCGTAAATAATGTCTTGTGAATCCCATTTGATCGATTTTGGGACTGACAAAAGAAGGTACCTTAATTAAAAGTGCAAAATGGTATATTTGGAAACTTAATAGTAATAATTGAAAGAATATTAACTTCATATGAGTAGAGTGTGCCTTTTATGCAGAGAGTATACAGCGTTTTAGTCCTTAAGATCATACGAATAGAAACCTAATAGTGGTAGGTTGGGGGCGGGGGGATAGTCGGGTAGAGCAGAAAGAGAAATCGATGGTTGGTCATAACGTTAGATGCTAGCTTCTTTTGAAAACCAAAAGCTGCCACCGTTTGGTTAACCGCTCCCACCCTTCCAATATCTATATATATGCCTAGTGTTACTTACATATACAAAAGACTAGGAGATAAAACAGAATGGCTGCCGCAATGAAGGACGACAATATTACCAATGTGGAAGAAATTAGTGGTGAGGCACAAAGCAATGAAGCACCCATAACAGGAGTAGGGAATATTGACGAAATAAAGGAATTAGAACAGCAATCGGATGAAGATGACATGAAGGGTGATCATATGCGTGGAAAAGGAGATGACGACGTGAATAAGAAGAAGGAAGCAGTAGTGGAAGAGATTATATCAAAACTTGAAAGAGGTGGTGGTCATATTCATGAGGAATTACCTAATTCTATTGACACTTCCACATCATCAGGAAAAGAAGCCAAGAATGGTGGGACGCCGCCATTAGTTAACTTTGGAGGGAAAAGAGGTCGCTCCACCTTATTATTCTTTTATCGTCTTTGGAGAGGTTACCTTGTTAACAATCCTCCTCCTCCTAATTAGAACTTTCTTCCCCCCTTTTTTTGTCACCCCTTTTGTAAAACTCTCCCATATGCTAAAACTACATAGTTCCTCCCCATCTCCCCCCGCTTGTTTAAACTACATTTTGTAATAATTAATGAAAGTACAGATCGGTTAGTGTTTTGTGTTGTCTGTTTTTAAATCTTATTTGAAAAAGTTAATAAAAACAACTATATGTGATCGCGTGGCCTAATGGATAAGGCGCTCGCCTCCGAAGCGGGAGATTGTGGGTTCGAGTCCCATCGCGATCGTTGCCTGCCACATTTTCCCTTGTTATCTTTTTTGCTGTAGAAATCTGCGTGTATACATACTACTTAAAAAAATGGAGCGGTGGTCTGGATTATTAGACTAATAAAAAGATGACGCTATTATGCACCCTTATACTTCTTCAAAAGAGTAAGCAAGAAGAGGAGACTCCTACATTTAACTAGTTTCTAATTAAATTTCTCCTACATTTAACTAGTTTCTACGACCTCCTCTTTGCACGACTGGCAGGCATTCTACAAACGTACCCAGTCTGCTGGTCACATCCAGTAGTGAAAAATTGCCATTTTCCAGGGCTTATCTGCACCCTCTTTTTTTCAATCTGACCGCTACAAATAAAACTGAAGCAGTTCTAGTTGGAGCGCTGCTTTTCTCTTACCATATATTCTCGGATAACAAGTAGTACATTGGGAAAGGGCATACCAATATATGTATGTGGGCTAACCCCCTCCATAATATTCCAATATTATAGTATGTTGAAGGTAGGTTCGTACAAATTCAAAAGGTTAGTAGATAGCTATGAACAGGAGGACAACCACTTATATCTAAATGTATTACTTATGAGAGCTAGCGTACGTAGTTATCAATTGTATTTTGCGACAGTTCCAAGTCCCCACTGGTAATCTGCAAGCAAACCCTTCAATCCTCTCAAACTCCTGAACCATATATATATGATAAACAATGGATAAGTATACTACAAGGAAGTAATAGGCAAATATGTGGAGGGTTGATGGGGGCTCACCATAGAATGAATCAAAAGATCTCTAGGTGCTAGATTCTTTCGGCAACACCCTAAAGCAAGTACACTTGGGATAGTAATGATCCTTTTGTCACCTCCAGGTTGGTATCCCAAGTTGAATGCAACTAACTGAAACAGACTAGGGACAGTAGATCACATTGTAAAATGTGTTAGTAGGATCACGGTCACACGGTTTTCCATTTGCAAATTTAGATCAATAGGTGCAGTATTTTCCCTTGTAAGCCTGAAACAAACCCAGGTCTGCTTTTGCTGTATCAACCCGGAAATCTGAAACGATCCAATAGTGAAGTGCTACGAAATGTCTTCTTCAGAACATCATGCCTTGAGATTTTGAATCATATACATTCTTTCAAAGCTGAAGGTAGTATAGGAAGCAAACCAGAATCCTATGATTCCCAGCATACCAATTCAAATCTTTATCATCACTGTGACTGACCAGAAAACAAGTGTTGGCCAACAGACAACTCAGGAGCTCCACGCCCTTGCTTAGGCAACTAATCAACATGTAAATTTTGGTAAAGATAAGATCAAGGGCGACAACTTTTCAGATCAAAAGCAGCCAAAAGGAAAAGGCAAAAACTAAAAAGAAACAAAAACTCAGGTGCAGATAGCAACTCCAATCCAATAAAAGGATTTGATAACTTATACATAGTTCATTAGTAATTTCAAGTTATCAACCATGGAAGATTCTCTTGTCACAAGAGGAAGTGCCTCAGTACCCTGCCAACTGCAGCAGTGCACATAATGGAGGCCCAGAAAATACTTATTACAGTTTTATCCACCAACCTACAAGACTCTATAGATCCAAATCCGCTCTGGACTAAAATCCAGACATAAGAGCTAACAAAATGTGCACAAAAAAAAAGGGAGAAAAGCATGAGCATTATATTGCTCAGGCATCATCTAGGGCAAGCACTCCAGGGAGTGGTTTCCCCTCGAGAAGCTCCAAGCTAGCACCCCCTCCAGTTGATATGTGGCTCATCTTCTCTGCAAGTCCTACCTTCTCAACTGCAGCTACAGAATCACCACCCCCTATGATGGTTGTCACTCCCTTTCCACTAAGCTCTGCCAGTTTCTTTGCAATAGCCTGGCAAACAAAAAGGGCATTAGATGCAATCAACCCCCATTGCCAAAGGGAAACATATACAATATCTCAAAGCATCACTAGAAATATTCAAAGGTAGAATAACAAGTCCTAAATCCTAATGGCTTAGCACTACGGCACAGATTTGAGAAAACCTCCAAGTTATACCTCTGTTCCAGCAGCAAACTTGTCAAACTCAAACACACCCATTGGTCCATTCCAAATGACAGTCTTGGTGGTATCCAAGGCGCTGCCAAATGACTTGATTGCATCGGGTCCAATATCTAATCCCATCCAGCCATCAGGAATTTCAGATGCTGGAACAACCTAAAAGGCCAAAAAATAAAGTCAGCGAAGACCATGGCCAGCAAGTAATACAAGGTACTGCTGCACAAAGCATTTCTCTCCCAAAAAGCAGCGAACATATATGAACATCAGTTAGTTTTTTTCTTTTATGAAATGAACAGCAGTTAGTTCTTACTTCAAAGTAAAATTGACCTAATAAAGCAGTTTATACAGACTAGGGATCTAACCTTGCTGTTCGCATCAGCAGCAAACTTGTCGGCAATCACTACATCAGTGGGAAGCAATAGAGATACCCCTTTTGCCTTTGCCTTCTCCATGAGAGATGTTGCCAAATCAAGCTTGTCCTCCTCCACTAGTGATGATCCAACAGCGTACCCTTGCGCCTTGTAGAAAGTAAAGATCATTCCTCCGCCAAGTAATAACACGTCAACCTTCTCCAAGAGAGACTCTATAACACCAATCTTAGATGATACTTTTGAACCACCAACAATTGCAGCAAATGGCTTCTGGGGATTTGCCACAGCTCCAACTAAATAGTCAAGTTCCTACAAGCATTGATGATGCAGAGTAAGCCACTACAACAAATATATTAAGACAACCACAATAAAATAAAAGAGTTTATGTGAATATAGTAACTGCTGAATGACAATTAATCCATCCAATCATGTGCAGCACAATTGAGCTACTCTCAAATTCTTTATTCTTCCTAGAAATATGCATAATAAACATCTTTTCCTCTATTTGACAGCCTGAAATCTTAGATTAGTACCTTTTGCATAAGGAATCCAGCAACAGCTGGTTTCAAGTACTTAGCAACCCCTTCTGTGGAAGCATGGGCTCTATGAGCAGTCCCAAATGCATCATTGACGTACAAATCTGCAAGAGATGCCAATTTCTTGGCAAATTCGGGCTCATTCTTCTCCTCTTCTTTATAGAATCTGACATTCTCTAGCAGCAGAACTCCTCCTTCCGGTATTTCAGCGACCAATTTCTCAACTTCTGGACCAATTGAATCATTTGCTATCTTGACCTGAGTAAAATTAGCACATAATAACCTTTTTAAATAGGACTAGAAAAATTTAGTCAACAGAGAATAAAAAGAGAACAGCATACAGACCTCAACTCCCAATAGTTCTGAAAGTCTAGGCACAAGCGGCTTTAAGCTGTACTTTGGGGTAACACCTTTAGGGCGACCCTAAAACCAACAACAGACAATCAGAAAACACAGAGAACAAGAGAAAACACAGGAAAAAGATTATTCAGAAGGAGAAGATTGTACAGAATGGTTCATCAGCTATGCAAAGATTATGAGTAACAAAGCCTAATAGAACTTTCAACCAGTGAAAATTCCAGAGTTGACAAATAATAGTTAGTTTCTCAAACCAAAGATCTCGGCACAAAGAGAAGTAAAGCTAGTTTCTAGAAACTCTGAAGCTATTAAAATCTCCTTATCCCAAGACGACAGATCTCCTCAGAATCATTTACGCCTGGTATTGTGCTGTGCAGCATCTCTCCTCTATATGGATGTTTACAGTTCCAATTTGGATACTCGAGAGAACTCTCCCCCTCCTTCCGACTTGTGCTCCATTTCAACTTCAAACGTTCTTGAGCTTACACGTCTAACTGCCAAAATATGAATATACTCACCAAAGATTGACAACCAAGAAGAAAGCGGGAAAACCAGGGTGTGCTCTAGCAGTCAATGAAGTTGGAATGCCCATGGGAGATGGGGGTTCAAACCTCAGCAAACGCAAAAAAGCTAGATAATTCCTTCTCATCCAGGTATATCCCAGGTATCCAGGTATATCCAAGTGCATGCAAACTGGCCGAGATAATTGCATGTAATTCTATTCAATAGCGTTGATTGGTAATCCAGAACAAATGGTAAGTGACCTGTTATAACAGGTTAATTGCACTGACGGCATAAAGAAATAAAAAAAATCATTACACTATCCGTGTATACAACTTAAATCCTTGAAAAAGTAGAAAACCACAACAGAACCAGCAGTTGTAAGCACAGGATGAAAATCCACAAGCGCAGAACAAACACATGTATATATTTAAACTTAAGGTCACAAACAAAATCAGTGCTGCAATGATCTAGGACTTGACAAAGAAAAGAAATCGATATAAGAAAGACAGCAAAGACCTTCAGATCATAGCAAAGGACTTTAACTAAATAAGACAGACCGAATCTATAGCACGTAAGCGTAAATAGGCAAGATTCAAGGGGGAAAAGTAAAGCTTACAAGATGAGAGGCAAGAATGACATGAGAACCGTGTTGCATCAAGTACTTGATGGTAGGTACAGCGGCTCTGATTCTGGTGTCATCAGTGATGTTAAAGTTTTCATCCAATGGAACGTTCAGATCAACTCTCACGAATACTCTCTTCCCCTTCAGATCTGCTTCTTTCAGTGATCCCACGCTCTTCTTCACCGCCATTTCTCTATCTGAAACCCAAAAATTAAAAACATCAGACAACCCTTCAATACTTGATACGATGAACATCAAACAAGTAGAGTTGAGGACTCACAGTTTTTGTCGTCGGAAAAATCGATACGATGAACGGAACGATGTCTGTGACTAATTGGAAGGATCGAGGAACTTATAAATAAGGAAAGTCCTGGGATTGGTGCGCGTTCTTCGCACTCGCTTTCCTTTTCGTGGCGCACATTGTTTATGCATTATTATGGGCTTGGGCCACGCCACCACTAATTTGGGTTCCTAAACACCCACTGATCCACCAAATAAATGAAAAAGAAACTCTAAAATAAGGAGTTATGACTTCAAATCTCTCTTTTTTCTATTGATTTGTGCAATATGCAATATATTATATATATGTACTCCATTTGTTTTGGTTGTGTTATCGAGAATGAAGCATAAAACGCCAAAGGCATATTTATTAGAATTATTAGAATATTCTTTGAAAGCTTGATCCCTTTCAAAAATAAATGTAGTAACTCCTCCTCATTTCCAAATTAGATGTCGACATCGAGTCATGTTATTAGTGAACTCAAGAACTCACCTCTCTCAAAAATCAAAGTGAATCTTAAATTCCTACTCAAAGAATGTAATTGAGATTGTGATCACGCTCAACTATGTCTTATAAGAAGAAATAAATGGTCGCTACAAATATAATCTGGTCGAAGAGTCGGGAGTCGAATCCCACAGAGAATTAAGGTTTAGCTACAACTGTTCACTATCATAAAGAGACAACTTCGAATAATTTTCTGAGTTATAAAGATTAAGGTTTTTATTTCTAACTAATTAACTAACAACTATTAAACTAGTAAAATTATTAACTAAAGACACTAAGAGTTGGAGACAAGATTGGAAAAGCTTAGAGTTACGATTTCTCTAATTGTCGGAATCATTTCTGCTACATCTCCTATAATTTCGCCTAAGTATTATCTATTGATTGTAAGCACTCGACTTATTGCAATTCTCTCTCGAGCAACTATAATAATATATAAGTCATATTCTCTCGAATTATGCTAACTCGCACTTTAAGATACAAATGCACTTTTCTTTCTTCCATTGATTCCACTCAAAAGCTACCATAAGTTTCCTCATTACTTCTTTCTAGCGCTCTTTTACAATTCAATTAGTGCTTTAAGAGGTAAAATGATCAAAATAATTCAATTAAGAACAAAAGGTATAGGCTTGTAATGTGAGTGCCAAAGGAAAGACTTATAGGCTCAAAAGGGTTAACCATGGATGATTTTATTTGTAGTAACAACAAAGCTCAACAAAAGGTCAAAGAAGGGCTGAAGTCATTTTTTTCAAACCGAGCAATACCTAAGATTTTGTTTCAAATTACATTCCGGACAAGTTCTAGATGCAAATGCAAAACATGGACTATACAAGAATCTCACCGCATATGGCTCACTAACGACGGTCTCATTCCGACCTCAATCAAAGCAAGAATTCACAGAGCCAAGAGATATTAAGCATAAAACACAAGGTGAATATAAATCGAAAAAATGAGTCATAGGATATGACGACCCAAAAACTCACTGTAGGTCGTGATGGCATCAAACGCTACCGTTAGGAAAGCTAACAATCAAATAAATACGTCAATAGTTAATCCAAAATGCATTTCGAAATAATTAAAGAAATAAAGAGTGGAAATCATTCGTTTTTATAGGAAATATAGATGTTATTTTTAAATATTCGAATGAGGCCAAAATATAAACCATGAAATTATAGCGGAATACAACCAAGAGCAAAATCTGGATCCCCAAAACCCGGTATCACAAGTGCATGAGCATCTACTGGGAAGTAAATACTACTACATCATCTGTTGGGAATATAAAATAGACAGGATAAAGTAAATGAATGAGACAGGGACTCCATGTTTTGCGGATTGTAACGTGGAATACAGCTCACCACAAAGTCTCCTCAGCAGTTGCACTTATGCGCCAAGATAACCACCAAATGAACTTCCCTCAATACTTGCACAAGTAGTGTAAAAGTATAGTATGAGTACGTAAATCAATGCATACCCAATAAATATCTAGCCTAACCTTGAAGAAATAGTGATGAGGGATCGACATCGACACCTACTAGTGGTCCAATAACTAAAGTACAATAAAAGTAGACAGGTATGAGGCATGGCAGGTAAGAGCACCGAAACAGATATATGTGCATAACCCGATCCTCAACAGAAAAATAAATACGAAGTCCTCAATAACCGGATACTATCCTGAATGAAATACATAATGGTCAACACCAGATAAAATGTAACATCTCAAGTCAGGAAGACTCATAGGTACACTGACTCCTTATCAAATATTACGCACGATTCTACTGAGGCAAACAACCTGATCCCATAATGGTACTGCTGAGGCGTTCAGCCGATCCTATAAGAATAGTGAAACTTGACGGTTCACTGGCCCCACTCACGAATATATGTTTTGAGTTATGAAATTCAAGAGACTTTCGGAAAAATTTGTACAACACGGGAGAAATCCATAAAAGGAAGTATAAATTTCCACTACTAATCAAGTAGCTCGCCAAGTATCTAAAATAGAAAGTCTGAAACCTTATGTAACTCTAGTCTCAAGCAAAAATGTAAATTAAAACATTTAAACATGCAAGAATGACTCAACAACAACAACAACAACAACAACAACAACAAAGACCTAGTAAAATCCCACTAATGGGGTTTGGGGAGGGTAGTGTGTACGCAGACCTTACCCCTACCCCGAAGGAGTAGAGATGTTGTTTCCGAAAGACCCTCGGCTCAAAAAAATAAAAAGACAAAATGACAAAAAGACAAAAAGAAGACAATATTAGTATCACAACAATAATCATAGGATAAATAGGAACACCATGAAATCCAGAAGAAAGATGCAAAGCAAAGGGAGACAATATTAGTAAATATTAGTATTACCACAACAATCATAAGAAAAATAGGAACACCATGAAATCTAAAAGAAAGATGCAAAGCAAAAGCGATAGCTAGTAAATAGGACATGCACTGAAAAGCGAAATAGTAAGCCATAACATTGCCACTAGCTATCTTAGACAAAAACCCTACATGGCTAGTCCCACAATGGTACGAAGTAAGGTACGACTCAACTACCTCCTAACCTACAACCCTAATGCTCGACCTCCACATCTTCCTATCAAGTGACATGTCCTCGAAAATCTGGAGCCTCGCCATATCCTGACTGATCACCTCTCCCCAGTACTTCTTAGGTCGCCCTCTACCTCTTCTCGTGCCTTTCACAACCAGCTGCTCACACCTCCGTACCGGAGCATCTGGGCTTCTCCTCTGAACATGTCCGAACCATCTAAGCCTCGCTTCCCGCATCTTGTTATCAATAGGAGCCACATGCACTTTCTCCCGAATATCATCATTCCTAATCTTATCTATCCTAGTGTGCCCGCACATCCACCACAACATCCTCATTTCTGCTACTTTCATCTTCTGGATATGTGAGTTCTTAACGAGACAACACTCAGCCCCATACATCATGGCCGGTCTAATCACCGCTTTATAAAACTTACCTTTGAGTATCGGTGGCACTCTCTTGTCACACAGGACGCTAGATGCTAACCTCCACTTCATCCATCCTACCCCAATATGGTGTGTGACATCCTCGTCGATCTCCCCTCCCCCCTAGATAACCGAACCAAGGTACTTGAAGCTGCCTCTACTTGGGATGACCTGCGAATCAAGCCTCACATCCACACCCTCTTCCCCTGGCTCAGCGCTGAACTTACACTCCAGGTATTCTGTCTTCATCTTGCTCAGCTTGAAACCCTTAGACTCAAGAGCATGTCTCCAAACCTCCAGCCTCTCGTTAAAACCGACTCATGACTCATCAATCAGAACTATGTCATCGGCGAATAGCATGCACCATGGCACATCCCCTTGAATATGGTGTGTTAACGCGTCCATCATCAGTGCGAATAAGAACGGACTGAGCGCAGAACCTTGATGTAACCCCATTACAACCGGAAAATGCTCAGAGTCGCCTCCTACTGTCCTAACCCGAGTCTTAGCTCCATCATACATGTCCTTAATCGTCATAATGTATGGAACCGACACATCATTTTCCTCCAGGCATCTCAAAGAATTTCTCTAGGAACCTTGTCATACGTTTTCTCTAGGTCAATAAACACCATGTGCAGATCCTTCTTCCTCTCTCTGTATAGTTCCACCAACCTTCTAACAAGGTGTATAGCTTCTGTAGTCGAACGACCCGGCATGAACCCGAACTGGTTGTCGGATACAGACATTGTCATCCTCACCCTCGCTTCAACCACCCTCTCCCACACTTTCATGGTATGACTCAGTAATTTGATACCCCTATAATTGTTACAACTCTGGATATCACCTTTGTTCTTATACAGTGGAACCACCGTACTCCACCTCCACTCATCCGGTATCCTCTTCCCCTTAAAAATAATATTAAACAACCTAGTCAACCACTCCAAACCTGCTCTCCCCACACACTTCCAAAATTCCACCGGAATTTCGTCTGGCCCGGTCGCTCTGCCCCTACTCATCTTATGCATAGCTCACACGACCTCCTCAACCTCGATACGCCTGCAGTACCCAAAGTCACGGTGACTCTCGGAATGCTCCAATTCACCTAGCACAATATCCCGATCCCTTTCTTCATTCAGAAGTTTATGAAAGTAAGTCTGCCATCTCCTCTTAATCTGGGCATCTTCCATCAATACTCTACCATCTTCGTCCTTGATGCATCTCACTTGGTCCAAATCCCGAGCCTTCCTCTCTCTCAACTTGGCCAGCCGGAATAACTTCTTTTTCCCACCTTTTCCCCCTAATTCCTCGTACATATGACCATAAGCCACAGTCTTTGCCTCTGTGACCGCCAACTTAGCCTCCTTCCTATCTGCCTTATACCTCTCCATGCACACTCGCCTCTCCTCCTCACCTATGCTCCCCACTAACTTCAGGTACGCCTCCTTCTTGAGTATAATACAATTAAAGCCCAACTTGAGTATAAGTCTACCTTGACATAATCAGGAATTCTAGCATATGCGCGGACACTCAGAACCTCATACGTGCGTAGCTCCCAAAACATGTAGCACATAACAAATATAGCACATACGAGGTAAATTCCCCTCACAGGGTTAGACATGAGACTTACCTCGCTTCGAAATACGATAACCGGCTCCAACGCCTCTCTGACACCTCAAACCAATGCCAAACGATTCGAAACTAGTTAAAGAACGTACAAACCATCATATTATACCCAAAGACTCGTAATTTAATAATTAGAAATAATTCCCAACTCCACACGAAAAGTCAACAAAGTCCACCCCGGGCCCACATGTCAGGATTCCAAAATATTTCGAATAAAATTATTACCCATAGCACCACGAACTCCAATATATAATTTATTCTCAATTCTACGTTAACTTTCGTGGTCAAAATTCAAAAATAACATATCTAGGTTTTCTTCCAAAATTTCACAATTTCTACCAATTTTCATGTTCAAATCCATACATAATCAATGTATTTAACTCACATTGGTAGGAATAACTTATCTTGTGGTAGATGATGAAAATTCACCTTGAAAATCGCCCCAAAATCGGCTCCAAATGAGAAAATAAGATGAAAATAAGCTAAGTCCCGATTTCAATTCTTATACACTGCCTAGTCGCCCTTTTTCGCGATCGCGGAAACACCCTCGCTATCGTGAAGGTCAAATCAGCCTTGCCCAAAAATTACTCTACGCGAATGCGAGGACCCTCAAGCAATCGCGAAGCTCAGCCTGCCAAGCCTATATGAACGCGAGCCCAACTCCGCGAACGCGAAATCCAAAACCTTCAAGCTTCAGAAAATACCTTTTGCGATCGCGAAACCAACCATGTGATCGCAATGAGAAACCCTCCAAACTAGGCCAGCCCCACTAACACATCCTTTCGCAATCTCACCATGCGAACACAAAGCACAACCTGATCAAACACCGTGATCGTGAACCACCAACCAAGATCGCAAAGAACACTTTCTTCTCAGCTTCCCGCTGCACTACGCGATCATGATCCCTTCTACGCGATCACGATGCACACCATAGACACCAGAAAACAACAACTTCAAATTAAAGGGGATTGGTCTGAAACCACCCCAAAACACACCCGGGGCCCCTGGGACCAATCATACCACAAGTCCCCATTCTTTATCCAAACTTATCTAAAGGCTCGAAATGCCATGAATAATATCAAAATCACAAATCGACGATTAAAATACTTTTTTTAACTTTCAAATCTTCAAACTTCGCCGAACGCATCTGAATCGCGCTTAGACATTCCGGATCATGACCAAACTTCATGCACTATTTCCAACCAATTTAATGAACCTATCCAAGGTCCCGGGACACTGCCCGAAGTCCGATAACACCAAAGACCATTCTAAGTCAAAATTAGTAAGTTTCCAAAGCTTCAAAATGCAAACTTTGGACAATAAACGCCGAAATGCTCTCAGACTATCCGATACTCAACCCGAACATACGCCCAAGTCCGAAATCACCTTACGGAATAGGAACCTTCAAATCCTTGTTCCGAGGTCGTTTACTCAAAAGTCAAAACTTGGTCAATTCTTCCAACTTAAAGCTTTCAAATTAAGATTCCAAATTAACTCTGAACTTCCCGAAAATCAAAAACCGACTACACGTGAAAGTCATAATACATAAAGTGAAGCTACTCAAGGTATCAAATGACCGAACGACATGCTAGAGCTCAAAATGACCGGTCGGGTCGTTACATTCTCCCCACTTAAACATACGTTCGTCCTCGAACGTGCCAAGAATCGTTCCAAAGTTGCCAAAATCACTGTATAACTCATTGTGCACCTACTCGTGCCATCACAATTCATATGAGCACATTAGCACAACCCAGACAAAAGATCCTTCCTGCTACCTTATCCCACAAGCCTTAGAACCAAACTCCTACATCCCAAATTTCCTATAAGATCCAGTTTCTTGCATACATACACTATATCAATCTCCACAAGTTGTACCAAAACATACATATACACCCAAGTCGTAACTACACGACACACCGCATAATTTATATGCCCATAATAATATCTTCCAACTACACTAGCTTCAATTTCCAAACCCGGTACCAGTAATATATCTCATGACACATAAAAGTCATGTTCCAAACCTCACAATACTGCAATGATGAAAGAGAGGTGCAAACTCTCATAACCACCCATCAAATCCATAAATCATGGAATTCTTCCTTTCGACAAGAACCATTGCCGCATTCTGAACTGAGTAGCGGCATTCTCCCTTCAAACATATTCTATACAAATCTGTTTGCATTGACTACAGGTCTAACAACCTCGTCTCCCCCAGGACAAATTGCTCGAAAATAAGCCACATTGAACACCATCTAAAATCTCATACGACACCATAAATGCGCCAACAAGCCACAACTCGAATATGACCAATAAGGAAAGAGAACCCGAGTACAAAACTATCCAGCCCGCATAACTAATAAAACAACCAAATAAATGCTATGAACCTTTCCCAGATGAAAAGCTAAACACACAAAATAAATATAAGGAACCGTACCCACCATCTCATCATTTCGGCGTGTAACCTGATCCACATATGATACCGTTGCGGCATCCACCTGATCCGCACATAACAATCAATGAAAGGATACCCATCGAGCCAAAATGCTCATACTCACTAGACACACGTATAGCAACCACAAGCACGCCAAGTGAATTAACATAACCCCTGGGAGACGGATAGCATCATGCGTTACAAAGGGCCAAGCACGACTAAGGTGTAATAAACAACCAGCATCTCGGGAGCCATCTCGCTCATATAACACCATAAGTCTTTATAAGACCATGACACACATAAGCATATCTGATCTAGTGTAGAATATATTCACATTAGGCCTACCAACTCAAAGCCGATTTCGATCATCCCAAAATGGGTCAATAACCTTCCAAAGATCCACAATGACCCTATCCATGACACATATGATCAACTGTCAAATCCGAGACAAACTTTCACAGTATGCAACTAAAGGAATGGTGCGTCTCTCAGCCATAAGCTCTCCAATCTGCTACAACGCCGAAATCTATATGCCTAATTTCAATCTCTACCACTTAAATAATTGACATGTCACACCTACACAATCATCTTGTGGGAGATACTCCCACAACCTTTCACACCAGGTAATAGGCGACACTAAAATAACGCCAGTATACTCTAAACATCTAAAATCTTCCCCCGCTCTTCCGAGCTCGTGACATTCCTATCAAAACTGAACCGCAACCTTGATCCTTCAATCCCAACTCCATACCTCTCACTGCAACTATCATGATGTTACGCAAGAGTACAAGAATTTCATCCTAACCCTAAACCACCAATAGAATAAACACTTCATCAGCTAGAAACCTTTCGCTTAACTCAGTCCAGAAGAAAAAAATCTTAACACCCAACCAACTTCCCATAATCACAGAAGACACAAACCTCAAGTCATGGCCTAAACCGACATAAATCTTTCGGGACCCATTTATACATAACCAAATCATCAGGATTAAATTCCTCCAAATCAACCAAACTATGGAGACTGCCAAGCCCGCAAGTATAGCCACGAAATGCCCGTATAGCCTTATCGCATCGAAGAAACCGATCATTTCCTTTACCATGCCAATCCAAACCACTACTAAAGTGACTCAACTCCTCAATTTTCCCTTGACTTACCTTCAGAATTAATACCTCTCCTTTCCAGCACACAATGGACCTCAATAGACACTCATTCCAAGTGACCCCAAACAGCAAGACCACATTGCCTCAATACCCATAAGCCACTTGATACTCTCCTTATGTACTCAATAGTATCTTCAACTGATACACCCATTTTGAAACGATCTTGTGCGAATCTGAAGCTATTTTTTCCATATTTCTAACATTGTACCACAGACTCGGTGATATTCATAGAATATTCCATGTCTCTATAACATTCCTCTATAAAACTAATTTCTTAGCCACATAACGAACCCGAAAATCCTTAGGCACCACACTTTAATTCTTGAACCCACTAGAACCATTGTTGAGAGTTTCCCAATCTAACCTAGTCCCGAATATATAGCTAACAACTAGTGCTCCGCTAGCACACGAATACTCCAAAAGAAGCAATCGAATGAACCCATTCCCTTACATATCACCTTCACAAAGAAATATCAAATCTAGGTCATTTCACAACCTTCACATATCAATAAGGTGAAATGTAGCACACATCCATCAAATTCCTTGCTCGAATCATCCCCGATGTTCTCTTCCTCAGTCTTACCTAATCCACTAACGTACTGATAACAAGAAACTGCCAAGACATATAACCACGTGACCCAATCATTGACGGTGGGCTCCCCTCCACTTGGCTTTAAGCCACAATCGCAAAATCCCAAGGACCCACAATAACTTCTTATCCTAGCTACCATGATCTCACACCGTTACTCAGCCAAATTTTACACAGGCTCTTGTTGCACTAATCATAACACATCCCGAATTATTAACCACAAGCACAAACTTGACCTCCTGACATATCACGCCCAGCCTAGGGCCACAACGGATAACCATCACTAAGTGTCGATCATCACTAAGATTGTTGATAATCTACTAATCATGAATATAAACAGATAAACGGAACAAGCATAACCATGGCTGATCAGAACTGTACAATCTGGAAAGCCAACAAGGCTAACACAAGCTAACATATAAAGTTATACTAACTGCACAAGTGCATATCTACAGGACTCTAGGAGTGCTGAACTGAACAAGTACTGGACGGAACAGGGCCCCGCTATACCCAAACTAGCTGACTGTACACATACCAAAGGATAAATAACTCTAGGAGTAAACTGAGTGACTCCAACAGTTGGTGGATGGCCCACTAATGTGGCTCAAGTGCTGATCTATTTGTACCTACGCGGCATGAAATGCAGCACCCCGGAAGGGATATAAGTACGATATGTACAAAGTATATAGGGTGGAAAGCATATGTAAAGCATTCTAAAGCATGACTGTAAGATGGAAATCTGAATATAAGCTGAAAGCTAAACAAGAGTCTGAACTAGCAGTTGCTTTAGAACTGGATCGAAGTTTAAGCTGAAACTGAACTACTATTTAAACTAGTATATGTTTGGCGTTATGGGCTATATCCCCCAAATCAGGTAACTGTATATCTGAACTAGCCTCATGTATAGTCATGCAATGCAAACTGTAGCTATGTACGCGTATATAACATGCCTGACTGGTGTTATGGGATATATCCCCCCCCCCCCCCCAGCAGGTAAATATATAAGGCACGACTCGTGTTATACGCTATTTCCCCCAACATATAATCAATAGGCCTCGGTGGCATTATGGGCTATCTCCCCCCAACATATAATCAATAGGCCTCACTGGTGTTATGGGCTATACCCCCAGCATAATCAATGTAAGCATGTATGAGGCATAACACATGTGTCATATGGACTCAAGAGATCATGAAGGAAACCATAAATGGAATCACAAACGTAATCTGGCGCTCGTCGTCCATAAGTTTGACGAAGGAGCCTATCTCCATTTTAGGGAGAAACTGAGTGTGCACATGAGATAATAAGGTTAATTAACTCATTAGGATCCCTCTATAATCAATTTAGAACCAAGGAACTCAAGATTTGTCCAACTCTTCGAATTTCCAAAATATTCGGCAGAGTTTCCCCTAAAACTGGATGATCCCTAAAACTAACAGCAAGTACCACAATATACACGGGAATGGATACCCGGACAAGATGATAACATCACACTAAAGGAGATCCAGTTATCCACAATAGTTTCAAACGATCGACAAAACGGAATTGTGAATGTAATGTCGACTCATAGTGGCTAACTTGTGACATGAAAGTCCATATATGATTTAGGAATAATCTAAGCATCAACACATTACATTTAAGCTTATATAGTATTAAATGAATATATTAGGATCATATTGGGGTTAGGTATACATAGAAACATCAAAGAAATGGAACAAACGGAAGTCCGGATGGCATAGGCCAAATTGGCAATTTTCCCTTTTGTTTTTGTTGTGTTTTGAAGTTCCAACCTAAACTACTTTCCTCCATAATTCACATATGGAATTGAATAATATACAAGGATAAAATAAATGCTGATATTTCCCTTGAAAAACCCTTAAAAGTTCAAGAAAACAAATGCTAGAACATAGCTAAACCAAATCATGCCGAAAACTAAACGAAAACCCTATATACCTCTTGTGTTCTTGCTTCCAAATCTTGTTCCCTTTGATCCACACCCTTTCTTATGCTTGTATAGCTAAATTACAGAGGTTACAAGCTTCCTTACCCATGAATATCTTTCCAAACATCGAGATATAATGATAAAGACGGACGACAAAGTCTTACCTATGTCGTAAGGATCGCGTTGATGTGTTCGCCTCTTGATTTTGAGTTGCGGATGATGCAATTGCTTCAAAACCCCAAGGATGTGTTTAGTATGTCTAGAGAGCGTTTTTAGGTCTGATTTGGGTAGAATAAGGCTCATAGATGAAGTCCACAACTTTATATAGCAAGATAATTCTCAATCAACCTTGTGGATCCCAAAGGGAGCTGATTGCGCAGTCTCGCAAAAATGCTAATATTTCTCTACTCCAATATTGCATTGACAAATGGTTTAATGCATTGAAAACTAGACTCGTAGATGTTCTATTTTGTGGGTGGATAACCCCGCAATTTCAAGTATATTGAGATAACAAATCAGTAACAATAGACCTAGGGTTTAAGTAAAATTATGAACGTAACTTGCAACAACTTTTGTCGACTTTTGTTTCATAACTCGTTTGACTTAAAAACACAATACACGACTATAATACGACCAAAATACGTCATAAAATCACCTCCTTATTATTGCTCCCCATTTTCTCACGAAATCGGGCTTCGACGTTGTACAACTCTTTTAAATAGGTATTAAAAGAGAGAGTCGCCACCTAACGATTTTAAGGTGCGTTAGGGCACCGATGTGCAAATAATTCTGTTTTAACTAGACTGTATCACCAAAGATCGGGTAAGGGCTCAAATTACCTTATAGAGAAAGTGTTAGGCACTCTTCGAGGTCTACAACTGTGTGTCCTGACCGAACTTTAAACTATGTGGATTATGTGATTAAACTAGACGAGCATATAAGTAAAAAAAAATAGAAGTTGAAAGTCCTGTTATAACGTAAACCAATGTAAGAAAAGAATTATTAAACCATATGAATAATTGATACAAGTTTTAAAGATCATAAAGACTACAACGACGTTGGTCTATGTTTAACGACTAAATCCTTTAGCAAACATATAAGGAGGGGGGGGGGATCCTAAGTTTTTTAGACTAAAGGATCACCCTGTGCAATATAAATAATACTTCGCAACTCCTTTTAGGTAGGAGTTGCTCATATTATTCAGCGGAAATCGACTATCATCTCCTGCTACCCGATTACTATGTTGAAGTTATTTACTTAAAGGCGTCCTAATTCGTTTCTAAGTCGTACCCTATGCGTGCACTACCCGTCCCATGCCTATGGTCCAGGAGGCTTTGGACCTACTACTTGGTAGTTCTAGACTCAACTCAGGTGCTAAAATGATAAAGTTAGGTGACAATCAAAAATAGATAGGACTGCATATAATTGCAATAAAAGGCTCAAGTATCCTCCACACATAAACATTAATGCACGCAGACTGATTTCTGGTTAGGCAGTAGACGATATTAAGACGTGCTGGAATCGTTAAGTCATATAGGCATGATTTCTATATGATTCTGGATCCCAATATTATATAGATAGTGTTGCAGACTAACATATGGGCAGATTCGAATGTTGCAAATCCTATAGACATGATATCTAATTGTTTTGCGTAAATAGGCAGTGAAGACAATCTCATAATTCTAAATTACTAATGCTGATTTTATAGATATGCGTCTTAGGCGGGTGACAGTATCCTATAGGCAAGATTTCTAATGGTTGGTAATTGAAATTGGTTCTATGATAGTTTATACCTATAGGCATGTCCTCTAAGTATGGCAATAAGACAAAGCAACAAAAGTAGTTGATTAAGATCTTATAGCCATGATATCTAGATGGGCGGCATACTAAAAACAATAGAAGCGATTGACCGATGGATTAGTTGGAGTCTTATAGGCATGGTATCTAAATCAACTAAGCATATTTATTACATCCTATAGGCATGCTATCTAAATAGACAATAATAACATAGAAGCAAGTATGGAAAGTATTTAGACTAATGTGTTTGAGCAGTGTACAAATGAGGTATGCATGATTCATGTAGACATGATTTCTATTAGTGCGACATACCAAACGAAATAACAAACATGGCATGCTGAACGAAATAGCAAATATAACACACATACTCTATAGGCATGTTTTCTACCCTTTCATGCAAATATTGAAATACCTCAGCCCCTATCATTAATCTCCCAATCATTCATTATTACAGATTATTACATGCCCAAATTGGATAATAAAATAGTTACAGACTTAATAGGGCGGCTACAAGCCCAAATACAGCAAATACAGGATACCCAAGGCTGCTTTTGGGTCTTCAACTGAGCCTGGAACCTTAGGTGATGAACAAGCCCACACTCCACGCGGCTATTAATATGTTTCTATTTTGAGTACCAAACTGGCCCAACAACTAGGTCCAAACCTTAAGGCGGCTGCCTTGCTTACCCATGGAATACTAAATAGCCATAACAACACAAGTGACAAGCTTGATACTAGGGCAGCCAAACAAACTTTAAGACTTAGGAGTTTCATCTTTAATGCTATAACTAACACACACACACAGAGAGAGAGAGAGAGAGAGAGAGAGAGAGAGAGAGAGAGAGAGAGAGAGAGAGAGAGAGAGAGTTGGGATTTATAGACAAAGACATGCAAATAAGGTTACACAAAATCCTTTACAGGCACATATGGTATAAACAAAACAAGTTTCTAATGACAGGTTTGAACATCATAAGTTAGCAAACTATGCCAGATAGAGTTTCAAAGTAGAGCATAGTCCAAAATTAGCCTAAAGGACTTTAGACAATTACCATGAGAATCTAGCAAAGTCATAGACAGGAATAAGTGGATGGCAGTTTTCACATGAATGTTTTTTAACGCGATAGCCTAAGGAAAATGTGATCACAAATAGCATAGCAACAGGCTAGTGGGCATAGTTTACAATAGTTGGAAGCGTATCACTTAGTTGAACATGAGACTTAACATATTGAGTATCAATCCTAGTATAAAGGTTCCAAAACAATACCAAAACTCATGATAAGTGAAGATATTTCAACTCCAGATTAACATGATATGCAAGCACTAGGTCTTAACCACATATAGGGGAAGAGGTAGATAGTAAATCTCATCCTAGAAGTGTTAGGCAATAATAACGAGCACATGAGTGAACAAATCAGGGAGCATACATTAAACAGGGGAAAACATGCTTAGCTAATAACATGATCAAGAACTAACTCTTAAGGAAGCACTAAGTTATACATGAACAATTAAACAGGAGCCAGAACACATATTGGGCATCAGTTATCACGACAATGTAGAACAAGGCAAGAAACCAAACTCAGATTAAACGACAGTAACAAACACTCGAACACAAGCGTTAGCAAGCAAACCTAAGCAGGCAGAATCAAAATAGCCAGGCTGAACTTCCAGGAGGCATGGAGTCTCAAAAAGAACTTCAAAAACATATAATGGCATGTTGATTCATACAAATTCTTAGAGACATAGATGTGCAAAATATGAATACAAACAGAGGAAAAAAGAAATTTCAAGAGTCATAGATACATTACCAGTTATAGGATAACAAGTAAACAAGAAGGGTGGTTTCAGCAATACTTCAGTGTTAATAGCAAGCGAACAATAATACCTCCAAACTCCCAGTGCGTCAGAGTTCCTAAGGGTTTTAAGTGAACCCCGAGCAGTGCTCGCACTGAGAAAGAGTAACAATCGAATTTTTGCTGACCTTGGCTTTCAGTCGACCAAGGTCTCAAATTTTAGAATAGTATAGAATGAGAGAAGAATAAGAGAGTAACAATAGTTAATTTCAGTGATTAAGATCCTTTTTAGGGGAATTAGAGGAGGGGTTTATATAGTGTTGAAATTAAACTAACAAACAAGGAAAAAAAATCAATTAAGCGCAAATAAAGAAAGGAAATATCACATGAAAAATCAGAATCAGTAGATGAGATGTAGAATCTCAAACCGTAATTGGGTTCAATCGCTTGAAAATTGAATCCGATGTGCAAATCGCTCCTTGTTGAGCATATATAGACGGAATCATCATCCAAATTCCTAGAATCGAGTCTGCCTGACCCGTTTTGTAGATGATACTTTCCAAAATCAAGCAAGTACTTAGGTGATACCATAAAGAAGCAACCAGTAGCGAAGGAACACAAATATAGCAAGCAAGTAATGGGTGAATCCCATTGTTAACGGGAATAGGAGAGGGATTGGAAAGGGCGGCAATTAGGGTTCTTTAGAGAAAGGGGAAGGTTCTAGGGATTTTAGGGGAGGCGGTCGGATAAAAATGGGTTAGGGTTTTTGGGTGAGGGTATATAAAGAGATGGGTAGGTTTATTATGGGTCGTTGATCATTTGAGATCAACGAACAAGATCAAAGGGGAAGCGGAGCGGGTCGTGTAAGTGGGTCCTGACCGGATTGAAATAAAAGGGGTCATTTGGTTTGGGTTGGGGAATTTATTGGGCTAAGATGGGGTGTTTGGGCCACTAATGTGGTTCGAAAATAACTCACAATTGGGCTACAAACTAAAATACACGAAAATTGTTAATAAAATATTTTACAAAAATAATTCATAGATAATAAAATATTACTTGTGCAATAAAATGATTGAGAATAATGACTTAACATTAGAAAAATATAAAATGCTATTTTATCACAAATGATATAAGAAATGTAATTATGCCTGAATATAGGCTATTACCCCAAAATTATGTAAATAGCTTAAAAATACAAATATACTTACATAAAAAATATTCTGAAACATATATGTTGATGCAAATAATAACTTTGGGTAATTAAATCATCACAAGATAAATTAAGGGGTAATTAATAAATGTCAATTTTAAAGCGTTAAAAATTATGAAATTAAAGTAAATGCTCATATGACTCTTGTAGACTAAGTAATGATGCAAAAATGATATCTTGAAAGTATATATACTATTTGAAAAAATATGAGGGCAAAACTGGGTATCAACAACTGCTCCTCTTTACCCGAAAATGATGAAAGAGTTGTCGGGTAAAGAAAATGATGACCATATTTGTCCGAAGCGAGTGAGGAATGATGTAATTTTTTAAAATGGGGGTTGAACCCTGGTTCTTGAGTTTCCTACATATCCCTGGTGTTACGGGAATCAGGTCGTGTGTAGTTCTGGATCCGACGACGAACGAAACCGATGGAGTTGTTATAAGAGTGGCCGTATGTTTCGAAAAGGTTCTTTGGGGTAGGATAATGTCGTAGGTAACGAATATTTAGGTGGGGTCATGAATGCGAATTTGGGCATTACAGGTGTATCACAAGGCAGATATTTGATCGGTTATAGAGTAAAAGGTAGTCAATTACTGGTCGTCGGTTACGTTTGAGGTAGTCAAAAGATGTGAACGTTGCAAACGAAATCGGAGCTAAAATTGCTCTTGTTTGTAGAACGGTTACCTCCCGAGTTACCTGCAAAACTTAAAACACGATGCATGCAAATATATATGGGTTATTGCAAAAATTTAAACATGATGCAAATTCCCTTTAGACCATAAAGGTTATCTTTGGACGATGAGGATGATGTCCTTAGACCATGGCGTCCTGGGCCATGGAGCATATGATAAGGGAGTCGCAGGCCATGAAATGATGTCCTTGGGCTATGAGGATGATGCCTCTGAACTATGACGCCTTTGAATAATGATGTGCAGTTTCGAGGGATCCTCAGGCCATGGAATGGTGTCTTCAGGCTATGAGGATGGTACATTTGGACTATGACGCCTTCGGATAATGTGGCGGTATTTCAGCTCATAAAATGCAAAGATGTGATGATATCTATCGTTTGATAGAGGAAACATGTGATGCTTAGTCATATGCGAGGATGAGGTAAGACAAGGCTTAGTCTTGTATGAGATGAGGGCAGTGCTTAGCCTTATACGAAGAAAGGAGATAGTGCATAGTCTTATGCAAGGAGAGATAATGTTTATCCTTATGCAATGGCGAGGGCAGTGTTTAGCCCTATGAAAAAGAGTGGAGACAATGCTTAGTCTCATGCAAGTGAAGGAGACAATGCTTAGTCTCTGGCAAGGAAAAGCAATGCTTAGCCTTATGCGATAATGGAGGCAATGCTTAGCCTCATGCAAGGGATGGAGACAGTGTTTAGTCTCATGCAAAGAAAGGCAGTGCTTAGCCTTATGCAGTAATGGAGGCAATGCTTATCCTCATGCAAGGTATGGAGGCAATGCTTAGCCTTATGCAGCAATGGAGGCAACGCTTAGCCTCATGCAGGGGATGGAGACAATGTTTAGTCTCATGCAAAGAAAGACAATGCTTAGCCTTAAGCAATAATGGAGGTAATGCTTAGCCTCATGCAAGGAAAGGAGGCAGTGCTTAGCCTTATGCAATGTAGCAGAGACAGTGTTTAGTCTCGTGCAAAGAGAGGCAATATTTAGCCTTATGCGATAATGGAGGCAATGCTTAGCCTCATGCAAGGAATGGAGGTAGTGTTTAGTCTCATGCAAAGAAAGGCAGTGCTTAGCCCTATGCGAAGAACAATGACTAAATGTGAGAGGATAAAACATTTCTTATCTTGATGTGTTTGCGTTTGGAAACTTTGTCGTTATGAAGATAGTAATCCTGTTGTGTGTATATATTTATGGATGTTTCTGTTATGTTCATTGTGCCTGCATTCAAAGAAGAATTGTGAGTTTTGCGGGGGACGGTTGGTTCGTGCTCTCGATTTCCTTGCTTTTTCTTTCGTCTTGAGGCCCTGCTTGAGTTACCCTGGGTACCGTCTGACTGCCACTGAAACAAATTTTTGAAAAACATGCGTGTATTTGACAAATTATTTTTAGAAATGTAGTTGTTTGAAATATGTGATAATGCACGAAATCAAATAATTTGGATGAATTGGTGACTGTGACGCATTTTGAGACATCGTAACCTCCTTGCCTTAGAATTTTGAGGGTCCTCCTCAAAATTCTGCCCCAGTTTAAATGCTTACTTCTAGCAATACATTCCTTGGTTGTTTCAATCGTGATGAAATCAGGCAAATTAGAGATCTTGCCCCAGTTTCTGACTATGGGGGAAATGAAGATTTTATTATGATGTGACCGAACCCACAGGGCTGCCTACGTATCCCCTCTTAAACCGGAATCAGGTCAAGCATAGTTCAGTTACATCAAATAGAAAATGCAAACAATCTTAAACTTAATATCTCTTGACTGCATCTGAATTGATAGGTTTCAGCCAAATCTCTCTATCCATTTCTGCAAGTATAAGTTCTCCTCTTGTCGATATCTGGTGAGCCATGTAAGGGCCCTACCAGTGGGGTGAGAATTTCCCCTTGGCTTTATCCTGATGCATGAAGATTCGCTTTAGCAGCAATTGCCCCAGTGTAAATTGCCTTGACCTGACCTTTTTGTTGAAATCTCTTGCCATTCTATTCTAGTAGAGTTGACCATGACAAACCACATTCATTCTTTTTCCATCAATGAGAGCTAGTTGTTCATACCGGCTTTGTACCCATTCTGCATCGCTGAGTTCAGCTTCTTTTATGACTCTTAAAGAAAGAATTTCCACTTCGGTGAGAATAACGGCTTCAGTACCATAAACCAATAGGTAGGGAGTTGCCCAGTTGATGCAGTTGATGTGCGAACTGTGGTACGATACCCAAGTAAAGCGAATGGCAACTTCTCGTGCCATTGTTTGTAATTGTCCACCATTTTCCTCAATATCTTCTTGATGTTCTTGTTGGAGGCTTCTACGGCTCCGTTCATTTGTGGCATGTATGCTGTGGAGTTCCTATGCTTAATCTTGAATGTTTCACACATGTCTTTCATCAAATCGCTGTTGAGATTGGCGGCATTGCCAGTAATGATTGACCTCGGTACTCCAAATTGACAAACAATGCAGTCCCGAACAAAATCCGCTACAACCTTCTTAGTTACGACTTTATAAGATGCAACTTCAACCCATTTTGTGAAGTAGTCTATGGCCACCAGAATCAACCTATGCCCGTTTGAAGCAGTGGGTTCGATTGTTCCGATGACATCCATACCCCAAGCGGAGAAAGGCCACAGTGAACTTGTTGCATTGAGTTCATTAGGTGGTACTCGTATAATGTCAGCATATATCTGGCATTGGTGACACTTTTGAACGTACTTGATGCAGTCTGTTTCCATAGTCATCTAGAAATACCTTGCTCTTAATATCGTCTTGGCCAAAATGAAACCATTCATGTGGGGTCCGCAGGTTCCGGTATGTATTTTCTCGAGCAATCTGGATTACTCCTTGGCATCGACACACCGTAGTAATCCGAAGTTAGGAGTCCTTCTATACAAAATTCCTCCACTTTGAAAGAAATGGTTGTCTAATCTATGAAGCGTGCGCTTGTGAGTATGGGTTTCAGTCTCCGGGTATTCTCCCTTTTCCATGTACTTTTTGATGTCGTGGAATCACGGGTTTCTGTCAATCTCTTCTTTAACATGAGCAAAATAAGCTGGTTGCTTATGAATTCCTATTGGGATAAGATCGATGAAATTCTTATATGGGTGTTGTATCATGGAAGACAAAGTGGCTAATGCATCTGCAAACGCATTCTGAATCCTAGGAACATGTTTGAATTCTATCTTTGTGAACCTCTTGATCAACTCTTTTATACAGTGCAAATATGGCAATATTTTGGTGTTCTTCGTTGCCCATTCCCCTAGAACCTGGTATACCAAAAGATCAGAATCTCTGATTACCAACACCTCCTGAACGTTCATGTCAATGGCCAATCTGAGTCCCAGGCTGCAAGCCTCGTATTCTGCCATATTGTTGGTGCATGGAAACCTGAGTTTTGTGGATACCGGATAGTGTTGACCAGTTTCTGATACTAAGACAACTCTGATACCTACTCCTTTAAAGTTTTCTGCTCCATTGAAGAACATCCACCAATCATCATATGCCTCGGTGATATCTTCTCCTACAAATGACACCTCCTCATCGGGAAAATACATTTTCAGTGGTTCGTATTCTCCGCCTACGGGATTTTCTGCCAAGTGATCTGCCAATGCTTGCCCTTTGACTGCCTTCTGAGTTACGTAGACGATTTCGAACTCACTCAACAATATTTTCCACTTTGCTAACTTACCCGTAGGCATGTATTTCTAAAAGATGTATTTTAGCGGATCCATCATTGATATGAGATATGTAGTGTATGCACAGAAATAATGCCTCAACTTTTGAACTATCCATGTCAAAGCACAGCAGGTGCATTACATCAAAGAGTACCGGGCTTCATAAGGCGTGAACTTCTTGCTTAGATAATATATCACATGCTCTTTTCTTCCTATTTCATCATGTTGTCCAAGAATGCAACCAAAAGCCCCATCTAACATGGACAAACAAAGCAGCAAAGGTCTTTCTGGTTCTAGTGGGAAAATACGGGCGGTTTAGATAAATACTCCTTGATTTTGTCGAAGGCTTTCTGGCATTCTTCAGTCCAGCTTGTTGCAACATCTTTCCTCAACATTCTGAAGATTGGCTCACATATCACAACTGATTATACTATGAAGCGGCTGATGTAATTGAGGCGCCCTAAAAAACTCATCACATCTTTCTTATTCTTTGGAGGTGGAAAGTCCTAGATAGCTTTGACTTTTGATGAGTCTAACTCAATCCCCCGGCGACTGACGATGAATCCTAACAGTTTTCTAGCAGGGACTCCGAAGGCACATTTTGTAGGATTCAGTTTCAGATTGTATTTTTGAAGCCGGTCGAAGAATTTCTTCAGGTCTGCTATGTGATTCGAACTCCTTTTAGATTTGATGATAACTTCATCCACGCATACCTCTATTTCCTCATGTATCATGTCATGGAAAATAGTTGTCATGGCTCTCATGTAAGTGGCTCCAGCATTCTTCAAACCAAATGGCATCATTTTGTAATAGTATATTCCCCATGGTATGATGAAGGCTGTCTTTTTGGCGTCCTCTTCATCCATCCAGATATGATGGAATCCTACGAAGCAATCCAAAAAGGATTGGAGCTCATGCTTGGCATAATTGTCAATCAGTATGTGTATGTTGGGCAACGAGAAATCATCCTTGGGACTTGCTTTGTTCAGATCTCGGTAATCGACACATACTCTAACTTTCCCATCTTTCTTCAGAACTGGCATAATGTTAGCCAACCAAGTCGGGTATTCGACCACTCGGAGAACCTTGGCTTTGATTTTGTTGGTGACCTCTTCTTTTATCTTCAAACTCATATCCTGTTTGAACTTTCTGAGCTTCTACTTTACCGGTGGACACATAGGATTGATGGGTAGCTTGTGAGCTACTATGGATGTGCTTAAACTAGTCATATCATCGTAGGACCATGCAAAGATGTCCTCATATTCTTTTAGGAATCTGATGTATTCTTCCTTTTCTGACAGTCACAGATGAATGCTTATACGTGTTTCTTTGATTGTTTTGGAATCCCCTAAGTTAACGGCCTCAGTTTCACTTTGGCTTGTTCTCAAAGTTTTCTACTTCTTTGATGATTTCCTCAGGTATTATATCATCTTCCAGATCCTCTGAATCACTATCCTTATGTTGTATTGTCTCATTACATGCCACAGTCATAGGTTCATCGGGATAGGTAATAATTATACTAGAAAAAAATATAAAAGATAATAATAAATACGAAAAGCAGTAACGGATTAATAAAATTTTAAAAAGTCAACAAGTGCGGCTCGATGGCTCGAGCAATTATTTCAAAACAAAATACTGAAAAATGTCTCAAATGCTCAAAACTATTTAAAAATAATTCATGCAAATTTGCCATGCTGCTCAGGAACTCGACGGGCCCGGGATGGTGCGATGGTCTAGTTCTTGAGAACAACTTCTTCCTCCATGGTCTGAATGATAAGGTCTTCCTTATCCCCTCCTCAACGTTTGTACTGCAGTCCATGTATTCTTCATCCAGAAACAGCTTCCTTATGCTAGCTAAAACCTCATCTTCCTTAGATCCCCATATCATGTCAGCTTGATGGAATGTCTAGTGCAGAGGTGGTACCGGTTGTTCCAGTGGATAATAAGGAGCGACCAATCCTGGTATTCTTTCCAGGTGTATTCGTATCAGAGTCCAAAAGTCGTATCATGGTACTGTGGTTGTACGAGTTTGGTGATTCCTTGAAGATTTTTGCCGAGACCCTTGCCGGGTTCATACCTTGTCCATAGCAATATGATTTCTATCTTATTGCTCCACCATCGATCCTTTTCAATCGCGTTGACTCGTTCAATGCGATGGTATGTTTCCCCACCCAGCTTCTTCCTGTTTTCGATGACTGAAACATTCTGATTGGTGTAGATGGGGTTACTTCCATCTCCATGGATGATCACCTCCTGATGATTCCACTCAAACTTCATAGCCTGATACAGAGTTGAAGCCACTGCCCTGGCGGCATGTATCCATGGTTGTCTCAACAATAGGTTATAGGTAGTAGATATGTCTAGCACTTGGAACTCGACATCGAATCAAGTCGGGCCCATTTGTAGACTGAGGTTGATTTTTCCAATGGTGGCTCTCTGAGATCCATCAAATGCCTTCATATTCATGCTTCCCATCTGTATCTCGTGCATGCCTTTACCCAACCTATTCAGAGTAGTCAATGGACATATGTTGAGACTTGAACCTCCATCTATCAAGACCCTAGTGATGAACTTATCTTCAAATTGCACCGTGATGTGTAATGCCCTGTTGTGACTCAATCCTTCGGGTGGTAATTCATCTTCGTGGAAGGTGATTTTGTGGCTTTCCAATACCTGTCCGACCATTTTAGCCATCTCCCCACTAGTGATGTTGGTGGGCACATAAGCTCCACTTAACACTTTCATCAAAGCATTTATGTGCGCGTCTGCGTTTTGTAGCAGTGATAAGATGGATATCTGAGTAGGAGTTTTGTTCAGGTGGTCAACAATAGAATACTCCCTTGCTTGTATCTTCCTCTAAAGATCATCAGAGCCAGTTTTGACAACATGCGGCTTAGGTGCAGCTTCCTTACTTATTCCTCCAAGATTCTCAAGTGTGTAAACTCTTCCAGTTCTAGTCATACCTTGCGCGACACCCGTTTCCTCCATTTTTTCTTTTCCTTTTCTCTTCGCTTCCGCAATATAATTCCATGGAATAGCATCATACTTGTAAGATGGAGTGTGAGCTACCATCACAGTGAAAGGTATAGTTACCTAGACTTCAAATGGCATCTGGGTCTGTAGCACAACTGGCGTGAGGGTGACTGGAGATGTTTTAGGAGCGTCTCCCTCTCGGAGTCCAATGGACCCTTCCTGATCCCATTCCTCATCAGTTTCTGTCATATTC
This sequence comes from Nicotiana tomentosiformis, assembly GCF_000390325.3. Classification (NCBI taxonomy): domain Eukaryota; kingdom Viridiplantae; phylum Streptophyta; class Magnoliopsida; order Solanales; family Solanaceae; genus Nicotiana; species Nicotiana tomentosiformis. Next base: position 67,308,638 of record NC_090822.1, on the reverse strand, counting down.
ACTCCCTCACCTTTGTGATCCGGAAGAGGGTTGTTACAAACATTTGGTGCAGTTTCTTTTGCCTGTATGATCTTAGTATCGATCATCGTCTGAATCTTATCCTTCAACATGCGACACTCTTCAATGATACGACCCTTCATGCCTGAACATAAGCACATGTTTTGTTGGGGTTGATCCATTGGGAGGGGTTTTCCACAACAACAACAGGGATAGGAGTAACACAACCAATGACCTTCAGTCTCTCATACAATTGGTCTATGGATTCAACAATTAGGGTGTATTGTCTGGGAGGTCTACGGTCAAATTTTGGACGCGGCTTCGGGTAGTTTTGGCAGGCGGGTGTAGGTGAATGGTAATATGCAGGTTGAGTATTATAGATATGGTAGGTGCCAGCATGGTGTTGGTATCTTGGGGGTAAGGATTAATATGTGGGTGGAGGTGTTTAGTATGTGAGGGGAGACTTGGGGCCATGGGCTACCATCACATCACCCACTTCATTCTTCTTCGAAATGCCTCCTGATTGCAAAGCTTTATTTGTGGCATGCAGTACCTTGAAATTGGTCACCATCCCATTTTTAATTCCCTCTTCTATTCTTTCTCCTAGCTTAATGATGTCGGAGAACTTGTGATTTTCAATAACCATCAACCTTTCGTAATATTGTGGGTCTTGAGCTATGATAAAGACTTTGTTCATTTGTTCCTCTTTAAGTGTTGGCCTTACCTTTGCGGCTTCTGATCTCCAACGAGTAGCATACTCACAAAAGGTTTTTGTCTGCTTCTTTTTGAGGTTTTGAATGTAGAAAACGCCTGACTCATTTTCCGTGTTGAACCTGAATCTATCCATGAAGTCTGACGTCATACTCACCCAAAAAACCCACTTCTTTAGGTTTTGACTGATATACCAAGATAAGGCGTCTCCTGTAAGGCTTCGCAAAATAGTTTCATGCGGATTTGTTCATTCTTGCCTACTCCTACAAGCTTATCATAATACGTTCTCAGATGTACTTTTGGGTCACTAGTTCCATCGAACATTTCGAACTTGGGAGTTGTGTAACCCTCCATCAATTCCATATCCGTCTGAATACATAGGTCCTCATAGTTTAGACCTCCAATGCCTTTAGCACCTTCAACACTTTGAATTCTACCAGTGAGCTTCTTGAGTTCCTCCGTCATATTTTTAATGAGTAGACCCTTCTTAGTCGATTCGAGATGTATAGGGTTTGTTGCGGGGTATGGGGTAAGGTTTCCACATATATCGGATTGCTTTGATGGATTCCTAGAACTTGGGTATAAGGGTGGTCATTGGTCGAGTTTTTGGGATCGGGAGTAGGTTGTGGTACATTCTGGGGAGTGTGATAAGTTGTGGTTTGCGGGTATTGAGTTGGATGATGGTGGTATTGTTGAGGGGTCGGTACTGGTGGTGGGTTGAGTTTTTGGGGAGGTGTGGGATGCTGGTGTGGTGCGGGAGGATTTGGTGGTGGGTTTTGGTGTTGCGTGTTTTGTGGTGGTGTTTGGTTCTGGGTAGTAGGGTTTTGCTGGTTAATGTCGGAGACATTGTGAGTGAGGGAGAGGTTCGCCAAATTTTGGACTTGCTCAAGCTCGCCCTGTAGTTCTAGGATTTTTTGCTCCAAACGTAGGACCAACTCATTCTGTGCCGGAGTACTTCGGCCATTTGAAGTTTTAACATTTTTCGCCATAGTAACGTTGTCTTTTCTAATACCACTCAAATCATCCATTTTTCATTTTCCCTTGCCTTTGCCTTTAGGATCGCTTGGTGGAGGAGGAGGTGGAGGACCTCTGGATCTGGTATGGTATGCTGATGATGCCAATATGTGCGAACCAACCTTTGGGAATGGGAATAATCAAAAGGAAAAGAAAAGCAAAAGGTAATCAAGTTAGTAAAGTGAAATAAAAGAGTGTTTGCAATATTAAAACATGTTTCACAAAGTCATGCAATAATTCGCGTCCTAATTTGGGGACCTCATTATGCCTGATGTAGGATTAAGCGACACGTAGATTTGGAAAAAATTGATGCCAACATTTGCATCATTTCATTAATGCAAAAAATGAGTCTAACCTTTACTAAATCGACAATAATACTAGAGTTACTAATGTCATTTAGCCTTATTACAATCGAAATCTAAAGTTAAGCTAGAAAGCAGTAAAGAACATCATTTCCTAGTCTACCTGGTCCCTGAAGGACCTTCTCCATTCTTGGTTCTTTTGTCCCCATCAATCAAGTTCCCCAGATCGCGCATATCCAACAACAAGTAAGCTTTCACTAGATGTCCTCGTTCACTGCTATCCGTGCCTTGGCAATCTGAGAGCCTCTTTATCATCTTACCCTTGAGATCCATCAATCTAAAGCTCATCTTCCAAGTATTCCAATATTTCTGTTGACTTAGTGGCAATCTCCTCCCATTTTTTTATCGCCTCCATGTTCACTTTGTGCTATTCCAGATGTTTTGCTTCAGACTCGAATACTCTTTTTCGCAGTCTCTTATACTTAACATGTGCCTTAACCACCTCATCTATGATCCTATCCTTTAGATTGACTCCTAGCTTGACGTCCCCTGCTAGGTCGTCGTGATAGATAGTAGTACATATGACCGACGTGATACCTGTCTGGATCAATGGTTTCTCTTTCCACAATGATCTTTTGGTTCCACATATGTTGTGCCTCAAACTTAAACGAAATGACATCTCCTTTGAAGTTCACCTTGTACTGGACCATGTTGGAAACCCAAGGTATGACCTTTTTTCTTCCCGCTTGCCTCATTACCCTTATGAGAGCATAAGGATAGATGCCTCACAATCTAATTAGTACCAGATGAGTAGTCCTCCTTGACCTGATGAAGAACTCACTGCTAGGAAACCATTCAAACATCCAATGTACATGCTCGTCTGTGAGATTGATGAGGAAACGCACCCAACTTACAGCATTTCCAAGCTGTGCAAACCTGTCTGGGATAAATGTCATTTTCTTTGAGTGATGGTTAGCTATGTAGTCATTCAGCGGCCTTCGCAGAAGCTCATGACAGTACTTGCCTCTCTAAAAGTGTTCTAGCAGCTAGACTTGTAGTAACAGATTGCAACCCTCAAAGTGTCTAAATCCCTGCTTGCACTTATCTAAAGTGCGGTACATCTCAGCTAATATCAGAGGAATGATGGTAAAAGTTTGTCCCTCGATGCCCTCCATCAAGGTCCTAGCGACCATGGCTAAGCGAGTGTGAATCCTTCCTCATTTTATTGGAAATATCAACAACCCCAAAAAGCAGACAACGAACACATAAACCCGGTGGTGCGTCCAACCCAAGGAAGCAATGGCGAGTTCATCAAGATGAAGACGATACGACTTGCTATGCCCATAACACTCGTAAAGGAATTCAAAAGGGATGTGTGATTTCTTTAGACAGAGCAGTTCGTCATTCTTCTTAAAACCCATCATTTTCCAAAACCCACGGGGAGTGCGATTCTCTGATACCAGTAATCCCGGACTATCCCATGGAAACTTGGCGAAGCGTCCTATTTCTTCTAGGAGAGGAGTCATTTATATATTGCCAAATCAGAAAACAACTCTCTTCTCATCCCAAAACATGGTAGCAGCATCAATCAATTCTCTATTTCGTTGAATGTTTAGCAGGGATGGTAGGTCACCAAGTACTCTTCTCACATGATTTTTGTCGCAAGGTGCAAGTTCTTTCCACCAGTCAAGTAGCAAGGGTGGGATGTTTTGGACCATACCAAACCTAGGGATTTCATGCTTCATTTCTGCAAACAAACAAAGTTAGCCATTTCACTCTCCAGATTTGACTACTTATGCAATAACGATCAACACATTGGCATATTTTCTCCAAGTAATGCACATAATATGATAATGTCCATTGGGATTGTGGAAATCATGTCAGACTTTGGACAAGGTTAATCTTAACGGGTTGTTACGTTAATAATGCTTAAGCCCGTACTAGGTTTATCATGATGCATGTACGTACACTTCAAGTTTGAATAGGGTTTCTAGAATGGTCTAGACTGGTACTCCCAAGTGGACAACTTGAGAGGGAAAGGCACGGGACCGTCGACTGAACCATTAATCGACTAGTCTACCGCAAATAAGCCTTTCCTATTTAAAAGGGGTAATTTTCAGAAGAGTGCATACACTCATCAAGCGCCACTATATTGATAATCGACACGAGTGTAGTATGATATGGAGCATGATTTATACAAAAATAATAACACATTGCCAAGTATCTGCATGATAAAATACGTAAAAGAAGTAAATAAAAATAGCAAAATTAAATAGAGAAGAAATACAAAAGAAAGGAGTCAGTTTAGTTCATAAAAAATAATATGCGGGAACGTAATGAAACAGGTAAGGAAGTGGGGATGGGAAATGCATGATATAGTAGTCTTAGACAATATAAAAGAGATAGAGAGTGGTCATAGAAAAGGAAAATAAGTGAAAGGATGTCATAGCAAATTCAACCAAATAAAGGTGAATAGGGGAAGGGATGTGCATGTCATAGCAAATTTTAACAAATCGAGGTGAATAAACAAAAATCCACATAAGTCAAGTTCATTATGGTAAGAACCTAAGTGTAATTCCCCAGCAGAGTTTCCATACTGTCGCACATCGTTTTCTAGCAAAAGCGGGCTTCAACGTGTGACAACTCTTTTAAATAGGTATTAAAAGAGAAGAGTCGCCACATAACGATTTTAAGGTGCATTAGGGCACCTATGTGCAAATAATTCTGTTTTAACTAGTCTGCGTCACCAAAGATCAGGTAAGGGCTCAAATTACCTTAAAGAGAAGGTGTTAGGCGCTCTTCGAGGTCCACAACTGTGGGTCCCGGCTAAACTTTAAACTATGTGGATTATGTGATTAAACTAGACGAGCATATAAGTAAAAAAAAATGAAAGTTGAAATTCTTATTATAACGTAAACCAGTGTAAGAAACGAATTATTAAACTATATGAATAATTGATACAAGTTTTAAAGATCATAAAGACTACAACGGCGTTGGTCTATGTTTAACGACTAAATCCTTTAGCAAGCATATAAGGGAAAGGGGGGGGGGGGTCCTAAGTTTTTTAGCCTAATGGATCACCCCATGCAACATAAATAATACTTTGCAACTCCCTTTAAGTAGGAGTTGCTCATATTATTCAGCGGGCACAGATTATCATCTCCTGCTACCGGATTACTATGTTGAAGTTGTTTACTTAAAGGCATCCTAATTCATTTCTAAGTTGTACCCAATGCGTGCACTACCCGTCCCATGCATATGGTTCAAGAGGCTTTGGACCTACTACTTGGTAGTTCTAGACTCAACTCAGGTGCTAAAATAATAAAGCTAGGCGACAATCAAAAACAGATAGGACTGCATATAATTGCAATAAAAGGCTCAAGTAACCTCCACACATAAACAAGAAAGCACACATACTGATTTCTGGTTAGGAAGTAGACGATATTAAGTCGTGTTGGAATCATTAAGTCATATAGGCTTGATTTCTATGTGATTCTGGATCCCAGTATTATACAAATAGTGTTGCAGACTAACATATGGGCATATTCGAATGTTGCAAGTCCTATAGACATGATATCTAATCGTTTTGCATAAATAGGCAGTGAAAACAATCTCATAATTCTAAATTACTAATGCTGATTTTATAGATATGCGTCTTCGGCAGGTGACAGTATCCTATAGGCATGATTTCTAATGGTCGGTAATTGAAATTGGTCTATGATAGTTTATCCCTATAGGCGTGTCATCTAAGTATGGCAATAAGACAAACCAACAAAAGTAGTTGATTAGTTGATTAAGATCCTATAGTCATGATATATAGATGGGCGGCATACTAAAAGCAATAGAAGTGATTGACCGATGGATTAGTTGGAGTCTTATAGGCCTGTTTTCTACCCTTTCATGAAAATATTGGAATACCCCAGCCCCTTTCATTTATCTCCCAATCATTCGTTATTACAGATTGTTACATGCCCAAATAGGATAATAAAACAGTTACAGACTTAATAGGGCGGCTACATGCCCAAATACAGCAAATACAGGATACCCAAGGCTGCTTTTGGGTATTCAATTGAGCCCGGAACCTTATGTGATGAACATGCCCACACCCCACGCGGCTATTAATACGTTTCTATTTTGCGTACCAAACTGGCCCAACAATAAGGCCCAAACCTTAAGGCGGCTGCCTTGCTTATCCATGGAATATTAAATAGCCATAACAACACAAGTGACAAGCTTGGTACTAGGCCAGTGATCACGCCCAACTATGCCTTGTAAAAAGGACTAAGCGGTTGTTATAAATATAACCCGGTTCAAGTCCGGAGTCGAATCCCGCAGGGAACTAACCTATTTACTACAACTTTAAATAATGCTAATGATAAGCTCAGACAACTTCCAGATGCAAGAGTTTTATGAATAATCCGTGGAATTTATTTAGCTAAGGAAAAATGACAATAAAATTAGCAATAATCAAGACTAAAATTGAAATCAAGGGTAAAAGGATCTAGGGCTATTGATTTCCCCAATTGCCAGATTAATCCATAATCATTTAGCTATAATCTCGCCGTAATACTCTATGAGGATTATGAGTTCCGGGCTACCGTAATTATCTCTCGATCAATTACGATAATTTACTAGAAGCATTCTCTCGAACTACTCTAGTTAACAATTTAAGCAACTCAGAATTATCCCACCAAAGCTTCGTTATTTCTAACCCCACTTTTAAATTCAAGTAATTAATCTCATAACTTACCCAAAAGTGGTGTTGTTCAACAATAATCTAACCAAGTGTTCTTTCTCAAGTAACACAAGGTAACTAGACATGATTAATCAAGGGCCCTTTCAATTAACCACAATACAATACGTAATTGAACAATCATAGAATAAACACGGCTCAATTATAACAAAATAGAGTCAAGACTTCATCCAACAATTGGTTCCATTAACCCTAGATAATAGATTTAGCTACTCATACTAATGAAAAACAAAGAACTAAAATAATTCATAATCAACAAATAGAAGTATGAAGAAGAAGATGAAAACTCTTAGGGAATTATCCGTCTTCTCCCCCTTGTTCTTCGCTCCAAAATCTTCTAAAACCAGCTCTATATGACTTCTGGGCGAGTTTTGGCTGCATATAGGTTTAGGTTAGTCGCTTAAGAAATTCCATAATTAACCCTGCGTGTTTGGCTTTCGTCAGCCCATTCGCGGCCGCGGATTCGCACTGTCTCACTGCCTTGAGTTCGCGGCCCACTTCGTGGCCGCGCACTCGGAGAAGTCGTCTCGCTTGCTTTTCTCACTCCTTTTCGACCGGGCTAACCTTCGATTGGCCTTCCATGCTCCATGTTGACTCCATAACACTCGTTAGCTCCCTCCTAGCTCGGAGTAGCTCCTGCAAAGCATCAAATTCTTAATTAGAGCATTTTGTTATCTTTTAGCATTCAAATATCAATAAAGTGCGGCTAAATTAAAGTGTAAATAGTGTCTAAATTGCATAAATATATCCTACTATCAACATCCCACGCTTAAACCATTGCTCGTCCCCGAGCAATCAAACCACACTCTAAGAGGCCTAACTTCACTGAGCGACTTCTTTATTCGTCACACAAAGAATATTTCACATAAATTGAGGACATTAGTGTAACATCTACACCTCAAGAGTTGACTCCCTCTAACCACGCAATGTTCCTAACCGGCTTACTTACTCTAATTCAGAGGTCCAGACTTACCTCTCCTTCATGAATCAAGTACCTGCTCACAACAATAGAGACTCATTTCACAATCAGTAAAATTCACATACACTGAGGAACTTAAAAAGGAACAGAATTCACTCACCCTCAGAAATGACATTCTTGTTCCACAAAAAATGCACCATAGGCTTGCCCGTAGCGTATTACTCTACTAATTGAGCTCACTCAGTCTAGGATCAAGTAGGACTTTATTTTGGATGTAATGTAGGCTGCAGGTTGGGTAGGATATATTTGGATATAATAGTGACTACACATCCCTAAGCACTTTAATACATTTATTTTACAATCAAGTCCACACCTAAGTTAACCAATATTTTCATCTTTAACACCACATATAGCACCCCACACTTCTTTTTTGAGCACATTCACCTTAAAAGCCACCAAAGAATTATTACCAATCAACATGATACATTATTAACAATGTTTTGTTTTTCACAAGTAGTTTTTCCAACAAGATATACCTTTCTCCTTATTTCCTTAGTTCCACTCAAAAGCTCCACCCACTACCCCACACTTTATCCTTTGTCAATTCATAGTAATTCAAGTGCTTACGAGAGGTAAAGGGTTAAAAAAGATGGTCAATTCAAACAAGGAATAGGGCTTGTAATGTGGTTGCCAAGGAAACAGAATTACAGGCTCAACGGGGTTAACTATGGTACATAGAAAATAGGTAGGTAGAGTATGTATATATATGGTTCAACAAAGAAATGCCTATATCACTTTCCAGACTGAACAAGACTACCATTTTGCTTTGCAGACACACGGGGCAAGTTCTAGGCGTTACATGTCGTGCACAGAATATAACAAGCCTCAAACACATTGCACATGACTCATTCCATATTAGATCATCAAACACTCAGATAAGGGTACTTAAGCCAAATTAAGAACATACATTTTAAGGCCTTCTTACAAGAGTCAACAAATGAGCCTAAGCGTCACACTAAAGTAACCGCTATATTCAAGGCATTAAGAAATTAAGGGATCCTATTTTAATTATGCCCATAGCCCATAAGTTCCTAACTAAAAATAAAAAGCTAACTACACTCGGTTCAAACAAAACCCTTGGAAAAAAACTGTGGTTTAAAGAAAAACCAAGGGAGAATTGATACACTACTCCAAAAGAAAATGTTTATTTATTTATTTATTTTTCTGTTGACTTTCGTCCCTCAAGAAACCCATCGCATGATATCCATCGTCGGGCCAAGTCGAAGTTGATTTATACAAATAAACTACGAAACTATCTACATACAACATACAACAAAGTATCCCCCACCCCACACTTAAAAAGATGGCATGTCCCCATGTCCTACAAAGGAAGGTAATGTGAGGTAAAGGAACTTCCCTGGTGGATCAGTCTTGATCGGAGACAGTGCCAGGGTCGAGATGACATGCTCTCCCCAGCGCACGCAGCCAGCCCATAATTTTCTTTTCTAACTTCGCATTTTGGGTGGCCAAAGAATCAACTGTAGTCCCCAATTCCGTGACGGAAGTGCGCAGTCCTGCCATGTCTTGTTCTATGGCTGTCATTCGGGTGCTCCGTCTGCCCTGAGATGGTTCCTCAACTGTGGCAACTTGTTCATGTGGGGGTGAGGAAGGCCTAATCTCCTCTTGCCCTTCATCGCCCTCCTTCGGCGTATCAGAATCGTCACTATGAGTAGCCCCAGGTGCCACAAGGTCTCTCCCGATGGTCACTTTGTTTGCTCGAAACTTAGCTTCTCTCTTGACCTTGTCATCCGCATTTGGGTTCTCAGGCACCCTTTTTTCCCGACACAATCTTGTAACCAGAGAGGGAATAAAGAATCCATACCTCCTCAATGGTGAACGAACGAATATTTCAGACTGTATAACCTTGGCCACATCAAAATCTTGGCCATTCACGAAGCACTAGATCAAAGCAGCTCTAGGTCCATTAACCTCAGTGGTATTGTGGGATGGCAGCAAGTGACTGTTGATGATGTGCAACCAGCACTTGCCTTCAAAAGTGAGCGAGGCAGAATGCAAGATCTTACTCGGCACCACCCAGAGGACATCTTTGTCAGGTACACATATAGTTTGGAAAAACCTGTGCCATGTGATGGGTTCTCTTTTATAGGTATCATAGAAATCCTCCTCCCCATAAAAAATCGGCAAGCGATATACTCTCCGGATGGCTTCTAAAGAGGCATTCACCCTCGTGTTCCCCACAGTGCAAATTCTATCCTCATGTTCGGGGCAAATGGCATAAAATTCCCGGAGAAGTATCAAGTTACCTTCCTCCGGTTCTTCGAAGAAGCTGTCCAACCCATGCCTGATCAACTCTCGATAAATATTCGGGCAGTCATCCAGGAGAGATGCTCTATCAATACCCTTCTCCGGCACATGCTTCTTGGTAGCCTTTAAACTGAATCGGTCTTGGGCAGCTCTGGAGACAAACTTGGTGCGATCAAATAAAGCTGCACTGGCTGGTGCCCATCCCCGAGAGGAGCCTCTATGACCACTTGATGAGGCTCCGGTAGCGCGTCTCTTCCTTGAAGGTTGTATGTTACCTACACAATAAATACTACTATCAGTGGAGAGCGGAATATGTGACCCAATGGCGGTTACTCAGACTTCACATGCACAATTGGTCACAATTTATATTCAACACTCATTAAGGCAAATCAACAGACAGGTAGTGTGCATATGTCCCCCCAAGTCACCCAAAATACCCAATTAGACTACCATTCCTCACAAACCCAACAATGACTTCCCCCAAATGAACCAATTCAAATAGCCTCCATTTACCACATATAAACCACAATCCAATTCCCAGACAAAAACACCTATGATTTTACTGCCCTATACATACAATAGCAAGGGAAAAGATTGAAAAGAAAGAGGAATAAAATCATGTACTTACTTGGAGATCTTGACAAGAATGGAGGTTGGAGATTGGTTGAGTGGAGAAGAGAAGGAAGGAGAAGAGTCTTGTGTTGAAAGGAAAATATGGGGGAAACTGTCACGACCCAAACTAACCCCTGTCGTGATGGCACCTATCGTGGAACTAGGCAAGCCGACTCATTTCCAAAACAACTGATATTTTTATTTCAAAGATAATTTCAATGTTATTTAACATAAAAACCTTCGTAAAGAAGTTCCAATCAAAATAAAAGTGCGAAAGGAAAAGCCCGACATCGGGGTGTCACTAGTCATGAGCATCTACTGCAATCTGTCAAACAATGTCAAGGCTAACTCAGCCTGGAAAATAGCTAAATACAACTAGAGGAATATAAGAGGGAGAAGAGCAGGGGCTACGGTCGCCAAGCAGCTACCTTGCTATCCCCGAGAAATAGAAATCTTCAACCAGAAAAATCAACAACCGCTACCGTGTCCAGCTACACCTGGATCTGCACACAAGGTGCGGGAGTAACGTGAGTACGCTAACTCAGTAAGTAACAACAATAAATAAAGACTGAGCAGTAGTGACAAGAAATAAAGCATATCAAGTTCCTATCACAAAAATTTAGTAAAGTACAACATGCTTTAAAAATCTGTGTTTGAATCAAATCATCTCGTTTAAACCCGGTTCCAGTAAAACTCATTTAAAGATATTTCTCCAACAGTTTTTCAAACAAAGGCTCAATGCAAAGGTGAGCAAAAATGATGAAATCATAAACAGCTCCTCGGGCAAAACATCACTCATATACAACCCCTCGGGCAAACCTCACAATCACTCTTGGCACTCGGGCATACCTCACAATCACTCATGCCTCCCAGTCACCTGGCACTCAGTAGGTACCTGCGTTCACTGGGGGTGTGTACAGACTCCGGAGGGGCTCCTTCAGCCCAAGCGCTATATCAAGCCAAATCATGGCATAAATCACTCAGGCCCTCAGCCTATATCAAACATGTTGTGGCATGCAGCCCGATCCCATAAATATGAACATGCTGCGGCGTGCAGCCCGATCCCATAAATATCCTCACAAATCAAGCCCTCGACCTCACTCAGTCATAAAACTCTCAAGCCACTCAGACATTTCAGTAAAAGCAGGGTGCTCAGCCCAAAACAACATTTATATGCATCAAAATCGAGTAATAAAACTGAGTCATGCAGTAAACAGGTAATAACCATGACTGAGTATAGATTTTCAATCGAAAACAGTGAGAGGATAGTAAGAAAAGGCCCCTAAGGGTCCAAACAGTATTGGCACAAGGCCCAAACATGGCATTCAGCCCAATTAACAGAAACTCTTTCTAAAAACACACAAGTATCATATAATTTCCAGAAAATATGCAACTTTACAGTTGCTACGGGACGGACCAAGTCACAATCCCCAACAGTGCATGCCCACACGCCCGTCACCTAGTATGTGTGTCACTTTAAAATAGTAGAATGATACGAAATCCGGAGCTTCATACCCTCAGGACTAGATTTACAATCGTTACTTACCTCAAACCGGTCAAATCTCTACCCCGCAATGCTTTTGCCTCTGTACTCGGCCTCCAAATGCTCCAAATCTATTCACAATCAGTACAATACCATCAATATACGCTAATGGAATGAATTCCACAAGAAAAACTATCAAATTAGACCAAAACCCAAAATTGGCTCAAACTCGCCCCCAGGCCCACGTCTCAAAATCCGACAAAATTTACAAAACTTGAAAGACCATTCACTCATGAGTCTAGTCATATCAAATTTACCAAAATCCGACAACAAAATCCCCTTCAAAACCTCAAAATTCCATCTCAAGAATTCTACCACTTTTCCCCAATTTTTCACCCCAAATCACAATTTAGATGATAAAAATCAAGATATAATCATCGAATTTAACCAAAATCAAGTGAGAAACACTTACCCCAATCAACTCCCTAAAAATCCCTCCAAATATCGCCTAAATCCGTTGTCTCTAGCTCAAAATATGCAAATGAGTCCAAACCCTCTATTTTGGAATTTAACACTGCTGCCTAGATTTTCCTTAATAGCGATCGCGGATTTTCCTTAATCGCGATCGCGAAAATGGCCTCGCGATCGCGAAGCACAAAGCAGGTTGCCCACACATTAACCTTACGCGAACGCGAAATTACCCACGCGATCACGGATCACTACCTCTCAAACCTACGCGACCGCATCCTACCTCACGCGATCGCGTAGAGCAATCACCTCGCCTCTTCACCAGCTCGATACCTCTACGCGAACGCGACACTGTCCACGCGTTCACGAAGCAAAACTTCACAAACGCATGCGATCGCGTCCCAAATCCTGCGATCGCACAGAACAACTCACCTCTGCCCCCAAATAAGCCTACGCGATCACGGACCTACCCACGCAATCGCGTATAAGGAAACCAGAAAGTTCATACCAGCAGATCAGCCATTTTGCAAAGTCCAAAAACTATCCGTTAATCACCCGAAACTCACCTGAGGCCCTCGAGACCTCAACCAAAAATATCTACAAGTCATATATCAACATACAAACCTAGTCGAACCTTCGAATCACCCAAAACAATATCAAATCATCAAATTACCCTCGGATTCAAGCCTAAGAACTTCTAAATTTCCAAATTCGACAACCGATGCCGAAACCAATCAAACCACATCTGAATAACCTCAAATTTTACACACACATCACAAATGACACTACGAACCTACTCCAACTTCCAGAATTCCATTCCGATCCCGATATCAAATTTTTCACTACCGACCGAAATCGCCAAATTTCCAATTTCGCCAATTCAAGCCTAATTTTACCACGGACCTCCAAATCACATTCCGGACACACTCCTAAGTACAAAATCACCTAACGGAGCTAACAGAACCATCAGAATTCAAATCCGAGATCGTTTACACATATGTCAACATCCGATTGACTTTTCCTTATTAAGTTTCTACTTAAGAGATTAAATGTCTCAATTCACTCTTAACGTCCCAAACTAACATCCCAAACCAACTAACTCGATATAACATAATATAGATAATTAACACAAAATAAGTAGAAATGGGGAAAACGGGGCTATAACTCTCAAAACGACCGGCCGGATCATTACAGAAAGGAGGGGCGTTTAAGTTATGGGGGTAAGGAGAAGGGTTTGGGGACTTGAAGTTAGGAAGGAAAGAAGAGAAGTGGGGGAAATGGGAAAGGAAGTGGGGGTGGTGGCGTTTAAGTTAGGGAAAAATAAAAAAATTTAACTAAAAATAGAAGAAATAAACTTACGTGGACACGCCCCCATATCCGCAGTCGCGTCCACGGTCGCGGATTATGGGCAGAGGGGGACCAAAAATCCGTGCCCAATCCGCGGTCCAATTCGCAGCCGTGGATGGGGGATAGAACACAGGCCAAAATCCATGGCCATATCCGCGGTCCAATTCGCGGCCGCTGATCTTCGTCTCCAGCCAATTATTTTTTCTTTGCCGCATTTTTACCTATTCTTGGGTTAATTTCGACCCCCGAATCCTTCCTATGCGCATAATCTTTTGCCCTACACACTAGTAGATCGGTCAAAGTCGTTCAAAATCAATTACAACAACCAAAGTAAGAAAACTAATGGGTTGCCTCCCAAGAAGCGCCTGATTTAACGTGGCGACACGACGCATGCTTCCATTATCACTCCTCGTTCACGTACTGGGGCTCTTCCAAAGTTATTACCACTCTATCCCCTTTCTCTTCGACCATTCCAAGGTAATGTTTTAACCTTTGCCCGTTTACCGTGAACTTGTTTGTCCCATCTTTGGATTCAATCTCTACAGCTCCACTTGAGAACACTTACACCACTCTGAAGGGTCCTGAACATCGGGACTTTAACTTACCCAGAAACAATCTCAATCTCGAGTTGTATAACAACACTAGATCTCCGGGCTTGAAGTTTCGATCTAAGATGTGCTTATCATGGATCATTTTCATATTTTCTTTGTATAATCTAGAATTCTCAAATGCATGGAACCTAAATTCCTCAAGCTCATATAACTCAGTGACTCTGCTGGTGCCTGTGGTCTCTATATCCAGATTCAACTTCCGCAGTGCCCAAAGTGCTTTATGTTCGAGCTCTACCGGAAGGTGGCATGCCTTTCCAAATACCAACTTGTACGGTGACATACCAATTGGAGTTTTGAATGCTGTGCGGTACGCCCATAATGCATCATCCAGCTTCTTCGCCCAATCTGTCCTTGTTGCATTCATTGTCTTTGACAGGACACTTTTAATTTCCCCATTGGACACTTCAACTTGCCCACTCGTCTGTGGGTGGTACGGTGTGGCTACTTTGTTGCAAACTCCATACTTTTCCAATATATGTGCGAACGCTCTATTGCAAAAATGGGTTCCACCATCACTGATTATAGCTCTCGGGGTGCCAAAACGTGTGAAGATGGTTTTCTTTAGGAAACTTGTTACCCCTTTTGCATCATTGGTCGGGAGAGCCACCGCTTCGACCCACTTGGAGACATAGTCAACTGCTACTAATATATATTTGTTACCATACGAGCTGACGAACGGCCCCATAAAGTCGATCCCCCACATGTCAAAAACCTTCACCTCTTGAATTGTGGTCATCGGCATCTCGTGACGGCGAGATATGTTGCCTGTCCTTTGGCATTCATTGCAACTTTTGACCCAAGCATGAGTATCTTTGAACAGGGTAGGCCAATACAATCCCGATTCCAACACTTTTGTTGCTGTCTAGATTCCTCCAAAGTGCCCACCATATGGTGAAGCATGGCAAGCCTACAAAATAGAAGCTTGATCTTGCTCGGGGATACACCTCTGGATCATGTTATCTACACATATTTTAAACAATAGAGGTTCGTCCCAATAATAGGCTCGACAATCGCGGAAGAACATTTTCTTTTGAATTGAGGAGAGTTCATAAGGTACAATACCGCTTGCTAAAAAGTTAGCAATATAAGCATACCATGGCGTCTCCTCCATTGTCACAACAAGTAACTGTTCATCCATGAATGTCTCTGTTATGTCTTCAACCTCCATTCTCTTTTCAGCTCCTTCCAATCTTAAGATGTGGTCTGCCGCTTGATTGCCCGTCCCCTTTCTGTCACGGATTTTCAGATTGAATTCTTGTAGCGAAAGAACCCAGCGAATCAAGCGTGGCTTTGACTCCTTCATTGCTATCAAGTACCTAATTGATGCATGGTCAGTATAAACAATAACTTTTGAACCAATTAAGTACGACCTGAATTTGTCGAAAGTAAACACTAAAGCCAGAATTTCCTTTTCCGTTACAGTGTAATAGAGCTGTGCGCCACTGAGCGTCCTGCTTTCATAGTAAATCAGGTGCATCATCTTGTCTTTGTGTTTCCCCAAGACTGCTCCTATAGCATAATCACTGGCATCGCACATGAGCTCGAATGGTTGCTCCCAGTTGGGTGGAACTATGATGGGTGTATTCACCAATCTCTTCTTCAGCTCCTCAAAAACCAACCTGCAATCATTAGAAAACACAAAGGGCCGATCCTTTTCAAGTAGCTTACATAAGGGGTTAGCAATTTTGGAAAAATCTTTAATGCATCGCCTATAGAACTCGGCGTGCCCAAGGAAAGTTCTCACTGCCTTTACCGAAGTGGGTGGTGGCAGCTTCTCAATCACATCAACCTGGCATGGTCTACTTCAATGCCCTTGCTGGAAACTCGATGCCCCAACACTATTCCTTCTTGTACCATAAAATGGCACTTTTCCCAATTCAGCACCAGATTTGTCTCCATACATCTCTTGAGCACTCTTCTTAAGTTGTGAAGACAATCTTCGAATGAATCCCCCACCACGGAGAAATCATCCATAAACACCTCCATAATATCCTCCACCATGTAAGTGAAAATGGCTAACATACACCGCTGGAATGTAGCCGGTGCATTGCAAAGTCCAAAGGGCATTCTCCGAAAGGCAAAGATGACATATGGACAAGTGAATGATGTTTTCTCTGTCTTCCGGGGCTATTGAGATCTGGTTATACCTCGAGTATCCATCCAAGAAACAGAAGTGGGACCGCCCGGCTAACCTGTCCAACATTTGGTCAATGAAAGGCAAGGGAAAATGGTCCTTTCGAGTGGCTGTGTTCAGTTTCCGATAGTCCATGCAAATCCGCCACCACGTGACTATACGAGTCGAGATCAACTCATTATTCTCATTTTGTACGACCGTCATTCATCCCTTTTTCGGCACACATTGGACAAGACTGACCCAGTTGCTATCAGAGATGGGGAAGATGATACCTGCATCCAGTCACTTGATCACTTCTTTCTTTACTACTTCCTTCATATTCGGGTTCAGCCGTCATTGATATTCCCTGAAAGGTTTGTGCCCCTCTTCCAGAAGAATCTTGTGCATGCAAAAGGCTGGGCTGATAGCCTTTATGTCTGCCATAGTCCACCCAATGGCAATCTTACATTCTTGCAATACCTGCAATAGTTGCTCTACCTGCACAACTAGCAAACCAGATGATATAATAACAGGCAAAGTAGAATTAGGCCCCAAGAAAGCGTACCTGAGGTGGGCTGGAAGCGGTTTCAAGTCCAGCTCAGGTGGCTCCTTTATTAATGGTTTTGCAGGTGGTGTTGCTCTCTCTTCTAAGCGTAGGGGCTTGAACTGAGGTTCCTTTTTCTAGAATCCTTGACCTTCGAGAGCCATGACCCACTCTGCCAACCCTTCACCATCCATCTCTTCCAAATTCATCAAGCAGGCTTCTAGTGGATCCTTGACATTAAGGGTCTCATCCTCTTCTTACAGTATCACATCCACGGCCTCCACTAATGAGCAGTTTGCAAATTCACTGGGTCTCCTCATGGATTTTTGAACGTTAAATATTATTTCTTCATTGTTCAAACTCATTCTCAACTCTCCAGTCTCACAATCAATTAATGCTCTGGTAGTGACTAAGAATGGCCTTCCCAGAATGATAGGTATCTCTTTATCCACCTGCCAGTCAAGAATAACAAAGTCTACAGGAAATACAAATTTCCCCACTTGCACAAGCTCATCATCAAGAATACCTGTCGGTCTTTTGACTGTGCGATCAGCCAGTTGCAGCAATATTGAGGTCGATCTAGCTCTTGCAATGCCCAGTTTTGTATAGATTACCAAGGGCATCAAGTTTATGGTGGCTCCCATGTCACACAATGCTTTAGAAAAAGCATAACTCCCAATAGTGCATGGGATAGTGAAGCTACTTGGATCAGACACCTTTTGGGCCATAGGTTTTGTCACTACCGCGCTGCAGGTCTGTGTCAGAGTTACAGTGGACAGGTCCTGGAAGTCAAATTTCCGCGACATCAAGTCCTTCATTATTTTTGCATACCCTGGCATTTCCCTCAAAGCATCCATAAGTGGAATATTCAATTGAATCTGTCAAAGCATTTCCATGAATTTCCTGTATTGATCATCTTTCTTTTGTTTTGCCAATCTCTGAGGGAATGGTGCAGGAGTCAACCTCTGTCCACTACTTAATGTCTTTTCTTTGTTGGAAGCTTCTGGCACAAGAGGTGCCACCTGTTCTGAGACTTGTTCACCTTCCTTCGCACTACCCTTGTCAACATGTGCCTATTCAACTACCACCTCAGTGAGCTCTGCTGACCCTTATGCCTCTAATGTAACTGGAGTAGTTGGCATAGTCTCTCTCCTAGATTAAGCAACTGCTTGCTCTCTATCTAAATCTCTTCCATTCCTGAGACTCACTGCCATTAGCTGATTTGGGTTTTGCTCCTTTGGGTTAATATTTGTATCTGCAGGCAATGTTCCTTGGGGGCGATTGTTCAAGGCCATAGACAGATGTCCCAGTTGAGGTTCAATGCCTTTGATTGCTGAATCATGTGCTGCTAACTTTTCTTGTATCTTGCCATTTTTTCCAATGAGTTGTTGCAGCATACCCCTGATTTCTACCATGTTGCTGTCCTGTTGTATATGAGGTGGTTGGTAGGCCAACTGTTGGTGGTGCTTCTGATTATAGCCATGCTGCCTTTGATAAGGTACAACTTGACCTTGTGGTCGTGCGCATTCAGAATTGGGGTTGTGTTGTGGCAGGTTGGGCCTGTACTGCTGATTTGGTGCTGGTCCCCATTGTTTCCCACTTTGCCTCTGACCTCCAAAATTATTAACATTATTCATGTCTTCTCTGAAGCCCTGGTTATCATTCTCTCTACTCCATGAGCACACATAGGACTGGTTTATACAAGGAGTGCACAATCCTCCATTTGTTGTATCAACAATGTGCACTTGCTTTGTACCTATCTCATCAATTTTCTTTGTTAGTATGCTTATCTGAGTCATGAGAGTGGTTATGTTCTCTGCATGGGAATTATATGGGTCAAGAGCAACATAATGCACAATTGGTGTAAGTGTCATACCTCTAGTCATCCAGCCTGAATTTTGAGCCATCTTGTCAAGAAGAATCTTGTACTCTGTGAATGTCTTGCTCAAAAATGGACCCCCACCTGAAGCATCTACATTGGCCTTCAAACTGTCTGCTAAACCCATGTAGAATCTCTTTCCCAACATCTGATCTAGAATGCCATGGTGTGGACACTTCACCAGCATACCTTTGAACCTCTCCCAGGTTTCTTGCAAGGTCTCAGTTGGTTTCTGCCTGAACTGCAATATCTCATCAATCTTCCTCAGTCTTGTTGGGAGGATAAAACTTGTTTAAGAACTGTTTGACTAATTCTTCCCAAGTGGCAATGGAGTTTATTGGGAGCGAATTCAGCCAAGTTTGAGCCTCTCCAGTCACAGAGAATGGAAACAGTAATAGCTTGATGGCTTTAGGAGTCACATTCGGCTGTCTTTGGGTCACATATATTGATAGAAAATTCTTTAGATGTTGTTGTGGGTTTTCAATGTATGACTCAGAGAACAATCCCTTATTTTGCAACAGATGCATCATGTTGTTGGTGATCTGGAATGTCTCCGCTTGTATCTGAGGTACAGCAATGGCGGTGGCCAGGTTATCAGCAGTTAGTTGTGCCCAATCATAAAGAGCAGCTTCTGGCACAAGAGGTGCCAGCACTCCATTGTTTGGTTCAACCCGATTATTCCGATTGTTTCCGTTGACATCGTCCACATTGTCCATTTCAGTTTCGAGTGTGTGTTTTTGTTGTAACTGTTTTTTCTTCTTGTTGGCTTGATTTAATGCCCTGAATGCTTCCTCGGGGTCTGAGAGTCCTTCAAAAATTTCACCAGTCCTCGAAGAGCTTCTAGGCATATACCTGATTCACAGGAGAATTCAAACGTGAGAATTTCAATGGAAAAATTTAAACACCGTAAGAAATTGATCTAAACTAAAAGTCCTATCAATTCTTCTGAGTTGTAATAAATAACACCGTTAGTTCCCCGGCAACGGCGCCAAAATTTGATCACGCCCAACTATGCCTTATAAAAAGGACTAAGCGGTCGCTGCAAATATATCCTGATTCAAGTCCGGAGTCGAATCCCACGAGGAACTAACCTATTTACTACAACTTTAAATAATGCTAATGATAAGCTCATACAATTTCTGGATGCAAGAGTTTTATGACTAATCAGTGGAATTTATTAGCTAAGGAAAAATGACAATAAAATTAGCAATAATCAAGACTAAAATTGAATAAAAGGATCTAGGGCTATTGTTCTTCGCTCCAAAATCTTCTAAAACCAGCTCTATATGACTTCTGGGAGAGTTTTGGCTGCATATAGGTTTAGGTTAGCCGCTCAGGAAATTACATAACTAACTCTGCATTTTTGGCTTTTGTCAGCCCATCCGCGGCCGCAGATTCGACCGCGGATCCGGCAGCGGATTTTCACTGCCTCACTGCCTTGAGTTCGCAGCTAATTCGCGGCTCACTTCGCGGCCGCGCACTCGGAGGAGTCGTCTCGCTTGCTTTTCTCGCTCCTTTTCGACCGGGCTAACCTTCGATTGGCCTTCCATGCTCCATGTTGACTCCAAAACACTCATTAGCTCCCTCCTAGCTCGGAGTAGCTCCTGCAAAGCATCAAATTCTTAATTAGAGCATTTTGTTATCTTTTAGCATTTAAATATCAATAAAGTGCGGCTAAATTAGAGTGTAAATAGTGTCTAAATTGCATAAATATATCCTACTATCAACCAGCCAAACAAACTTTAAGACTTATGAGTTTCATCTTTAATGCTATAACTAATAGAGAGATAGCGGGGATTTACAAACAAAGACATGCAAATAAGGTTACACAAAATCCTTTACAAGCACATATGGTACAAACAAAACAAGTGTCCTATGACAGGTTTGAACATCGTAAGGTAACAAACTATGCCAGATAGAGTTTCAAAGCAAAGCATAGTCCAAAATTAGCCTAAAGGACTTTAAACAATTACCATGAGAATCAGAAGCGTATCACTTAGTTGACCATGTGACTTAATATATTGAGTATCAATCCTAGTATAAAGGTTCAAAAACAATACCAGAATTCATGATAAGTGAAGATATTTCAACTCCAGATTAATAGGACATGCAAGCACTAGGTCTTAACCACATATAGGGGAAGAGGTATATATTGAATCTCATCCTAGAAGTGTTAGGCAATATTAACGAGCACATGAGTGAACAAATGAGGGAGCACACATTAAACAGGGGAAACACATGCTTAGCTAATAACATGATCAAGAACTAACTCTTAGGGAAGCACTAATTTATACATGAACGATTCAATAGGAGTCAGAACACATATTGGGCATCAGTTACCATGACAATGTAGAACAAGGAAAGAAACCAAACTCAGATTAAACGACAGTAACAAATACTCGAACACAGGTGTTAGCAAGCAAACCCAAGCAGGCAGAATCAAAATAGGCAGGCTGAACTGCCATGAGGCATGGAGTCTCAAAAAGAACTACAAAAATATATAATGGCATGTTGATTCATACAAATTCTTAGAGACATAGATGTGCAGAATATGAATACAAACAAAGAGAAAAGGAAATTTCAAGAGTCATAGATACATTACCAGTTATAGGAGAACAAGTAAACAAAAAGGGTGATTTCAGCAATACTTTAGTGTTAATAGCAAGCGAACAGTAATACCTCCAAACTCCCAGTGCGTCAGAGTTTCTAAGGGTTTCAAGTGAACCCCGGGCAGTGCTCGCACTGAGAAAGAGTAACGATCGAATTTCCGGTGGCCTTGGCTTTCAGCCGTTCAAGGTCTCAAATTTTAGAATAGTATAGAATGAGAGAATAAGAGAGTAACAGTAGTTAATTTCAGTGACTAAGGTCCTTTTTAGGGGAATTAAGGGAGGGGTTTATATAGTGTTGAAATTGAACGAACAAACAAGGAAAACAATCAATTAAGTGCAAATAAGGAAAGGAAATATCACATGCAAAATCAGAATTAGTAGAGGAGTTATAGAATCTCAAACCGTAATTGGGTTCAATCGCTTGAAAATTGAATCTGAGGTGCAAATCGCTCCTTGTTGAGCGTATATAGGCGGAATCATCATCCAAATTCCTAGAATTGAGTCTGCCTGACCCGTTTTATAGAGGATACTTTCCAAATCAAGCAAGTACTTAGGTGATACCATAAAGAAGCAACCAGTAGCGAAGGAACATACATATGACAAGCAAATAATGGGTGAATCCCATTGTTAACGGGATTAAGAGAGGGATTGGAAAGGGCGGCGATTAGGGTTCTTCAGAGAAAGGGGAAGGTTCTAGGGATTTTAGGGGCGGCGGTCGGATAAAAATGGGTTAGAGTTTTTGGGTGAGGGGATATAAAGAGATGGGTAAGTTTATTATGGGTTGTTAATCATTTGAGATCAATGATCAGGATCAAAGGGGAAGTGGGGCGGGTCGTGTAAGCGGGTCCCGACCATGTTGAAATAAAAGGGGTCGTTTGGTTTCGGCTGGGGCAATTATTGGGCTAAGGTGGGGTGTTTGGGCCACTAATGTGGTCCGAAAATAACTCACAATTGGGCTATAAACTAAAATACACGAAAATTGTTAATAAAATATTTTACGAAAATAATTCATAGATAATAAAATATTACTTGTGCAATAAAATGATTGAGAATAATGACTTAATATTATAAAAATATAAAATGCTATTTTAGCACAAATGATATTAGAAATGTAATTATGCATGAATATAGGCTATTACCGCAAAATTATGTAAATAGCTTAAAAATACAAATATACTTACATAAAAAATATTTTGAAACATATATGTTGATGCAAACAATAACTTTGGATAATTAAATCATCACAAGATAAATTAAGGGGTATTTAATAAATATGAATTTTAAAGCTTTAAAAATTATGGAAAATTATAGAAAATGCTAATATGACTCTTGTAGACTAAGTAATGATGCAAAAATGATATCTTGAAAGTATATATACTATTTGAAAAAATATGAGGGTAAAATTGGGTATCAACACTTATCATGTTAAGCACCATAGAATCACCCCAAAATTACGGGTTATAACATTTTCAACTTGCCGACTTTCAACGAAACTTATTTTCTTCGATTCGTTTAGCTTCTAAACCTTCCTACCCTCTTGGTACTTGAAGTTCATGATCTTAAATATTTTTTACCTCCAAGGTAATATGATTAACTTACTTTATGTACTTCCCAAGATGATCTCATTTCCGAGCTTACATCAACTGACTTACGGCGTACTTTTACGTACGAAAACATGGGGTATGACATCATCCCCCCCCCCCCCCGGGAACATTCGTCCTCGAATGTTGACTGATACGCTTATCAGTTGCATAACCTACAACTCTTATGAATTATTTTATATTGTCCTTGCCATCTAGGCAACTGTTCTGCGAATAAATCCAAAGGCCAAGTTATTCCCCCCCTTTATGCCTCTTTCTCAAAACACGACTTGTGGTCGGAATTC
Source organism: Nicotiana tomentosiformis (assembly GCF_000390325.3). Classification (NCBI taxonomy): domain Eukaryota; kingdom Viridiplantae; phylum Streptophyta; class Magnoliopsida; order Solanales; family Solanaceae; genus Nicotiana; species Nicotiana tomentosiformis. The sequence continues at coordinate 67,285,066 of NC_090822.1, read as the reverse complement.
TTCCAATCTCGTAACTGTTGCTACCTTCTATCATGTAGCCTGTACGATTATGTCCTTGCACGCGCGCCTATGTGACTCTTCTCTCCTTTTTTTTCTCTCACTTTGTGAATATATACATAACTCTAGGCATCTATAGGTGTACTAAAGTTCTTCGCTTGGTACTTTGTCGAATTTATGACTATTGCCACATTTTGTTTCATAGCCTCGGTTATCTATCCTTATGGATTTACTTCATCTAGGTAGGTCATACTATATCATAACATTTACTTTGATTTATTATTACCTAGGTCTGCTACCCGACTCCAGGTTACTCTCTCGGAGCTTATCTTTATCCTATATATATAAATCTAAGTCCTTTAATGCTTCCTTATTGCTGTACATATTAAGAAAGACAACCTAATCTCATCTCATACTTTAGAACTTTTATCCAATTCACCTTAATGTTAATCTATAATCTATATTTGATAACTTGAAACCTCTTACGTAATACATTGTCACTAGGGCTCACTTCTTATCGGGAAACATGTGAAGCTATTTGTCTGGTCCACCTAGGCTTGATACTATACCTCAATAACCGTATCTTATAGCATCTCAACGTGATTCATCTTATGGTGGTATTCTAATCCCGTGCAATTTATGAAATCCCTTCTCTTTGAATTATTACTCAATCGAAGGCCTAAATATCATCATCTTCTTATCATTTATAACAATTACACTTTTATTCTACTATCAGGGCAACATTCCATCTCTTCTAGATACTCATCCTCTGAGTTCGTTCAGGTTATAATGAGCTTTTTATAACTTATGGAAGCCACCATATCTCTTGTTTTGATGGGCTCAATCCCGAGGCCTTACCTATTCTCATCACACTCACATTTTCTTATCATTACTCCGGTCTACCTAAAATCTTGTCGCTCTGCCATACTTTAGCTTGTGACCTACACCTATCTATTCATACTACTAGCAACCTTCATTTTACTTTCTAGCACCATAGATTTCCTTATGTTATTTTAGAGCCTCAAGTGAGACATCATGTCGCCTCTAACTCTAACCTGATGGTAGCCTGATCTCAAGTCTATCTTCGAGAAGCACTGGCATCCTGAAGCTGGTCGAACAAGTCATCAATTTAGGGAAGGGGATATTTGTTCTTGATCATGACCTTGTTCAGCTGTCTCTAATATATGCTCATACATATGGTCCATCTTTCTTTTTCACAAATAAGACTAGTGCTCGCTAAGGAGAAGTTCTTGGTCTAATGAAACCCTTATCTAATAGATCTTTCAACTACTTCTTATGTTCCTTTAATTCTACTGGTGCCTCCCTGTAAGGAGGAATAGATATGAGTTGCGTACCCGACACTATATCGATGGGAAAGTCAATTTCTCGCTCTAGAGGAAGACCTGGAAGCTCAGCTGGAAATATGAGAGGGAACTCATTCTCTACTGGAACTGATTCAAGAGTCGGCGTTCCCTTTTCTATGTCTCGAACATGAACTATATGATAGTGTAGAACCAGGATCTATCAACACAAACCATTATGAGAATTCATTGATAAAGTACCTATGACCACGTCAAGTTAAGCCTCCTGGTGTCATGCCCCGACCTCGGAGAGCACGATTGGTGCTCAACCGAGATAACCCGGCCGAGCAAGCATGTTAGATGCCTTCTACCCAACCTTACCCATTAACAATATAAGAATCAGTACAAGTGATAGACATAAGAAGAGTCAAGTGTTCCACAATCTTTTACATTACTAAAGGATATTCATTTATGATTTCCAAAATATTACAAGTTTATAGATATGATGAAAAATATGTTTGCCCAAATACCAACACTTACTAGTTTAATTCCCAACATCATACACCACCCACAACCTATCTACAGAGCCTCTAAGTACAACAAAAGAGCAGTATGAAAGTGCCGGCGACAAGGCCTTGGCTATACCTCAAAACATAAAGTACAACATCAAATGACATAAAGCCTAGAACATAGTAGGGCTCACCAAAATCTGCTGAATAGAGAGTAACTGCTAAGGAGGATCAAAACCGCCCTCTGAAGAACCACCTGCATCCATTGAAGATGCAACGCCCCCGGCAAAAGGGACACTAGTACATATGGAATAGTATTAGTATGTAAAGCTAAATGCCATCTTTCAACATAGAATGCAAATATAAGAAAGGTAAAACCATAGAAACAACAAGTCACAATCAACAATATCCAAATGCCCAGTTAAAACAAAATAATTTTCAAAATACGAAAATAATATATATTTTTGTTTGGGAGATCATTAGCACTGATGTACCACCGTGTTTTTAGCACGGAGTCCGATCACGCCCGATTGGCTAGGCCATCTCCTCACGAACAATGTGGTTTGACATGTGATGCAAAAAAAGGTATTACCAAGAGTAGTACCACCATGTGCGCAACATGGCATCCGATCACCACCCGACCGGCTAGGTCATCTCCCTACATATTCCGTGTGAGTCGACATTAAATCCAGGGCTATCAACAGTATCATCCAAATTAAGTGGAATAATCACAATTGTATCAATACTTCAATCTCATCCCAAACAAGGGGAATAATCACAATACACTCCTATACTGTCACGTGTAGTTTCAGGCGTGGGCCTTATAACCCACCCTTCCTTGATTTGATAATGATACTCCCAAAATTATTTTTGTTTTGCACACAAGGGAAAAAAAAGTACAAACATAGGCAATCGAAGAACAAGTTAAACACAATGGATTCCTTTCCAATAAATAGAGTAAAATGATTGGCAATCGAAGCACAAGTTAAAATCATAGGCAATCGAAGAACAAGTTAAAATCATAAACGAGTAACACATCATTTATTCTTAAAATACTTTTCCCCAAAAGGGCAATACACAATTTCAACTCATGAAGATATAAGAGCTCAAAACATATTAGAAATACTTAAAAAGCATATCATTAGTTAAAACAGCCACATTTGGGCATAACTTGGGTATATAAGCTTTTAGAAAAATCTATTTTCGAAGTCTGCTTGGAATAGTTGAATCAAGGCCTATTTCATAACCTTTCTCACATCATTTCATTTCCTCGGCACCATTGACCACAAGTATAACTTTCATTCCTGGCATGTTGGCCACACTTTATATCTCCAACCCACTTCTTTTACTTTCACGCACCCTTATAGATTATCAACAACAAGGCATTTCTACTCAAGACTTTAAATACATATTTGAGCAACTAACCAAATTAAGGGTCTTAGTCACATGTGATTTCTTATACAATTCGACATGCTAGTTTTCATTAGAATCACGTGTTCAATCATAACATATTAACACACATTCCATGCTTAATCACCTTCTCAAATAGTAACTGTAAGGCCCCGTAAAAGTTTGCAAAAGAAAGTAATGTTTCGTGGCGCCGAATTAGTTTTACGTGTTGAGTATTATAGAATTTCTTCGCAGCGAGCTTGCGAGCCTTGGCTCGGACTTTTTGGGTTGAAAAATGCACTGGAAAGTAAAGAAAAATTTTTGGCGAAAAAATACGTTTCTGCGGTCAATTATGCGACCGTAGAACCACTCTGCGGGCCGCATAATGGCCGCAGAAGTGAGGCATGAGAGGGCCAGATTGGATGTGATTCTGCGGTCGACTGTACGACTGCATAACTATTATGCGGTCATTATGCGATCGCAGAACAGTTATGCAGACCTCATAGTGATCGCAGACACAAACCAATTTTTGGTTGTTTTGGTCAGCAATTATGCAACCGATATGCAGTACGCATATTGATTATGCGATCGCAGAACCTATTTCGGAGCTTCATTTTTGGATTTTTAAAACCCGACCCTATTTCATTAAATACACTCTTTGGGTCATTTGTGAGCTATAATCTGACATTATAGAGTGAGAGAGAGTGCCCTAGAGTGAGAAGGTGTTCTTCAATAATTGTTCTTCAATTCTTGCTTAAGTTTTGGAAGATTAAGAAGGGAAACTCACTAGGTCTTCATCCTAGAGATTGAAGTTGCTAAGAATTCCGGAACATTTTAGAGTGTAAGGAAGCTCAAGTGAGATATGTTGGCTAAACCCTTCTTTAAGAATTGAAATTCCCATTTTCCTTGTAAGTTCCGAGTTGTTGATTACAAATCGAGTATTACGATAAGTTTTGTGATGAAGATATATGTTCAATTCGTGTTTCAAATGCTCTTATCATATTGCATTATAAATTGAGGATGTGTCCCAAACTATGGATTGTGTATCCACATGTTATAATTTCAAGTCGTGATTTATGTAAAAGTTATTATGCCAAGTTGTGTAGAGATTGTGATTGTGATACACCTCCACCCGCATATATTGGGGTGAGGTGGAATGACCGCTTTGGGTGGAGATTATGGTACTGTGGGGATGCACCCCCACCCGCATACATTGGGGTGAGGCGGTACGACCACTTTGTGTATAGTTTTGGTATTGTTGTGTCACCCCCCATATATATATATATATATATATATATATATATATATATATATATATATATATATATATATATATATATTAGGGTGAGGCGGCATAGCTGTTTTGTGTTGGTATTGGTATCATTGATGCATTTCTACCCGCATACATTGTGGTGAGGCGGCATAGCCATTTTGTGTTGGTATTGGTATTATTGATGCATTTCCACCCGCATACATTGGGGTGAGGCGGCATAGCCACTTTGTGTAGGTTCTTGGTACTGTGGTTATACATCCACCAGCATACATTGGGGTGAGGCGGCAGGGCCGCTTGAGTAGAGTTGTGGTATTGTACTTACACTTCCACCTGCATACATCGGGTGAGGCGGCGGGGGCGCTTTATGTGAAGATGGTTACAGAGGATCTTATTTTAAATCCTATAAATGTTATTGATAGCTCTTAATAAGCTTTCTCGGGTTTAATAGTTTTGGTATTGTTGTGTTACTCCCCCCATATATATAAGGGTGAGGCGGCATAGCCGTTTTGTGTTGGTATTGGTATCATTGATGCATTTTTACCCGCATACATTGAGGTGAGGCGGCATAGCCATTTTGTGTTGGTATTGGTATCGTTGATGCATTTCCACACGCATACATTAGGGTGAGGCAGCATAGCCGCTTTGTGTAGGTTCTTGGTACTGTGGTTATACATCCACCAGCATACATTGGGGTGAGGCGGCAGGGCCGCTTGAGTAGAGTTGTGGTATTGTACTTACACCTCCACCTGCATACATCGGGTGAGGCGGCGGGGGCGCTTTATGTGAAGATGGTTACAGAGGATCTTATTTTAAATCCTATAAATGTTATTGATAGCTCTTAATAAGCTTTCTATGGTTTAAACGGTTATCTATATTATCCTATTATCGCCCTGATTCATCATATTCATATTGTATTTCTAAATTCTTAAATTGGAATTTGGTTTTCATACTAATACTATTCGACGGTACTAACGTCCCTTTTGCCGGGAACGCTGCATCTTTAAATGGATGCAGGTGGTTCCACAGTAGGAGATATTGATCAGTGATAGCAGCATACCTTCTTCCCAGCTGACTTGGTGAGCCCCACTTCATCCCGGGGTCATGTATATTTTGTTCTTTGTGTATTCTTTTGAGGTATAGCCGGGGCCTTATTACCGAAATTATCATTGTACTCTTCTTTAAATATAAAGTCTCCGTAGACATAGTGTGGGTTGTGTATTGGTGCTGGGAAAGACAAACTATATTATGTTGTGGTTGTATTACTTGTCCCATTTGAGACTCTAAAAATGATGAAAACTATTGGAAATGAATTAGTACAGTAGACATATTTACGTTTTTGTCTAATTAATGAAATTATGTATTATCTGAATATGTGGATGAGTTTGGGTAGAAGGAAATCTAACAGGCTTGCTCGGTCGGGTTCACTCGGTTGAGCACCGGTTGCGCTCCTCGGTTTTGGGGCGTGACAAACTTGGTATCAGCGCCTAAGGTTTTAAAGTGTCCTAGGATGTCTCAGAGCCGTGTCTAGTAGAGTCCTTATTATCGGTGTGTTGCCGAGCACATCTATAATTAGGATGCTACATGGGCATTTAGGAATAATACCCTTCTTTCATGTTCTTGATCGTGCGATAAAGCTAGTTGTAAGATTGTTCCTCCTTTAACTCCTGAGTTGCTCTAATGTTCAGTACATGGCACTTAAGAAGAAGGCAAGAACTGGCCAAAGAGCCAATGTCACCCCAAGAGTGACAGTTGACCCTGTAATTAATGATGCGGGTGAGCACCCGAGGAGTGAGAATATTCATCCAGTTACTACACTGCCTGAATCTACTACGACTGATCAGACCGTACCTGTCCCTACACCTATTAAGGGTGAAACGGTCCCTCCAACTGATATACCAGTTCCAGCTTCCGATTCTTATGTTTCTGATGTTGATCTTAGGAGAGCCATACAACTGTTGACACAGATAGTGGCTTCTCAGGCCTAGAGATCGAGTGTTAGGCCTACTTCATCCAGTCATCCAGGGGAACCTTCTTCCAGGGTGAACAAGTTTCTTCAATTAGATCCTCCAGATTTTACGGGTACTGATCCCGAGGAGGACCCCCAGGACTTCATTGATGAGATGCACAAAACTCTCCGGGTTATGCATGCCACAGAGATGGAGGGAGTAGAGTTGGCCTCCTACAGCCTGAAAGAGGTGGCCTATTCTTGGTTTGAGTTATGGGAGGAATCCCATGAGGAGGGAAGCCCTCCGGCAAGCTGGGGTGAATTCACAGATGCCTTTATGGATCATTTCTTGCATGCCGAAACTAAGGCAGCTCGTGCCGCTGAATTTGAAAGCTTGAAGCAAGGTAGTATGAATGTGTGGGAGTACCATATGGAGTTTGCGCACCTGTCCAAGTATGCTATTCACATGTTGCCCACTATGGAGGCTAGAGTGCGTCGGTTTGTATAGGGACTTAGCCCATTGCTTATAAATAAGGCCTCTACAGCTACCTTAAATACCGATATGAACTATGGTAATATGGTGGCATTTTCTCAAGCCATAGAGACCCGCAAATTGAAGAATAGAATGGAGTGTTAGAGTAGTAGCAAGGCCCGGTCAGCGGGCAACTTTGGTGGTTCTTCCGGTGGTGGTGGTAGTAGGTTGGCATTCAGGGGAGGGTCATCAGGACCATCCCAATCATTCGTCCAGTATCGATGGGTGCACAGTTATATAGACCCAGTCAGGGAAACAGGGGACCCCACCAGTAGGGTCAACCCGACAGAAGGTTTCAGCAGCGGAGGCTTCCATGCCCTAAGTATGGGAGGATGCACTTTGGGTCCTGCTTCATGGACCTACCAATATGCTATGGGTGTGGTGTGAGGGGTCACATTCAGAGAGATTGCCTCTCATCCCGTCGAATTATGGGTAGAGGTACGGCACTGCCAGCTAATTTTGCGGCTACTACATCTACAACACCTCCAGCTCGAGACACCCCAGCACCCGCAGGGCGTGGTGCAGCTAGGGGTGGTGCACAGAATTCGAGAGGACCCAACAAATTTTTATGCTATGTGGAGGCGTCAGGAATCAGAGGCTTCTCCAGATGCTGTCACATATATATTATATGTCAAATCCCATGATATATATGCTCTTGTTGATCCCGGTTACACTTTGTCATATGTCACTCCTTATGTTACTATGGGATTTGGGATAGAACCAGAACAGCTTCACGAGTCATTCTCGGTATCTATTCCGGTTGGTGAGTCTATTTTGGCCGAGCGAGTTTATAGGGATTGTGTTGTCACGTTGCGTGGTCGGGATACCATGGCCGATCTTATTGAATTGAGAATGGTCGATTTTGATGTGATAATGGGGATGGATTGGCTTTATTCATGTTTTTCCAAGATTGATTGCCGAACCAGAACTGTTAGGTTCGAATTTCCAAATGAGCCAGTTATTGAGTGGAAGGGTGATGATGTAGTGCCGAAGGGTAGGTTTATTTCTTACCTTAAGGCCACGAAAATGATCAACAAGGGGTGTATTTACCATTTGGACCAAGTTACGGACACCGATGCTGAGGCACCTACACTTGAGTCTGTGGCGGTTGTGAATGAATTTTCGGGAGTCTTTCCGGATGAACTACCTAGGATCCCCCAGACGGGGAGATTGATTTTGGGATTGATGTGATGCCAAACACGCATCCTATATCTATTCCACCCTATATAATGGCACCGACAGAATTGAAGGAGCTAAAGGAACAATTGAGAGATTTGTTAGAAAAAGGGTTTCATCTGACAGAGTGTGTCGCCTTGGGGCACACATGTACTCTTTGTAACAAAGAAAGATGGGTCACTACGTATGTGTATTGACTACCAGCAACTCAGCAAGGTCACAATCAAAAATAAATACCCACTACCAAGGATAGATGACTTGTTTGACCAATTGCAAGGTGCTAGGTACTTCCCCAAGATTGATTTAAGATCCGGGTATCACCAATTGAAGATCAGGGAACGGGATATTCCGAAAACAGCTTTTAGGACCCGGTATGGGCATTTTGAGTTTCTAGTGATGTCTTTTGGGCTAGCAAATGCCCCAACAACCTTTATGGATCTTATGAATCGAGTTTTTAAGTCATTCCTCGACTCTTTTGTGATAGTGTTTATTGACGATATTCTTGTATATTCACGAAGTCGAGAAGACCATGCTGATCATCTTAGGGTAGTTCTGCAAACCCTACATCAGCACCAGTTATATGCAAAGTTTTCAAAGTGTGAATTTTGGCTTGAATCGGTCATATTCTTGGGTCATGTAGTATCTTGAGGGGATTAAGGTTGATCCTTAGAAAATTTCAGCTGTGAAAAATTGGCCGAGGCCTACAACTCCAACAGAGATTCGCAGTTTCTTAGGCTTAGCTGGATATTACAGAAAGTTTGTGGAGGGGTTTTCTACTCTTGCCTCTCCATTGACTAAATTGACGCAGAAGGCAATTAAGTTCCAATGGTCAGATGCCTGCGAAAAGAGTTTCCAGGAATTGAAAGCAAGATTGACTACAACACCAGTATTGACTCTACCAGAAGGTATAAATGGATTTGTGGTATATTGTGATGCTTCAAGAACCGGTCTTGTATGCGTATTAATGCAACATGGAAAGATTATAGCTTATGCTTCTAGGCAAGTCAAGAATCATGAAAAGAACTATCCAACACATGATTTAGAACTTGCGGCAGTGGTATTTGCATTGAAAATTTGGCGTCATTATTTATATGAGTCCATGTGGATATATTCACGAACCATAAGAGCCTTCAATATATTTTCAAGCAGAAGGAATTGAATCTAAGGCAGAGAAGATGGCTTGAGTTACTCAAGGACTACGACATTGATATTCTATATTATCCGGGAAAGGCCAATGTTGTGGCAGATGCTCTTAGCCGGAAATCCATGGGTAGTTTGGCTCACTTGGAGGCATATAAAAGGACATTGGCCAAAGAAGTTCACCGATTGTCTAGTTTGGGAGTTCGTCTTGCGGACTCTAGTGAAGGAGGGGTAATTGTGTAAAATAGGGCTGAATCATCGCTTGTTGTGGAAGTCAAAGAGAAGCAATACAATGATCCATTGTTGGTGCAATTGAAAGAGGGGATTCATAAACATAAGACCATAGCCTTTTCTCTTGGCATGGATGATGGTACACTAAGGTATCAAGGGCGACTATGTGTTCCTAATATGGGTGGTCTTCGAGAAAGCATTATGACGAAAGCTCACACTTCTAGGTATTCAGTGCACCCAGGTTCTATAAAAATGTATCATGATATTAAGGAAGTCTATTAGTGGAATAATATGAAGAGGAATGTGGCGGACTTTGTGGAAAGATGTCTGAATTGTCAGCAAGTGAAGGTCGAACACCAAAGGCCCGGCGGGTTGGCACAGAACAAAGAAATTCCAATGTGGAAGTGGGAAATGATTAATATGAACTTTGTGGTAGGATTATCGTGCACTCCGCGCAAGTTTGACTCAATTTGTGTTATTGTGGATCGACTCACGAAATCAGCACACTTCTTGCTGGTTAAGGCTACCGATACAACGGAACAATATGCTCAGTTGTATATCAAGAAATAGTTAGGTTGCATGGCACCCTAGTTTCCATCATTTCTGATCAGGGAGCACAATTCACTGCTAAGTTTTGAAAGATTTTTCAGCAAGGTTTGGGTACTCAGGTGAATCTTAGTACAACCTTTCACTCGTAGACTGACGGGCAGGCAGAGCGGACCATCCAGACGCTTGAGGATATGTTGCGCACTTGTGTTCTAGATTCAAAGGTAGCTGGGGGGATCATTTACCATTCATAGAATTTGCATACAATAATAGCTATCATGCTAGCATTCAAATGGCATTGTTCCAGGCTTTATATGGTAGGAGATGTAGATCTCCCATTGGGTGGTTCGAAATTGGGGAGGCAGAGTTGATAGGGCCAGACCTCGTGCATCAGGCCATGGAAAAAGTTAAAACCATTAAGGATCAGTTGAAGACTGCTCAGAGTCATCATAAATCCTATTCGGATGTTCGTCGTAGGGATTTGGAGTTCAAAGAAAATGATTGGGTATTCTTGAAAGTTTCCCCCATGAAAGGGGTAATGCGATTTGGTAAGAAAGGAAAATTGAGTCCGGGGTATGTCGGACCGTACAAAATCATTTAGAGGATTGGTGAGGTGGCGTACAAGGTTGAGCTACCACCTGAGATGTCATTAGTACACCCGGTGTTTCATGTGTCTATGTTGAAGAAAGTAGTTGGAGACCCAACAGTCATTGTTCCGGTTGAGACTATTGAGGTAAATGAAGAATTGACTTATAAAGAGATTCCAGTTTCTATTATTGATCAGCAAGTCCAAAAGTTGAGAAACAATGAAATTGCATCCGTGAAATTGTTATGGCGAAACCAACAGGTTGAAGAGGCTACTTGGGAGGCCGAGGAAGAAATGAATAAAAAGTATCCTTATTTATTTGAATAACCATGTAGTTATGAGTTGTGCCTTATGAAAATGCTAAGAGATACTTTCTATTAATTATGTATGACTTGTACATTTGGTCTTAAGGGTGTTCCGTTCTGGTAATATAATTGCTTGTGAGGCCACAATTGGTATTGTTTTGTGTTATGTTACGTAGTTGGATTATGTATATGTTTTAAGGATGTGTTTCTGGGGCTCTCTGACAGGTGGAGAGGCCTAGTTACAAAGGAAACTCTGGCGAAATATTTGGAAATTTAGGGAGTTAGTCAAATTGGGGGCTGCTAGTATATGGTATGAAAACTGTGTTGCATAAGATGCTAATAAGAGATTTTTACCCTCATTCAAGGACGAATGATCCTAAGTGGGGGATAGTCTAAGGTCTCGTAAAATTTTGCAAAAGAAAGTAATGTTTCGTGGTGCCAAATTGGGTTTACGTATTGAGTATTATAGAATTTCTTCGCGGCGAGCTTGCGAGCCTCGGCTCGGACTCTTTGGGTTGAACAATGCATCGGAAAGTAAAGGAAAGGTTTTGGCAGAAAAACGCTTTTCTGCGGTCCGCATAGTAGCCGCAGAAGTGAGGCAGGAGAGGGCTAGATTGGAGGTGATTCTGCGGTCGACTGTGCGACCACATAACTGTTTGCGGTCATTATGCGATCGCAGAACAGTTATACGGAACACATAGTGACCGCAGACACAGACAGATTTTTGGTCATTTTGGTCAGCAATTATGCGACTGATATGCGGTCCGCATATTGATTATGTGATCGCAGAACCTGTTCCGGAGCTTCATTTTTGGGTTTTTAAAACCCGACCCTATTTCATTAAATATACTCTTTGGGTCATTTTTGAACAATAATCTGACATTTTAGAGTGAGAGAGAGTGCCCTAGAGTGAGAAGTTGTTCTTCAATAATTGTTCTTCAATTCTTGCTCAAGTTTTGAAAGATTAAGAAGGGAAACTCACTAGGTTCATCCTAGAGATTGAAGTTGCTAAGAATTTCGAAACATTTTAGAGTGTAAGGAAGCTCAAGTGAGGTATGTTGGCTAAATCCCTCTTTAAGAATTGAAATTCCCATTTTCCTTGTAAGTTCCAAGATGTTGATTACAAATCGAATATTAAGATAAGTTTTGTGATGAAGATATATGTTCAATTCGTATTTCAAATGCTCATATCATATTGCATTATAAATTGAGGATGTGTCCCAAACTATGGATTGGGGTGAGGCGGCAGGGCCGCTTGAGTAGAGTTGTGGTATTGTACTTACACCTCCACCTACATTCATCGGGTGAGGCGGCGGGGGCGCTTTATGTGAAGATGGTTACAGAGGATCTTATTTTAAATCCTATCAATGTTATTGATAGCTCTTAATAAGCTTTCTCTAGTTTAAACGGTTATCTATATTATCCTATTGTCGCCCTGATTCGTCATATTCATATTGTATTTCTAAATTCTTAAATTGGAATTTGGTTTTCATACTAGTACTATTCGACGGTACTAACGTCCCTTTTGCCGGGAGCGCTGCATCTTTAAATGGATGCAGGTGGTTGCACAGCAGGAGATATTGATTAGTGATAGCAGCATACCTTCTTCCCAGCTGACTTGGTGAGTCCCACTTCATCCCGGGGTCATGTATATTTTGTTCTTCGTGTATTCTGTTGAGGTATAGCCGGGGCCTTATTACCGGAATTATCATTGTACTATTCTTTATATATAGAGGCTCAATAGACATAGTATGGGTTGTGTGTTGGTGCTGGGAAAGACAAACTATGTTATATTGTGGTTGTATTACTTGTCCCATTTGAGACTCTAAAAATGATGAAAACTATTGGAAATGAATTAGTATTGTAGACATGTTCACATTTTTGTCTAATTAATGAAATTATGTATTATCTTAATTCGTGGATGAGTTTGGGTAGAAGAAAATCTAACAGGCTTGCTCAGTCGGGTTCACTCGGTTAAGCACCGGTCGCGCTCCTCGGTTTTGGGGCGTGATAGTAACTCAATACAAATTCAACACATATATATTTTGACACAAGGCTTATTTGGAATAATCAATTTATAATGATCAACACGGGACTTACAAGGCCATTGTGGGGTTCAATTCCAAAAGTGGAGTTTAGCTAGCATACCTTGTTTGAGCTTTCCATAAGTTACTACAATGTCCCAACACTTCTAGCAATACAAATCTATAGGAAGATTGAAAAATCAGAATATAATTAGAAGGATTTTCATGGTATAACTCTCTTAGGAATTTTGTCAAACAGCTAGTATGCAAAATAGACTATAAAGGTGTACAATAGTAATCCCTTCCTCCCTCAACCAATTTCAACAAGAAACTAACCAAGATGATTCATTAATCCCACATACTACAACCTATTGTCACATGCATGGCCTATTTTCAACCCCCACAATATACTTGAACTCATAACCCCTTACATGAAAGCTTAGGAGTAGGACTTACCCGGATAGATGGCGGTCTAGTGATTGACTTCCTTGATTCTTGAAGATTGGTGCAAGATTGGGTGATTAGAATGCTAGGTTTCCTCTTTCTCTCTATAAAATGCTCTTACCTCTCTCTAAAATCATCATATATTTTTGTTTCAAAATGAGCCCCTAAGGATATTTATCAAAATGGGGTCGGGTTGAAAAAATATGAAAATGGACCCTCCGAACTCAGGTCTGTGATCGCAGAATGGACCGCATAACATATATGCTACCCGCAAAATGGGCCGCGAAAACAATGCCAAGAACTGGGCTGGTCTGGATCGGTCTGCGATAGATATGCGATCCGCAGACCACTTATGCGGCCACAGAGTGGACCGCAGAATCACTCTCCAAACTTCTTCATGCCAAATCTGCGACGGATGTGCTGACTGCGAAACAACTATGCGATCGCATAATGGACCACAGAACAACCTTCAAAATTCAACAAATTCTCTGCTCAACTCCGCGATGATTATGCGGACCGCAAAATTTTACGGGGCCATAAATTCGTCTCCACTTAGGTTCACTCATCCTCGAATGAGGAGTAGAGTCCGCCCAGAACACTCAACATAATTCATTTCTCCTTTAACACATCATAAGCCCCCAATTTGATTAACTCCCAAATTTTTCAGAAATTTCGACAGAGTCTCCCCTGTAATTGGGCCTATCCACCTGCCAGAGGACCACCAAAACAACTCCTAACAATACATCCACAACCCAACAAAGCGTCACAATATATATTAATAACACTAACCTCAACATTAAGGGCATTATATTAACAGAAGTGGTATGTTGACATGAACTGTACACATTTAAATCATAACACATAGAAAGTACCCCTTTGAACCACAACTATTTGTCTCTACAAACAAGTGAGAATATTTCCTTTCCACAATACTTTCGGCCTTCGAGGTGATCTCCTCGACTCACAGACTTAGACATAGCACTTGACGGAGGCAATCTCAACTTTTGAACTTATCTAACAAGGATGACAATTAAGTACCTCTCATAAGCCAATTACCCATTAACTTTACTTTCCACAGCTCCCACCGGAACGATAGACAAACGATTCCCAACTACCCTTTTAGGCATAAACACATGAAACACTGGGTTCATGGAGAACAACGATGGGGGACATCATATGTGTAGCTTGGCTTATTTATTTCAAGATTCCATAAGGCCCCAATGTAAACTATACCTATCTTACCTTTATTAACAATTCACATAGTATCTTAATGATGAAAATCTTGAGAACAACCCGTTCACTTCCACTCTAAATATCTACGCCGAACACCCCAACTAAACCTTTGGCAACTTTCAACAATTATTCTATGATGTGCTAGAATGAATATGACTATCGAGTTCCTACCCAATATGTTCGATCATGGAATAATGCTTCTTCTTTGACATGTTTGAACCTACAACTCTCGATAGATTTACTACAAACAGGAACAACGAGGTTCGAGATTAGACTAGAATTATTCAAGAATCCATCAATGTACTGAGAAGGGCATTTCAGGAGGTTATATCCTAAGAGACATGAAGGTTACTACCAACAACGCTGACATGATTAATCATTGTAATGACATCATTGGTTAGAAAGGTTCTAATGGGTAATATGAAGCTCCGGAGAGAAAGACAAATAACTCCTATCCACCCAGGAATGTGGAACATTAAGGATAATAAACTCTCCGCACATGACAATGACATAGTCAATGATTCTAGAAGCCGAGTGTGTAAAGATAACGAAACCTAGGGAGACACTTTAAAATAATCATGGAAGGTTTGCATATGTTCATAATGAGTTCACCATGGATTTTATGACTTGAAAAGTACCCAGATGCTAATGAAAGATAGGAAAACATGAGAAGAAGACGTGATGTTATGATAACCCCAAAGGTGCATTTGGTCTTGACGGAGAGCCTATTCAAGACCCTTATGAAAAATGAAGTGTTGCAGCAATATATGGAAGGATGCAATCTCTCATGGTTATCCAACAAATGTCAGGGAACTAGCACAATGAATTCACTAACTAATGAACATAGTTAATACATGTTTAGAGGTGTAAAGAGAAAATGAACATTTGTTATGAGTTGGACATATTTCTGCTATATTAACTCTCAAACTGCAATACAAGGCCATGTCATGGGCAACTACAATACTAGGAACAAAGTGATCTACTTACTGCGTAATGTCCTAAGTGGACACGAAAGTTATACTAAGATATGCGACATAAGATCTTCCTATGACAGAGGTATGAGGATCTCAAATTTCATAGAGACTTCATGAAAACAAGTGACCATTTTGATTGACATGTACACATATGATAGGTGTTGAGGTATGCTCTTAGGTTACTAAATAGTGAAGGGGTTTATGATAATGTTCACAAGGGGGTAAAGTGATACCTCAAATTCAATGAGCCACATACACAAGAGAGGGAGAGAGAGGCTTAAGAAATATCTCAACACTAGGTTATCTTACATTAGATTTGATACCACATAGGTAAACATTGTGATGGTGCATGCATAAGCACAAGTGAGCAGATGTTATCCATTTGAATTAGAAGGTTCTATAAGAAATTCATCAGGTGTAGTACTTTGTTGAGAATTTAGGAAAGCAAGTGGGAAGTATTAGCCTTACACCTGGTCCTGACAACCTACCAGAGAGTCTGTAAAGCTTCGGATGGAACCTCATGTCTGGACTTCTCATGCTCATCTAACTCAGGGGGTACTCTGCTAGTACCCTGGCCAGCAATGACTTTTCCCTTCTGGGCAACTATGAGTCTCTTCCGCGGCATCATTATATATAAAATGTTTCGTTAGAAAGCTAAATTCTTATAACATAGCCCTATCACACGGTGTAGAATAGAAGGAAGGACAACAATCCTATAATGCCCTGTAGCCTCTTGTTCATAAGTATGGCGTGCAACATACTCTTGAACAAGACTCTACTATACACGACCTGTAGACAACCTAGGACTGAACTGCTCTGATACCATGATTGTCACGACCCAGCCTAGGGTCGCGACGGCTAACCGACACTAAGTGCCGATCATAACTAATATTTCTGATATTCTACTAATCATGAATATAAATGGATAAACTGAATAAGCATAAACATGGCTGATAAGAACAGTACAATCTGGAAAGACGACAAGGCTAACACAAGTTGACATATAAAATTATACTAACTGCACATGTGCATATCTACAGGCCTCTAGGAGTGCTGAATTGAACAAGTACTAGACGGAACAGGGCCCCTCTATACCCAAATTAGATGATTGTACACATACCAATGGATAAGTAACTCCGGGAATAAACGGAGTGACTCCAACAACTAGTGGATGGCCTACTGATGTGGCTCAAGTGCTGATCTATTTGTACCTGCGCGGCATGAAACGCAGCGCCCTGGAAGGGATGTGAGTATGATGTGTACAAAGTATGTAGGGTGAAAAGCATATATATATATAAAGCATACTAAAGTATGACTGTAAGCTGGAAATCTGAATATAAGCTGAAAGCTAAACAAGAGTCTGAACTGAACCGAAGTATAAGCTGAAACTGTGCTGAAACTGAACTACTATTTAGACTGGTACCTATTTGGCATTATGATCTTTATCCCCTTAATCAGGTAATTGTATATCTGAACTAGCCTCATGTATAGTCATGCAATGCAAACTATAGCTATATATGTGTATATAACATTCCTGACTGGTGTTATGGGATATATCCCCCCCCCCAATAGTTAAATATATAAGGCCTAGCTGGTGTTATGGGATATATCCCCCCAGCAGGTAAATATATAAGGCATGACTGGTGTTATGGGCTATTTCCCCCCAGCATATAATCAATAGGACTCGCTGGCGTTATGGGCTATCTCCCCCAACATATAATCAATAGGCCTCGCTGGTGTTATAGGCTATATCTCCCCATCATAATCAATAGAATCATTAGGGGTGTTCATAAAAACCCGAAAAATCAAACCAAACCAAACCGACCAAAAATACTGATACCTTTTAGGATTGGTTTGGTTTTGGTTTTGAATTTTAAAAATCGATCAAATTTGGATTGGTTTTGGTTTTAATCAAAAAATAATCAAAAAAAAAACGAACCAAACTGACTATAAAAGTAGTTATTTTAATTTATTATTACACACACACACACACACACACACACACACACACACACACACATATATATATATATATATATATATATATATATAAAGTTTCTAAAATTTTATGGTACATATTAGTCGTTTGTATTTTTAGTTTAGTTCTTTGCTATTATAATAATCTAATTCTTTGCATTTACATTCTAGTTTGATTTGTAGTTTTATTTTGCTAAGTACAAGATTTTATTTCATGTTAAAATAATCAATTTTTAATTGACTACTTAAATTATTTATCACTATTTGATTCAATTATCATCAATATATCTTGGTAACTGATAGATTTCTCAAAGAGCAATTAGTTTGATAGTGTTACATTTAAAATGTAGTCGCCAGAATATGTGTTGGGTTGTATATATCTCATATTTAAGAAACAATCGATAAAAAATCGAAAAAACTGAAAAACCGACAAAAACAGACAAAAACTGAATCGATAAAAACCGACTTAATTGGTTTGGTATGGTTCCAATATTTGAAGAACTGACTTACTTGATTTGATTTCTTTTTAGTGAAAAATCTACCCAAACCGAACCGTGAACACCCCTAGGAAGCATGTATGAGGCATAACACATGTGGCAATATCATATGGACTCAAGAGATTATGAAGGAAATCATAAACGAAATCACAAACGTAATCTGACGCTCGTCGTCCATAAGTTGGATGAAGGAGCCTATCCCCATTTTAGGGAGAAACTGAGTACGTACATGAGATACTAAGGTTAATTAACTCATTAGGATTCCTCTATAATCAATTTAGAACCAATGAACTCAAGATTTGTCTAACTCTTCGAATTTTCAAAAATTTCGGCAGAGTTTCGCCTAAAACTAGATGATCACCAAAAATAACAGCAAGCACCATAATATACATGGGAATGGATACCCGGACAAGATGATAACATCAATCTAAAGGATATCCAGTTATCCACTATAGTGTCAAACGATCGACAAAACAGAATTGTGAATGTAATGTCGACTCATAGTGGCTAACTTGTGACATGAAAGTCTAAATATGATTTAGGAATAATCTAAGCATCAACACATGAAAATTAAGCTTATATAATATTAAATCAATCTATTATGATCATATGGGGGTTAGGTATACATAAAAATATCAAAGGAACGGAACAAACGGATGTCCCGATGGCATAGGCCAAATTGGCGATTTTCCCTTTTGTTTTTGTTGTGTTTTGAAGTTCTAACCTAAACTATTTTCATCCATAATTCACATATGGAATTGAATAATATACAAGTATACAATACATGCTGATATTTCTCTAGAAAACCCCTTAAAATATCATCAAGAAAGGCTAGAACATAGCTAAACCAAATCATGCCGAAAAGGAAACGAAAACACTGCATACCTCTTGTGTTCTTGCTTCCAAACTTTTTTCCCTTTGATCCACACCCTTACTTATGCTTTTATTTCTAAAATACAGAGGTGACAAGCTTCCTTATACACGAAGCTCTTTCCTAACCTCGATATATAAGGATAAAGAAGGACGGCAAAGTCTTACATATGTCGTAAGGATCGCATTGATGTGTTCGCCTCTGGATTTTGAGCCGCGGATGATGGAATTACTTCAAAACCCTAGAGATTTGTTTAGGATATCTAGAGAGAGTTTTTAGGTCTGATCTAGGTCGAAATAAGTCTTAGAGATGAAGTACACAACTTTATGTAGCAAGATAATTCTCAACCGACCTTGTGGGTCCCAAAGTGAGCTGATTGCGCAGTTTCATAAAAATGCGGATATCTCTCTACTCCGATATCGTATTGACAAACGGTTCAACGCGTTGGAAACTAGATTCATAGATATTCAATTTTGTGGGTGGATCACCCCATAATTTTTAAGTGTATTGATAGAAAAACTCAGTAACATTATACCCAAATTGTAAGTAAAATTATGAACGTAACTAGCGACAACTTTTGTCGAATTTTATTTCATAACTCGTTTGACTTCAAAACATAACACACAACTATAATACAATTAAAATACATCAAAACATAACCTCCTTATCATGTTAAGCACCCTAGATCACCCCAAAAGTACGGGTTATAACATTCTCAACTTGCCAACTTTCAACGAAACTTATTTTCTTTAATTCGTTTAGCTTCAAAGCCTTCCAACCCTCTTCGTACTTGAAGTTCATGATCTTAAATTTTTGTTACCTCCAAGGTAACATGATTAACTTACTTTATGTACTTTCAAAGATCATCTCATTTCCAAGCTTATATCAACTGACTTACGACGTACTTTTACGTACGAAAACATGGGGTGTAACATGACACTCATACCATCTTCTTCAAGCTATCCAAGACCACATCGTAGTAAATACAAACCATTGGATAGAAGGCAGAAATATTTATAGGAACTTTATCAGAATTCATGCAACCCCTAACCTTCTCATAGGAGATATCCCATCAGTGTAACCTTATATCGACATCTTCCAACAACATTGCCATAGTTACATCCATTATGAAATCAGTTAATTCTCCTGGGTCCACACTCATTCGCCATCCGTAAGAATCCATTCGCCCCATTAACATCAACTTAAGGTCCAACAATACATTTAAAACCCAAAGCTATATTGCATCCCAAAATGACAGTCAAGCATTCACATTCCTCTACATTCCAAGCAAACTCTTTTCGTCACATTCAAACTTCATAAGTACAAAAGCCACCAGCTCAAACGAAATACACATACATAGTCATTTGTCCACCATGACCCGAATCACACTAAGCTTTCTCAAAGCATGTGGCTATCCTACCACAAAATCCAGACAATACGCTACTACTCCCACTCTAGTTTAACCATATTCCTATGCAAGCTACTCGACCTCTACTACTTGTACTTGACCTGCTAATAATTCAACCACCACGAGACATATCCCACCATGTCCTTTCATCATCCTCCACCAATCACATTGCCCCAATTCACGATCCATCTTCCTAGCACCCGAACAAATAGATTGCCATCAAATCTAAGCCTCTTTAAGGATCACCCCCCTCAAGCCATAAATGCCGGAAACACCGATCTAACCCTAAAGTCGTAATACACCGTCATCTCAAATAACTGCTTCTTAGGTACCACTTCGCAACATAATCCCCCCAAAGGCAAAAAACATAAAGACCACCATACTGAAGAGCCTTAGTGAATTCAAATAAGGACGATGACATCACAACACAAACAAAAATTCCACCAAGTTCGGAAATACCCAATCTCGCCACTTCGTCGGTCAAGGCCTGAACACCCGTAGCCTTATTGCCTCTCATGCGCTGGAATTAAATACCAAGTCCTCCAATCACGAATCGAATAATCCTTTTCCAGAAGCATTAACTGCCACAACACATAAGTAAGCACTCAACTATTTACACCAGCACTACACGATAACAACATATGAACATCATAATACACTGTGTATAGCCTCGAAACCATGGGCAATGCTAATACTAGGCTGAAATGACAGAACACCCCTCCATAAGGCGATGATAATAGTCCGTCGGCATACGCAGGGAAAAACATCATGCACCACATATGTAGCATCTCCACAACTTGTCGATGCCTAACTAATATTGAATGCTCAACATCGTGTACGAATGTGTAGGAAGGAACCGAAAACATAATCTTCAACAAAATCAAATCGCGCGACGAGGAATTAAGAAAGGGAAGTTCCCCAAACAACTTTGTAGCCTCTCGAATATAAGTACAGACGTCTTCGTACCGATCTACAAAATTCTACTAGACTTGCTCGTGACTCGTGAGACCTAAGTGAACCTAGTGCTCTGATACCAAGCTGTCACGACCCAAAACAATCCGTAGGTCATGATGGCGTCCAACGCTACCGTTAGGCAAGCCAACAATAAAATCAACACATCAACAGTTAATCCAAAACGCATTTCAAAACAACTAAAGAAAAAAGAGAGTGGAAATCGTTTGTTTTTATAGGAAATATAGATGTTATTATTTTAAATGTTCAAATGAAACCAAAATATAAACTAGGAAATCATAGAGGAATACAACCAAGAGCAAAATCTAAATCCCCAAAACTCGGTGTTACAAGTGCAAGAGCATCTACTGGGAAGTACAATACTACAACAACATCTATTTGGAATATAAAATAGATAGGATAGAGTAAATGAATGATGGGTGGACTCCTTGTGTTGCGGATCGTAATGTGGAATGCAGCGCACCACAAAGTCTCCTCTGTAGTTGAGCCTATGCACCAAGATAACCACCAAATGTGTACTTGTCTCATTACCTGCACAAGTAGTGCAAAAGTATAGTATGAATACGCAAATCAACTCGTACCTAGTAAGTATCTAGCCTAACCTCAAAGAAGTAGTGACAAGGGGTCGGCATAGACACCTACAGAGGTCCAATAATTAAAGTACAATAAAAGTAGACAGGTATGAGGCATAGCAGGTAAGAGCAACGAAATAGATATATGTGCATAACACGATCCTCAACAGAAAAATAAATACGAAGTCCTCAATAATCGGATACTATCCCGAACGGAATACATAATGGTCAATACTAGATAAAATATCACATCTCAAGTGCGGAAGACTCATAGGTACGCCGACTCCTTAGCAAATATTACACACGATTCTGCCGAGACGAATGGACCGATCCCATAAGAATAATGGCATAATATCATGTCGTGGTGTACGACTCGGTCCCATAATAATAGTGTACACAACCAAGGTCATACCGCCCGATCCAATGATGCATCTCATAATACTTCCGAGGCAAATGACCCAATCCCATAATAGTACTGATGAGGCGTTCAGTACGATCCTATAGGAATAGTGAAACTTGACAGGTCGCTGGCCCCACTCACGAATATATGTGTGAGTTATGAAATTCAAGAGACTTTCGGACAAATTCGTACAAAAAAGGATAAATCTGTAAAAGGAAGTATAAATTTACATTACTAATCAAGTAGCTCGCTAAGTATCTAAATTAGCAAGTCTAGAACCATATGCAAGTCTAGTCTCAGGCAAATTATAAATTAAAGTATTTAAACATGGAAGAATGACTCAAATAATACATTTAAAGCATGGTGTGAATCTATGTCTACCTGGACATAATTAGGAATTCTAGCATACGCACGGACACTCGTCACCTCATATCTGTGGAGCTCCCAAAACACGTGGCACATAAGAAATATATCACATACGGGGTAAATTTCCCCTCACAAGGTTAGATATGAGACTTACCTCGCTGCGAAATCCTATAACCGGCTCCAACGCCTATCTAACACCTCAAACCAATGTCAAACGATCCGGAACTAGTCAAAGAACGTGCAAACCAATCAAAATATACCCAAAGACTAGTAATTTAACAATTAGAAACAATTCCACACGAAAAGTTAACAAAGTCCACCCCTGGGCCCACGTGCCCGAATTCAAAAATTATTTGAAGATAAATATTACCCATAGCACACAACCTCAAATATATAATTTATTCCCAATTCCATGTCCAATTTCGTGGTCAAAATCCAAAAATATGATTTCTAGATTTTCTTCCAAAATTTCACAATTTCTACAAATTTTCATGTTCAAATCCATACATAATTAATGTATTTAACTCACAATGGATAGGAATCACTTACCTTATGATATACGATGAAAATGCCCCTTGCAAATCACCCCAAAATTGGCTCCAAATGAGATATTGAGATGAAAATGAGCTAAGTCCCGATTCCAATTCTTAAACACTGCCCAGTCGCCCTTCTTCGCGATCGCAAAGGTCAAATCAGCCTCACCCATAGATGACTCTACGCGAACGCGAGGACCCTCAAGTGATCGAGAAGTTCAGGTACGAAGCATGGCAAGTAAAACAGTGAGATCACATATATGTACATAACATGATCCTCAACAGAAGAAATAATACAAAGTCCTCAATAACCGAATACTACCTCAAATGGAATATGTAATGATCAACACTAGATAAAATATCATATCTCAAGTCAAAAAGACTCATAAGTACGCTAACTCCTCATCAATTACTTTGCATAATTCAGCCGAGGCGAATGGCCCGATCCCATAAGCGTATGTCATAGAACTTTCGGGGAGAATGGTCTGATCCCATAAGATTATGTTACATAGTCATGCCGAGGTGAGAGACCTGATCCCATAAGAGTGTGATACATAATCTTGCCGAGCCGAACGACCCGATACCATAAGAATATGATACATGATACTGCCGAGGCGAATGACTAGATCCCATAAGAATATGTTACTTTGCCAAGGCGAACGAACTGATCCCATAAGAGTGTGTTACATGATACCGAGGCAAATGACCTGCTCCCATAAGAGTATCGTTGAGGCATTCAGCCCGATTCCATTAAAATATGAAACTTTCATGGATCACTGGCCCCAGTCATGAATATACGTGTGAGTTATAAATTCAAGAAAACTTTCGGACGAATACGCACAATGCGGAAGAAATATGTAAAGGGAAGTACAATTTCCACGGCTAATCAAGTAGCTCGTCAAGAATCTAATATAGCATGTCGGATACTCTATGTGAGTCTAGTCTCATGATAAATGCAAATTAAAGCATTTAAATAGGCAAGAATAACTAAAATAGTACAATTAAAGCATGGCATGAGTCTAAGTGTACCCGGACATAATCAGGAATTCTAGCATACGCACGGATAAGCGTCACCTAATACGTGTGTAGCTCCCACAACATGTAGCACATAACAAATATACCACCTACGGGATAAATTTTTCCTCATAAGGTTAGACATGAAACTTACCTTGCTCCGAAATCTGATTACCGGCTCCAACGCCTCTCTAACGCCTTAAACCAAAGCCAACTGATCTGAAACTAGTCAAATAACATGCAAACCAATTAAAATATACCCAAAGACTCATAATTTAATAATTAATAACAATTCCCAACTCCACACAAAAAGTCAACAAGGTCAACCGTCAGGCTCACACGCTCGGATCCGAATTTCTTTGAAAATAAATATTATTCATAGCACCACGAACTCAAATATATAATTTATTCCCAATTCCATGTCCAATTTTGTGGTCAAAGTCCAAAAATACCATTTCTATATTTTCTTCCAAAATTCCGAAATTTCTACAAAAGTTCATGTTTAAATCCATATATAATCAATATATTAAACTCATAGTTGGTAGAAATCACTTACCTTCTGATGTTGATGAAAATCCCCCTCAAAAGAGCTCTAATATTTGCCCATCCCAAGTGAAAATATAAGAGAAATGGGCTAAGTCCCGAAATAAAATGCAATATGCCCATATCTTTCCTCTTTGCGATCGCGGAAGTAGCCTCACGATCGCGAAGGCCAAAGCTTCTTGCTGCCCTAACTCTTGTTCGCGTTCATGAAATCCAAGTCGCGTTCACGATTCATACTGACTCAGGCCCTTCGCGTTCGCGGCGCCTAAGCCGCAATTGCGAAGGCTTAATGCCTGCCAGACCCAACCTTCCCTTCCTTCTTCGCACTCACGCTTGTACCTTTGCATTCGCGAAGCAGAGCCAAATCCATCTCGCATTCGCGGAGCTTGCTTTGCATTCGCAAATGGTAACCAGCTTCCCCATCCAAAATCCTTCTTCGCGTTCGCGACTTTTGCAGCCCACCAATTCCTTCATCGCGATTGTGGACATCCCCTCGCGATCGCGAAGCACAACACCAACACCAGCAACCAGCAGCAGTAAAACACCCAAACTTGGTCTGAAACCATCCTGAATCACCTCTGAGGCCCTCGGGACCCCGTCCAATCCTATCAACCAGTCCTAATACCTTATCCAAACTTATCAAAAGGATTGAAACGCCATGAATAACATCAAAATTACGAATCGACGATCAAAATCATTCTTTTGACTTTCAAACCTTCAACCTTCGTCTACGCGTACGAATCACACCTAGACATACCGGATCCCGACCAAACTTCACATACAAGTTTCAATCAGTTAAACGAACCTATCCAAGGTCCCGGAACACCACCTAGAGTCCAATAACACCGAAGTCCACTCCAAGTCAAACTTAGCAAATTTCAAAACCTTTAAAATCCAAACTTCTGATAATACGCGTTGAATCGCTCTCGGACCATCCGATACTCAACCCAAACATACGCCCAAGTACGAAATCACCTTATGACCCTATAATAACCTTCAAATCTTGATTCCGAGGTCATTTACTCAAAAGTCAAACCTTGGTCAACTCTTACGACTTTAAGCTTTTGAATTGAGAGTTATTCTTCCAAATCAACTCCAAACTTCCTGATAATCAAACCTGACTACATGCGCAAGTCATAATATATAAAGTGAAGCTACTCAAGGCCTCAAACCGCCGAACGACATGCTAGAGCTCAAAATGACCGGTCTGAACGTTACATTCTCCCTACTTAAACATACCTTTATTCTCGAACGTGTCAAGAACCGTTCCAAAGTTTCCAAAATCACTGTATACTCCTCGTGCACCTACCTGTACTATCACAATCCATATGAGCAAATTAGCTCAATCCAGACTAAAGACCCTTCCTGTTACCTTAGTCCACAAGCCTTAGAACCAAATTCCAACATCCATAATTTCCTATAAGATCAAATTCCTTGCATACATACACTGTATCAATCTCCATGAGTTGTACCAAAACATATATATACACCCAAGTCATAACCACACGACGCACTACATAATTCATATGCCCATGGTAATATCTTTCAACCATACTAGCTACAATTTTTGAACCCGGTATTGGTAATAGACCTCACGACACATAAAGTTCTTGTTCCAACCTAACAATACTGCAATGATGTAAGGTAGGTGCAGACTCTCATAACCATCTGTCAAATCAATAAACCATGGGGTTCTTCTGTTCGACATGAATAATTGATGCATTCTGAACTCATTAGCGGCATACTCCCTCCAAACATACATTATACAAATATGTTTATGCTGATTCCAGGTATAAAAACCTCGTCTCACCCAGTACAAATTGTTCGGGCAATAAGCCATATCAAACACCATCTAAAATCTCATATGACATCATCAAGGCGCTAACAAGCCACAACTCGAATATGACCAATAAGGAAAACAAACCCGAGTACAGAACTATCCAGCCCGCGTAACGAAACGAACTAAATAAGGGTACAGACTTATCCCACAGATGAGAAGTAAAACACACAAAATAGTATAAGGAATCGTACACAATATTTCACCGTTGCAGCGTGCAATCCAATCCAAATATCATACTTGTGGTGGCGTGCCACCCGATCTACACATAATCAATCTGCATGGGAATACCCATCGAGCCAAAAACACTCATATTCACTAGACACACATATATCAACCACAAGCATGCCAAGTGCATAAACATAATTCTAAGAATATGGATAGTGTTATGCGCTACAAAAGGCCTAGCACAACTAAGGTGCAATAAATAAATCAGTATCTAGAAAATCATCTCTATAACACCACAACTAAGGTGCAATAAATAAATCAGTATCTAGAAAATCATCTCTATAACACCACAAGACTACACATGATCACAACACACATGTGAATAATCAAGCCGTCTCACAACCCACATGGCATAAAGAGTAACACATGAAATAGAAGACGACAAGAATAACATCCATCACACCCTAAGACTCATCCATAGACAATGATGTGTTGTATAAGCATATTCGATATGTGTAGAATATACCTTCACATTAGGCCCGCCATTGGACCCCTAAACTGATTCCGAACATCTCAGATTATGTAAATAACCTCCCAAAGATCCATAATGACACATACGATCAACCGTCAAATCCGGAACAAACTTTCATAGTACGCAACCAAAGGAATGATGTGTCGCTTAGCCATAAACTCCCAATCTGTGACGGCACCAGAATCTCCATATTTGATTTCAATCTCTATCACTTAAATGACTAATACATTACACCTACACAATCATCCCATGGGAGATACTCCCACATCCTTCCACACCAGGTAACAAAATTTGCACATCCATGGCTACCCATCATGCTATTTTTGTGGTGCTAATCAAGAATTCGCAAATCAATACATAATGCATCTTCCATAGAACACCATCCTCAGGAGACACTAAAATAGCACAAGTATACCCTGAACATCTGAAATCTCCCCCCGCTCCTTCGAGTCGTGACATACTTGTCAAAACAAAACCGCAACCTTGACCCTTCAATCCCAATTTCCATCTAGTTCATTGCATCAATCATATTATTACGCGAGATTATAAGAATTTTGCCATGACTCTTGCACCACCGGTAGAATACATACTTCATCGGCTAGAAACCTTTCACTTAACTCATTTCAGATGAAAAATTGCAACACGCAACCAACTTCTCATAACTAAAAAAATACACAAACCTCAAGTCGTGGTCGAAACTGCAATAACTCTTCGGGACCCATTTGCACATAATCGTGCCACATTAACGTTGAGTCTTCTAAATCAACCAAGTCATAAAGACTGCCAAACCCACAAGTATAGATAGGAAGTACCTGTATAGCCCTTTCATACCGAAGGAACCGATCATTTTCTTTACCATGCCGATCCAAACCACTACTAAATTGACTCAACTTCTTCAACTTTCTTCTTGACTTGACTTCAAAGTAACACCTCGTTTTCCAGCACCCTATGGACCTCAATCAACCCTCATCCCGAGTGACCCCAAATCACAAGACCGTGTCGTCTCAATACCAATAAGCTATTTTATACCCCCTAATGCACTCAATAGCACCTTCAACTGTTACACCCGACCCGATGAGAACTTTCGTGAATACGAAGTTGTTTATTTTATGTCTCTAACACTGTACCACGGACGCGATGATAAAATAAAAATACTCCAAGTACACTTTACACTCTGCTGCAAAACTAAATCCTCAGTCACATAACAAACCCGAAAATCCCTAAGCACCACGCCTTAAATATTGAATCCAGTAGAACCATTATTGAGAGTCTCTCACTCTAATCCAGTCCTGATTATAAAACTAACTGGTGCTCTGTTAGCACACGGATACTTTAAAGAAGCAATCGAATGAATTATTTTCCTTGCTCATCACATCTACAAAGAAATACCCAATCTGAGTTATTCTACAACCTCCACACATCAATAAGGTGAAATATAGCACACATCCATCAAATCTTGCTCGAATTTCCCCTGATGTTCTCTTCCTCGATCATAACTAATCCACTGACATACCGCTAACCAAAAATTGCAAAGGAACATAACCACGCTACCCAATCATCCACGATAGGCTCCCCTACTTAGCTTTAAACCACAATCGCAAAATCTAAGGACCCACAATGACTTCTCCTCATAACGACCATGATCTCACACCGTTACTCAGACAAATTTCTCACAAACTCTTGTTTCACTAATCATCACACATCCCGAATTGTCAGTCCCAAATGCACACTCAACTTCATGATAGTCGCACCTTCTTCCTCAGGCGATACATACCCACATCGCAGTACATGCCTCATGTTGGATAAAAAGTAGAACTCTTCATAGGAACTTTATCAAAAATCATGAAATCCCTAACCTTCTCACATGAGATAGCCCACCTATGTAACCTCATATCGACATCCCCCAACGACATTGTCATAGTTACATTTACTATGAAATCAGTTAGTTCTCCTAGGTCCACACTCATCCGCAGCGGTAAGAATCCATTCATTCCATTAACATCAATTGAAGGCCCAACAATACGTCTAAAGCTCGAAGCCATATAGAATCCCAAAACGATAACCAAGCATTCACATCCCTCTATATTCCGAACAAACTCTTTTTGTCACATCCGAACTTCCCATGTGTAGAATCCACCTCAAGGATCATCTCCCTCGAACCCTAAAACGCAATACACCGCCATCTTTGATAACCACTTCTTAGGTACCACTCCACAACTCTGGGTCCCCAAAGGCAGAAAAATGAAGACCCTCATACTGATGAGCCTTAAGGCATTCAACAATGACGATGACACAACAACACAAATAAGAATTCCACCAAGTTCGAAAATATCCAATCTCGCAACTTTGTCGCCAACACCCGGACATCCATAGTCCAATTGCCTCTCCTCCGCTGGAATTGAATGCTGAATCTCCCAATCATAAACCAAATAATACTCCTCTCGAATCCTTCAATGTCGTAACACAAACAAGCACCATACCATTCACATTAGCACTACACGATAAGAATGCATGAACATCATAATACACTGTATAAAACCTCAAAATATGGGCAACACTAACACTGGGCTAAAATGATAGAACACCCCTCCACAAGGCGAAAATAATAGTCTACCCACATATGCAAGGAAAGATATCCTACACCACACCTGTAGCATCTCTATAACTCTTCGGTTCCTAACTAATATCGGATACTCGACATCACGTACGAATGAGTAGGAAGGAATTAAAAACATAAGCTTCAACTAAATCAAATTGTATGGCGAGGAATCAAGAAAGGGAAGTTCTCCTAAAAGCCATATAGCCTCTCGAAGATAAGTACAGACGTCTTTGTACCATCCGCAAGACTCTAATGTACTTGCTCATGACTCGTGAGACATACGTGAACCTAGAGTTCTAATACCAAGCTGTCATGATCCAAATCCCATAATAGATCATGATAGTGCCCAATGATGCTGTTAGGCAAGCCAACACGTGAACCTCCACTTAATTATCCATTTTAACCTTTAGAAATTAGGAATTCATTAATTAAATATAGAACTCATGGAAACATATATTCTTCTTTACCAAATTACCGAGTATAAATGAATAATAGATTGTAGCGATAATAACAACATTGGATACAACTGTGAATATCTACTAGATACCTCCAAAATCATGTATCACAAGTGCATGAGCATCTACCATGAAATGCAATACTACTACAACATCTGTTTGGAATATAAAATAGATAGGATAAAATAAATGAATAAGATGGGGACTTTGTGTACTGCAGATCGTAACATGGAATGCAGCTCACCACAAAGTCTCCTTAACAGTTGCGGCAAGATGACTACCAAATGTACCTATCTCAGTACCTACACAATTAGCACAAAATTTTAGTATGAGTACGTAAATCAACGCATACCCAGTAAGTATCTAGTCTAACCCCGAAGAATTATTGATGAGGGGTCGACATCGATACATACTAGTGGTCCAATAAATCAAGTATAATAAAAGTAGACAGGTACGAAGCATGACAAGTAAAACAATGAGATAAAATATATGTACATAACACGATCCTCAACATAAGAAATAATACGAAGTCCTCAATAATCGAATACTGCCTCAAATGGAATACGTAATGGTCAACACCAGATAAAATATCGCATCTCAAGTCAGGATGACTCATAAGTACGATGACTCCGTATCAATTATTTCGCACGATTCTGCCGAGGTGAACGGCTCGATCCCATAAGAGTATTTCATAGAACTGCCAAGGAGAATAACCCGATCCCATAAGAGTGATTCGTAGAACAGCCGAGATGAACAACCTGATCTATGTTACATAGTCTTACCGAGGCCAGCGGTCCGATCCCATAAGAATATGATACATGATATTGCCAAGGCGAATGACCCGGTCCGTTAAGAATATATTACTCTATCGAGGCGAACAACCTGATCCCATAAAAGTGTGTTACATGATACCGTCGAGACGAACGACCTGATCCCATAAGAGTATTGTTAAGGCGTTTAGCCCAATCCCATTAGAATATGAAACTTTGACGGGTCATTAGCCTCACTCATGAATATACGTGTGAGTTATGAAATTTAAGAAAACTTTTGGACGAATATGCACAACGTGGAAGAAATCCGTAAAGAGAAGTATAATTTCCACGGGTAATCAAGTAGCTCCTCGAGTATCTAAATAGTAAGTCTGATACTCTACGCGAGTCTAGTCTCGGGCTAAATAAAATTAAAGCATTTAAATAGGCAAGCATAAATCAAATAGTACAATTAAAGCATTACGTAAGTCTAAGACTACCCTGACATAATCAGGAATTCTAACATACGCACAGACACTCGTCACCTCATACATGCGTAACTCCCACAACATGTAGCACATAACAAAGACAACCCTCGGGCCCACACGCCCGAATCCAAAAACTTTCGAAGATAAATATTACCCATAGCACCACAAACTCAAATATACAATTTATTCCCAATTCCATATCCAATTTTGTGGTTAAAATCCAAAAATACCATTTCTAGGTTTTCTTCCAAAATCCCAGAATTTCTACAAAATTTCATGTTTAAATCTATATATAATCCATGTATTAAACTCATAGTTGGTAGAAATCACTTACCTTGTGATGTTGATGAAAATTCCCCTCAAAAGAGCTCTCAAAAAATTTGCCCATCCCAAGTGAAAATGTGAGAGAATGGGCTAAGTCTCGAAATATGAAGTAATCTACCCAGGTCTTTCCTCTTTGTAATCGTGGAAGTAGCCTCACGCTCGCGAAAGTAGCCTCACGATCGCGAAGGCCAAAGCTTAATACTACCCTAACTTTTGTCGCGTTCGCGACATCCAGGTCACGTTCCTGATTCATCCTGACCCATGGCCTTCGTGTTCGCGGTCCCTGGGCCACGTTCTCAAAGGCTTAATGCCTGCCAGGCCCAACATTCCCTTCCTTCTTCGCGTTCGCGCTTGGACCTCCGTGTTCGCGAAGGAGAGCTAGATCCCCCTTCGCGTGTGCGGGGCCTTCTTCGCGTTTATGAAAGGTAACCAGATGTCCCATCCAGAATCCTTCTTCGCGTTTGCAACTTTCCTGTCGCGATCGTGTAGCACAAAATGGCAGCCCACCAATTCCTTCATCGTTATCGCGGACATCGCCCCGCGATCGCAAAGCACAACACCAGCCCCAGCAACCAGCTGCAGCAAAACACCTAAACTTGGTCCGAAACCATCCTGAATCATCCCACTTTGTTCAACTTTCATTCCACTTTATTCTCTTTGTTCAACTTTCATTCCACTTTATTCTCAAATGATCCTGCATATAAAATCAATTCAATTAAGGGCAAACATAACACTAACAATCAATATTACAAACAAAACGTAGAGTAAATAATGACATAAAGTATAGCATTTTAGCTTCGCATGAAAATGCGATTGACGACGCATTAAGACATGCTACGGATGAAGGTAAAATCTCAGTGATACATTGAAGACCAATTACTTTATTTCTATGTAATTACTTTATTTCTATGTAATTACTTTATCTCTATTTGATTTTCATAAAATATGATAGCCACTGAGCTGCCTATCAATGTAAAGATAATGTTACCACTAGTTTGGAACCAGCTCAAGTAGAAAAAACTATTAAAGTCTTAAATTGGAGAAGGGAACTTGATCCCGCATTAGTATGACTGATCCATCTTTAATTCTTTCTCACACAGTTGTTTTTTCCCTGGAAAAAAAATACTTTATCTTGGACTTGTCCTTCTACTTAAGGTTAAGGGGCAAATCATCAATTTAACTGCCTTAAGCCCATCGTTAACGCCCTAGTCTAGGAATTCACTTTCTTAATTTCCAATTCAGTAACACGTTAATCATTGTAGTAAAACAGTAGAACTTTCTTCTCGATGATAATCACTAAAATTTTTCACTCTAATGTAAGTCCAAATTCCATAGATTTGATTTCTTTTTCTTTCTACAACTAATCAATTTGATTTCAAAAGTTAAAACTTGTCACATGAGACGGATACAAGTCAGACTGGAGGAAAGCCAAGGAAGCGATTTCTGTGTCTGCTTTTTCTGGGCTTTTTACGTGCACTGATACACATCCCAAATCGCGTGACCACTTTCTTTCTATTGTAAATTTTTCCTTTTTCATAGGAAATTAATGTTCAACAACAAAACGCTTGGTATATGTTATACCATATTGTGACTTTGATATGTGCATAACTGCCTATACTAATCTCACCTTACATAAACCACCGCGTGTTAGAGGTGTCATTTAATGCTAAAGGCAGGTGAACATTAAAACGCAGCATGGGTTTGTTCAGATGGCAAAGTTCTTACGTCTAAAGAAGTTCCTCCAAAATGAACCAAATCAAGGATAGAGTTTGTTGAAAGACATCAAAAGGATAGCTGTCTATAACTGATATACTCGCCCTTTATTTAGACAAAAATAACATGGGTTAAAAAAAAGGACATTATATAACAATATAACCTGACAAATCTACAACATCAACTCAATGCTTCCCAAAATGAACCATTATGTTGACCACCGGAGAAAAAAGAATTAGTACAAATTGTTTTACACAGCAACGGGGGCGTCTGCTTCATCTAGAGCAATGACACCGGGGAGCACCTTGCCTTCCAGTAGCTCCAAACTGGCACCACCACCAGTGGATATGTGGCTCATCACGCTAGCAACTCCAACTTTCTCAACAGCTGCAACAGAATCTCCACCTCCAATGATAGTCGTCACTCCTTTCCCACTTAAGTCTGCAAGCTTCTTCGCAATTGCCTATCACCACAACATTCTTATTACTACTTACTCTCAGGTAAACACACAAAGTGACATATCAAACCAGCTTATTCCTCTTCCTTTTACTTTTAAACCCATGCATAACCAGCTTCATTCCCTTTTCCATTTCTTTTATAAAGCTTGGCATATGGTAAAACAAATATGAAGAGAAGAATGGTAATTGGTACCTCTGTTCCAACAGCAAACTTGTCAAATTCAAACACCCCCATAGGTCCATTCCAGATCACTGTTTTTGTGGTATCCAAGGCATCGTTGAAAGTCTTGACAGAGTCTGGTCCAATGTCCAACCCCATCCAACCGTCTGGGATAGCAGATGCCGGTACAATCTGCAGTAACCAAAACAAAATTGTATTTTCAACACAATCCATAAGTAACAAACTCTGATATCTAAGTGCCAATCACAATACAGAATCAAGATGGGAAGTCTAAAGAATCTCAAGAGCAAAAAGCAGCTCTAAGGTCAGATAGGTTTATATGAGAAAAGCTTAGCATTCAAACCTTGCTGTTTGCATCAGGAGCAAATTTATCTGCAATCACAACATCAGATGGTAACAAGAGACTGACTCCTTTCGCCTTGGCCTTCTCTAGGAGTGATGTAGCGAGTTCTAGTTTGTCTTCCTCAACCAAGGAGGAACCAACTGAAAGACCCTGAGCCTTGTAGAAGGTAAAGATCATTCCTCCACCCAAAAGCAATATATCACATTTCTCTAAAAGTGATTCGATCACTCCAATCTTGGATGAAACCTTTGAACCACCCACAATAGCAGCAAATGGCCTCTTTGGACTTGAAACTGCCCCAACTAAATAGTCCAATTCCTGAAACAAATAAAAGAACAATTAAGACAAAATAAATTTTCTAGAGTGCAATTTTCCATAGATGGTTTTATGACCATCAGTTTGTCAAAGAAAACAATATGTAAGGAAGCGGGAGCGGAGCTAGAAGCCCAAGTATGGATTCGGCCAAACCCAGTAGCTTTTGCTCAAACCATGCTAAAAACAATTCATTAAATATGTACAAATGTTAAATTTAGAACCAAATTATTAGCACTTGAAGTCATTGTTCTAAAATTCAGAACCCATAAAGTTGAAATTCTAGCTCCGCCTCAGTAAGGAAGTGACAATCAAGTAAGCTAACCTTTTGTAAGAGGAAACCTGCAACAGAAGGCTTCAAAAATTTAGTAACTCCCTCTGTAGAGGCATGTGCTCTGTGAGCTGTACCGAATGCATCATTCACGTAAAGATCTGCCAATGATGCAAGTTTCTTTGCAAACTCAGGTTCGTTCTTCTCTTCCTCCTTGTAGAATCTTACGTTCTCGAGAAGAAGAACACTACCCTCGGGAAGTGAAGCGACCAACTTCTCAACTTCCGGACCAATGCAGTCCTCAGCCTTCACAACCTATTGGTAAAGCATACAAGAGTCAATAGCAAAATAAGTTAGATAGTCAACTTTTGATCGACATGAACTATTTTTTTGTCTTAATTCTTTCTTTCTATCTTCTTTTTAAACAATGAATAGCACTAAAATTGCAACAGGATGTACCTGGATTCCAAGCAGTTCGGATAGCCTAGGGACTAGCGGTGCCAAGCTGTATTTAGGAGTGACTCCTTTTGGCCGTCCCTGAAATTTCAATAAGCAAAATAAACTAAGATTTGACATATCCCCAATACCTTAACAAAATGTGGAAAAAGAGAAAGCAAATAGGAGGACAACATTGAAGGCACGTTACAGTGACTTGTAAAAGGCTATCAGAATTTCATAATTCTAAATAGACTAATCAATCATCCATAGACACGCAATTTCCTATGATATTGTGAGCCAGTAAATAAGTTCAATTTCAGTTCCACTCTGTTACTGCGATTTAAAAATAAAAAGAAAAGGCACAACAAAGATCCACCGGGGAAGGAGCAAAAACAAAGGGGAGATGCGAAAAAAGGACAGAAGAAGAGAAGAAAGTGGTACAGACCAGGTGACTGGAGAGAATAACTTTAGCACCATTGGCCATCAAATGCTTGATAGTAGGGACGGCAGCTCTAATTCTAGTGTCATCAGTAATGTTCTGGCTATCATCAAGTGGGACATTCAAATCGGCCCTCACGAAGACTTTCTTGCCCTTCAACTCGGCAGCGGTAAGGTCTCCAACGCTCTTCTTGGCCATAGAAGCAACGCCCCTAACAGGCTTGGAAGAGCCCTTGAGGGATCGGAGCTTGGCTGCCACGTGGTTGGTGAAGAGAGAATCAGCGGCGGCGCCAGCGAAGCCGAGGCGGCGGAGAGGAGTTTTGGCAAGGAAGCGAGCAGATGAAGGGGCAATAGCCTTGTTGGTAGTAGAGGATGAGGTAGCGGGGATGCCGCACAAAGTGTGGGAAGCTGTAGCTGATGCCATTGATTATACTCTTCTCTCGTCACTACACTCGACGGTTCCGTCTTACGGCAAAAAGCAGTGTGTGTGAAGACAGAGTGAAGAGATGTCAGATGTGTGTTGACAAGGAAATAAAAAGGGTGTATTATGGACGTGGAGGAATGAGGTTGGAAATGGGCGTTAAGTGGATTTTTCTTATCGTTGAGTTGAGGTTGAGGTTCAACGATGATTTCCAGGCTACTCTTTTTTAGTATTTCTTTGGCCCAAACATATCTTCACTCATTGGCCTTTCATTTTCTTCCTTCTTTCTCACCACAAAATCTCAAGTACTAACATTTTACCTCTTTAAATTCAAACATTCATTGTGTTAATCTCAAGTTCAAACTCCTTTTTCTAACATAGATTACAAGTTCCAAAACATAAGAAATAGAAATTGAAGAAGTACCGTATTAGGTTGAGGAAATGATCTATTGTGGCTACTTATAATTTGAATAGGAGAAAATAACCTTTTAAAATCTTTCATGTATTTTTTTAGATCTTTTATGTGTAAAAAAAATTGTGCAGAAGACTTAAAATAAAAATAAAAATTGTAAAGGACTACAAAATCAATTCCCATCGTTAGCTATTTTGGAGCACTCACTTTTTCTCGCTCTTAGACTTATGGAAAAATAAATTTAGTAAAGGTGACATGATAAGGGCAGTCCGGTGCACTAAGCTCCCGTTATACGCGGGGTCCGGGGAAGGGCCGGACCACAAGAGTCTATCGTGCGCAGCCTTACTCTGTATTTTTACAAGAGGATGTTAAGGATGACATGATAATGAGACTTAAATCCATTTGATTGTTATCTTCTTTGGACCAGTATATAACTTGTTAATGTATATTTAACGACCTTAATGGGTGTAAAATCTTTATGTTAATGTACGTTTAACAATTTTAATGGCTGTAAAATATTTTATTGTCTTTTTTTCTTAAATTTTTTAGGGGGTGAGAGTGGATGGGGAGGAGATAGAGGAAGGATTCCTTTGTCTATGTTGGAGCGCAAGTAAAATTAGATGCACAATAATTTGTTATTTTTGCATACAGTTATTTGTTGCTGGCTAAGAAAAATAACAAAACAAAACGAATCACCCAAATCGATAGAAATCAAGTGGAATGACTAATTTTAGTGGTTAATTATTTTTTCTTTTAATGAGTATCTCATGTTGAATGTGAACTAATGTTACATGACTTTATTCGGACAAATAACTCGATGAAAGCAATAAAGTCATTGAATAAAGTCAGCTAGTAAGGAGGATTTACAATCATGATGAGCAGTTGTCCTTGATCAACCCATTCAGGCAGGAGTACATACCGTCTTCCAAGGATCCGGAATAGAATACACGGAAAAGGCCCAAAAATGATCTTGTGGTATTCGAAATGGATCAATTATAACTCTTGTTTAAATTTGAATTCAAAAATAACTCTGCCATTATAAAATGGGTCTAATAATACCCTTGTGTTATTTAAAATGGATCAATAATGCCCTGGAATTTTTTTTTTTTTATAAAAATGCTTTTAAAAACTGAAAAATATATATTCTGTAAAAACTAGAAAAAGAAAGGAATTTGCAAAATATATATTTTTAAGTCTTTTCAGTTTTTTTAAAGTATTTATTTTGTAAAAACTGAAAAAAAAAATTAAAAAAACTGGAAAAAAAACTCTCCTAAAGCAGTGGACTGCATATGCATTAGTTTTAAAAAAATAAAAATATTTTGCAAAATCTTTTTTTTTTCAATTTGACGGTTCAATATTTTTTCGGTTTATTTTTATAAAATAAAAAATCTACCATAATTATCGGTACAGTTATAGATTTATATAAAAACATACGGTTTTATTAAAAAAAAAATTTAAAAATCGGTTCGGCACGATACGATTATGTCGGTTTAGTCGGTTTTTAAATATTTATTTACACCGACATATAACTGTAAATGAATATTTAAACCGACTAAACCGACATATTGGTGTAAATGAATATTTAAAACCCGACTAAACCGACATAATCGTACCGTACCGAACCGATTTTTAGGTTTTTTTTAATAAAACTGTATGTTTTTATATAAATCTATAACTGTACCGATAATTATGGTAGATTTTTTATTTTATAAAAATAAACCAAAAAAATATTGAACCGTCAAATTAAAAAAAAAGATTTTGCAAAATATTTTTATTTTTTTAAAACTAATGCATATGTAGTCCACTGCTTTAGGAGAGTTTTTTTTCCAGTTTTTTAAAAAAATATTTTTTTTCCAGTTTTTACAAAACAAATACTTTAAAAAAACTGAAAAGACCTAAAAATATATATTTTGCAAATTCCTTTCTTTTTCTAGTTTTTACAGAATATATATTTTTCAGTTTTTAAAAGCATTTTTAAAAAAAATTCAGGGCATTATTGATCCATTTTGAATAACACAAGGGCATTATTAGACCCATTTTATAACGGCAGGGTCATTTTTGGATTCAAATTTAAACGGGGGTTATAAATGATCCATTTCGAATACCACAAGGTCATTTTTGGACTTTTTCCCTAGAATAAATGAGTCTTTGACCACCTTTAGCCACAAATGAAGTATAATTAAGTGGGCGTTTGGACATGAGAATTGTCAAATTTTAAAATAGAGAGAAATTTTTTTTAAGTGAAAATGTTATTTGAAATTTAGAGTTGTGTTTGGACATGAAATTTTGGGTTATTTTTGAAGTTTTGTGAGTGATTTGAGTGAAAATTTTGAAAAATACCTTTTTGAACTTTTTCAAATATTCGAAAATTTTCAAAATGCATCTTCAAGTGAAAATTAAAAATTTTATGAACAAACGCTGATTTCGAAAAAAGTGCAAACTTTTTGAAAAAAAGAAAAAAATTTCTTATGTCCAAACGGGCTCTAATACTATTACAGTGAGATGTAACCATTATTCTACCATGATGATGTATCAGTGGAAAATAAACTCATCACGAGAATCAGTTAAAGTGTCATACGTTCCAGCAAGGAAAGGGAACAAGGACGTGTAAAATACATTCGGGCCTTAATGTATAGCCCTAGTACTAATCATAAAAGAATAGCCCCAAGTCTGGTACAGAGGATCGCTCATAATTATGAATAAAAGAATAATTATTTAATATTGCATTACGCAGAATTTGTCATCATTACGCCATTAGTTACAAATTAATTGCGTAACGTGCAATAAATGCAAACATGATAGTAACAGGCAGGAGTTGAGCAAGGTAATCATTTACGAATCAGATTACTATTTAAACTCATATTCCATACATTCTAAACCAATCTAAAAATTATTCCCTTACTCGCACAATCACTGTGTTCAATCTCATTATTCTATTTCTGGCAATTTAATACTTTACTTATACGGAAGAAGTGCTACTGATATTAATAAGATTTCTCTTTCTTTTTATCTCTCAATTATTTTATTCAATTGTTATTTATTTTTGTATTATTTATATTTGAAAAAGAGAGAAAAATTAGTTGTTAGTGCCCCCAAATATAAAATTAATTATTTTGATCGTAAAATCTACCAATAAATTATGTTTGAAATTAACCAAACTAATCAGCAAAAGACCATTCAAGGAGGGACACTAAGGAATTCATCAGTGTATTCTTCACGACAATCTCTAAAAATTTGCCAGTGAGATCTGCTAATCGGAATGAAGAACAATCAGGCTTGTAAGATGAGCTGAAAATTTTTATTGCTCAATAAATTGGAGGGGCACTGCGTGCTTTAGTAGGAAATGTTATGGCTGATACTCTAACTCAACATCCTCAAGTAAATACGATTGCAGAAATTCCCAATTCAGGGTTAAAATTTTCTGGGAGTAGAGAAGTACCAAATAATTCTGGAGCAGGAGGCTCAGGTACGCTTGGTAATTCTGATCTACAAAATTTAGTTCTAACTTGCAGAAACAATTCAAGGAAAAGAACAAGCACATAAAGCAAATTTCAGGCATTCCACCAATGATTAAAGGTTTGGATATAGATAAATATTCACATCAACCATGGAAGCCTAGTGCAGCGTCACAACCGATATCAAATAAATTCAAAATACTGATATATGAAACTTTTGACCTACGAAATCATGTGATTGCATTTATAATGGAAGTCAAATGCAATGATTTGACCAACTAAGAGATCAAATTAGTGTTGTGAAGAAGTTCGGAGAAACCCTCATAAAAGAGCTTTAACACGGTACCGCCTTCTTCCTAAAAATTCAATTGATTCATTTGTAGAGCATGCAGATGCCATCATCAAAGCTCGCTCGGGAGCACAAAAAGTGAAGAAATGAATGGAGGACATCTTTAAGATACAACAGGGAAGTACGGAACTACTTAGAGAATTTGTGGATCGCTTTCAGTGGGAGAGAATGTTGTTACCACCCATGTAGCTTTGCTAGAAATTTGAATGAAAAAAGTTCACAGGCAGCAAAGAAGGTTTAAAGAGAGCGTTCATAAATTTTCACTAACTACGTGAGATGATGTTTACAATTGGTATAGTACAAAGCTTAATATAGAAGAAGATGCAGTGGTTTAATCGAAAGTTGAAAACATGTTAGGAGATAAAATCGATGCAATTCCTAGAAGATTCGAGCTTGATCGAAGAAATTCAATAAACAGGTACGAGCTTTGCGTAGGACCTACATGATGGTATAATATACAAAAATCTGAATAGGTACGATTTAATCAAAGGTTCGGGCAAAGAGATAATGAATTTTTCTTCACGAGCTGGTAAGAAAGTGGATACGACAAAATATAATGATTACAGTTCCAGACCAAAGTTAGCAGACTATAATTTCAGCGTAAGTACATCAGAGTTGATAAAGGTACTGAGGAATATGGGAGATAAGGTACGGTAGCCAAAGAAATAAGGTCGGATCCTAACAAACAGAGTTAGAAGTTTTGGTACGAATTTCACAATGATCAAGGGCATAAAACAACAGACTATAGACTTTCACAGGGTGAAGTTGATTATATCTTGAAGAAAGGTTGCCTTACTGAATTGTTCAGTGAGAAAGGTAAATATGCTTACATGAAGAACAAAAAAATGAGGAACCACCCAGACCTCTGTCACCAAAAAGGATAGTGAATGTCATAACCGAGGGAGAGGAAGTTAATGGAGTAAGGTTTACGGTGGCGAAGAAACTCGTGAAACTCGGTGGAAAAGATGTTGTATTTACAACCAAGGCAATTGTAAAATAATTATGTTATTCATAAATAAATATTTATCTCAAAATGTATTTAAACTTAATTTGCAACTCAAGTTGTTCAATACTTGTAAGCAAGGATGTTTTATACTAACATGAAGATGAGACGTAATTTTCATTATGGTCGATCACATAAAAGAGACCTCTTTTAAATTAAGACACTATGTGTTCAATTACGGCATCAAAACGCATTCACTTAGACAAAGTATAAAAGTAATGCAACAAAGACTCGGAAGTTTGAGCAAGCAAAGTTATAAAAATGACAAAGCAAAAACTTACAAAATTATCTTAACAATAAATAAAAACTTAGACTTACAAGGCAAAAATAAAAGCTAAATAAAGCTCAACGGCCAGGTGAAGTACTTTCAGATCCGGGAACGACTTGAGTTGGTGAAGAAGCAGCTTGCAAAGGTTCAGCAGGATCAGCTTGGAGGCCCGTGGATGAGGGATATGAATCAATATCTTCATTTTCATCGCTATATTTTCTTTACCCTTCGGAGATTCTTCTTTGGGGATCAAGAAGCTCATAGATAGTTAGGTCGTTTCAATAGCTTCTTTGGCTTTCTCAAGTTCACCATCGACATCGAAAACCTCGTTATGAGCTTCATTCAAAGTATCAAAGCGCATATGGAGAAATGTCCAACTCACATCCATATCAACTTTATTCTCAAGGGTTTCATATTTTTCAGTCCACTTCTCAATTTTCACATATAAATTTTATTTTTCAGCATCGGCAAGCTCGTAAAAGCCTTCAGAGGTCAAAAATTAGACTTAAAGAACATAAACCTTTCTGAAGAGGCATGGAGATTCTGTTTGGCTTGGGTGTATTCTTGAACTAATTCATCTACATACACCTCATTTTGATCAAGTAGATCTTTTAGGCTCTGAACCTCTTCAGTAGCTTTAGAGTACTGCTCAACGAAGCTTGCTTCCATTTTATTCATTTTTCCTTCCATCTGCCTCACCTCCGCTTTCATTGTTGCCAATTCCGCAATCACCACCTCAACTTATTGTTGAAGAGACTCATTCTCTTGATCCGAGACATTTTTTTCAGCCTTTCAAATTGTTCCTTCCAATCATTAGCCTCCACGGATAATTTAGCAATACAGTTTTTGAACCAAGAAATTATGTCCATCAACTCTGTTCCCCTCAAGTTAATCTATGACAGTAAAAAGAAGTATGAATTACCATAAAACTTTGAAGATAAAAGTGCAAAAAATAAAAAGAAAGAAGTATACACAAAGATCCAAATAAATCATATCATTCGCAAGGGTGATTGAGGAGTGAGAATTCAATCTTTTCTTCTCAAGAGGACTAATGAGATTTTTCAGCTAAGGGACAACTCGATCAGGTTGACTCAGAAGGTTTCTTTCTTCTGGAACTTCTATAATCACTTGCCGTATTTTTTCCTTTCTAGAAGGACTGATGTTATCTTAAGCTGGAACAGTAGGGACTGGTTTCGTAATTGTGGAGGATTGACCACCACTGATACAATCGGTGTGGTGATCTTCATTGTCAAAGTCACCAAAGCCTTGATCAAACAAAGCTTCGATAGAACCCGGGGCTGGATTAGAAGCTTCATCATCTAACACCACCAAAGGTGGTTCTTCAAGCTCGTGATCAAGCTAATTGAGTCTCAGAGTAAATGATTCAGGGACTACTTCGATCACCTTCAAATAAACTTACTTTTTGCTAGACCTTCTCCTCTTTCTAAGAGAATTAACATCTTCTTCTTCCTCCTCATCAGAAGCAGGGGCCTCTTTTCTCTTTCTTTTTGACGAGACCAATCTCAAAATACGCTTCTGAGCCATGTTGTCCTCAAGTCTAATAGCTGGAACAGTTCCACGAACTTCAAATCCTACACAAATGTAATAAGGAGTTATATAGTGAAAAGACCAAAAAATACATACAATGCAAGAAACTTACCGTGAGTCTTCACTTTCCACTCACGTTTCTTGGAAATAAATTTCCATATTTTTTGCCCCATTGGAGAAAAAGATAGCATGTTGTAACCCAAACATAGAAATTCGCGACTTCTCCAAATACTTCCATAGTTGCTGCAAACGTTTCGTACAAAGTTACATAAATGTTATAGTTACATATAAGCGACTTAAGGACGGTAAAATAAACTTACATATGTAATTCCATTTCTTTAGAAATGGACGACTACCAAGTTCAATCAACTCGTGAGCAGGAACAACCATGTAAAGACAATACCACCCACAGTCCTGAGCATCATGGGGGGCAACTATTACTCGCTTACTATGAGCACTAAGGGTAAAATTACCAGCACAAAAAAGCTTGGGAAAATATAAATGAAGGATATGGCAAAGG
The DNA here is from genome assembly GCF_000390325.3 of Nicotiana tomentosiformis. Lineage (NCBI taxonomy): Eukaryota > Viridiplantae > Streptophyta > Magnoliopsida > Solanales > Solanaceae > Nicotiana > Nicotiana tomentosiformis. The sequence goes on along the minus strand of NC_090822.1, from coordinate 67,241,026 downwards.
GTGAAGTTTGTCGAAACTAATTTTGCTAAATAGCAGAGGCAAGCTACGACCCTCCAAACTATAGGTCCTATTTGACCTAGGCAAACGTTCGATGGCGACAAAAGTCTTCAATTACCGGGTCTATTACATGTTGGAACCCGAGAGTAAATGAGTAAGTATAAACAAACGAATAGACTTTATGATGACTAGTTATTCATTCGTCTTTACAAGGAGCTTCAAGTGAAAAATTGGGTCTCTAATAGAAATCTTTTCGAACAAGTAAAAGATGACCAGGTTTGACAAGTGAGGGGTAATTATCAGCCGGATCATTACGCAATCCTTCTGATTAACCTTTTTATTTTACTCAGCACAATCAACAACAAAATTAAATTAAATGCTTGAGGGATAATTTCAGAGACTAAAGGCTCAACCAAAGATTCTGAGGTATCTTTTGCTTTGCTCTTACAAGAAGATTTAGAAATAGAAGAAGTTTTGATAGAAGAAGAACTTCCTTTAGTGGAAGTAGCACCGCCTCTGCTCGCCATAGAGCCAAGGTTGCAGAGTCTTCCCCAACTCCTCCTAGACCTAATGAGGGCTGCCATTACATTTGGTAGATCATCGATTAAGACAACACGACTAGGAGAAGTAGCAATGTTAGAAGAAGCAGAAGGTTGAGAAACCATAACAAAGATGAAGAAGATGATTAAAAGCAGAAAGAAAAGAAGCGCAAGGGAATTCTAGGAAAAAGATGAAGGCAAGGGAAAGTGGAAGAAGGGTTTGAGGGTTTTAGTTTCATATTTATAGGGAGGAGTTATGTCATCACAAACCATCATCATGAGGCTATCACTTCGAAGTCACCTGGCCATCAATGCCTAGAAAATTGCTGCAAATCGCAGAACCAATCATATAATGCCATGTGTCTCAAGCATTAAATGAAGGTGGCATATGTCCTTTCACTTCTGCAGCATGTCATTATAGTCTCGAGAAGAGGCGGCAAACATTTTCGTCATAAATTCCTTACCACTTCCCGAATAATCAGCTGTAATTATTCGAAAAGTGGGGCAATCTGTATTAGTGAAAAATAAACTCGCCACATAGATCAGTTAAAGTGCAACACATATGAGCAAAAAAATGAAGAATGACGTGTAAAATGCATTCGGTGCTTAACATATTAATGTTGTAATCATTAGCCCCAGTACTGATCATAAAAGAATAACCTCAGGTCTGGTATATAGGGTCGGTCATAATTACGAATAACGAAAGAATCATTTAATCCCAGATTAGGCAGATTTGTCATTATTATTCCATCAATTACGAATCAATTGCGTAATATGCAATGCAATAAAGGATAGTAACATGCAGGAGCTGAGCAAAGCAATCCGTTAGGAATAAGATTACTATTTAAACCCCCATTCCCTACATTATAAATCCATATGAAAATTATTTAATTATTCTCATAATCACAGTGTTCAATCTCATTGATATATTTCTGGAAAATCAATATTTTGCTTATTGCCACGCCCCAAACCTAGGGAGGTGTGGCCGACAGTCGGTGCCATACTCGGTCCAAGCGTACCACTCCATCACCGTGAATTGTGTAGGGATATCCCTCAACTTAGGCCAATGAGGCCAACCTGAAAGCTGATAATACCAATCGAGGTCGATGGGGCCATATTCTGAATCATCTGAAAATAATGTCTCTCTCATCTGAGGGTAAACATACCTAAAAGCTCATATACATAACTGTGCAAGCCGACGAGGCTGCCATAAACGTCTACAACCAACAATACCAAACTGAACATGTACACAGGGCTGGCAAGGCCATAATACTGATATACAAAATATACATGACTCATCTACAAGCCTCTAGAGATAACTGAACTGTATCATCGTCGGGACATGGCCTCGACCTACCCATCAAACCTGTATATATAAAATGGACTCCAAGGTCTAGACCTGGTAACTCTGAGGAAGTGGAGCTTACCGAGCAAGCTGATGTTTGACTCTGTCTACAGGGAAGGTCCATCCAGCTGTCTACCAGGACCTGCATGCATGAAGTGCAGCGTCCCCAGCAAAAGGGATGTTAGTACTAAATAATGTACTGAGTATGTAAGGTAACAAAATAACTAAAAGCTGAAATTGAACTGATAATATAATAATTGAAAGTAACTGGGAGTCAAAGATAATCTGAAGATATGCTTACCTGCTGATACTGACTCAATTCTCTCAATATAGTAAGTAAAATAGATGTTCGGCCCTATAAGGCTCGATATGTGTAACTGCTCTACCGTAGTAGCTCGCCCATAGGCACTCGGTCATATTAGGCTTTGTATCTCGGCCATTCTGGGCTCACTCATAGGCGTTTAGCTACAGTATGCTCGGTATATAACTTACCATCTGCTCTCTTGATTGGAAGAAGACAATACTTAACTGAATATAAAGTCCCGATAAGGGAGAATACTATAACTTATGAGACTAGGATAATGTACATAAATTCAGGAGTACGAACTTCTCTTTATGTCTCGTTATCAAACGCATGTAGTTATGATATCATGCCAAAATAAAGGAAAGGTTTAGCCTTAACATACCTTATAACAATCTGTCCAATTACCACGTTAAACTCTTCTCGTCGCACCTTAATCTACAACAATGATAATAATACTATCATTAAGTTACAGAAGGTACAACTATCACACAACGAACGATAAGCTTATTTTATAATAAAACGGGTAGCATCTACCCTATAATCTTTACATCCTCCCAATTCAACATCACACCAACAATAAAAAGAACACAATAATAACAGCATGTATACATCATTTTCCACCTTATCTCCACCACAAAATACCACAAAATATCACACACACCTTAATCACTTCATACACAAAACGATAACCATAGTAGTGTCAAACAATCTGAAAATATACGACGAACAACCAACCCACCATTTTGCCATTATGTGATATTTATCCACACCCTTTCTCCTCCAAAACTCCATAAAATAGCAGCAAAATAGACAACCCAACAACAACATGAAACAGCCCACAAAACACTCCACTACAAGTTGAATAACTCAAACTCACGACTTCCGATCATCGTCCCGTGAGTTCTTACAATTATTGAACAAATTTCTCTAATTTTATAGCAGAAAAAATGGATGAAAGAGGGCAGTATACTTTCCTTATTTGGTGAATGTCTTGGCTTTTTTATTGGTTCTTCAACCCTTAGGTTTTCCTCCAACTAAAACTTGAAAAGAAGAGAAAATCATTTAGGATTTTTGATGGTAGGCTATAATTGCGTATTTTGGTCATTGATTGCACTCTAATTCGCTGCAGTATTTGAGATTTAAATAGTATTATTTTGCACTGAGTGTGTGTTTTATGCTTTGTAGGAGCGATTCCGAGTTACGATGAGGTTGTGGAGATAATTCGAGATATTTTGGACCTTTGAAGTTTGAGTAAAAATCCAATGATTAAGTTGGGATCGTGTTCGGGGATCAACAGGAAATAGTGCACTTAACGGGAGAAACGAAGAGTGAGCAGGAGGCCCAGGTGTGTGGCCATGCATGAGACCCCTCCAGCGTGCACTTGAGCGTGCAAATGAAGTAGTACACGGGCAGAAGTGCGCGGCCATATGCACGATCACAGGCCCAAGTGCGCAGCCGCGCACGTCCAGTTCCGAAAACTTTTCCCAAGCCTATTTTTGTAATTTCGGATGCGACTCTTTTTGACCTATATGAAGCCCAACTCGTCTAAAAATAGGGTATCTTCGATTTTGAGAGCAACTTTTGGAGAGAGAAGATGGAAGGAAGCAACGGAAACGCAAAATACTTGATCCAATTCATTCAATACGGAAGTTTGTTTGGTTCTGGGAATTGTAATGTCTTCTTGTTCTTCTAACACTCTTGTGATGAATAACTTCTCCACTATGGAGTAATCATTCTTAGGGTTGTTGACGGATGTCGTGATTCAACTATTATTTTGGGTTTTACTCTTTGTTCATCGTCTGAATTCATTGAATGAGTTATTAACTGAATTGCACGGCTAATTGTGGTATTACTTTAATCGAAAGAGAAATGTTGCTGCGATTTGCATTGGACCATATTGTTTGGGTTAATTTTACGCCTCTCATAGGTAATTGAAAGAGCTTAGAGAGTTATCAATTAACCCAGTTTAGAAGAATAGTCGAGATGCGTTCTTCAAAAGATCATTCATTCATTGTATTTGTGCATATGTTCATAGGACCTGTTATTAGGTTGATTAAGGGGGCTCTCATTCATTCGGAAGAAGAATTTGAATCCCTAAGGTAGCCTAATCATTTATTGAAATCGAATGAGTCAATAGAAGTTAAGAGTGAACTTAACACAAAGTTACCTGGAATAATAGTTGATCACATATCCTATCACAACCCTTACTTCTCACCTTGATATTCAATCGTTGCTACTGAGTCATTAAATTGCCACTAGTTTCTTAGAATAGATAATTTTAGTTTTATTAGTAGTCGATAATAACATAAATCAAGGGTTTATTATCCTGGATAGTGTTGAGCTGAAGATTTATTAGAACATTATTTAAACCAATCCCTGTGGAGACGATTTAACACTATACTATCTTTGACTAGCGAGCCTAAGTTTTATACACCGATTTTGCGCTCGTCCGTTTTGTGTTGAATATTTGGGAGAATTTGAAGGGGCTTATCTCTAATTGTTTTGCTCTATAATGAGTGTAATCTGAAGGAAATCAACCCTTAAAGGGCTCTTTGGCTGAACCAAAGCAAGTAGGTGACTTGTTACTTATCGGTCTGTGCATTCTCACAAAAATATAAATATCACTTTACTCCGATGTCGTATCAATGAACGGGTTAATTAATTAGAAACTAGACTCGTAGATATTCAATTTGGTAGGTGTATCATCCCGTACTTCCAAGTATATTAGGAGAAAAGCCCAGCTATATTTAACCTAATTTTCAGCACATTTATGAATGTAACTTGTGATGACCTTTGCCAACTTTTGTTCCACAACTCGCTTGACTTCAAAATGTAATACACGACTATCATACAACTAAAATAAATCATAACATAACCTCCTTATCGTGTTAAGCACCATAGTCACATCCCAAAAGTACATGTTATAACATTTCCAACTTGTCGACTTTCGACGAAACTTATTTTCTTCGATTCGTTTAACTTCTAAGCCTTACAACCCTCTTGGTACTTGTTATTCATGATATTATATATTTGTAACCTCCAAGGTAAAATGATTAACTTACGTTATATAATTTCAAAGATGATCTCATTTCTAAGCTTACATCAATTGACTTACGACGTACTCTCACGTACGAAAATATGGGGTGTAACATCATTCCCCACTTTGGAACATTCGTCATCGAATGTTGACTGATGCGCTTGTCAGTTTCATAACCTATAGCTCTTACGAATACTTTAATATTGTCCTTTCCATCTAGGCAACTATTTTATGAATAAATCCAAAAGTCAGGGCATTCCCCCCTTTAGTCCTCTTTCTCACACCACGACTTATGGTAGGAATTCTTCCCATCTCGTGATTGTTGCTACCTTCTGTCATGCACCCTGTACGACTCTTTCCTTGTATGTGCACCTATGCGACTCTCCTCTCCTTTTTCCTCCAGCTTTTAGCCAATCTCTAGGCCCCACCTTATGAACATATACAAAACTATGACAAGTTGTCCCTCTAGGCATTTGTAGGTGTACTAAAGTTCTTCGCTTGGTACTTTGTCGAAATTACAACTATTGTTATATCTTGTTTCATAGCCTTGGTTATCTCCGCTTATGGCTTTACTACATCTAGGTAGGTTATATTATACCATAACACTTGCTTCGATTTAGTATTACCGAGGTCTGCTACTCAACTCCAGGTTACCCTCTCACTACTTATCCTATACGTATAAATCTAAGTCTTTTAATGCTTCCTTATTACTGTTCATCCAAAGAATGGCATCCTAATCTCCTCTTATACTTTCGAACTTTTATCCATCTATTGTTGATTCACCTTAATGTTTATCTATAATCTACCACTGATAACTTGAAACCTCTTACGTAATACATTGTCACTAGGGCTCATTTCTCATCGGGAAATATCTGAAGTGATTTGTCTGATCCACCTAGGGATGATACTATACTTGAATAACCATATTTTATAGCATCTCAACGTGATTCACCTTATGGGAGTATTTTAATCCCGTGCAATTCATGAAATCCCTTTTCTTTGAATCATTACCCAATCAAAGTCCTAAACGTCATCCTCTCATATATCACAATTACACCCTTATTCTACTATCAAGGCAACATTTCATCTCTTCTAAATACTCCTAGTCTTAGACTTTTCCGCGTTTGTTCAGGCTATATAGAGCTTTCTATAACTTATGAAACCATCAGCTCTCTTGTTTTTATGGGCTTAATCCTGAGGCCTTACCTAGTCTTGTCACCTTCTCACTCGCCTTTTCTTATCCTTACTTTTGTCTACCTAAAATTTTGTCGTTCTACCATACTTTAGCTTGCGACCTACACATATTTATTTAAACTACTCTCAACCTTCCTTTAACTTGCTAGCACCATAGGTTTCCTTATGTTATTTTGGAACTTCAAGCGAGACATCACGTCATCTCTAACTCTTATTTACTCTCTTAACTACACCTCTCGGTACCTAGAAATCATAGTCTGAAATATATGCTACTAACGACACCACTATCATTGTTGGATACTGAATCACGTCACTTCCAGTCCTCTATCTGAAATCTAGACTATTCACAACTTCTACACTTGAGAATCTCGCACCGTCTTTACTTTTACCTTACTTACCTTTAAATCTTGTATCGTATCTTCTATCGCTTTCATAACCTCCCTTCCACATAGGTGGAATTCACATCCACACCTTAAAGCTCTATTATAATTCTTATACCTCTGGTGCATACACAATTTGGCGAGAGCTTCATACTGACTTCTTATGAGGCTGGTACTCTTCTAACTAGCTTTATCATAGAGTTATTATAGAGTATGGCCATTATACTATCTCTCTTGTACTTCTGATATTAAAAGTGATTCTGCAATATTTTGAGTCATAATTTCTATAATTATCTTGGTCTAATAATCAAACTCTGGATTCACTTAACTGACGTAACTCTTTAGTTTCCTCTTCTCTCTCAGACTTTAAGTAGGCTTAATCTATCTTCCGATATGTGTCTCAACGTATTAGTTATTACTTTGGCCTTTCGTGGACACAATAGAACATACATGATATAACCTTCTAATAATTCAAGCCTTTGTCTGTGACGTGGACTCAATTCTTTCTTTTAACTTATACCATAGCCTCCTATAACTGTAAGAATGTCAATATATATGTTGCATGGATAAAACTCTAAAATCTTAAGTGCGCTCATAATGTGACAAACTTTGGGTCATAGATCGAAGCCTTCTCAGTTATCTTTAAATGTAAGCAATTACTCTTTCTGGTCGTTCTGCCACTTGTTGCATGAATACTTGGCTTATTGTAGTGCCCACACATATTGGAATTCTGTGCAACCTATATGATCTCGAATATTACTTTTGATTTTACTTCCCGTTCATTAGTCATAATAGGTGCCACTTTCTTATAGAGTGCATACGATGTTGTAGTGAGACTGTTGTTACAAGATCATTTCTTTTTAGGTCACTATGCTTAGGTTGAAGGCTTCTTCTTTATTTCCTTAGCTAGTCTTTAGTTGTAGCACTTAGGGATGACCCTCTAACTCTTGTAAAGCTGTAAGCTTATTACATCGTATACCCGACAAAAGTTTTGATATTCTTACTTACCTATATTTATCCTTAGTTACTTACCTCTGCACCATAGTGCTCGTAGGGTTACTTCTGAGCTAAAATTTTGATTGTCTCCCCAGTGGCCCTCTCGTTTATTCCGTAACACTTATATAGTACATTTAACTACCCCAACTTCTATCTGAATATTTCTCAAGGATTACGATGTCATATCTGTGAGACTGAATTCCCTATGTTGGGGTTCACTACGTTTACCTTGCACGATTTATTGATTTATCTTTATCCTCTTGTCTAACCATAACTAGGCTCTTGTTGAATCAACTACTAACTACTCGTTGGTCCATTCTCATATCTATATCCCGTGTAATTCTCTTGGGTTATGTCATTTGTCTTAACTTACCCCTCGCACTGGTTCCTTATGTATGATGTGTCCATTCACACTTGTTTATCAATAACATCCTCGCTGGGAACACTTACTGCCTCTCCCCAGCATCGTGTTTGCATAATGTTATGGAGTCGTAACATATCTGTAGGATCTGAATAAATGAAATCTCATTCCTTTCGCCTTTTTACCGCATTCTTCCTTTACTATTCCATAATTACCTGAACCACTTAACTCTGACTTAATACCATATCATACCATCTTCCCCCCTTTAGGGGAGTATTAACATTTAATGCTACAAAGATTTACATATAAATATTTTACCTCTTCATCTTCGGTGTCTTTCCAGATTTTCAATAACCCTTACTCCGCTTGCGGTAACCCTTCCGTACCAGTGATAACTGAATTTCTTATGAACGAGAGTGACACCTAGGGTACCCGACACACTTAGTCCCTTAAGATTAACTCTGCTCACAGTGCTTTCTTTGGGGACGTGTCTTCCTGAGTGACCTTTAAAGGTTATTCTTCTATTATCCATTATTTTATTGCTGGAACGCGATCTCTGAAATTCTCACTATCAAATTCTTCGATCCCTAGTTCATTTTTATTTTATCTTGTTTACTAGCCCCTACTAATTTATATTACTCCTGGGGTCTATCTTAGCCTTCTGGTAATCATGTTGGAGTCACCAACTCATTCCTCGAAATAAGGATATGACTTTATGGTATATACTCTTTTATTGTCTCATGGTCTGCCACCTATTGTCTTTTCCTTCACTTGACTATAGAGTCTGTCATCCTGTCATATTTTGATTTATCGTTATCACCCATTTATCACATCTTAATCATAATGTTTCACTTACTCTCTTCTTATTCTCATGGTAATATTTCTGTCTATCACTTTATTATGAAAACTTCAACAAAATATTCTTTCGCTTTTAGCTCCCCTTGCTGCATCCACTGGCTCTTCGGATCGCCTAATATTCTCTCTTTACTTGGGACGAGAGCCATACGGTGGTAAATAATTATCCCTTCTAGGATTCCACTACCTATCTTCTAAAATTTCTGAACATTCTTGTATTCATATCTGACTGGACTATTCTATGGTGCACCACCTCGGTGTCTAACAAATAAAACTATTACCATGTTTGCAATATCCTTCGGAAATATCAGCTAACACAAACAATCCAACCACCGTTTTGGGTTACTCTAACCCCGTCTGGATCCTGATATCCCATCCTTCTTTTAAACTATATATGTTAGCTCACATAGGGTATAACTGAGATGGGTGTGGCCAATTGTACATACCCATGTTATTGTTAAAGGTAACTCAGGATGCTTATATTTTGTTGCTTGAATTGTAAAAATTGATAATATTCATTAACTGGGTACCTCGTACCCTTTTTCACCTTGCTTATGTCACCTGTTGAAACTTATACTTTTACCTTCTGATACTCCCATGGCCTACTATTCACGGGGTGTGTTTGATACTCCCATCTTATGGTCTTAAGCTGGAAATTTGCACATCTGGTATGCACGATCTGGTAGGGCCTCAAACAGGGCTACGTCCTCAAGAACTTTCTCTCTACTAGTGCCCTTACCCGCTGCTATATTAGCCCTCTGGCTAGCTATAATATTTCAAATTGCAAGCATCTCTATATCATTTACAAACATAACTCCTGGATAGAACTCTTGTAACTCAGCTCTATAGCACGATTTTGATTTGGGGAAGTGTGGCCGGCACTCGGTGCCATACAAGGGCTGAGCGTACCACTCTATAACCGTGAACTGTGGAGGGGTATCCCTCAACTTAGGCCAATGAGGCCTACTTACAAGCTGGCAATAACAATCGAGGCCGATGTGGATATATTCTGAATCATCTGAAAATAATGTCTCTCTCATCTGAGGGTAAACATACCCAAAATCTCATATACATAATTGTAAAGGCTGACGAGGCCGCCATTAACGTCTACAGCCAACAATACCAAACTGAACATGTACACAGGACTGGCAAGGCCATAATACTGATATACAAAATACACAGGACTCGTCTACAAACCTATAGAGATAATTGAACTGTATCATGGTCGGGACAGGGCCTCGACCTACCCATCAAACTTGTATATATAAAATGGACTTCAAGGTCTAGACCTGGTAACTCCGAGGAAGTGGAGCTCAGCAACAAAGCTGATGTTTGACTCTCTCTACTAGGAAGGTCTATCCAGCTGTCTATCGGGACCTGTAGGCATGAAATACAGCGTCCCATCAAAAGGGACGTCAGTCAAAATAATATACGCAGTATGTAAAGCAACAAAATAACTGAAAGTTGAAACTGAACTGATAATATAATAATTGAAGTACCTGGGAGTCAAAGATAATATGAAGATATGCTTACTTGCTGATACTGACTCAACTCTCTCAATATAGTAAGTCAAATATATGTCCGGTCCTATAAGGCTCAATAAGTGTAACTGCTCTGTCGTAGTAGGCTCGCTCATAGGCACTCAGCTATACTGGAAGAAGACAATACTTAACTGAATATAAAGTCCCAATAAGGGAGAATATTATAACTTATGAGACTAGGATAATGTAAATAAATTCAGGAGAACGAATTTCTCTTTATGTCTCGTTATCAAAATCATGTAGTTACGAGATCATGCCAAAATGAAGAAAAGGTTTAGCCTTAACATACCTTATCACAATCTGTCTAATAACCATGTTGAGCTCGTCTCGTCTCACCTTAATCTATAACAATAATAATAATACTATTATTAAGTTACGGAAGGTACAACTATCGCACAATGAACGACAAGCTTATTTTATAATAAAACAGGCAACATCTCCCCTATAATATTTACTTCCCCCAATTCAACATAACACCAAAAACAACAAGAACACAATTGTTTACCTGAAAAACGGATTGAATTAAATTTGTACGTAGTTCTAAGGGTATGTGGTATAACTTGACATAAATCGTAAGAATAAATAGAAATATCAAATGTTGACTATAGAGAATGAAAAATAAGCAAAGTTGGGAAGAAGATAATTTACAGATTAGGCAAGATGAATCAATTTATCAAGCTAAAAAAGGATAACTCTTCAATATATGGGTGTATGATATCTCAGTTACAATGTATGCAAAAACTTGGTCTTTACAGAAATAATAAACATCCCCTTTATAGTAGAGGGATCTTACTCTAGATATAATTAAATATACATAGTGGGAGACCCATGATAAATCAACTTTTCCATAATTCCTGCCAGGATTCTCTCCTCTAGTGGGATTGTAACGGCTCTTGTCTATGAGCTCGATATTGACTCGAGCTCTCGGTCTTGACTCGAACTCTCGATCTTGACTCGAGCTCGATTCTGACTCGGATCCTTGTATTGATTCGGGGTTAGTGTTGGTCGGTCTCTGCCTCATAAGCTCGATAACTTCACTTTGCATCATAGTTTGACTTGGATTCAAGCTCGATAATGATATCGAGCTCGACATTGATCAGTCCCTCGGGCTTGAAGCTTGGTGACCTAACTTCGGACCTCAACTTGATACTATGAAGACGCTTCTCTGATCTAATATATTACCATTTAAACCAGTCGTACGAAGGACTAACCGGTTTTTACCGTATACAGATAGTCCCATCGTTTCTCGGGAAGGATGTAGCGAGAAACGACATGATTTCACAATGGCTCGATCAGATATAAGCTGGCGTTCACATTGGACTCGATCATGACGCACGTGAGAGCTGTCCCATCGGTTTAGTTTTTCAAGGCATTTAATGCGTGTCAGACGGTGGTCAGCCATTATCGAAATTGAACCGCCATTGTTATACCTATAAATAACCCTTTTTCACTTTTAATCACTTTTACATCTTTAAACTCTAAATTTTCTAACTTCTTTCTCACACTTTCTGAATTCACTTGCAAATCTGTGACTCTTCTCTGCAAAAACCTTTCTTCAAAAACACCAAATCTTTGTTACCTCCTTTTATTCTCGATCTTTAAATCCAAAAGAATGGCGAAAACATCAAAAATCATTCCTCAAAAATAAAAAGCTTCTTCTTCACAGTCTGCCGCCGGCAAAACACCAGTGGAGCCACGGCCTGAGGAATGCGTTCCTGGGGCGTGTGTTCTTACATCTGATTTTAAGGTCGACAAAGGCTCATCGGTTCCCGACCGATGTGAGCATGTATCGAGGTATATGTGCTCGATAACCGAGAGGCACCTCGAACAGCTAAAAAAAGATTGCAGTTGGGAGAATAAAGAAATAGTAATCCCGTCTTCTGAAGAAGATATCACCACTTACGTGAAAGGGTTTTTAAGTGTGTATACTTACCCTTTCACGTTAGGTCCCCTCGACCCTGCTATTATTGACTTGTGCCGTCAATACCAAATAACCCTAGGCCAGATCCATCCTTCTTTTTGGCGGATCGTTATTTTGATCTGTTACTTCGTTAACAAAATCAAGGGGATACCTTTCACCCTCCACCATCGCATCCGATTGCATTGTCCTCGCCTCTTTCGATGCGGGTTAATAAAACTTTAGTGTCGGGCTACCAAGGTTCTATTCTCGAGTATAGATGAGGATAGAGATCGAGGCTGGATGGGAAGGTTCGTTCGAGTAAAGACTTCGGACCTGATTCCGACTAAAAAGATGCCCTTTCCCGAGGAGTGGAACATGAAGCGTAAGTGCAATTCTGTTGTTATCTCTTACTATTTTGCACCTTCGTTCCTTTTCTCATCGATATCCCCATTTTCGTGATGCAGCGGTTCCTTGGATGTTCGGTGCAGTCCCCGATCTCAAGAACTGGGTACGAGATCTAGTTTCGACCTCCACATAGGCCGAGCGCTTGTGGCGTGATTTGTCAAAGGGCCGATGGGAGGCCACAAATCACGGTGAGCTTCTTTCTCGTATCTTTGGTAGTTTGAACGAGATGCTTTCCATATATTTAAATTAATTTTTCATGTATGTAAGTATGGGCAAAGATGCGATTTTGAGGCCCTCATCCATCGAGAAAGAGGCTTCGGCCTCTGATCCAAGGCCGGTGAAGGACAATAAGAGGAAAAAGGGCCTCCACCTCCGAAGATCCAAAACCAAAGATGAGGATGGCTCAAAAGCCGAGGAAGAATACCATTCCTTTTACTGTAGAATCAGTTCTGCATCTAAGGGATGAAGACGAAGAAGAATAAGAAAACGACGGGTCCGTGCTGGTGACCCGAATGACTAAATCCATCGATGCCCCAAAGGCAGCTGAATCGATGGTGATTTATAAAGCTCCATCTCAGACTGAGGAGATGTCGGGGGAAGGTTCGGGTAAAGTCCCCAAATCATTAGAGATCGAGGATGCTTCCCACCGAAGTCAACAAACGGTGGGTATATCGGAAGGGGCCGGTCCCGAAGCTCTCCGAACTGAGGAGAACGCTCCAAGTGAGTTGCTTGGGGCAATAGTAATCGGAGACTCGCCCACTCTCCCTGCCTTTTCCAAAGTGGTGATTCGGGAAGCCCATGCTTTGGGGGCCCTCGAGATGAGCCGATCTCATGAAGGGAAGGACCCCTTCAGTGATTTGTTACTAGGGTCGAGGACGCTGCTGGCCCTAGTGATATGTCAGGCCTTTTCTGCGAAGTGCAGCAAGCTCTGAATCGGATAAGCTTTAACTCTCTTCGTTGATATTATTTTTTATGTTTGCTATTCTTTTCTAACTTCTTTTCTACTTTTTTTGCAGGCCATGTCGGTTTATCGAGAAGCATGTTCTCGTTCTCGAGCTGAGCTATATCGATTCGAGGCCGACCTCCGACGAGCTACGTAGGAGAGAAACGCCCTCAGACTCCTTTCCGGTCAAAGAAAAGAAGAAATCAAAGGACTTCGAACTGAGTTGGCCAAGGCTCATCAAGACCAGACCGACCTGACCGAGCAGGTAATGATAATATTAAGAACTCACGTGCTTTATTCAGGATCGGAGTCTAATATTTTGATCTCACAGCTGCAGAAAAAACTCAAGACGATCGGGCAGCTTTGTGAAGAAGTTGATATAATAAGGGCGGAGACCATGGGATGGAAAGATGGCATAGACCGTCTTGCTGTAGAAAAGGAGATTGTTCGGGCCCAATTGTCATCGACTGTAAGCCAACTTCAAGGCATGAAGGAGAAGAGCTCGGTTCAAGTGAGAAGAATTGAGGAACTCGAGGCTTGGTTGGCCTCCGAACTTGCCAAGGCCGAATCTGATGCCGAAAAGGCAAAGTCCTATGCGGATGCATTAGTGGCCGTCTATCGGGCGGATGTTGAAGCTGCTCAGGTACAAACAAGAGGGGCAGCCGAGACCGCCAATACTCGAGTACATTAGGTTGCCGAACTTGCTAAATGCTGATCTCGGAAGGAGACCCTCGAAGAGATCCATGCTCGAGGCTTCGATCTTACCGAAGAGATAAAAAGAGCAAAAGAGCTTGAAGCCGATGCTGAAGCCTTGGATTTCGATGATGATGATGGTGGTGATGATGATGATGGTAATGATGGGAGCAAGAGTGGGTCCGAGAGCAGGGAGGAGCCCGATGGAGAAGAGACTGCCCCCGTAGATAACCAAGAAACTTAGCCCTTAGTTTTCATTTTGGTTTTTTTGTGTAGTGTCCTGTTCGGACATTGTAAATATTCTTGTTTATATAAAGATCTTTTCTTTTCCTGATTCGCCTCCGTTGTATATTCTTGATCGAATTTGGATCTTGTAGCCTTCATAACCGAGTGAGAGTTTGCTCGAACTCGAAATAAGAGTAGCCCGTAGGCTTAGTAGTCGAGTGAGTGATTCGAACTCGAGGTAATGTAGTATGTAGGCTTATTAGTCGAGTGAGTGATTCAAACTCGAAGTAATGTAGACCGTAGGCTTAATGGTCGAGTGAGAGTTTGCTCAAACTCGAAATAAGAGTATCCCATAGGCTTAGTAGTCGAGTGAGTGATTGGAACTCGAGGTAATGTAGCCCGTAGGCTTAGTCGAGTGAATGCTTGCTCGAACTCAAAATAAGAGTAGCCCGTAGGCTTAGTAGTCAAGTGAGTGATTCGAACTCGAGGTAATGTAGCCTATAGGCTTATTAGTCGAGTTAGTGATTCGAACTCGAAGTAATGTAGCCCGTAGGCTTAATGGTCGAGTGAGAGTTTGCTCGAACTCGAAATAAGAGTAGCCCGTAGGCTTAGTAGTCAAGTGAGTGATTCGAACTCGAGGTAATGTAGCCCGTAGGCTTATTAGTCGAATGAGTGATTCGAACTCGAAGTAATGTAGCCCGTAGGCTTAATGGTCGAGTGAGAGTTTGCTCGAACTCGAAATAAGAGTAGCCCGTAGGCTTAGTAGTCGAGTGAGTGATTCGAACTCGAGGTAATGTAGCCTGTAGGCTTAGTAGTTGAGCGAGTATTGCTCGAACTCGTTGATTTACCTTAATCCTGTTTGCATAATAAATCTCAAAATAGAGGAATTTTTCTTGGATATAAGATATCGGTAAAAAACTTTCTTTGTAAGTCATTATACATGTTTTCATGTTTTGCGTCAGGGCTCGGGCCAACTACATGAGCATGGTTCGTTTTGACCATTTGGCTCTTACAATTTTTCCTATCGGAACCCTGTTGTTATGAAGTAACTTTCTTGCATCGAACTTGATATATTTGAGGGCTAATCCCCCCCCAGTATTCGAGGTCGATTGTAAAGAGGCCTCGGATACTGTTGAATTGTTTCTAAGTTAGCACGATCAATGGTTGCCTCATTAAAAATCTTGCCGAAAAACCTGTTTGGGATAAAACCGGTCTAAGGGAAAAAGAGTGTAACGCGTGCTTTCAGACCTAGGGCTTCGTATTGAAGGATCCATCCTTGCTCCTGATCAGACTACTGCAAGGGTTAGTTTCGAAATATAAACGAATATGGGAGGGTCATACCTTAGCAGTAGTATCATTTTAGGTGCGATACATTCCAATTGCTTGATAGTTGTTTGCCGTTTATAATACCGAGCTTGTAGGATCCTTTTCCGACGTTTTTGAGAACCTGATATAGTCCTTCCCAGTTTGGACACAGTTTTCCTTCGTTTGGATTTTGGGTACTGAGGGTGACTTTCCTTAGCACTAAGTCCCCGATTTTAAAATGGAAAAGCTTGGTTCTTCGATTATAGTATCTTTCGATCCGCTGCTTTTGGGCGGCCAATCGGACGAGAGTGGCTTCTCGGTTTTCATCCAATAATTCGAGGCTAGTATTCATAGCCTCATAATTTGACTCTTCTATTGTATATCAAAACCTGGCACTGGGTTCTCTGACTTCGACTGGAATCAAGGCTTCAGAGCCATATATTAAGGAGAATGGGATTGCCCCCGTACTGGGCTTTGATGTTGTTCGATACGCCCAAAGAACTTCGGGTAGGATTTCTCTCCATTTTCCCTTGGCGTCGTTCAACCTTTTCTTTAGATTTTGAATGATAGTTTTGTTCGTCGATTCGGCCTGTCCGTTCCCACTAGGGTGATACGGTGTTGATAATATCCTTTTTATCTTATGGTCTTCGAGGAATTTCATCACTTTGCTGCCGATAAATTATTTCCCATTGTCACACACTATTTCAGCGGGTATCCTAAATCGGCATACGATATGATCCCAGATAAAGTCTATAACCTCTTTCTCTCTAACTTTTTCGAACGCCTGTCCTTCAACCCATTTAGAGAAATAGTCAGTCATAAAAAAAAATGAACTTAACTTTACCTGGGTCCGATGGCAGAGGGCCGACGATATCTATTCCCCATTTCATGAATGGCCATGGGGATAGGACTGAGTGAAGTTGCTCTCCGAGCTGATGGATCATCGGTGCAAACCTTTGACATTTGTCACATTTTCGAACAACTCCTTTGTATCTTTGTTCATATCGATCCAATAATATCCTGCTCTGATTATTTTTCGAACTAATGAATCGGTACCGGAATGATTTCCACAAGTACCCTCGTGAATCTCACGTAGGACGTAATCGGTGTCCCCTGGTCCTAAGCATACTGCCAATGGTTCATCGAATGTCCTTTAGTATAATGTTCCATCTGCAGTCAATATGAACCAAGCAGCTTTGGTTCGTAGAGCCCTCGAATTTTTAGGGTTCGATGGGAGCTTTCCGTTCTCCAAGTATTCAATATACTTATTCATCCAATCCCAGGTTAAGCTTGTAGAGTTTATCTCGGTCTGACCTTCCTCGATCATGGATCTCGAGAGTTGAACGACAGTCCCTGAGCTGATCTCATCTTCCCCAGCCGATGATCCCTAATTTGAAAGTGTATCGGCCTCACTGTTTTGTTCTCGAGGTACATGCTGTAAGGTCCATTCTTTGAAACGATGCAAAGTTACCTGCAGTTTATCCAAATACCTTTACATTCTATCTTCTCGAACTTCGAAGGTTTTGTTTACTTGATTTACCACCAGCAAAGAGTCACACTTGGCTTCAATGACTTATGCACCCAAGCTTTTAGCTAGCTCGAGACCTGCAATCATGGCCTCTTACTCGGCCTCGTTGTTAGTCAATCTAGTAGTTTTGATAGATTGTCTAATAGTGTTACCCGTGGGCGCTTTAAAAAGGTTCATCTGATTATGGGAACAAAAATAACAAACAACATATCACCTCTCATTCTCATTGGTTGTCACTTGTTTGGAACAAACAACTAATATTCCTACAGTGGTTCTCGAGAAAATGATCAAAATGGTCCCTAATGTGTGGGGGTTGGACCATTTTGGTCCTTGATATATAATACCTAACGAAAATAATTTTTAATATCTGACAAAAGTTAACAATTCAGGTCCTTAAAATCTTAAAACTGTTATAAAATAAAAGCAACTTAGTAAAACATGAACAAGACATGTTGTTATGAAATAAAAGCAATTTAGTAAAACATGAACAAAAGTGGAGATAGAGAGAAGGAAGAGATTTTCTTCTTCAATTGTGTGTATTTTCCTATCTATTACAAGGCCTTTATATAGGCATGAAAAGTGAAGAAAAATATGTCATTGAATATGTCATTAAGCATAGAAATATGTCATTAAGCATTTGAGAAGATCATGGAGGAAGAGTAGACATCCACCATAATTTGATTTTTCTTATAACACTCCCCTTTGGATGTCCATAGATAATGTGCCTCGTTAAAACCTTATTAGAAAAAAAAACCTATGGGAAAAAAGTCTAGTGAAGGAAAAAGAGTACACATGTTTAGAAATACGCCTTTTGATTGCCTCGTTAAAAACCTAGCAAGAAAAACCCAGTGGGACAAAACCTTGTAAGAAAAAAAGAGTACAACGCGTATTAACTCCCCCTGATGAGAGCATCAATTCACATCCTTGAGCCTTCGCATCCCAATCTTGTACACTAGTTTATTGAAGGTTGACGTCGGTAGAGATTTGGTGAACAAATCAGCCATATTATCACTTGAACTGATCTGTTGCACATTGATATCACCATTCTTTTGAAGATCATGTGTGAAAAATAATCTTGGTAAAATGTGCTTTATCCTATCCCCTTTTATGAATCCTCCCTTCAACTAGGCTATGCATGCTACATTGTCTTCATACAAAATTATGGGTAGTTTGTCACACTTCAAACCACATTTATCTCGAATAAGGTGTATTATAAACCTCAACCATATACATTATCGACTTGCTTCATGAATAGCAATTATCTCAGCATGATTAGATGAAGTAGCCACGATTGATTGCTTAGTCGATCGCCAAGATATGACAGTGCCTCCATATGTAAACACATAGCCTGTTTGAGATCGAACCTTTTGTGGGTCATATAAATACCCAGCATCGGCATAACCAACAAGATCAGGACTGCAATTATTGTCATAAAATAATCCCATACCGGTAGTCCCTTTTAGATACCGCAATATGTGTTTGATTCCATTCCAATGTCTCCTTGTAGGAGCAGAGCAATATCTTGTTAAGACATTAACTAAAAAGTTATGGCAGACCTTGTAATGTTAGAAAGATATATTAGTGTACCAATTGCACTAAGATATGGTACGTCGGGACCAAGAAGCTCTTCATTATTTTCATGAGGTCGGAATGGATGTGCTTTATCCATATAAAATCTCTTTTAAATCATTTTAGTGTATGTTGATTGATGGACAAAAATTTTATCTTTCATATACTCAATTTGTAGACCACGACAAAATTTTGTCTTTCCAAGATCTTTCATTTCAAATTCTTTCTTTAAATAGTCTACTACTTTAGGAAGCTCTACTGCTTTAGGAAGCTCCCTATGAGTTCCAATGATATTTAAATCATCAACATACACGGCGATTATAACAAATTTAGATCCATATCTTTTTATAAAGACACAAGGACAAATTGAATCATTCTTGTACCCTTCTTTCAACAGGTACTCACTCAGGCGATTATACCACATGCGCCCTAATTGTTTCAATCCGTATAAGGATTTTTGAAGCTTTATATAATAAATTTCTTGGAAACCTTAATATGCTTCAGAACAAATTAAATCCTTCAATAATTTTCATTATACGCATATCACGTTTTTCTTGTATTGCCAGATTAAAACCTGAAATGGCGATATCCACCACAGGAGAACATGTCTCCATATAATCAATGCCAAGATATTTACAAATATTTTTATGACACAAGTCGTCTTTATGTCTA
This sequence comes from Nicotiana tomentosiformis, assembly GCF_000390325.3. NCBI lineage: Eukaryota > Viridiplantae > Streptophyta > Magnoliopsida > Solanales > Solanaceae > Nicotiana > Nicotiana tomentosiformis. The sequence goes on along the minus strand of NC_090822.1, from coordinate 67,221,237 downwards.
TCGACTTGACCCTTTTTTTTCGCACAAGAACACATTTATACCTTCACTGGCTTTATACTTTCAGGTGTTGGGACTATCCGTCCAACTTCATATTTTTCATGTGAAATTAATTTTCATTGCGTATTTTTCATTTGGACAATCATTTATCTGTCCAAATTTTATGACAGATTTGAGCTCAAGATCCTCGTCAATATTAATAATATTGAGCGCTACATTATATTAACAATATCATCGGCGATCATTTTATATCGGTTCTACTATTATCCAATAAAGACATAACTCATTGAGATCTCTTTATCTTATTATTTTCAGGTACTTGAGCCTCTCCCATGAGGTCTTATGAAGTGTTATGTCGTGGTGCTCTTCTAGAGCACTTGCCTCCTTATTATGACCATCTTGAACAGTTGCTTATCTCCTTCTTCAAGGAGTTTTATCTTTGGAACCGATTAGTCTATTATGCTTTATGCATGCCATGGACTCTATTAATTATGAACTTTATTTTATTTTGAGCATTAACAGCTGAATATGACATTTAGCTTTAGGTCAGCAAATACATCTGACAATATTTTGCAAATAAATTATCAATTGAACTTCAAGTTCACATTTTCTCGTACGAGGATCTCGATGTACTCATAATAATTCATTACATGCATTACTTTTTTCAGCTGCCCATTTTCTCCTCCTATTGTTGGAATCACCAACACATATCCCTAGTCTTATTTGGGGATCCATCTTTGTGCATTGTGGTGGAATAATTAAATCATATAGCACATTCATATTTCTAGATGGAAATTATTTGGTTCCTGACCCTGAACCGATTGTGATAGGGAGAACTTATCATAACTTGGCTAGATGCGTATAAGTGTTGTTGTATATTAAATAATACATCACATACCAAATTTTATTTTGGCAATTTTGTTCTCATAACCAATGGTTTAGATATAATTGGAGGCATACAATTTCTGCTGAACCAACTTGGATTTAAACCAGTATTATCAAGATAAATCATCATAATTTATATTCTGGAACTGTGCTCTAATAATTTGAGCAATTAATCTTGCAAAAGTCAAACTACAAGTTGATAACAAATGCACATGTGACCATAGAATAAATGCATCTATTAAAATCATATAATAGTAAACGGTCCACATGGAAGGTGACTGAGCTCATATATTTATCACCTTTTATTCGTTCCAGAAATAGATTCAATCCCAACCTTAACTGGTATATCATGAGAATAAGAAGCATAAGAGAATTCTTGAAGAATCTTATATTTCTTCAATATATGCCAATGTAATTCTCAATTAATTTTTTCGCATCATAATTGAACCGAGATGGTCAACCGGTCATGTCAACTAATATTTATTTCAGTAAACCTCTAGTTTACTTGTGTCTTGTGATTGCATCATCATGCTTATACTTATGTAGTACAAATAGAAGAAAAGTCAGGTAACCTTTTATATTTACCCGGTATGATTATAGTAATATAAAGATATTCAATCTTCTTTTCATTTATAGTCTCAATATGCCAACCACTTTGGCTAATATATTTGTAAATCAAAATATTTCTTTTGAGACTTACTACAATATTAATGTCATGAACAATTTCATTCTTCCATGTAGTAACAAATTAGTTCTTTCAGAGCTCTTTACTGCTTTTGTACTACACGATCTTTTCTCACACCATCCATATAATGAATGTCTCCTTCACAAAAGAATCATATCATAATAATTGTCATGTTCAAAATCATCACAAGCAAAATAATTTCTTGCTTTAATTTTGATTTTAATAACTTTCATAAGGCATGACAAAATATTTTTGGCGTATCACATGCATGCGATCAATGATATATTCATGTAACTACACAATAATATTCATTATCTTTCTTTATCTCAAACCTCTCTTAGAGGTGAGTTGTAGTATTTATCCAACTATGCACAAGTACATTATTATGCATAATCTTTATCATATATATATTTTCTTATTCACTTTCAGGAATGAGTATGCAATCTCAATATTTATCACAAGTCACATTCTCTTCAATGAATTTCTCCCTTTTTATAATTACCATAGTGATAACTATTATTATTTTGGCCTTTCGCACGCCCACATTCACTGGTCAACCACTTGTCTTTATTTAGACTTATCATGCACTGCTATCACATTCATTTCAAGAATGAAGCAAATCAAGTGGGACAAGCTTCATGTTTTTTCATGAAAATTATATTTTTTTCTTTAGTTATTATTATTATCAATATGGTGCATTAGGACACAAACCCAATGCCTTACCCATATAAAGGCATGCTAGGCCATAATGCGTTGGAACTTGAATCCAACGTATTTTCATCAACATAGTGCGTTGGGACTTGAACCCATCGTCTTACCCTCAATCTTTGGCATAATAGGCCAAAATTCACTAGGACTCGCACTCAAGCCTTTAAAATATTATTACTTCATAATTATAGACATAAGTAAATTAACTTTCAAGAAGACATATATAACTATTTCAATCTTGAAACAGTTCCTCTGCAACAAAAATGCTAGTTAGGATATATGTCAATTTTGCTTTCAATGAAATACATCATGTTATGGTAAAAATATTATTACTAAATTACCTTAATAGTTATCTATCATAGTATGTAAAAGGTCAGAACATATATATACGTTGGAATATTATCTTTGTCCTATAAGAGATGTAATAAATAAAGACATACCTTTTCAGTTCTTTATTTCATTGGATACAATTGAAAAAAATATTTTTACTAAACATTGCACATAAAGTTAATGCAAAGATATGAAAGTATGAATGAGTTTAGATGGATGTAAAACTTATCTTTGTATTATCATCCAAGACATTTTAATTATACTTGATCTCATTGTCTTCTTATAATTTACATAGTCTTGACGTAGAAGATCATGAAATGAGCAATTCGTGCTGATAACGTGTTATAAAATAAAAGCAACTTAGTAAAACATGAACAAGACATGTTGTTATGAAATAAAAGCAATTTAGTAAAACATGAACAAAAGTGGAGATAGAGAGAAGGAAGAGATTTTCTTCTTCAATTGTGTGTATTTTCCTATCTATTACAAGGCCTTTATATAGGCATGAAAAGTGAAGAAAAATATGTCATTGAATATGTCATTAAGCATAGAAATATGTCATTGAATATGTCATTAAGTATTTAAAAAGATCATGGAGAAAAAGTAGACATCCACCATAATTTGATTTTTCTTATAACAAAAACTAATTACAAAAGCCTACTAAAATTAACGTTGAGTTCCATATCTGCAACTCACTTTCTTCTGTCAAAACACAGCCTATCATTTTTCTTGTGAGTTGACACTCGTGCATGTGAATTAAGTGTCTTTATATAGTTGCTTCTGGTTGTTGGGTTAATAACCTATATAGTTCTGATCTAAGATTTTGTTTAATTGGGTTGAAACAGAGGCGACTGCACCTAATAGTATAAGCAGATGGATAAACAAAAGATGCGCATTGCTCGTTTTCATTTCCTTTTTTTCGGTTCTCTTTTGTTCATAACGTAACCTCAAACAAAGTCATTTTAAACGAGACGATTTTAGTAAACCGAGTTGGACAATTTTTTTTATAAATTTTCAAAAGATCTATTTGCTTAAATTATTTAAGAAATTTATCTATGTAGATTAACAAATTTTACTTTAACAAATTTAGAAATTTATTAATTATTATGAAAAATTTAACCAATTTAAAAATCTAATCACTCTAAAAAATTAGAGAAATTTAAAAATAATTACAAAGTTGTTACAAACAAAAGATACCGAAAAAGAAAGCTATAAACTTCACTAATTAATCTATACTATATTAAAATCATTAATGCCCTTAACGAAATCGTTCGCCCTTTTTACCCTTTAAAAATTAATTTTATATTGGATAACATTATAATTTAGGCTACTTTCCTAATATTTAGGATTTTAAAATCTATTAAAATTTTGTTTATTAAATTATTCCATATTTAAACTATATATAAAGTCCTATTATTTAGGATTAAAAAAAATACGCGAATAAGGAATAAATAATTAAAAATTTCTCCAACAAACTAAACCAATCCAGTTACAACATCTCTAAAATTGTATCGGACTTTCAAAAACGTATTAGTTTCCGACAATAAATGACTTTGAAGTCAAGTATGAATATACTATTTTGACATACTTTCATATCATTAATATTTGACCTCCTTTCATACTTAAATAATATTATTTCTTTATTATTTTTAATAATATTTGAAAACTACCCTAAATGAACAAATAACTAAGTATTTTCTTCTTAGATTATATGTGTAATATTTGAAAGCTACTCTCAAAATGTGTATGAACTATTAAGCAATTTTTTTCTTTGAACTTGTATTTTCTTCATACAGACCAATTTGTGTCACGACCCAATTCCATTATAGGCTGTGATGGTGCCCAACACTATTGTTAGGCAAGCCAACACTGATCAACTAGTGATTTCCCGCTTAGATAAATTTGTAAACGATAGCTTTTTCCTTATTTAAAAAAAGATTTAGGAGTTTGCAATTTTAACATAAATAAATGGAAGCAATTAGTACTAATCGTAATTATATTAGCAAACCAAAACCATAAGTCTACTAGTATGTGTGTCAAGACCTTGTGTCACAAGTATGTGGGCAATCTAGTAGAATATACAAAACAATGCTAATCTACTATCTGAAAGGAAATAGACAGAAAATAAAAGAACATAAGAGAGACTCCAGCTGCTGCAGAACGGCTCAAAAAGGCAGCTTACCGGAAAGTTTCGAGCTCGAAAATCAGTCTACGCGCCGGACTGGTGGCCAGATGCACCTGTTTCAAATCCTATACAATCAAGTACAAAAGTGTAGCGTGAGTACATAAAAATATGTACTCAATAAGTATCTAGTCTAACCCCGAAGAAGTAGTGACGAGGGGTCGACTTCGACACTCACTAGGGCCAACAATATAATAATATGTGATTCTAAATAAGCATGATATACATATCTAACAATAAACTCATAACAAGAAATAATTGTACAGTTCTTCCATCATATCTAAGAAACCAAAATACTTCCTTCGTTTTAAACAAATGATCTCTAAAACAGTACTTATACCAATTATAAAAAGGGCTTCCACTTCTATTATCACACACAAATTCCATCGAGGACGTTCGGCCCGATCCAACATAAAATTGTAAATTGTGCATTACTGAGGGTCGAATGGCGTGAAACATAGATGCATCTATTAACCTGTCGAGGCGAACGGCCAGCTCCCATGAGAGTAGTGAAAATAATCACCCCGCTCGCGGAATATACTTGTGACGCGGTTAAATATAAATATAACGTAATTTTTTTCAATTCTTTTCAAAATATTAATTTACTTGAAACCTTTGAAATCTTGAAATCCTCAACTTAGTTCCATTCAATGCAAATAAACAATTATGTTCAGATAACGGCACCCACAAAGTATGGTGTAAGCCTAGAACTACCCGGACATAATAAGGATAGTAGCTACGTATGAACTCTTGTCACTTCGTGCGTACGTAGCTCCTACAAATAATCATATATTAATCAAGTTCACCTATGGGGAAATTTTCCTCTTACAAGGTTAGAAAAGAGACTTACCTCGCTTTAAGGCCTACTTTCCGGTCCAAGCTTATGCCCAAACCCTTAATTTGGTGCCAGACAATCCAAAACAATCCAAATAGTGTAGAAACTAATCAATATAGGCCTAAAAGTTCATATCCCTACTATTTAAGTAATTTCTCAACCCTAAATGTAAGATTCCTAAAATTCACCCCCCGGGCCCACCTGCCCGGATTCCGAAAATTTTAGCCTTAGGAACATAAATATATGATTTTCATTAAGTTCCATAACCATTTTCGTGGTAAAACTTTATTTTTATCAAAAACCTAGGTTTTCCTCTAAACCCATGATTTTCACTAATTTACATGTTATAATATACCCATAAACTATGTATTAAACTCACATTAGGTAGAAATTACTTACCTCACAAAGATAGGTCGAAATTCCCTCCTTAAGAGCTCTAAATCGCCCAAGAGTGTAATAAATGACCCAAACAAAAACCTAAGTCCTAATTTTAAACTCACTGCCTAGTTGCTCCCTTTCTTCGCGAACGCGAAAGGGGCCTCGCGTTCGTGAAGGCAATTAACTCAGGCCCTCTGATGGCCCTTCATCGCGAATGCGACCAAGGTCTCGCGAACGCGGAGGCTGGCTTGGCCTACCCTTCGTGAATGCGAGGGTTGCTTCGCGAACGCGAAGGACAAAGCGGCCCCCAGCCCAACCCAGCTACTCTACGTGAACGCGAGTCGCCTCATGCGAACGCGAAGATCACGGCCCAGACCTTCGCGAACGCGGACTAGCTATCGCGAACGCGTAGCACATTTTCCCCCCAGCCCCAACTCCTTCTACGCGAATGCGATGGTCCCTTTGCGTTCGCGAAGAAGGAAACCATAACTCGGTATTTCTGGTTTCTTGCATATTACTCCGAGGGATCCGAAACTCACCCGAGCCACTCGGGACCCCATCCAAAGGCACTAATAGGTCTATAATCATAATACAGACTTGCTCGAATTCTCAAAATGCGAAAAATAACAACGAAACCAAGAATCATACCCCAAAACCCAATTAAATCAAACCTTGAACTTCAAGTTCTTCAATTTACTTGCAATGCGACGCAACGTACTTATACTACTCGGAATGAGACCAAATTTTGAGTGCAAGTCTTAAATGATATTACGGAACTATTTCCGATATCGAAATTCCATTTGGACCTCGATATCACAAAAATCCGCTCTAAACCAAATTTAAAGAACTTCAAAGTTCTTCAAGAACCAACTTTCACTATTAGGCGCCAAAACGCTCCCGAGTCATCCAAAATCCAATCCGAACATACGCCCAAGTCCAAAATCATCATACGAACCTATTGGAACCATTAAATCCAGATTTCGAGGTCGTTTACTCAAAATATTGACCGAAGTCAAACTTGGCCTTTTAAGCCAACCTTAAGGAACCAAGTGTTGCGATTTCAACACAAACTCTTCAAAATCCCGAACCAACCATCCCCACAAGTCATAAATCAATAAAAGCAAGTACAGAAAGTCTTATTTAGGGAAATGGGGTTCTAGAAAGCAAAATGACCGGTCGGGTCGTTACAATTTACCTCTTTATTTTTCGTTCATATGAACAATTTGTTGTTCTTAAAATCTATATTATAAGTATGTCTTTAAAAGTTTGGTTATTAAATTTGTTTTTTTCCTATTCTTTAAAACTTACTATGGCAAGTATTTTTATAAAAAAATATCTACCATTACGTTTTGAGATAGTAATTATTGTTAAAAAAAATAGCAATCATTAATATTTGTCTCTAATTTGTCAAATTAACTATATAATTTACCCATCGTTAATTTTTTTTCTTTTTCTAGTTGACATGTCTAGAATATATGGTATCTAGAAGATCATGTTGATACTAAATTAAAATTAAAGAAAGAGATACATAATAGATCACTAAGCTTTTAAAACTATCTTGGTCATATTCATGCTTTGCTAGGTCATTCTCTACTTTGTTGACTAAATAGGACCAATATTCTTATTTTTAAGGGCTTAAATTTTTTAAATTTTTATTGTATAATTTAAATATATTATTTAATAATTTTTACATATTTTTAATTTTTTTATATACATTGATATAAGGTCTTACGACTAATACAAATAAATAAACGAAATGAGCTTATACACTATACCAAATATTCAAAATATAACAACAACAAACAACAACAACAACAACAATAACAACAATAACAAACCTAGTGTAGGGGTTTGGGGAGGGTAGAGTGTATGCAGATCTTACCCCTGCCTTTAAAAGGTAGAGAGATTGTTTCTGGTAGACCCTCGGTTCAGGGAGGGAAAAGGGAAGGGGAATCTGACAACCAAAGCAAAAATACAAAACTAACACTAAGTAATGCAAACAGAAAACCGAAACAAAATAACAATAAAAAATAACAGGAATATAGGGATAAAAAGAAGAACTCGAAGGACGCTAAGAGAATTCAAAATATAACACAAGAAAAAAAAAATAGTAGCAAGTCTTATCACAACAGCAAGCAAAATAATTAGAGTATAACAAAAGTAATGTCATGGGCGGCTTTCCAACCATGCCCCATGACCCCTTGGACGTGCCCCGTGGCGTCCTGGCTAGCCTCCCAACGCCCGTCGCCACGGTCGGCCCCGTGGTCTCGGCAGCTCCAAGTGACAAGCGCGCATGTGCCTATGTCGCCCCACCGATAGCCATCGCCAGCGCCCATCCACAAGCAGATGCCAACAGCGCCGCGCGCGTAGATAATGCCGCGCGCGCAGACTCTGATGCTAAAGACAAAGTTGCTGCCAACGGACTTGTTGCTGCTTTGTAGAAGACTAAGTCCTTTTCATTGTAAATATAGAGTAGTTTTGCTGCATTTTCTTTAAGTGTGATTTTCCAGCTTTCATAGATCTAGTCATGTAACTTTGGTTTATTTTTTTTAAGCATTATTAAGGGGGACCAAGCAATCAAAACTTTCAAGCAAGCAAACAATTCTCTGTACTGGTGTCTCTCCCCCCCGACACCGTCTTGTTTTCTGTAATAGCTTTCATTCAATGCAATCAAGCTTTCTTTCATTCTCAATTCTCTTTTCTGCTCTCTTTCAATTGCTCATGACATTGGTTTTCCCGTACGGCACTGACAATCTAGTCTAGCGTACGGAGGGGACCTCAGTTGGCGGACAGCAACCGTACTGACATCGGTTGCCTAGCCTTACGTCGCCCTTCCAAGGAACTTCAGGAAGGCGCCGCGTAACAGTTGGTATCAGAGCCTAGGCTCGACATCGGACGAGGGATCACATTGCAATTACCACCATTTCTGACCATGGTGAATTATGGGGATCGCATCGCGACCCTTGAGGGAACGGTTGACGCATTACGGCCCATCGTGGAAATGGTGCCCGATCTAAAAACCAGCCTAGTGCAAAGGTTGGACGACCTGGACCGCAGACTCATCCAGGCCGAAGTTGACATAGAAAACATCAGCCGCGACTCTGAAGGAGACCGGCAAACAGCAGCCACAGAGGCAGCTGAAATTTTTGGTAAATTTGAGGTCCTCCAGCAGGAGCGTGCCGAGGATTTAGCCAACAGGGAACAAGAGGCAGACAGGGTGACTGCCATGCAACAAACCATTGACAACTTGACAGGCCAGCTCAATGTTGTCAATGCTGCTTTACAAGGCCTACTTCGAGGAGGCGGAAACCAATTTGGGGGTGGTGTGAACCTCGCCCCCATGGCACAAAAGCTGAAAATTCCTGAGCCAAAGCCATACAGTGGAGCTCGGAATGCCAAAGAAGTGGAAAATTTCATTTTCGACATCGAGCAATACTTCGATGCCGTGGGAAGCCTGGAAGAAGCTAAGAAGGTAGCAACTGCTGCCATGTATCTTCAGGGTGATGCCAAACTCTGGTGGCGGGTGAAGTACGAAGCCATCAAGGCAGGTGAAGATGCCCTCGACACATGGGCGGAACTGAAGGCAGCCATACGCCTACAGTTCTTCCCCGAAAATGTTGAGTACAATGCCAGGAGAAAGTTGCGGGAGCTCCGCCAGACCAAATCAGTGCGAGATTACGTGCGGGAATTCTCCGCGCTCATGCTGAACATCCGTGACATGGGGGACAAAGACAAACTCTTCACCTTCCTGGAAGGGTTGAAACCTTATGCCCGGATGGAGTTGCAGAGACAAAGGGTAGACACGTTGCCTAAGGCAATCCAAGCAGCAGAGTGCCTTGGGGATTACCAAGTGGAAGCCCGGAAGGATAGGCCTCAACAGCCTGTCCGAGGAGGATACAAAGGGGGCCAACCAAACACTGGTGGCCCTAGCAGAAGTGGAGGAGACCGGAGTGCACCCAAATCCAAGGCTCCCTCTCCCGGCAGTACTAGTACTGCATCTAACAACAATGATCGGGGGAGGAAGCCCCCCTCAGGATGTCGTCATTGCGGCGGACCACATTGGAATAATGAATTCCCACATGCACAGATGAACGCCCATCAAGCTTTTGAGGATGGGACGGATGACGACGCCGATGATGCGGGCCAGACCGAGCCAGTAGGTGCATTCAATGCAATTATTGGCTCTATTTTTGAGCCCTTAGCGGGAACCAGTGCCGGTATCCGCAAGAAGAAGGACCCCTGTCCAATTACCAGGAAAGGAAATAAGAAGGCGAATTTGAGGACTCCTCCTCATCAAGAGAGGACCTTAATGTTCGTTGACATGAAGGTAAATGGCAAGCCCATTCGGGCAATGATAGACACGGGTGCCACCCACAACTACTTAGCCTCGACTCAGGTGGAGCGTCTTGGACTAGTTGTAGGAAAGGGCAAAGGTCGTGTGAAGGCTATCAACTCACCACCTCAACCAGTGGGTGGAATAGCCAAAGAAGTACCAGTGAAGCTTGGCCCTTATGAAGGAAAGTTCAACCTGCGCGTAGTGATCATAGATGACTTTGAGTTAATAGTGGGGTTGGAATTCCTGAGACAGACCAATACCATGCCCGCACCGTATGCAGACATGCTACTGATGATGGGAGCAAATGGGGCCAAGCCCTGCATTATTCCGTGCATTCCCATGAAGATGGCAGCCGAGAACATCTCGGCCTTGCAGTTGAAGAAGGGGGTAAAAAGACATGAACCCACGTTCCTGGCTACCCTCTGCATGGAAGATATAGAACGCTCCTCGGGTCCCATTCCTGCACCCGTGAAGGAGTTACTTCTGGAATTTGAAGACATCATGCCACAAGACATGCCAAAGCGTCTTCCGCCTAGGCGAACTGTGGACCATGAGATTGAGTTGGTGCCGGGTGCGAAGCTACCTGCCCGGGCACCGTACAGAATGTCACAACCCGAACTCTCCGAGCTTTGGAGACAATTGACGGAAATGCTAGACACAGGGATCATCGTGCCCTCCAAATCCCCATACGGGTCCCCTGTGCTATTCTAAAAGAAACATGATGGTAGTTTACGACTCTGTGTGGATTACCGGGCTCTAAACAAAATCACCGTGAAAAACAAGTATCCTATTCCGCTAATGGCAGACTTGTTTGATAGACTGGGTGGTGCGACGGTATTCACCAAAATAGACCTGAGGACAGGTTATTGGCAAGTTCAGATTGCAGATGGTGATGAGCACAAGACGACCTGTATGACAAGATATGGGTCGTACGACTTCCTGGTTATGCCCTTTGGCTTGACTAACGCGCCAGCCATATTTTGCACCTTGATGAACCAAGTCTTCCGAGAATACATTGATGAATTCGTCGTGGTTTATTTGGATGACATTGTGGTATATAGCCAGACACTGGAAGAACACCTGGAGCATTTGCGGAAGGTCCTAGCCCGATTGCGGGAGCACGAATTATATGCGAAGCTATCCAAGTGCTCCTTTGCTCAGAAACAAATTGACTTCCTCGGACATGTCATCGAGGAAGGGAGGATCAAGATGGACCAGCAGAAGATTCAGGCCATTACAGAATGGCCGCCTCCTAAGGATATACATGCCTTGAGGTCGTTCCTTGGCCTATGCAACTTCTATCGGCGGTTTTGTGAAAAGTTACTCCCTCATTGCAGTGCCGTTGACAGAACTTCTCAAGAAGGCCACCCCGTGGGATTGGGGCCCCAAGCGGGCAGAGGCCTTCGACGCATTGAAGATGGCTATGTCTAGTAGCCCAGTCTTGGCCCTCCCTGACTTGGCCAAGCCATTCGAAGTGCAAACGGATGCCTCCGACTATGCACTTGGTGGAGTATTGCTACAAGAAGGGCATCCCGTAGCATACGAGAGCCGGAAACTGAAGGATGCAGAGCGGCGCTATACCGTCCATGAGAAAGAATTATTGGCTGTCGTTCATTGCTTACGCCTTTGGAGGCATTATCTACTGGGAGCCCCATTCGTGGTCAAGACAGACAACACAGCCGTTAGCCATTTCATGAACCAGCCAAAGCTGAACGGTCGACAGGCTAGGTGGCAGGAACTCCTAGCAGAATTTCACTTCAACCTGGAGTACCGAAGTGGAAAGACCAATCATGTTGCTGATGCACTCAGTCAGAGAGCTGATCTAGCATCGATGTGTGTACTCGCCGCCCTAAAGGGAAGCGAAGTAACCACCACCATAAAAGACCAGATACAGGATCTACTCATCAAGGATCCTGCTGCACAGTATTTGGTTGATTTGGTAGGACAGGGCAAGACTCGCCAGTTCTACACCGAAGATGGGTTCCTGAAGGTGAAAGGGAACCGACTTTATGTTCCTAAAGGAGGAGATCTGCGATGGGCTCTTCTTGCAGAATGCTATGATACTTTGTGGGTCGGTCATCCCGGCGAGGAACGCACCATGGCATTACTTCGCCGTGCATATTATTGGCCTCAAATGGTCGATGACGTCGCTCAGTATGTGAAGACTTGTCTAGTATGCCAGAAAGATAAGTCAGACCGCTTGACGCAGGCAGGGCTCTTGGAACCACTAGCTGTACCAAAAAGACCTTGGGAAAGCGTTTCCCTGGACTTCATCACCGGATTGCCCAAGGTCGGAGATCTCACAACTATCTTGGTTGTGGTGGATCGGTTTTCCAAGTATGCTACCTTTATAGCAGCCCCACAATATATATCAGCAGAAGATACAGCTCGACTATTCTTCTCTCATGTCGTCAAATATTGGGGCTTACCTAAAGACATTGTTAGTGATCGCGACTCACGCTTCACTAGCAATTTTTGGACCCAACTCTTTAAGTGCCTCGGGTCAAAATTGAGTCATAGCTCAAGTTTTCATCCGCAATCTGATGGCCAGACGGAGCGATTCAATGGCATGCTAGAGGAATATCTCCGGCACTTTGTGACCGGATCGCAGAAGAATTGGGTGAAGCTTCTGGATGCTGCTCAACTGTGTTTCAATTCACAAAAGAGCTCAAGTACCAACAAAAGCGCTTTTGAAATTGTTACCGGACAGCAACCGCTACTCCCACACACAGTGAACGCACCAAACATGTCAAAATCTCCTCGGGCTGCCAGCTTCTCAAAAGAATGGAAGCAAAATTTGGAGATAGTGCGGAGCTATCTTGTCAAAGCCCAAAAGCGGATGAAGAGGCATGCTGATCAGAATCGCCGCTTTGTGGAATACCAGGTGGGAGACAAAGTGATGGTCAAAATCCCAAAGCGGTACTTGTTTGCAGGGGTCCATGACCCTCGCCTATTGCAAAAATATATTGGACCCTTGTCCATTGAAAGGCGCATTGGGAAAGTTGCATACCGGGTGGATACCCCAGCTTGGTGGAAAATCCATCCTGTTTTCCATGTCAGTCTCCTGAAACCTTTTCGGGAAGATATGGAGGATCCTTCACGAAGCCAACTTAAAATACCAAGTATTCGAGGCCCCAATTCAACCGGGAAAAGGCGTGCTGAAGCTATTCTTGATGATCGAGTGATTCACGCCTCAAGAAAAGATCACCAGGAGTTCTTGGTGAAATGGCAGGGATGTGATGCAGAGGAGAATATTTGGGAGAGGGGAACAAACCTCAAAGCCTACAAGAGCCTGATTGATGATTACCTTGCAAGGAAGGCGCCGAGGACGTCGCCAACTCAGGTGGGGGAGAATGTCATGGGCGGCTTTCCAACCATGCCCCATGACCCCTTGGACGCGCCCCGTGGCGTCCTGGCCAGCCTCCCAATGCCCGTCGCCACGGTCGGCCCCATGGTCTCGGCAGCTCCAAGTGAGAAGCGCGCATGTGTCTCTGTCGCCCCACCGATAGCCATCGCCAGCGCCCATCCACAAGCAGATGCCAACAGCGCTGCGCGCGTAGACAATGCCGCGCGCGTAGATAATGCCGCGCGCGCAGACCCTGATGCTAAAGACAAAGTTGCTGCCAACGGACTTGTTGCTGCTTTGTAGAAGACTAAGTCCTTTTCATTGTAAATATAGAGTAGTTTTGCTGCATTTTCTTTAAGTGCGATTTTCCAGCTTTCATAGATCTAGTCATGTAACTTTAGTTTATTTTTTTTAAGCATTATTAAGGGGGACCAAGCAATCAAAACTTTCAAGCAAGCAAACAATTCTCTGTACTGGTGTCTCTCCCTCCGTGTCTCTCCCCCCCGACACCATCTTGTTTTCTGTAATAGCTTTCATTCAATGCAATCAAGCTTTCTTTCATTCTCAATTCTCTTTTCTGCTCTCTTTCAATTGCTCATGACATTGGTTTTTCCATACGGCACTAACAATCTAGTCTAGCGTACGGAGGGGACCTCAGTTGGCGGACAACAACTATACTGACATCGGTTGCTTAGCCTTACGTCGCCCTTCCAAGGAACTTCAGGAAGGCGCCGCGTAACAGTAATTGTGCGACTGTGAATATACTTTATCAAGGGGCGTTTCATGAAAGGTCATTACAAGGTAAACTGCTTCCACAAAATTTCATTCTCGTTACTTTTAGACAAAATTTGAACTTTGCTGGCTCAGTTCAACTGAACCCACTCCTTATAAGATGGGCCTGCCCCTGATTCTCAATAGTTTGGGAAATTTATCTGCTATACTATAATAAAAACTTATTTACCATTTTTTTTTAGGTTCCTTAAAAATTATATTCTCTATCTATATTTACTATTTATATACAAAACCTTCGTAAAGAGAGTATCCTTAAAACTAGGATGTAACTGATACAGCCCTTCCCTCTCCCCTCCCCCACGTCAGCCCCTCTCACTCTCGTGTATATCAGTTATACAAAGCCCCTAAAATCACGTTTTCTTCCCATTTTCAAAAAGATTTTGAAATATTTCTCTCCTTCATACAAATTAATCCAAATCTCATCCTCTTCACACAAATTCATCGACATTATCTCTAAAATTGCAGTAGCAAAGATTTCTCCATTGACAACCATTAAAAAGTTTCGAAACTTTGAATTCAACATTTGGGTTTTACGAAATTGTGATTTGTTCTCATCCTCTTCACATAAATTCATCGACATTATCTCTAAAATTGCAATAGCAAAGAGTTCTTCATTGACAACCATTAAAAAGTTTCAAAATTTTGAATTCAACATTTGGATTTTACGAATTTGTAATTTGTTTGGATTGGGTACTCTTGCCAACGATTGAGAATATAACTTGGAGTTTATATCTCAACTATGAGGGAGATTGGTTAAGTTTAGAGTTATTTTTAGGGAAAATTTCATATCGAAACTCGAAGAAGAAAAGTTTCTGAATTGTATCACGATTGTATGATAATTGTATCACAATTATATCAAGGTTGTATTTGACTTGTATCTGATATATCAATATGTAAAATAATACCTAATACAATTATAATACAATATTGTATCAGAATTTAAGTTTAGAGCTGTGATTGAAACTTGAAGAAGATGAAGATCATAATTGTATCACGATTGTATCATAATTGTATCTGTATCATAATTGTTATAGAAATTGTATCACAAATGTATGATAATTGTATATGGTGATGAGTAATTGCAACTTTATGACCAATTTCACATTTGGGTTGTATATGAGCCATTATCCTATTAGTAATAATTTTACTAGAGTTTAACAATTTTTGAATTGTTGAAGAAACTTTTAGCAACTGATTTTTTTTGTCATCTCATGACATTTTATGTCGTGTGTATAGATTTCTAACTGCAAAGAAAAAGTATTTTTTGGTATATATTATGGAAATCAGTTCTGTATTATTGGATTTGTTAGATTAGGTATCATTTTCCTAACATTATAAGGATGATAGGAATATAGAATATGTAGTATGGCATTATATCAAGTATTTGAAGGTTCCAACCAAAATCATTCAACAACTGAAGCAAAATTACAAGCTTCCTGTTGAAGACGTGCAACTATCGAAGAGAGAGAAGAGGAGATTTGCG
Organism: Nicotiana tomentosiformis; assembly: GCF_000390325.3. Classification (NCBI taxonomy): domain Eukaryota; kingdom Viridiplantae; phylum Streptophyta; class Magnoliopsida; order Solanales; family Solanaceae; genus Nicotiana; species Nicotiana tomentosiformis. The sequence continues at coordinate 67,205,280 of NC_090822.1, read as the reverse complement.
TACTGAAAAAAATAGGACGCATGAAATGAGGAGAAGTATGAAAAAAGAAAAGGATATAATTGAATCCCTTAATTGAATGTATTAATCATGGGATGAGAGTTTTTTAAGGGGGGAATGTATACAATTTGTAGAAAAAAACTAGATACTTTTTTGAAAACTACAAAACCTCGAGAAAATAAATTAATAAGTTCCTATCATAGTATATATAGGAAAATATCCCTAATAGTTTTCACTTATTATCTTTCAATGAGGTAATTGATATTAGGTTTTCTATACTCGTTCAATAGACACAATAGAGATATGGTGATTGTTTGTTTCTAAATTGTGTCGTATAATGGATTTTTCCATACGAACCCGAGACCTCTGGTTAAGGAAAGATTAGTCTCATTCACTACACCACATCTTCTGCATATTTTTTTTCAAGTTAACTGATTTAAGTCTGGTGACACGACATGCTAATCTCTTGATTTTTAAATTTGTACATAGAAGAGTAAAGTTGGGTAGGTTCACTTAACTTTTTACTTTTTGGTGTATTACATGTTTAACTATATATAACTAAAAGATAGTATTATCCAAATATTGTTATAAATCCAATGTATGTGGATGTCACTTTCAATGTATGTAGATATTCTCTTCGTAACTGCCTTTGGCAAATTCAATACTAAACGAATGAGTTCATTAATACATGTAACTTGAGAAGAGATTTGTAACCTATAAATATGATGTTATTCTCCTATGGAATATACATAAGAAGCATACTTGAAATAAGAAAAAGTTTCCTCCTCCTCTCTACATCTCTTATCTATTCTTGTCTTCTTCTCTTTTGGTGCTTTAGTTTATAATTATAATATTTATTTTATAACACGTTATCAGCACGAGGTTCTAACCAAATGAGGTTATGTGCTTCATCCGAATTTTATCTTCTTCCTAAAAGAGGTAGTCAGTTTCTTTTCCGATTCAGGTAAACATTCCTATGTTTATAACGTTTCTATTAGGATCTTCTTTAAACTGCAATTTAATTATCATATGCATAACTTGTTTTGAATATGATTATAATAATTACATTGGTATAAAAATAATAAGTTTCGATTAAATTGTTATTTCATTATATAAACTACGAAGAAGTTTAATCCTACACATAAATAAATAAGTATTAAAACTGAATTATAATAATTAGACTAATTAAGCTCACATCCAAATATTAATACACGTCACAGTTTGTGGGTAATATTAAATACTAATTTATCATCGTACTGCACATAATTGTTTGTTTGATAATTTTACATGTAGAATATTAATACACGATTATGTACTGCATTGAATTGATAATAATTCTTGTCATTCTAATTCACTTATTTCTATGATAGTTTTCACTATATCGAATTAGTCAAAACTTGAATTTATGGCAGTTGACATCTCTGGGAATAACTATTTACCATGGGTACTTGATGCTAAAATTCACCTTGACGCTAAAGGTCTTGGTGACACTATTAAAGAAGAAAACGAAGCATCAAGTCAGGATAAGGCGAAAGCCATGATTTTCCTTCGCCATCATCTCGATGAATGGTTAAAAAGTGAATATTTAACCTTGAAAGATCCATTTCAATTATAGACTAGTTTGAAGGAATGATATGACCACCTAAAGGCCACAATATTGCCAAGAGCTCGTCGTGAGTGGATGCACTTACGACTACAAGATTATAAGACCATAAGTGAATATAATTCTGTTGTATATAGAATAATTTCCCAACTAAAATTATGTGGGGAACCTATGAATGATGAGGACATGCTGGAAAAGACTCTCTCCACTTTTTATGTCTCAAATATGGTGTTACAACGTGAAAAGGGCTTTAAGAAATATTCTAAGTTAATTTCATGCCTTTTGGTGGCTGAACAACATAATGCCCTTTTAATAAAAAATCATGAAGCCCGCCCCACTGGATCAACTCCATTTCCAGAAGCGAATCTGGGAACGATAGGTCCAAAGTCTGAAAAAAGACAAAATAATTATCGTGGCCGTATAAATATACGTGGGCGTGGCAAGGGGCGAAATAACAATCGCCATGATGGTGGTCGTTATAAACAAGAGAACAATAAGGATTCTCAGAATAATCCTTCGAAAGGCAAAGGTAATGTTTGCCACCGATGTGGTATGAAAAATCATTGGGCACGAATTTGTCGTACACCTGAATATTTTGTCAAACTTTATCAAGCATCTATAAAAGGGAAATAAAATAAAGTTGAGACTCACTTGACTTTTCAAAATGATGTTGAGGCAGGCCCTATGAATAATCATGATAAAGTTGAAGCAAACATTGCCTATAAGATGATATTTTTGAAGGTCTTGCAGATATTACTCATTTAGAAGCTGGAGACTTTTTTGAGCATCATAACTGAAGACTTATTATTGGAAAAAATTATAAGAATAAATGTATTTCTTTTTATGAAGTTCATGTTTTGAATAAAACTTTTTATGTTGTCAGTATTTAATTTCCTAAATATAGTTTCTTTTGTTCTTAAATTTTTCAATATTACTTATGATGTATTTTTTTTTCTTTATGAAGAATATGAAAACTTTCCAATCTTCAGTTGGCCGTATAAATAATAAAGAAGAAATATATCTTCTGGATAGTGTTACGACGCACACCATATTAAAATATAAGAAATATTTCTCTTATTTAATTATGAAAGAAGCCAATATCATAACAATATCCGATAGTATAAAATTAATTGAGGGCTCTGGAAAAGTGAGTGTATTACTACCAGGAGGAACTATATTGGCTGTTAATGATGCATTATATAGTAGTAGGTCTCAAAGAAACTTGTTGAGTTTCAAAGATATTCGCCAAAATGGCTATCATATTGAGACCACCAATGAAGAAAAGGTTGAATACCTTTATATTACTACAATAAAAGCGAAAAAAAAGTATGTGCTTGAAAATCTTCCCGTATTTTCCTCCGGATTATACTACACTAATATTAGTATAGTTGAATCACATGCCATAGTAAACAAGGAGTTTACTAATAATTTTATTATTTGGCATGACCGGTTGGGCCATCCCGGTTATAATATGATGCGCAAAATAATTGAGAATTCACATGGTCATTCATTGAAGAACCAGAAGATTCTTCAAACTAAAGAAGATTATTAGACCATCAGTAATTAAAGTTGGAGTTGAATGTCCTGCACTTTTGGAACGTATACAGGGTGATATATGTGGGCCCATACACCCTCCATGTGGTCCATGTGGACCATTCAAATATTATATGGTTTTGATAGATGCATCTACAAGATGGTCACATGTGTGCTTGTTATCAACCCGCAATTTGGCCTTTGCGAGGTTACTAGCTCAATTAATAAGATTAAGAGCACAGTTTTCAGATATGCAATTAAGACACTTCGTCTTGATAATGCTGGTGAATTTATGTCCCAGGCCTTTAATGATTATTGCATAACAACTGGGATAACAATTGAGCATCCAGTTGCTCATGTTCATACTCAAAATGGTCTAGCGGAATCATTGATCAAATGCCTCCAATTAATTTCTAAACCAATGCTTATGAGAACAAAACTTCCCATTTCGACATGGGACCATGCTATTTTGCATGCAGTAGCTCTTGTGCGGATCAGACCCACAAGTTATCATAAAGTCTCCCCAATACAATTGGCTTTTGGTCAGGAGCCAAATATTTTCCATCTTAGAATATTTGGATGTGCAGTATATATTCCAATTTCTCCACCACAATGCACAAAGATGGGACCCCAAAGAAGATTGGGGATATATGTTGGGTATGAATCTCCTTCTATTATAAAATATTTGGAACCTATAACTGGAGATTTATTTACGGCAAGATTTGTTGATTGTCATTTTAATGAATCAGTATACCCAATATTAGGGGGAGAAAATAAGCAGCTGCAAAAGGAGATAGATTGGAATGCATTATCACTATCTCATTTAGATCCTCGAACAAATCAATGTGAACACGAGGTTCAAAAGATAATTTATTTGCAAAATATTACAAATCAACTACCTGATGCATTCACTAACCTACCAAGGGTGCCTAAGTCACATATTCCAGCTGTTAATGCTCCTATTCGAATTGTGTCCCGGTTGGACAATCTATAAATGCAAATGAGTCTAAGCCACGATTGAAACGTGGTAGACCAATTGGTTCCAAAGATAAAAATTCTCGAAAGCGAAAAGGAGAAAATGATCTAGGAGATCATAATATGGAGGTAATTGCTCAAAAAGAGCCCTGTGACATAACAAATGATAAGACCTCATAGAAGGTCCAGGTACCTGAAAATAATAAGAATGAACAGATCTCAATAAGTTATGTCTCTAAGGCAAAAAGGTAAAACCGAAATAATATTATTGTCGACAATATTTTTGCTTATAATGTTACTGTTGAAATAATGCAACAAGATGAGGTTCTTGAACCAAGATCTGTCGATGAATGTAGACAGAGAAATGATTGGCAAAAATAGAAAGACGCTATCCAGGCAGAATTAGCGTCACTTGAAAAACATGAAGTATTCGGACGTATAGTCCGAACACCTGAAGGAATAAAGCCAGTGTGATACAAATGGGTTTTTGTGTGAAAACGAAATGATAAAAATGAAGTCGTTAGATATAAAGCACGACTTGTGGCACAAGGATTTTTGCAAAGACCTGGCATTGATTATATGGAGACATATTCTCCTGTGATGGATGCAATCACTTTCATGTCTCTTATAAATTTGGCAGTCTATGAAAAACTTGATATGCGTCTAATGGATGTTGCCACAGCCTATTTGTATGGCACATTAGACAACGAAATTTATATGAAAATCCCTGAAGGACTCAAAGTTCCTGAAACTAATAAAAGTTTTCGGGAAACTTGTTCAATAAAGCTTCAAAAATTCTTATATAGATTGAAACAATCAGGGCGAATGTGGTATAATCGCCTGAGTGAGTATTTGCTGAAAGAAGGGTATAATAATGATCAAATTTATCCTTGTGTATTTATAAGAAGGTCTGGATCTGAATTTGTTATAATCGTTGTGTATGTTGATGATCTAAATATCATTGGAACTCCTGGGGAACTTTCAAAAGCAGTAGACTGTTTGAAGAAAGAGTTTGAAATGAAAGATCTTGGAAAGATAAAATTTTGTCTTGGTCTCAAATTGAGCATATAAAAGATGAAATTTTTGTCCATCAATCAACTTATACCGAAAAGATTCCAAAGCATTTTTATATGGATAAAGCACATCCATTGAGTACCCCGATGGTTGTGAGATCACTTGATATAAATAAAAATCCATTTCGACCTCATGAAAATGATGGAGAGTTTCTTGGTGATGAAACTCCATATCTTAGTGCAATTGGGGCACCAATATATCTTGCAAATAATACTCGATCAGATATAACTTTTGCAGTAAGATTATTAGCAAGATTTAGTTCCTTTCCAATAAAAAGACACTGGAATGGTGTTAAGCATATTTTTAGATACCTCCGAGGGACTATTGATATGAGATTATTTTATTCTTGTGAATCCGATTCACAGTTGATTGGTTATGCAGATGCAGGTTATTTGTCTGACTCACATAAAACCCGATCTCAAACAAGCTATTTATTTACTTGTGGGGGTACAACTATTTCATGGCGTTCAACAAAATAAACTTTAGCTACTATATCTTCCAATCATGCAGAGATAATAGCTATTCATAAAGCTAGTCGAGAATGTGTATGGTTGAGATCAGTGACTCAACATATTCAAAAATTATGTGGTCTTTCCTTTAAAAACGAAGATTCCAATGATATTGTATGAAGACAATGTTGCTTGCATATCTCAACTTAAAGAAGGATATATCAAAGGAGATAGAACAAAGCACATTTCACCAAAGTTTTTTTTCACACACGATCTTCAGCAAAATGGTGAGATAGATGTTCAACAAATCCGTTCAAGTGACAATCTAACAGATTTATTCACTAAGGCATTGCCAACATCAACATTTGAGAAGCTGAGACATAAGATTGGAATGCGTCGTCTCCGAGATATCAAATAAAGCTTTCATTAGGAGGGAGTATAATACGCCCTGTACTCTTTTTCCCTAACCAATATTTTGTCCCAATTGGGTTTTCCTGGTAAGGTTTTTAATGAGGCAACACTCAATGCGTATTACAAGATATGTGTACTCTTTTTCCTTCACTAGGCTTATTTTTCCCATTGAGTTTTCCTAGTAAGGTTTTAACGAGGCACATCCAAGGGGGAGTATTATAAATCTAATGTATGTGGATGTCACTTTCAATATATGTAGATGTTCTCTTCGTAACTGTCTTTGGCAAATTCAATACTAAACGAATGAGTTCATTAATACATGTAACTTGAGAAGAGATTTGTAACCTATAAATAGGATGTTATTCTCCTATGGAATATACATAATAAGATACTTGAAATAAGAAAAAGTTTCCTCCTCCTCTCTACATCTCTTATCTATTCTTATCAACTTCTCTTTTGGTGCTTTAGTTTATAATTATAATATTTATTTTATAACAAATATGAATAACACGATTAAACTGAAAATATATGATATGCTTGGGTTGAACCGGGTCTTGAAATTGCTTGGGTTTCAAGAATCAAGAACCAGCAATTGTGTCGAGGTTGACGCTAGTCCTTCCGCGGTACGTTCATCCACAAAACAACAATCCGATGATGCTACTTCGTTTTTCATCACCAAATTGGTCTGCCCTAACTCCGCTGCATAATTTAACCTCTTACCCAAATGCGTTTACTATTCCAACTCCTTGCCGGGTGTATTCTTCTCAATTCTATGATAGAAAAAGCCAACGTCGCCCAATAATTAGAGCTGTTAGGGAGTGGCAAGAGTACGAGGAAGCAGTAAAGGACAAAGACCTGTCTCGAGCTCTCCGATTCTTGAGAGACATTCCAATTGAAGAACCCAAAGACTCGTCAACACGTGCCGGTGGTGGGGAATTGGATTGGTTTCGGCTGGAAAGAGACTGGCAGGTTTTGGATACATGTTTGAATGCTGATGATATGAGGCTGGTTGGAAGTGCTTATGCTTTTCTCAAGGACAAGGGTCTCTTGCCTAATTTCGGAAATTACCGCAATATTGGTAACTTCTACTCCACTATTTCTGCACAATTTAAATTGAGCTGTGAATCATTTTGCTGCTGCATACCAGTTTAATCAGCTTTTTAAGGAAATGCCACGATATTAGTAAATTTATGCTCTGACAGTCCTTTCATTAGTTATTCGATTTTCAATTTTTGTACGTTCCTGGAGTTACTAATGCTGATTGATGGATTAAGGATGATTGTACCAGGAAGTTTGTCAAATTTCTGCTGGTTGCAACACCTAACTGCAACATTTCCAAGTATATAAAAGAATTGCTGGTATATGTAGCGGTCAAGCAACATTGCTCATTTTTGGTTTGTTAAGAGGCTTATTCTCGCAGTTACTAATCTGAATTAGAGTCTCGCAGCAGTTATGGATCTGAATTGGATATAAACCCCACCTTCTTTGTCACGGTTTATTTGATATAGTATTTCCTAGACATGTAAAATAAAAATTCTTTTTGTGGAACCTCTTTTCCTTATATATTTATAAATCATAGCTGCACAACAACAATAAATCACAGCTGCGCATTTCTAATAATAGTGAGCATATTTCATCAGTGCCTCTTTTTTTTTTGAAATGGTAAAAGTTTTATTTGTGTTACCAATAAGACAAGTAGTACAATAACAAAGGGAATGCAGATCAGAACATAAAGATTAAATCTACTGTCTGCCCCCTAGCAAGTCCAAGAAATCCATATACTCATTTGTGCTACCAATAAGACTACCCTTACACCATAAAAAGAGATTCTGCAAACACTTGTTCTTGATTCTAGAAATATGGTCTCTTTGTTCTTCAAAACAAGCTCTATTCCTCTCCAGCCATAAGATCCAAAGTATGCATATAGGAATAGTATTCCAAATCTGCTGCAAGCTTTTCTGAATCCTATGCCCTTGCCAGCACTCGAGTAAGCCCCTTGTACTATTTTATTGCCCAAGAGATACCACAGATACTTAGAAAAAGATCCCAACATTGTCTCGAAATTCATCAATGTCTTACTGGTGAACTGCTTCACTCTGTTCTATTTCTACCTCGGCAATTTCGAGTCAATTGCTTGAAAGTTACTGCTCCCATGTCATCAATTTTTGAAACACTCATTTGCTGGTTCCTAGAGTGAACTTCCTTCTCTTAATCTCTTTCTTTATTTTATTGTTACACACTTCCATAGTCTAGAGTCACACACACTCAACTCCTTCACTAAACTATAAAGCTAAAACCGTACTTCAGTATAAATTAAAGAACTACGTTCTTGATTTTGTTGTCAAATAATTCTGTTATCATAGATTATTTGTCACAAATTCAGAAAACATTGCCTATATTTTTCACATTCCAAAAGAGTTGTCACCTTTAATATCACCATATTGCAATATTTTTTTGTCACAAATTCAGACAACATTGCCTATATATGCAGTTTTGGAAGGACCAAGGGATGTCACACCAACCGTCTTAAAGTCTTCAACTGGTTTAGATGGTGAGTGCTAATCCTTACCACCTCTCTGAAGCACTTAAACTGTCTGCCTTTGCATGTTACATGGAGTATTTACAAAAAAACTCTGGTTTTTACTTTTTCTCACTTTTTTTCAAGATTGAGAAAATACTGATTTAGTAACATGCTTTTCAACTCTTATGTAGTTCAGTGACCAAACTTTCGCCAAAGAAGTGGGGTCTTTCTGGAACGTCTAGCTTTCTTTTGGCTGCATCTCTTGCTGGAGTTTCGCTTCTGCTGAATCAAGGAATAGATATTAGGCCGAACATTGCGGCAGTCTTGGGGCTTGCCATGCTAGATGCTATAGTTCTTGGTGGTTCCTGCTTAGCACAAATCTCCAGCTTCTGGCCTCCCTATAAGCGTCGAATTTGTGTCCACGAAGCAGGCCATCTCCTTGTTGGTAAACCTTGTTTCAATAAACACTTGACAGAATTTACTGCAATAGAATGAAATAACTTCAGAAATTAGATTCATCCATCTTTCATGAGATTAAGTTAGGATAATGTGTGCTTCTGGGGATCTTAAGTTTCGTACGATGACGTGCCCATAGATATTATTAGCCTTGTTTTCCCAAACACCAAATGCATAGAATATCGTTCTAGCCCTTTCTATTACTTTCAGTCTTTATTGGCTGTAACATTAGAAGAAATGTAAACCTTCCTCTTATAGTAATTCATTTGTTCACTAATATGAATGCAGCATACCTGATGGGTTGTCCAATTCGTGGTGTAATTTTAGACCCCATTGTTGCAATGCAGATGGGCATTCAAGGACAGGTATTTCACTGTAGATCCTTCTTATTGTCTATCTGATTCACAGTGTAATGCTGGACCAATTGTCAGAATACAGATGGGAATTCTAGACAATTATTTCTAACTAAACATGCACAAACAGTATTCCATTAGATGTCGCACACCGTACCACAATTTAAGCCGTGACAGGATACAACCTATTTTTATTGTCTTCAATAAGTTCCCAAATTTATACCCTTCAAGTGGACCAGTTGTAGAACAAGTTTTAGCTATGTGTAGTGTAGACTCTTGCGGCTATCTAGTCCGTATTTGTCTATTGCAGAACGGTGGTTGAATGGCTTCTATAATATTGCTTTTCTACATGGCACAATGAAACATAATTATGTAGGCATGCCTCAATTTTTCCTTTTTCTCAGTAGCGGGTGCGCTTGTTCCATGAGAAGAATTCACAATTTAAATAGTGAGATCTGTAGCTTCTTATTTTCTTAGAAATCAAAGTTTCATCTTCGATACAGAAGGTTGTGGACCCATTTTAGAATTATTTGAACAGTTAAAATTTGCTCGTTTCTATTTTTTCTTTTTCTTTTTTCCTTCATGCAGGCAGGAACTCAGTTTTGGGATGAGAAACTGCAAAATGAGCTTGCTGAAGGCCGGTTAAGTAGTACCGCATTTGACAGGTAGACGTCCAAGCCAGTCATTTTGCTTACAATAGTTCCCTGGACAAAATACATTTCTATCCTGGAACCAGCTCTATGGATTTTCTGCGAGCCATTTAATTGTTGTTTTGCACAAAATCTTGTCAAATCTTTACAAAAATGAGATCAAGAAACCCTTTCAGCCATTTTGCTTACTGCGGTTCCTTGTACCAAAATAATTAAAGATAAAACTGTCAGGTACTGCATGGTTCTATTTGCTGGGATTGCCGCTGAAGCTCTTATTTATGGAGAGGCTGAAGGTGGAGAAAATGATGAAAATCTCTTCCGAAGCATCTGTATTCTTCTAGAACCCCCACTCTCTGTGGCACAGGTCTTTCTCTGATTGAAGTTACTTGCTTGTCTTATCTAGTACTCTGCTTTTATAATGCAACATTCAAAGTTTTCAAACAGATGTCAAATCAAGCAAGGTGGTCGGTTCTGCAATCTTATAATCTGCTGAAATGGCACACACATGCACATCGAGCTGCGGTAAAAGCTATTGAAAGTGGATGCAGTCTGAGTGTGGTCATTAAAAAAATTGAGGAAGCCATGTCTATGAAAAAATGAAGCTGGAAGAGAAGAATGATAGATAGATATTTGTAGAAGAGGTGATTCTCATCCTCCTTCATCTTTCCTTTCAAAGTCAGAATACTACTTGTTAATATATGAATGTACCCTAATAATTTCTTTTTGACAATTAATTGCAGGGTTTGTTGAGGTGTTTTAACTTGTCCAAGCATATTTACTGCTATGAAAAGCCTCAACTGGAGCTAGTAGAAAAGGATCGAACATTCTTTGGGCCCGTGGAGATGTCTGAGCTTTGACATTGATAGTTGCTCAAAAGGAACATGCTATTTTCCTATGAAAATGAAAATTTGGGTGAGCAGCTTTTCGCTGTGAGCTGAGTAGAATCTTAAAGTTTAGGAACTGAGAGAATCCTGCATCTAGTATCCTCTGATATAGCTGTTCCATGGAAATATTTGGCTTAACTTTTATAAGGGGCGAGAATGCTGTGGAACAACAGGGGAAAGACAGAAAGAAAAGTCTCATTGTAATTTCTTTTTGTACAGTGTAAAAGTGTAAACTACTGAGCTCATTCAATACTTTAAGCAGAAGAAGTCAAGCAATGACCTCTTTGGACTTATATTTGCTGAGAAAGCAAATGGATGTTTAGGCTGAGTTAGGGGAGGGAAAATAATTATCTTTTCATGCCAATGTACTGTTAGAACGTCCGTGCACAGGTTTCAATTCAACAGCCAACACGAATGCTGCTAGTGGATGCTGCTGGGCTAGCGCTGTGTCCACTAGTAGCACGAATGCTGCTGGGCTTGCGCTGTGTCCGCTGTTCATCTTCTCTTCTGTCTGCCGTTCAAATTTTTGGCTCTTGCTTTTTTCCCTTCAACAATTTCAGCTTCTAAGAGTTACTATGTTCCCAAGCCCACTTAGTTTTAGCAATGCTTCTGCGGAATAGTAGATTGGGAATCTGTTAGGACTTCTATTGTAGTTTTTGGCAACCATATCTCAGCTCTTGCTTAATCCTTCCCTTTGGGGTAGGGAATGAGCTATGATGGTTTTTGGAACGTAATAATACCGTAGTCAATCCAAATCTGGCGTCTTCCTATTGAATGTGTTGTTACAATTACACTATTCATTTCCTTTAGTTGGAAATATAATTCATACAAATTACTGTTGAATTCAACCTTATCTTGCGACCTTCTCTCATTAAGAGCGTCTTAGCCTGATGAGGGGATTGTGAGCGTCTTAGCTGCCAACAGCTTTGTTTAGGGGAAGGTGCCTGAAATGTGGCCGCATCTCTGGATCAGGTGCAAGGACAAAAGAAGTCCTTGGGCAAGAGAAAATCGAATAGCGCATGCTTTGGGACATGAATTGAAACACCTGCTGGAAATCTTTTGTTCTTAAAAAATGTACACGCACTGGTTGGCTACCTGTCTTTATTTACTAGTGCACGATAAACAAAACAAAAAGATAGTACTAACTGTTTTCTTCACGAGAAAGACAGTACTAACTTTAGCTGCTGAGGAAGTTGCTTAACATGCTAATAAACTCACTTCCAATTGTGTGTTTATATACTTAAATTTATGTCAATGGACGCTAGCCAGAAATAATGTAGTCAAGGTTTTCAACAAGTTCTTTGCTGCAGCTAAACTTTAATTCCTCCCGATATGCTGTTGAACCACAATGTCTTATAAATATAGTTGATACACTTAAAGCTTGCTGGAAGGAACTCCTACTGGTGCATTTCTTGATCTTTTCTCGACTGTTCGAGAGAACTCTTTAACTGCATCTTTAGGTAGATGTCGAGGTCTGCTCAGCCAGAGTCCTCCATCGACAATAATGGTGGTTCCATTGATATATTTGCCTACATGCAGGAAGCATATGTAAGAAAGTAAAAAAGATATTACTACAAGCAAGAAGCAAATCGAGGGTTTCTAATTGAAGTCTTGATTTAGCCTAAAAATGCAAGTAAAGTGGATGTTCCATATTGATGCAGTAACTGCATGCACGTAAATTTGCATCCTTTTCAGGAAAAAAAATATGGTTTCCAGTATGCAACGTGCTTTCTTCAATTGCCATGTTTATAAACATTTTAAAACCAATACAATTAAGGAGAAATAGCAATAAAAGCAGGTTTATGAACAAGATAGGCACTTCCAAGTTCCAACTATAGCACGCTCTTATCTCACAGTAAACGCAGAAGATCATCAAATAACTGCGAACACAGTTGCAAGGTTCTATACAACCGCAACAGTCATCAAAGAGGACAAACATGTTTTAAGTAAAGGATAAACAATGGTTGGTTTCTCTTCCTCTTTTTCGTTGGAGGCAGCAGCAGATTCAGGATGTATTATCAGTAGGTTCGAAGTTTTGACCGACATCACGGCGCCCATTGCTCTCCTGAACCAGTGGGTTTGGTTCTCTTGAAGTTTCTCATACAAATTCAAGGTCAGTTCTAATAGCTGTGGGTCCAGATATGAATTTTCGCTTACATATTCAAGGTCGGAGCTAAAGCAGGCTTGAATATGGATTTTCACACACAAATTTCGAGGTTGGAGTTAAAAGCATTTAGTTCAAATATGGATTTCCACATAGATGTCCAAGATGAAGTGAAAAGCTGTGGATTTATCCGGACCGAATGCATTTACATTCTCCTTATTGGTAGCATATATTACCCGAAGCAAAGGAAAACGTAGAAGTGGTAGCGGGAGTCAATCAAGTAAGTCCAACCATCCCGTGCAGAGCAAAAGAGTGGCAAAGTGAATTCCTCATTACAAAAGCTACTGAACATGAGTGACAGGAAGAGACACACCACGAGAGGATAGGAAGAATTGACACCAACTGGTCACAGCAATAGTGAACTTGGACATGGTGGTGAGGCAAGAGTGAGGGTAGAGGTAGAAACTGTATGTCACCTAATATGAACCAAGTCAGTAATGATAAAATATATCTATGCCGATCAATATTTCATATCTAGAAATTCATTTAGTATCATCAATATCAATATGACCCATTTAACACATCATACATTAGTACGAGTATAAAAAGCATCAGGTACCAACCAGCATCTGATGCAAGGTACAGAGCAGCCATGGCAATATCATATTTCTCCCCAAGTTTGTACAGAGGCATGTATTCTCTGGTCTTAATGTTTATCTCATCCGGTACAAGTTTACGCAAGCCAGCAGTATCACCTATGGGGCCTGGTGCAATACCGTTGACTCTAATATCATAGTCTGTGCCCCACTCTAGAGCCAAATTTCTAGTGACTGCATCAACAGCAGCCTGCAGAGAGAGATGATGCAAACGAGAACTAAAAATAAAAATAAAAAATAAAAAATGAACACAAACTATACTTGAAGCAAGGCTAAAACTTCAAACCTTGGCAGCAGCTACATGGATTTGATACCAAGATGCAGTGTAATGCAAAGTAGCACTAATGTTCAGTATTATTCCACCTGAAGTCGAATTCCTCCCAGGTCCTCCTTTCTTGATATAGTTAAGTGCTTCATGGCACATGGTGAATGTACCAACAGAATCAATATCTAGTACTGCAAAAGCCATCATGAGCATACCAAAAGAATCAATACGTAATATTGTTAAAGCATTCTCCTCACTTCAAATCAGAGAGGCAGGTAAATCCTATCCTTTTTCTTACACAAGCACTCCCCTCACTCAACCTCCATTTTATACCTCACGCTTCTTGATAAGCCCACGAGATAAATGGAGAAACAGAGGAAAACTTTCCTCTCTTCCACGCTTGTTTTGGGAAAATAGATTAAGAGAAGCTGACAATACAGAAGGTTTGGAGAGGAATTTTTCACACTCATGTCCAGACATAGTTATTAGTTTCTGTGTTTAACCTCTCACCTTTTTGAACATTGAATCGACTTCAAGAATAGTAGCCATGTTGAAGAAGCTGGCCAGAATTAATAGAGGTGATTCTAACGATTTTTAAGCCAAGTCAGCTACTGGAACAGAAAAGCTCCTAATATACCAAGGACTAGAAACTACGAATGAATTTTAAGGTCTCACGAATGTTGCTATGAATCTATTGAATACTCGTCATCTAATCTTGTCCGTCTTTCTTTTCCTTCCTACTTGAATGGGGTTTGTTTTATTGCACATATCAGCAGGATGTTAAGGTCTTAGAAGGTTCACTTGTGCATTGATACATAAGAAGCTTAATAATCTGTTCAAAATCTTTATGAAACAAACCTGTCCTGAAGCCATTTGGAGATAAATCCTCAGGAGATACAAGGAAATTGCCAGCTGCAGCATTGACAAGAATGTCAAGCTTCCCAAAATGATTGACAGTTAACTCTACAACTCTTTTTGCATCTTCTTGCTTTCGCACGTCCCCCTCAAAGCCAATTGCCTAGTGATGTGCAATGGAAACAAAGGAAGGTAAGACGACACTATCACAACTGAAGTAGTACTCACTGTCCCTCTGTATTTGACTGTGCATGGAGTTTAAGTAATAATGGACTTTAGACTCGTAAGTTTAATATTATAACAAACCAAAAGTACCCTTAGTTCTATGGCATCACATTCCTATAAGAACATGTTATTAAAGACAAAGTGATTATGTTAACTTCTATCTTTGATGGTGCAGATTGTTAGATAAGTTGTTTGGTAGTTTTGATGAGTTGTTGCTATTTCTTTTTTTACTGCATATTGGGGTTGTCCATATGCAATTTTATTGTTACCTATACTGAACGCCATTTGGTAATAAAATTCTGTTATTTACCCACAAAAAAAAACACATTAAAAAGTTTCTAAATAAAAAACGATAAAGATCCAATCTAAACGACTGATGAAGTGGCACTTTTAAGGTAAAGCAACATTACTTTGATTCAATCGTCTGATAAATAAGCTGACCCATCTGTACGAAGGCAAAGAACCAAATAACTGTACTTTGTAAATATATAACCCTAAATGATCACAAGCGAAATCAGGTAAAAGGACAGCGTACAGCTACTGCTTGGTAAAAGCGCTGATTACAAAGAAATGAACAAAAATGATTAGGTAAAAGGAAAGGAGAAAAGGGAAAAAGAATATTACAGGAATACCAAGGGATTGAAGGTAGGAGACGGCGGAGTAGAGGATGGTCTTGCGGCGGCCCATGATGGCAACGGAGGCACCATGTTTGCCGAATTGAGTAGAGATCTCAAGGCCGATACCAGAACCGCCTCCGGTCAAAAGTGCTACTTTCCCTTTTAGTATGTCTGACTTGAAAGGAGACTCCATTACAAGTACAATGCCACGGGACTGTTTTTAGGAGGGATTAGTCAGAGCAGCAAAATAGCCTGACCAATAAGCACTTTCCTTCGGTCCTAACCAATAATAAGCACAATATCGTGCTTGAACCAAGTCAATCAAATAAATTCAAAAGTTAAAAAATAATAAAATGAAAGACAAACAAAAATGAGAGGCCAAGGCTAATTTTCAAGTTTAATTCATATACAAAAGAAGAAAATAGAAGTGTATGAGATGTGTCCTCTAACAAGGCATATACATGTATATATATACATAATACAATGAATGTCCACCGACAGCTAGTCTGGCTGTGGACCCGTCCAGCTGTGGTGCACTACTTTATGTTGGCATCATGTGATCTCCATGAATGTGTTGGCAGCCCATGTGCCAATGGTCTTGTCCAGCTGTTGTGCCCCAGTTCTTGCTGGCAGATAGTTGCCTCCATGATTGCCTAGACAGGCTGTGGTCCTACCCAGCTGTGCAGCACATGCCTTTGCTGGCAGTCAGTTGTTTCCATGATTGTCCTGGCAGGCTGTGGTCCTATACAGTTGTGCTGCATGCGACTTTGCTCGCACATTGTGGCCTCCATGAAGGTCCGGACTGCCTGTGGGATTGTTGCCTCCATGTGCAAAGACCTTCTGGTCTTTGGCAGCCAAGTTTGACTCGGTTTGCAGCCCTTTAGGCGGCAAATTTGGTCGGAAAATATGTGGGGCGGTACACCCCCCCACTTGAAATGGCGACGACCGCGGCGCCACAACGGTTCAAGTAATCGTGAACTTGATCTTTGAACGGCCATAGCGCCTCATATGTTTCCCACGATGCCTCCTCTAGCGGTTGCCCCTTCCAACGGACAAGAAATTGGCGCTTGAATTGCCCCAACCTACTCCTTGTATCACTCGATGGTTGATAATGGCCTCGACTTCCTTGTAGACGACCGAAGGAGTTACGAAAATATTTGGTCGGCTTGATTGTCTCCGCTCCATATCACCCTTCTCTCCACAACGTGCCTCTGACGGACTGACATGCCCCGACCCAAGCAACTCTTCAGGTTGCTTCCTTGAATCCTCCAACTCTGAAGGCGCCATGTACGGACCCATGGCAGGTGGCTTCGCCCACGGTATGAAGTTCTTCTCCTTAAGGACTTGTTGTTCACAAGGAGTCAAGGTTTCGTCCACCTTGACCTCCTTAGTCTCTGTCCTGACTGCCAAAATCATTGCTCCCTCTTCCTTGAAGCCTTTCACGATTTGAATCGCGGACAATTGACTAACAACTTGTGGCACTCGAACTATCGGTACCACACATGGACCCCTCAGGTCATAAATGTAGATCTGGTTGAGATATGGGCAGATGAAGGCCTTCACTTCATCCCAATAGTCCAGCCCTAGTACCAGATCAAACACATCCAGGGAAGCGACAAAGAAACTCACGTTTCCCTGCCAAGCTCCTAAGTTGAGTTACACATTACGGGCAACTCCTTTCACGTTGGTGGGTTTGGCATTTATGGTCTTCAGCACGGAACTGCTAGGACCAAACACAAGGGCAAGTGACTTAGCCTTTGCTTCCGACACAAAGTTGTGTGTCGGGCCGCTATCTACCATGATACGAACAGATTGTCCGTTCAATCTTGCATCCACGAACAGGGATCCTAGCTTTCTCGATTTAGGCTCCCTTCCAATCACATCGTTGCCTAATGAGTGAACCAGTTTGTCAATGTCATGCTTTCCTTGGGTAGCTTGCTTCAAAGCAGGCTTTTTGGCTAGTACCGCGCCCAGTATCATGTTGCCAAGATGAGCTATGCCTGACGGTTGTTGAACTTCTACTTCGGCTTGTTTATCAACTTAGAATCTCTCTCCTCTGTTAGCCTCTGCTCGGCCGCAATTAAGGCACTGAGTTTCTTCAAAGAAGGACAATCCTTGTAACCATGACTAGTGTTATTGCAGATGTAACAACCATTGCGGGGACCAACTTCCTTCTTCCGTTGATTATACTGGTCACGCCAGTGAGATGCCTTGTTGCCTTCTTGTCTGGAATCGCGGTCCGAGGCAACAACTTACTTGCCCTTGTCTCGATGCCCATGGTCTCCACTAGGTTGGAAGTTGGTGTCCCTTGCCTTTGTGGCTTCAGTCCTAAAATCATTTAAGGACTCGGCCACCGCGATAGCTTCATCGACGTCTTGGACTTGACGCCGCTGCAATTCCTGTTTGGCCCAGTTTTGAAGGCCATCTATGAAGGTGAATAACAAGTCTTCGCTTGCCATGTTCAGAATCTGCAGGATGAGTTTAGTGAATTCCTTCATGTATTCACTAATGGAAGTTGTTTGCCTGAGCTCTCTCAACTTCCTACGTGCCTCATTGACAATGTTTTGGGGGTAGAACTGGCGCTTCAGTTCGAACTTGAACTGTTCTCAGCTCTTGATGGAGCAAGTTCCCTTCTCCATGTTTGTTTTCTTCCTCCTCCACCAAAGCATAGCGGTGTCGGCAAGATACATCATTGCTACCCGGATCTTGGCAACCTCATCAACGATGCTAAGGTTCTCAAAGTAGTCTTCCATCTTCCAGATGAAGTTCTCTACTTCTTGAGCATTTCGTTTGCCCCTAAACTCCTTTGGTTTTGGCCCTCGATTGTAGTTTCATGCACTATTACATGTCCAGTGCCACCGGCTAACCTTGCTACCTGTAGTTGTTGCTTTAGGACTTCAATTTCCCCGTACAATGCCGATACAGCCTTGGTCAACTTAAGATCAAGGTTGGTCAGTCCTTCCTTCTGCTCATCAATCACTTAATCTAACGTCTCTTTGACGTCTCCTAGTCCATCTAGGGTAGTAGACTCAAGTGAGCTGAACTTGTGTTCAACAACTTGCATGTGCTGATTTAAAGCATCTAAACGAGCTTCAATGAGATCTATTCTTACACCTAAGAGATTTGAGGTAGAAGCCTCACAATCTTCACCACGGCCAACCTGTTGTGGGGGCTAACACAAAAGCTGGCGCCTCACTTGTTACGGCTATGGGGGATCTCGCACTTTGCTCATTCCTCTCTTATTTGGTTTCGGTCTCTTTGTTGGTGACTCGTCTCTCCCACGAATGTTGTCTAAGGTAACATCATCTCCATCAGTTGCCATGGTCAACTAACCTCACTCTGATACCAATTGTCACTGGACCGTTTTTCTGAGGGCTCCGTGAGGACAACAAGATAGCCTAACTACTACTCTTGCTTCAGTCCTAACCAATAATAAGCACAGTGTCGTGCTTGAACCAAGGCAATCACACAAACTCAAAGGTTGGAAGACATTGAAATGAAAGACACACAAAGATGGGAGGCCAAGGCTAATTTTCGGGTTTAGTTCATATACAAAAGAAAGTAATACAAGTGTGTGAGATCTGCCCTCTAACAAGGCATATACATGTCTATATATACCATGAATGTCCACAGGCAGCTAGGCTGGCTGTGGACCCGTCCAGCTGTGGTGCACTGCTTTATGCTGGCATCATGTGATCTCCATGAATATGTTGGCAGCCCATGTGCTAATGGTCTTGTCCAGCTGTTGTGCCCCAGTTCTTGCTGGCAGATAGTTGCCTCCATGATTGCCCAGACAGGCTATGGTCCTACCCAGCTGTGCAGCATATGCCGTTGCTGGCAGTCAGTTATTTCCATGATTGTCCTGGCAGGCTGTGGTCCTATACAGTTGTGCTGCATGTGACTTTGCTGGCACATTGTGGCCTCCATAAAGGTCCGGACTGCCTGTGGGATTGTTGCCTCCATATGCAAAGACCTTCTGGTCTTTGGCAACCAAGTTTGGCTCGGTTTGCAGCCCTTTAGGTGGCAAATTTGGTCGGAAAATATGTGGGGCGGTACAACAAGCCCTCTTTGTTTGTTTGTTTGTTTTTTGTTTTCCGTTGAATTCCACGGAACTGGAAATGTAAGAACGTGTTTGTTATGTGGGTTACTATTAGCATGTTCGTGTATGAAAATTGTAATCAACGGACATCCGCCTTGGGATTATCACCACACCACACAATACTGCAAATGGATCCTCCTCTTAATGTGGTGGGGCCACTTACAAGTAAGGTCCTTCAACTAGTGTGTACCTTACCTCTACCTTGAATATAGAGATACTGTTTTCGATAGACTCTCGGCTCACAAAAGACGAGAAAAAAGCAACAACACCAAACAATAACAACAAAAAAATAGTAGAAACAAAATGAAAGAAACAATAAGTAATAAATCTAACAATAAGAAATACAAGTCTAACACTAATACTCTTGACTACCTACTAGTCGTCTACCTTGATCACCTTCCTATCAAGGGTCATGTTCTCGGTAAGCTGAAGAAACTTCATATCTTGCCCAATCACCTCTCTCCAATACATTTTCGGCCTACCTCTACCTCTCCACAGCTCCTCCAGCGCCAACCTCTCACACCTCCTTAGTGAAGCATCTGTGTCTCTCCTCTTCACATGCCCAAACCATCTAAGCCTAGCTTCTCGCATCTTGTCCTCCACCGGAGACACTCCCACTCTGGCCCAGATATCTTCATTTATTATCCTATCCATCCTGGTATGTGTATGAGTAAAAACTTTATTTGACATATTTGGCCCAGTCAACTATAATAAAGCATACGATGGTGGTGACGTGTCGACATGACTCCGAAATATCGAGGTCAGAGGTGAAGGATAAAGCGGTATCGAGGTCGAACTGGTTTGAAAGATGACAAGTACGAGCATTCATCCTGGATATGAGGTGATGGCCAGCCTTGGAATTTAGATTCCCTTTTACTATCTAGGGTTTGTGGCCCATGCGCTCTTATAAATAGGAAGAGATGTTTATAAAAAAGGATTTTGGATCTTTGGTAAAGAATTTCATCAACATTCTTTGTACAAGATTCTCACTTTATTGAATCGAAACAAAGCTTGACTTAACACCCTCCTTCATTTATCCCTCCCCGATCCAAGAAAGATCGAAATATACGGCTGTTTATCATCATCCATCGTTAGGAGAAAGACATCTGGGGAACTCATCCTTGACGGGTTATCTCTGTCTCATTCATTATTTGAAATTCATTTATTGTCATTTATTTCTCTCTTTTGTATTTTCAAGTCATTATTTCTCCATTATTGTCCAAAGTTGTTTTCTTTAATGTTATATATTAAATATTCACCGTAAAATACTAGATCTATCCTTGGATATTAATGTTGACTATGATTAACCCTATTTTTCAACAAATCTAATTGTATAAAAATGAAATCTATTTTTCTGGTCATACAGCTTGGCGCCTTCTGTTGGGATTTCATAGTCACACTATTAGTTTTCATTCATATCTATAATGTTCATAATTTGCTAACCTAGTACACTGCATGGTTATTCCTTTCTCTTGGCATACAAAGACTCCATGGCAGGTAACTAAGGAAAAACCGACCGAGGAAAAGGAGCTAGAGCGACAGACATCATCCCGCTCAATCTAATGAGTGCCATCGACGAAGGGTATGAAACACAAGACGAAGAAACGACCCCTATGCCATCTCCCATGCTCAAGAAGTCGTCGACACCCTTATGTAGAACGACCAAACCCAACGGAAAAGAATCTTCCACGTCCGCAGAAAAAGGAGCACCACCCGCCATAAAAAACTCCTAGAGGCCTGGCTAACTAACACCTTAGTCAGCGTGATGAGTAAGCAGGTCCCGTGCACGACCGTGGAAACCCCAAAGACCCATGCAGCCCAGCATAGGAGTGGGCAGGACTACTAACTAAATCCTCCAACTCCAGGTAATACCCATACAACTGTTGATAGTGCAGGTGATGACGCCCTCAATGCCATATTAAAAAGAATAGAGGAGATAGAGAATGAGAACATGTCACTCAAGGAACATATGAAAGAGCATGAAGAATGGGTAGATAAGATACCAGGCCTCCCCAAATTAATACCAAAGAGAGACGCCAATAGGTTTGTAGAGCAGCCCCGAAACCAGGGTAAACGACATTTTTGCCATTAGACAATCCTTAGGGGAAGGGCTAAGGGACTTCCTTGTTCGGTTCAACAGAGTAAGGATGACCTTACCAAATGTCTTTGAAGAAATGTCCGTAGCAGCCTTCCAGAACGGGCTAAACAGAGAAGGGTTGAGGGCGACCAAAAAGCTGCTCAACCGATTGATGAAATACACACCGGCCACCTGGGACGAGATTCACAACTCCTATTATGACGAGGTCAGAGAAGATGACGAAGACCTCAATGGGCCAACCCGATGACTCATCTCAGTGCAGTCTGAACCCAAGAGGAAACACAGGGATAATAAGAGGAGAGGCCATCTAATGTTGTAACCGGGCAGAGATCGGCATCAACCTTACATCAGGCCACTTGTCCCCAACTTCTACCGCGAAGAAGGCCCCTCTAGGCCGAGATCAGACATCCCCAGAAGTGGCCAAGTTAAGGCTCCTCTCGAATACGTGACCCATCTAAACACCAGCCCAAATGAAATACCTCCAGTCACCATGCTCAAAATCAACAACTACACGCAATTCGACATCAAATACACGAATTGTATGACCATAACCATGGAGAAGCACGCAATATACCACAACTCAGAGAGAACATAACCAAGGCACAATCAACCATTCAATACCCTAATAACCATCTCGCTCAAATTACGCTACAATGTCCGAACAGAACCACATCATGCGTGCATATAACTAACAAATCACAACCCCTCGTTGCATAGAAGAGTAACACATAGAACATATCAGAAAACGAACAAGATCAACTCTAATAGAATGACACACCTCTCTGCAATAACGGTGTCGAGTCAACAAATCCGACCCGGTGTAGAATACACATCCTCCCCGGGCCTACCAATGGGCCCCTAAATCAACTCCGGTCATCTCTAAATGGATAAATAGTCCTCCAAAAGTCCACAATGACCTAACCATAGCACGTACTATCATTTAGATAACTTTGGCCACATCTTCACAGTCCGCAACCCCGAAACAACTTACTTCTGAGATCTCCCAGTCTCTAAATCCATAAAACACATGAATTACCATAATTGATCCCAACTCCACCACCTGAATATCTAACACATCTCTCATGCACGATCATCCTACGAGGAATACTTCCATAATTATTTCGTGCCACATAGCAAAAATCTGAACATCAGCAGTCGATCAACCAGGCGAGTACCGCAATACCAATGAAGCATCCGTAAGTCAAACCACAGTGCGCCTTCTGAAATTCATACCCTTCTCAGGCAATACCAAGTAGTAATAGCATTTATCTAATCATCTGAAACCGTCCATGTTGTCTAAGAATTCATGACCTTCCTTTTAAAATTGAACTGTATACTTGCACATGCAAATCCCAATCTCATACCACGCACCGCCTCTATCAGGCCATTATATAAAAACATGAGAATCCCGTAATCAACTCCGAGTCACCAGCAGAATACATACCCGATTAGTCAGAAACCTTTCATTTGATCTCATCCAAGAGAAAATCACAATACGCAACATGCTCCTCATGCCGGTAGGAAATATCCATCTCAAACCGTGGTAGAAACCATTGGGAACTCTTTGAAACCCATTTGCACATAACCAAGCCATCAAAACTGAATTTCTCTAACTCAACCAAGCCACGATGGTCGCCAAACCAAGAGTATTGCCACAAAACACTTGTAGAGACTCACCACATCATAAGTACCCAAAGAACCGATCATATCCATTACTGTGCTGATCCAACCTACTACCAAGCTTTCCTATTTCTCTGATTTCTTTCCGAATTACCCTCAAATTAACACTTTTCCTTGTCAGAACAATACGATCCTTACCCAAAACTCACCACAAGAGATCCTAGCATAAAACCACACCGCCCTAAGGCCCATAAGCCATTGTATTTCCTCTTAGCACCCCCCAAATTACCACAATTGAGATACCCACTTTGAAGAGACCTTATGTGAACCTAAAACTGTTTCCTTTTCCTTCCTGATACTGAAATGTAGAATCCATAATTATATAGAAATACCGTGAGTCTCGACACCATCCAATGTAAATCTCAAATTCTAGCTATATACAAATCCGAAAAATTCTCAATTGCTACATATAAATCTCGAATCCATTAGAACCTTCTCGAGAGTCATCCACTCTGCTCAAATTTCAATTGCACTGCCCAAATAGGCTGAACGACCTGTGCCCCATTAGCACGGCAATACCCAAAGAAGTAATCCACACCTCTAATCAATCGAGTAAATTCCTACTCCATGTGCACCACATCCTTCATGAATCTTAACTTAATCATTCTATGATTCTCAAAGACCCATAAAGTGTAATACACCATGTACCCCGATATTTCCTTCATTAAGTCATCCTCAAAACCAGCCTTTGCAAGTTATAACCGATACAGAAGTATACCTCATACCGAAACCACTACAACACATAACCATGCAATCAAATCGTCGGTAACAAACTCCCCCACTTGGCTCAAAGCCATATATCAAAACACTCGGTAACTAACAATGCCCATACTTTATTACTGCCATAATACCGCAGTGGGATTCAACTAAATCCTTCATAAGCTCAGGTAACATAAACCATATAATACCTCAAATCATTTGCTAAGCTCGCATTCACCTTCGTGGCAGTCAAGTCAATTTTCTCAACCAATCCAAACCCAAATCGCAATACCTAACTCACTGGTAGAAGAAACTTTCCTCAATCGGCATAAGAATCACATAACCTCAGAACATCTCGCACGAGGTAACCCACCTGCATAGCCTCAAACTAGAATTTATCTACGCCCTTTCACAGCCTCAACTACTATGCAACACTTAATCTTCCCGAGTCTAAACTCAATAGCAATACATGAGAATCTACTTTATTACCCAAATGAACAACATGAAAGAGTCCCTCAAAACACTCGTAACTCAAGATTGCATAACACATCCAAAGAAATCGAGCATCCAACAGTCCTTTTCACATCTCAAGCAAACTTTCCCAACACATTCAAACCATCTGAATACAGCCCGCAGTCACATCATACTTATCATATAGCCATCCAACCACTCATCGAGCCACAAATTCCACTCATAAGGACACCACCGGACATATAAGTCCAAAAGCACATGCTTACATAACTGAAACTATCGAGCCTAAGCTGCGGTCTAAATCTGGCCTCAAGTACTCCAGACTGGTCCATCACCAAAACACAGAAACCACATCTCGTACCCCGTTCATGGAATTCCACAAGCCGTCGATGCACAGCTAATACCGAGCGCTCACATACACATACGAGTGAGTGGAAAGACTTCAAAGAGATACGCTTCAAGCTGAATCAATACCGCATGATAAGGAAAGAAAGATGAAAAGTTTATCCTAAATGACATGTAGCCTCTCGAAGATAGACATAGACGTCATCATACCGATCTGCAAGACTCTACAGACATTTGCTCATGACTCGTAGAACTTATGAACCTAGAGTTCTGATACCAACTTGTCACGATCCAAAATTTAACTAGTCGTGATGGCCCCTAGCCCAACCTGCTAGGAAAGCCAATTAGCAACAATCTAATTCAAATGAGATTTACCGAGAGAAATAATGATAATATAATGAACTTTTATATAAAGAATTTCTTAATGACTGGTAGTACAAATCATGAACTTCTAAGATTTAGAGTTTACAAAGCTAGTATGAAATAAGTACATCATCTGTCTGAAATGTACATAAATAGATTTTCATAAGTCTAAAGCTACCATGAATAAGAGGCAGCTATAAACAGAACGCAAGTACATATTCATTGCCAGCTTCTGCCAAACACAGCAACATCAGCTCCAAAATCTGCATGCAAGGTGCGGAAGTGTAGTATGAGTACAACCGACCTCATGTACTTAATAAGTAACAAACATAACCTTAGGTTGAAAGTAGTGACGAGCTTGGACAACGGTCAGAGTCCAATACCAATAGCCAACAATAACTCACAACAATATAATAAAAGTAGTACAAGAAATAACTCAAAGATATAATGCTCAGCTCGTTCACAGTTACGGGAAATAGATATGTTTTTCAAGTATAACAGTAAAACATAAATCTTTCACTGAAATTACCAAAATATGAGTAAGTCAGAAAACTGTGATTTTTCCCAAAACTTTCAACAACAGATAAGATATTTCAATCTCAGCTAGCATGAGGAAAGTACATCTCTATGACTACATATCAATATGCATGTGAAGTCATGAATGTCACAATACCATATAGCATTAGGAAATGCATCTCTATGCATGTATGTCAAATATACATGTCAATGCAATGCATCCCAGTGATGAACTCATGTACTCATACTCTCGGAGTACTCAATCTTACTGTCTCACACTCCCACTCATCACGCTCAATCACTCAGCACACCCAGTCTCTCAACACTGTACGGTGCCTGCTGCGGCGCGCATCCCGATTCCATCATGAATCAATAACAATTGCGCTCAATGTTGGTATGTTAGACTTCGGAGGGGCGGATCCTGACCAAGCGCTAATATAAGCCATCATGGCCTGCTGCGTCATGCAGCCCGATCCCATCAATAATATATATAAAGCCCACAGGACATGCTGTGGCGTGCGACCCGATCCCATCATGCGTCAATAGTTCCCGCTGCGCAGCCCAATCCCATCAATGTCACTCACAAACAAGCCCTCGGCCTCACTCAGTCATCAACCTCTCCAGTATCCCGGGCTCACAAATCTCATGCCAATCAGCCCAAACAATGATAACATGATGTGACAACAAATGATAATAGAGACTGAGATATAATATGTAAATGAATGAATATGACTGAGTATGTGATTGTAATTTAAGCAAATAACTCCACAACAGAAATGACCTCAATGAGTCCAAGCAGAATAAGTATATAGCCTAAACATGGATCACAGCTCAATTACTCTAGCACGTAAAAATTTTATGGATAAAAACAAGTTTAGGTAGCTACACAGTACCACAAAATCAACTAAGACACAATTCACACAGTACACGCCCACACGCCTGTCACCTAGCATGCGCGTCACCTCAACACCAAATATATAACATGTATATTAAGGGATTCATACCCTCAACACCAAGTTTAGAAGTGTTACTTACCTCGAACAAGCCAAATCTAATATCGAGCAAGCCAAACAATACTCTAGAAACACCATCCCATGCGCATCAACCTCCGAATTGCTCGAAACTAGTCATAAGCAACTCAAATACATCAAAAAATGCCTAAGGAAACAAACTCAATCAATAAAGGTCGAATCTTTAATCAAAAGCCCAAAGTCAACCCAAAAGTCAAACTCGGGCCCGCACTTCAAAATCTGACAAAACTCACAAAATACGATAACTCATTCAATTACGAGTCTAACCATACTAGTTTCACTCAAATCTGATTCTGAATCGATGCTTAAAACTCAAAAATTCACTTTACGAAATTTTAGACAAAACCCCCAATTTCTCTTTTGAAATCATCAACCAAATGCCAAAAATGAGGATAGATTCATGAAATATAATCAAAACCGGGTGGAGAACACTTACCCAATCCATATGGTGAAAATCGCCTAAAAGTCGTCTCAATCCGAGCTCCAAATATCAAAATATGATAGAAGAACCAAAACCTCGAATTAAATAGAATTTGCCCAGGCATTTTCGCACCTGCGACGTCGCTTCTGCGACAACATTTACGCTTCTGCAACAACAACTAAACACCTGACTCCTCGCACCTGCGGATCTCCTTCCGCTTCTGCGCAACCGCAGGTGCGAAGAGAAACTCGCTTCTGCACTCTAGCTCGATTCTGCGTTCCAGACTTTCGCTTTTGCGATGCCGCAGAGGCGCCCAAATCATCCGTTTCTGTGAAGACTCCGCACCCAGCCTTCTCCCGCTTCTGCGATGAATAGTCCGCATCTGCGATGTCGCTTCTGCGACCAAGACTCCGCAGATGCGGCTACACCAGCACCAGAAATCTTCAGTAATGCAACAAGAGATAAAAATGATTTGAACCATGTCCGTAACTCACCCGAGCCCCTCGGGACCCCGTCCAAATATACCAACAAGTCCCATAACATAACATGGACCTACTTGACGCCTCAAATCACACATAACAATATCGAAATGATGAATCGCAGCTCAAATCGAACTTAAGGAACTTTTGAACCTCTAACTTTCAAAACTCGTGCCAAACTATATCAAATCAACTCGGAATGAACTCAAATTTTGCACACAAGTCCCAAATGACATAACGAAACTATTCCAATTCCTGGAACTACAATTCGAATTCGATATCGTCAAAGTCAACTCTCGGTCAAACTTATGAACAATCCAAACCTTCAAATTTTTAACTTTCACCAATTAGTGCCGAAACCTTCTAGAAATTTCCAAATGAAGTTTCGGGCATGTGCCCAAGTCAAAATCATCATCCAGACCTAATGGAATCATCAAAACTCCGATCCGAGGTTAAATACTAAAAAGTCAAACTTCGTCAATTCTTCCAACTTGAAGTTTCAATCATGAAATTCATTCTTCCAAACTAATTCCAAAACACCTGAAAACCAAAACCGACGATTCATACAAGTCATAATACATCATACGAAACTAATCAAGATTTCAAATAGCTGAACGGAATGCAAATGCTCCAAAACGACTAGGCGGGTCGTTAAGGAATGATTGGACGCTTCTAATCTTCATTTACCTATTTACGTACCTGGAATACTGGAGTAGTTAGTGAGTCAAAGGCTATTGGGACTTTGCTTCTCTTTTCTTTTATGGGCAATGCATTGAGTTGCCTTTTTTTCTTAACTTCTAATGCCCTCAACTTAAGATGTTTTCATAGAGTATAGGATGATTTAGTCTGGGTCTATAGGGAGGATAAAATATAAGTCAATTGATTTCCAACGGTAAGCTATTTGGACTATAACATTTATTATTAATTGATTGCTATAAATTGATGGGGTTAGTTTTTCTCTAATATTCTATCCAGATATTGAATTTGCATCTTTATAATTAATTATGTGAACATGTTTTACTGAGTCTTAAACTCAAAATAAGTTTATTAGAGAGCTTTCATGTTGCTTACAGTTGAATTTGACAATCAATTTTGGCATGATTTGCTTAGAAATTCTGATAGAATTCACTATTTCATCGTGATGAAGTCTTTAGTGTTCTTCTAGGCATTGGGACTATTGATTTTTTCTCTATTGTGTGAGATGTTCTGTGAGGAGTGTGCTAACGCTTCTACTTAGTTGTCTTTTTAGATGTGAGATAGTATCCTCACACGATGAAATGTGGAAAAAGAGATGTTCAGTCATTACCATTTGACACCTGCTATTGATTTGTCCTGGTCTAATCTGCAAGGAAGATGTTGATTGAGTCGTTCATAACCTCTCGTTATGAGTGGCTAAACATCCCTTTTGGAGTGGAAAAAGTTGCCTTCACAATCCATTATTAATGTTATATTTGTTATTCAAATCGTAAGTGTGTAAGAGAATAATTCCTCTTTGTAGTGTAGTGGGATTATATAATTGAAAGGACATATATTTTCTATTTTGTGACTAATAATTAGAGGTAAGAGAAATCTTTTGAATATTGTGCGCTATGTATACTACAAGACTATTCAGACATATTTTTTTGAATAAATCAAGCGGTCCATATAGCATTGTATCTTTCGTCGAAATTGAACATGCAATTGATAAAAAATTATTTTCTGAAACAGAAAATTTAGATTGTATGTCTATGTGTCCTTCATCTAGGTGAAAAGTTACCATTCAAAGGATTCTATGAGAGGAACTCTCTCTTAGAGTATGGAATTCTCTCTTACGGTATGTGATGTGATTATGTGAATGAAAAAATAAAATTAATAAAATAGAAATATAGAGAACGGAATATGCACTAGAGGGTGTACAGTTATTCCCTGATTTCGGGGGCTTTGATCTTTTGTTTGATTGTTAACGTATCATTATTAACGCGGGAT
Organism: Nicotiana tomentosiformis; assembly: GCF_000390325.3. Classification (NCBI taxonomy): domain Eukaryota; kingdom Viridiplantae; phylum Streptophyta; class Magnoliopsida; order Solanales; family Solanaceae; genus Nicotiana; species Nicotiana tomentosiformis. The sequence continues at coordinate 67,175,485 of NC_090822.1, read as the reverse complement.
GGCCAAGAGGTTCAGATTTATTTGTTCTTCATTTTACTTTTCTTTTTTTATTTCATATTTTTTTTTGTAGTTTTAAAATGAGAACTTAATTGGTAATAGAGAGCATATATTTTGGCTTATACAGTATCTTGAGAAGGCATTATCTCTCATTCATTCGATGTTGACTTTGTTGAGCTGTATTTTCTTTTCCCATTTGGTATTATCAACCTTGAATATATAAGTAGAATAACCGATGGAATTGCAGTTGGAGCTTAGAGAAGATAATATTGATCAAAGAGTAAAAGATTGATTTTTTAGTCATAATAGTATTAAAAATAATTATTAGCCATATGTCGTTTACAACCGAGCGAAGAGCGGGTTATATCACTAGTAAAAAGATAATACTGTACTAAACCTGCTGATAAACTCGCTTCCAATTGTGTTATATATTTAATTGTATGTCAATGGACATTAGCCATAAATAATACTAGTAGAGCATTTCAACGAGCTCTTTGATGCGCTAAAAACTGTAATACCTCCCCAAGTGCTGTTTAACCACAATGTCTTGCTGATGAACTTACAGCTTGCTGGGAGGAACTCCTACTGGTGCATTTCTTGATTTTTTCTCAACTGTTCGAGAGAGCTCCTTCACTGCATCTTTAGGTAGATGTCTGGGCCTGCTCAGCCAGAGTCCTCCATCGACAATAAGGGTGGTTCCGTTGATATATTTGCCTATAAGCAGGAAGCATATGCAAGAAAAAAAAATGGAGATTATCACAAGCCAGAAGCAAATTGTGGGTTTCTAATTGAAGTCTTGATTTAGCCTAAACTGCAAGTAGACTGGATGTTACACATTGATGCCTTGTGGAAATTTGCATACTTTTCGGGGGAAAATTATGTTTTCCAGTAAAAGAATGAGTTTTTTCCAATTGCCCTATGTTTAAAACCAATACAATTAAGGAGGAGAAAGAGCAATAATTGCAGGTTTATGAACAAGGTATGCACTTTCAAGTGTAGCACACTCTTATCTCACAGTAAACACACAGGAGATCATTGAACAAGTTTGGCAGAGAGAGCACCGTGGAAAGTTCAAAAGAAACTCAACCTGTAACCAAAAAGGACAAACCTGTTTTAAGTACAGGGTAAACAATGGTTGGTGTTGGTTTCTCTCCCTCTTTTTCATAGGAAGCAGGTTATGATTCAGGATGTGTTATCAGTTTTCGACATAAATTACTGCACCCATTGCTCTATTGAACCAGTGGAGTTTGGTTCTATTGATATATACCAATATTAATGAATTTTCACAAATTCAAGGTCTGTTCTAAAACAATTGGTTAGAATATGATATTCCACATACATATCCAAGGTCGGAGCTACAATCAGTTTGGTTTGAATATGGATTATAACACACATATTTCAAGGTCGGAGCTTAAAGTAATTGGTTCAAATATTGATTACCCCTAAAATATTAAAGATTGGAGTCAAAAGTTATGGACTTATCCTGGACCCAACACATATACACTAGGTCCACCCTGATTGGTAGCATATATTTCCTGAAGAAAAGGACAATCTAGATGTGGTAGTGAGAGTCAAGTCAGTCTGAACATCCAGTGCAGAGCAAAAGAGTGGAAAAGTGAGTCCCTTATTACAAATTCAACCCAGTATAAGTGACAGGGAGAGACACACCACAAGTGGATAGAAAGAATTGACACTAACTGGTCATATCAATAGTGAACTTGGACATACACATGGTGGTGAGGCAAGAGTAGGGACGTAGAGGTGGAAACTGTCAGTCACCTAATATGAATTATGTCACTAATGACAATATGCATCTATCCCAATTTATATTTAATATCTCTAAATTTCATTTAGAATCATAAATATCATTATGACCCATTGAATTAACAAATAGGAGTAATACTTTACTGCAAGTCTAAGAAGCATCAGGTACCAACCAGCATCTGATGCAAGGTAGAGAGCAGCCATGGCAATATCATATTTCTCCCCAAGTTTGTACAGGGGCATGTATTCTTTGCTCTTATTGCTTATCTCTTCCGGTCCAAGTTTACGCATGCCAGCAGTATCACCTATGGGCCCTGGTGCAATACCATTGACCCTAATATCATAGTCCGTGCCCCACTCTAGAGCCAAATTTCTAGTGACTGCATCAACAGCAGCCTGTACAGAGAGATGATGTGAATGGCAATTAAACATAACGAAATAAAAATGAACACAAACTATGCCTGAAGCTAAAATTTCAAACCTTGGCAGCAGCTACATGGATTTGATACCAAGATGCAGTGTAATGCAAAGTAGCACTAATGTTCAGTATTATTCCACCTGAAGTCGAATTCCTCCCAGGTCCTCCTTTCTTGATATAGTCAAGTGCTTCATGGCACATGGTGAATGTACCAACAGAATCAATATCTAGTACTGCAACAGCCATCATGAGCATACCAAAAGAATCAATACGTAATATTGTTAAAGCATTCTCCTCACTTCAAATCAGAGAGGCAGGTAAATCCTATCCTTTTTCTTATACAAGCACTCCCCTCACTCAACCTCCATTTTATACCTCACGCTTCTTCCTCAAGAAGCGGCCATAAGCCCACGAGATAAATGGAGAAACAGAGGAAAACTTTCCTCTCTTCCACGCTTGTTTTGGGAAAATAGATTAAGAGAAGCTGACAGTACAGAAGGTTTGGAGAGGAATTTTTCACACTCATGTCCAGACATAGTTATTAGTTTCTGTGTTTAACCTCTCACCTTTTTGAACATTGAATCGACTTCAAGAATAGTAGCCATGTTGAAGAAGCTGGCCAGAATTAATAGAGGTGATTCTAACGATTTTTAAGCCAAGTCAGCTACTGGAACAGAAAAGCTCCTAATATACCAAGGGCTAGAAACTACGAATGAATTTTAAGGTCTCACGAATGTTGCTATGAATCTATTGAATACTCGTCATCTAATCTTGTCCGTCTTTCTTTTCCTTCCTACTTGAATGGGGTTTGTTTTATTGCACATTTCAGCAGGATGTTAAGGTCTTAGAAGGTTCACTTGTGCATTGATACATAAGAAGCTTAATAATCTGTTCAAAATCTTTATGAAACAAACCTGTCCTGAAGCCATTTGGAGACAAATCCTCAGGAGATACAAGGAAATTGCCAGCTGCAGCATTGACAAGAATGTCAAGCTTCCCAAAATGATTGACAGTTAACTCTACAACTCTTTTTGCATCTTCTTGCTTTCGCACATCCCCCTCAAAGCCAATTGCCTAGCGATGTGCAATGGAAACAAAGGAACAGTAAGACGACACTATCACAACTGAAGTAGTAGTCACTGTCCCTCTGTATTTGACTGTACATGGAGTTTAAGTAATAATGGACTTTAGATTCGTATGTTTAATATTATAACAAACCAAAAGTACCCTTAGTTCTATGGCATCACATTCCTATAAGAACATGTTATTAAAGACAAAATGATTATGTTAACTTCTATCTTTGATGGTGCAGATTGCTAGATAAGTAGTTTGGTAGTTTTGATGAGTTGTTGCTATTTCTTTTTTAACTGCATATTGGGGTTGTCCATATGCAATTTTATTGTTACCTATACTGAACGCCATTTGGTAATAAAATTCTGTTATTTACCCACAAAAAAAACACATTAAAAAGTTTCTAAATAAAAAACGATAAAGATCCAATCTAAACGATTGATGAAGTGGCAATTTTAAGGTATAAAGCAAAATTACTTTGATTCAATCTTCAGATAAATAAGCTGACGAATCCGATGCGAAGGCAAAAAACCAAATAACAGTATTTTGTAAATATGTTACCCTAAAACATATCATAAGCGAAATCAGGTAAAAGGACAGCGTACAGCTACTGCTTGGTAAAAGCGCTGATTACAAAGAAATGAACAAAAATGATTAGGTAAAAGGAATGGAGAAAAGGGGAAAAGAATATTACCGGAATACCAAGGGATTGAAGGTAGGAGACGGCGGAGTAGAGGATTGTCTTGCGGCGGCCCATGATGGCAACGGAGGCACCATGTTTGCCGAATTGAGTAGAGATCTCAAGGCCGATACCAGAACCGCCTCCGGTCAAAAGTGCTACTTTCCCTTTTAGTATGTCTGACTTGAAAGGAGACTCCATTACAAGTACAAGCGCTCTTTGTTTGTTTGTTTGTTTTCCGTTGAATTCCACGGAACTGGAAATGTAAGAGCGTGTTTGTTATGTGGGTTACTATTAGCCTGTGCGTGTATGAAAATTGTAATCAACGGACAGCAGCCTTGGGATCCTCACCATACCACACAATATTACTGTTACGCGGCGCCTTTCTGAAGTTCCTTGGAAGGGCGACGTAAGGCTAGGCAACCGATGTCAGTACGGTTGCTGTCCGCCAACTGAGGTCCCCTCCGAACGCTAGACTAGATTGTCAGTGCCGTACGGAAAAACCAATGTCATGAGCAATTGGAAGAGAGCAGAAAAGAGAATTGAGAATGAAAGAAAGCTTGATTGCATTGAATGAAAGCTATTACAGAAAACAAGACGGTGTCGGGGGAGAGACACCAGTACAGAGAATTGTTTGCTTGCTTGAAAGTTTTGATTGCTTGGTCCCCCTTAATAATGCTTAAAAAAATAAACCAAAGTTACATGACTAGACCTATGAAAGCTGGAAAATCACATTTAAAGAAAATGCAGCAAAACTACTCTATATTTACAATGAAAAGGACTTAGTCTTCTACAAAGCAGCAGCAAGTCCGTTGGCAGCAACTTTGTCTTTAGCATCAGGGTCTGCGCGCGCGGCATTGTCTGCGCGCGCGGCGCTGTTGGCTTTTGCCTGTGGCTGGGCGCTGGCGATGGCTATCGGTGGGGCGACAGAGGCACATGCGCGCTTGTCACTTGGAGCTGCCGAGACCACGGGGCCGACCGTGGCGACGGGCGTTGGGAGGCTGGCCAGGACGCCACGGGGCGCGTCCAAGGGATCATGGGGCATGGCTGGAAAGCCGCCCATGACATTCTCCCCCACCTGAGTTGGCGACGTCCTCGGCGCCTTCCTTGCAAGGTAATCATCAATCAGGCTCTTGTAGGCTTTGAGGTTTGTTCCCCTCTCCCAAGTATTCTCCTCTGCATCACATCCCTGCCATTTCACCAAGAACTCCTGGTGATCTTTTCTTGAGGCGTGAATCACTCGATCATCAAGAATAGCTTCAGCACGCCTTTTTCCGGTTGAATTGGGGCCTCGAATACTTGGTATTGTGAGTTGGCTTCGTGAAGGATCCTCCACATCTTCCCGAAAAGGTTTCAGGAGACTGACATGGAAAACAGGATGGATTTTCCACCAAGCTGGGGTATCCACCCGGTATGCAACTTTCCCAATGCGCCTTTCAATGGACAAGGGTCCAATATATTTTTGCAATAGGCGAGGGTCATGGACCCCTGCAAACAAGTACCGCTTTGGGATTTTGACCATCACTTTGTCTCCCACCTGGTATTCCACAAAGCGGCGATTCTGATCAGCATGCCTCTTCATCCGCTTTTGGGCTTTGACAAGATAGCTCCGCACTATCTCCAAATTTTGCTTCCATTCTTTTGAGAAGCTGGCAGCCCGAGGAGATTTTGACATGTTTGGTGCGTTCACTGTGTGTGGGAGTAGCGGTTGCTGTCCGGTAACAATTTCAAAAGCGCTTTTGTTGGTACTTGAGCTCTTTTGTGAATTGAAACACAGTTGAGCAGCATCCAGAAGCTTCACCCAATTCTTCTGCGATCCGGTCACAGCTTCTTCCAGGCTTCCCACGGCATCGAAGTATTGCTCGATGTCGAAAATGAAATTTTCCACTTCTTTGGCATTCCGAGCTCCACTGTATGGCTTTGGCTCAGGAATTTTCAGCTTTTGTGCCATGGGGGCGAGGTTCACACCACCCCCAAATTGGTTTCCGCCTCCTCGAAGTAGGCCTTGTAAAGCAGCATTGACAACATTGAGCTGGCCTGTCAAGTTGTCAATGGTTTGTTGCATGGCAGTCACCCTGTCTGCCTCTTGTTCCCTGTTGGCTAAATCCTCGGCACGCTCCTGCTGGAGGACCTCAAATTTACCAAAAATTTCAGCTGCCTCTGTGGCTGCTGTTTGCCGGTCTCCTTCAGAGTCGCGGCTGATGTTTTCTATGTCAACTTCGGCCTGGATGAGTCTGCGGTCCAGGTCGTCCAACCTTTGCACTAGGCTGGTTTTTAGATCGGGCACCATTTCCACGATGGGCCGTAATGCGTCAACCGTTCCCTCAAGGGTCGCGATGCGATCCCCATAATTCACCATGGTCAGAAATGGTGGTAATTGCAATGTGATCCCTCGTCCGATGTCGAGCCTAGGCTCTGATACCAACTGTTACGCGGCGCCTTCCTGAAGTTCCTTGGAAGGGCGACGTAAGGCTAGGCAACCGATGTCAGTACGGTTGCTGTCCGCCAACTGAGGTCCCCTCCGTACGCTAGACTAGATTGTCAGTGCCGTACGGGAAAACCAATGTCATGAGCAATTGAAAGAGAGCAGAAAAGAGAATTGAGAATGAAAGAAAGCTTGATTGCATTGAATGAAAGCTATTACAGAAAACAAGACGGTGTCGGGGGAGAGACACCAGTACAGAGAATTGTTTGCTTGCTTGAAAGTTTTGATTGCTTGGTCCCCCTTAATAATGCTTAAAAAAAATAAACCAAAGTTACATTACTAGACCTATGAAAGCTGGAAAATCACACTTAAAGAAAATGCAGCAAAACTACTCTATATTTACAATGAAAAGGACTTAGTCTTCTACAAAGCAGCAGCAAGTCCGTTGGCAGCAACTTTGTCTTTAGCATCAGGGTCTGCGCGCGCGGCATTGTCTGCGCGCGCGGCGCTGTTGGCTTTTGCCTGTGGCTGGGCGCTGGCGATGGCTATCGGTGGGGCGACAGAGGCACATGCGCGCTTGTCACTTGGAGCTGCCGAGACCACGGGGCCGACCGTGGCGACGGGCGTTGGGAGGCTGGCCAGGACGCCACGGGGCGCGTCCAAGGGATCATGGGGCATGGCTGGAAAGCCGCCCATGACATATTACAAATGGATCCTCGTCTTAATGGGGTGGGGCCACTTACAAGTAAGGTCCATTCAACTAGTGTGTACCTTACCTCTACCGAGATAGTGTTTGCGATAGATTGTCGACTCAAGAAATACGAGAAAAAAAGCAACAATACCAAACAATAACAACAACAAAATAGTAGAAATAAAATGAGAGAAACAATAAGTAATAAATCTAACAATAACAGAATACAAGTCTAATACTAATACTCTTGACTACCTACTAGCCGTCTACCTTGATCACCTTCCTATCAAGGGTCATGTTCTCGGTAAGCTAAAGTAACTTCATATCTTACCCAATCACCTCTCCTCAGCTCCTCCGGCGCCAACCTCTCACGCCTCCTTAGTGAAACATCTGTGTCTCTCCTCTTCACATGCCCAAATCATCGCCTAGCTTCCCGCATCTTGTCTTCCACCGGAGACACTCCCACTCTGGCCCAGATATCTTCATTCTTAATCATATCCATCCTGGTAAGAGTATGAGTAAAAACTTCATTTGACATATTTGGCCCAGTCAACTGTAATAAAGCATACGATGGTGGTGATGTGTCGACATGACTCCGAAAATTCGAGGTCAGAGGTGAAGGATAAAGCGGTATCGAGGTCGAACTGGTTTGACAGATGACAAGGACGAGCATTCATCCTGGACACGAGGTGATGGCCAGCCTTAGAATTTAGATTCCCTTTTACTATATGGGGTTTGTGGCCCATGTGCTTTTATAAATAGGAAGAGATGTATATCAAAAAAAGATTTTGAATCTTTGGTAAAGAATTTCATCAACATTCTCTGTACAAGATTCTCACTTTATTGAATAGAAATAAAGCTTGACTTTACACTCTCCTTCCTTTATCCCTCTCTCCCGATCAAGAAAGATCGGAATATACGGTTGTTTATCATCATCCATTATTAGGAGAAAGACATCTGGGGAACTCATCCTTGTCGGGTTATCTTTGTCTCATTCATTATTTAAAATTCATTTATTGTCATTTATTTCTCTCTTTTGTATTTTCAAGTCATTATTTCTCCATTATTGTCCCAAGTTATTTTCTTTAATATTATATATTAAATATTCACTGTAAAATACTAGATCTATTATTGGATATTAATGTTGACTATGATTAACCCTACTTTTCAACAAATCTAATTGTATAAAAATAAAATCTATTTTTCTAGTCATACAGTTTGGCCCCTTTTGTTGGGATTTTATAGTCAAACTATTAGTTTTCATTCATATCTATAATATTCATAATTTGCTAACCTAGTACACTGTATGGTTATTCCTTTCTCTTGGCATACAAAGACTCCATGGCAGGTAACCAAGGAAAAACCGACCGAGGAAAAGGAGCTAGAGCGACAAACAACATCCCGTTCAATCTAATGAGTGCCATCGACGAAGGGTATGAAACACAAAACGAATAAACAACCCTTATGCCATCCCCAGGCTAAGGAAGTCGTCGATACCCTTCTGTAGCACGACCAAACCCAACGGAAAATAAGCTTCCACGACCGTAGAAGAAGGAGCACCACCCGTCATAAAAAAACTCCTAGAGGCCTGGCTAACTAACACCTTAGTCAGCATGATGAGTAAGAAGGTCCCGTGCACGACCGTGGAAATCCCAAAGACCCCTGCAGCCCAGCATATGAGTAGGCAGGACGACCAACTAAATCCTCCAACTCCAGGTAATACCCATACAACTATTGACAGTACAGGTGATGACGCCCTCGCCACCATATTAAAAAGAACGAAAGAGATGGAGAATGAGAACAGGGCACTCAAGGAATAGATGAAAGAGCATCAAGAATGGGTAGACAAGATACCAGGCTTCCCCAAATTAATATCAACAATGATGCACTTGTTATTACTTTACGCATTTTTGATACTGATGTTAGGAGGATTATGGTTGACGATGAAAGTGGAGCATGCATCATCCATCCTCGAGTCCTCGTACATATGTGACTCAAGGATAAGATAGTGTCGCGCTGCATCACACTAACCGGTTTTAACAATACAGTTGAATGGACTTTGGGCTAGATCACACTCCCCGTCCTTGCCGGCGGGGTGACGCTAGAGATCACATTCCACATCATGGAACAGGACACGACATACAATGCCATCATGGGTCGGCCGTAGATACACACCATGTGGGTAATCCCTTCCAACCTGTACCAAGTAATCAAGTTCCCAGCCTCCTAGGGGATATTCAGCATACAAGGGGAACAACGCATATCCAGGGAATGCTATTAGATCACCCTGGATAGTACGACCACTCAATAAAAGAAAGAAAAGAAAAAAGAAGCATAGAAATCAGTAGGGTCGAGGTCCCTTCAGGTCAAAGCCAAAGACATCATTACGAATCAAGAAATGGTTGAAACTGTAGGATCAACCGTAGAGGACCTCGGACCCATCCAGCTAGACTCAAGTGGCCCAAGAAAAAAGGCCTACATAGGCTACAAGCTCAAGGACCTAGGTAAGTTCAGTATATTCTTAATAACTAACACATATTTGTTCGCTTTTAGCCATACAGATATGGCAGGAATCCCCAAAGATATAGCTACGCACAAGATGAACGTCGATCCTTACTACCCTCCAGTAAGGCAGGGAAGTTCAAACCCACCATCAACAAGGCCGTCCACGAAGAAGTGGAAAAACTTCTGGCAAAAGAATCTATCAGGGAGTCGAAGTATCCCAAGTGGATCGCTAACATAGTAATGGTTAAAAAGAAGAACGAGAAGTGTAGGATGTGCGTGGACTTCACCGATCTGAATAAAGCATGCCAAAGAATTCGTTCCTATTGCCGCATATTGACCAGCTCATCGACGCCACGGCGTGACACGAGTTGTTGAGCTTCCTGGATGCATACTCGGGCTACAACTAGATACTTATGGATGAGGACGAACAGGAGAAAACTACATTCATCACTCACATGGGAACGTACTGCTATAGGGTCATGCCATTCGGGTTAAAGAACGCAGGGACCACGTACAAATGATTGGTCATAAAGATGTTCAAAAACCAGCTCGGCAAGACCACGAAAGTATACATAGACGACATGTTAGTCAAATCCTTGAGGGCTAAAGATTACATCGACCATCTGAAGGAAGCATTCAAAATATTGAGGAAGTACGGGATGAAACTGAACCCCGAGAAATGTGCGTTTAGCATGACTTCTGGTAAATATTTGGGTTATCTGGTATCACAACACAGAATAGAGGTCAACCCAAATCAAATTAAGGCCATCGACGGGATAAGGCTACAGCCGCCAAGAAGGGCAAGTCCGTGGATGATGAGACTACAAGTAGAGCGCCACGAGTTACCAGGTCTCGGGGAGAGTCGCATAGTGAGACTCTATCTCAGACTTCACATACCCTGACCTTTCCAGAAGAGATCCGAGGGGCACCACTCCAACACTCGCTCCAGTACCCCCAGCTCCTCATCCAGATGCACCGGGTCAGGAGATGAGAGATGTTATTCAGTTATTGACTCGGTTAGTGGCCGCACAAGCTCGACGTCAGGAGGTTGGTATGGGTCATGCAGATAGGGCCATTAGCGTGAGGGTTCGTGATTTCATTAATTTGGACCCTCCGATATTCAGTGGAGCAGATCCAAACGAGGACCCTCGGGTATTTATCGATAGGATGCAGAGAACTTTAAGGATAATGAAGGCCAATGCGACTGAGTCAGTTGAGCTAGCTTCCTATAGACTTCGGGATGTTGCAATTAATTGGTACGAGTCTTGGGAGTTGTCCAGAGGCGAGGATGCCCTTCCAGCAGTATGACAGGATTTTACAGAGGCTTTTCTTCATCATTATTTGCCACCAGAGCTCAGACGGGCCAGAGTTGATAGGTTCTTGACCCTTCGACAGAGTAATATGAGTGTTCGGGAGTACAACCTTCAGTTTGATTCTTTGGTGAGGTATGCTCCCACTATTGTAGCTAAGATGGAGGATCGGGTTCACCGATTCGTGATGGGGTTAGAGCCACACCTGCTCAATGACTGTATGTTGGTCTCACTTCATCCAGGCATTGATATTTCTCGTATCCAGGCATACACTCAGGGTGTAGAGGAGCATAAGCAGAAACAGAGGGCCGATCGTGAGCATGATAGGGGCCAGAGTAAGATAGCGAGATATTCAGGTCCTTCTGGTGAGTTTCGAGGTGGTCAGAGATAGCAGTACCCGAGGTATCCAGCTCAACCATTAACTAGTACACCCCCTCAGGTTTTGGGTAAGAGATTTGATCGTTCCACATATTCAGGGCCCAGTCAGAGTTCTAGGGCCTCTCGTTCTCAGTATAGGGGTGAGTCAAGTCAGATGAGGCCACCCTTGCCACGATGTGCTCAGTATGGTAAGCATCATATCGGGCAGTGTCTCGTGGGGTTGGGTGTTTGTTATACTTGTGGTTATCCAGGCCAAGTTATGAGAGATTATCCGACGAGAGGTGGTGCAGGTATGGTTCAGTCAACGGGATTTATAGATGGTTCGTCATCATTAGTACGCCCCCTAGGCAAGGATCACAGGCACCAGTCGGTCGTGGTAGAGGCAGAAGTGGAGCCTTAGAACCGCATTTATGCATTAGTGGGTCGACAGTATCAGGAGTCGTCACCTGATGTTGTTACAGGTATATTATCAGTCTTTTCATATGATGTATATGCATTGATTGATCCAGGTTCCACTTATTGTATGTCACTCCATTGGTTGCTAGCAAGTTTGGGATAGAACCTGAGTTGATTAAACCTTTTGAGGTGTCTACACCTGTTGGGGATCCAGTGATAGCTAGACGGGTATATAGAGATTGTATAGTAGGAGTTCTTAGTCGTTCTACAGTAGCGGACCTGATTGAGCTAGATATGGTAGAATTTGATGTTATAATGGGTATGGATTGGTTGGCTTCTTGTTATGCTAACGTTGATTATAGATCAAAGATGGTTCGGTTCAAGTTTCTAGGGGAGCCAGTTCTAGAGTGGAAAGGTAATACTGCATCACCGAGAGGTAGGTTTATTTCCTATCTCAAGGCAAGGAAGATGATCAGAAAGGGCTATATTTATCACTTAGTTCGGGTACAGGATGTGAAAGCAGAGTCACCGACCCTTCAATCTATTCCGGTGGTTAATGAATTTCTCGATGTTTTTCCCGATGAGCTTCCAGGCCTTCCGCTAGAGCGGGAGATTGAGTTTGCTATTGACACATTACCAGATACTTAGCCGATATTTATTCCTCCTTATAGAATGGCACCTGCAGAGCTGAGAGAGTTGAAAGAACAACTGAGGGATTTGCTTGAAAAAGGCTTTATCAGACCCAGTACATCACCGTGGGGAGCACCTGTGTTATTTGTCAGAAAGAAAGATGGTTCCTTGCGGATGTGTATTGATTACAGACAGTTGAATAAGGCGACGATCAAGAATAAATACCCACTCCCGAGGATTGATGATTTATTTGATCAGTTGCAGGGTGCCAGGTGTTTCTCAAAGATAGACTTGAGGTCGGGGTACCATCAGGTAAGGGTTAGAGAGAAGGATATTCCAAAGACAACATTCAGGACCAGATACAGACACTTTGAGTTTCGTGTTATGTCATTCGGTTTGACTAATGCCCCAGCGGTATTCATGGACTTGATGAACCGTGTGTTCAGACCCTTTCTAGATCTGTTCGTGATTGTATTTATAGATGATATTTTGGTTTATTCTCGTTTAGAGGTTGAGCATGCAGATCATTTGCGTACTGTGCTCAAAGGTCTAACAAGAAAGGAAGTTGTATGCAAAGTTCTCTAAATGTGAATTCTGGTTGAATTCTGTAGCCTTCCTTGGTCATATTATTTTGGGTGAGGGTATTCGGGTCGATACACAGAAGATTGAGGCAGTGAAAACTTGGCCTAGACCCATGACACCGACAGAGGTTCGTAGCTTCCTGGGTTTGGCAAGTTATTACAGGAGATTTGTAGAGGGGTTTTCTTCCCTTTCAGCACCATTGACAAAGTTGACTCAGAAGGCAACCAAGTTTCAGTGGACTGATGCTTGTGAGCGGAGTTTCCAAGCATTGAAGGACAGATTGACTTCAGCACCGGTTCTGACACTTCCAGAAGGGACCGATGGTTATGCTATCTATTGTGATGCTTCGGGCGTTGGATTGGGTTGTGTATTGATACACCATGGTAAGGTTATCGCTTATACTTCTAGACAACTAAGAAACCACGAAAAGAATTACCCCACCCATGATTTAGAGTTAGCCGCGGTGATTCATGCACTAAAAATGTAGAGGCACTATTTGTATGGCATTCATGTTGATATCTATACGGACCATAAGAGTTTTCAGTATATATTCAAGCAAAAGGAATTAAATTTACGTCAGAGGCGATGGTTGGAGTTACTAAAAGACTATGATGTTGATATTTTATACCATCCAGGAAAGGCGAATGTAGTAGCCGATGCCCTCAGTCGTAGATCTATCAGTAGCTTATCATATTTACAGCCAGAGAAGAGTGAGATAACTTATGAGATTCATCAACTAGCTAATCTTGGAGTTCAATTATTAGATCCAGATGGTACCGGAGTTACTATTCAGGACACGACAACATCCTCTCTAGTAACTGAAGTGAAGGAATGCCAATATGAAGGTCCTATGCTAGCTCACTACAGAGATACAACCCCTCAAAAGGAGAAGACACCATTAGAGATTACAGGAGATAGAGTCCTCAGATATCGAGGTCGATTATGTGTTCCTAATGTAGCAGGGTTACGCCAGCATGTTATGGGAGAAGCTCACTATTCTCATTATTCCATTCATCCAGGAGCGACGAAGATGTATCATGATATCAGGGGAATATACTGGTGGAACGGAATAAAGAAAGATATAGCAGAGTTTGTTGCTCAGTGCCCAAATTGTCAGCAGGTTAAGATTGAGCATCAGAAACCCGGTGGATTATTGCAGGCTATAGAGATTCCGACTTAGAAATGGGAAGTGATTAACATGGATTTCATCATAGGCTTACCTCGTACCCAGCGTAAGTTCAATTCTATATGGGTTATTATTGATAGACTTACAAAATCAGCCCATTTTCTGCCTATCAGGACTACGTATTCAGCAGAGGATTATGCAAGGATTTACATTAAGGAGATAGTACGACTCCATGGTGTCCCTATATCTATTATCTCAGATAGAGGTGCTCAATTTACAGCTAATTTCTGGAGGTCCTTCCAAAAAGGATTGGGGATTCAAATAAGTCTTAGTACAATATTTTATCCCCAAACAGACGGTCAGGCTGAGATAACTATTCAGACACTGGAGGATATGCTACGGGCTTGTGTGATGGACTTCAGGGGTAACTGGGATGATCATCTTCCACTTATTGAGTTTGTATATAATAATAGTTATCATTCCAGCATTCAGATGGCTCCATACGAAGCTCTTTACAGACGAAAGTGTAGGTCACCTATCGGATGGTTCGAGGTTGGGAAAACTAAGTTAGTAGGACCAGAGTTGGTACAACATGCAGTTGAGAAGATTAAGCTTATACGGGAAAGGCTATTAGCAGCTCAGAGTCGTCAGAAGTCATATGCAGATAATCGATGACGAGACTTGGAGTTTCAAGTAGATGACTGTGTAATCCTAAAGGTATCACAGATGAAAGGCATTATGAGATTTGGTAAGAAAGGAAAGCTTAGCCCTCGGTACATTGGACCTTATAAGATCATACGCAGAGTAGGCCAGGTAGCATATGAGTTAGACTTGCCTTCCAACTTGGAGTCAGTACATCCAGTTTTTCACGTGTCTATGCTCCGCAAGTGTATTGGAGATATTTCTAGAGTCATTCCAGTTGACGATATTCAGGTCACAGAGCATCTATCATATGAGAAAGCTCCCATTGCTATACTAGATAGACAAGTTCGGAAATTGAGAACTAAAGACGTATCTTCGGTTAAAGTACTTCGGAGGAACAATAATGTGGAGGAGATGAATTGGGAAGCTGAAGAAGACATAAAGTCTAGGTATCCTCACTTTTTTCCGCTTCCGAAGGAGGATCGGACTGAGACATCACAGCCTTAGGTACGTATATGGTATTTGATTCTTATGTTAGTTATTGTCATTGGTTGTGAGAGACCATTGGTGTTATTGATGATTGTGGACCTGTGTGGCTTTGTATTGTTGGGTTTCTTTCTGACAGGTTGGTAGTGATACCATTACAGAGGAGACTCTGCCAAAATTTCTATAAATCTCTAGGAGTTTAACATTCGAGGACGAATGTTTCTAAGGGGAGGGGGGGGAGATTGTTACACCCTGTACGTCCGAAGGTGACGTATAATGAATATGAGACTTGTTAATCATGATTTAAATGATTTTAAAGTCATAATATGACTATATTTGATGGTTGGACAAAACACATAAAGTTTGGAAAAAATCGGATTAAAGTTGCGGAAAAACTGACTAAGAATTTGCCGTATAATAGAACTTTTTGAGAAATAAATTTCGTATGGTATATGAGATGTTTTGGGACATATTATATACCAAATTTAAGGTCTTGAAAATTAGTTTCCAACGCTCTTAACCGTTAGTTCATACGATATCCAGATAAAAAGATATAAGTGTTGGAAAATAGGCGAATCAGAGGGTGCCAAGCTAGCACCTTTTGACTTTTCAAAAGTTTGATAAATATGTTTTAACTCGTCTCTCTCTCTCTCTCTCTCTTCATTTTACATAGAATCTGACCAGAGACACCATAAAAGAATGGTCCTTGAGCTTTCTAATAGCTTCAAATAATACTAACATCCCGGGTATAAAATCGAGAAGTGATAACATCAGAACGATTCCTACGACGTAAGTATCACTATATCACCTCTCTTTTTCTTTGTAGTTTGAGCTTTGGAATTTATTTATTAGTTAATAAAAAAATTTAATTTCTGTATTTAAGCTTTAAAATATCAAAAAAAGTTGATAAATTCGTTTCCTAATAGTTAGATCTCACGGGACGGTGATCGGGAGCCGTGAGTTTGAGTTATTTGAATTGTAGTGGATTGTTTTGTGGGCTGTTTTGTGTTGCTTTTGGGCTGTCTATTGTGCTGCTGATTTATGGATTTTGGAAGGATAAAAATGGAGTGAAGAAACACCACATGTAGTAGGGTAGTAGGTTAGTCGCTCGTCGTTGTAGTTGCAGGCTAATTGATAATTTGTTGATTGGGTGTATTATGGTATATTTGGGAATTTTGTTGTATTGAAGGTCCCGGATTGTAATTAGGTTGGTTTTGAGTTGCTGATTGTATTATGTTTGTATCTCGCCTATAGTAGGCTTGAGGGAGCAGTAAAATCAGGGAAAATGCTGCCCATTTTATTTTAGAATCGAGTTATCGTTTGAGATACGTAATATACTACCGCCATCTAAATTGTACACGTATTTATTTGCTATAGGGTTGGCGCTCTAGTTGTCATAAGCTTGTTGTTGAGTTGCATTGACGACTTGAGGTATGTTAAGGCTATCCTTTTTTTTTTCTTTCTGGCATGATCCAAATGATACAAACGAAACGAGCAAAATACGCAACGTTCATAAATGACTCTATTCATAGAAATACTAGAGGTGTCTATATTCTTGATTCCCCATGTGAATTATTATTATATCCTCTGTTCATGGGTCTCAGAAAAATACGTATTTGATAAAGTTTGTCCGTAAGGTATATTGATTTTATGATATTTGAGAAATCTTATTAACGTATTTCTATTGCATTTCATGCATTTATACATGTACATTGACCCATAACCAGAAGGCGTTATATACGCGTATATTATATGTATATGGTATATGGGAAAAGGTTAAGGCGTTATATACGCACTACCACCTGATCAGCTGGTATATGTTGATGATTTTGCCCACAGTGGCCGAGATGATATGATGGGATGCCCTCAGAGGCTTGATGATGTTACACATATACCTATGCATGATACGACATTTACACGCACGTGCATGATATTATAAATGTTTCGGGATTCACAAAGTTATTTAGACTCACAGGTGGAATTCTTTACCCCATATTTCATCTATGTCTTTTATGTACTGATTTTCATGCTTTACATACTCAGTATATTATTCGTACTGACGTCTGTTTCTGCCTAGGGATGCTGCGTTTCATGCCCGCAGGTGCAGGTAGACAGGCTGACGGTCCCCCTTCTTAGAATCCTTGATCAGCGAAAGTTGGTGTGCTCCATTTGATCCGGAGCTGCTTTGAGTTTTGGTACGGTGTGTTTACATATATATACATGGGTACGACGGGGCCCAGTCTCTTCCTTTATATAGTTATACACTCTATTAGAGGTCTGTAGACAGTCATGTATAGTTATATAGTATGTGGCCTTGTCGGCTCGCCCTACAGTATATATATGTATGTATATATGTCTTTTGGGCCTGTTTACCCACGTAGGTGTAACACCCCGGAAAATTTCAAAGTACTTAAGTGTAAAGCCCAGTAAAATATACAAAGAAAATAATGTTTCATGGGTTGAAAAATGCACAACGAAGTAAAGGAAATTTTCTGCCGGAAAAATATGTTTATGCGGTCCATTATGCGACCGTATAATCACTCTGCGGGCCGCATAATGGCCGCAGAAGTGAGCAAGAGAGGGCTATTCTGGAAGCAGCTATGCGGTCGACTATGCGACCGCATAACTGTTATGCGGACCGCATAGTGACCGCATACATAGGCAGTTCTTTTGGCTATTTTGTAACCAATTATGCGACCGATATGCGGTCCGCATAACCATTATGCGGTCGCATATGCGACCGCAGAACCTGTTTCGGAGCTTCATTTTTGAGTTTTTAAAATCTGACCCTATTTCGTTAAATACACTCTTTGGGTCATTTTTGAGCTATTATCTGACATTTTAGAGTAAGAGAGGGTGCCTTAGAGTGAGAAGGTGTTCTCCAATAATTGTTCTTCAATTCTTGCTCAAGTTTTGGAAGATTGAGAAGGGAAACTCACTAGGTCTTCATCCTAGAGGTAAGATTCTACACCCTAACCCTCAATTTTGAATTTTGTGTAGAAATGGATAATAATCAAGATAATTTCTGGGCAAGAGGGTTGGTTATTTTATATACATATATTATCAAAGGGTGTAGAAAGATTGTTGAGCTAAAAATGGTAAAGGTTGGGTTGTGGGATGATGGAATCCTCCATAAAAGGATCTCGAAACCTTAATGCACATCTAGTGTTTGATAAAATGCTCAAATGAGCTAGAACCATGGTCATCTTCTTAATTTTGGTTTAATTTATATATTTCTATAATAGATTTAAGTTGCTAAAAATTTCGGAACATTTAGAGTGTAAGGAAGCTCAAGTGAGGTATGTTGGCTAAACTCTTCTTTGAGAATTGGAATTCCCATTATCCTTGTAAGTTTAGAGATGTTGATTATAAATCGAGTATCCCGATAAGTTCTGTGATGAAGATATATGTTCAATCCGTGTTTCAAATGCTATTATCATATTGCATTATAAATTGAGGATGTGTCCCAAACTATGGATTATGTATCCATATGTTATAATTTCTAGTCGTGATTTATGTGAAAGTTATTATACCAAGTTGTGTAGAGATTGTGATTGTGATACTCCTCCACCTGTATATATTGGGGTGAGGCGGCATGACCGCTTTGTGTGGGGATTGTGGTATAGAGATTGTGATTGTGATACACCTCCACCCGCATATATATTGGGGTAAGGCGGCATGACCGCTTTGTGTATGGTTTTGGTATTGTTGTGGCACCACCACCCGCATACATTGGAGTGAGGCGGCATAGCTGCTTTGTGTAAGTTCTTACTACTGTGGTTATATATCTACCCGCATACATTGGGGTGAGGCGGCAGGGCTGCTTGATTAGAGTTGTGGTATTGTACGTACACCTCCACCTGCATACATCTGGTGAGGCAGTGGGGCCGCTTTGTGTGAAGATGGTTACATAGGATCTCATCTTAAATCCTATAAATGTTGTTGATAGCTTTTAATAAGCTTGCTATGGTTGAGATGGTTATCTATATTATTCTATTGCCGCACTGGTTCATCATAATTATCTTGTATTTCTAAATTCTTAAATTGGTGTTTAGTTTTCATACTAGTACTATTTGACGGTACTAACGTCCCTTTTGCCGGGGGCACGGCATCTTTAAATGGATGCAGGTGGTTCCACAGCAGGAGACATGGATCAGTGATAGCAGTACACCTTCTTCCCAGCTGACTTGGTGAGCCCTACTTCATTCCGGGGTCATGTATCTTTTGATCTTTATGTATTATGGTTGAGGTATAGCCGGGGCCTTGTTGCCGGCATTATCATTGTACTCTTCTTTATCTATAGAGGCTCCGTAGACATAGTGTGGGTTGTGTATTGATGTTGGGGAAAGACAAACTATGTTATGTTGTAGTTGTATTACTTGTCCATTTGAGACATTAAAAATGATGAAACTATTGGTAAGAAATTGGTAATTGCAGACATGACCACTTTATGGTTTAATTAAGGAAAACATATATTCTCTTTATTCATGAATGAATTTGGGCAGAAGGAATCTAATAGGCTTGCTCGGTCGGGTTCACTCGGTTGAGCGCCGATCGCGCTCCTCGGTTTTGGGGCATGACAAACTTGGTATCAGAGCCTAAGGTTTTAAAGTGTCTTAGGATGTCTCGGAGCCGTGTCTAGTAGAGTCCTTATTATCGGTGTGTTGTCGACCACATCTATAATTAGGATGCTACATGGGCATTTAGGAATAATACCCCTTCTTTCATGTTCTTGATCGTGCGATAAAGCTGGTTGTAAGATTGTTCCTCCTTTTACTCTTGCGTTGCTCTAATTTTCAGTACATGGCACCTAAGAAGAAGGCAAGAACTGGCCAAAGAGCCAATGTCACCCCAGGAGTGACAATTGACCCTATAATTGATGATGCGGGTGAGCACCCGAGGAGTGAGGATATTCCTCCAGTTACTACACTGCCTGACTCTACTACAACCGATCAGATCGCGCCTGTCCCTATACCTACTGAAGGTGCAACAGTTCCTCCAACTGATATACCAGTTCCACCTCCAGCTATAGCTTCCGATTCTGGTGTGTCTGATATTGATATTAGGGGAGCCATACAAATGTTGACACAGTTAGTGGCTTTTCAGGACCAGAGATCGAGTGTTGGGCCTACTTCTTCTAGTCATCCAGGGGAATCTGCTAGTTTCAGGGTGAACAAGTTTCTTCAGTTAGATCCTCCAGTGTTTACGGGTGTTGATCCCGAGGAGGACCCCCAAGACTTCATTGATAAGATGCACAAAACTCTCCGGGTTATGCATGCTACAGAGACGTAGGGAGTAGAATTGGCCTCCTACCGCCTGAAAGGGGTGGCCTACTCTTGGTTTGAGTTGTGGGAGGAATCCCGTGAGGAGGGAAGCCCTCCGGCAAGGTGGGGTAAGTTCACAGATACCTTTATTGATCATTTCTTGCCTGCCGAAACTAAGGCAGCTCGTGCCGCTGAGTTTGAAAGCCTGAAGCAGGGTAGTATGAATGTGTGGGAGTACCATATGTAGTTTGCGCGCATGTCCAAGTATGCTATTCACATGTTGCCCACTATGGAGGCTAGAGTGCGTCGGTTTGTACAGGGCCTTAGCCCCTTGGTTATCAATGAGGCCTCTACAGTTGCCTTGAATTCCGATATGAACTATGGTAAGATGGTGGCATTTTCTCAAGCCACAGAGACCCACAAATTGAAGAATAGAATGGAGCGTCAGAATAGCAGCAAGGCCCGGTCCGTGGGCAACTTTGGTGGTTCTTCCGGTGGTGGTGGTGGTAGTTCGGCGTTCAGAAGTGCGTCATCAAGACCTTCCCAATCATTCGCCCAGTCTTCGATGGGTGCACAGTCATATGGACCCAGTCAGGGCAATATGGGACCCCACCAGCAGGGTCGGCCCGACAGAAGGTTTCAGCAGCGGAGGCTTCCATGCCCTAAGTGTGGAAGGATGCACTTTGGGTCCTGCTTCATAGACCTACCCGTATGCTATGGGTGTGGTGTGAGGGGTCACATTCAGAGAGATTGTCGCTCATCCCACCGAAATATGGGCAGAGGTGCGGCACAACCAGCTAATTCTGCAGCTACTACATCCACAGCACCTCCAGCTCGAGGTACCCCAGCGCCCGCGGGGCGTGGTGCAGCTAGGAGTGGTGCACAAAATTCGGGAGGACCCAGCAGATTTTATGCTATGCGGAGACGTCGGGAATCAGAGGCTTCTCCAGATGTTGTCACAGGTATATTAACTGTCCAATCTCATGATGTATATGCTATTATTGATCCTGGTTCCACTTTGTCATATGTCACTCCTTATGTTGCTATGGAATTTAGGATAGAACCAGAACAACTTCATGAGCCGTTCTCTGTATCTACTCCGGTTGGTGAGTCTATTTTGGCCGCGCGAGTTTATAGGGATTGTATTGTCACGTTGCATGGTCGGGGCACCATGGCCGATCTTATTGAATTGAGAATGGTCGATTTTGATGTGATAATGGGGATGGATTGGCTTTACTCTTGTTTTGCCACGC
The DNA here is from genome assembly GCF_000390325.3 of Nicotiana tomentosiformis. Taxonomy (NCBI): domain Eukaryota; kingdom Viridiplantae; phylum Streptophyta; class Magnoliopsida; order Solanales; family Solanaceae; genus Nicotiana; species Nicotiana tomentosiformis. The sequence goes on along the minus strand of NC_090822.1, from coordinate 67,153,868 downwards.
TTAATTGCCGAACCAGAACTGTTAGGTTCGAATTTCCAAATGAGCCAGTTATTGAGTGGAAGGGTGATGATGTAGTTCCAAAGGGTAGGTTTATTTCTTAGCTTAAGGCCACAAAGATGATCAACAAGGGATGTATTTACCATTTGGTCCGGGTTATGGACACTGATGCCGAGGCACCTACACTTGAGTCTGTGCCTGTTGTGAATGAATTTCCGACAGTCTTTCCGGATGAACTCCCTGGGATCCCACCAAACATGGAGATTGATTTTGGGATTGATGTGATGCCAGACACACATCCTATATCTATTCCACCCTACAGAATGGCACCGGCAGAATTGAAGGAGCTAAAGGAACAATTAAGAGATTTGTTAGAAAAGGGTTTTATCCGGCCAAGTGTGTCGCTTGGGGCGCACCGGTCCTTTTTGTAAGAAAGAAAGATGGGTCACTGAGAATGTGTATTGACTATCGACAGCTTAATAAGGTCACAATCAAGAATAAGTACTCGGTGCCAAGGATAGATGACTTGTTTGATCAATTGCAAGGTGCCAGGTACTTCTCCAAAATTGATTTAAGATCTGGGTATCACCAATTGAAGATCAGGGAGCGGGATATTCCGAAAACAGATTTTAGGACTCGGTATGGGCATTTTGAATTTCTGGTGATGTCTTTTGGGCTAACAAATGCCCTAACACCTTTCATGGATCTTATGAATCGAGTTTTTAAGCCATTCCTCAACTCTTTTGTGATAGTGTTTATTGATGATATTCTTGTATTTTCACAAAGTCGAGAAGACCATGCCGATTATCTCAGGGTAGTTCTGCAAACCCTGCATCAGCACCAGTCATATGCAAAGTTTTCAAAGTGTGAATTTTGGCTTGAATCAGTCATATTCTTGGTTCATGTAGTTTCTAGTGAGGGAATTAAGGTTGATCCTCAGAAAATTTAAGCTGTGAAGAATTGGCCGAGGCCTACAACTCCAACAGAGATTCGCAGTTTCTTAGGCTTAGCTAGGTATTACAGAAAGTTTGTGGAGGGGTTTTCTACTCTTGCCTCTCCATTGACTAAATTGACGCAGAAGGCAATTAAGTTCCAATGGTCGGATGCTTGTGAAAGGAGTTTCCAGGAATTGAAAGCAAGATTGACTACGGCGCCGGTGTTGACTCTACCAGAAGGTATAGAGGAATTAGTGGTATATTGTGATGCTTCAAGAATCGGGCTTGGGTATGTATTAATACAACATGGGAAGGTGATAGCTTATGCTTCTAGGCAACTAAATAATCATGAAAAGAACTATCCAATACATGATTTAGAACTTGCGGCGGTGGTATTTACATTGAAAATTTGGTGTCATTATTTATATGGGGTCCATGTGGATATATTCACCGACCATAAGAGCCTTTAATATATTTTCAAACATAAGAAATTGAATCTGAGGCAGAGAAGATGGCTTGAATTACTCAAGAATTATGACATTGATATTTTATACCACCCAGGGAAGGCTAATGTTGTGGTGGATGCTCTTAGCCGAAAATTTATGGGTAGCTTAGCACACTTGGAGGCATATCAAAGGCCATTGGCCAAAGAAGTTCACCGATTAGCTAGTTTGGGAGTTCGTCTTGCGGACTCTAGTGAATGAGGGGTAATTATGCTAAATAGGGCTGAATCATCACTTGTAGTGGAAGTCAAAGAAAAACAATACAACGATCCATTGTTGGTGCAATTGAAAGAGGGGATTCATAAACATAAGACCATTGCCTTTTCTCTTGGCATGGATGATGGTACACTAAGGTACCAAGGGCGACTATGTGTTCCAAATGTGGATGGTCTCCGTGAAAGAATTTTGACCGAAGCTCACACTACTAGGTATTCCGTGCACCTAGGTTCTACAAAAATGTATCATGATCTTAAGAAAGTCTATTGGTGGAATGATATGAAGAGGAATGTGGCAGACTTTGTGCCAAGATGTCCGAATTGTTAGCAAGTGAAGGCCGAACACCAAAGGCCCGATGAGTTGGCATATAACATAGAAATTCCAATGTGGAAATGGGAAATGATTAATATGGACTTTGTGGTAGGATTACCGCGCACTCCGCGCAAGTTTGACTCAATTTGGGTGATTATGGATCGACTCACGAAGTCAGCACACTTTTTTCCGGTTAAGTTTACCAACACAGCGGAGCAGTATGCTCAGTTGTATATCAAAGAAATAGTCAGGTTGCATGGAACCCCAGTTTCCATCATTTCTGATCGGGGAGCACAATTCACTGCTAATTTTTGGAAGAAATTTCAGCAAGGTTTGGGTACTCAGGTGAATCTCAGTACAGCCTTTCACCCGCAAACTGACGGGCAGGCAGAGCGGACTATTCAAACGCTTGAGGATTTGTTGCGTGCTTGTGTGCTAGACTTCAAAGGTAGCTGGGATGATTATTTACCACTTATAGAATTTGCGTACAATAATAGCTATCATGCTAGCATTCAGATGGCACCGTTCGAGGCTTTATATAGTAGGAGATGTAGATCTCCCATTGGGTGGTTTGAAATTGGGGAAGCAGATTTGATAGGGCTAGACCTTGTGCATCAGGCTATGGAAAAAGTTAAAATCATTAAGGAGCGGTTGAAGACTACTCAGAGTCGTCAGAAATCCTATTCGAATGTTCGTCGTAGGGATTTGGAGTTCAAAGAAGATTATTGGGTATTCTTAAAAGTTTCCCCCATGAAGGGTGTAATACGATTTGGTAAGAAAGGGAAATTGGGTCCGAGGTATGTCGGACCGTACAAAATCATTCAGAGGATCGGTGAGGTGGCGTACAAGCTTGAGCTACCACCTGAGATGTCATTAGTACACCCGGTGTTTCATGTGTCTATGTTAAAGAAAGTAGTTGGAGACCCGACAACCATTGTTCCGGTTGAAACTATTTAGGTAAATGAAGAATTGACTTATGAAGAGATTCCAGTTTCTATTATTGATCGACAAGTCCGAAAGTTGAGAAACAAAGAAATTGCATCCGTGAAAGTGCTATGGCGAAACTAACAGGTTGAAGAGGCTACTTGGGAGGCCGAAGAAGAAATGAAGAAAAAGTATCTTTATATATTTGAATAACCATGTAATTATGAGTTGTGCCTTATAAAAATGCTAATGGATATTCCTATGAAACATGTATGACTTGTACATTTGGTGTTAAGGGTGTTCCTTTCTGAAAATATATTGCTTATGTGGCCATATTTGTTGTTGTTTTGTATTATGTTACATCTTTGGAATATGTATATGTTGTTTCGATGTGTTTCTGGGGCTCTCTGACAGGTGGATAGGCCTAATTACAAAGGAAACTCTGGCAAAATGTTTTAGTCAAATTTGGGGTTACTAGTGCGTGGTATGAAAGACTGAGTTGCATAAGATGCTAATAACAGAATTCGACCCTCATTCGAGGACGAATGATCCTAAGCGGGGGAGAATGTAACACCCCAAAAAATTTCAAAGTACTTAAGTGTAAAGCCCGGTAAAATATACAAAGAAAATAATGTTTCATGGGTTCGACCTCGGTACTGCTTTATCCTTCACCTCTGACCTCGACCTTTCGAAGTCACATGTCACCACCATCGTATGCTTTATTACAGTTAACTGGGCCAAATATGTCAAATGAAGTTTTTACTCATACAGTTAGTCCCTCCGCTTGTCGAGGTCGTCCTTAGGGATGGGCTGGATAAGTGGATAATGATGGACTTGGTCGTCGTCAAAGGTGGACGACATGGCTTTATGAGAGCCGCATATTTCGAATTCGTGTCGTCTTGATTTTCCCGGGTGACCTTTGGAGGGAACCTGACATGGCTGAGACGTGACGTCAGTCATCATGATGGAGTCTATTCCCGATGTGTCATGTTAGAACACGTGTAGCTCTCAGATTGGCTCTGCCATTTTGACTATGGCTGTAATCATGACGAGTCGTTTCAAATCCTAAGGTCCCTCTTTTAAAAGGGGCGGATGATCACCGCCATTTGAATTCATTCTTCATTTTCGCTGCCGGAATCTTCTTCATCTTTTCCAAATTTTCTTACTTTTCCCATTATCCTCTAAAGTTCTATTCCATTCTCTCAACTTTCTTCCTTTCTAAATTCCATATCTTCACAAGCATGTCTAGCTCTCCTTCTGGTGCTCGTGGCAGAGATGTTCCCGGTATGAATAAGGGGGATCCGGCCACCCCACTAACTTTTACGATCTCTGTCTGTGGGGGAGACACTGCCATTGTCGTTGAAGCATAGGTTCTTCCATCGGTGGATGAGATAATTCCTCGCAATCCTGACGTGAAATCGAACTTGCAACGGAAGGCAAAGGTGGTGGTTGAGGCTTTTCGGTCTTCTTTAACGGCAAAGTGTTTGGCGAAATTTAAGGTCAAATATGGTGTTCCCAACCAAGTGGAGCTCACACATGCGGGCGACGATGAAGTGTACACTCACCGTCCAGGGTACTGTGCCCTTTTTTCCTACCCCTTCACCATCAGCAATTCATTTCCTCTTCCCTTTTTGGTGGAAGAATTCTGCCGCTATTATCGGGTCTGCCCAACTCGCGCCCTTGATGTATAAGATAATCAAGATGCTGTCTAAGTTCGCTGAGTTGGCCAGCGTCGAGATTACTCTATGGCAGTTTGTGCACCTGTATATGCCTAGCTTCTATCGGGGCATGATGTTGAACGTTCTTCACCGCGGAAGAAAAAACATGGTCGTTAAGATGGATGACAAGGGTAGTCGGCAATTTTAAATTGACTTCTTCTTTGTCAAGACCGAGCCATTGTGGCTGATGTCACGAACTTCCCGGAGGCTTGGAACCGTGTTCATAAGTGTTTCTACTAGCTCATGTTCCTTTATATGATCATGTGTGTTTGATTCTTCTCGTTCTGCAGCTACTGCCCAGAACCTGCAGGTGGCGTCGCACCTTGTTGACTGGGTCAGGTAGGTCCTTCCTCATACTGTGGGGATCTGGGATTGGCCCAGCTTTTGGCAAAAATACAAACCGGCTCCCCCTCAAGAGGTAAGGTTAGTACTTCGTCTGCAGTTGATGTTGCATTCAGATTCGTCAGTCTTATTGTGTTTATCTTTGTGTTTCTTTCTAGGTCCCGCCAGGAGGGTTGTCAGGAGAAACTTGGCGCCGACACATCCTTTCAGGAAAAAAGAGTGGCATTGTCTCTTCTACTCCTGCCTCTATTTCTACTACTGCATATGTTCTCCTGTCGTCTCCTTCCCTGGTTGAGGACGACGATGTTTCCCCATGCGGCACGGACTTGAGGCCCCGAAAGAGGAAGGTCGTAGATTGGGGAGCTGGTGTATTTGCTGTGCCGAGGTGCAAGATGTTGCACAACCTTTGTCGAGGGGGATGTAGGGGTGGACCTAGAGGTGCCTCGGTTGGAGGAAGTCGACGCTGCAACTTCTTTGCGATCTGAAGGGAATGAGGCTGTCATGAATGTCTTTAGCGATGATCCCACCATTCCTGAGCGCGAGGAGGCTCCATCCGCCGAACTAGCCTAGGCAGCTTCCCCGGCTGATAAGGGAAAAGGCAAATTGCCGGCCGAGCACTGTGATGAGCGGGCTGAGCCCATTAGAGATGAGTCTTATTTTGACTAAAATCCTAAAGAGCTTGAGATGATTGATAGCGGGACGACTTAAATCTAGGTGAGAGTAGAAGGAGGGTCGAGGACCATCACGATCCCGGTGATTTACGACCTGCTTAAAAATACTGAGGATGTGATTCAGGCATTCAACCCATTCTATTCCGATGTTGAGCATCAGACTCTCGGGAAGTTGAGTGAAAACACTCTTTATAAGAGCATCGCCGGTCTTACTCTCAAGGTAAGTAGCCATTTTGTTTTCTTCTCGGCTTTTGGTTCGCTCTTGAATCTTATTTTGTTTCCTCTTTTTTTTTTTATGTATACGCCATTATCTTGGAGATCGAGAGTGTGCGGAGAGAGCAGAAGCAAAAGTAGATCTACTACAAGATGAGGGCGAAGTTTGAGGAGTACCGAGGGCGGTACAAGGAAGTTGAGAGAAGGCTCCGTGAGGGGGTAACATGACCTCCCTGACAGAGGAGCTAAAAAAGAAAGATGAAGAGTCGATCGTATACGTGGAACGACTCAGTGCTCTAGAAGGGGCATTGAAGAGAAAAGACGAAGAGCTTGAGCTGAGCAGGGGTGCTGAGGCTCTATGCCGTGATCTCCAGAGTCGGGTCGACTAGCTGCATGATCGGTTGGATGAGCGCTAATTTGAAGTGGACGGGCTCAGGGAAGAGGTAGCTGGTAAGCAGAAGCTGTTCGAGGAGATGAAGTCTTCCCCGAGACAAGCTCGGGGGAGGGATGCCCTTTTTGAGTTGGTAAATAGAAGTCTCTGTCTGACCGGGATAACGTTCAGTCGACGATTAATGCTAAAGAGGCTCAGCTTGAGGAGAGGATTGGTGAGTTGGATAAAGAGAATGTTGAGCTATATAAACGGGCTTCTGTTGTAGAGAGAGAGAATGCTAAATAGATTGAACGGCCCTCCACTTCTCATGCCTTTGAGTTCCCGACCATTCCGCGAGAATAGTACATGAGGTGGACTCTTGTCGAGGCTCGAGTAGAGGTGGTCCGATAGTTGGGCCAGACGAGCTTCGTCTATGAGACTACCTTGGAGGAGGCTCGAGTTAAAGCTCGTGAAGCTCGGTTGACTTGCGGCATGTCACGACCCAAACCGATAGGCCGTGATGAGTGCCCGAGTTCTACCTATCGAACACCCATAAGCATTCGTCTAAGATATAAACATGAAATAAGTGTAGGTCATGTATAACGTCTGAAAATAAACTATTAATTCATATGAACAACCTACTGTCACGCCCCAAAACCGAGGAGCGCGACCGGCGCTCAACCGAGTGAACCCGACCGAGCAAGCCTATTAGATTCCTTCTACCCAAACTCATTCATGAATAAAGAGAATATATGTTTTCCTTAATTAAACTATAAAGTGGTCATGTCTGCAATTACCAATTTCTTACCAATAGTTTCATCATTTTTAATGTCTCAAATGGACAAGTAATACAACTACAACATAACATAGTTTGTCTTTCCCCAACACCAATACACAACCCACACTATGTCTACAGAGCCTCTATAGATAAAGAAGAGTACAATGATAATGCCGGCAACAAGGCCCCGGCTATACCTCAACCATAATACATAAAGATCAAAAGATACATGACCCCGGAATGAAGTAGGGCTCACCAAGTCAGCTGGGAAGAAGGTGTACTGCTATCACTTATCCATGTCTCCTGTTGTGGAACCACCTGCATCCATTTAAAGATGCAGCGTCCCCGGCAAAAGGGACGTTAGTACCGTCGAATAGTACTAGTATGAAAACTAAACACCAATTTAAGAATTTAGAAATATAAGATAATTATGATGAACCAGTACGGCAATAGAATAATATAGATAACCATCTCAACCATAGCAAGCTTATTAAAAGCTATCAACAACATTTATAGGATTTAAGATGAGATCCTATGTAACCATCTTCACACAAAGCGGCCCCGCCGCCTCACCCGATGTATGCAGGTGGAGGTGTACGTACAATACCACAACTCTAATCAAGCGGCCCTGCTGCCTCACCCTAATGTATGCGGGTGGATATATAACCACAGTAGTAAGAACTTATACAAAGCGGCTATGCTGCCTCACCCCAATATATACGGGTGGTGGTGCCACAACAATACCAAAACCATACACAAAGCGGTCATGCCGCCTCACCCCAATATATATGCGGGTGGAGGTGTATCACAATCGCAATCTCTATATCACAATCCCCATACAAAGCGGTCATGCCGCCTCACCCCAATATATGCGGGTGGAGGTGTATCACAATCACAATCTCTACACAACTTGGCATAATAACTTTCACATAAATTACGACTAGAAATTATAACATGTGGATACAGAATCCATAGTTTGGGACACATGCTCAATTTATAATGCAATATGATAAGAGCATTTGAAATACGGATTGAACATATATCTTCATCACAAAACTTATCGGGATACTCGATTTATAATCAACATCTCTGAACTTATAAGGATAATGGGAATTCTAATTCTCAAAGAAGAGTTTAGCCAACATACCTCACTTGAGATTCCTTACACTCTAAATGTTTCAAAATTTTTAGCAACTTAAATCTATTATAGAAATATACAAATTAAACCAAAATTAGGAAGATGATCATGGTTCTAGCTCATTTGAGCATTTTATCAAACACTATATGTGCATTAAGGTTTCAAGATCCTTTTATGGAGGATTCCATCATCCCACAACCCAACCTTTACCATTTTTAGCTCAACAATCTTTCTACACCCTTTGATAACACATGCATATAAAATATCCAACCCTCTTGCCTAGAAATTATCTTGCTTATTATCCATTTCTACACAAAATTCGAAATTGAGGGTTAGGGTGTAGAATCTTACCTCTAGGATGAAGACCTAGTGAGTTTCCCTTCTCAATCTTCCAAAATTTGAGCAAGAATTGAAGAACAATTATTGGAGAATACCTTCTCACTCTAGGGCACCCTCTCTCACTCTAAAATGTCAGATAATAGCTCAAAAATGACCCAAAGAGTGTATTTAACGAAATAGAGTTGGGTTTTAAAAACCCAAAAATGAAGCTCCGGAACAGGTTCTGCGGTCGCATATGCGACCACATAATAGTTATGCGGACCGCATATCGGTCGCATAATTGGTTACAAAATAGCCAAAAGAACTGCCTATGTATGCGGTCACTATGCGGTCCACATAACTGTTATGCGGTCGCATAATGCACTGCATAACAGTTTTGCGGTCACATAATCGACCGCATAGCTGCTTCCAGAATAGCCCTCTCCTGCTTACTTCTGCGGCTATTATGTGGCCCGCAGAGTGATTATGCGGTCGCATAATGGACCGCATAAACACACTTTTTCGGCAAAAATTTTTCTTTACTTCCTTGTGACGTAAGGCTAGTTCGGCAGGTTTGACAGATGACGAGGACGAGCATTTATCCTAGACATGAGGTGATGGCTAACCTTAGAATTTAGATTCCCTAGGGAATATTCTATGGATATTCCCTTCTATTGTACTATCTAGGGTTTTGTGGCTCATGTGCTCTTATAAATAGGAAGAGATGTAGATCAAAAAAGGATTTTGGATCTTTGGTAAAGAATTTCATCAACATTCTCTGTACAAGATTCCCACTTTATTGAATAGAAACAAAGCTTGATTTTACACTCTCCTTTTATCCCTCTCTCCTGATCCAAGAAAGATCGGAATATACGGCTGTTTATCATCATCCATCATTATCAGAAAGACATATGGGGAACTCATCCTTGTCGGGTTATCTTTGTCTCATTCACTATTTGAAATTCATTTATTGTCATTTATTGCTCTCTTTTATATTTTCAAGTCATTATTGCTCCATTATTGTCCCAAGTTGTTTTCTTTAATGTTATATATTAAATATTCACGGTAAAATATTAGATCTATTCTTGGATATTAATGTTGATTATGATTAACCCTATTTTTCAACAAATCTAATTGGATAAAATCAAAATCTTTTTTGGTTCATACAGCATGCCACACATCCGTTGTCCAAAAATAAATTTTTGACCTGTTGGTACAAATATTCAACCACACATCTGTTGGTACAAATTTTCGATTAAATATACATTGTCGAACAAATTTTTTTACACTATTACGTTGTCCAAAAAATATTTACATAATACATGAGTTTAATAAATCTATATATCTATATAAGGTAGGACATAAAGGAATGATATGGCATCTCCAATAAATAAATCAGTATTCTATAAAGCTAGGACATAAAGGAGTAATGTGGCACCTCCCATAAATCAGTATCCATATTTTTCTTTTTCTGGTTTGTTTGGTCAAATTTTTTCCTAACCGAATGTTCCATCCGAAGCTGTTCTCTCATCCAATTCGTCTGGTGGGTCTGTCGGCATTTCGGAGTGTCAATACGGTTGACACAGTTAAACTTTTGATTATTATTTTTTGTTTCTGTTGAGAATCTCAAATAAACAGAAGTTCTGCTAAAAAATAAAAAGAAAAGTATATTCCTCAATCATCCAGTAGCCAAGAATACGTTCACATTCTCTATTTTCTGTCAGTTTTGGAATGTGATATGCATGCTCTGGTTTATTTCATTCCTTTGGGTTTGTATGATTGTGAAATGACTTTTGGTTCTTAAAATTCTTGCGTATAACTCAATGACATGTTAACAAATACTAAAATTCTTGTGTATTACTCGGCCAAAAAGGATTATGGACTTATGGCTAGCTAATATTGCAGAAAGGCCAAACCTTAACGAAGGGTTTAATTTACCTTCTTCAAATGAGAAGGGTTCTGAACATTAGACCAATGACTCCGACAAAGTAAGCGTTATTTTGTTGTTGACAAACTCTTTCTTCTTCTTTTCTTGTGAAAAAGGTAATGTCCACGTCACTAACAAATATATCTTTAAGGAGGTGCTTTATGTATTTGATTTTCAATTTAACATGGGTAATGCTGCACAATATTTTTATTGAAGTCCATTCACATATTAAAAGATAGTCTTACGTGATTAGCTCAGCCTTAATCAAGAATTCAACATAAATCAAGGTACGTCTACTCTACCTTATCTTAGAGAGGAGCGTTGTGGGATTTGAAAAGATTTTGTGTAAATGCAAAAATGGTCAAAGATCTCCCCCCCCCCCTCCCCCAAAAAAAAAAAAACGCGAGAGAGAGAAAAAGGTTAGCTATAGTATTAAATTCCTTATTTAATGGGATTTCTTAATTGTGGAGGCGGTTTATTTTGGCTATATTAATTATTTATTTTTTCTAGCAATATGCATAGATTATACATTAATTATATATAATTATACACATACAATACATAAATTATGCATATATTATACCTTTACCGGCAATTTTTAATTTAAGTTATTGGGTGGACTGTTATTTGGGTTAATTCTTTTTTATTTTTTAATCTTTCACATAATCTTTTAAATATGCTAACTTCGTAAAAAAAAACCGTTATTTATAGAAAAAAATAAAAAGTAATGTTATTAGTAAAAATAATATTAAATAAACGATCATCAGTGTAAAATGTTTAGTAATTTTGTTATACTGGTGTATTCAAAGATGTATAAAATATGTATATATATAATAAATTGTATTTATGAATTTTGTCAAATTTAAGAGGGTAAACATAAGATGTTTGCACAAGAAACTAGAGGAGAAAGAATGAAGATTTTTTTTCAACGAAAGAATGAAGATTCAGCGGCGTGAAAAAGGGGAGTAACGTGGGAAAGTTTTCTTTAAGGAAAAAATGGTAAGAAAAATAGAATTTAAGGAAAAAATAAAAAAGAAACTGTATAAGGAAAAAGAACAAGAAAAGAAGCACAAATCTGAAATGTAATTCAATGGATATGCACTGCAAATGTTGCCACTTGTTTCATTTGTTTCTTTTCTTTCCATTTTTAGTTACTTTACTTTTTATTTCATATTTATTTTATTTGAATTAAAAAAAATAAGAGTTTTATTTAAAAATAAAAATTCAATATAACCGGGCGAAGCGCATATGACTTCTCTAATCTATATATATATATATCTATTTATATCTATATGCCAAATACTTAGACAACTCCTTAAATTAGACTCCAATTTTTATTTTGACACTTTAATTAAGCCCATTATCTATCGAATATTTCACCCCAAATCAAAGTAGCCTATTAACCATAAAAGTTGACATAGCAAGAGAACTGCATTTCACCCCCTCTTAGGCGCGTGAATTTAATGGGTTTGAGATCATGTTTTTCTTTTCTTTTTTATTTAAATCAAAATTGACTTTTTTCTAAAAGGCACCCATAACCACCTTATCTCCACCATCACTATCACTCCGCCGCCATCACTGCCGGTCTGAGTCAGAATATCATCACTGCACACACTAGTCAATTCTAAGAATAATTAACCCAATCAACATCAACATCAAAAAATTAAAGAGAAAAATCAACAACCCCAAAATTGATTCACCAAATTGCGCCTTCCTCTGTAAGCATGCATCTCATTATTGCTCTATTTTGCTGCTTATGAACTCTGACAAAAGAAAGACCGAAGAATGTTTCTTTTTTTCTCCAACAATAAATTTAGGAAAATAAATATATTAATGACTGATTTTCCAGATTCGGCTCACCATCTTCTTCAGCTTCGCCATCTTCTTTCAACACAAATCTGAAATTTTTTATTATTATAGCAAAAAAATTTCAAAAACAAAAATGATTTGCTCAACTGTCAATTTTAGATTTGTTCACCGACGAGTGAGGGGGTTCTGAACGAAAGAAGAAGAAGAACATGGGAGGGGGAAAGGAGATGACCAACGACACAAGGGAATTACAGAAGAAGATAACCGGTGACACGATGGGAGTGGAGAAGATGAACGATGATGGGTAAGGGGTCCAGCGGCCAGGTTGCTTTTTTACAACAGAAAAAATAATAGCATGGCTATTGTTTTTACTGATGTGGCTTGTTTTAATGATCTAGCATTTTTTCATTGGTTATATTTCTACGCAAGCGGCGTTTGAGCTTCACACATTTTTTTTTTTTTGGGACTAAGTTTTTGTGTTCAATAGGTATACTTTGATTTGGGTTAAAGTATTCAATAGATAATGAGCTTAGTTAAGGTGTCAAAATGAAAACTAAAGCCAAGTTTAAATGATCGTCTAAATAGGGTCGTCTAGGTATTTGGCCATATCTATATAATAAACACAGATGACGAGGGACGTGGCATATCTCATAACCCAGTAATTCTATTTTCTTAGATTTTTGCGTTTTTTCCCTCTTATCTAAGTGCTCTAAATAAAGTTAAAAAAACCAACAGTCACCACAATTATAACCATATTAATTACGCCTCTTCGGCTTCTCCACAACCGTGGTAAATGTTCATTCTTAATGCACATATCATCCACACACTACGCCTCTTTCTATACCCAATGTTTTTGCATAATAACACCTCTCATCGTCTTTTTTTCTCCCTCTTTCAGCGGTAAATTAAATCTCCTCCGTTTTTTAACTTCTTCCTCCAAATCATCTGTGTGGAGTATGACTAGCCCTTGTATTTATAGTATCTTTTTACCTGCCAATATTTCGGACGTTAATAAATGGCTTTGTCTTTTCTTCCCTCTTATTATTATACAGGGGTTGGTTACATATGATGATCGACCCTTGAAAATTAATAGCCAAAGGAAGATTATATTGTTTGTATCCAGTCATTATCCCAAGCACTTCTGAGGTGAATACCCTTTTTTGTCGTAACTTAATTATAAAAATATTTTGTAACCATTACAGTATATGATATTGTTCTAAGCGTTCAATTTTCTTCTTTTTTTCTATTGCGATCTAATTACAACTTTATTTTTATTTTGTTGCTTTTAAATTATTTTGTTTTGTAGATGTCACCATCTTTGGTTAAGAAAGCGAGGTCTTAATGCAATTGAGACCTAAATTTTAGAATGCCCACGAGCCACTATATCGTCAGTTTCTTATAATCAGTTTTAAGAAAAAAAAATTAGCAATTGTTTTCTTTATTCTGTAATAATAATTTTTACCAGGTAGTTAGTAGTTTGATTTTTTGCTGAATTTGCATATTGTAAGGTTCATCAAGTTGATAAAAGATGAAAGCCTTTATGCAATATTGATAGCTGGAATCTTAATTATGTTTGCGCTTAATGGTATTACATTAAGTTTGATTGGTGTTTCAGAAATCTTTATTCACGAAGTTTTATCTGAATTTTTTTGCTGAATTCTATTGGTGCTCCAACTGAAAAGTTTTCTTGAATTTGTTTGAGTTTTATCGCAGGGTCTGGGGGTTTGGTTTTCTCAAATGGTTGGATCAACATGATGAATTGTTCTTGAATAATTATAGTTTGAAAGATCAAAAAAGGGGAGAAAAAGGAAGAGTTTCTTTGTAGAAGATAATGTTACTGTCTCCTGGGTCAGTTAGTTTTGATAGGATATGTATGTCTAAGAAAGATATTGAATTGTATTGCACATCCTCGGGATGTAATTGTCATTTGTTTATCTTCAGAATTACTTTTTAATTTTTTGTAAATAACACAAGCAGCTTTTTTGTTTGTAAATATGTATGTTAAGAGAAGCGTTTGTCAGAATAATATTTTATTGCTTTTCTTTATTTAAATAGTAGTATATGAACCGTTACAAAAATTTTGTACATCAAGAAAAAGGAATAGTCTTATTACTTTCTCAATCAATTGAACTTTTCTTGTTTCTGTTAGATTCTGATGATTTTGATATATTGATGTCGTATTAAATACGTGCCTTTGCTGCTGTTGTTGTACTTCGAGCTAAGTTTGTTATAGTTGTTATAAAGTAGTTATACCTTATGCTTTAATGAACAATGTAGTTTACTACTATGTCCCAATTGAGCCGTCTCATTTTATTGGCAAAATATCTTAAATCACCCCTAAACTTGGCTCATATTATTAATATTCTTCCCGAACTATGTTCGGTCCTAATTACCCCCTACACTTGACTATATGAATTTAGTAACCCCTGATCTGTCACATGGCATAGCAAATTATATTAAGTGGACTATGGTACGTGAGAAAGCTCTCAAACAGGAAACAAACCCCAAAAATAACATCCCAATGGCTATAATCCCTCTTCCTATTTTTAACATCCTCCATTGGAGCCAAACTCAAGTTCATGCCTTTCCCTATAGTTCTTGATTTTCTTCTTTAATAATTAAATTACTTAGTCCTATTTCCAGATTTCTGTCCTATTTTTCTTCATCATACATCACATTAAAGATGAACATACTTTATAGATGTGGGTATTGAGCATGTTTAAATTTTTTTTAGCCAAATGCTAATCCCGACCAGAGATTTCTTGGATGGAAAAACTATAAATTTTGAATATAGTGAGATTAGTGCTATTTAGAAAGTTCAATTTTAATATATTTTTATTGGGTTTGTTATATACATTTTTTTCTTGTTTCTAATTTTCGTTCATTGTCACAGGTTAAAGGTCGATTATCTTATAAATTTTTTGAGTGGTATGATCCATAATTTCCGGAACAAGCAAACAACCACACTTGGAATCTTTTTCACTAGATTGGAAGCCACCCACACCGATTCAACTCCAATCTAACTAAATAAAACTGGAAAAATTACCTAAAATCATTTATCATAAATTTCTACAATAGTACCCTAAGATTTCTAAGTAAATCGAAAGGAAATCTTAGGTAAAATGGGGAAAACATTAAGAGAATTTGAGAGAAAGTTCGAGAGAGAGAGAGAGTGGGGAGAGCAGTACTGACTTTTTTCTTTGGAGAAACATGATAAACTATTCCTAATGTTGTATTTTAATTCATTTTCTTTCTTTTGATTTATATTTATAAAATAAAATAATATTTTCTTTGTCCTACGTGGAGTAAAATTTCCAACTTGGACGCTCGGGGGCTTTCTAAACTCATATAATCAAGTGTAGGGGGTAATTAGGACTGGGCATAGTTCAGGGAGGACACTAGTAATAATATTAAGGGTGGTCTAAGGAATTTTGCTACAACTTTTGAGTTGTAATTAGCCACTTAAAGCCGTTCTTCGTAAACAACACCAGAAATGCTACAACTTTTGAGTTGTACTTGTTGTGAGCACCTAATTTTTGATCGTGTTTAAATTTTTGATTACTCATCTCACCAATACAATACTTTATCTCCACTCTATTTTTCATTATCCCCGTACTTGTCCCCCACTCACAAACCTCATATTCTATTTTCAGCCATTAAAACAAAAGTAACGGCGGCCAACCCCCAAGTAGATCTGGCAAAATAAAACGAAAAGGAAAAAAAAGAGAGCTAAAAAAAAAACCTAGCAGCAAACAACAGTCCATTTATAGAAGCTGCAATCAAGCAAGCTCAATTGGTCTCCTTACTGTATTCTCCTATGGCGACCGCCATATTGCTCAGATTTCTTCGTCGCCATGACATTGCCACCTCTTCTCGTTCTGCTTATAAAACTTAGAGTTTGTGAGGTCGTCGTTCGAGTTTTACGGCGAGGTTTTGAGTCGCCGGCGAGGTCCTCGGTGAGGTTTTTGGTTCCGGATTTCGTTCGAATTTCACTGGCATAGATTTCAGTCTATTGAAGTATTAGCTTTGAAGCTTTTGTCCGGTGTTTGTCTCTGTTGTAAAGCTTTGTAAAAGGAGCTTTTCTCTGTTCAATTAAAAATACACTTTTAGCTTCACTAAAGGTCCGTTCTAAATTCTTCTCAACTTTTAAGTTGTTTTGTTCCGTCAAGTGATGAGTTAGTTTTATTTGCTTGATTCTATTATTCTTATGGGATTTTTGGCTATATTAGCATGTGTTTGCTTAAATTTATTTTATGATGATTGCTGTGTGGTTTGATGGTAAAGGGAAAGGATGATATAATGGACTACGTGTCCTGTTATGGCTCCTGAGATAAGATTTTACTTGCTTCCATTTTAACGCCAGTTTGTTCTCAAATTCCTTGCTTTCTTTGTGGATTTATATGCAAATAATTTGTGATGCCAGTTAGGGAATGAATCTTAATATTTTTTTTTTTTTTTTGTCTTTTTTAGTAAAACGTTTCTTTGGATAGTTAACAATAATAAATTGGGACAGAAATTGTTTCATTTTTTGTGGAAAAACCATAGCTAGGGCGTTCAAAACCGAACCGAAACCGAAAACCGAACCAAAATCGAAGCTTAATGGCTTATTGGTATCGGTTTAACGATTTAACGGACGGGGAACGGATTGAATTTTTTTTTATTAACGGCTTATCGGTTTGGGGATGAATTATTCAATTTTCTTAATGGATAATCCGTTAACCCGTTAAGAATATATATATATATATATATATATATATATATATATATATATATATATATATATATATATATTAAATAATAAAAAATCCTTCTTCCACTTCTAGTACTCTATCTATTACTAATTTACTATTAGACATTTAGTTATAATTTACTATTCCAGTTAGTTACTATTAGATAATTTTGATGTCATGTGTTATACCCAGTGTTCTCTTCTATTTCTTCTGATAATTATAAGTTGTTAATAGGCTCATCCCCAGAGATGATTCTACTGGGAAATAAGCTGGAATGTAGCTCTATATTTCTTCTATTTAGCTCTCTTCTTAGGTGCCATATTCTATAGACCGGAATATAGTCTGCTGAGCATAGAAATTTTATTTTGAGTCATAGCAGTCAGCAAACAATCCGATAAACCACCCGATAACCGTCCGATAAGAGCTAAACCGATACCAATCCGCCCGATAAGCAGCCCTAACCATAGCCATGATAACTTTGTTTTCTTTCGTGACTGTCGCTCCTTTTAATAAAATTATCCTTCCCATTATGTTTTCTCATTTGTTTAAATCTAATTTAATTTCTGAAAGTGTGTGTGCTTTTGAAAAAATAGTATGTTTTCCCATTTTAGTTTATAGTTCACGTTGGTTTACTGTTCTATTTGTTTAGTCATATAATCATCGTGATTATGAGTACGATTCCTGCGGCATAATCATGATACGTAATCCCCAATTCAAGTGCGCGTCTCACGCGACTTGACCATAACTTCAAATAATAATAAAATAAATATGTTGTAAATCGTGGGTGCATTTCACGTGACGCGATTCGCAACGTGTTCAAAAACATAAGTGCGCGACATCACGACTTATTTAAATAAATTCCATAAATATTAAAAGCGATAAAAGGTAAAATGCACATAGTTTCTAAAAATACGTAATTAACAATTAAGCCAAATGCAGTCAATAAAGCGACCGTGCTAGAACCACGGGACTCGAGAAATGCTTTACACCTTCTTCCCGATCAACAGAATTCCTTACCCGGACTTTATTTTTGCAGACCAATAATAATAGAGTCAAACCTTCCTTTGACTATGGATTCAAATAAAAGGTGACTTGGAACACCCAAAAATTCAATTCCAAGTGGCGACTTTGTAAATAAAATAATCCTTACTCAAGTTTGTCACTTTAATTGGAAAAAGTCTTTTAACCCACAACAATCCTTATCATATATCTCTTTTGGATGTAAAAAGGGGTGTGACACTTGTTCCTGTAATTCAACTTACTGGTTATAAATACTTGGTCATTCCCTCATTTTTTTCTTACGAAACTTCTGAAGCCTCTTCTTCTTCTGCATTACTTTCAAATGAAAAGTAAGTATTGTCATTTGTTTCTTTCAATTGAGTTTGCTGATTATTGGCGTTTGCAGTATCACTGCACCAGTGAGATTAATTCATTTTATGTTGGGAGAAAATAATCCTAAACCTCAGGTATTAGGAGGGGATTAATTTTCTTAAGAAAATAATGTATAATCAGTGAGCTCAGATTATTGTTCTTCGGTTGTTTCTAGTTCTGTTTTACTATTTTAGTTTTATTTTCGAATAGGTAAAAGATAATAATCTTAAGGAACTTAAAAATATTTTGTTTTGTATTCATTTTAATATATTGTTATTTCAAACTAAAACCTTTGTGATTTTCTACTCCCATTGTTTGGAGATTAATATCTTTGTGATTTCTACTCCTATTTTGGAGACTAAAGCTTTAGTGATTTTCTACTCCTTTATTTTATTATTTATATTATTTTTATTTCATATTTAGTATGTTCATCAGAGAGTAAAATTCTGGTGATTTTATACTCTATTGAAAATTAAAATCTACTTGATTTTTTTCTCCAGTTTTATTCGATTTGAAGATTAAACACTTTATCGTTTATTGAATCTATTTGTGACAATTACGACAAAAATGAAAAGGAATGTCAAACAATAAACTATTCCTATCATGATTGTCAATGGCACGTCAAATCGCACAATGACTGCACCCGGTACTGACACCGACAGAAAAGCTCGAAAAAGTCTTTGGCATTGGTTTCAAGCGATGGCAGTATAAGGCATTCTTCTATTTGACTACTCTAAGCCTATAGAAGTTCATTAAGGATGATGTTCCGGTTCTGCCAGAAGAAACTCCTGAAAATGACCGCTTCCTTATGACTGAGGGTTGGAAGTACTCTAACTTCTTGTATAAGAACTACATTCTTAGCGGATTAAAGGAAGACTTGTACAACGTCTATAGTAGTGTGAAGATTTCAAAAAAACTGTGGACTACGTTTGAAAAATATAAAATTAAAGAAGTAGGGTTGAAATTTGTAGCCGCCGAATTTCTGGACTACAAAAATAATATTTCATCCGTTTCAATTTATGTGAACCTATTTCCTTTTTAGTCTGTGCCCAAAAGAATGATCCCTTTCCCTATTTGGAAATAATTTACCTTCATGCAATGATTTATAGTCACATAAAATATATGTGCCTCATTTACACCACAAGTTTAAAAGTCTTCTCTCTTTTATTAAACTCTGTGCTCAGTCAAATGAGTTCACATAAATTGAAACGGAGGGAGTAGATAGCAAGTATGTCATTACCCAAATCCAAGAACTGCAAGTTATCATTCAGGATCTCCTAGCTGAAGGTATAATCCAAATTAATGCTAATATTGTTGAGGATGCTCTACCAAATAACAAAAATAGAAAGAAGCCTTCTGGACTAAAGAATAGAGCAAGAAAAAGTTCAAACCAAATCGCCACAACTGCTGAAAAGTTGACATTAAGTATACAGATTGTCGTCTCCCAAAGAAGGACAAGAAAAGGGTCAAGCAAATATGGTTGAAATGAACGAGGATCTAGATAATTCGTCTGTTATGCTGTTGGAATACAACTTGATAGGAAATTTTAAAGAATGATGGATTGATACTGGAGACACATGTCATGCTTGTTCTGTTAAAAAAATATTTGTTTTATATGCTCCCGCTGGACCCGAAAAGACGCTTTCCATGGGAAACTCTACAGTGGTCAAGATTGAAGGATATAGAATGATATTCTTGAAAATGACTTATGGCAAGGTGGAGAATCTAAATAATATTTTTATGTTCCTGAATATGGATGTACCTAGTTTCTACTAGATTCTCCAAGAAATTGGAGTCAACGAGTACATGAGCTTTACGAGTGTCGAAGTGCAATAGCATGAATAAATACAACATTGTCTGAAATAGACAACAATCTCAAAATAGGAAAATAAGGTGACTCTGAGGTCTGCAGATGAATAGGTTGCACTACCTCGAATCTCTTAGCACCACAACTGACCCAATGTACACATTAAGTATCAAGATTAACCTCGGCTAAGTAATAGCGAGATTGGTCATTTGATACTTACTATCATAACCTGAATACTCCATGAATAAATATAACACAACTATCTAGCAGAAACAGTGTATAAGATCTGGTAGAATTAACAAAAACATATCATGCTTTCATACTAGAAATAGTCAAAACTCACATTGGTTCATCGAATAAGCATTTAAAGATGATATGCATCACAAAGCAATATTAAAAATTTCAGGTATAAGGGTCAATAATGTCTATGCATCAATAAGACTAGCTTCAACAACCGACAATCCTCAAGTGTCCAACAAATTGGCGCAGACAGGGCTGAAGGTACAATGGGTAATCACCTGACTCTAGAGGGACGGATCCAAATTCATGCACTGCACGAATAACTCACATGCTCATAACAATATTGCTCGCATGGATAACTCACGTGCCTTAAATATACCAAAGCACAGATAACTCACGTGCCTCAACCTCAATCCATAGAAGAGTCTCCATAAATAAAATGTACATATGAAAAGTCTATAAACACTCTCCGGGCCTATCTAAGGTATCAAAACACATGAAAACATCACATCTAAGAATCAAAGTCCAAACCACATGTTGAACTCTATTAAGTTCATAAACTTCTAAACTTCCAACAAAGCATCCGATTCGTAACCTAGACACCTCGGATCCCAACTAAAATTTGCATGCAAATTAATTCAATTACACGAACATATCGTAGTCCTAATATACCAATTGGAGTCCGGTAATCTTAAAGTCAACTATAGATCTATGAACTCTCTAATTCTTCAAATTGCCAACTTTTGGTAAATAGAGCTAAAATCTTCTAAGAACGTTCAAAACCAAGTCTGGACGTACGTCTAAGTCCAAAATCACCATATGAACATATTGGAATCATCAAACTCCAATTTTGAAACCGTTCATCCAAAATTCAAACCTTGGTCAACTCTTACAACTTAAGGCTTTCAAAATAAAACTCAGAGTTCCAATTCACTCCCGAACCTTCTCGGAACCAGATCGACCATCTCCGCAAGACATAAAACATCAAATACACATACAAAAAGTATCAAATAGGGGATTAGGGCTCAAATACTCAAAACAGCCAATCGAGTTATTATATTCTCCACCTCTTAAATAAACGTTCGTCCTCGAACGAGTTTAGAAACATACCTGAGCTGCTGAAAGATGTGGATATATGCTTTGTATATCTGACTCGGTCTTCCAAGTAGCCTCCTCACTCGGGTGGCCTCTCAAAAGTACCTTTACCGACATGATCTCCTTCGACCTAGGTTTTCGAACTTGCATATCCAATATAATCACTGGTTCCTTTTTCATAAGCTAGATTCTCATCCAACTGCGTCATGGTGAAGTCCAAAACATGCGACTTTTCTTCACAATACTTCTAGAGCATAAAAACATGGAATACCATATGAAACCCTTAAAGACCAGGAGGCAAAGCAATCCTATATGTAACCTCACCAACTCCCGCCAACACATCAAATGGACTGATAAACCTCATACTCGGGTTGCCTTTCTTCCCAAACTTCATCATGCCTTTCATGGGTGAAATCTTCAGAAGTACCTTCTCGCCCTCCATAAATGCCACATACGAACCTTCTTGTTTGCATAACTCTTCGGCTTGGACTGAGCTGCCTGAAGTCGCTCCTAAATCAATTTCACCTTCTCCAAAGCATCAAGAACCAAATCAGTACCCAAAAGTCTAGCATCACCGGGCTCAAAATAACCAATATGAGAATGACACTATCAACCATACAAGGCCTCATATGGATCCATCTGAATGCTAGACTAGAAGCTGTTATTGTAAGCGAACTCCACCAATGGTAGGAATTGATCCCAATGGCCTCTGAAATCAATAACACATGCTCTCAACATATCCGCAAGGATCTGAATAATCCGCTTGGACTGACCATCTATCTGTGGGTGAAAGATTGCGCTAAGATTCATCGGTGTGCCCAACTCAAGCGGCTCTCCAAAAGTGAGAAATAAACTGAGTACCCCGGTCTGAAATGATAGAAACATGCACACCATACAACCGAACAATCTCTCTAATATAGATCCGCGCCAACATCTCTGAAGTATATGTAGTTATGAAATGCGCGGACTTAGTTAATCTATAAATAATAATCCAAACGGCAACAAATTTCCTCAAAGTTCGTGGCAAGCCTACCACAAAGTCAATAGTGATGTGCTCCCACTTCCATTCCGGTATCACCAACCTCTAAGTCAAATCACCGAGTATACTTTACTTGTTGGCAATTCAAACAAAGAGAAACATTCCCAACAATGTCTTTCTTCATCTTCCCCATCAATAGTGTTGCTTAGAGTCACTATACATCTTAGTGACACCTGGATGGATACAATACCTCGAACTGTGAGCCTCCTCAAGGATTAACTCCCTCAATCCATAAACATTAGGAACATAGATCTGCCCTAAAGCCAGATAACACCATCATCGTCAATAACTACCTTGTTGCACCATTTCTGTAACGACCCAGCCGGTCGTTTCGAGAGTTATAGCCCCGTTTCTCCCATTTCTGCTTCCTTTTGTGCTTTTTCAACTATGTTATGATATACCGGGTTAGTTGGTTTGGGTCCGGAGTGGTTTCGAAGTGGATTGAGACACTTAGTCTTTAAAGTAGAAGCTTAAGTTGGAAAAGTCAACTGGATGTTGACCTATGTGTAAACGATCTTGGATTTAAATTTTTATGGTATCGTTAGCTCAATTAGGTGATTTTAGACTTAGGAGCGCGTCCAGAATGTGATTTGGAGGTCCTTAGTAGAATTAGGCTTGAATTGGCGAAAGTTAAAAATTTGGTAATTTTGGTCGGCAGTGGAAAATTTGATATCGGGATCGGAATGGAATTCCGGAAGTTGGAGTAGGTTCACAGTGTCATTTGTGACGTGTGTGCAAAATTTGAGGTCATTCGGACGTGGTTTGGTTGGTTTCGGCATCGGTTATCGAATTTGGCAGTTTAGAAGTTCTTAGGCTTGAATCCGAGGGTAATTTGGTATTTTGATATTGTTTTGAGTGTTTCGAAGGTTCGACTAAGTTTTTATGTTGTTATATGACTTGTTAGTATGTTTGGTTAAGGTCCCGAGGGGCTCGAGGTGATTCCGGGTGGTTAACGGATTGTTTGAAAAATGCAGCTCAGGCTGCTGCTACTCATATTTCCGTACCTGCGGAGGGGGGAGCCGCAGGTGCGAGGTCGCAGGTGCGCGTTGGAGTTCGCAGATGCAGAAGGGAGGAAAATGACTGGCTTCGCAGATGCAAAGTTTTACGCGCAGGTGCACAAGCGCACGTGCGAAAGATCAGTCGCAAATGCGGAACCTGTGATCCTAAGTGAGTTCCGCACCTGCGATGGAAATTCCACATGTGTGGTGTCGCAGAAGAGGAAAAAGGGGCCGCAGGTGTGATATTGCTGGGCAAAAAGCTCCAGCTCGAGGTTTTGTCTTTCATTTTCAATTTTTGGACTTGAAAAACTCGGGGTAAGTGATTCTAACCCATAATGGTATATATTTCGTGAATATATGGCTTTGTTCATCATTAATTAGTAGGATTTTTGAAGTGAAAGGAGGGGTTAGGGCTTGGAATTTTAGAGAGTTTAATTTAAGGATTTGAGAGACCATTGATGTCGGATTTTGATAAATTTCGTATGTATGGACTCGTGAGCGAATGTGCTTTCTAGTTTTGTAAATTTTGTCGGATTTCGAGACGTGGGCCCGGGAGAGGGGAGGGGGGAGGGGGGGTTAAGCCGATTTCGAGATTTTGGGCTAATTTGATAGTGTTTCTTGTGGAATGCATTCTATTAGCATATATTGATGGTATTGTACTGATTGTGAATAGATTCAGAGCATTTGGAGGCCGATTTGGGAGGCAAGGGCATCGCGGAGTAGGATTTTGCTTGGTTTGAGGTAAGTAACTGTTTTAAATCTGGTCTTGAGGGTATGAAACCCCAAGAAACTCATATGATGTTGATATTTAGAGGTGATGCACACGTTGGGTGACGGACGTGCGAGCATGCACCGATGGGGATTGAGACTTGGTCCGTCCCGGTAGTCTGTAAAGTCAAATACACCTTTGCTATTACTTGTTCACTCTTGTTTTCGAGTTATTGCCTGCCTTACATATTAGAAACCATGCTTAGGTCATATGGAAACCTTGTTGGGACCCACAGTGGTCGTGAACTTGTTGCATTGACTGTTAAATTGCTGACTTGTACTCAGTCATCGTTTGCTTACGTACTTTGTCCCGATTCTCTCTCTCCCATGATTTGATTTGTACTTGTTATAGTCTTTGTTTGGGCTGTTGTTGTGATAATTATGAAGCTGGAAAGGCTAGTGACTGATATAGGGCTTGAGTGCCGGGTTGAGAGCTGTGTGAGATATATTTTATCGGGCTGCATACCGCAACAATACCTAGATCGGGATGTGCGCTGCAGTAAATGTTGGATCTGGTTGCACGTCGCAACAAGCCTTCGGGCTATGATATTGGATCGGGCTGCACGCCGCAGCAGTGCTTGGGTCGGGCTGCACGTCACAGTAATATATGGATCGGGTTGCATGCCGCAACAGTATTGGGTCGGGCTGCACGCCACAGCAAAATAATGCTTGGGCTGTAGGAGCCCCTCTAGAGTCTGTACACACCCCAGTGAGCGCAGGTACCTTGAGTGTGAGTATTGAGGTTGAGAGCCGAGCGATTGAGCTGTCGAGATAGATGAGTGACAGTAGCCCCTGTGAGGCTGTGTATGGCTTTTATTTATTGACGCACATTGTTGCTAGTCATTTCTGTTGTGATGTTTTGAAGGACTTATACTGTTTCGCATGAGCTTAAACGTTTTGATTTTTAAAGCACCGGTTTGAAAGCATGCCTAAATTCCTTTACTGAAATTTCTGAAAAGAACTGTATTATGTGTAGCTCGGCTTTGTTTTCTCAGTTCCTTATTTATATCTGTTACTTGCTGAGTTGGTTGTACTCATGCTATACCCTGCACTTTATGTGCAGATCCAGGTGTGTTTGATCACGGAGGTCGTTGAGTTCGGGCATAATCGAGCACCAGAGACTACGAGGTAGCTGCCGGCGTCCGCAGGACCTTGTCTCTCCTTCTATATTTCTTTCTTTCTTTCTTATATTGATACTTAGATACTAGTTGTATTAGTTTGGTTATTTAGATGCTCATGACTTAGTGACACCCCGATGTTTGGGGCTAGTTTTCCGCATTTTGATTCTATATTGCGTTCAACTTTGGTTTTTATGAAAATTTTTGATATGAAAAAGTTTTAAACGACCTTTTATTGAACTACTGGAGTATTTTGGGAAAGTCGGCTTGCCTAGTACCATCGATAGACGCCATCACGACAGGTTAGGTTTTTGGGTCGTGGCAATTTTCTTAAGCACCAACAAATATAGATCATCATACTGGCGAGTTTTATTGCGCTCAAACACGGACGACTGCGCAACAACACAAGTAAGAATCCTAATAGGCTCAAAAATATCCAATCTAACAAATCTATTGGCCAAAGCCTAAACATCCATATCCAAAGGCCTCTCCTCAGCTAGAATAGATGCCAAAAATCCCATTCTCTCTGCCTTTCTACTCGAGGCATCCGCTACCACATTTGGCTTATCGGGATGATACAAGATAGTGATATCATAATCTTTCAACAACTCCAACCACCTCCACTGCCTCAAATTCAAATCCTTTTTCTTGAAGAAGTTCTGAAGATTTCGATGATTAGTGTAGACCTCGCATGACACACCATACAATTAATGCCTCCAAATCTTAAGCACATGCACAATCAGTTCCAACTCCAAGTCATGAACTGGTAATTCTTCTCATGAGGCTTTCACTGTCGTGTCGCATAAGTAATCACTCTTCCCTCCTATATCAACCTCACCAAGACCAACGCGAGAAGCATCACAATATATTGTGTGTGGCCCGAAATCTGTGGGAAACACCAATACTGGGGCTATAGTCAAAGTAGTCTTGAGCTTCTGAAAACTCTCCTCACATTGATCAGACCATCTAAAGGAAACACCCTTATGAGTCAACTTAGTCAACTGGGCTGCAAGGAATGAAAACCCATTTACAAAGCGACAATAGTAGCCTGCCAAACCCAAGAAACTCTGAATCTCCGTAGCTGAAGTAGGTCTAGGCCTACTCTAAACCGCCTCAATCTTCTTAGGATCAACCTTAATATCATCACTAGACACAACATGACCCAAGAACGAGACTGAATCCAACCAGAACTCACATTTCGAAAACTTAGCGTAAAACTTCCAATCCTTCAAAGTCTGAAACAGAATCCTCAATTACTGCTCATGCTCTTTCTTTCGTACTTACTACGAGAGTAGACAAAGATATCATCAATAAACACAATCACAAGAGTAAAGGTAAGGCTTGATCACCCGACCCATCAAATCCATGAAAGTCGCTAGAGCATTAGTCAAACCAAATAACATCACCAAGAGCTTATAATGACCATATCGAGTCCTAAAAGTTGTCTTGAGGATATCCGAAGCCCTAATCTTCAACTGGTGATTACCCAACCTCAAGTCAATCTTAGAGAATACCTTAACACCCTAAAGCTGATAAAATAAATCATCAATATGAGGCAATGGATACTTGTTCTTGATTATGAACTTGTTCAATTTCTTGTATTCAATACACATCCTTATAGAACCATCTTTCTTCTTCACAAATAATACCGGTGCACCCTAAAGATAAACACTAGGTGTAATGAATCCCTTATCCAGCAAATCTTGCAACTACTCCTTCATTTCTTTCAAATCCATTGTAGCCATATAGTATGTGGGAATAGATATAGGTTGAGTTCCCGAGACCAACTCAATACCAAAATCAATATCCCTATTTGGTGGCATGCCCGACAAATACATAAGAAACACCTTCGGGAACTCCCTTACAACTAGTACAGAATCTAGGAGAGGAACCTCTGCACTATTATCCCGAATAAAAACTAAATATGTTAGACAATCCTTCTCTACTATACGGTCAACCTTCGAAATGATATCACCTTACCTGTAGAATGATCAAGTGATC
This sequence comes from Nicotiana tomentosiformis, assembly GCF_000390325.3. Taxonomy (NCBI): domain Eukaryota; kingdom Viridiplantae; phylum Streptophyta; class Magnoliopsida; order Solanales; family Solanaceae; genus Nicotiana; species Nicotiana tomentosiformis. Next base: position 67,126,530 of record NC_090822.1, on the reverse strand, counting down.
CTCTTCACTCCAACCTAGGTAATCCTGGCATAACTAAAGTCACAGTCTTAGCGTGACAATCCAAGATAGCACGATACGAGAACAACTATTCAATACCTAGAATCATCTCAAAATCCACCATATCCAACAATAAAAGATCATCAATGTATCAAAACCATCAATGGTAACCACACAAGATTGGTACACCCGATCAACTACAATAGAATCTCCCACTGGCATAGACACAGAAACAGGAATATCAAGAGAATCACGAGGGATACTCAAGTTTGATGCAAACTATGAGGACACATATGAATAAGTAGAAACCTGACCGAACAATATCGAAGCATATCTATGACATACCAAGATGATCCTTGTAATGATTACATCAGACGACTTTGCCTCGGGCCTACCGAGAAATACATAACAATGAGCCTGAGCTCCATTTTTAGGATGACCATTACATGTCTAACCTCCTCCTCTAGCTGGCTAGGTAGGTGGTGTAGAAACTGGGGACATAACCATCGCTTGAGTGCCCTGCCATAGTTTAGAACTTTGTAACTTGGGACAATGCATCCTGAGGTGTCCCAAATCTACACACTCAAAATATCCCTTCCTCTGGCGAGGCTGTTGAACCTATGATTGATCCAGACGATATGGATACCACTGAACTGACTTGCCCTGGAGGTATGTTGTAAGGGCCATAGGTTGAAGGTGCACTATATAGCAACTATCCCGAACGAGCACCGGGGGAACCATGACTAAATTGGGGTGTCGTGGGAGATCTGGAGTTCTAACTTAACTAGTCTAGTATGATGTCCTCTACCATAATGCCCCCTGCCTCCAGATGAGGCACTACTAAATCCTTCAGTACTACAAGGCTTCTTGGCCTCGCAGTCATCCCTACCCCGCATACAGATGCTCTCCAATCTCCTTGCAATCTCAACTGCCCGATGTAAATTGATCTCTTTCTTAGCCTCACGCGCTATCCCAATCCTGATACCAAAATGAAGACCATCAATGAACCTCTGCATATTCTCCTTCTTGGTGGGATGAGAAAAGCTACATAGCATGATAACTCTATGAACCTCATCTTATACTCAGTCATGCATACTACCCTAAACCAAATGCTCAAACTGGCTATGAAGCTCATCTCTCGGGGTGGATGGAATGAACTTCTCTATGAAGAGATGGAAAAATTAAACCCATGAGAGAGGAAGTGACCCAACTGGCCTACCCTACTCGTAAGAATGCCACCGCCTCTTGGGTGACCCTCTCAGCTGAAAAGTAGTGAAATCGGCTCCATTAGACCTCACAAGTCCTAAATTGCACAGAATCGCATGACACATATCCAAGAAGTCGTGGACATCCTCTAACGGACCACCCTCAATGTGCGGGGGCTGCAACTTCTGGAATATGTCCATCCTCTTATGCTCATCCACTAATATAGCGGGCCTAACGTCGGGTCGTGCTACAATGATTGGCTGAACCACACCAGCTGGTAGTATCCCCCGAAGTCTGATACCCTAAACCATCTTCTCTAGAGTATGTGTGACGGGGGTCTGAGCTCCTTCCCCATCCTGGGAAGTAGCTGGTGCCATATGGAGTACATCCACCTGAACCACGCTCTCCATGAAATCAATCATACGGACCAAGGAATCCTGAAGCACTGGGGTAGAATTAAACCCTCCGGAACCTGAGCTAGCCCTACCGGCTCATCCTAAATTAGAAATATCTCGCCATTCGGAGCTATTTCTGTTTCAACTGATGTCGCTCTAGCACAAGCATGAGCTGCTGAAGGTACTGTTGTACGTGCCTTACGATGGCCTCTAGCTCTGCCCCTACCTCGGTCACTACCCCTGGTAATGGCTATAACTTGGGGCTCTAGCTCCTGCTCAACTGCGGCTGAATCAATTGTCCTCACCATCTCTGAGAGTAAAAGAGTAAAATTCAAACCTAGGATAGAACAAAGTCGCACAATAGGGAAAGAAAGAAAGTGAAGTTTCCTAATTGTCCCATAGCCTTTCGAGATAAGCATAAACGTCTCCATACCAATTCGCAAAACTCTACTACACTTGCTCATGACTTGTGAGACCTATGCAACCTAGTCTTTGATGCCAAATTGTCATGGCCCAAAAACCCACCAATGATCATGATAGCACCTAACCCATCTAGGAGAACCAATCACACAACAACTAAATAAACAACAGAAAGAAAGCAATATAACAAGTCTAATAGAGGTTTCTAGCATAAATAAGTCTAGAACAACACCAACAAGCGAAAACAATAACATAATCCCGCAGAATCTGGTGTCAACAAGAACATGAGCTCTAAGAATATCTACAATAGCGTGAATAAATACAACACTGTCTGAAATAGACAACAGTCTCAAATTAGGATTATAAGTTGACTTCGAGGTCTGTGGATGAACAAGCTGCACTACCTTGAGTCTCCTAGCACCGCAATGATCTACTCCTCGACTCTGTTGGTGCCAATACCTGGATCTGCATAAAAATATACAGAAGTATAGTATGAGTACCACCGACCCAATGTACTTAGTAAATATCAATACTAACCTCGACGAAGTTATTGCGAGATTGGTCAACTGATACTTACTATCATAACCTGAACAGTCCATGAATAAATACAACACAAGAATCTAGCAAAAATAGTGTATAAGGTGATCTGGTACAATTAACGTGCATTCCTAAAACAAGAAGTGGATTATATAAGTTAGACATGGTTTCAAGGTAAAAGGCAAGATGTTAGAAAGGAGTGCTAATCTTTAAAAGATGTAAATTTCATCTGGATCACATTGGTGACCAAGTGTTGAATGTCCACGGATTGTGGTAATATTGAAATGATAACAATTTCTTAAAGGAAGAGAATGAAAAATATGGACATCGATGTTCAAAAATCGATGGCAAGTGAGTGTCACGAACTTGGTTTAGCTACGTGGTTAACAAGTTGGGATTTGAAGACATTCTAAACGTGACTGCTATAAAAGCTAGAAGACAGACTACATGCTATCGGTACAAACAAGGAAGAGAATGTCGTGCCTGCTTCTAGAGGAGTAAATGAACTTAGATGACTCTACCTCGCAAGGCTTCTCAAAAGAATGGACACATCACGGAATAAAACCCGTAAAGAGGGGTGGCATGATTTTGAAATCCTTTCCACGAGAAACGTTAGGAAATGAGGTCCGTGCTCATAAAGCAAAATTCCTACGTATGAATTTGATCAAAGAGTTTGAAAATGGAGTACAAGTTATGTAACATCACTTTAGGTGTTACGGTGAAACCTTAGTTCTAAAAGGACCAAAGGGGATGTAGGGATGGGAACATATATGTAACATCTCAAGTATAAAGTTGTGATTCTGATGGACATCAACGAGAACATGGGTTAAAGGTTGAGAATGGTAAATTCTTGATTTTAGGGTCAATTCATGAATGAAATTGAATGTTTTTCTGGATACAAGCTATACAAGCTATGGGCAACATTTATTTTCAAAAAATTTCAAATTCGGACGCGCTGGCTTGGGGTTGACTTTTTTTTTTAACTTTTCATGCAGGTTTAGGAATTATTTCTAAATGATAATTTATGGGTTCTTGAGTATGTTTTGATTGATTTGCACGTTCTTTGGCTAGTTTCGTGTTGTTCGACGTTGATTTGAGGTGTTAGAGCGGCGTAGGAGCCGGCATCGGATTTCAGAGCAAGATAAGTCTCTTATCTAACCTTGTAAGAGGAAACTTATGTTAGTAGGTACTATATTTGCTACATGCTATATATTATGGGAGCTACATACGTACGAGGTGACAAGCGTTCGTGCGTATGCTATATTTTGACACGTCCGGGTATACCGAGATTTATACCATGCTTTAATTGTGCAACTTGAGTTAATCTTTCCTGTTTAAATTCTTTAATTCATGTTTTAGCCTGATACTATACTTGCGTAGAGTAACAAGCTTTGCTATTCTAGAGATTTGGAGCGCTACCTGATTAGCTGTGGAAATTATACCTTCTCTTATGTATTTAATCCCGTGTTATACTTATTTGTCCGAAAGTTTCATGATTTCTTAACTTGTATTATATTCACGAATTGGGCTAGTGACCCGTCTAAACTTACACCATTCTTATGAGAGCGTTCCGTTCACCTCACTAGTATTATGAAATATTCTTATAGGAGCGGGTCGTTCACCTCGGCAGTATTATGATATACACTTATGGATCTGACCGTACGACCTCGGCAGTATCATGTAACACCACTCTTATGGGTCGAGCCACTCGTATCGACAAAAATCGTGCATAATATTTTGATAGGGAGTCAGTATATATATGAGTATTCTAATTCGGATTTGACATTTGCACCGGATATTGGTCACATATATTCCATTCGAGGCAGTATTTGGTAGTGGATGATTTTGTATTTATTTTTCTGTTGAGGATCATGTTATGCATATTTATCTATTTCGTTGCTACTTGCTATGCTTCAGACCTGTTTACTTTTATTTTACTTTGATTATTGGACCACTAGCAAGTATCGATGTCGATCCCTCGCCACTACTTCTTCGAGGTTAGACTAGATAGTTACTGAGTACGCATTAATATACGTACTCATACTATATTTTTGCACTAATTGTGGTCATATAGGTGCGTAAGCGCAGCTGTTGAGGAGACTTTGTGATTAGCTGCTTTCTATGTTATGATCCGCAGAACACAAAGTCTCTTTCCTATTCATTTACTTTATTCTATCTATTTTCTATCCTATATAGTTATTGTAGTAGTATTATATATCATAGTAAATACTTATGCACTTGTGACACTGAATTTTGGGATTGTGGACCGCTTGGTCGTATTTTGTATTAGCTGATTTGGCATTTGGCTTATAGTTGGATCATTGTACGAACTTTCTTTTGTGATACCTAAAATCTCCTGATTGGTTGAGAATGTTTTTCGATTATTTTGATTCTCAAATTGTTTTAAGATATACTGTGGACTATTCGTTGCAGATGTTTAGTTGTTGGCTAGCCTAGTGGCAGCGTTAGGCGCCATCACAACCTACTGTAGGATTTGAGTAACAACAGTTGAACAGGAAAACCAAAGGAAATTCTTTTTCTTTTCGCAATACTGCGTTAAGCGACTCGGTAATATTTATGATCGTCACTTCGTACATGTTTCCTGAAAAATAAAACATGCTCCATATGTTAAACCAAACCTCAAACTCCAGACATCTAGCTATTAGGGAGTATCTTTCTCGAAGTTGCTAAGAATGGTCAAAAAACTCATTTTTACTTCATGTGTGTGCTGCCAAATAATAGTAATAAAGATAATCTCCACACTTGAACCTTTGGCGCAGGTTTTCAACAAGATGCCTCATACAAATTTCATATTAAGCATGCTTATAAACCCGAAAATTTTCATTGGCTATGCTAAGATGCCTATTAGAGATTATGCACAGCTCAAAATTATCATCAAATATGGTCTTCAATTGCTTGAAAAAGAAAATTCATGTGTTATCGCACTTCTTATCCACTACACAAAATGCCACTGAATATATATGATTCTCGGTATCCTGTCCTACAGCAGTTAATAGAGAATACCACCATACATGCTTGTTAAAAAAAGTGCCATCAATAGCTAAAACCTTCCTCATGTTCATAAATCCTCTGATACAAGCTCCATAAGATACGAAAAAAAAAAAGGAACCTTCCATACGCATCAAACTGTAATGCAGTCTTACTGCCTCGAAATACGCATCAACCTTCCTCATTCACATGTTAATCATTCCTGATGAAATAAGGATCTGCTTTCAACTTACCATGCACATAATTAATTGTATAGCTAGTTAAAATATCACTAGGTTCATATTTTAACTTACCACATTTAGTTACGCTCTCAACTAACGCGTTAAAAGAACCACTCCAAGGCACATCACAACTAATGTCGACGTCGGCATAGACTATCATTTTCAGTATTTTACAGTCTCCACCCACTCACCCATATAAAAATCACCTACTACGGTATTGTCCCATCATATTTGGCAGATCAATCTAATTAACCAAGAATGGTCGATGACCAACCGGGGGCGGAGCTACAGTAATGGGTGCAGGTTCGGACGAACTCAGTGACTTTTTCCGGAATCCTGTATTTGTATTGAAATATTTACTAAATCTATATGAATATATACTGCCGAACCCAGTAACAAAAGGGGTCTTGGTTCAATGGTAAGGGTTGTGGGTTCGCTGGAAAAGATGGGGGTTCGATTCCCTCTGGACTGGTCGAGGATCATATCGTAAATCTCGGAACGGATCAAATCAGAAACGGTTAATTAGCTAATCATGGGATTTTCTTTTGTAATTAGAATTATACCATAAGTAAAATTCCTCTACTATTTAAAGGGGGGTTCTAATCATTTATAATACACATTGTTCACAGCTATCAAAGCAATATAATTCTCTTTCTCGTTTATACTATTGCTCATCAGCTTGTTATATTTTAATTGTTCTTGCATCAACCAGTTCGAGGGTATCCAAACTCGAGGGCTGAGTTCCATTCTAACACTGGTTTGCTTTACTTTATAGTTCATTTCTGTTATTAATCTTCATATTTATCAATTGGTATTAAGTGAAATCACTTGTCCTTAGAACCACATTATAAGTTTAATTGTTATCTAATTTTAAGGTTAAACAGTTTGGCGCCCACCGTGGGGCCAAGGATAATAGTGATTGCTTAATACTGATTCCGATAACACATACTGCTTTACACTTGTTCTCGTAAGAATCTTTGTTTTCAGGATAAACATGTCAAACTCACAAGCAGTGCCTACACATGGTGACAACAGTCTCGGTTTCACGGGGAAAATGACAATATAGCCGCCCCAGGGATCGAGGCTCCTCAGGCTGACCTCAAGGGAGTACCAATTAAAAATCCCGTCGATGTCAGTTCATATGTCGCCCTAAATGCAAATTTGGGCATTGATCCTGAAGGTAGCATACGCAGGGAAATTTGATTAGGTGGTCGAGGTACGCAGGACGGAGAAGATGGCGGAGTTAGCCTCCAATTGATATTTGAAATGTTACAGGCTCAACAAGCCGCTATAGCACAACTACAAAATCAGTACCGAACACCGAGTAGGATAGAACCAGAAGTCGTCCACAGGACCGAGCATGTGCTGGAAAGGTCGAACGCCAACGAATCGGAGACTGACCCTGCCATTATGAAAATGCTCGAGGAGCTTACTAAATGGATTGAATCGGGAGAGAAAAAAATCGAGGCAAATGATAAGAAAGTAGAGACATACAACTCCCGAGTTGACCAAATACTGGGGGCACCGCCAATTCTAAAGGGTATGGATTCAAAGAAATTCGTAAAGAAGCCTTTCCCTCCAAGTGCGGCTCCGAAACCCATTTTGAAGAAATTCCTAATGCTAGAAATTTCTAATTACAATGGGACCACCGACCCTAATGAGCATGTCACTTCTTATACATGCGCAATAAAAGGGAATGACTTGGAAGACGATGAGATTGAATCTGTTCTACTGAAGAAATTTGGAGAAACCTTGTCGAAAGTAGCAATGATATGGTACTACAATTTGCCGCCTAATTCCATCGATTCCTTCGCCATGCTTGCAGACTCCTTCGTAAAGGTATATGCCGGAGCAATAAAGGTTGCGACTAGGAAGTCGGACCTCTTCAAGGTGAAACAAAAAGACAACGAAATATTGAGGGAATTCGTATCTCGATTCCAGATGGAACGCATGGAACTACCACCGGTCACAGAAGATTGGGTTGTTCAAGCCTTTACACAAGGTTTGAACGAACGAAGTTCAGTGGCATCACGACAGCTAAAGCAGAATTTAATTGAATATCCAACGGTAACCTGGGTCGGTGTACATAATCGGTACCAGTCAAAGATCAGGGTCGAGGATGATCAATTGGGGACCCCTTCCGGTTCCGTTTATCCAAACAAACCCGTCGGCAGAACTCAAAGGGATATCGACAGAGAACCCCGATCGAACAGATATCGGTATCAACCATACAATGCAGATCGTAAAAACAGCGGCCCAGGACGCAATCCCATCCAAAATGATCGAAGGAACGATCGAGGACAGAGCTCTCGAGGGCTCATAAGCAAAAGTGGCTTCAATAAACATGCCGATCCCACAGAAGCACCACGATTATCAGAATACAACTTCAGCATCGACGCATCAGGTATTGTGTCAGCCAGTGGGAGAATCAAAGATACTAGATGGCCCAGACCCCTACAAACTGATCCATCCCAAAGAAACCCCAATCAAATATGCAAATACCATGGTACACATGGTTAGACTGTAGACAACTAAGGGAGGAGGTGGCCCGTCTATTCAACGAGGGTCACCTTCGAGAATTCGTGAGCGACTGAGCTAAAAACCATTTCAGAGACAGGGATGCAAACAGGAAAAACGAGCAGGAAGAACCACAACACGTGATTCACATGATCGTTTGTGGGGTCAATATTCTACAAGGGCCCGTGTTCAAACGCACTAAAGTATCAATCACCAGGGAAAAACGAACTCGAGACTATGTGCCAGAAGGCACTTTATCATTCAATGATGAGGAAGCAGAAGGGATCTCACAACCCCACAATGATGCTTTGGTAATATCTATCCTTATGAATAAAATTCAGGTTAAACGTGTTTTAATTGATCCAGGAAGCTCAGCCAATATTATTCGATCGAGGGTCGTGGAGCAGCTCGGCTTACAAGATCAGATTGTACCCGCAGCTCGGATTCTCAATGGCTTCAACATGGTGAGTGAAACAACTAAAGGTGAAATCATCCTACCAGTAAATGTAGCTGGAACTATTCAAGAAACAAAGTTCCATGTGATCGAGGGCAATATGAGATACAACGTACTGCTCGGAAGACCCTGGATTCACAACATGAGGGCGGTCCCCTCAACCCATAACCAAATGCTGAAGTTACCAACACCGGATGGAGTAAAAATGGTGTATGGGGAATAACATGCTGCCAAAGAGATGTTCACGGTCGACGAAGTAATACCGGTATCGGCGCTTTCGTCAACAAAGTGATCAGAGTCCAAAGGAAAACAGGAAGCTAAATAGCAACCACAACCACTAGCCTCGACTCAGTTGGAGAAGCAGGGAACGGATGAGGACGATGACTACTGGACCCCTCGATCCTTCATAATCTCCGAGGATTCCGACTCCACTAAATCGACAGTCGAAAAGCTGGAGCAAGTCATACTGATCGAGCATCTACCCGATCGAAAGGTATGCCTGGGTACAGGGTTAATCCCCGAGCTCAGGGAAAAACTCATTAAATTTCTTATCAATAATATGGATTATTTTGCTTGGTCCCACTTAGATATGATAGGTATCCCACCGGAGATCACTACATATCGACTGAGCTTGGACCCGAAGTTTCGCCTGGTAAAACAAAAGAGAAGGCCCCAGTCCGAGGTAAAACATGCATTCATTAAGGATGAGGTAGACAAACTTCTAAAAATAGGATCCATTCGGGAAGTAAAATATTTCGAATGGTTAGAAAACGTAGTCGTAGTCCCTATAAAGGGAAATAAACTTAGAATGTGAGTAGACTATAAAGATTTAAACAAAACATGTCCTAAAGACTTTTTTCCTCTGCCGAATATCGATCGCATGATCGATGCCACGGCCGGCCACGAGATCCTTAGTTTTCTCGATGCCTGCTCCGGGTACAATCAAATACAAATAAACCCGGAGGATCAGGAAAAAACTTCGTTCATCACTAAGTACGACACCTATTGTTATAATGTAATGCCGTTTGGACTAAAAAATGCTGGTGCCACTTATCAACGCTTAGTAAATCGAATGCTCGAAGAACAAATAAGTAAATCAATGGAGGTTTATATTGACGATATGCTAGTTAAGTACCTGCGAGTAGAGGACCATTTGGCATATTTGCAGGAGACCTTCGATATATTAAGAAAATACTAAATGAAACTCAACCCGGAGAAATGTGCATTCAGGGTCGGCTCGGGCAAGTTCCTCGGCTTTATGGTATCAAATCGGGGGATCAAAATCAACCCCGATAAGATCAAGGCAATTAAAGACATCACAGTCGTGGACACTATTAACGCTGTACAAAGATTAACAGGGCGCATAGCCGCCCTAGGCCGATTCATCTCGAGGTCTTCAGATAGAAGTCAGAGGTTCTTCTCACTGCTCAAAAAGAAGAAGAATTTTGCATGGACCCCGGAATGCCAACAAGCATTGGAAGAATTAAAGCGGTACCTCTCGAGCCCGCCACTGCTTCATACTCCGAAAGTGGACGAGCAACCCTACTTGTACTTAGCAGTCTCGAAAATCACGGTAAGTAGGGTCCTAGTTCGAGAAGAACTAGGTACACAATTTCCTGTTTACTATGTCAGTCAAACTTTAGGTGAGGACGAGACCCGGTACCCACACTTAGAAAAATTAGCGCTTGCCCTAATAAGTGCCTCTAGGAAATTAAAACTATATTTTTAGTGTCACCTGATCTGTGTGGTGACTACCTATCCCCTTCGCAATATTTTGCATAAGCCCGAACTTTCGGGCCGATTGGCCAAATGGGCCGTCGATATTAGTGGGTACGTAATCGAGTATCAAACCCGAACGACCATCAAGTCTCAAATCTTAGCGGACTTCGTGGCCGACTTTACGTCAGCCCTCGCACCCGAGGTCGAAAAGGAACTATTATTAAAGTCGGGTACATCATCGGGGGTGTGGACCTGCTTTACAGACGGCGCTTCAAACGTGAAGGGGTCCGGCTAGGCATCGTTTTGAAGCCGCCCATGAGTAATACAATTAGACAAGCAGCTCTCGTAGCTCAGTTGGTTCGTGCTAACTTAGAGCAATTCAACAGTATTTGAGGCTCCTTTACAATCAACCTCGAATACTGGAGGGCATCACCCTCGGATAGTTACAAGGAAAATACTTCGTGTCGACAGGGCCTTGATAGGTAAAGGACCAAACAGTCAAATGAACCGTGTCCATGTAGATTACTTGAGCCCTAATGGCAAAACATGTACGCATGTATAATCTATGGAAAGAAGTATTTTTCCTTACCAGATATTCTATGCCTTAAAGAAATTTATACTTTACAATTTCTTACTTATGATCTATTATGGAAACTGTCTTAAGGGCCGATCACAACTGAAGTTCAAACAATTTACCCTATACGCAGGGACTGCCGTCCAAAAACTCGACATGATCGAATTAGTAAACCTTAAAATCGTAAGACCATAAAGAGGCAATCCTCGATTTTATAGGCCATGGCCACCCCACTCGGGGACTGAAACTTCGAATGAGTTCGAAGTATATCAGTGAAATAAGCCTAAGGGGAAAATCCCAAACTAAAGGCTACGACCAAACTAACATGGTTCGGAGATGTACGAATTCCGTTATAAAACAGGCCTTCAAATATTCTCAAAAACCCGTTAAAAAGGGCAACCCTTGGCTGAATTACTAAGGGTCTCGATAATATCGACCCTCGAAAAACCCTAAGGGGTATCGAATTGTTCGAACTCCCGGACAATTTTGTGCTAAGGCATAACAAAGCAAAGGATTTCGATAACACCAATCCTCGAAAAACCTAATGGGTACAAATTTATCTCGTGCTAAGGCATGAAAATTTTTTATGATTAATTCTTCAAGCCGAAAAGGGGAAAATCCATTCTTTTGAGGCCATATCGGCCTAATTCAAGAGCCTAAGGTCCATTTTATTTCTTGAGTTCGAGAAATTGTCCTTACTAAACTAAAACCTAAGGGTCACTCTACTTCGAGTTCGAACAAGTACTCACTTGATTTTAAAGACTACACTGGACCGACTTCGGTCTAGTTGCCTAAAGTCCCAAACTTGTGAGCAAAATCTCTGTAAGGCATGAAGGCATAAATGAAATAGAATTTTCACGAGGCAGGAAATAGAATAAAGACAAGTCAATGAGAAAAAATATCTTTTATATATACGAAAATATTTACAAGGATCGATGAGGGTCCCACACAAAAAATAAAAAAATAAAAAGCTTAAGATTCCTAATTTTCCACAGGGGCAGCTTCTTCTCCATCGAGGTCCTCCCCATTCTCGGACCCGCTCTTGCTGCCATCATCATCATCATCATCGAAAGAGGCCAGCGCTCTAGCATCAACTTCATGCTTTTTAGCCTTTATTATCTCGTTGGTAAGATCGAAACCTTGAGCATGGATCTCCTCGAGGGTTTCCCTCCGAGATTGGCATTTGGTGAGTTCAGCAATCCAATATGCTCGAGTTTGAGTGGTCTCAGCTACCTCTCTCGCTTGGACTTGAGCGGCTTCAGCATCGACCCGGTAGACGACCACGATCGCTTATGCCTCGGCCTTTTCCTTTTCAGCTTCAGATTTGGCTTTTGCAAGTTCGGAAGCCAACCGAGCCTCGAGCTCCTCTATTTTATTTGCCTAAGCTGGGATCTTCTCCTTCATGCCTCGAAGATGACTTTTGACCGATGACAATTGGGCTCGAGCAGCCTCTTTTTCAGCAGCAAAGCGATCCATACTTTCTTTCCACCCGAAGGCCTCCGCCTTCATCATGTTGACCTCATCGCGGAACTGCTCGATCCTCTCGACCTTCTGCTGCAACTGTGAGATTGAAATGTTAGCCACCGTTCCCAAATCGAGCCCATGAGCTTTTAAGATTTTCATTACCTGCTCGATCAGGTCGGTCTGATCTTGGTGAGCCTTGGCCAACTCGGCTCGGAGGTCCTTGATCTCCTCTTCTTTTTGCCCACTGAGACGTTTAAGGGCATTTCTCTCCTCCGTGAGCCCTCGGAGGTCGGCCTCACATCGGCTCAGCTCTGCCCGAGACTTTGAAAATGCCTCCTGATGGAGTGCCAAAGCCTATACAGAAAAAAGAAAAGAAATTAGACAGGAAGATAAGAAATAAACTAAGTATGATATCGACAAAGGGAGTTGAGACTCACCCGATTCAAAGCTTGTTGAGCCTCATCGATGAGACTCACTCAGGTCGGTAGCATCCTCGACCCCGATAAAGTAACCATGGAAGGGGTCTACCCCTCCATGGGCCCCGTCTACTTCTGGAGTCCTCGTAGCTTGGGCCTCCCGAATTGCCTCCTTCAGACATACCCGCATTTTGCTCATCTCGACAGGAGGCATCTTCGATCTTCGACGACTCGAGGACTTTGCCCGATTCCTTTTCCAAGACCCCCTCGGCTCGAGGCGGAATCTCCTCAACCACCACCGACTCAGCGGCCTTTGGGGCTTTGATGGTTTTCTTCACTCGGGCCACTAGTTCCGAGCCAACGTCTTCATCTTCTTCTTCTTCCTCCCCTAGCCATTGAATCACATCCGCAGGCAGGGCAACAGTGTCTTTCTTCGGCTTACGAACCAGATTCTTCTTAAGCTTTGGATCCTCAGAGGTTGAGGTCCTTTTCCTCTTCTTATCCTTCGCCGGCTTACGAACTGGGGTCGAAGTCTCCTCACCAGACGGGGGCCTCATGACCGCATCCTTGCCCAGTCCTGTACACAAGAAAATTGAATAAGTAAAAGAAGGGCATCTTAATCAAATCATCAAATACACAAAAAGTGGGCTTACCATGATTCTTGGCCTCCCATCGGCCCTTTGCTAAATCGTGCCATGAGCGCTCGACATATGTAGAGGTCGAGGACAAGTTCCGAACCCAGCTCTCGAGGTCAGTAATAATACGGGGCACCCAAGAGACCACTACATCATGGAAAAATAGATAAATGAGAAAATACAAAGGAACAAATAATACATGGAAGCTAACAATGAGACGGTACTTACGATTTATGTTCCATTTACTAGGAAATGGCATTTTCTTGGCTGGGATTAGGTCAAAAGTCCTCACTCGAACGAACCGGTCCATCCAGCCTCGATCCTTGTCCTCGTCTATGCTCGAGAACAACACTTTGGTAGCCTGACGTTGGAGTTTTATTAACCCACCTCGATAGAGGCGGGGGATATACAATCTGATAAGGTGATCGAGGGTGAAAGGGAGCCCATCAACTTTGCTCACGAAGAATCGGAGCAGAATAACAATTCGACAAAAGGAATGATGGATTTGGCCTAGGGTTATTTGATATTGACAGCAAAAATCAACGATGACGGGGTCGAGAGATCCCAGCGTGAAAGGGTAAGTATAAACACTTAGAAATCCTTCCACATGGGTGGTGATGTCTTCTTCGGGGGTTGGGATCACTACCTCTTTGCCCTCCTAGTTGCAGTCTTTCTTTACCTGCTTAAGGTATCCCTCAGTTATCGAGTATATATACCTCGACATTGGCTCAAATCGACCAGAAATTGACGAGGCTTTATCGGTCTTGAAATCGGAGTTTAGCGCGCATCTCCTAGGAATGCATTACTCAAGATGGGGTTCCACCGGAATTTTCCCGCCGGCCGGTTGAGAAGATGAAGCAACTTATTTTTGTGGTACCGTTTTTGATGTTTTTACCATTTTTGTGTAAGTTTGAAGAAGAGGAAGATAATAGGACTTGACGTTTGAGAAAGGATTAACAACAAAACTTGAAGATTTGTATAAGGGAAGAACTTAAGAGATGTAAAAGCTTTGGAGATTAGAAGGAAGTGAAAGTAAAGTTTGGATCAATGAGAAATGAGTCTATTTATTGGATTCACGGCGACGGTTCAAAGGTACTAGTGGCCGACCACCAACTGACACTCACTAATGACTTGGGAAACTGTACCGACGGGACGTTTCGATCACTCCCGTCGCTTACGTCACGAGGTTGACGTTATGACAGGTCGAGGTAGAAAATCGAAGGCTCATTTCGTTTCTTGTCATTTCACTCCAAAAAATGAGGGGACTATATGTATACGGTTAAAATCGGGCCCACCCGATTTTACTATTTGACCGAGACCGGGAGGTTGCATCGAAGGGCGGCCTCGTAACGGAACCGACTAAATTACGAGGATAAGGTACCGAGATCAGAATCAAGGTACCTGTCGAGATCGAGACTAGTAGCGATCGTACCCAAATGAGACAGACATCGAGCAAGATTGAAGATAGCACAATAACAGAAAAGGCGAGATATCCGTGACTGGTCGAGGATCATGGCGTAAATCTCGGAACGGATCAAATCAGAAACAGTTAATTAGCTAATCATGAGATTTCCTTCTGTAATTAGAATTATACCACAAGTAAAATTCCTCTACTATTTAAAGGGGGGTTCTAATTATTTGTAACACACATTGTTCACAGATATCAAAGCAATATAATTCTCTTTCTCGTTTATACTATTGTTCATCAGCTTGTTATATTTTAATTGTTCTTGCATCAACCAGTTCGAGGGTATTCAAACTCGAGGGCTGAGTTCTATTTTAACACTAATTTGCTTTACTTTATAGTTCATTTCTGTTATTAATCTTCATATTTATCAATTCGTATTAAGTGAAATCACGTGTCCTTAGAACCACATTATAAGTTTAATTGTGATCCAACTTTAAGGACAAATAGTTATCGACAAAAATCTGAGCTCAATCAATTAACGAATTTGACCGAAAGCTCTGCTAGAGCATGCCAGAAGCGGGGGATTTATGGAGAGAACTGATTTGATTTTTTCATTTTTGGTAAAATATGTTTATTTATATTCTGGGCCAAATTGTATTTTTCAAGACTTTGGGTGTACGGTAGAATACACCTTTTCACTTTGTTAATCCTAATTTTCCTTAATCTTAAAAAAAATGCCACCTTGTAAATAATATAACTTGAGGGTTAGTTCCCCAAATGAGTTTGTAAAAGAGGCCGATCACCCGACAGACTTGGCATACTTTTACATAAATATAAGAAAATATATTGGCACAAATAAGAATAATCAATGACCATTGGTTTATAGTAAGAGTTAATATATCCACCCATATATAAAAAGCTATTTAAAACCGTTGAAAAAAAGGATAAATGTGGAGCTACGACAATAGTAAAAACTATATAAGAATAACAATGTATTATAAGCATTTAAATTTTATTAGATTTAAATTTATAGAAAAATTAAATTATATTTTTAAATTAATATATATTACTCCAAATAAATATTATAAGCTAATATAATTGAATTAATTATTTAAGTTTAATAAATATGAATTGTGATGAACTAGTCTAATTAATTGGACTACAAATTAATAATGACCTCCCTTCTAAGTCCAAGTTGTCATCTTATCTTAAAGGTCCAAATTTGTACTATAGGACAAATGATGTGGCATGACAAGTCAAATTGAAGAGTCAATAGAATCACACCACATATTAAAAAACGTGATATGCCAAGTCAAATCAAATAAGCCAAGGAAAATATGCCATGTATGCTTATCACAACCCAAAATCCAACTAATAGTGATGGCACCTAACCCAAACCGCTAGGTAAGCCAATTAGCAACAATCCACTTCAAATGAGATTTACTAAGAGAAGTAATGATAATACAATTGAACTTTTATACAATAAATTCCCAAGAACTGGTAGTACAAATCATGAGCTTCTAAGATTTAGAGTTTACAAAGGTGGTATGAAATAAATATATCATCTGTTTGAAATGTACATAAACAGATTCATAAGTCTAAAGCTACCAAGAACAAAAGGCAGCTATAACTGGAACGCAGATACATCTTCAATGCCAACTCCCGCCACATATAAAAATATCAGCTCCAAAATCTACACGCAAGGTGCAAAAGTGTAGTATGAGTACAAACGACCACATGTACTCAATAAGTAACAAACCTAACTTTAGGTTGAAAGCAGTGACGAGATTAGACAGCGATCAGAGTCCAACACTAATAGTCAAGAATAACTCGTAATAATATAATAAAAACAGTACAAGTAATAACTCAAAGATGTGATGCTCAGCTCGTTCATAGTTACGAAAAATGGGCATGTTTTTCAGGTATAACAATAAAAATCTAAATCTTTCACCGAAATCACCAACATATGAGTATTCAGAAATATTTCATTCTGAGATAGCATGGGGAAAGTAAGTCTTTATGCCTACATGTCCATGTGCATGTGAAGTCATGAATGTCACAATACCGTATAGCATGAGGAAATGCATCTCTATGCCTACATGCAAAGTATGCATGTCAAATGTAATGCATCACAGTGATGAACTCATGTACTCACACTGTCAAAGTACTCAATCTCATTGTCTCACACTCAATCACTCGGTACTCTCAATCACTCGGTAGTCGGCACTAGGTATCTACGCTCACTACTGGTATGTCAGACTCCGGAGGGCGGATCCTACCCAAGCGCTAATATAAGCCAACATGGCATGCTGCGGCGTGCAGTCCGATCCTAACATAAATCAATAAAGCCTGCTATGGCGTGCAGCCCGATCCCATAATTATCACTCACAATCAGGCCCTCGGCCTTACTCAGTCATCAATCTCTCCAGTTTCTCAGGCTCACAAATCTCATGCCAATCAGCCCAAACAATGATAACATGATATGACAACAAATGATAACAGAGACTAAGATATGATATGCAAATGAAAGAATATGATTGAGTATGAAATTGCAATTTAAACAAATAACTCAATAACAGAAATGACCTCAGTGTGTCCCAACGGAATAAGTATGGAGCCTAAACATGATTTCTAACATGGATCACAGCTCAATTACTCTAACACATAGGAATTTCATGGATAGAAACAAGATTAGATAACGCCCACACGCCCGTCACCTAGCATGTGCGTCACCTCAACACCAACACATAACACGTATATTCAAGGATTCATACCATCAACACCAAGTTTAAAAGTGTTACTTACCTCGAACAAGCCGAATTCAATACCGAGCAAGCCGAATAATACTCTAAAAATGCCATCCCATGCGTACTGACCTCTTACGGCTTGAAACTAGCCAAAAGTAACTCAAGAACATTAAATAATGCCAAAAAAAATAAACCCAATCGATAAAGGTTGAATCTTTAATCGAAGCACAAATTCAACTTAAAAGTCAAACCTGAGCCTGCACCTCAAATATACTCACAAAATCCGACAACCCATTCAATTACGAGTCCAACCATACTAGTTTCACTCAAATCTGACTTCGGATCGATGTTCAAAATCCAAGAATTTGCTTTAGGAAAATTTAGGCAAAAAACCTCAATTTCTCTTTAAAATTCATAATCCAAATGATAAAATCGAAGGTAGAGTCACGAAATATAATCAAAACCGAGTATAGAACACTTATCCTAATCCATGTGGTGAACATCACCTCCAAAATTGCCCAAATCCAAGCTCCTCAATTCAAAATATGACAAAATGAACAAACCCTCGAATTAATATTGTTTTGCCCAGACCTTTTCGCGTCTGCGATGAATGAGCTGCTTCTGCGGCGTCGCTTCCACGACAAGACATCCACTTCTATGAAAATAGCTAAAAAATCGACCCTCGCACCTGCGGCCAAAATATTCGCTTCTGCGACAATGCAAGTGCAATGAAAAGCTCTGTATTTGCGCCCTTCCCGCTTCTGCACCAAGGCCATCGCATCTGCGCCTTCACAGATGCGAAGAAACCTCCGCATTTGCGTACTCCTGCTCCCAGCTGCACTTTCCGCTCCTGCGCTTCGATTACCGCTTCTGCACCTAAGGTTCCGCAGGTGCGGTCACACCAGAATCCCTGCCAAACAAGCATAGCCAAAATGATCCACAACGATCCGATCCTCGTCCGAAATTCTTCCGAGCCCCTCGGGACCCTGTCCGAATATACCAACAAGTTCCATAACATAACACAGACTTAATCAAGGCCCCAGATCATGTATAGCAATATCGAAACAACGAATCGCACCTCAAATCAAACTAAATGAACTTTTTAACTTTCAACTTCCAAAACACGTGCCGGACCATATCAAATCAATCTAGAGAACGAGATATCATCAAAGTCAACTCTCTATTAAACTTATGAACATTCCAAACCTTCAAATTTCCAACTGTCGCCAATTAGTGCAAAAACCTTCTAGAAATATCCAAATGCAAATCCGGGCGTACGCCCAAGTCCAAAATCATAATCCGGACCTAACGGAATCATCAAAACTCTGATCTGAGGTCAAATACTAAAAAGTTAAACTTGGTCAACTCTTCCAACTTAAAGCTTCCTAGTTGAGAATCATTCTTCCAAATCAAATTTGAATCACCTAAAAACCAAAACCGATGATTCACACAAGTCATAATGCATCATACGAAGCTACGCATGCCCTCAAGTCACCGAGCGAACTGCAAAGGCTCAAAACGACCAGTCGGGTGGTTACATTTTCCCCCACTTAAATATACATTCGTCCTCGAATATGCCAAGAGTCGTTCCAAGGCCATCAAATCACCATATAACCTTACCATGCACATACCTGGGGGGTGATCCCACGTCACCCCAATCCATGTAAGCCTGACAACACAACATAACTGAAGATCATTACTTTAACCTTAGTTTGTAAGCCTTAGAACCCAATTTCCAATATCTGGAATTCCTTACAAGACCCGAATCTCGCATCTACACATTGTATAAGTCTGAGGAAGATGTATCAAGCCATAACCATAACCCAAGATGTAATCACATAATATACCACACAACTCGCATACTCGTAGCAATAATTTTCGATCACAGTAGCTGCTCAAAACAAACGTGATAGCGGTAGTAAACCTAATATCAAATAGAACCTCGTTCAAAAACTTTGTACACTACCGATGATGAAAGAAATATGCAGAAACTCATAGCCACTCATCATATCAACAAGTCATAGAGCTCTCTCTCTCTCTCTCGTCCGACAAGAACCCAAGCCAAATCCTAAGCTGACTTCCGATATTATTCTTCCAAACATGCCGTAATTAAATATGATAGTATCCATTCTAGGTCTAATGACCTTATCTCATCAAACACAACTATTCTATTGACATGCAACACAAATACAACCTAAAGCCACAACTGTGCAATCTGTGCACCAATAAGCAACAATTCAAATGTACTCAAACATGGAAAATGACTCAAATGAGAGAATTGTCTCGCAAGCTTAACAAGTGCCACCACAAATGCAATTCTACGAACCCATCACACATAGTAGAACCGAAACACACGAATCTAACTCAAAAGATCATATCTCAACATAACTCCGCTGCAACGCGTGACCCCATCCAAACACCATTCGTATGAAATACCTCAAATCACAATGCTCAAAATCAACAACCACACACAATTTGACACCAAGTACACTAAGTGCATGACCATAACCATAGAGAAGCGAGTAACACAATATACCACAGTCCGGGAAGACCATAGCCAAGGCGCAATCAACCATTCAACACCCCAATAACCATCTCGCTCGAATTCCACGACAAGACCGCAACAAAATCGCATCGGGTGTGCACATAACCAACAAATCACAACCCCTCGTAGCATAGAAGAGTAACACATAGAACATATCAGAACACGAAAAAGCTCAACTTTAACCGAAAGACACACCTTTCAGCAATAACGGTGCTGAGTCAACAAATGGGCCCCCAAATAAACTCCGGTCATCCCCAAATGGATAAATGGCCCTCCAAAAGTCCATAATGATTTATCCATAACATATACCACCATTTGGATAACTTTGGCTACATTTTCACAGTCCGCAACCCTGAAATAATCTGCTTCTAAGAACTCTCAGTCTCCAAATCCATAGAACACACGAATCACCAATAGCCGATTCCAACTCCACCACTCAAATGATTAACACATCTCTCATACACAATCATCCCACGAGAAATACTTCTATAATTCTTCTGTGCCACATAGCAGAATCTGAACATTAGCAGTCGATCAACCAAGTGAGTACCGCAATACCGATAAAGCATCTGTAAGTCAAAACACAGTACGCCTTCTGAAATACGCACCTTTCTCAGGCAATACCAAGTAGTAATAGCATTCATCCAGTCGTCTTAAATCATCTATGTTGCCTAGGAATTCATGACCTTCTCTTCAAAACTGAACTGTGACTTAGCATATGCAATTCTCAATCCCACACAACACACCGCATCTATTATACCATCATATGAAAAGCACGAGAATCTCATAATCAACTCTGAGTCACCAGCAAAATACATATTTGATAGATCAGAAACCTTCCATTTGATCACATCCAGGAGAAAATCACATTACGCAACATGATTCTCATTCCAGTAGGAAATATCCATCTCAAACCATGGTATAAACCATCGAGAACTCCTCGAAACCCATTTGCACATAACCAAGCCATCAGAACTTAATCTATCTAATTCAACCAAGCCATGTAGGTCGTCATACCCAAGAGTATTGCTACAAAACACCTGTAGAGACTTACCACATCATAAGTACCCAAAGAATCAATTTTATCCATTACCGTGCTGGTCCAACCTACTACCAAGCTGTCATATTTCTCCGAGTTCCTTCCGAATTACCCTCAAGTTGTCACTTATCCTTTCCAGAACATCACGCTCCTTACTCAATGCTCACCATAAGAGATCCTAGCATAAAACTGCACCGCCCTAAGGTCATTCCCTCTTAAGCACCCCAAGAGTACCACAACCGAGACATCCACTCTCAAGAGACCTTCTGTGAATTTAAAGTTGTTCATTTTACCTTTATCTTACTGAAATGTAGAATTTATAGTGATAGAGAAATATCGCAAGTCCTGACACCATCAGATGCAAATCTCAAATTCTAGCCATACACAAGTTCAGAAAATTCTCAATTGCCACATATAATCTTGAATCCATTACAACCTTCTCGAGAGTCATCTATTCAGCTAACATCCCAATTATGTCACATCTCTTTTTTATCGAGGGATCGGGAGTTTTTCCATTTAAAGTGACATTATTCGAAATTGGATTATTTATTTATTCAGAGTCGCCACTTGGAATAATTTATGGTGTCCCAAGTCACCTGTTTATTTTAAATCCCAAATCGAGGAAGTTGACTCTGTTTTAAAGTCTGCGAAAACCAGAAGACCGGGTAAGGAATTCTGTTAACCCGAGAGAAGGTGTTAGGCATTCTCGGATTCCGTGGTTTTAGCACGGTTGCTTTAATCATACCTGGCTTAACTAATTTATTTAATTACGTATTTTTAGAACCTACGTATATTTACCACTTTTAATTATTGAATTATGGATTTATCTTTGAAACGGATCACATGTGCGTAAATCCATTTTATTTGGGGCGCTAAAATTATGTCACGTGAATGTGTACATAATTAATTACGCTTTATTAATTATTAAGATTGTTTGGCCAAAGTGGCGCGAACGCGTACTTCGGTATTAATTTTGAAAATCATAATTATGTCACGCGAACGTATACATAATCACGATAGATTAATTAAAATTGCGCCTAAAGCACTCTAACGTATTCATGGATTATTTTTCATACTTTAAAATTATTGTAAAGGCCATAGGTTATGGAATTATTTTGGAAGTCAAGAAATATTTGGCAATTTACAGTATTGACAAGTTATTCTATTTAGAGATATTTACAAATTACTACTCTATTTTTGAAATTATGAGATAATTATCTATTATGGAAGAGTGGGCTAACCACTAATCTATCGACTAAAATCAATGAGGCCTGACAGATTAAACTTGTTCGGCCCAAGTGCTTTCGAAACCAAGCAAATATTCTTGAGGTAAAAGTCTGGTTTTAAGACTTTTAACCAGCAACCCAAACGGTCCAACTTCAAATTAAGCCACACGACCCATTTTGATTTTTGCAACATACAACACTGACCTACGAGCATAACGCTAAATCTTCTCATTCCCTAATTCTAAACCAAATTCAATTACAATAAATTAAATTCATTCAACTAATCTAGCATGTAGCTCAACAAACAAATGGAATCGAAAAGCCCTACTTGCTACTACTAAATTGTAACTGTAAAGCTAACAAAATGAAACTGAAAATCAGTATAGCATCACAAGAAATCTAAAACTAAGAACGATTCACCACATAAATATAAAAATATTGAACAAGCAATATAAAGGTCAGCATATTAAACAAGAATAAAAATATACACGAACTAAAGATCTAGAGTAGAAATAGACCTTGAGTGAAGCAATTTCAGATTTGTAATTATAGGAAGAACCTCGTACAAATGAATTCAACATCGGCAAATCCGTCGAAAATTGGACTAGAAGTCAAAATCTACGATCATCTTTTAAACCGGAACCTCGAACAAAATTGACTCGTTGGACCTTTTGACGGAGTTCAATTACTCGGCTGATCTTCGCCGGAGTGGGGGGGGGGGTGTTTAAAGGCCGGTTTTCATGGAGTTTTGAGGAAAGAAAGTGAAGTTTTGTGTGGATGTAAAGATGGAGAAGAGCTGGCTTTAATGGAGTTTTATGCCCGTGCTTTTCATGGTATTCCCACGGTGAAGGTGAAACCAAGTAAAGAAGAAGGGAAGAAGAAATTTACCGTTGTTGCACACGAGAAGAAGAAGAAGGCACTGCTTGGTTTTTAGTCCCCAAATTGTTCCCTTTTCCCGGATCTCTTTCCTCTCTTTTCCATTTTTCCCCTGTTTTTGTTTCCTCCCTCTCTATCTCTATTTCACAGGTGCTCTCTGTTTTTATCTCCTCATTGTTTCTATCTTTTCCCCCCACTGTTCCGCTCCTTCTTCTTTTGCTTTTCCGTTTTTTCCTTTCCTTTTCAAGTGAGGTCGGTCATGGTTAGAGAATGAGGGGGTTGGAATGCTAGGAATTGGGAAATTGAGAGGAGCTGGTCTTTTATGTGTGTGGGGGGCCTCTGGAAATTAGGTCTTAGGGATTAATTTATGGCCAAGAAAAAAGAGTGTGTATGTACATATGAGCTTTTTGAGGGAGAGCATGTGAGTGAGTTTGTTACAAAAGATAAGGAAGAATCTTGCCACATGAAAATGACTCATTGGCTCTTGCTTTAATTAATAATTTTTCTTTTCTTTTAAGTGTGTAAAATAAAAATACTAGCTAAATATTTTAAAATCAAGAACATATAATTTTTTTGTGATTTTTAATTTTCTTAAATAAAACTTATAAAGGTGAAATAAGATCTAAAATATGTAGATTGAACTTAGAAACTATTTAAATACTAAAAATGATTAAAAGAAACTAAATATGATCAAAATTTAGGTGCTCACAGCATGCCTCTCTTTGCTTGGAAAAATAAAGAGTTTTTAAGCAAAGACAAGGTGAGCCATGTGACTAATTTTTGACCAAATATTTATTCAAAAGGGAATATAAGCAAAGGAAAGGGTGCAACCGAGTCCTGGTTTTGGACAGCCTACATATCTCGAGTCATAAGGGAATCAGGTCGTGTGTAGTTCAAGGAGAACGATGGAATGATGAGTTCGAGATTCGAATGAGGTTCCGTCGAGGCTCCGGTCCATTGTCCTGTTATTACATCAAATTAAAATCAAAAGAAACTAAACAAACCTATCAGCTATGAGTTACAACATTCTTATCTATAAGTCTTCTGAAACTTGATCTTGAGTCTTGACTGGTTCTTCACGCAGACTCTGATCTGAACCTTGATACTTGCTAGCTGCAGGTGTTAGTTCATTCTTCTAAGGCTTCTTCTGATCAAAACGGGAAATGTAATGCTCGTGACTTCAGTCATGTCTTGAGCAGTCCATATCCTTTTCATCTGCTTCTGCATATGGATTCACTTTTTTTTCTTTTCTTTTATTCTGGATTGAGACTTCTTCTTTTGATCATCTCGAACCCTGTGCCTCGAGGTAAAACCTGTTCAGATACCAAAACAAACAAACAAACAAACGAATTTTTTCTGCCCCAATTTTCACTAGAAAAATTTCGTGAATTATTTGTAACAAAACTCTAAACTACTTTATTAGCAGCAATATAAAGTCGGGAATGGTGTACCCCGAAAAGATCATGATGATTTATTTTTTTTATTTTTGACTGTTTTTTGGATGGTGCTCCTTTATTGTCAAAAGGATGTCTCAACTAAGGATTGGTGTACCTTATGTTGGAAAAATATGGCAAGGAAATGATATACCCTATATTGGCAAAGATATCAGGGAGTGATGTACCCTGCATTTAAGATCAAATCAACTAGGGAGTGGATACCTTATGTTGGAAAGGAGACTAGGGAGTGGAGACCCTATGTCTAAAATAAAATCAACTAGGGAGTGGAGACCCTATGTTAGAAAAGAATACTAGGAAGTTGAGACCCTATGTCTAAAATAAAAATCAACTAGGGAGTGGAGACCCTATGTTGGAAAAGGAGACTAGGGAGTGGAGACCCTATGTCTAAAATAAAATCAACTAGGGAGTAGAGACTCTATGTTGGAAAAGGAGACTAGGGAGTGGAGACCCTATGTCCAAAACGAACCAAGAAGGATTTTTGGTTTTGTTTTTACGATTTTTTCTTCTTCTTTTTTTTTTTGAGAAAAATCATTTTCATTTTTTTTTGTTGAGAAAAACATTCTTTTAAACAAATTGCCCCGACGCTTATTTTCTGAGGGCATGAACAAATGATCTTTTTTTTTTAAATTCAGACTTATTATTATTATTATTTATTATTATTATTATTATTATTATTATTTTAATTATCTTACGAGAAAATTCATCAGACTAAAGTTTTTTTATCTTAGGAGAAAGATTCATCAGACTAAGACGTCTATCCTAGGAGAAAATTCATCAGACCAGGTTTTCTAATTTATTATCTTATGAGAAAGATTCATCAAACTAAGATTTCTATCCTAGGAGAAAATTCATCAGACTAAGTTTTCTTATCTTAGGAGAAAGATTCATCAGACTAAGATTTTGTATCCTAGGAGAAAATTCATCAGACTAGGTTGTTTTATCTTAGGAGAAAGATTCATCAGACTAAGACTTTGTATCCTAGGAGAAAATTCATCAGACTAAGACATTTATCCTAGGAGAAAATTCATCACACTAGGTTTTTTTTCTGTTATCTTAGGAGAAAGATTCATCGGACTAAGATTTCTATCCTAGGAGAAAATTCATCAGACTAAGACTTCGATCCTAGGAGAAAGTTCATCAGACTAGGTCTTTTTTTTGTTATCTTAGGAGAAAGATTCATCAGAATAAGATTTTTATCCTAGGAGAAAATTCATTAAACTAGGTTTATTTATCTTAGGAGAAAAATTCATCAGAATAAGACTTCGATCCTAGGAGAAAGTTCATCAGACTAGGTTTTATTTATCTTAGGAGAAAGATCCATCAGACTAAGACGTCTATCCTAGGAGAAACTTCATCAGACTAGGTTTTCTAATTTATTATCTTAGG
The DNA here is from genome assembly GCF_000390325.3 of Nicotiana tomentosiformis. Taxonomy (NCBI): domain Eukaryota; kingdom Viridiplantae; phylum Streptophyta; class Magnoliopsida; order Solanales; family Solanaceae; genus Nicotiana; species Nicotiana tomentosiformis. The sequence continues at coordinate 67,100,282 of NC_090822.1, read as the reverse complement.
AGAAAGATTCATCAGACTAAGAATTTTATTTGGAGGAAAATCTATCAGAGTAGGATGTATTACCCTAGGAGGAAAAATGTGAAGAGCAATGGCAACATTTTATGCACACTAGAAAGACAAATAAAGGCAAATATTTGAGAAACTTCCCTTTGTCGGCTCTTCTCTTCTCTTCTTTTTCTCTTTTTTTTTTACCACTTTCCTTGCACTGCTTTGTTCCTTTTTCAAACAAAGAAAATTTTGTCAGTTTTGAAAGTGGTGGTCGATTTGTGGCCTTGAGTCTTGGACGGCTTGGCTTTGTGATCATCCAGCTTTTGGAAGAGCGACTGTATTGGTAATTGGCTGCACTGCTGGGAGACTCTGTTGTTGCTTTCAAGGGACCTTTACTTTCTGTATCAACCCTGACTGTTTCGCTCCCAGTGCCATTTGTGTTTTGTAGCTCAATCAACCTTATCTCAAAAGATATTTCTTTGCTTAGATAACCTTTTCTAATATCTTGAATGACTTTTGCTTTTGGAGTAATTTGTCTGTTATAGAGAATCACAACTGGTAAGTGCCTTTTGCACGATGTGCATACTTCATAGTCCTTGCTCGGTACTATAGAGAATCCCTGATTAACCTTGATATTATCTTTGCTTGCTTTAGCCAAGTAAGCTGACAAGAGTCTTTTGGGGGGAGCCTTTGCATGAATCCTCAAGGCATGTAGACTGTAACAACTCAGTGTGCTGGCCAAATTTACTTTGTGCAACTGAAATGCTGGTAGCATATTTTGAAATATTTTTTTGCTTGTTTTGACAAGGACTGACTCAAAGTGAAGGACACAATAATGCAAAGAAAAAATATTAACAAGAAATGCTCCTGTCGGGGAGGAAAGAAGGAAGAGTTTTTTTTCTTTTTTTCTTTTTTTCTTTTTTTTTGCGGTAACTAGCCATAATGATCATGACATGCATTTTTGGACTTAACGGACCGATCTATCAAACTGATTCATTCTCTCCTTTTACCATTTTTATGCCTTTTGAAGTCGGGCTTGTTCGTGCCAATTCTTTGACTCACTTTCGACTAGTGGTGCCCCGAGGGGTTTTCACCAACAAGTCTTTCTCATTTATTCATCTCTGCTTACCGTCGCCTTGTAGTGCCCGTGAGGGTTTTTACCAGTAAGACACTCTCATTTTTTCTTCTTTATTTTTCTTTTTCTTTTGCTTTCTTGTGTGAGCAACTTGACAGTATCCTATGTCGCGTGACAACCATTGCTCGTTGCATGCTTCTCTTGACATTCTTGTAGGCTTATCGGGAGGTCTTATTAGGAAGGTTTTTGGATAGGGTTGGAAAGAAAAAATGACATGAAGGCTCCAAGTAGACTCAATATGATGGGGTTGTACACTTACAACTCTTGGAATCGACTCTTTAAAAAAATTAAAACAAACTCATGCCACAGTTTTACATACTAGGGATTTTTGGATTTTTTTTATTTTTCTTCTGAATTCTTATTTGATTGGGCCGAACCGTGTAAGGCGTTGCTACGTATCCTTTTTTAAAGAAATCAGGTCAAACATAGTTCAAACCTAAAGAGGGTTGTCAAAAAAAATAACACATGCTCAAAAGGGATAACAAAGGTATAAAGTATTTGGGTAGCAGAAAAAGAGTCTCGCAGCCTCGAGAATGCCAAACATAGTATCCATTCGCGCGATCACATCATTGATGAACATGTATGTTTTCTCGGTGTGTCGTGGTCGAAAGACACTTTCAATCCATTAAGGTCAAACTTTCCACTAATCTTCAATTGCTTCTTCCTCAAACCCGGTCTTCACAATGATTTGAAGATAAAGATCATTAACCTCCACGGGTATGACTTTTCTAGTTCCATTTGAATTTTACTCGAGCTTAATTCCAAGGTATTTCAACTCTTTTTCATCCTCAAAAATGTCTTTTTATTAGTTATCCAATTCAAGCTTAAATCAATTTTCTAAGATCTGGCCAAAAATTCCGCATGCATGTCATGTCACTAGAACTAGCGGCGAAAGAATTAAGCATGGAATGACACAAAGGACAAACTGTATCTCATTGAATAAAGGATGGAAGAGTTTAACAACAAGACAAACAACCTAAAATCCGAGCTACAACCCTAAAATAACCCGGATAATGAAATTAGCAACAGAACAGACATACAAGACTCACATAAACAGAATAGAGGGATGGAAGGGTTTGACTCAATAAAACATAAAATTCTGGATCACAACCCTGAAATAACCCAGATAATAGAAAAAACATCAAAACAAGCTACCAAAATTCCTTCCTAGTGAGGAGGGAATGACTTTTCAATTGCTAAGCTTGACATTTAGCCACAAAATTGCTCATTTGAGTCACCAGGGCCTTCTCCAATGTCAATATCATTAACTTCAATCAGCAAGTTCCCGTGAGGATACTCATACTCTGTGTCACCACGCATCATCCCCATAAAGTGTGCATCATCATGTGCAGGTAAAGGATTTTGCACGATATTCTAGGTGTCACTGTCTTGGATCACAATCATTTTTTTCTGGATCATCCTTTCAATTTCTCTTTTCAAATCCTGACAGCTTTCAACATTATGCCCCTGGGCATTGGAATGGTATTCACGCCTTTTAGAAGGGTCAAAGCTTCTTGCACGTTGGTCCACATAATTTGGAGGGATAGGTGCAATCATGCCATAATGCTTTAATTTCTTAAACATGCTTGCATAGGACTCTCCTATTGGTGTAAAATTATCTTTCAACCTTTGTTCCCCTCTATACCCCTGGCTTGGATATGAGTTATAGGGCACTTGAAAATTTTATGGAGGCTGGTAGAGATTTTGCGGTGCTGATGCTCGCCTTCTGGGGTGTGTTGGTGGCTGGACAACATACTGAGGTGAAGCAACAAAGTGTTATGGGTTCTGAGGCGGGTAGTAGTGCTCAGGGGAATCGTCGAAAACCAGACAAGGGTGGTCATACCTTGGAGATGTTCTCCTAGGACCTCTTCTCGACCCTGATGACATCATGGTTTCTTCATCCTTCTCATTCGTGTCACTAAAATTAACAGATTCAATTTGGACAGCCTGAGTTGCGGCTTTGAGAACAGTTTGACTTATAATTCTGCCTGTCTTAAGGCCATTCTCAACCATTTCCCCAATTTTGATTGCTTCCGAGAAGGATTTTCCCACTGCGGATATCCTATTTTGAAAATAATATGGCTCTTGAGCCTGAAGGATGACAGTGATTAGCTCGTGGTCATCCATGGGTGGCTTAACTCTAGCCGCTTGCTCTCTCCATTTAATGGCATATTCCCTGAAACTTTTAGTTGGTTTCTTCTTCAGGTTGGAAAGGGAATTGCAGTCTGGGGCGATGTCGATGTTGTATTGGAAGTGTTTGACAAAGTCCTGGGCCATTTCATCCTAGACATACTGGCGAGATGTGTCTTGATCCATAAACCATTTGGAGGCTACTCCCGTAGGGCTTTCCCTAAAATAAGCCATCAGTAATTCTTCATTTCCTCCCGCACCTCTTAGTTGATTGCAATACCTTTTCAGGTAGGCTATGGGGTCTCCATGTCCATCATACTTTTCAAATTTGGGAGTCTTGAAACCAAGTGGCAAATGAATATCAGGGAACATACATAGATCCTTGAAGGCAATACTCTTCTGACCTGCCAACCCTTGTATGTTTTTCAACTGTTGTTCTAAGCTTTTCATTCTTTGGGTCATTTCTTCATGTGCCATCTTTGGGCAGGCTTCTCAATCTTTGCAGGAAGATCAAATAGGTACGAGTGGTACTTAGGAGAGTGGTACTGTTCTTGCTGGGTAGCAAATTATGACTCATGAGTTTTCCTCTACACCACTGTCGGTTGTGGGATGGTGAAGACGTGCATAATAGTAGTGGATGTCTGATTGGTTGTCAATGGCAAACTTTGGGAGCACGCAACAGAAGTTCCAGCTGTAGTCATACAGTTGGGATAAAGACTGAACCCAGGTGGATAGGATTGATCATGCAATGAGACCAGAATGGTAGTAGTCGAAATGGATGTAAACTCTGGAAACCATGAATAGAAAAAGGCGGTCCTTGGCCATTGGCCCATGCTTGACACATTTCAGTCATTTGCTGCTTCAGTACACTATTTTCCTCAACCACAGTAGACTCTTGTTGAACCCTCTGACCTTGAGCCTCTTGAGCACTCGTAACAACTTCGATGTCAGTTGTCATTTTTCCTTGGATCTTGTGTTGCCAGCTTACCACAAACCGACCACCTCAACCTTTCTTTACAATTCAAAATAAGAGATACGTTAGAATGGACTAAATAGGTCCTTATTATTATCATCATCAATTTTTTAACACTATTTTTTTATGGTCGATCGAACCTAATGTGGGTTGCCTATGTATCATGTGGGAACATGATTCAGATCTTGCGTAGTTCGGGAAGAACATGAATAAAGGAAATAAACTAACTCTTTTTGTTTTTTGGATTTTGAATTTTTTTTTAAATTTCCGAAATAAAGACTTATAAAGAAGAAAGAAAATATTTATTTATTTTGAATTTCGACTTTTTTTTTCTTCTTAAATTTCGAAAGAAAAACTTCTAAAGAAGAAAGGAAATATTTTTGAATTTTTGGACTTTTATTTTGAATTTATGAAAGAAATACTTCTAAAGAAAAAAGAAATTTTGAATCTTAAATTTTCTTTTCAATTTTCGTAAGAAGAATGAAAATTTTTGGATTTTAAGAAGAAATTAAAAGAAAATATTTTTGTATTTTTTAAAAATTGGGGTCTAAAAGAAAAACTTTCTAAAGAAGGAAGTAAAGGAAAATATATTTTTTGGATTTTTTATTTTTTGAAAATTGTGGGCCGGAACCGATGAGGTTTGCCTACGTATCTCACATCCGGTGAGAATCAGACCCGCGTAGTTCGTCAATTTTGACATAACTGGGAGAACATGATATTGACTCATTTTGAAATTCATTTTTCATTTTTTTTAAAACATTTCGGCAAAGTTTCGGGACATTTTCAAATAATGGGGTTTTCAGAACCGGGTGAATTTTCTCTCCTACCTCACTCTTGGCTTTTCTCTTGATTTTCTTTCCTTAGCCGAACAACATGCAAGTCGAAACAAATAAATACACAAATAGCACGTAAGATGGATCAGAATGGTCTTTTATTTCGGGTACACATGTCCTAGCATGTATTGAGTCCCCAAAGTCAAATGCACGCGATGCAAACAAACGTTTCTACTAGGGATCCGGCATGAGGCTATATTATTCTAGGTTTAAACCTAGGGTGTATTCTAGACATGGCTTACCCAAGCGGACAGCTCAAGCCGAGGTGGGGGCAATGTACCGGGAGCACGAAAGTCTACCCGCCTAGTTGTTTATCCAGCCTCGTTCTATTTGGTACAACCTCCAACAGAAAAGTGGGCCACGCGTACGTGTGCACAATAATTTCAGAAGACTTAGAAGGGAGGCGTAAGAAGACAGTTTATACAATTCAAATAATATCAAAACGGTAAATGAGCGACAATTAGCACATTAGGCCCACAAACACAACAATATCAATAATCAAGAAAGCCAAGTATAGATAACATTACAAGCTCGAATTCTGAACCATAAACCAAAGATTCTGGGTTCTTTTCCCCACCAGAGTCGCCAGAGCTGTCACACCTCCTTTTTCCCGAAGGGATATGAGAGTTTTTCCATTTAAAGTAACATTATTCGAAATTGGATTATTTATTTATTCAGAGTCTCCACTTGGAATAATTTATGGTGTCCCAAGTTAGCGGTTTATTTTAAATGCCAAATCGAGTAAGTTGACTCTGTTTTAAATTCTGCGAAAATCAAAAGACCGGGTAAGGAATTCTGTTAACCCGAGAGAAAGTGTTAGGCATTCCCGGATTCCGTGGTTTTATCACGGTTACTTTAATCATTCCTGGCTTAACTAATTTGTTTAATTACGTATTTTTAGAACCTATGTGTATTTACCGCTTTTAATTATTGAATTATAGATTTATATTTGAAACGGATCACATGTGCGTAAATCCGTTTTATTTGGGGGCCTAAAATCATGTCACGCGAACGTGTATATAATTAATTACGCTTTATTAATTATTAAGATTGTTTGGCCAAAGTGGCGCGAACGCGTACTTCGGTATTAATTTTGAAAATCATAATTATATTACACGAACGTATACATAATCACGATAGATTAATTAAAATTGCGCCTAAAGCACTCTAACGTATTCATGGATTATTTTTCATACTTTGAAATTATTGTGAAGGCCATAGGTTATGGAATTATTTTGGAAGTCAAGAAATATTTGGCAATTTATAGTATTGACAAGTTATTCTATTTAGAGATATTTACAAATTACTACTCTATTTTTGAAATTATGAGATAATTATCTATTATGGAAGAGTGGTCTAACCACTAATATATCGACTAAAATCAATGGGGCCTAGCAAATTAAACTTGTTCGACTCAAGTGCTTTCGAAACCAAGCAAATATTCTTGAGGTAAAAGTCTGGTTTTAAGACTTGTAACCAGCAACCCAAACGGTCCAACTTCAAATTAAGCCACACGACCCATTTTGATTTTTGCAACATACAACACTGACCTACGAGCATAACGCTAAATCTTCTCATTCCCTAATTCTAAACCAAATTTAATTACAATAAATTAAATTCATTCAACTAATCTAGCATGTAGCTCAACAAACAAATGGAATCGAAAAGCCCTACTAGCTACTACTAAATTGTAACTGTAAAGCTAACAAAATGAAACTGAAAATCAGTATAGCATCACAAGAAATCTAAAACTAAGAACGATTCACCACATAAATATAAAAATATTGAACAAGCAATATAAAGGTCAACATATTAAACAAGAATAAAAATATACACGAACTAAAGATCTAGAGTAGAAATAGACCTTGAGTGAAGCAATTTCAGATTTGTAATTATATGAAGAACCTCGTACAAATGAATTCAACGTCGGCAAATCCGTTGAAAATTGGACTAGAAGTCAAAATCTACGATCGTCTTTTAAACCGGAACCTCAAACAAAATTGACTCGTTGGACCTTTTGACGGAGTTCGATTACTCGGCTGATCTTCGCCGGAGGGGGGGGGGTGTTTAAAGGCCGGTTTTCATGGAGTTTTGAGGAAAGAAAGTGAAGTTTTGTGTGGATGTAAAGATGGAGAAGAGCTGACTTTAATGGAGTTTTATGCCCGTACTTTTCATGGTGTTCCCACGGTGAAGGTGAAACCAAGTAAACAAGAAGGGAAGGAGAAATCTACTGTTGCTGCACACGAGAAGAAGAAGAAGGCACTGCTTGGTTTTTAGTCCACAAATCATTCTCTTTTCCCGAATCTCTGTCCTCTCTTTTCCATTTTTCCCCTGTTTTTGTTTCCTCCCTCTCTATCTCTATTTCACAGGTGCTCTCTGTTTTTACCTCCTCATTGCTGCTATATCCCCCCCCCCCAACTGTTCCGTTCCTTCTTCTTTTGCTTTTCCGTTTTTTCCTTTCCCTTTCAAGTGAGGTCGGTCATGGTTAGAGAATGAGGGGGTTGGGATGCTGGGAATTGGGAAATTTATAGGAGCCGATCTTTTATGTGTGTGGGGGGCCTCTGGAAATTAGGTCTTAGGGATTAATCGATGGCCAAGAAAAAAGAGTGTGTATGTGCATGTGAGTTTTTTGAGGGAGAGCATGTGAGTGAGTTTGTTACAAACGATAAGGAAGAATCTTGCCACATGGAAATGACTCATTGGCTCTTGCTTTAATTAATAATCTTTCTTTTCTTTTAAGAGTGTAAAATAAAAAAACTAGCTAAATATTTTAAAATCAAGAAAATATAATTTTTTGTGATTTTTAATTTTCGTAAATAAAATTTATAAAGATGAAATAAGAGCTAAAATATATAGATTTAACTTAGAAACTATTTAAATACTAAAAGTGATTAAAAAAAATGAATATGGTCAAAAATTGCATCGCCCAAACGGGCCGAACGACTCCTGCCCCATTAGCACAACAACACCCAAAGAAGTAAACCATACCTTTAAGCAACCGAACGAATCCTTTTTTCTTAGTACATTGCATCCATCACGAACATCAACCATAGACCATTTCCAAGACTTCCATATATCCATAAAGTGCAATGTATCATGCATCTAGAAATTCCTTACTCAAGTCATCCTCAAAGCCAACCTCTGCGAGTCATAACCAGTCCATAAGTATGCCTCAGACCGAAACCAATATAACACATAACCATGCAATCAAATCGCCGATGGAAAACTCCCCCACTTGGCTCAAATCCATAGAACAAAAACACTTGATAACTCACAATACCCATACTCTATTACTACCATAATCCGTAGTGAGATTCAACTAAATCCTTCACAAGTTCCTGCAACACAACCGACAAAATGCCACAAATCATCTACTAAGCTCGTGACCGTCAGGTCAACTTTCACCATGGATCCAAACTCAAATCGCAACACATATAACCCACTGATGGAAAGAAACTCTCCACACAATCATTATAAGGATCACGCATCCGTAGATTACCTCGCAAGTGATAACCCACCTGCTTAGCCCTAAACTGACATCTCTCTATGCCCTTTAACGGCCACAACTACTACGCAATCACTTAATCTTCCTGAGTCTGGACTCATCAACAAGACATGAAAATCTACTTCATTCCAAAAATGAAATAACACGAAATATTCTCTCAAAAACCTTCATAACTCAAGACTGTATAACACATGCAAAGAAATCGAGCATACAATAGTCCTTTTCAAATCTCAAGCAAACTCTTCCCGTCACATTGAAATCATCTGAACACATCCCCCAGTCACATGATACACATCATATAGCCATCCAACCACTCACCGAGCCATAATTTCCACTCATAGGGATACTACCAGATATATAAGTCCAAAAGCACATGCTCACACAACTGAGACTACCGAGCCTAAGTTGTGGTCTAAACCTGGCCTCAAGTCCTCCAGACTGGCCCATCGCCAAAACATAGAAATGCATCTCACACCTCATCCGTGGAATCCACAAATCGTCGATGCACAGTTGATACCGAGCGCTCACATGCACATACGAGTGAGTGGAAGGAATTCAAAGAGTTACGTTTCAAGCTGAATCAATGCCACACGATAAGGAAAAAAAGATGGAAAGTTTATCCTAGATGCCATGTAGCCTCTCGAAGATAGGTATGGACGTCATCATTCTAATCCGCAAGACTCTACTAGTCCTTTGCTCATAACTCATAGAACCTATGAACCTAGAGCTCTGATACCAACTTATCACGACCCAAAATCCAACTAGTCGTGATGGCACCTAACCCAAATCGCTAGGTAAGCCAATTAGCAACAATTCAATTCAAATGAGATTTACTAAGATAAGTAATGATAATACAACTGAACTTTTATACAAAGAATTCCCAAGGACTGGTAGTACAAATCATAAGCTTCTAAGATTTAGAGTTTACAAAGCTGGTACGAAATAAATACATCTGTTCGAAATATAGATAAACAGATTCATAAATCTAAAGCTACTAAGAACAAGAGACAGCTATAACCGAAACACAGGTACATATTCAATGTCAGCTCCTGCCACATACAGAAACATCAGCTCTAAACTCTGCATGCAAGATTAAGAAGTGTAGTATGAGTACAACCGACCCCATGTACTCAATAAGTAACAAACCTAATCTTAGGTTGAAAGCGGTGATGAGCTTGGACAACGGTCAGAGTCCAACACAAATAGTCAAGAATAACTCGTAACAATATAATAAAAATAATGCAAGTAATAAATCAAAGATGTGATGCCCAGCTCGTTCACAGTTACAGAAAATAGGCGTGATTTTCAGGTATATTAGTAAAAATCTAAATCTTTCACCGAAATCACAAAACTATGAGTATTTCAGAAAACTGTAATTTTCCAAAAATCTTTCAACAATAGATGAGATATTTAATTCTCAAATAGCATGAGGAAAGTACGTCTCTATGCCTATATGTCCATGTGCATGTGAAGTCATGAATATCACAATACCGTACAACATGAGGAAATGTATCTTTATGCCTACACACCAAGTATGCATGTCAAATGTAATGCATCACAGTGAAGAACTCATGTACTCACACTCTCAAAATACTCAATCTCACTATCTCACACTCAATCACTCGGTACTCTCAATCACTTGGTACACTCAATCACTCGGCACTCGGCACTCGGTATCTATGGTCACTACTGGTATGTCAGACTCCGGAGGGACGGAACCTGCCCAAGCGCTAATATAAGCTAACATGGAATGTTGTGACGTGCAGCCTGATCCCAACATGAATCAATAAATCTTGTTACAGTGTGCAGCCCGATCCCATAATCATCACTCACTATCAGGCCCTCGGCCTCACTCAGTCATCAATCTCTCCAGTTTCTTGGGCTCACAAATCTCATGCCAATCAGCCCAAACAATGATAACATGATGTGACAACAAATGATAACAAAGACTCAGATATAATATACAAATGAATGAATATGACTGAGTATGTAATTGCAATTTAAGCAAATAACTCAACAGGAGAAATGACCTCAGTCGGTCCAAATATACAACCTAAACATGATTTCTAACATAGATCACAGCTCAATTATTCTAACACATAGGAATTTCATGGATAGAAACAAGATTAGATAACTACACAGTACCAAAGAATCAATTGAGTCATCATTCACACGGTGCACGCACACACGCCTATCACCTAGCATGTGCATCACCTCAACACCAACACATAACACGTATATTGAGCGATTCATACCCTCAGCACCTAGTTTATAAGTGTTACTTACCTCGAACAAGGCGAATCCAATACCGAGCAAGCTAAACAATACTCTAGAAATGCCATCCCGCACATACCAACCTCCGAACGGCTCGAAACTAGACAAAAGCAATTCAAGAACATCAAATAATGTCAAAGGAAACAAACCCCAATCGATAAAGGTTGAATTGTCAATCAAAGCCCAAAGTGAACCAAAAAGTCAAACACGGGCCCGCACCTCGAAACCCGACAAAACTCACAAAATCTGACAACCCATTCAATTACGAGTCCAAGCATACTAGTTTCACTCAAATTCGACTCTGAATCGATGTTCAAAATCCAAGAATTCGCTTTAGGGAAATTTAGACAAAAACCCTCAATTTCTCTTCAAAATTCATAATCCAAATAACAAAATCGAAGGTAGATTCATGAAATATAATCAAAACTGAGTATAGAACACTTACCTTAATCCATGTGGTGAAAATTGCCTCCAAAATCACCCAAATCCGAGCTCCTCAACTTAAAATATGACAAAATGAACCAACCCTCGAATTAATATTGTTCTGCCCAGACATTTTCGCATTTGCGATAAATGATCCGCTTCTACGACGTCGCTTCTGTGATAAGACATCCGCTTCTGCAAAAACAGCTGAAAAATCAACCCTCGCACCTACGGGCAAAATATTCGCTTCTGTGATATCGCAGGTGCAATGAAAAGCTCCGCATCTCCGCCCTTCCCGCTTCTACACCAAAGCAACCACATCTATGCCTTCGTAAATGCGAAGAAACCTCCGCATTTGCGGAATCCTACTCCCAGCTGTACTTTCCGCTCCTGTGCTTTGATTACTACTTCTGCGGTGCCGCACCTGAGCCCAAGGCTCCACAGGTGCGGTCACACCAGAACCCCCCCCCCCCACAAAACCAGCATAGCCAAAATGATCTAAAACGATCTGATCCTCGTCCGAAACTCCTCCGAGTCTTTCGGGACCCCGTCCGAATATACCAACAAGTTCCATAACATAACACGGACTTACTCGAGGCCCCAAATCATGCATAACAATATCAAAACAACAAATTGCACCTTAAATCAAACTTAATGAACTTTCAACTTCCAAAACTCATTCCGAACCATATCAAATCAATCCGGAATGACCTCAAACTTTGTACACAAGTCCCAAATGACATAACGAAGCTAATTCAATTTCTGGAACCACAATCTGAACACGATATCATCAAAGTCAACTCTCTGTCAAACTTATGAATATTCCAAATCTTCAAATTTCTAACTTTCACCAAGTAGTGCCGAAACCTTCTAGAAATATCCAAATGCAAATCCGGGAATACGCCCAAGTAAAAAATCACCATCCGGACCTAATAGAACCATCAAAACTCTGATCCAATGTCAAATAATAAAAAGTCAAGCTTAGTCAACTCTTCCAACTTAAAGTTTCCTAGTTGAGAATCATTCTTCCAAATCAATTCTGAATCACCTGAAATCCAAAAACGATGATTCACACAAGTCATAATACATCATACGGAGCTACTCATGCCCTCAAACCACCGAGCGAAGTGCAAATGCTCAAAACGATCGGTCTGGTCGTTATAACACTACAAGTGACATATTCTGATCAATTAAATATGGCTTTATCACCGCTTCAATCTGATTGGTCAGTCACCCAAGTCAACCAATCATGAGAAAAAAAGTATGTCCTCATTGTAACACTTCTCTCCATTTATTATAAATAGAGGTTCTCATAACTTAAAAGAGAGATCATAATCCACAACAAGAAGCAAGAGAGAGTTAGTGGATCAAAGGCCACAAATTTCTCTACGAACTTAAGCAGTCAAGCATTTCTGCACAAATCAAGAAGTTGCAACGTAGATCACAAAGAGATAAGCACTCAAGCAATCAAGTTCAATTTCCAATCAAAAATCCAAATCAAGTTTTTGCAAGTCAAGATTCGAAGTGTGCGAGTTTAAAATCATTTATTCATGGTAGCTGAATCTCAAATCCTTGTTCGTGGTGATCATCAAATTGTTTGTGGCAGATAGGGGTGGCATGTGGGCCGGTTAGGACCGGTACCGGCCCAGGACCGCAAGCCCACATGGGCGGTGGGCCTAAATGGTCCTAACCGGATAGGACCGGGACCGTGGGGTGGTGGGCCGGGTAGTGGGCCGGTCTCATAGGGGAGGCCCGCGAGACCGGGACTGTTTAGGACCGGGACCGGCTCAGAAGTGGGCCGGTTCAAGCGATCCTAAACTGGCCCAATGGATAATTTTTTTAAAAAAAATTGACCGTTTGGCCATTTAAAAACTAGCCGTTTGGTCTGCCAAAATAGTCGTTGGCTATTTGCAAAATAGCCATTTAACCCCCCAAATTTTGTTTTAACCCCAAACTTTTTATAATTACACTTTTTCCCTATTTTCAACTATAAATACCCCCTCATTCTTTCATTTTTCTCACAAAATCATCAATCTCTCTCAATCTCTCTCTAATATTCTTCTATAATTGCTTACTTAACTGTTACAATTTGTGCAAAATTGTGAAGTTGGTGAATTGAAGTCTTCAAGTCTTCAACGATAATTATTTTTCAACAAGTTGTTCGTCAATTCGGTAAACTCGTTCCAACTCTTAAGTTTTAATATTATAGTTTGTTTGTTTTATTTGCTTTGCTTGATTAATTAAGATGGCTTATTCCCTAAAAATAATTTTTAGTAAAAATAAGGGAAAACCCAAAAGTGGTGAATCTAGTGGCCAATCTGTTCCTCCTCCACTTCCCCCGGCTCCCCGGCCAAAACCTGTTACCCGTCCTACACCTGCTATTCTTGATAGCGATAATAATTTATTATAATTTACCGAGAGTCAATTTTGCCATAATATTGCCCCCGGTGAACAATTAAACCATGAATATATGAATGCTCTTTATGGTAATCCAACTATTGATGAAAATGATGAAGAAGAAATAGATTTTGATGAAACGCAACCGGATAACGATACACTCACTAGTCCTGCTCCTGAAGTTAACCCAACTAATAATAATCCAAATGATCCCCCGTCTGACCCTCATGTTACTGCCCCTACTTTTTCTAGACAACCTTCTAAACGGGCAGAAACATCTCTTGTTTGGCCATTTTTTACTCAACTAAGAGAAAAAAATAGGGCTAAGTGTAAAACTTGTGGCAAAGAGTTAGTTTTTAAATATGTTGGAAGTCGGGGGGGGGTTTGACTAGACACATATTGCTACACCCTCAAGATAAAGCTAAATATTTTCGTATGAAAGCTTTGGCCGAGGGGACAAGTGCACCTAGTCAGGCTGACCTTAGTACCGGGTCAAATCAATTTCAACCGGGAATTAACACTGTTACCGATGGTATTTTATATTATGATCCAAAAAAAGATCGGGAAGAATTGGCAAAAATGGTTATTGTTATGTGCTTACCCTATAGTTTTCCTTCTAACCCTCACTTTGTGCATTATATTAGAAAAGTTTATAATCCTACTTATAAAAGTTTTTCTTGTACAACCGTAAAGAGTGATATTTATAAATATAAACATGAATATGAACAATATTTGAGCTATTTATTTACTCATATAAATTATCGTGTTGCTATTACAACTGATATTGGTAGAAGTGATAATGACTGTGATTACCTTACTGTTACCAGTCATTGGATTGATGAGGATTGGATAATGCAAAAGCGCATTATTGCTTATAGAATAATTAATTCACGTCACGCAGGGCAGTTTATTTCTAGCACGATTACGGATTTTTGTAGATATTTTTGCATTAGTGATAAAATAATGTCAGTTTCAATGGATAATGCTACTAGTAACACAAATATTGTAGTCTTGCTTACCACTACACTAAGTCCTGCATTTAGTAACATTTTTCATGTTAGATGTATTTGTCATATTTACCATTTAATTGTGGGTGATGGTATGCGAATTTTAAATGTTGAAATTGAAAAGGTTAAAATGGCTCTTAATTGGCTTTTTTATTCAAACCGTAGAAGTAGACTTAGAGAATATTTTAAAAGATGCGATGAATTTGGCCTAAGAGAAAGAAAGGTTCCTAAACCTTGTCCAACTAGATGGAATTACATGTATGAAAGTTTAGTTGTTGCATATGAATATAGAAACCCCATAAACTCAACGTTTAATGCTCATGTAAGTGATGATGATGAGCACCTTACAAATGCGGATTGGGCTAATGTTAAAATGCTTGTAGATTTTTTAGAAAAATTGCATATTGCTACAAATGAATTTTCTGGGAAATATTACCCTACTATTTCTAACTGTTTAGTTTATATTGCAGAACTTGCAAATTTGTTTGATCATTTTTCAGAGGGTGGGGAAATTTATCAACTTGCTATTGATTCTATGAGAAAAAAGTTAAAAAAATATATTTTTCCCTATTCCCCCTATTTATGGTATTGCTGCATTGTTAAATCCTACTATGAAATTAGGAGGTCCTCAATTTTAGTATGAAACTGTTTATAATGGTTTAACACTTGAAGATGAGGAGTTGTATATACTTCCGGACGCAATAGCCTCAATTAAAATAAATGTTCAAACTATTTATAATGCTTATCAAGTTGCATTAGATCATGCTAGACCAAATGTTCCAACTCCTTCTTCTTCTAGTTCTCAATCATCTAAAAGAACTGTGGGAGTAAGAGCACTTAGTGCTTGGGCGGGGTTCATGGGTTCTCAGGGTTCTAGTACTAGTGATTTTTTACTATTAAATGAGCTTGAAGTTTATTTGTCATAGGGAATTGAGGAAGTGAATCCCGACGACTCCTTTAATATTTTGAAATGGTGGAAGGACAAAGAAAAACACTTTCCGATTCTTTCAAGGATGGCCCGAGACATTTTAACTATTCAAGCTTCAACAGTGGCATCATAGAGCGCTTTCAGTCAAGCAAGACTTCAACTCGGTGATTATAGAGCGTCTATGAGGGAGAGCTTGGAAAAATCAGTACTTTTCAGAGATTGGATCCGTTCGGAAAGAAGAAATTTTGAACTTGCTGAATCACAACCAGAGGTAGACGAAGCTTATGAAGAAATGCAAGCTGAACTTGCGGAGGATGATGCTTCGCCTGAAAGAGGTGATGACCAAGCTTCATTTTCGCCACCACCAACAGAAATTCTTCCGGACCTTGAAGGATTTATGAAATTTTTAAAAGATACCATGTAAATTAATATGTAACTTGTATTTTGGCATATCTTGATTAGTTTCTTTTTCTTCTCAATGGTGGTATTATCACCTTGTTGTGCTCATTCCATAGAGGGGAGGAAGACTAAGAAAGATATTGCCATGATTTTTTAATGCTATAATAAAAATATAAGGCATTGCTTTGAATATCTCTTTACAATATTTTTGTCTTTTTATATACCTTAAGCTATACATATAGTATAATATAGTATATACTATACTATATATATATATATATATACACATCTTACTATATACATAGTATATAAGCCATATTCGATAGTATACATCTTACGATATACTATATATACATCTTAATATAGTAAGATGTATATATAGTATAGTATATATATATATAGAGAGAGAGAGAGAGAGCGAGAGAGAGATATATCTTAAGCCATATTCGATAGTGTATATATATATATATATATATATATATAGTATATAAATCGAATATTAATGTATAAATCTTAAGATGTATATATAGTAAATCGAATATAGCTTATATATCTTAAGATGTATAGTATAGTATAGTATAGTATATATATTATAACACATTACTTTGAATATCTCTTTACAATATTTTTGTCTTTAAATTTGAATTAAAAAATTTAGGTGACAATTCTATAATATAATTTAATAGGAATTGTCTTAGATATTTTTATTACCATTTTTTTCTCTAACTTGTATAAAAATAATTTAAAAAATAGAAAGTTTTCGTTGGGCCCGCTTAGGACCATTTGAGCCCGCTTAGGCCCGGGACCGACCCACTTAATACGGGACCACTAGTTCATGGTCCCGGTCCCGGACCGGTTCCAACGAGAAGCCCGCGAAGTCCGGGACCGCTTAGGACCGGCCCGCCTAGGACCGGGACCGCTTAGCCTACTTAGGACCGGGCACGGCCCACATGCCACCCCTAGTGGCAGATAATACAAGTTCAAGATCAAGCACTCAAGCCTAGTGACTCAAATTCAAAATTATAATTAAAGAACAAGCACTTGAATTAAAATCAACTCCATCAAAAAGATCAAGCATGGAGGCTCTTGAATGAAGTTTTAAAGAGAAGAATAAGAGAAGACTCTTTAAATTTAAGATATTATAGAGATTGTTAACCCTAATTATTTTTTGAAAATTAAATTTTGTTACCTAATGTCTTGTCTTGATTATTTCCTCGACGCAAAATTTTATTGTTACAAATACTTCAAAAAAGAATGTAATATCAGTAATTGTCACGATCCCAATTTCTCATCTTAGGATATTGTGATGGCACCTAGTCTCTAAGACTAGGTAAGCCTAATATTTAATAATAACTTAACAGAATTAACCAAACTGATATACTAAAATAAAATCGATAAACTCATATAAATTCCCAAAATAGAACATCAACAACATAATACCCAAAATCGGTGGAACTGGGTCATAAGCTCTATAGAATATTCTAAACCTTTACTACAACACTATCTGATAAAGGAAATAACAGTAATGAGATGATAATGGAAGGCGACTCTGAGGGCTGCGAACGTCGAGCGAGTATACCTTGAAGTCTCCGAAAAGTAGCTAATCAATCAATCACTTGCGTCCAACACGGGCAGATGTACCTGGATCTGCACAAAAGATTTGCATAAGTATAGTATGAGTATACCACAATGGTACCTAGTGAGTATCAAGTCTAACCTCGGTATAGTAGTAACGAGGCCAAGTCAAGACACCAACTAGGACAAGATAAATATAACAATAATATAATAACGAGAAGTAATAGAAAGCAGAGAAATGAGTGATAACAAAGCAGTTTAATAATGTAAGCTAAGAATTTTAAGTAAAAAGGCAACAAGAAGGAAACACATAATGAGAACCACAAATAATCAAATACGGACAAAACTGGTAAGATAAGAAATAATAAAAGTAACAAGAATTGTTCAACCAACAAATCTTTTCAATATGAAATGTACAATAAGAACCACAACTGAGGTACCGCTTCGTATTCACATTTCAAAATTTCAATCACAATATTTCCTTATATCACTGCATGAGCCTTACATTTAGTTTTGAAAATCATTTTTCCAAAAATAGCTACACGCGTTTTAGCCCACCTTATCTCATCGCGTGGCTTCAAGTAGTTCCCCTACTAGCAACACGTGTATCAAGCCCACCTTATCTCACCGCATGCGTATCAACCTCTAGCCTTATACCACCGCATACGTATCAATATCACAACACAATCACAACTCGCACCACAAGTGTCCATATGGCACAACTTGTCAACAAGTCAATAACACCAATGTTTCCACAACAAATAGCCCATGGATTAACCACATTGTATACAATAAGCTCAATAACAACAAGATGAATGAGGAATACTCAACAAGGAAAGATACCTCAACAATTAACAGCTTCACCTCAATATGATAATGGCTTTTACAACTTCAACACTAGTAACTCAACAAGAAGATATTCCACAAAATAACAACCTCAAGTAAGAGTAATTTAACAGTAAAGAGGTAACAAGGCAATAAGGAAAATAATAACTTCAACTAAAACATATGAGAGCAAATCTAACTAGTAAGAGGTAGAACAAGTGCTACAACGTCAAATAAAGCATGTAAGAGTAGATTAACAATGAAAGATGTGACATGTTATAACAATTCAATTAAAGTTATGGAAAGGGTCTAAATAGCCTAAACCGGTTAATTACCACATATAATTGTGTACCCACTCGTCACCTTACATGCACGTCTTTCACATAACACAAATAGCACAATCAACCCAAATCCTATGGGGTAATTCCCCCACATAAAGTTAGGCAAGATACTTACCTCAAACAAGCTAAATCAACCCACTAGTTAGCCTTTTCAGCAAAAATCCAATTTCGGACGGCTCGAATTTAGCCAAAATAACTTAATACCATAAATACCAACCATAGAAAACTATTCCGGATAATAAAGTTGCAATTTTTAAAGAAATTCAAAAGGTCAATTTCGGGCCCGCAACTCGGAACCTGACCAAACTTATAAAATCCGAACACCCATTCAATAACGAGTTCAACCATACAAAAATTATCCAATTCCGACCTCAAATCGACCTTCAAACCTCTATTTTTTATTTATTGAAAAGTTTCTACAAAATCCCCCATTTCTCCACTTTAATTCACTAACTAAATGATAAAAACAAAGATGGAATCATGAAATATTAACAAATCCGAGTCAAAAATACTTACCCCGATCCAAAGCTTGAAAATTCCCTCCAAAATCGCCCAAAATCGAGCTCTGCAACTCAAAATATGAAAAATAACTCTAACCCTCGATTTAGTTAATATTCTGCCTAGGTGCGCATCTTTCATGAACGCGGAAGAAGCCTAGCATTCGCGAAGCACAACTTCACCTCCATCCAAAATTACTCTTTGCGAACATGACGACCCAGTCGCGAACGCGATGCCCAGCTAAGCCACGCCTACGCAAATGCGAGACCTCACACGCGAACGCGAAGGCTTACACTCCTAGTGCCCCTCAGCCGGTATCCCTTCTATGCGAACGCGAATGCCCTCTCGTGTTCGCGAAGGGTACTGACCTCCAAAGCTTCGCTAACGCATTCCCTTTCTCGCGGACGCGAAGAAGCATGCACCAGACACCAGATCAGCTTTCCAAACATGAAAGAGATTGGTCTGAAACTCGTCTGCAACACCCGAGGCCCCCGGGGCCTCAGCCAATCATACCAACAAGTCTTAAAACACAATACGAACTCGCTCGAAGCCTCAAATCACATCAAACAATACCACATAAATCGCACATCGATTCAAGCCTAATGAACTAATGAACTTCTAACTTCTAAAACTAATGTCGAATCATATCAAACCAACTCTGAATGACTCAAATTTTGCACACAAGTCATAAATGACATAACGGATCTATTCTAACTTTCGGAACCGAAATCCAACCCCGATATCGATAAAGTCAGCTCTCGGTCAAACCTTCAACTTTTCAAGTTTCGCCAATTCAAGCCAAAATGACCTACGGATCTCCAAATCAATATACAGACATACGCCTAAGTCCAAAATCACCATACGAAGCTATCAGAACCATCAAAACTCCATTCCGGAGTCATCTACATAAAAGTCAAAGTCCGTTCAACTCTTCCAACTTTGGGACTAAATATCTCAATTCACTCCGAAACTCACCTGAAACCAAACCAACCACCCTGAAAAGTCACATAACTACAAGTAAACATAGAGGAGGCAATAAATAGGGGAACGGGGCTAAAATACGCAAAACGACCGATCGGATCGTTACAATAATATACCATTCTTACTTGGCCATTCATGAAGTGTTCATTACAGTTATCTGTAAATCAATAGAGAATTAAGCTTGCGCTTATTAGCTTGGTTTGGTCAGCAGTTCCTTATGCTTTTCTTTATTTCGCTTTTCCTTTTGTTCTGAAATTATCTATCCAAGAAGGCAAGAACTGTAACCCTTTATTCCATAAGCAGTTTATTTTCTCTTTTGAATTTTTTCTTTAGTTTTATTTTTTCCCCACAGGTATTAGATTAAAAATATGTAGGGTAGAGGTGCATAAGACCGGAACCAAAATGTGATTCTTTTGGACTCAAAGAATCAAAATGTGTTGAAAAAATACTCAGTGACAATTTTATATATAACGCCCTTTTAAAGGGCATTATACCTTAACGGTCGTTTGCCCAGTTAAGCATAGCGCCCTTTTAAAAGGCGCTATATATATATATATAGGTTCTTTTGGACTCAAAGAACCAAAATGTGTTGAAAAAATACTCAGTGACAATTTTATATATAACGCCCTTTTAAAGGGCATTATACCTTAACGGTCGTTTGTCCAGTTAAGCATAGCGCCCTTTTAAAAGGCGCTATATATATATATATATATATATATATATATATATATATATATATATATATATATATATATATATATATATATATGAAAGGTGTTATATATATATTATATGGGCTAACCAATAATTCTTCTGGGCTTAACTGACATAACAATAATTTAACTGGGTATAGCGCCCTTATTTAAAGCATTATACCTAAAAATATTGTACCCCCAGATTGGTTTTTGCCATATTTAAAGAGGTTAAGGATTTTCTAAAAATTCATTCATAAATATTCTCAAGTCTTCTGAAATATTTCTTCGTTAAGTTGTTTTGCATTTTGTCATAATGTCTGAAGTGCGAAGAATAAGGGTTTTATTATATTGGGGGGGGGGATGTGAGGTTGTGGTGGCGAATAACTCAGTAACCTATAGTTTATCTCCACAGTGTCATGTTAAGTTGCCACTTACAATGGAGTACAATACATTAGTATCATTGTTATGTAAAAAAAATGAGCGTGAGCAAACGTTCGGTGAACCTTAAAGTAACCGAAAGATATTCGTATTCTATCACTCTACAAGGGGTTGTTTATTATGCTGAGTTTAATATCAAGGACGATGAAACTCTGAGAGATTTTTTGAGGACTACGGATGAATACCGAGAATTTCTTGTGATAAAAATGTTAGAAATGTACGTCAAGGTTGAAGACGTTCGCAATAATGAGGTTGCGCAAAGAAGGGATATCCCTCAGTAATCGGGTGGTTATTTTGGAGTAGTTTTAGCCGAACAGGTTCCGATAGAAAGAATTTGGCCTGATCTAAACTTATCTCCACGGGCGAATAAGGAGCGAGGAAATAATTTCTCTCCTAGTTTAGATAATCCACAAGACGAGTGGTAAACTTCAATTTTCCTTTGTGTTACGATATTTATTTTTGTTGTATTGAATTTGTATTAACACTCATATATTCCATAGGGGGTACCGGCCAGATATGAATTTTACAAGTTATGAACCAACGCCCAGTTGAAATATGCCTAGTTCTGGTATGTTGGATCATGGTGGTCCATCCAGGAGTCATCACCAAAAGGATAATGTCCATCATGGGATGTTAACACATTACGATTTGTACGTGAAGTGATATAGCTATATGTAAAGTTTGGATCAATTTGAGTAACACATTATTTTGTTGGTTGTGCAGTGAAAACGAGCAACTTGAAGGTCATGTCCTTACTCAATTGCCCGAAGATGACATATTCAATCGGGATCTGGTAGATACACAGAGTCAGAAAGAGAATAGTGATTATGACAACAATGCCGATGAGTCTGGAGATGACACACCCTTCCCTGATGAGGGTGATGAGGAGAGGGAAGAGAATGTTGGACCTGATTTGACGAGGGAGCATGCTCCACCCCCGTTAGACCAAGAGTGTATGAGTCCCATGTGCCATTTCATTCAAGGGAGATTCCCTACCTTGATCATTTTCCAAGTATCCCGAACGTGGATGCCCTTACAAGGGATATTGATGAAATTTGGACAGCAATATGGGATGAATCTAGAGCAACGGTGCTGTCAAAGGGCATGACTTTTCCCGATAAAGCGCGCCTAACCAAGGCGGTGCTAATGTACAGCGTAAAAGAGTATCGTGAGATCACGGTACGCGAGTCATCTCCAGATATATACGAGGTAGTCTACCGTAGATGGTTTACGGGTTGTAATTGGATGTTGTGTGCGAGGAAGAAGAAAACAAATATGTGGGTTGTGGGTAAATATATTGGCACCCACAATTGTGAAATTGACACATTCAGTAGGAATCATTTTAACTTGAATGTTGACTTGATTTCTCTTGTCTTGATTCCACATATTGAAGTGTCCATAAGGTACAAGATCAAAGAGTGTATAACATTTGTCCACCAGGAATATGGGTGCACCATTACCAAAAGAAAGTCATTTCTCGGGCACAAACGTGCGTTTGAAATTATTTATGGTAACCGTGATAAGTCATTTGCATCTCTACCCAGGTACATGACAGTATTGCAACACTTTAACCCCGGGACTGTTGAATGGAAGCTTGAGCGGAGTCCGGGAATACCAGAACATATATTCAAATATGTGTTCTGGGCATTTAAACCAGCAATTGATTGTTTTCTGCATTTCCGGCTGGTAATATCCATAGATGGCACTCATGTCTATGGAAAGTATGATATTAAGTTGTTGATCACTGTTGCAGTAGATGCTAATGGAAGTATATTTCCCTTAGCTTTTGCTATTTGTGCCAATGAAAGATAAGAGACGTGGACAGTATTTTTGAACCACTTGAAAAAGCATGTTATCAAACAGCGTTCGGGTATTTGTCTAATATCTGATCGGCATGGTGATATTTTAAGTTCTGTACAGAATTTGCGTGCATGGCAGGACCGTATGCCTACCACCATTACTGTCTGAGGCACCTGAAGGCCAATTTCCAGAAGGCATATCCTAACAAGGATTTGCATGATTTAATGTGGATGGCTGTAACAGATCACCAAGAGTGTAAATTCAGGAGGCGCATGGAATCTATCAGGCAGGAAGACGAGGGAGCCTATCGTTGGTTAATGCGACATGAGCTTGACAAGTGAAATTTTTAATGGGTTATTAAAGTCTGCACATGGATTGCTTGTCACTGCCATGGTGCGGATGTCATTCAAGTAGATGGTGGAGAGATTTGTTGAATGGGCTAGAGGTGCATCGTCATTGATGGAAAGGGGTGTTAAATTTATGCCAATACCAATGAAAAGATTTGAGAAATACAGGCGGCGAGCACATTGGCATTCATATTTATAGTATTGCAACGAGCGAAATATTTTTGAAGTTCGTACCGCTATCCATCAAAACCGAGGGAATAATACACACACCATAAATGAAGCCAGAAGCTTATGCTCTTGTGGGAAATGGTTCATCTACCACATGTCGTGCTCACATGCCATCAAGTGCTTTCAACATACAGGTTTAGGGGAAACCAACTACGTTGATAAAGAACATAGTGTTGCTGCATACTTAAACACCTATAGTGAGCAGTTGCAGCCAGTGAGTGCTGAGCATTATTGGCTGCCGGAACCATTTAAAATGTTGTGTAACAAGGAGTATGTACGTCAACAACAAGTGCAAAAAAGAACGTGTATACGAAACTAAATGGATGTTGGTGATACCGTTTATGCACGCAAATGTGGCATATGCTCGCAAACAGGACACGACCATCGTAAATGTCCTTCAGCTGGTTTGGGTGGCGATGTAAGTTCATCTAATGTGCCCAATTATTAAGGATACACGTAGTGCTTTGTTTCCGTAATTTGTTGTAATAAGTGTATGGATTTGTTTATCTTGCTGAATGTATGAAATAAAATTATGTTTCCATTGCTGTTAAGTCTTATTGATATTTAGCATTAATACTTTAGTACAAAAATCTAACATAAACCCATTTTAAAAAAACAATTGTCATTCACCATTATCGACGATGTCTAGCACAATTTCAATGTCATTGTCTTCATCTTCTTCGGAAACATCGTGTACGCACCCATCGGGACCGAGGGCATAGTAATCTAGACCCCAATTCACACACATTTCTCATATTTTATTGCTATCATAAATAAGACCACTTGCTTGATTTCTACAACAATATGGGACTCCAACGTCCAACGTCTGTGGTAGAAACTTAGGTAGTCCCTCCCACTCGACAACTGTTGGGAAAACAGAAAAATCATTATCTCTATGCAATTTATCATTTTCTAACAAATCCCAGTACTGATCCTCCGTTCCTCCCAGGAAGTTAAAATCATCCATTGCATGATTAACAGCTAGTGCCTTTTCCATCTCTAGAATCTCCTTCATCAAATGTCGAATCACTTCTGGTTCATCTTTGTGTGTGTTTGTTTGGAAGGTTGCAGACAGTGCTTATGGAAAAACAAGCCCATGCCAGCGACATAGTACTTCGTAATCACACTGTTTTGAGTATAGGGGAATCCATTGTAGTTGTTCGCCCCAAATTCGCATACCTTCAGGATTAGTAGAATATGCGTCGCCCTCAATAATGTGCCCTGCAACTTTGATAGCAGTGTGTATGTTGATAGGCTTATTTTTCAAGGGACGCAGAACACCATACCACTTGTCATCAACAAGTCAGTATAGCAATCTAGCATATTGTTTTCAAGGTAGGGATCGATAGTGTTAAGACGTGTTCCATGGGGATCTGTTGAACTACCTTCACACTTTTGCCTCTTTTTGAACCACTTGTTAAATGTTAGTGGCATTTTTTAAATGGATGTTCTAATGTTTATTCAAATGGTCTTTGAAATACGGATGACTTGGTTCAGTTTAAGCAGATGTCTTATACCCGAAAGAACCATTATCATGCGAAGCATAGCACAGTGAAATACCACGTTATGTGTGTTGTCTATCTTCTGGAAAAGCTGTACTGTACCCGAAAGAATCTTTAACACGCGACGCATAGCGCGGTAAAATACTACGTTATGTGTGTTGTCTTGTCGAAGAAGAAAAAAATAGGTTGGAAGAGAAATTTAAGTGGTTGAAGCAGAGAATAATGGGCGATAGTGAGTACTTTATGTGTTGAGTGTAGTACTTTATCTTTATGTTTTTCATGTCATGTATTTACATTAGTTGTACTGAATTTAAATTATGTTAAGTTGCTATATTTGTGTTTGTGTTGTAGTATTAAAATAACGAAGAACCGGAGAAATAAAAACATAATGCTCATATAATATAAACAATAAAAATTGTTGCTATTATTTACTGAATGTTATATGTACATAAAATTAAAAAAAATCAATGTGTCCCACATCTTGTATGCTTTAAAGCAGTCGTTAGCCTGAGGCGCATCCCATCCCGCCCAGCTACACTATCAGGATCATCCTCATTACGTAGCCTCTTTATCGGAGGATGCGCTGCAGCATGATCGTCAGTAGGGCTGGCAGGCTCGGTAGAAGGGGTCGTCGGTCCAGCAGTAACCTACAGAATAATAAGATATTTTAGTATATGAAATATGTACTAGTAATGTACGTGTTAAGTCACATAAATTTAAATTGTCTTACCATGGTCTCGTCGGGCTCCCGAATATAATCATCCGTCGCAGCCATGTCAGTATCGTACAAGGTGGCCTCCGTGACGGGCGAGGATGAAGCCTTCAAAAAATATTTAGATATTTATGACTAATCAATGAGATAAAAACAAATATAAATAATAGTAATCCAAACAAACCTGCGCCTGTGAAAGATCCTCAGCATCCTTCGATGATGAGCCATAACTCAGTCGGCGCCCACTATCCACATCTTGTGTCAGACGATCATCAGCAACGGTCGATGGGTCAGGAAAATACTGATCCCAATCCTCTCGCGTAATGGTCGTGCCCGCGATCAACAATGGAGCTGACAGGGTCACCTGCAAAGTCCCTGGAGTAAGCTGAAGGCTGAATGACGGCATATCACTATGAGCATGATCTGGCTCATGGAGGTCACCTGGCTGATCAACTCCAACATCCTCAATAGGTGCCTCAACGCCCCCTTGCTGGGGAACATCTCCTCGCCGATCCCCACGAACTTATGGGATACCCCTACCTCGTGGGACATCCCTACCTCTCTGGGCACGCCTGCCACATCGACCACATTCCGGCTTCACTGCTGGCCCACGATGGTATTGCTCTGGCACCACATACTCAGCCTTGTATCCTAAGCGCTCATCATCTCGGGCTCGGCTCAATGCCCGGGAATCCAGATCGATAACTTGACGGTCATACTCGTGCAAAGTGGATGCTCCCTCGCCGGTATGCTGCTGCATCTGCAGTCCCAACTGGTGGAACAGATGTAGGCCAATAGCCTGCACAACATGTAAAATATAAATTACGGAACGCTAGATTAACATTATAAGTAAGTATACCAAATAACATACTAGTGTCTCGTGCCTCCCGGCATATGGAACGTACCGACCGCCAGCGCGATAAATGGGATTCCCGATGAAAAGTTGGGTAACGCTACGGTACCAGCCCATATACTCATGCTTACCATCCGGCCGGTCAGGTGTAGGGGGCGGAATCAGGTTATGTTTTTGGTCCCAAATATCGATCTGCACCTCTAGCCATGCCACATATGTCTGGTCCATCCTGGAACGATCATCTCGCTGGTAATGTGTCATATGCCAAGCGGGCAGTGGCAGTACAAGCTGCGAGCGACCAAACTGGCGAAGTACTCGCTCGGTGGCATGATGCTCGACAATATCGAGACACATCAACGGGACGGAAGAGCTCCACATAATTCGGCCGGTCAAGCAATAATCGGGCAAACCAGCTATTAGCTCGTCGCTGTATGGCCTCCAAATGAACTATTAAGTAAAAATATGAAACGTGAGTATACGCAACACATATAAAGCCAGGCCAAGTAAACTTAGGTATACATTTACATGTACGCTCTCCAGCAAATCCAACAAATCCCTGCGGGGAGATTATGTCGAGCCTCGTACTCCCGTCCATATCCTTGCCTATCAACCCACCTCCTAGCTAAAGGGAGAAATGGAGGTGGTGTATTCGGAGCTAAGGGCGGTAGAGGTGGCTGCAGCTGCAGGAACCGCTCTCAGGCCCAAACCTAATATGCAACGTGGACGTAAAATTTAAGGTATATTTTTACTAGGTATGTTATAATGAAGAGAGCATTCGACTACGTTTTCACCTGCAGCAGCGGCAAAAATCCTGCAACGTCTCGCTGGGTGCCCATGCTCGCCCGGCATATCTACCTGTACAAGTAACCGAGAACAGCAGCACCCCAGATGTAATGATGTAAATCATCTAGCCGCTCAAGATGATGAAGAAATCTCAAGCTGACTAGGTTTCCCGAAGTGTTCGGGAACAAAACCCCTCCAAACATAAGTAGCAACAACAATAACAACAACCTCGTGTACCAGTGAAAATGAAGCTCCAATGTATCATCTATGATGTCAGCATACATCGCCTCCAAATGTTGTCAGACGGGCGTCAATTGCAGACGACTAGCCCCAATCAATGCAGTCTCATTCGGTGGCTGGAAACCGGTGAGCCGCTGCAGCATCTCCAGGTACTGCAAACCTCTATACTCTCTGATGGCATTCGGCAAAGTAACAGGGTGTCCATCAACGGGCATCCCATACAGGACCTCCACGTCCTGAAGCGTGATAGTGGCCTCGCCAATGGGCAAATGGAATGTGTGCGTCTCCGATCGCCATCGCTCTATCAGAGCCGTGATCAATGACCAATCCAGTTGCAGCCGGCCGATCTCCACAATCCTATAAAAATACGTATCCTGGAGGCGTCTGACTATACGAGGATGATGATGGTGGGCCCTAATAAAGTCCCTCATATCATCTACTCTCCTAGCGCGGAACGTCTAGGTCAGTAACTGTCCCTCTCATATGTGGGAAGACCTATGCTCGGCCTGTAGCAACAGTAGCTCTAGCGAGGCAGGTCCGGGATGCAAAGGCGGAACCTCCATGTCGACTACTGTAAATTGAACAATATTAATTACATTACTTTTCTTTTTCATTGCTTAAATATATTGCAATACCTTCAGTATTATAATTTTATATGTTATTGTTACTATATTGTTAATTAGGTTGATACATTTTTAATATTATAATTTTATATTTTATATGTTACTTTAATATGTTAGTTTTATTATTTTACATGTTAGTTTTATTATTTTATATGTTTGTTTGTTACTCACCTATTTTTTACTATAATAAAATTAAATAATTAATTTTCATAATTATACAAGATTTAATTATTAAATATTCACATATTGGTTGAGGCCCAGTAGCACCAAGGTATCCTGAATTCTTATGTTCATGATGAGAAAAATTTCCGATTTATCACTCAACAGGTCTGTTATTTTAAATGTTAGTGTATTATTGTATATGTTAGTTTTATTAATTTATATGTTAGTTTTATTATTTTATATTTTTATTTATGACTCGCTTATTTTTTACTATAATAAAATTAAATAATTAATTTTCATAACTATACAGGATTTAATTTTGACAAATATTGTTATTTTCTCATGTTATTTTCTTACGTTTGTTGACTAGAATTGAAGAGCGTTTGTGTTTGAACTATCAGCTTTTTTGACGTATTTTTGGGTGTAAGAGATACTTAAATTATTAGTTTCAATAATTATAAGGATACTGCGCTAAAGGGCACTACATTTACTACGCTAAAAGGGCACTACATTACAAATAGGAGCACTACATTAGGCCACAAGATACCACTACAGGAAACTAAAGTAACAATTTATCTATTTTACTAGTCTTTAAGCAAATAAATAATCTAAATCGGATAAAAATAAAAAATAAATTTAATCACAAAACAATCACGAAAATACATATACCACAGTAAAAAATAACTAATTAACATTTGTTTTAACAACTAATAATATTTTTTCTATTTTACTATTTTTTTAGCACAATAATACTATAGTCCGGATAAAAAATAACAAATTAGTCAAATCACAAAACAATCATAAAATAACATAGAGCACATTAAAAATAACTAATATGCATTTTTATACGAGTTTTAACAAAAACTAAGTCGGAATAATTCGATTTAAAGATTTTGAAAAATTAAAGATTTGGTGATTTGGAGCCTAAACAAGCAACCCACTCCGAGATAACGTCTTAGCTAGGACGTGGGACCGAGAATCTACACTTTTTATGGGACCGGTGGGCTCCACTCGAGCTTTTTTTGATTAAAAATGGGGGGACCACTATTGGATTTTTTAATTTTGGGGGGGGGGGGGGGGGGGGGGGACGATTCTATTCTGTGGGGAAGGGGAAAGGGACGACCTTTATATATGTATAGCGCCCTTTATTAAGACGTTATAGTATAGCGTCTTAATAATGGCACTATACATTCCTGATTTTTTTGCATTCAAATATAGCGCCTTTTAAAAGGGCGCTATACTTAACTGGGCAAACGACCGTTAAGGTATAGCGCCCTTTAAAAAGGCGTTATATATAAAATTGTCACTAAGTTTTTTTTCTATATATTTTGGTTATTTGAGTCCAAAAGAACCACATTTTGGTTCCGGACTCGAGGTGCATTTACTAAAAGTCCGACACTTCACCTCTTAGAATTGGACTCGTGTTACATTTAAGTATTGAGGTTGTACCTAGTCCAAGTTTGTTGTAAATGTGTTGGTAATGGTACAGACTAGAATGTCCGTGTCTAAATCTGCTTCAATCAGTTCAACTAACCAGTATTAAAGTTCCCTGTGTACTCTTTGCCCCAGGCACCTTTATAAAATTTGTCTTAATTCCTTCTTCAATAATCTATTTATTTTGCTGATCAACTAATTTTGTCTTTGCATGTGGTAGAGAAGAATAATGAAAAAAGAAAAGAGAGGTAAAAGAAAGATAGAGCAGGTTAACTGACCACGAAAAAAAGCTATTTTATTCTTGAGTATTTAAAGGATTTAGCATCATTAAAGTACAGTTGTTTGAAAGACACTGGAACCTTAACAACAACAACAACAGC
Source organism: Nicotiana tomentosiformis (assembly GCF_000390325.3). Classification (NCBI taxonomy): domain Eukaryota; kingdom Viridiplantae; phylum Streptophyta; class Magnoliopsida; order Solanales; family Solanaceae; genus Nicotiana; species Nicotiana tomentosiformis. The sequence continues at coordinate 67,069,873 of NC_090822.1, read as the reverse complement.
ATAGGTTAACCCACGGCTAAGCGACTTATGTCAAAGAAAGAAACTCCATAGCCTAAAATTGAGGAAAGGATATTTGCCTCGAACTCACACGCAATTGGACATGAAGCTTTAACAATAAGAATAAGGTAGCGTCACAGATAATTTGGTGGCCGGCTAATAAATTAGATATGACTTTGTGACTAACAAACGATGATGTGGGAGTCTGAAAATTAAGATATAAAAACATATTCGTGTTTACATTAAATTAAATTAATAAATGTAACATGGTTGTTTTTCGTACATATATAATATAGCGATCAATTATCACGATTATGTGATATTTATTATTACATTAATTTTTAATTATTTGACTTCATATAAATATCGAATGAAGGGAAAATCAAAATGACAGCCCATTCCTATGAGCTTCTTTTGTCAAAAGTATTGATTAGCTTTGCATTGGATCATGACCCCACTTCCCTATGTCTTCTTTTGCCTCAACCTCCAACTATTCTTTGACTTATTCTCCGCTTCATTTCTTTTAATGTTTCGTTTGGTGAATCTATTTCCTAGCAAACCTTGCCATGAATTATTGGCATTTAAAATATATACTACTTCCATAAATTCCAAAACTATTGGCAACTCCAGAATTACTCTCAATATTTCCTCTACTGAATTTAGTGTCCCTTTGCATTGGAAGAAAACTCGTGAGTTAGGAAGAGGGGGGAAGGGTAATTTTTGGACCTAATAATATATTGTGATTGTTAGTACATTATTTTAGGACAAGATCCTCAATTCTTATGATTCTATACTCGCAATAATCATAACGATCTCTCGTACAATCTTACAATGGTATGTTTTGATAAATTTATTTAAATCTTTTAAATTATAATTATATCGTGTTTGTTTCATTTTAACATTAGTCATTTTATTGTTGTTGTTTAATTAGTGTAGGTTTGGATATAACGGCATCACTTGTACTATCTAATCTACCCTGACGAATTGAATGCAAAACTAGCTAGAATTTGAAAAATGACAGCTTTTCTTATATGGAATAAATTTGAGTCTTTTTCCTATATTCTAAGTACAAGTAAACTTGAAGATGCAAATATGGTTTTGAAACTAGAGGACCAATTAATTGACAATGTCATAGGCATGGACGATTCCATCCACACAAAATTTATCCCGAGATTGATTTGCCTACTAGAGGTCGATCCAAGTGAAGTCGAGTCTAATCGAGCATATATCAGGTTCAATCAAGTTCCATTTTTTTTTTTTTTACTTTTTTTTTTTTCTTAAATAGAATAGGAAAAATTGTCAAATTTGCTACTACTATATTGTCTTAAATTGAGTAAACTTTTTTACTAGAGGTCGATCCAAGTGAAGTCGAGTCTAATCGAGCATATATCAGGTTCAATCAAGTTCCATTATTTTTTTTTTTTACTTTTTTATTTTTCTTAAATAGAATAGGAAAAATTGTCAAATTTGCTACTACTATATTGTCTTAAATTGAGTAAACTTTTTTCTACGTTAAATTTTTGGAACTTCAAATCATACTTAAAAGTTAGAGAGGTAAAATTAGACTTTTTTCTCAAAAAATATGGACACGTGGAGTCTATCAAGTTCACGCCGGAGCTCTTCTAATGCGAAGGGAAAATTTGAGAGGATTTGCTAATGCCAAGAGTATGTATAGAGCAAAATACAAATAAGGACGTACAAGACAAATTTGAACCTTTTCGCATAAAATCGCACTTTTAATTCAAGAAATAGAAAGAAAATTCAAAGGATCATCCTTGTGCTGGAATATTTCATGCGTAAACAAGACAAAAGTGTTTTCCTCATTTCTTGTTGGGGTGTTGTCCATTGTCAAAATTCTCTCTCGTCTCAAACAGTAAACAAAGAGAATATTCTTGAGTTAAGAGACGGCCCTCAAATTTAATTTGCCTCGTCCAACTGCTCCATCTTTCAACACATAACCCGCTAGCTGTATTACCTGCACATAGATAAAGTCCTAATTAACTTGTCTAAACAAAGCAAAGCAAACCAATGCATGAAATGAATTCGGATTGGGTGCTCTCCTTTCAGAGCCACAACCAAGATTTTGCCATTCGACAATTTTGTGCTGCTGCCCGAATGATCGATCAAGAACAACAACAACAACATTCACAAAATAGTATAGGTGAGCTGTACACTTATACTAGCACCCCTGATCACTCAGCCTCTTCCCAGGAGGAGCAAGAATTTGTTGATAGCTTCTTCAACATTGATTCTTACGACAAAGATCCTCTTGATCAGCAAGTAAATCTTGATGTTGAGGAGTTTGGAGACTTCACATCAATGATACTCAATGAATACAGTTACAAGAATCTATCAGTGCTGACCGATGAAGAACCAAGGTATACCGTGCTGGAGGCTTGTAGCTCAAGCGATGATCTTATTGGAGCAGAGAAGCCTTTTGACGCGGAAACAATTAGCCATGACCATGTGGAGGCAGAGGTGAATCAGGGGCTTCAGCTTGTACATTTGCTCTTGGCTTGTGCTGAGGCTGTAGGTTGTAGGGACACTCGACTTTCTGATTCATTGCTTACTCAAATCTGGCCTGCAGTCACCCCTTTTGGTGACTCACTCCAAAGGGTCTCCTATTGCTTTGCTTTGGGACTGCAATCCAGACTAACGCTTCTTCAACATAGAAATAATGCAGGTGCAACATTAATACAGGACCAGTTAGCAGCTTTGTCTAGAGTGGAGAAAAGAGAGGCCTATCATTGGTTGAACCAAATCACTCCGTACATGGCTTTTGGTTTCATGGCTGCAAATGATGCTATCTGCAAAGCTTCCAGTGGGAAGGAATGCTTGCATATCATTGATCTTGGCATGCTCCGTATTTTTCAATGGCAATCCTTAATTAGAACATTAACCGCACAACCAGACTCACCTCCTCCAAGACTAGTTCGCATCACAGGCATTCTTGAAGATACTCATGATTTTATGGAACTTGAACTAGGATTGAAGAGCCTTATGGATGAGGTTGCTGCTACTTCTTCAGGCAATATTCGTCTAGAGTTCCAAGTGATCAAGGAGCCAGTATCAGCATCGCTCTTCACTAGGGAAAAGCTTGATGTAAGAGAAGGGGAGGCTTTAATTGTGAACAGCGTCATGCAGTTGCACAAGTATGTGAAAGAGAGCAGAGGATCTCTCAAGACCATTCTTCAAGCCATCAAGAAATTAGGCCCTGCTCTGGTTATTGTGGTGGAACAGGACGCCAATCACAATGGCCCTTTCTTTCTAGGAAGATTCTTGGAATCACTTCACTATTACTCTGCCGTTTTTGATTCGCTTGAAGCTAGCCTCCCACGGGACTCCACCACAAGGATTAAGATAGAGAAGTGTCATTATGCAGAGGAGATTCGAAACATTGTGGCATATGAAGGATCGAATAGGATCGAGAGGCATGAAAGAGCAGACCAGTGGCGCAGGCAACTTGGACGTGCTGGTTTTCAGGTAGTAGGATTGAAGTGTATGAGCCAGGTTCGGATGATGCTTTCAGTCTATGGTTCCGATGGTTATACTCTAGCCAGTGAGAAGGGTTGCCTTCTGCTAGGATGGAAAGGAAGGCCAATAATGTTTGCATCTGCTTGGGAAGTCCACAATGTTGCCTCCTCCTGATATATTAGTGGACAATTCTTGCTGTTGAGTCACCTCATTTGAGAAAATAATACTAACCAACAAGGAGGTTCCTATCATTTCACTGGAATTGAGTATCAGCAGCAATGCTTGCTTTGAATTTTTAGAGCTCGCTATATTACCATTTAACCTGAATTTTTTTGCCCCACAAATTTTGAGTTTTCGTTATTCACTTTCTGATATCCAACTAACAAGATATGATATCCGGTGAGGAATCCTTATTTTTTCTGAAAGCACGACTTTGGCAGTTGGAGACAACATTGACCATAGTCAGACACCCAATCTTTCACAAAGGCCTATAAATTTAAGGCACCAGCCTTTAAGAAGCTTTCTGATAATATTAGATCTTCCAGGTCCGGAAACTTGCAATAAATCAACTACCTCCTTCCTCGGTAGCAGTAGATGAATAAACACTAAAAAAGCAGGGAAATTTCTTCACTGGTCATGGTACTTTTATTGGAGAAAAAAGGGCAGACCGGTGCACAAGGCATCCCGCGTTCACGCAGAGTCCGGGAAGGGCCGCACCCCAAGAGGTGTGATGTAGGCATCCCGCGTTCACATAGGGAACAGGGAAGGGCCGCACCCAAGGGGTGGTACTTTTATTGGAGCAGTAGATGAATATCCAAGGGCACTGATGCAAACCTCAGCAGAAATGCTGCAGTTTCAAAGGAGAACCGAATTGACTGCAAATTTTTCAATTGTGAAATACTATAAATGATTGTCATGCCATGAAGAACTCTCGAACGAACAAAAGACTTCTTTTCTTACTTTTCCCAAACAGGATACACAAATATAAGTTTGCAGTAGCTCTCCCTGATACAAAAGTGATCCTCATTTCTAGAGTAATTGTTTATATAGATGTCTGGGCATAATCTTTGCTGCTCCAATAAAATGAATAAATTTACCACGTAAACAATTGGAAGGTAGACAACTATTAGTTAGATGCCTTGTGACCGGTAGTTTTGGAAGCAGAAGACAATAACCGTAATCGACTAGCAATTTCTGTAAAAGATGGCCTTGATGCAGGATTAGGGGCCCAGCATTGCTCCATCAAGCACCTCCATTCTGGATCACAGTAGCTAGGAATTGTTGGCCTCAGTGTATTGTTAACAATACCTCCTGCATACGAGGAAGAATGTATTAAAATGACTAGCCTGATCAAAATAGCACATCGACAAAAGAACAAAACTGCTGAACAGCACTAGGGGTCAACTTCATAAAAAGGTTCAAACCGGGGTATAAATTGTAAACAAGATTATGCATAAGGAATAATGTAGCAAAATTACTAGCCTGATTAAAATAGCAAATCAACAAAAGAACAAAACTGTTGAATAGCACTAGGGGTCAACGTCATATAAAAGGTTTAAACAATTGTTTTAGGCCCTTGGGAGTCACCAAATAAATTTAAGAACATTGCCCAGATTTGTCAAGATTTGACAGCAATGCATGAAAAGATGCCTAGTTTGATTCAATGAAATTCTCAGAGAAATAATTCTACTACAAAAATCAAACCCTCGTCTTTCTAGTTTCTCTTGAGCCAAGCAAGCACCATGTGTTGCAACCCATCCAAAACACACCATTTTAGGAGGATCCTTAGTCTCCAGATCATCTTAGCAGACTGTTCATCTACTCTGTCTCCCTGAGCTAGCAACATTTGGAGCACGGATGGCTATATTTCTGGGAGCAAACTCTGGGTGAATATGAAGCGCATGGATACAATTTATGCCTTGGAATGGAAGACAATTTCGAATCAGCTTCATCTACGAACATGGAAGCTAGTTATAGGAATTAATAGAGAACTTCCCATCTACTGGCTGTCCGTTGCATTGAGTCCTCCCTATCCTCAATTATCACCACTGAAGTCGATTTTTGCAGCAGAAGGTTAACACCTCCAAATCTCCCAATCATTAGGATGTCTCCTGAACTGCAAGTTCCATCAATTTTCAGAAGAGCAATCAGCAATCCTTGTGTTAACAAGAGAGAACAATTCTGGAAAAAGAACTTTTAGTGTCATATCCTCCACCAATTTTTCACTCCACAGTTTAATCTTTTTTCTGTTGCCCACTTTTAATTAAGTATTTTCATGGAACTCTTTCCATGACCCTCTTATTTTCTTCCATACTGCTACACCATCAGGAGCTAACACTAGATTGGAACACCATCTCCATCCCTTCCATAATTTGAGATTTTCACCTCCATAAATCATTACTATTGTCACTAAATCTCCAAAGCCACTGACACAATAAGCATTTATTGAGAAGTCTTAGAGACTTTACTCCCGTTCCCCTTTCTTTATCTTTGATAACAGTGGACCATTTAACTAAATGTATTTTCCCCTTCCAGAATTTCCTTCCCATAAGAAATCATTCCTCAACTTGTTTCATCTCTTCTCCACCTTTGTTCGGATTGGAATTAGAGATATAATATATGTTCGAATTCCATCCAATACACTATTTATTAAATTCAATCTCCCACCAAATGACAAGTATTGCATTTTCCAAGGTGCCAACTTCTTTCCTCATTTATCAATGAAGCCTTGCCAAACCCCCTGATCTTCTGCTTTGCTCCAAAAGATAGGCCCAAGTATACTGTTGGAAACTGTACCGTGCTCCTCATTGTTTCCGCCACTTATCCAATTTTAACAGAAAATATGCTGCTCTTTCTCTTTGCCAAGTTAACTTTCAATACAAACATTGCTTCAAAAGCCAATGAATCCCTCTTATATATAATAATTGCTCTCTGTTGGGTTTTTTAAAAGGATGGAGCAGCAAAGATTAAAAGTATTGGTTGAAAATGTCTCTCAATAATTTTATTAAGCATAACGAGGCTTTAAATAGCCAAGTAGGAACAAAAAATCCACATAATTTAAAATTCAAAAAATCTAAAATATCTCAACTAACTTAAACAATCTAATAGAAATTTAAAATTGAAAATCATTCTAAGACTAAGCAACTTATTATGCTAAAAAAGTTATTGCAGTAACTGAAAGCAACAAAATTTCAACACTCCTCCTTTGCTTAAGTTGCTGCAATTTAAAAAGTTGCTCCTCCTCAATTCTTGCTTCTGTTATTTGTCCCTAAGGATTATTTTGAGCATCACTGAAATTGCACACTTTTGTTAGTGTAGTTCTTTTTCTTCTTTTCTTCTTTCTTTTTCGTCTTATGGTTTTGTGCATAAAAAACACCCTAGTGACCTTGTCCTATCTGAAATCTCTTTTGAAAGTATTTGATTCTGGACAATGATAGGATTTTCAGGGATTGCTCCTAAGGATTGTTCTTCCATTACAACATTCAATTAATCATAGGTTTTAAGAAATGATTTCGTTTTCACTGAGCAAATCTGATAGTTATCGCCAGTGAAAGTTTGTGGGGCATTCAAAGAGAGACTGATCCTTGCCATGTTTGAAAATGGGTTTAAAAATTGATATTGGTTAAAAATGATTTGAAAATGGTTCTTTGGAAGAACTCACAGATCCCGTAAGACAAATGAAGCTCTTGATACCACTGTTGAGTTTTTTAAAAGGATGGAGCAGCAAAGATTAAAAGTATTGGTTGAAAATATCTCTCAATAATTTTATTAAGCATAACAAGGCTTTAAATAGCCAATTAGGAACAAAAAAATCCACATAATTTAAAATTCAAAGAACCAAAAATATCTCAACTAACTTAAACAATCTAATAGAAATTTAAAATTGAAATTCATCGTAAAACTAAGCAATTTATTATGCTAAAAAAGTTACTGCAGTAACTGAAAGCAACAAAATTTCAACACTCTCTCTCTGCTTCACATAATAGCAAAGTTTCATCTGCATACTACACATTCGAGACTTTTATACTTTTGTGATCTCTGTCTTCTATATTAAAGCCTTTGAGCCATCCATCTGCAACTACTTTCCTCAATATAAGACTTGAGATTTTCATCACCAATACAAACAAAAAAGGAGATAAAGCTTGTCTTAAGCCCCTTTTTGACTTGAGAATCCACTTCCAATTGTGAAAAATAGAAGAAACTTCTCATTGACTTATTCTTATAATCAAGAATCTCTGAGGGCTAGTGGCGCATGGTTCGAAACTCGACAGATAATGGGCCCACTCTTCTCAGAGGCGGATCCGGGATTTGAAGATAGCGGGTGCCATATTTCCATTAATGTACGCCTCGCACTGAGCATAAAGTTTTAATGTGAGTATATATCGGCCGGATTCAATTCGGTTTGATACATTTCGAGTTCATACAGGTCGGTTTAATAAATTTAACGACATTTTCAATAGAAAAATCAACACAATCTTATAAAAATCAAATCAGCACAAGTAAAAATTAGCAATCTTCCTTCAATAAAGGAATCACACTTTTTTTATTAAATATTTTTGCATAAGTGAGTATTTTTAATAGGAGAATCACACTAATCCTATAAGAGCATAAGCAAAAAAAGAAAAAATTTGATATAGAAATTATACATTGCAAGCAATATATTTTCAATAGGACAATTGCACTTCGTATATAAAATATACAAACTAACAGAATTTTGAAAAGAATAATCTTGTGTACTTTTTATTAACACAAGTGACAGAATTTTGAATTAAGAGCCACAGTTTTTATTTATGGAAAAAGAAAAACGAAAAAAGGAAAATGATAGAAAAACAAAGGAAGTAGAAAAGACAAAGACAAAAGGGAAAAAAATAAAAGAAAAGGGAAACTGGGCAAACGAAAAATTGAGTTCCTCATTAGAATCAGACTCAAACCTAAGCATAAACATGAGAATAACTTAAGAAACCAATTCCCAACAAGGCACCTTCCTCTGGTTTGATATTGAGGGTGGCAACGTATGCATTTAACCATATTCTAAAATATTTCAACATATATTTTTAAAAAGTTTGCCAAACTTGCAGGTGGCATGGCACCCCCACCTCTCAAGGTGGATCCGCCACTGACCCTTTTACCTTTCTCCATTTATATACCAGACTCTTTGTCTATGGCATGGTTCGAACCCATGACTTGCGCCTAACCACATATCACATGTCGCGCTTTATTTATTGTTGTTTGAGCCACCTTGCATGCACCTCGACTATTCCACCCGGTACCTCTTATCTCTCACCCTCTGCCCTTCCAGGGTAGGGGTAAGGCTGCGTACATCCTACCCTCCCTAGACCACTTTTGTGGGATTACACTGGGCTGTTGTTATGTAGCTTTATCTCTCACCAGCATAGGTACCGGGTAACTCTGCTCACCAAAACTTAGGCAAATGGGAAATCACCTAGTATTTATTTTTTTTTGTAACTCTGACGCGATTTGCACCTTGGTATCCAAGGGTTTTACTCACTTCATTGACCACTGGGTCACACCCTTAGGTGTTACATCACATGTTGAGCTCTTACCACTAGATCAAAGCACTGGGGACAAAAACTTCTCATTGACATGAGACATGCTCCATATATAGGAGTCATAAGCCTCACAAACTATGGTAGGTAACTAATTTCAACAGTAATAAGGTAAGTAAATATCCTATAACTAAATATAAAATGTTCAAAGGTATCCGAACATTCTTTTTTTAAGTACAATGAATCTAAACATGTATAAATCTAGACATATATTCTCTTGATATTGTAATAGAACTCCTCAAACTCAAAGTGAGAAACCAACTTGAGTTTGTTTATTTTGGAAACATAAAAGTTGAAAGTGAAATCTCACGGGAATAGTGCACAATCACCATAAAGAAAAGCGGTGTTGGAATTTTTTCCCCGAGTTGGTAACTGCACAATGAAAAAAAGTGCCTCTTGCACTATACACAGAAAGGAATTTATTCTTAATCTTGGAAAAGAGATATGGTGTTGTAATCAGCACAACTTGAATTGGTAGAACAAGAAATTGAAATTCAACGTATAGAGAAAGGCGTCGGTTGTGCACAAAGTAGCAGCGCCGCTCGCTGGAGAGATAGTAGCACTAGAACGATCGCTGGAGAGATGAACAAGGTTTGAACGATCTCAGGAGAGAGGAGCAACGCCTAAACAATTGCCAGAGAGGAGCTTATGCAAAAATGGTTGCAAGAGAGATGACTAACGGATATACAAATTGGTTCAAGACACAGTAACCTAGTTTATAACAGTTAAGATCGAGATTCCTACTTAGCATGCTGATTTGAAACCAAAAAAGAAAAGTAATGCTGATATACAATTTTTCAAGGCAGAGTATCCTAGCTCATAACACACCAATTTGATACCACCTAAATCTTTAAACATAGAAAAGAAAAGAGCTGACCTATAATAGCTCCATAATGCATATTGGCATAAGGTTCCTCCCCAGTGAGAATCTCCCACATGACAATACCAAAAGAAAACACATCAACCTGTTGAATAGTCAAGAGAAAAGAAGATCGCTAAAAGTTCCCATAAGCATGATAAGTACCTAAATGTAGGGAGTACAGGTGAAGAAAATGCCAACTCCCAACTCTCTAACTATTCCAATTATCACATCAAACATGTAGAAAACACCGGAAAAGACTGTTGTGACTTCCTATGATTCTATAAAGTCCATAAAAATTGAAATAGCGACCAGGTGCTCTCCTTTTACGAGAAAATTTAAGGAAGAAATGACTTCCATCCTTAAAGGTTATTGCCTTTAACATATTCTATCATTTAAGTGAAATATAAAAACTAAAGAAGGAGAAAGAAACTGATTTTATAAAGAAATAAAATTGGGAAATTACCCTGAAGCCTTTGTCCAATCACTGCCCAAAGGGGAAAGAAAGGTGTTTTGTGTCTTGTTTTTTGTGGGGGTATGGGGGGAGGGGGGAGGGAGGGGAACAGATGACATGCACAGGGAGAGGAACTATTTCCATTTTGACAACAATTTTGACTACTCCTTCACGGTTTTGACAACATTTTTGCTAGGACGAGGGGCCGTTTGTTTTTAAAGGGACCAAGAAGTGCATTAGTACAGCACAGACTTGAAATTCTCTGTTTCCTAAAGTGAGATAAACAGAGAGACATGAGGTTGCCATCTTACTTTTTCAGAAACTTTGCTGCTGCTACCATTTAGCAACTCTGGAGCCATCCATGGTAGTGTTCCTCTCACACCACCAGAAACCAAGGTGTTTCGCTTTATCTTTGACAAACCAAAATCACCTACCTAGCAAGTCCATCACAAAAATATCAAATACTAATTTCACATTTGCTGGCAGATAGTTTACTAGGAACCTTAACTCATATTCCTTTTTTTTTATGGGTAACTCAAGTTACACGCAATATCAACAGAAAACCAAATAATAAATTTAAGATCATCTAATTAAACAACAATAATATCATGATTAGACCTTGCAAATTGGTCGCGATGGATCTTTCAAATTCACCAGCAAATTGTCACATTTCAGATCAAAATGCACAATATTCTTAGAGTGCAAGTACTCCATTCCAAATGCCGCATCCATTGCTATTATGAGTCGTTTACGGCGATCAAGATGTCTGTAAAAGGTGAATATTATATCATAACAGGGGAACAAGGCTCAAAATAGAAAGAGAGTGGATATGTCGTTTCGTGTTCTCGGAGAAACTAATGATCCAGATATTTTGTTTGGAATGCGTGCAAAATTCTGAGAGCTAAAAGTGGGGTTCTACCTATCTTTGCGGATCAGAACATGTCTTAGCGAACCATCAGCCATGTACTCCGCCACGGTAGCTAATGTACCCCCAGGTCCATCTTTCACTGCACCATAAAATGCCACAACGTTTGGGTGGTGAAGCTTTGACAAAATCTCAGCTTCTCTCCAGAACTCTATGGCCTGGAAGGTGGAAAGATTATGAGTAGCTGATCTATAGAGCTTTAACACACATACTTTAGGCACTAGGCAAAGCTATGAAGAGAAAAAGGGGGGAAACCGCTTGGGTCCGTAGGGTTAAGAAAGGTTACCAATCTCTCTAGTTCTGTTGATTGCCCAGTGAAGCAACTCTTCTTTATCCGCTTAATGGCAACATCCGTTCCTCTCCATTTTCCATGATACACTGTGCCAAATGTGCCTGAACCAAGTTCTTTCAGTTCCTCGAGGTCTTCATTCTTAATGATCTGCAAGAAAGCAATGTGAAAATGAGGACTATTGAGAACTCCTTTGTCCACCTCCCACCCCGCCCCCTCTATAATACAAAGAGTGAAGCCTAGGAGAAGCTTAGGATTTTTAAGCAAAGAATTTATGGAAATGTTTTTGACAGCAGGCTGTTTAATATAGCAAACCATACCCCCACTCTTCTGCCCAGTTTGTAGCAGTATGTTTGATACAGCAGGAAATAAAAGCATTAGTAAAGCGATGGTAGGATATTTCCAAGACATGGTGTTCATTCAGTATCTGGCAATAGGAAAGGAAAGAAAATTCAATGTATTTGAAAACTCCTCTCTATCACATCAAAAGCTTCCAGCAGGTGTCTACCCAAACTTTCCTCCTAGCAAATGTACAAAATATCCGTAGTTAGACATATCACTTCTCTCTCCAGTCTCCCCACAGGTGAAAGTCCATTGTGTCCCCTGCCTTTACTCCCTTCAGGATTACTTAAACGCTTTTTCCTTTTCTCAGCCTTTTAACAAGGACAATATCCATTCCCTTCCTAAAGTGCACCTTCTTGCATGTAATAGCATGCAAATGAATAGAAAGGTAAGTCCCCCCCCCCCCCCCCCCCACGATCAACCTAACATCTTTCATTTCCCAGCCTTTTTACTCCAGGAACTTATCTATTTCCTCCCCTAAAGCCATAATTTACGAACAGTTCAATTACGAACTCCTTATGTGCCGCACTCATCTTTAGATTCAAGAATGCAAAATTTGAAAGATTACCTGCAGGGAGTTGATGTCAATATCCTCAAGTGTACGACCTAGAGGCAGTCCAACGTTTTTAAACCCATCCTAAGAGCACAAGGGATCAAAGATTTCTTAGGAAAAAAAAATACACTAAGACAAGAAGCTCTATTAGATCATATATTGGCAGAAAAACGCACCTCAGAATCAATATCTAAAGCCCTAGATTTATCCATCATATCATCATCATGCATGTCCTCGCTAACTTCTGTTTGGGTTGCGCCAAACCCTAATTGAAGTTGACTATCAACATCCCCAAGTGCATGAGGCAGCTCTTTGGGACCATCCTCAGCACTATTTCTTTGTGGATCCAAGTTGATTGTTGAGGGCATACATTCATTAGCTGGAGGAGGCCCTTCATTAAAATTTTGGAGACCCGGTGTGAAAGCAATGTGATCTTGGTCAATTAGCGAAATATCTTTCCTAACAAATTCATCACCTGCCAATTTTTGAAAAAATGACCAGTGTTTTGGTTCCTCATTTTGCATGTTTAAACTCATACCAGCTCCATCCTGCTGAACTGGAGAAATATCAGATGAACTATTAGAAAGTATAGCTTTTGCAAATATATCAGATAGGATATCACTAGGGAACCGGTCATTAATATCAATCAAGATATCTCCTTGCTCAGATCTGGGTAACACAACAGATGGTTCCCCTTGAAAAGCACACTTTTTGTATTTTCCCGTCCAATCTGAAGATTGAGATTGCTCTTGAGAGTTAGTATATGTGAACTCGCTGCCAGCCTTATTACCCTGATGAATTTCAAGATGAATGCCCCCCACATCTTCGCGGTGGTTTTCAGCATCTGCATAGGTCAGTGGACTTGGCCTTGATCCACCATCCTCCATCCGCTTGACTAAATAGTTTGTATACTTATTGTCGGCACATACTGTTTGTTGATTATCTAGGGGAACCTGATCCACATGCACGGCGTTTTTCATATTTGCAGCATTTGGAATAACCTGCTTCAAATTCGCAGGCGCTCCAAGATCATGTGCTGCAGTTTGAGGACCATAGCTCAATGGCTTTTCGGTAGAAACAAGCTGCTCATTCATGTTTCTATTTTGCATTTTCTCAATGGATTCTTTAAAAATTTCTGGCTGTGCAATATCTGTATGGGAATGAGTTGCAAGAAACTGTGAATTGTGTGAATCGTCCGACTTTGATAACGTGTTAAAGAACTCTATCTTCCCTCTTGGGATTTGCACAGAACAGAAAGCGCTCTGAGGTGGTGGAGCAGGATCAGAGAAGCTTAAATCCGTTGAATCAACCATTAAAGTGACAGACTCAGGAACAAAAGCCTTAGTGTACATATCGGGTCCATATTGTTTCACTTGTGTTTGGGAGCCTTGACCTTCAATATCATTTTGGTGGTCCACTGCACAGTCTGCACCCTTGGAGGACCAATGAGTAGCACTTTGAGTAGCTGAGAATTGAGAATTAGAACTATAACCAAATTGGAATTGCTGCTGCTTACTGTCATCACAATTTTCCATCTGGCCATGATGAAAGCATAAATCAATGTCATAAGCACTGGGGGGACTTGGTACATTAGGCTGAGCAGATTTAGCAATCAACGACGAGTCATCAAAACCAGCTGAAGGTAAGTTACTCGCACCAACAAAGCCCGTAACAGATCTACCTGAGTCCTCCTCCATGTTATTTCCATCCAACTCAGCTAAGTTATTTGCAGAAGAACCTAGAAAATGCAAAGTTGAGCTACTTCTTGATCCAGTTTCCAAGCCATTGATGGCTACTACATACTGAAACTCAGAATCCGCATCTGAATTTGTTAAACTCAAATGAGCATCATCCAATTCAGCAATGGAAAACAAGAAAATCCTAAGCTTTTTTGAAGTATCTCCATCTTCTAGGACATCACATTCCTCCAACATATTCTGCAAATCCTCGTCACAGGACACAGTAACTAAAGCATCAAGATCCTCCCCAGGTAGTTGATATTTAATTATATGAGTTAGATCATATATTACAACAGCTTTCTGCCACAATTCATTCCATGTAATGTCCTTCCTGATGCGGATAACCCGTGTTTCACCACCAACATACCTGAGCTTCCCATCACTAGGCCGAGGTAATACCTTACCGCCAAAGCTACACATCGCCTTAAGCTTTTCCACTGAATCGTCACATGCTCCAGATGAGGTATACATAAGAGTACGGAAACCACAGTAATCTGATGATGTTAGTTGCACTGACCCATTGTAATTTTTGTCTTCATGTAGGGAAGATTTCTGTTTCTCAAACTCTTTTGGACCTTTTTCAACCATCGCTAGCATGGAAGTGTCGGAACCACCATCAGATCCAGTATGACCGATGCCTAAGATGCCTTTTAGCTCCAAGTAACCTTGTGGAAAACTAGGATCACTAGAAGTACTGGGAACATAATTTTTCCCGGGATTAACACGATCACGCATGAACTCAAGTACAAACTCTTCTCCTGTTTGTAAAGAGAAATTAAGCACGGGCTTAGCCTCTGAACAATTATCTTTTGGAGCCTTTATATTATGATGTGGATGATCAGGAAGGTCCGATGTAAAAACCGGAGGTTCAGGTTGAAATTCTGCATTTGGATATTCAGCAGAAGTGAACTGAATACAATTCCCATTGTTTGATTGGTCCATTAGACCACAACCCCTATAAATTCAACCTCAATGGTAACAGATATGGATGCCAGTATACTTAGTTATGTCTATAAAGGAGCACCACGAACCTAAATGCAGTAGGATAAACACTTTGCTTAGAACAAGTCTATCCAGAGTTCACCAATACATATGCACTAGAAGCAATTGACAATCGGAGGTACATTACTAGCTACTGACTTGAATTTGCTCTAACAAAATTAGGGTCTCAATTAATTCATGAAAGGCAATTTCTCTTTCAAGCCACAAACGCTCCATCCAAGTACACTTCTTAAACCTTTAATGCTGACAAAAAGGAAAAAAAAATTAGATGTGGAGTTAATAACAGTGCAAGAAATGTATCAAACAAATTATTAACAAACTACAAACTTCCGAAAGTCCAAGAATAAGTGGACTTTTCTTTCATAGGCTTCTTTGGTCATATTTAACAATAATTCATACAGATACTCCCTCTCTTGCTTGAGCTTCAAATCCATAAGTTTTTTCTAAAATACTTGCTGAAATAATCCAAGGCTATGTCATTCAATTCGTGCACATAGTACATGCCCTCTAATTCAAATTCACATTGCAGTGAAACAATAACTTAGAAGGTCTGAAGAAGACAAAAGTCCTAAAAGAAGTTTCTTGCTCAAAATAGCAGATTATCTATCCTCTGTCTTTGTTTTAACTTTAGTACGAAATACATTGCATAAAGTGATCTCTGCCCCCTCAAAATCAAGGCATTCAAGATTATAGTTAACCTTGGCGACCAAGCCTTTGTCTTGAAGTTTTGTCATTATATTGTTAGTATTTACGATTGGTTCATTTCTACCTATTCTCTAAGCCGAGCTTTCCTATTACTTTTCTATCACAGTTTAGTACAGCAACGAAGACTTTGTTTGTTCTATCAGTTGTTAGCTTCAGGGTCAAATAAAATCAGTGGCAAGCAGAGATCTACAATTCCAACTCAAACTAAAAATGTGATAAGGTTTGAGGTGAAGATTATTCAATTGCTCTTCCAAAGTCTAAAACGTTGAAAGAACATTGTAAGGGGAAAGGAAAAAAAGAAAAATGAGTTGCTGAGAAGCTTTTAGAAAAAGGAACCAAAAGTCTCTTAAGCTTTTAGAAAAAGGAACCAAAAGTCAAAAGAGATAAGATGGTTACCTGAAAATAAGAGTTTGACAAGCTTGCAGCACATAAAACCGCCATTTTGACATTTGAATTTGTATACTTACCTACTGACTACATTAGTATTTACATTTCTTTCCCCTTTCACTCCCTCTCCTCTCTATCCAATATGTTGTTTGCATTTCTTCGGTTTTTCAAACAAAAAAATACTAGAATGACGGCTTTGTCTCAAGCGTCTCTCTCCTTCACCTTTCTCTCTTCTTTCTTTGACTCCAAATTTTGTCCTCAAACCCCTAAGCTTTCTTTTTCTATTTTGTTGCTCTACTTCTCTATCACTTTCGTCCTTTTTTCCTTTTTTTTTTCTCCCTAGGACTAGGATATGAGTTTGAAGTTGAAGTTAAAAACAAAAAGGAGTATGGAAGTTCTCTTTTCTTCTTTAGTTTATTTCTTTTTGGGAAAATTCATTTGTTCTTCTATAGTCATTTAGTAGTACAACTTTATTTTAAAAAAATAGACGAAAAGAACATATCATAGTCATTTTATTATTATTATTCAAATCTATTCTTTTTCAGTTGAAACTGCAATGCTAATAAAAATATATAGGACTAAAGAAGCATACTGCTCTACTTGTTTATATATTTATTAGATGGCGGTATTTATTTTAATCATGTTACTATGTTTGCTTTAGGTCATATACTTTCTAAGAATCTTTTAGACCTACTATTAGAGATTCTTATGTCATAGAAAATATAGAGAATAGAGAACTTATTGTACTTATCATTTTGTATTTTTGAATTGTATAATGTTGGCAGGATAGGAATTTAAATGGGGATCCATAATAGTGTACATGTGCATCTGACTTAAGTTTGAAGAGAGTGTGTATCTTGTGTTGGGTGCAAAGGCATGAGATATATAGGGGAAGAGGGTGGGGGGGAATCCCTTTGCTTCTTCCCTCCTCAAATCATCAATTATATGTAGTACTCAATACTCATCCCTTTGATCATCAATTATATGGAGGAGGAGTACTCAATACTCATCAATCATTAGTTAGAATAGCTCCATTCCCAATCCCCACTTGGATTGATTTTATATTCTTAGATCCACCTTTTGCTGGGCGGTAGACCCTTCCCCAATCCCCTTTCTCTTTCTTTAAATGCCATTGGGAGTAATTCACGGTTCATATCCATTCTTCAATATATACATATGTTTACATTTGTACGAATTGTCTCAGGACTCAGCATATTGGTAAAACTTATTATACTACTATTTTACAGTGGTGTAATATGACCCAAATACATACAAGGAAATGCTGCTGCTGCAAATACTTATTTCCTTTCTCTATTGTTAAGCAACCCCTTCAAGGATTTGGTGAAACAGTATGTAGTTTGACTTCACATAATATTGCAACTACCTGCTTCCCTGAAAGTAAAAGCTTCTTCATCAGAATTCAGGGCCATTTGGAAACCTCAATCTCAGAATCAGAAATATAACTAACTAATGCCTACTTTTTTAACTCTTCATAACGGCTTAGTGCTTCCTCAAATTTGAGCCACATAGGACCCGTCTCCTGCAAGTTCACGTTCTGTGGTCCACCAAGATAAGCCTGGACAACAAACTGGAGACTCCTTTCTCTAGCAATGTAATATAGTACATTTGCCACACAAATCAATCATATAATCTTTCACGTCCCATGGACCGTAATCAGTACCAACAAAAGAAGACTTACCTTCCCTCGTACTCTGATAACCAAGCCAAATAGCCCGCGCCAAAGTACATGGAAACAAATGGCTTTGTAAGATCCTCAACTGACTCCACTCGGTAAGCCTTGTACCCCAAGTCCCTAGATTTCACGTTAATCAGCAATTTTGGTATGCGCATACTACTTACTTAGCATACATCATTGACCTTCTGTACCGTTGCTTTTCTTACTTCAACTGTCAAATTAATTAAGCAATTCTGAAGACAACTTTTGCTAAGCGTACTATTAGAGAAACTTTACCAAAGTGAGCATAGGTTACCAATTTGCTAAAGAATAAAGGAATGGAAAGTCAAACGTAGACTAGACCAGAACAAACCAGACCAAAATGATACAAGAAGGTTTATGTCACATACTTGTAAAGCCAGCGTGCTGTGGGATAGTCAATTCCCATTAATCCAGTACGTCGTCCAATTCCTTCAACAAAACGCATGGTAACTATCTCAGCGATAGCACACACGACAGTCTGCAATGAAAAGGAAATATCCCCATTATGTTTCCTATTTCTACCAAGTGGTGGAAGAGGGAAAAAGAAGAAAATGACACAAGCATTCTTCTAGCAATCCCTTTTAGATTGTAAACTAACCAATACGAGATACTATACTCGCGATATGAGTCGTGAAATTTATAGATGGGTCATGTGTTTGAATCCTGTATCCCTCTTTTCTCTATCAACAAGAATCTCTTTAGTATCTTAAAGATGATAACATCCAAAAATTTCCTGTTTAATTTTTCAAATGTGAGCTTAACCACTCTCTTGACATTCGTAGATATCACTCCGTTCTCTGATTATCCACACAGAGCTTTTACGATAAACAATACAGTCCTATTTGTTAACTTTAATCACTTCAGTAGCTTCTAGCTTAAAAGAGGTGGACCCCAGGGACCAGACACTTACAGGTTTCAACCCTCTTGTGCTGAAGTGTTTTGAAACAATTACTTCCGCAACTGCCTGCAGCAAGATGGTAATTGCAGAAATTCAGATCATAGAAATTTAGAACTTGCAGAAAATTGATCAAACAACTCTAGTAATGAGGTAGGTTGAGAAACCTGGTTCTGTCAAAAGTAATAGTAGTATGTTTACCTTCAACAGATGTAACAGGCGTAAAAAGTTTCTAGAATGAAAAATACTCAAAATTAGAAGAAAAATTCCTACATGCAGCATCTATAGTGGACTATGAAATACCTCTCAATCTTTCCAGTTTTATCGTGAAATAACTAGAAATGATCTTACAGTTTGTCAAGTCTAATTGGTGCAAGCAGTTCTTGCTGAAAAAAACAGCTAAATTTAACAATTGGAGACTAGCAAGGTCAAATGGCATAATTTCCAGGACAAGAATCATCCAACATCTATTAATAGGTTCTACAGTTCTATACATACTAACCATGCATTCTTACCCTCAGTTCTACCCGAGAAAGATATGGTTTCTTTTCAGTATCATGAGAAAACCGCACATGGCCTCTTTTCTCCCCTGACTTGCTCCACTCCTTGCTCACACTGGGATGATTCCACATTTCTTCCATGTCTTCTGCAGAAGTTCTAGAGTCCCAAGTTGTATTGACTGGACCTGCACCAAATGAAAAAACATATAAGAGATTGTTACCCGATGGAAAAATTTTGAGCCTTTGATTGAAGCTGGACAGACAAAACATGATAGTAACGGTTAGAAAACTTGAGACACAAAGAGTTGCGTGGTCCGGTCATTACACGTACATCCCACAGTCGAGAGGATGAATTTCACTTTAACCAAGATTTATACAGGAGTTTTCACTATGACCAAAATATAAATGGAGATTAAAGATGCCCCTTTAATTTACTGAGAAAATAAACTCAAGAGAATATCTCACAAATTAGCTCTACAATGAATTTCATACAAGTTTATCCTAGCACTTTCATATTTCTCATGATTCCCCCAGTCTACTTAAAAACTCTCTCAACACCTCATATTATGAGAGAACTCTCTTTATCTCTCGTTTACATTTCTTGCATTTCCATCCCATGGCTAACAATGAGAAAATAGGTTGCTTTTTATCCGGTGATTCTCTCATGATTCTTTCACAAATCTCAAATTGTCAACTTGATCAATTTGGTGTGACCGATTGACGTTGCAAACTAGCTCACTGCTACATTGCAATCAAGTTACAAACTAACTTCAAGTTGCAATCAAGTTGCAAATCATCTCACTCCAAGTTCTAAACAAATTATAAACCAACTTTCTCGAACTTGCAACCAAACAACTTAACAAATGTAAATAGAAAAACTACATAATTTTTTCTAACAAATCTCCACCTTGACTTGAATTTTCTAACACAATGGAGTGCTCCGCCTTGAAAAACATTAACTAAGCAATTCCAGCGCTAATCAAGTTTAAGATCTCACCTTCCGTCAATCATAACACCACAAATGACTAGGTATATGGGAGAACTCATCGCAACCTCACAAGTGGTTAGGGATATAAGGGAACTTGGCTTGCATCCATCGGAACCATACAGATGCTAGAGTATACAAGAGAATTCACATAATAACTGTGAACCATAACTCTATATGAACGAAATGCCTCAGACTTTGGGACCAATTTGTTATACTGTGGAGGATCGACTAATACTTTTGATCTGAACATGATAGTCAAAATGTGATAATACGGTAAGAGAAGTAGAAGCACAGAGAGTTACATGGTTCGACTAGTTATACCCACGTCAAAGGGCAAGGAGGAGAATCTTCACCATAACTGAAGTCGGTTTATAGAGAACAGATCTCACTCTAGTTCATCCATAAAATAAACTCAAGAGAATAGCCTAAAAATTTCACTCTAAAATGAATTTCGCAAAAGGTTATACCAACACCATTGTAGCATTTTTTTCACAATTCTCTCAATCTACTTTTAAACGCTTTCAACTCCTCATACTGCGAGAGAATTCTATCCAACTCTCATTTACATTTTGTTTCGTTCCCATTTTGTGGCTAAAAATGAGCAAGATGTGTGTTGCGGAAGATCGTGGTTAACTAGCACACAATCACACACAAAGCAAATAGAGAAAAAAAATCAACACAAGGATTTAACGAGGTTCGGCTAAGCCTAATCCTCGGGGCAGAAGCAGAGAGAGTTTTCCACTATGAATGAGAAGAAAAGCACAATACAATCTATAGAATCCTCAACTACACCCCCTATATATAGATCCCAAATAGTACCAAACCTATAAAAGAAAGGTTTCCCAATTTGACAAGGACTATAGGTTTTCCTTTCCCAAATCTATTAGAACAATGGGTTTTCCTAAACCTATAGGGATTATGAGTTTCCTAAAAATACAAGGAAATAATTAAAGCCACAAAATAACAAATCTTCCTCCTGGCTTGAATTCTCTTCATTAACAGGAACAAAGTCTCTCTACCTTGCCCTCAGCCCTCGCGAGGGCTCTGCCCATTGCCGCACACATCAACCAAGTCTAGGCAACGCCTAAACTTTTTAATAGACTCAATCTCTTCAGCCATAGCACTAATCCGTCGATTTGGTTCTGTACCCGGAATAGCTTCTGGATAGCTATAACACTCAAACGCCTCAACGGTCTCTGCAACTGCCAAAGCAAATCCCACAGGATTCGTATATCCAAGAAGATTCCCATCAACTACATTTGCAAACCTTTGCGGTCGGTTGATCACTCTCTTCTCTCTACATATTGCAATGCTATATGGTTGTTGTTGCGCAGGTGCATTGATATTATCATCTTGATCAATATTTTGCACCTCATTCACTTCCTTTCCTTTAGAGCTACTGGGCTGAGCTAGTGGAGATTCATTTTCTAGCTCTATGCGGTAACTGGCACCATGATCTGTTTTCCCTATTGCCTTCTCCCTCTGACTGTCCAATGAGGCAGATTCATTAAATGTCACATCCCTACCGATAATTAGCCCTGGAGTCTTTTGATCTGTGCACCACAACCTATAACCTTTCACTCCAGTTATATACCCTAGAAATATGCACTTATTTGCCCTCGGCTCAAGTTTTCCATCCCTCACATTAGCATAGGCAGGACAACCAAATATCTTTAAATTTGAATAATCAGCAGGCGAACCGAACCATACCTCAAAAGGGGTTTTGAACTCAATAGCTGTGGATGGAGATCTGTTGACCCCAAATAACAAATTGTGTTGATTGCTTCAGCCCAAAAAAATCTTTGCTAACACATGAGTATGAAAGCATGCTTCGTGCCATATCACAAAACGTTCTGTTCATACGTTATGCAATACCATTTTATTGTGGTGTTCCGACACAAGTGCGGTGTCTCACTATACCCTTTCTGTTGCAGAAATTATCGAACTCAGAATTACAAAATTTCAAACCTTTGTCAGTTCGAAGACGCTTAACTTTTCTTTTCGCCTGCCTCTCAACCATCGTCTTCCATTAACAAATGTCGGAAATGCATCATCTTTTGTTTTCAGAAAATACACCCACACCAACCTTGAGTAATCATCAATCAAAGTCATAAAATACCTGGTACCACTCTTGGAGAGAACTCTGTTTGGACCCCACAAGTCTGAATGTATACAATCTAACTTGTCTCTGGTCTTGTGCTCGGCCTTCTTGCTGAACTTTACCCTTGTTTGTTTACCAAACACACAATGCTCACAAAAATTCAAAACTTGATTTTTGTACTCATTCAGCAAATTCTGCTTACTCAACAAAGGCACTCCCTTATCACTCATATGACCAAGTCGCAAGTGCCATAACTTAGGTTGATTCAGATTACTTTTCCCAGAAGCTACAACAGCTTCCCTTTCAAGCACACCGGCCTGAAGATGATACAATTTAGAATGCAGTTTACCCTTCATGAGTACCATGGAGCCTTTACACACTTTAAGTATTCCATTCTCGGAGTGAAATTTATACCCTTGATCATCCAAAGTCGAAAGAGAAATCAAATTTCTCTTTATTCGAGGAACATGCCAATACTCAATATTTCTGATAATTCCATCGAACATTCTCAATTTGATGTTACCAATCACATCAACTGGTAATGGATTATAATCTCCCATGTAGACAGTCTCACTCATTTGCTTGTAAGTTGCAAACCAATTCTTGTATGGACACATGTGGAAAGTAGCACCAGAATCAAGAACTCAAGAATTCAGCCCATGACTAGAACTCACAGCACAGACTTCCCCTACATAGTCACTATCATTAGAATTATTGCCAGTGTCAACAATATTTGCCGAATTATCTATTTTCTGCTTCCCTCTTTTCTCCTTCAGCTTAGGGCAATCTCTCTTGTAGTGATCTTGCTCCCCGCACTCATAACAATTTTGCTTTCTTGCTCTAGACTTTGATCTGGCGGTTGACTTTTTTCTGTTAAAGTCCTTTTGTTGTGTTCTTCCTCTAATCACAAGACCCTCGCCCTCAATTCTGATGTCTGGAAAGCTCTTTTTCAACTATGTAGATTTTAATGCATTACTAACATCTTCCACTGAAATGTTATCTTTCCCATATAGCAGCGTATCGGCAAAAGTATCATAAGATGGTGGTAAAGAACATAACACAAACAAGGCCCGATCCTCACTCTCAATTTTTATATCCACGTTCTTCAGGTCCATTAAAATTAAATTAAACTCATCAAGGCGAGTTTTGACAGGTGTACCTTCGTTCATACGGAGATTGTATAACCTCTTTTTCAAGTAGAGGCGGTTTGTTAGCGATTTCTTAGAATACAGATCTTCCAGCTTCTTCCATGATGTTGCTGCAGAAGTTTCTTCAGCAATTTCCCGAAGAACGCTATCTGTAATGCTCATGAAAATCGCACTCAAAGCACTCTCCTTCAGGTCTGCCTTCTTTGTCTTTGTCATCCCTTCAGGAAAATCCTCATCAATTGGCTTCCATAACCTTTGTAACATCAGTGACGATTTCATCATAATCTTCCATCGACTCAAACTAGAACCCCCGTCAAATTTCTCTACTTCGTACTTTGTTGAAGATGATGAAGACATTTTAACCCTAGATTATATGTAGAAACCCGAACCTTGCTCTGATACCAATTGTTGCGGAAGATCGTGGGTTAACTAGCACACAATCACACACAAAGCAAATAGAGAAGAAAAATCAACACAAGGATTTAACGAGGTTCGGCTAAGCCTAATCCTCGGGGCAGAAGCATAGAGAGTTTTTCACTATGAATGAGAAGAAAAGCACAATACAATCTATAGAATCCCCAACTAAAACCCTATATAAATCTCAAATAGTCCCAAACCTATAAGAGAAAGATTTCCCAATTTGACAAGGACTATAGGTTTTCCTTTCCCAAATCTATTAGGACAATGAGTTTTCCTAAACCTATAGGGATTATGGGTTTCCAAAAATACAAGGAAATAATTCAAGTCACAAAATAACAATGTGCCTATTGCAGGAAGGACTATATTAGGATTCCTTGACCAACACCAAATTGCCAACTTGATCAATTTGGTGTGGTAGATTGAAAATCATACCAAGTTGTAAACACACTCATTTCCGAGATTGCAATCACACTGCAACCCAGATTACTCCAAATTGTAATCAAGTTTCAAACTATCTTACTCCAAGTAGCGATCACATTGCAAACCAACTTACTGAAATTTGCAAAACAACTCTAGAACTTGAATAGAAAATTCAAGACATCTTTTTAACTGTAGTAAGCATACAT
This sequence comes from Nicotiana tomentosiformis, assembly GCF_000390325.3. Taxonomy (NCBI): domain Eukaryota; kingdom Viridiplantae; phylum Streptophyta; class Magnoliopsida; order Solanales; family Solanaceae; genus Nicotiana; species Nicotiana tomentosiformis. The sequence goes on along the minus strand of NC_090822.1, from coordinate 67,045,185 downwards.
ATCATACCAGCTGCAATTCCATTTCTTGCCAAGGTACAACCCCATGTCCAACTGTGGATACCAGCTATTTCTTAACTTCAATGCTCAATGGTCCTTCACAAAACATAGATATCCGAGCATAAGAAGTGAGTGTTGCATGACAAACATGCTACTTTTCTTCTCTTTAAGTACTTTTCTTCTCTTTAAGTCACTATAGCCGTTACGAGATTGACAGACACTGAATTGGAGTGATGTACTACATACTAATTTTTCACTTCAAGTCTTAAGGCACTGAATGAACTGATATAGTGAATGTAATAAAGCCTCACCCCCTTCCCATCACATTTAAGTGATCTTACTGCATATTCTCACACAAATTGTTATATGCAATTTGCATGAACAAGAGAAAGAAGGAAGGGGGGGGGGGGGGGGGGGCGGAGAGAGAGAGGAGTTGAACTAAATATCTATGCTTTATTAGTTATGCTCACAGTACCTTTCCTTTCTGGAACTCCACTAGCGGATGCTGAAGGGGGTAAAGGATTGACTTCAAAGATTTTCCTACAAAAGTCACAGATAGTGTAGCAATTATTAGGAACAAGTATATCGGCCATTTTCTAAATATGTATTAGCAAATGGTAGTATGTATAAATCAGAAGCATCTACTCAGTCCATGTAAATTGTCAAGATAGTCATCTTGCATACTAACACAATCATATACCTACAGTATTATTTAAACTTTTCATGAATCTCAGGTGCATAATAAGAGTATTTCTTCACTTTGTCACTAGTGTTCAGATGACCCTTTTGTCCATGAGGATGATATCACCTGCTGATTACTGTGGTAAAAATGGTAATCATCCTTTGTTAAATCTTACTAAATTGTGATCACTCACGATGAGTGAAGTGTTATGGATTTTAGAAAAAATATGCAAGCAGCAAAAAGGTTGAAAATAGGATTGAAAAACTGTCTCTAAAATTTTATTAATCATAGGGCTTTAAATAGCCAAATAAATAAAGTACTAGACTCCTCCTACAACTAAATTACTAAATCTTACTATAATTAAAATTCTGAATCTTCTAGCAGAGTCCTCCTAAAACTAAACAACTAATTATTCTAGAAAACAGTAGCAGTAACAGATGCAAAATCCAACACTCCTCCTTGCTTCTGTTGCTGCAGTCTAAAAAAGGTCATACTCAATTCCTTCTTCTGCTATTAGTGCTTGTGCATGAGCATCTTTGAACTTGCACACTTTTGTAACATGACCTTTTTGTTTGCAATTTCCACATAATACATCAGGTCTCCACCAACAAAAATTTTCTAAGTGTGTTATCTTTTTGCAATATTTGCAATAAGGATAATTGACTTTTTCTTTTTGGTGTTTCGTATAAAAAATACCCTCAGTAACTTTGCCTTGTCCGAAGTCCCTTCTTTGCTCTTGTGCTTGAAGAGCACTTATTAATTCTGCAACAGAGATGGTAGAGAGATCTTTAGACTCTCCCAGAGAGGAAATTTTGGATTCAAATCTCTCGGGAATTGTCACAAGAATTTTTTCAACTATCCTGTCATCTTTGAAATCCTCGCCAAGTAACCTGATTTTATTAGAAATTAAAGAAATTCGGTTAGAATACTTAGCGATGGTCTCATCATCTTGCATTCTAAGAGATTCAAAATCTCTTTTCAAATTTAAAATCTTATTTTGTGTGCCTCGTTCACTTCCTTGATACTCCTGTTTGAGTGTTTCCCAAGCTTCTTTTGTTGTCTCACATGCAATGATTTTAGAGAAGATTGAATCTGCAACTGAATTTTGAATTATAGTTTTGGCTTTGTATTTTTTGGTTTTCTCATCTGAATGAGTTTTGATTTGGGAAAGGGTAGAATTTGTAGGAAGTGGTTGTATAAGTTTGTCTTCCATTACAACTTCCCATAGATCATAAGCTTCAAGATAAGATTTGATTTTCACTGATCAAATCTTATAGTTTTCACCAGTAAAAATTTGTAGGGTATTCAAAGAGAGACCGCTGCTTGCCATTGTTAAAAATTTGGTTAAAAATCAGTATGGGTAAAAATGCGTATGGTTTAAAAGTGGTTGAAATTGATTGTTTTTCAGCGAATTCAGAGATCCGTCAAGATCAATGGAGGTCTGATACCTCTGTTATGGATTTTAGAAAAAATGTGCAAGCAGCAAGAAGGTTGAAAATAGGATTAAAAACTGTCTCTAAAATTTTTTTAATCATAGGGCTTTAAATAGCCAAATAAATAAAGTAGTAGACTCCTCCTACAACTAAATTACTAAACTCTTACTATAATTAAAATTCTGAATCTTCTAGCAGACTCCTCCTAAAACTAAACAACTAATTATTCTAGAAAACAGTAGCAGTAACAGATGCAAAATCCAACATGAAGGTTCATAAACGTTCGAAAATAGAAGATTTAGTTGTACACCATAATGTGAGACTGGAAATGGTGTCACAAGCTACCCCCTTTTCAATGATTGCATCCTCATCAAGGATTGACAGGCAATAAAACTCTAGAGATGGAGGCTTGAGATTAAAGATATGCTCCCAAACACAACCTTGCTATTTTAACTCCGAATTTTCAACTAGCGCCCTCCCCAAATACCAGTTTATCACAAGCTAGACATGACAAGCAGACTGGTCAGATGAGAGATTGCAGTAATTTTAAGCCTTGCTTCCATTTGGCTCCAACTCCATCATAATTGACTTATAAAGACTCTGTATCTGAATTGAAGATCTAGTCGCATTGTAGGACTCATCGATGATTCCGTAATATGCCAGGACCTCCATTTGAAAGTATTAACAAGACTTGACACTTGATAGTAACCTTCCCAAGTTAACCCAGATTGCTTTGATGGGTAATGGAAGTTTCGATCAGCCCACTGTCTCAAACTGTGCCTGCACTGGTCTAGTAAGGCCTGATGTTGTTCTAATAGGGAGGATTAATCTATGGCCTCTAGTAGACCTCGATTTCTGTTTGGAAGAAAATATGCTCAAAGTGGTACCCGAGTATCACATGAAACTATACTATTTTCTGCTTGAAAAGGAAGATCCAAGTCTTAAGTTTGTATCATATATAGAGAAGTGTGGACAATACTACATGTGATTGAACTCAAGAAACTTGCTCAGTCTGAAACTTTTCATTAAATAGCATAGTCTATCTTTCTTAGAATAACCACAAGTAACAAAACAAAAGGAGATAAATAAACAACAAAAATTCCTTCTTCCTATTTATTTTTTTTCAAAACACGTCTTCAGAAAAGGTATATACTTATGGCAGTGTTCTTCTACATACAACTCCCTTTCATAATACAATGCCCACTATGTTAAACCATAAAGTACCACAGGAGTGCACTCTCCTGCCCTTGATGTCATTTAAACGCAGAAAATGTAGAAATAAAATCAAACTGCAAGGAAATCATGGCATGCAAACAGCTACCTCGATGGTAGACTTTCTTTGACGGAGAGATAGCTTCTCCAAAATGGTAAGGTGGACTTATGGGTTGCCTTCTTAGTACCAGCCTTGTAAGCTCTCACCATGAACTCTTCACTTCTCTCCCTGTTCATAAAGTTCCACAGTTATGTACTTGGTTACAGTATCTTTAGGATTCCTTAGAAGTGATATATGTAAGATACATGAAATAGAAAGAAGATACTACTAGAAGAAATGACCATATCAACTTACTTTTCTCCATAGTTTGATAACCACTTTAGATATGCAGCGCCAAGGTACACATTTACAAAAGGCTTGTAAAGAAGTTTCGAATCTGCTGCCACCTCATATGTTCGGTAACCCAAATCACTGTAACAAAGTGTAAATTCATCTTATTTCAACCAAAAAAATGAAGTAGACAGTTCGCAGTGTTTGGTGATATTCTGCACAATTCCCCAAAATCTCAACAAGGAAAAAAAATGACTACCTCACCAACCAGTCTGCAGTTTTAGGCAAAATCTGCATAATTCCCATAGTGATCTCTTTTGATTTTTTATTGTACCGTGTTGCAAGAAGCTGCCGGTCACTTTCAAGCTCAGCGATAGCGCAAAGCATATCCTGAAAATATGGGAAGGCCACCTCATTGGAGAACTACAGAGAAGGTGTTGATAATTGCTAAAATCAATTGATTCATCCTTAAAGAGATGCAAATTGCCCCAGATATATTCTAAGATGAGAAGACTTCAATTTTGACTAAGCAACCTAGCAATAGTTGCAGGTTCAGACAATGAGATATTCTAGGTGGAGACAAGGCACTTACTTGTTAAAGTAGTCCTTACTTAGACTTCATGAAGCTTGCGTAAAGCATGTAAGGTATAAAATAGCAACATAGCATACACCAAAAACTCTAAGTGGATGAGGAGTATTAGCATTCTAGTTTAAAGAGAAAACAAGGTCACCCACAAGATCAAAATTTACATGAAGTACAAGGCTTTAACAGTTGTAGATGAAATTGAGAAAACAAAATACTTTGAATGTTCCGGTTGTTGATGATTAAAAATGTCTTTAGTAGAAAGACGCTATTAAACGAGACTTTGATGCTATGTTTAGCTGACTGCTGTCTGCCATTTATCATGCACAAAAAAGAACGGGTCTCGACAATTAATCTCATCCGCATTTATTCATTTATCTAACGCTTTGGAAATAGAGAATACTAAAACACTATCTCCCCACCACCCCCCACCACCCATCCCAACTTCATCAACAATACAGTGCCCCTTGTGATGCAAAACAACAGAAAGTTTTAGCAAACAATATTTTGAACATTTCATTATATTCTGAGTCTGGTAGTCACTAATTCTCTATAACATGTAGTAGTAGACATTAAAGATCTTGGACATCATACCGAATCAATCTGCGATAGGAAATGTCTTCGGACTATAATACCTGCTACTGCCTGTAAAGAAAAATAGAAGGAATAATTCAGAAAATAACTTTTGCAGGTAAACTATTCTGTCAAATGCATAAGCTGAACATAACTTCTGGAAGAGATTCTAAGACATCATTGGTTGGAGAGTTTAATGCATAGAGGATATAGTATTAACATTATATATCCCGCAAACAAGTTATGAGAAACTTGTGGAATAGCAATATAGCAATATTTCCCTCTAGTTATCTTTTGTCCAGCAAATTAAGGAAATTGAGTACAAAATTCATTGACTCAACATGAATACACAAAAAGAAGAGTCATATTCTATGTGAATGCTTGTGACTGTCCAAACAGCTCAACCTTCATTTCTGTTTGAGTTAGATAAGGCTGACCATCAGGATCACGTGAGAGGTGGACTTTTGATCCCTTAGTTTCACCAGCATTAAGCCATTCGGCTCTAACATCTGGATCGGCCCACATGGCTTCCAGATCATGAGGATCCACACAATCATCCCAGTATTTGAAGCTAACCGAAGCCATTTTTGAAGTTAATTATCTTCACTGCATTCCACACAAGGAAGAAGCATGAAGATCTGCAAATAAGAATGAAAAATACTAGCTAATCATTTGAGGAAGCTGCAAATAACTAAGTGTTTCTGGAGAAACAACCGAAAAATCTTGCCATGCATTTAACAAAAGTCTATAATGCAATGAATTGAAGAATGTAATTAGATGATTGAATGTACGCGTGGAAATAATGAATTGGATTGTTTCTTTCTTTTGCCAAAGTCATCTTTTGGTTACAAATCTTAATGATATGTCTAAGATTATGGAGATTAGATGTAAGATAAAATACAAGGCTTTCTCCAATTCAAGAGTTTGGGTATTGACAAAGGTAACCAGCAATCAGCTCGGGTTCGAGCAGAAGGTTCTTCAGTAGTATGCCCGGTTCACGAGGTTCTACCACTGCAGGGTCCGGTTGCCATTCTCCCATTACTCAAGTCATCCAAGGGACATGACCCCCGCACTGTAAAAAGTTTCCTTTTTATACAACTCATGGTATCTTTCTTCCCTAAGGATGGATAAACTCCTAGCCGGGAGCCGGGCCCTTAAATGGGGCCCTACGTGGCATGAATCTGGATTGTTATTTTCGAAAACCATATGGTTATACCAGCAAAAGAAAAATATCAGCAATCACCAAATAACTAATTGGGCAATCCATCTAAAGATATTTCAAGTTGATAAATGCCTTTTGATCAAATGAGATTGGAAATTGGAAAGAAAAGAAAATGGAAGGGAGATTAATAGAGAAATAAGAGGATCAAGAAACACCCATCAATTAAAGGGTAAAACCCACGTCCATTTTATATAAGAATGACGCATGAGAAAAGAGAATAAATCAAGGAAACGCATGAATGAAATAAGGCAGAGAGGGACATTGAAAATACCAGAGCTTGTTGTTGATTGAGATGCAAACATACAGAGAAACGGAGGCGGCACTTTGCCTCCTTGTCTCCAAATACACAAGGAAAATAGGGTGGGGTGAAGGTTAAATTTGAATATGCTCCCCCTTTTGCTTTTCCTCAAAGAAATGAAAGAGAGGTCGTTAATTTGTTAGTTGGACTCTCAGTCTGAGATTGCAGATTGCAGCTGCTTTGATGTGACACGTACTAAACACGGTCCCACCAATTCTTTCTGGTTCACCGTGCGTTTTTATATATTTTCTTTTCTTTTAATTTCAAAGAAATACTATCTTTAACGCTAATATATATATATATATATATATATATATATATATATATATATATATATACTAGTATCTATAAACTGCGTTGTACGTTAATAATGGTACATGATGGTTTAAATATTCAGTTATACAAAGGAACAACAAAATTTGATTAATAAGAGAAATTTTATATATAATAATACAACAATCATCTAAATGCAGAAAATATTATTACATTAGCATAATACGTGAATTCAAATCTAAAAGGACATCATCAGAACTTACACAAACAATCAATTTAGTCATATTAATTAGATAATTATGCATTATAGTTTAAAGGTATCTAATGTGGTGGTATCTTACCAAAGACTTCTTTATAGACAATATTTTTTTTGTGTATATGCTTTGGTTGCTCTACCATAACCATAACTTTTATTGTCAATATTTATATCCCTCTTGAAAGTGCAACATATAGTTAATCGTGTAAGAAAATATATTGTTATAAATATAGTCTAATAATTAAGATGTTTGTCCTTGTACTTTATTATTATAATAATTACAAAACATAAACATACTAAAAATTATTTTCACACAAATTTAAAAGGATATTCTTTAGTTTCGGAAGACGAAAGTTGAATTCGGGGATAAACACATTCTTAGAAGCACATTGACTAGCATCATAAGTTCTGCATGTATGACGTTATTGCCAAAACTTCTATATACCATATGCTACATAAGTTATTCGCCGGATCTAAGTTTTCAGTAATACGACGGAAATATTTTTCTTCAAAATCAACCTATATGCAATGGAAGATCAATTTTAATTCAGTCTATTATATATATGGTGGCACTAACATGCGTAAGAAATAATGCACTTGACAACAAACTTGTATGGTAGAAGGCCATTTGGTATAAAAGTATTTAAGTATTCTTCTTGGTAGTAATTATTGATATCAAATTCTACCGAGTCAAAACTAAAAAATATTTTATTTTTACCATAAAACTTAGCAGTCAGTCTTTTATTTAGTTGATCAACATATTCATTTCTGCTAGCTAAGATAGCTCTTTAATTTTTATCATGTAATTTATACAAATTGCATTTTAATTTAATAATAGATATATTTTCCTCATTAAATGCAGTACTATTACCATTGGGATTGATAACCAAGTGTTCTGGGGAACCAAATCATCTTTTATTGGATGTTCTTCTTCGTTTCTTACACGAAGCAAGAAGTCACTGAATGTTGGATCTGTTCTAACTTTTATATTTCCTATTATTTGAATCTTTTTCATTTGAGGTCATAAGTATAATTTTGGCAAGCTAGCTTTTACAGTCTCTGCTTTCATCGATTTTGGAACTACTGATAGTATCACCTCCCAAACTATTACTTTTTCAGCAAATGGTTCATTGATATCCAATAAATCTCTAAAACTCTGGGCAATTGTTTCGATCATTTGACGCGTAGCCATACGCGCTTCATCCCATATTGTCAATTTTGATTTTCTTATAAATTTAGCACTATTGCTATACTTTGATATATTTATGATGGTTATTTCAGTTGTTTGAATAGGTATATCAAATCTAAAGTGAGCTGTCTCATAATAAAATCGTTGTTGGTATACTACTTGTTATTATTGCTAACTGATCACGCCCAACTATGCATTATAAAAAGGACTAAGCGGTCGTTGCAAATATAATCTGGTTAACAAGTCCGGAGTCGAATCCTACAGGGAATTAACCTACTAAGCACAACTACTAGACTCGCATAAATTCACGCAATCAATCTTCAGAAATACTAAATAACAAATTGGATGTTTACTAACTAAAGATCAAGTAATAAAAATGCAGTAATTAATAACTAACGTCGAACAGGTTGTAGACAAGATTTGGAATGATTTAAGGTTATGATTTCCCCTATTGTCGGAATCCTTTCTGCCACGTATCCTATAAATTTGCCTAAATTTTCTCTACTGATCATGAGCATTTTGAGTGTCGTAATTTTCTTCCGAGTAACTACCACAATTTACTAGACATATTCTTCCGAACTACGCTAGCTGGCACTAAGTCACGGCTCACTCAGATCGCACCAAGGTTTCGTTATTCCTAATCCCACCTTTAAGCCCTCAGTATTGATCCCTCACATACGTTAGGAGTGATGTTGTTCAACAACTACCTAAATATGCATTTTCTTCCGAGCAATACACACTAAATAGGCACAGTCGATTGAGAGCTCTTCAATCAACCACAATATAAACGTAGTTGAACAAATAGAGAAAAAGCTACGGCGGCTCTATATTAAACGTAATAGGAAAATCATCCTCCAATAGGTTCCATCAAAACCCTAGATTAGAAGTTTAGCTACTCATATTCATAGTAACAAATCCCCAAGTATTTTGCATAAATAAATTACAAAGAAAAGATGAAAGAATGTAGAACTCGATGATTCTTTCCCCCAAAAGTTGTTCCACGAGCTATTCTTGCCTCAGGTTGCAACAAACTGCCTCAAAAGTGGTGTTTAATGACTATTTTTATGTGTAGAAAAAGACCTAAATGACATAGTCCAAGTCCAAGTCCAATAAGGAGACGAAATAGGCTTTTAAAATCCGTATCAGGCTTGCTACGGACCTCGCCTCGTGAGGCAAAATGCGAGTTTCACCTCGCCTTAGACTGTGCGGCGCAAGCCCTGCCGCGTGCTTCAATCTCGCCATAACCCTTGTGTCGCGCGCTTCTATGCGAGCTAAAGAGCTCGCCTCGCCTGTTGCTTCATTTTTCCTCTGCTTAATTCTTTCTTTTTTCTTTCCTATTGTTTTCGAGCATGATTTACACTTTAAATATTCACGTTGCTCCAATTTCATCTCCAATGTACCTACACATAAAATAAACTCAATTAAGCGCAAATATAATTTAGTTTAGCATTAAAGCACCTAAAATGTAAGGTAAGTAATATACTAAAAATATGAAATTATAGCCAAACATCACTACCCCACACTTAAACGTTGCTCGTCCTCGAGCAATCAAACTACACTTTATAGAAACGGCCTTATTAAGCAATTCTCTTAACTCGTCACACCAAGAATCTTTAAAATATACTAAGCACAAAGGTGTAACATCTTCACCTTAAGATTTGACTCACAAATACCATGCATTATCCACAACTCACTCACTTACTCTAACATAGAGGTCAATGACATTACCTTTCTGTCATAAATCACGTGCTCTCATACAACAAAAGAGATTAGTTCCACACACAATAAATTTTAAGAAAGTAGGAACTCAAGATAGGAAGAATTTACTCGCTCTCAGAAATAACATTCATATGCCACAAAAGATGCACCATAGGCTTTCCCGTAGTGTAATACTCTACTAATCGAGCTCATTCAGTCTAGGATCAAGTAGGACTTTAATTGGTTGTAATGAAGGCTGCAGGTCGAGTAAGATACATTTAGATATAAGAGTGACTATACCTCCCTAAGCACTTTAATACATATACTTTAACACTTAATCCCATACTTATGTCAAACCAAAACTCCACCTTCATATCAATGTATATTACCTCATACTTCTTTAAGCACAATTACATCACTAGCCACCACCATCAAGAAATATTTTTCATACAATACACCTATATTTTTTTATTTTTTTTATTTTTTTTTCTTCAATCCAAGTGGCTTTTATTTATATATTGTTATTTTTTTCAAAACGGTACACCTTTCTCCTTATTTCATTTGTTCCATTCAAAAGCCGAACCACCACCCCCACAGTTTAACTTTTACATAATTCATAACAATTCAAGTGCTCATGAGAATCGACAAGGTTCAAATAGACGGTTAATTCAAACAAAGGGGTAAGGCTTGTAATGTGGTTACCAAAGAAACAGGATTATAGGCTCAAAGAGGTTAACTACGTTACATAACATTTAGGCGGGTAAACTATATATATCTGGCTCAACAAAGAAATGCCTATATCACTTCCCAGACTGAACAAGACTACTATTTCGCTTTGCAAATACACGGGGTAAGTTCTAGACATCAACTGCAATGCACATAATACACACAAACCTCACACACACATGGCACATAACTCACTCAGGATTGGTTTTTCACGACACTCTAGTCAAAGCAGTTAAGCAAATTTAAGAATATACGATTTAAGGTACTTATACTAGAGTCCTAAGTGTCACAACCAGAGTACTCACTATTCTCAAGGCATAGCAAAGTCGAGAGATATTGCTTCAATTCAATTTATAGCACAGTGGTGTCTATTCCTAAAAATTAAAACTAACTACACCCGGTTCAACCAAAATACTTGAAAAAGAACCACGACACAAAAAAAAAATAAAGGGGGAATTACTACACTACCTACAAAGAAAATCTTTTTTTTTCTTTAGACTTAATTCCCTCAAGAAAACTGTCTAGGAGATCCATCGTCGGGAAGAGTCCCATTTTCTACTCTCTTTTTTTTCAAAAGCTAAGACGACACTAACTAAAATAAAACAAGACTAATATTTACAAGTTCAATCGAACTTAAGGCTCGCTCAAAAGTTTTGGCTCTTGCAAATGAGTCACCTATACTACATTCGTCTCATTCATGCCCAAGTAATGTTTCAACCTGTGACCATTGACTCTAAACTTGTGAGATCCATCTTCTGATGCAATCTCCACAGCTCCGGTGGGATGAATCTCTAGCACACGGAATGGTCCTGACCATCTTGACTTCAATTTGCACGGAAACAACCTCAATCTCGAATTGAATAATAATACCACATCTCCCGGTTTAAAATTTCGCTCAAGAATGTTTTTGTCATGCATAGTTTCATTCTTTCCTTATATAATCTTGTACTCTCAAAAGCATAGTAACGGAACTCGTCAAGTTCATGCAGCTCTGTGACTCTACTAGTTCCAGCGGCCTCCAAGTCCAGATTTAATTGTCATAACGCCCAGAGGGCTCTATGCTCTAAGTCGACCGGTAAGTGACATGCCTTTCCAAACACTAATTTATACGATGACATACCAATCGGAGTTTTGAATGTAGTGCGGTAAGCCCATAGCACATCATCTAATTTTCTCGCCCAATTAGTCCGAGTAGCATTTACAGTTTTGGTCAAAATACTCTTGATTTCTCTATTTGACACCTCCACTTGCCTACGTGTTTGTGGAAGATACGAAGTAGCAACTTTATGGCGAACGCCATATTTCTCCAATAACTTTGCAAAGGCTTGGTTGCAGAAGTGGGTGCCTCCATCACTGATGATCGCTCTTGGAGTACCAAATCGGGTGAAGATATTTTTTCTCAGGAAACCAATAACTGCATTTGCATCATTTGTTGGAAGTGCCACGGCTTCTACCCATTTCGAGACATAGTCCACCACTACAAGTATGTACTTGTTATTAAATGAGTTGACAAATGGTTCCATAAAATCGATTCCCCATACATCGAATACTTCCACCTCTTGAATTTGGTTCATGGGCATCTCATGTCGACGGAAAATATTCCCCGTCCGTTGACACTCATAACAACTTTTCACCCAGAAGTGTGCATCTTTAAACTACGTCGGTCAATAAAAACCTGACTCCAACACTTTAGCAGTTGTCCTTACTCCTTTAAAATGACCTCCATACGGTGAATCATGGCATGCCTGCAAAACAAAAGATTGGTCTATCTCGGGAATGCATCTCCGGATCATGTTATCAAGACAAATCCTAAACAAATATGGTTTATCCCAGAAATACATGCGACAATCACGAAAAACAAAAAATTCTTTTGCACAGAAGACAAGTCATAGGGAACAATATCGCTTGCCAGGTAATTTGTAATATCCGCATACCATGGCGTAGCCTCAAGGCTCGTGGCTAAAAGTTGTTCATCTGGGAAAGTATCCATGATCTCTTCCACCTCAATCTTCTTTTTCGCTCCTTCAAGCTTGGACAAATGATCAGCAACTTGGTTTCCTGTTCCCTTTCGATCACGAATTTCCAAGTCGAACTCTTGTAGCAGTAGCACCTATCGAATTAGGCATGGCTTTGACTCCTTTTTCTCAATTAGGTACCTGAGGGCAGCATGGTCAGTATAAACAATTACCTTCGAGCCTATCGGGTATGACCTGAATTTATCAAATGCGAACACCACAGCTAGCATCTCTTTCTCTGTCACTATGTAATTCAGTTGGGAGCCGCTCAAGGTTCTACTTGCATAGTAGATCGGATGCATGACTTTATCTTTTCGCTGCCCAAGGATTGCTCCCACAGCATAGTCGTTTGCATCACACATCAACTCGAAAGGTTGCCCCTAATCGAGGCCACTATGATTGGTGCAGTCACCAGTTTCTTCTTCAACTCCTTAAACGCTATCCTCCAGTCATCATAAAACACAAACGGGTGATCTTTTTCAAGCAGTTTACACAAGGGGTTAGCAATTTTGGAGAAATCTTTTATAAACCGTCTGTAGAGACCGGCGTGGCCAAGGAAACTTCTTATTGCTTTGACAGAAGTGGGTGGTGGTAACTTTTCTATCACATCAACCTTTGCATGATCCACCTCAATGTCCTTACTTGACACTAGGTTCCCCAAGACTATCCCTTCTTGATCCATGAAATGGCACTTTTCCCATTTAAGCACCAGATTAGTCTCCGCACATCTTTTCAGCACTCTTTTCAGATTCTTAAGGCAGTCATCAAATGAGTCTCCCACCACTGAGAAATCATTCATGAAGACTTCCATTATGTCTTCTACCATATCAGTGAAGATGGATATCATGCACCTTTGGAATATGGCGGGTGTGTTGCATAGGCCGAACGACATTCTCCGGAAAGGGTAGACGCCATATGAACAGGTGAATGACGTTTTCTCTCTATCTTCCGGGGCAATAGATATCTGATTGTATCCCGAGTATCCATCTAGAAAGCAGAAGTGGGACCTCCAAGCCAATCTATCTAAACAGCTGATCAATGAACGGTAGGGGAAAATGGTCTTTTCAGGTGGCCTTGTTCAATCTTCTGTAGTCCATACAAATTCGCCATCCCGTGACTATTCTTGTTGAGATCAGTTCGTTGTTCTCATTTTGCACTACAGTCATTCCACCTTTCTTTGGCACACATTGAACTGGGCTAACCCAATTAATGTCGGAGATGGGGAAAATGATTCCAGCATCTAACCACTTTATCACCTCCTTTTTCACGACTTATTTCACGTTGGGGTTTAGCCTTATTTGATGTTCTCTGGAAGGTTTTTGCCCATCTTCCAGTAAAATCTAATGCATAAAAAAGGCCGGGTTGATACCCTTAGTTTCTGCAATGGTCTAACCAATTGCAGTTTTACACTCTATTAATACCTGCAAAAGTTGTTCTGCCTGCACATCTAACAAACCAGATGAGATAATAACGGGTAAAGTTGAGTTAGGTACCAAGAAAGCATACCTGAGGTCAGGTGGTAGCGGTTTCAGTTCCAACTGTGGTGGCTCTTTAATCGATGGCTTAGCTGGAGGAGTCTTTCTTTCTTCTAAGTGCAAAGACTCAAATTCTAGCTCTCTTTTCCAAAACCCTTGGCCTTCAAGAGCCAGCACCCACTCCGCCAAGTTCTCTCAATTTACTTCTTCTAAGTTCATGAGACAAGCTGCCAAGGGGTCTTTAGTGTTCAGAGCCTCATCTTCCTCCTCCAAGATTACATCCACAGCTTCTATCAGAGAGCAGTTAGCAAATTCACTTGGTCGTCGCATAGACTTCTGCACATTAAACGTTATCTCTTCATCGTTCAGTCTCATTTTTAGCTCTCCAGTTTCACAATCAATTAGAGCTCTCCTGGTGGCCAAGAATGGTCTTCCCAAAATTATGGGAATCTCCTCGTCAACCCGGCAGTCTAGAATGACAAAATCTGCTGGAAACACAAATTTTCCAACCTGCACTAGTACATCATCAAGGATACCTGATGGCCTCTTCACTGTCCGGTTGGCTAACTCTAGTAACATGGATGTGGGTATTGCTCTTTCAATGCCTAACCTTTTATAGATAGCCAAGGGCATCAAGTTTATGCTTGCCCCTAAACCACACAATGCTTTAGCAAAAGCATAGCTGCCTATTGTACAAGAGATTGTGCAACTCCCTGGGTCTGACAACTTCTCAACTATAGGTCTCGTCACAACAACACTACAAGTCTGGGTTAGTGTAACAGTGGCCAAGTCTTGGAAGTCGAACTTGCGAGATATCAAATCCTTCATCATTTTGGCATACCCAGGCATCTCCCTCAAGGCGTCAATCAGTGGAATGTTTACCTGAATTTGCTTCAATATCTCCATGAATTTCTTATACTGCTCATCCTTCTGATATTTGGCCAATCTCTGTGGGAAGAGTGCTGGAGGTCGCTTCCTTCCTGTGATTTGAGTTTGATCCTGCTCGGGCACTACTTCTACTGTCATTTCCTGCACTACCCCAGTTTCTTTCGCAACCTCCTTTTCTTTGCTTGTGCTCTCTTGTGCATGTTGTATCATTACCTCAGTTAACCCTGTTGAATCATCTATCTTAATGGGTACTGGCATAAGTGTTTTGGTTGGTCGTCTTTCGTGAGCAATTTCTTGCTCTATATCTAGATCTCTACCATTTTTTAGACTCACCACCATAAGCTGCTTCAGGCCCTTCTCTTTTGGGTTGACATGGGTGTCTGCAGGTAACGTCCATTGGGGACGATTATTCAAAGCCATTGATATCTACCCTAGTTGAATCTCAATGCCTTTGATAGCCGAGTCGTGCGATACTACCTTTTCTTGCATCTGGTGGACCTTTTCTTCCATTTTCCCGCTGGCCCCAATGAGTTGTTCCAGCATCCCTTTAATTTCAAACAACCCATCATTTTGTCGCACTATCTGTTATTGTTGAGGCTGTTGATAAGCTGACTGCTGATTTTGCTGGTTGTATCCATGTTGCCTTTGGTAAGGCACAACTTGACCTTGTGGTCGCATAGCCCCAGGATTGTTGCTATTATTGTATTGTTGTTATGCTGGTCTATATTGTTGATTCTGCTGCCCCTAATTCTGACAACCTTGCATCTGTCCTCCATAGTTGGCCACATAGTTCATATTTTCCTGATAGTTCGGGTTGTCACTTTCAAACTGTACGAGCATACATATGGTTGGTTAATGCATGGTGTACATAAGCCCTCAATAGTCGCATTAACTAGGTGTACGTGCTTCTGGCCTGATTCATTAATCTTTTTGGTGAGGATACTCATTTGCTTCATCAGAGTGGGCATATTCTCGGCTATGGATTTATTTGGGTCCAAAGCTACTGAGTGAATGATATGAGTGACTGTAGAGTCTCTTTTCATCCATCCTGAGTTTAGAGCCATTTTATCAAGTAAGATCTTGCATTCTCTGAATGATTTTCTCAAAAATGCTCCACTTGCTGAAGCATCAACATTGGCTTTCAAGCTGTCTGCCAATCCCATATAGAACATTTGCCCCAATATCTGATCTGGAATGCCATGATGTGGACACTTAACCAGCATACCTTTGAACCTCTCACACGTTTCTTGTAGCGTTTCAGTTGGTTTCTGCCTGAAGCTCAATATCTCATCAACTTGTTTAGCAGTCTTATTGGGTAGGTAGAACTTGTTCAAAAATTGCTTGACCAATTCCTCCCAAGTAGTGATGGAGTTTATGGGAGTGAATTGAGCCAAGTCTGAGCCTCTCCTGTCACTGAGAATGGAAACAACAACAACCTTATTGCTTCTAGTGTTACATTTGGTTGCCTTTGCGTGACACATATCGACAGAAAAATTTTCAGATGCTGCTGAGTATCTTCAATGTAAGATCCTGAGAACAGTCCCTTGTTCTTCAACAAATGTAGCATATTGTTTGTGATTTGAAATGATTCTGCTTGTATATGAGGGACTGCAATTGCGGTTGCCAGATTTTCGGCGGTGGGTTGTGCCCAATCATACAAGGCTGCTTCTGGCACAAGAGGTGCCACACCCTGATTGTTCGGGTCATTCGCATTATTTCTATTGTTTAGGTTTTCTATTAGGTCATCCATGTCTAGTTCGACTCGTTTTGTTGAGTTCTGTTATTGTTTGTCCTTCTTGTTTGCATGATTCACCAGTTTTTGAGGGGTTTCTAGGCATGCTTATGTAACACTGAAGACTACAAACGTTAGAATTTCAATGTATTTAGTTTAAAATGAAGAAAATTGACTACATTAA
This sequence comes from Nicotiana tomentosiformis, assembly GCF_000390325.3. Classification (NCBI taxonomy): domain Eukaryota; kingdom Viridiplantae; phylum Streptophyta; class Magnoliopsida; order Solanales; family Solanaceae; genus Nicotiana; species Nicotiana tomentosiformis. The sequence goes on along the minus strand of NC_090822.1, from coordinate 67,028,418 downwards.
GAATTCTAGCACTTCTTTTAGCTGCAATTAATAACACCGTTAATTCCCCGGCAACGTCGCCAAAATTTGATCACGCCCAACTATGCCTTATAAAAAGGACTAAGTGGTCGTTGCAAATATAATCTGGGTAACAAGTCCGGAGTCGAATCCCACAGGGAATTAACCTACTAAGCACAACTACTAGACTCGTACAAATTCACGCAATCAATCTTCAGAAATACTAAATAACAAATTGGATGTTTACTAACTAAATATCAAGTAATAAAAATACAGTAATTAATAACTAACGACAAACAGGTTGTAGACAAGATTTTGAATGATCTAACGTTATGATTTCCCCTATTGTCGGAATTCTTTCCGCCACGTTTCTTATAAATTTGCCTAAGTTTTCTCTACCGATCACGAGCGCTTTGAGTGTCTTAATTCTCTTCTGAGTAACTACCACAATTTACTAGACATATTCTTCCGAACTACGCTAGCTGGCACTAAGTCACGGTTCACTCAGATCGCACCAAGGTTTCGTTATTCCTAATCCCACCTTTAAGCCCTCAGTATTGATCCCTCACATACGTTAGGAGTGATGTTGTTCAACACCTACCTAAATATGCATTCTCTTCCGAGCAATACACACTAAATAGGCACAGTCGATTGAGAGCTCTTCAATCAACCACAATATAAACGTAGTTGAACAAATAGAGAAAAAGCTACGGCGGCTCTATATTAAACGTAATAGAAAAATCATCCTCCAATAGGTTCCATCAAAACCCTAGATTAGAAGTTTAGCTACTCATATTCATAGTAACAAATCCCCAAGTATTTTGCATAAATAAATTACAAAGAAAAGATGAAAGAATGTAGAACTCGATGATTCTTTCCCCCAAAAGTTGTTCCACGAGCTATTCTTGCCTCAGGTTGCAACAAACTGCCTCAAAAATGGTGTTTAATGACTATTTATATGTGTAGAAAAAGACCTAAATGACATAGTCCAAGTCCAAGTCCAATAAGGAGACGAAATAGGCTTTTAAAATCCGTATCAGGCTTGCTACGGACCTCACCTCGTGAGGCAAAATGCAAGTTTCACCTCGCCTTAGACTGTGCGGCGCAAGCCCTGCCGCGTGCTTCAATCTCGCCATAACCCTTGTGTCGCGCGCTTCTACGCGAGCTAAAGAGCTCGCCTCGCCTGCTGCTTCATTTTCCCTCTTCAGATCGCTTCTACGTGCGCTTCCCGCTAGCTGGCACTAAGTCACGGCTCACTCAGATCGCACTAAGGTTTCGTTATTCCTAATCCCACCTTTAAGCCCTCAGTATTGATTCCTCACATACGTTAGGAGTGATGTTGTTCAACAACTACCTAAATATGCATTCTCTTTCGAGCAATACACACTAAATAGGCACAGTCGATTGAGAGCTCTTCAATCAACCACAATATAAACGTAGTTGAACAAATAGAGAAAAAGCTACGGCGGCTCTATATTAAACGTAATAGGAAAATCATCCTCCAATAGGTTCCATCAAAACCCTAGATTAGAAGTTTAGCTACTCATATTCATAGTAACAAATCCCCAAGTATTTTGCATAAATAAATTACAAAGAAAAGATGAAAGAATGTAGAACTCGATGATTCTTTCCCCCAAAAGTTGTTCCACGAGCTATTCTTGCCTCAGGTTGCAACAAACTGCCTCAAAAGTGGTGTTTAATGACTATTTTTATGTGTAGAAAAAGACCTAAATGACATAGTCCAAGTCCAAGTCCAACAAGGAGACGAAATAGGCTTTTAAAATCCGGATCAGGCTCGCTACGGACCTCGCCTCGCGAGGCAAAATGCTAGCTTCACCTCGCTTAGACTGTGCGGTGCAAGCCCTGCTGCGCGCTTCAATCTCGCCATAACCCTTGCGTCGCGCGCTTCTACGCGAGCTAAAGAGCTCGCCTCGCCCGCTGCTCCCTCTACTCAATTCTTTCTTTCTTCTTTCCTATTGTTTTCGAGCGTGATTTACACTTTAAATATTCACTTTGCTCCAATTTCATCTCCAATGTACCTACACATAAAATAAATTCAATTAAGCGCAAATATAGTATAGTTTAGCATTAAAGCACCTAAAATATAAGGTAAGTAATGTACTAAAAATATGGAATTATAGCCAAACATCACTAACAATATCATGCTTCTTGATTTTACATTTGCAAGTAATGCATGACATAGGAATATTATTTCGATTCCGCCGAAGGCATCTACAAAGGATAATCCCGCTATACGAGAGTCGATATTTTATAATATAGTCTTGAAAGTTTGTTCTTGTTGAGGATTTAGTTTTTATTGTGCTTCATTAGACACTTGTATGGTCTTCTTAATATTATACTAATCTTTTTTACTTTATGATCTAATTTTTTTTAATCTATAACGCTCTTTTTATGGAATAAATATGTACCCTGATTTTTTTTTAACTTGAAAAATAATTTTACTCATATGATGAATTTAAAAATAATTGAATTGGATTCTCTTGCTAAATAATATCTTTTCAAAGATTTGATTATTTGGTCTTAACATAAGAAATAATTTATTTTTTGAATTAATTATTTAGCAAGAGAATCCAATTCAATTATTTTTAGATAATTAATTGAAAGATTTGATTATTTGGTCTTAACATAAGAAATAATTTATTTTCTGTTGATTCAGATTCTTAATATTAGTTCATCTCTTGTTTTGAATATTTAACCATAATTATAATTTTATCCACCACAAATTTTATTTTCAAAGAGTAAAAAGACCGATCTGACATTCCACTTTTAAATCTTTATGTTTGTAAAATCATTAGTGTTATTGACTCTTACCAACATTTTTCTTTCTCTTTCTCACACATTTATATTCTTAAAAAATTTCTTAGTTATTCTTTAATAATTGGGTATATTTTTAATATTACACGAAAAATTAATATTAAAAAAATATTATTTGAGCAGGAAAGCAGTTCAAATATAATATAAAAATATATTATCGTGACAATATTTTTTCTCAATTTCAATGCTTTATGCACTCCATTTAACATTACCTTTTTTTTTGGTATTGGACATTATAGAATTGTAATGTATTACCATTACGGAGGATTCTTATGAAATTGATTTTATTAAACCTTCTCACATATATTTAATAAGAATTCAATAGACATTATTTTATTAATTTTAAAATCTTAAATACTAAACAAATTAACATAGAAGTTACTGTAGTCCAAAAAATAGGTTATTATAATTATGTCCTTTCTATATGAGTTCTTATGTTTAATATTTTAGGATTCTTTTAGTCTATAAATATTGCATTCATACTTTTATAATAATATACATGCTCTCCTTTTTCTAAATGGATTTGGACAATTTAATATGTTATCAAATTAAATCAGTAATACCAAATTTTTAAATAGGATTACATGGCTAAAAATATATCTCTATCCCGAAAGTAATTATACTAATAGAAAATCTAACGTGTTCCTATTAGGTCTACATGCTAACATGTAGTATTATATGTCTATGCCCGAAAGTAATTATACTAATAGGATTCCTAAAGGTAATCATGCAGGATTCCTAACGTGTAATATTATGTCCTAAAACTAATAGGATTACAAGACTAATGTCTAGAAATCCGATTATGTCATTTTATTGTAAGTTATTATGCTTAATATTAAAAAGCTATTTTTGTAAACTAACATTGTATATAAAATTTGATAAATTGTTCCCCTTAGTAAAACCCGTACTTATAATAAAAAAGGACAATGGAACTCATAAGAAGGCATGTCGTACTTGAAGCGATTCATGTTTCAACGTTCTTAGCGCTTGGGTTTAAATTAGGCTTTAGATCTTCAAATGACAAAAATCTGAAAATACCCTAATGTCTTCAACAAAGTTTATGTGTTAGTAAATTGCACTTTATTCCATATTATTGGTATCTAATAATATCATCATTTTTGGTATCTCTATGTTACTGTTAATCGCGCAATTAGTAAATTCACAAGAGATTGGGGATTAAAGTTGTTTGTTGCTGGTTCTTCAACACCGGAAGATGAAGGTTGAAGTACTAAATTTGAATACGTGAGAGCAAGGCATGAGTAATAAAAATCAATTGTTTAGAACCTGTTTAGCTATAGCACATTAAATTATGGAAGCTTAGAGTGATAGAGATTACTATTTTTGTAAAGCTTTCAAATAGGGCTGTTTGATGTAATGATTTAGTTCCATAATTTGGGTATTCATGTTTGTTGTTTAGAATATTGCTTAATTGTTTCTGATTTCTTAATTGAGTGTAAAATTATGTAAAATTCTAAATGGAACGATTAGCATTTGAGGGACACTGTTCTAGAAATATTTGGGCCTGGCACCTAGCCCAGGCGTGATAACCCAATCAGTTCAGAGCTGGTTAGTTTCTGGGCTCTGTGTTTGATTTGGGCTCAATTGCAGGCCCACCACATGCCTGTAGCATTCACGTGTATTTCAGAAGCCTATGACACATTGGGCTTCACTTTTAAGCCTGATCTTTTCACGATGGGACCTGTCGAAGGTCTTTTTATAATTACCCAATTAAGTTCGGCCTTTTATACTCCCTTTTAACTGTCAAACTACTTTAGATAAGCAGTTTACGGCCCCTTTGTTTCTTTACATAATCTAATTGAAAGCTCTTTATCATTATCAGAATTGTTACGAACAAAGCTCAACTGTTAAATTTGTATACATACTCCACAATTACATATCCATACACTCATGGAGGCCTCACAACAATCCCAAATATAGCAGAAGCAACAAATCAACATGCTAATATGCTTTTAGGCACGCATTTTTATAATATGTTATCGTAATTGTATATATGTTCACGTGACATAATTATGATCCTCAAAATTAAACCCAAGGTATGCGTTCGCGCAACTTTGGGCAAATCAATCTTCTTAATAATAAAAGTGTTATTAATTATGTACACGTACGCGTGAATTTCAACATACCAAACAAAACAAATACACACACGTGTGGTTCGTTTCAAGATAATTCCATAATTATAACAACAAAGTAGTAAAAGACAAAATACACATAGGTCTTTAAAATACGTAATAATCAGATGATTAAGCGAAGTATGATTGCAAAACGACCGTGCTAAAACCACAGAATCCGGAAGTACTTAACACCTTCTCCCGGGTTAACATAATTCCTTACTCGGTCTTCTGTGCTTCGCAGACTTAAATAGAGTCAAACTTCCTTAAATTGGGATTAAAAATAAATCGGTGACTTGTGACACAATATTTCAAGTGACGACTCTTAAAACTAAAATAAATAATTCCTTTTCAATAATGTCATTCAAAGTGGAAAAATTTCTTTCCCCGAAAAAGGAGGTGTGACTGATGACTTTTCTTAATCAAATTATCTGTTCTTGATATTGCCAATCATATAAATATTTTATGGAGATCTAACCTATGTTGATACACTTTCAGATTTTAGGACAAGTTAAAAAATTACAGTTCCTCCATGATGTCATTACAATTGCAAGTGGGAGGGATAATACATTTCTCTTGACCATCGACACGCTATTTAGCCATCTGTGTCTTGCATCAAAATTCCATAATTATTTTGCTTTAGCAATAGTATTTAGCTGAGGCTCGGACAAAGTCCTTCCACCCTCATCGTGTTTGGTCTTTCTTCGCTAAAAACTAATTTACTTTTTATAATTTAATTTTATAATATATAATTTAAAATAAGTTTATTGAAATTTCATACTGGCCAAGATTGATTAACTATTTGTGCTTAATCTGCGCATAAAAATATTAAATGAACATAATCATTTGATTTCTAGCAAAAAAAATGTGTGACTTATAACTTCTAGTCTTTTGAGTAATTAAAGAAAACATTAAAGAGAGAGAGTTCCATGGTGTGCAACGCTACGTATCCCCACACTTGTATTCGCGCCATTGTGTAACGTCCATGTATTCGTTCTTTAAACTATACATATAGTGATGTCAATAAGGATTTGATATTAACTTTTAATTTGTCAACTACGTATGAATTCTATAGATCAAAATATCATCTCCTCTCATAAATAAGTTTTTCTTAAAATAATGCTATAAGAAATTATTAACGAGGAAATATTAGAAAAATAAATAGGAAAAAGAAAAAGAAAATGTAAAGAAAAGAGGAATGGCCAAGTTTCAAGTTTGCTGCAGATGGGTGAATACTTTATTTGTTTTTTGTTTCCTTTTTCTTTTCTATTATTTCATATATCTTCTTCTTTTTAAAATATTGAGAAACTTTCAAAATATTTAGAAAATTAAACTCAATTATGCATATATCAAAATTTACTACTATTATTTTCTATAATCGCGCGAAGTGCAGACAAATTCACTAGTAAAATGAATAAATAGAATGGTATAAACGTTATTGTTTGACCAAAAATATAGATCTTGGTTCAACCAATTAGATTTTAATTAAAAAAAAGGGTCAATCTTAGCAAATAATAATATCTTCAAGACCATGTTATCGGTTTTATGATAAATAACGTGTATATCTGACTGAATGGTAATGAATGTGAGAAATAATAATAAAGTTCAATGATCCAAAAAGATAGAAAATAACATTAAATAGCAATGAATGATATTTAAGTAAATAAAACGTGTGAGTCACCCGAAAAAGGGTGAGATCTGCGGATATCCTTTCTAACAATGATGAATGATTGATGAGCCTTTGAACACTCGGGTTATTTTTGGATCCACTGGAAAGAATAGACAAGAATCTTAGTAAAAAAATTATTTTTGTATGCTTGTAATAGGACCCGATTCTCTCGATAAAGTCAAAGTGCTTTTTACAAATGAATATCTCATGTCCATATCATTATGTCTCTTTCTATTTATAGGGAATATATTCCTAGAAACCCTAATAGTACAGGTGCAGAGAATATCTACTAAAATATTCTCTTTTGTATCTTATCTTAAAACTAGCCGTTATAACTCTGTCTAAGATGCTCGACCTCGACCTTGAACTACGATGACTTCACGATCTTGATCTTTGCTGACTCCTCGACCGCACCCTTCATCTCTTTGAGGCTACTTCGACATGAGGTAGATCTTTATGGAGACCTTACTGATAGCACGTGGAAGCCGATGAAGGCTATCATGGTGATGACGTGGCTTGCCTATATCAAAGATATTTTTTGGCCTATATAGTTAGTCCCTCCGCTTATCGAGGTCATCCTCGCGGGCGAGGTCGATCAGTGGATAGTGTCGTTTGTGGTCGAGCTTATCGAGCTGGCTATACAGGTCGTGGTCGTCGTAACGATCAGGCAACGTGGCTTTCTGAGGACCGCACATTTTAAATTATTTGAATTTTCCAGGAAGTCTGTTGGAGCCATCTGGTCCAAGAGAAAGAGTGATATTATGACATCATGCGTCATGGTGATGACGTTTCCTGACAGAAATGTCGCATTGCGTCGATTCACATGTGACCCTTGATTGGCTCTGCAGTTTTGATCTTCGTGCTAATCATGGCCTGTCGTTTCGATTCTGGTGCCCCAAAGTCTTATAAATAGGGGTGATTTGTTGATTTTGAAACTTTTCTACACTCTTTCTACTTCATAAGCAAAGCTTTTTCTTTTTCTTCTTCTTTTTCTTCTTCTTCTTCTTCTTCTTCTTCGCAGAACCCTTTTACCTCTCTGTTGTTTTCTTTGCTTCTCTATATCTTTCCACAACAATATTGTACTTGCCATCAGATATCCACATGGAATATCATTCTATCCCTCTAGATATTGTTTTTCCTTACCGGGGGGAGACGGCAGAGCTGCCGTTGAGGAGGAAATCCTTCCTACTGTAGAGGAGATCGTACCTCGATACCCCGATGCTAAACCTGTTTTTCATAAGGCTCCAAAAGTGGTGACAGAGAGGTTTAAATCTACGATGACGGTTGAGCGATTAATTGAATTCAAGGCTAGGCTCAGCCTACCTGTTCATGTGGATTTGGTCCCTACGGGCGACGACGAAGTGCAAGTTCATCGTCCCAGCTTCTGCGCCCTTTACAAATATCCGTTCATCATTGACTATTCGTTCCCTTTGCCGCCGTTGATAGAAGAGTTATGTCGCTACTACAACGTGTGCCCGATGTAACTCGCCCCTTATATCTTTAAGGTGGTCATGATGGTGATAAAATTCACTGAATTGGCCGACGTTGACATAACAATGCGCCACCTGATCCATCTCTTCGCCCCTCATTTCTACAGAGGGACATTGCTGAACCTTCGCCACCGCAGGGGGAAATGTTTGGTGGTGAGGATAGATGCCAAGGCTAGTCGGCATTTCTGGCTCGTAAGTGCTCGTATCTTTTTATATATCTTTTTTTGTTTTCAATGTTTTCCTTACTGTGGGTTGGTGAATCGACTTTTACCTTTTGGCAGGTACTGCTCGACCTCTCCAGATGGTGACCCACATTGTCGATTGGGTCAGGCAGATTCTTCCCCATATGACGGGGATACATGATTGGTCGAGTTTTTCTCAAAGATTCAGGTCATCTCTTCCCTCGGCAGGAAACATATTCTCTACTGTCGACGCCATGGTTTCTTCGCCTATGTCTGTTGCCTTTGCTGATTTCTTCCTTTCTCGTTTTCCTTTAGCTTTGGTCAGGGGGTCTACGAGGAGGTCGAGAACTCCTACGCCCTCGTTCCGAAAGAGGAGGTCCTCTACGCCTTCAATATCTGTCCCTACCTCGGCTACGACCGCTCCTGCCTTCGTTCCAATTCCACCCGTCGCCACTTCCGCCTCCATTTCTGCTCCGGCCGTTGAGACTTCTGCCCCTCCTCTATATTCACTCATTGAAGAGGACGATGAGAATTTGCCCAGCGATAGAGATCTTCAACCTCAAAAGAGAAGGTCTGTGGATGTGGGTGACAAAGTCACTCTGGCCGTTGGCTCGGCGACGGAAGGGGACTTTTTATTGCGTGAGACAACGACGATTTTTGTGAGTGATAATGTTTAACCGAGTCTCGAGGCTCCGAGGTAGGTGGAGATGATGTAGGTGTGTCTCTTCATTCCGAGGGGATGGAGAGCAAAGGGGCAGCTGTTGGCGGCCTTGACCTTTTGTGGCGAGAGGAGGCTTCAACCTCTCGGACATGCTCATATACTTCTTTTGCCTGCCAACGATAGGGGCAAAGGTATTACTGGAGAGGGCGACGAGTCAGGTTCTGATGTCAATGTAGACGACCTGAGAATGATTTAAGTGGGGCTTACCTTGCTCGAGGTAAGGTTAGAGCGGGGTTCGAGGACTATCACGATCCCTATGGATAGGTTAGGTTAGTGACTCATGTAAGTTGTGGATCGAAAGGAGACTAAAACATTAGCTAAGAAGTCCCCACAGACGGTGCCAAATCGTTTGACCAAAAATATATATCTTGGTTCAACTAATTAGATTTTAAAAAAGAAGGATCAATCTTAGCCAATAATAATATCCTCAAGACAAGGTTATCGGTTTTATGACAAATAACATGTATATTTTACCGAATGGTAATGAATGTGAATAATAATATCAGAGTTCAATGATCCAAAAAGATAGAAGATAACATTAAATAGCAATAAATGACAATGAATGACATTTAAGTAAATAAAAAAATATGTGAGTCACCCGAAAAAGGGTGAGATCTGCGGATATCCTTTCTGACAATGATGAATGATTGATGAGCCTTTGAACACTCAGGTTGTTTTTGGATCCAGTGGAAAGAATAGACAAGAAGTTTAGTAAAAAAGTTGTTTTTGTATGCTTGTAACAGGACCAGATTCTCTCTATAAAGTCAAAGTGCTTTTTACAAATGAATATCTCATGTCCATATCATTGTGTCTCTTTCTATTTATAGGGAACATGTTCCTAGAAACCCTAATAGTACAGGTGCAGAGAATATCCACTAGAATATTCTCTTTTGTGTCTTATTTTAAAACTAGCCGTAATAACTCTGTTTAAGAATGCTCGACTTCGACCTAGTACTACGATTACTTCACGACCTTGATCTTTGCTGACTCTTCGACCGCACCCTTCATCACTTCGAGATTAATTCGACCTGGGACAGATCTTTGTGGAGACCTTATTGATAGCACGTGACAACTGATGGAGGCTATCATGGTGCTGACATGGCTTGTCTATATCGAAGATATGTTTTGGCCCATACAATTACTAGGGGGTGTTTGAATTGGCTTTTAAGCTGACTTTTAAAGCCAATTCAAACGGGCTCTGGGTGACATGAAATAGGTAGCTTGCGAGACATAACGTGAAAAAGAAGGGAAAATGGTGGCACAAGTAGAATCAGAATGGGGTTCATATCATTGTCATAGGAGAAACGTCAGCACATGTTGGTGATATACCTAACACGCACTTGTTGGCGGGCCATTTAATTGGCGGGGAGTTGTCCGGAGAAATTAAAAAATAGCCAGATTTACAAGTGGTAATTGAAAATAGCCACAGTTTCAAAAGTAATCGAAATTTAGCCACTTTTCAAGTAAAGATAAATCTGAACGAAAATACTGTTCAAAATCCGAAAAATATTCCAGCATAATATACTGGAGTTCCAGTATAATATATTGGAACCCCGTATATTATTATGCTGGAACTCCAACATATTATACTATAGTTCCAGTATAATATAACGGTCCAACATAATATGCTCTAAGTTCATACACAAGTGCTCCAATCTCTAGTATATTATGATGAAACTTTCCGCGTGTTGGAGTTCCAACATAATATGCCTGAAGTTCATACACAAGTGCGTCAATCTCTAGTATATTATATTGGACCGGTCCGTGTTGCAATAAAATAGTGATTATTTTTCAATAACTTTGCAAACGCTTCCTATTTTTTAATTATTAGTCCGAAAGCTGACTAGCCCGTGCTATTTTTATGGAGCTGTTACCTCATTAGTCTAGCGGGACTTCTACACCGTCATAATCAGAGGTAGACCCAGGATTTGAGGACGACGGGGGCACCACTGTGTGCTAATCACTAGCGATAAAATTCGGCGTGCAACTCTTTGAAAACTTAATGATTATAATGACTTATCATCCAAGTATAAACAAAAAAAGTTCTAAAGAAAAGAAAGTACCGAACAAAAAGAGATTTCTTCGCAAAATGAGTGCTATGGGAAGGAAAAGTGTTTGATTAAGCATGTTTCGCTCTTTAAATTTTTTATTTTTTTTAAAATTAAAATAAAATAAAGGGTCAGTGATCAAAAGGGCGTTCAAAATTTAAAAAAATTAAGATTAAGGGTATGTTAATAGTAAAAAAATTAAAGAAGAGTCTTAAACTCTTAAATTCCACTGCCGAGTCGGAGTCAAAGTGATTGATGAAGAAGGTTGTGGCATAAGGATTTGTATTTTTCTATTTGTGGAGTAATAAATTATAATTTGATGCTTTTTACTTTAATTTTAAGGGATGAATTTGGATTTTTTTTAATTAAGTTGATTGTTATGTATTATAAAGTTAGAACTAAACTATAATTGAATTAAAAGAAAAAGAATAAGGAAAAAAATAAAATAATTTGTTATTAAGTATAAATAAAGTATGTTGTATTTGATTAACTAATAAAGTTGAAGATGGATTCGAACCCGGATCATCTAGTAAACTAGGGAATTGAAGCGCCCAACATAACCACTTCCTCCGTCTGCCTTTTTGTGTCTGGGGGCACAAATAAAATATTTAAGGGGTCCTATATATATATGCACAAATATATATAACATATATATACAAGGGTTTTGCCGAGACTAACGGGGTCCCGTGACCCCTCTACATGTAACGTAGGTCCGCCTCTGGTCATAATTAGAGTCCAACAATGAATTGCAAACGTTAAAAAAGAAAATACTATAGTATTTATTAATTACTCGCCGTCTCCTCTGATGTTGTGCTTTACTGGATTTTGTAAATATCGCTACCTTTTGGCCTGATTATAAAGTACAGTTTGGGGGGGGGGGGGGACCAGAAAGGACAAAGAAAAACATAGACGTAGATAAAATGCAGGAGAGCCCATGTGTAGAAGACAACAAAAATCATTTGTTCGTTGGACTTGTATTTCTTTAAAAAGTAAGTATGTGGTGGCACTTGGCAGGTCAGGTACTCTCTTAAGAATCGTTTTTCGACTTTGCTGCTCCTTCCTTTGTCTGTCTCTAAAGGCGACTATATCTCTCTTCCTTTCTAGGGTTTAGAAAAGAGTTGGCAGAGAGTTGTAGTGGTGGTGGAGGATCTAGTCCGGAACCAAAATAATGCATTTTTTGACTCAAGACACAAAAAAAAGTAAAAAAAATAGTTATTGACCAGAATACATATAGCGCCCTTTAAAAGGGCGTTATACTTGAATTTGAAAAGACGGAAAAGTATAGCGTCGTTTATTAAGGCGCTATACATATTTTGTGGGCCCACCAATAATTATTCTGCGCTTAACTGACATAACAATAATTCAAATGGGTATAGCGCCCTTATTTAAGGTGCTATACCTCAAAAAATTCGACCTCCGGATTGGGCATTGCCTTATTTAAAGACGTTAAGGATTTTGCAAAAATCCATTTAGAAAAATTCTCAAGTCTTGTTAAATTTTTCTTCGTTAAGTTATTTTGTATTTTGTCATAATTTCTGAAGAGCGAAGAATCAGGGTTTCATTATATTGGGGGGTGAGATTGTAGTGGCGAATAACTCAGTAAGCTATAGTGTATCTCCACGGTGTCATGTTAAGTTGCCACTTACAATGGAGTATGATAGATTGGTATCGTTATTATGTAAAAAAATGAGTGTGAGCAAACGTTCGGTGAACCTTAAAGTAACCGAAAGATATCCGTATTCCGTCACTCCGCAATGGGTTTCTTGTTATGCTGAGTTTAACATCGAGGATGATGAAACTCTGAGTGATTTTTGAGGACTTCGGATGAATACCGGGAATTTATTTTGATAAAAATGTTGGAAATGTATGTGAAGGCTGAAAACGTTCGCAATAATGAGGTTCCGCAAAGCAGGGATATCCCTCAGTCATCGGGTGGTTATTTTGGAGCAGTTTTAGCCGAACAAGTTTCGGTTTAAAGAGTTTGGCCTAATCTAAACTTATCTCCACCGGCGAATGAGGAGCGAGGAAATAGTTTCTCTCCTACTTTACATCATCCATAAGACGAGTGGTAAACTTTAATTTTTCTTTGTGTTATAATTTGTCTTGAATAACTTCCTACGAGGTATTATGACTTGTGTGAATTATCGGTTTTGGTTTTAAGGTATTTCAGAGTTAACTTGGAAGAATGAATTTCATGTTGGAAGCTTAAGTTGAAATAGTTGACCGGATATTGACTTATGTGTAAATGACCTCAGAATAGAGTTTTGATAATTTCAATAGCTCCGTCTGGTATTTTGGACTTAGGAGCGTGCCGAAAAATTATTTGGAGGTCGGTAGAGGAATTAGGCTTGAAATGACGAAAGTTGAAATTTTGGGAAGTTTGACCGGGGAGTTGACTTTTCGATATCGGAGTCGGAATTCAGTTCTGAAAATTTTGATAGATCCATTATATCATTTATGACTTGTGTGCAAAATTTGAGGTCAATCGGAATTGATTTGATATATTTCGGCGCAAAATATAGATGTTAGAAGATTTGAAAACTCATAATTCGATTTGATGCGCGATTCATAATTTCAGCGTTGTTTGGCATGGTTTGAAGTCTCAACTAAGTTTGTATTGTGTTTTGGGTCATGTTGGTATATTTGGTTAAGGTTCCGAGAGCCTCGGGTGGATTTCAGAGGGTTAACAGAATGGATTTCGGACAAAAAGAGCTACTGGAAATATTTCTGCTGCAGAAGCTGTTTTTGGACAGCAACGGGTGCAATCGCAGAGCTGACTTTGGAAGCTTATATCTCGAAATCTATAAGGAATCTAAATATTATCAAAACATTAAAGTTGTAGACCTTTGATTATAGTTTCTATAAAGTTATACCATTCATCATTTGGACATTCGTACAGTAAGTTATGGTCGACTGAATGAAGGCTCGTAAAGTAGTTTTACCAGAAATTCTGATGCGTGGAGCCGACTTTGGCAGCTTATATATCGAAATCTATAAGGAATCTGAAAATTATCAAAACATAGAAGTTGTAGATATTTGATTCTAGTTTCTAGAAAGTTAAACCATTCATCATTTGAATAATTTGTACAGAAAGTTATGGTCGACTGAATGAAGGCTGGTAGCGGTTTATATTTTTCTCGAAAATCAGGCAAAGTCGCATTTCACACATGCGACTTGTGCGGGCAGAATACTTACAAAAGAAAGTTAGCTATTTTTACTCATTTTTGAGTTTTGAGTCTCGGATTTGGGTGATTCCAAAGGGATTTTTCACGACTTCAACTTGGGTAAGTGTCCTATATCCAAAAGTGATTATATTTCATAAATCCATGGTTATATTCATCATTTGTTTTGGATTTAAATGGAAGAAATCAAGATTTTTGCAAAACTTTTCAAGAATGAAAATTTTAGATTTGGAGGTCGAGTTGCAATCGGAATTTGATAAAATTGGTATGGGTGGACTAGTAATTGAATGGGTTATCGGATTTTGTGAGTTTTGTCAGATTCCGAGATGTGTCTCCCCCTCCCCCCGGACGATTTTTGAGTTAAATTTTGGATTTTTATGGAAAATTTGTATTTTCTTATGGAATTAATTCCAATAAATTTTATTGAGTGAATCGAATTATTTGTGGCTAGATTCGAGGCGTTTGGAGGCCAATTTCACGAGGCAAAGGCTTAGCGGAATAAGAATTTCACGGTTTGAGGTAAGTAACCGTTTTAAATCTGGTTCTGAGGGTATGAAACCCCGGATCATTATATCATGCGAGTATGTTGGAGGTGACGCACATGCTAGGTGACGGACGTGTGGGCGTGCACCGTGGGAATTGGGACTTGGTCCATTCCGTGAAACTGGAAAGTGAATAAGCTTGTTGTTAGCTATGTGCCCTTTCTGTGCTATAGAAATTTGACAGTGAATCATACTTAAGCTATGTGCTGGTGCTGTAAAGACTACAGAGGTCGTGCACATGTTGAATTATCTGCTAAATTGTTGTTTTATACTCAATCGCAGTTTTTTTGTTTATTTTATCTCAGTTTCTATTGTTCATTATTGATGCATCATATTATTGTTGTTTGGGCTAATTATCATGACTATTGAGAGAGCCCGAGAGACTAAAGAGATTTATGACTGAGTGAGGCCGAGGGCCTGATTGTGAGATATTATACTATAGCACGTGTGTTGTCCGTGCGGATTCTTATATTATACTATAGCACGTGAGTTGTCCGTGCAACACGTGAGTTGTCCGTGCGGATCTAGATATTTATACTTTGGCACGTGAGTTGTCCGTGTAACACGTGAGTTGTCCGTGCGGATCCTTTTATTATACTATAGTACGTGAGTTGTCCGTGCAACATGTGAGTTATCTGTGCAGATCCAGATATTTATACTATGCCACGTGAGTTGTCTGTGCAGATTGTAGCGTTTGGGCTATAGGAGCCCCTCCAGAGTCTGTACATCCCCCAGTAAGCGCGGGTACCCATTGAGTGTGAGTGTTGAGGGCTGAGAGCCGAGTGGTTGAGCTGTTGTGACGAATTGAGTGACTGTTGCCCTGAGAGGCTATACTTGCTTTTCATTTGTTGTTGCACTTAATTGCTATCTGTCATTGTTGTGAAATTCTCTGAAAGATTGTTTATATCCGGATTACATGAACTTGAACTGTATAAAATTGATTTGACTTAAACTGCTAGATTTGAAAGCATATCTATTCTTTGCTGGAATTACTGAAAGTGAACTATAACTGTATAGCTCGTCACTATCTTCAGTTCCTTATTTATTATTATTATTTGCTGAGTTGGTTATACTCATACTACACCCTACACTTCGTGTGCAGATCCAGGTATTCCAGGACATAGCGGGTGTTGATTCTTTCGCACAGTTGATTTTCCGGAGATTCAGAGGTAGCTGCCGTATTTCGCAGACCTTGTCTCTCCTTCCCTATCTCCTTGTTTACTGTATTTGGTCTCAGACTATTATAGACCATATTTTCCAGACTTGCATTCATATTAGATGCTCATGTACTCAGTGACACCGGGGTTTGGAAGTATTTATATTTGTATTTGTGAGATTTCTTCCGCTGAATTTAATCATTATATTTTCAAATTTAAAAGATATGTGATTTATTGAGAATGTCGGCTTGCCTAGTATTGAGATAGGTGCCATCACGACGGGTGAGATTTTGGGTTGTGACACTGAGGCGCATCCCAGCCCGCCCGGCTACGCGATCAGGATCATCCTCATCACGTCGCCTCTTTATCGGAGGATGCGCTACAGCATGATCGTTAGTAGGGCTGACAAGCTCGGTACAAGGGGTCGTCTGTCCAGCAGTAACCTACCGAATAATAAGATATTTCAGTATATGAAAATATATATTTGTAATGTACGTTTAAGTCACAAAATTTAATTGTCTTACCGTGATCTCGTCAGGCTCCTGAAAATAATCATCCGGCGAAGCCAGGTCAGTATCGCACAAAGTGTCCTCTATGACGGGCGAGGATGAAGCCTTAATAAAAAAAACATAAAGATATTTATGGCTAATCAATGAGATAAAAACAAATTTAAATGTAAAAGTAATATAAACATACATGCGCCTGTGAAAGATCCCCAGTATCCCTCGATGATGAGCCATAACTCAGTCGGCGCCCACTATCCACATCTCGTGTCGGCCGATCATCAGCAACGGTCAATGGGCCTAGAAGATCAGGATAATACTAATCCCAATCCTCTCGCGTAATGCCCGTGCCCTTGATCAACAATGGAGATGACAGGGTCACCTGTGAAGTCCCTGGAGTGAGCTGAAGCTAAAGGCTGAATAACGGCTTAGTGTTGTGAGAGTGGTCTGGCTCATGGAGGTCACCCGACTGATCAACTCCAACATCCTTAACAAGTTCTTCAACGCCCCCTTGCTGGGGACTACCTTCTCGCCGACCCCCACGACCTCGTGAGACACCTCTACCTCGCGGGGCACGCATGCCACGTCGACCACGTTCTGGCCCCACTGGTGGCCCACTATGGTACTGCTCTGGTGCCACCTACTCAGCCTCGTATTCTAATCGCTCATTATCTCGGGCTAGCCTCAATGTCCCGCAAGCCAGATCGGTAACCTGCCGGCGATACTCGTGCAAAGCGGCTACTCCCTCGCCGGTATGCTGCTGCATCTGCAGTCCCAACTGGTGGAACAGATGTAGGCCAATAGCCTGCACAACATGTAAAATATAAATTACGGAACGCTAGGTTAACGTTATAAGTAAGTATACCAAATAACATACCAGTGCCTCGTGCCTCCCGGCGTATGGAACGTACCGACCGCCAGCGCGATAAATGGGATTCCCGACGAAAAGTCGGGTAACGCTGCGGTACCAGCCCATATAATCATGCTCAGTCTCCGTTCGGTCAGGTGGAGGGGGGGATCAGGTCATGTTGCTGGTCCCAAGTATCGATCTGCGCCTCTAGCCATGCCATATATGTCTGGTCCACCCTGGAACGATCATCCTGCTGGTAATGTGTGATATGCCAGGCGGGCGGTGGCGGTACAAGCTGCGGGCGGCCAAACTGGCGAAGTACTCGCTCGGTGGCATGATGCTCCATAATATCAAGGCATATCAACGGGACGGAAGAGCTCCACATAATTCGGCCGGCCGGGCAATAATTAGGCAAACCAGCTATTAGCTCGTCGTTGTATGGCCTCCAAATGAACTATTAAGTAACAACACAAAACGTGGGTATACGCAACACATATGAAGCCAGGCCAAGTAAACTTAGGTATACATTTACCTGTGCGCCCTCCAGCAAATCCAACAAATCCCTGCATAAGGGGAGATTATGTCGAGCCTCGTACTCTCGTCCATATCCCCGCCTATCAACCCACCTCCTAGCTAGAGGGAGAAATGAAGGTGGTGCACCCGGAGCTAATGATGGTAGAGGTGGTTGCAACTGCAGGAACCGCTCCCAGACCCAAATCTAACATACAAAGTGGACGTAAAATTTAAGGTATATTTTTACTAGGTATGTTATAATGAATAGAGTATTCGAATATGTTTTCATCTGTAGCAGCAGCAAAAATCCAGCAACATCACGCTGGGTGCCCATGCTCGCCCGGCACATTTGCATGTACAAGTAACCGAGAACAGCAGCACCCCAGCTGTACTGGGGTAAATCATCTAGACGCTCAAGATGATGAAGAAATCTCAAGCTAACTAGGTTCCCCGAAGTGTTCGGGAACAAAAACTCTCCAAACATAAGGAGTAGCAACAACCTCGTATACCGGTGAATATGAAGCTCCAGTGTATCGTCTGTGATGTCAGGGTGCAATGCCTCCAAATGTTGTCGGACAGTTGTTAACTGCAGATAACTGGCCCCAACCAGTGCAGTCTCCTCTGGTGGCTGTAAACCGGTGAGCCGCTGCAGCATGTCCAGGTACTGCAAACCTGTCTGCTCTCTCATGGCATGCGACATAGCAACAGGGTGTCCATCAACGAGCAGCCCATACATGACCTCCACGTCCTGCAGCATGATGGTGGCCTCGCCAATGGGCAAATAAAATATGTGCGTCTCCGGTCGCCACCGCTCTATCAGGGCCGTGATCAACGACCAATTGAGCTGCAGCCGGCCGATCTCCACAATCCTATAAAAGCCCATATTCTGGAGGCGTCTGACTATACGGGGATGGAGAGCGCGGTCCTTGAGAAAGGCCCACATATCGTCTACTCTCCTGGCGCGGAAAGTTTGGGCCAGTAATTGTCCCTCCCATATGTGGGACGACTTATGATCGCCCTGTAACAACAGTAGCTCCAGGCTGGCAGGTCCGGGATGCAAAGGTGGAACCTCCATGTCGTCTACTGTAAATTAAACAAGATTAATTACATTATTTTACTTTAATATGTTAGTTTATTATTTTACATGTTAATTTTATTATTATATATGTTTGTTTGTAAATTAAATAATTAATTTTCATAATTATACAAGATTTAATTATTAAATATTCACATATGGGTTCCATGCTCGATATTTGAGGCCCAGTAGCACCAAGATATCCTGAATTCTTGTGTTCATGATAAAAAACTTTTCTCGATTTATCACTCAACATGTCTGTTATTTTAAATGTTAGTTTATTATTTATATCTTAGTAGTTTTATTAATTTATATGTTAGTTTTATTATTATATATATTTGTTTATGACTCACTTATTTTTGACTATAATAAAATTAAATAATTAATTTTCATAATTATACAAGATTTAATTATTAAATATTCACATATGGGTTCCGGGCTTGATATTTGAGGCCTAGTAGTACCAAGATATCATGAATTCTTGTGTTCATGATGAGAAAATTTTCTCGATTTATCACTCAACATGTCTGTTATTTTAAATGTTAGTTTATTATTTATATGTTAGTAGTTTTATTAATTTATATGTTAGTTTTATTATTATATATTTTTGTTTATGACTCACTTATTTTTTATTATAATAAAATTAAATAATTAATTTTCATAATTATACAAGATCTAATTATTAAATATTCACATATGAGTTCCAGGCTCGATATTTGAGGCCCAGTAGCACCAAGGTATCCGGAAAATATTGTTGTTTTCTCATGTTATTTTCTTACGATCGTTGACTAGAATTGGACGGAGTTTGTGTTTGAATTATCATCTATTTTGATGTATTTTTAGGTATAATAGATACTTAAATGATTAATTTCAATAACTAAAAGGATACTACGTTAAAGGGCACTACATTTTACTACGCTAAAAGGGCACTACATTACAAATACAAGCACTACATTAGGCCACAAGATACCACTAGTGGGAACTAAAGTAACAATTTATTTATTTTACTAGTCTTTAAGCAAATAAATAATCTAAACCATACAAAAACAACAAACAAATTTAATCACAAAACATTCACGAAAATACATATACCACATTAAAAAGTAACTTATTAACATTTTTTTAACAACTAATAATAATTTCTCTATTTTTACTAATTTTTTAGCACACTAATATCATAGTCCGGATAAAAATAACAAAATAGTTAAATCGCAAAACAATCACAAAATAATATAGAACACATTAAAAACAACTAATATGCATTTTTTATACGAGTTTCAACAAAAACTAAGTCGGAATACCTCGATTTAAGGTTTTAGGAAAGTTGAAAATTTGGCGATTTAGAGCCGAAACGAGCAACCCTCACAATGAGAGAATGCCTTAGCTAGGATATAACGCCTTTTTAAAGGACGCTATACCTTAACGGGCAAACGACCGTTAAGGGGTATAGCGCCCTTAAAAAGGGGCTATATGTATTTTGATCACTAACTTTTTTTTCCGTCTATTTTTGTGTCTTTAGTCCAAAAATGCATTATTTTGGTTCCGCGCTCTCTCGCTCGTGAAGGATCCGTTTCGTTGAAACTGTCTTCTGTTGTCATGAGATGTCCTGCTGCTTCCCATCTTCATCACACCTCCTTTCATCATTCCCAGCTACTTACTTGTCTTTTCCTCATTTACGGTACATAAAGCTCGATGATTCATCCTGTATTTTTGTCAGGTATCATCATGTGCTGGCCTTCATCAGTATCACAATGTCAAATTCCAGTCTGCTGCTGCTTCACTCCTCCATTTTTCCTCCTTACTGTTGAGACCAATTATCCCTTTCTTTTTTGCTATGACAATTAAATTAGGATTTGTTATACAGTAGTAAAATAGAATCTGGCTATTCAAGCCCTTTTAAAGGAAATATTGCATTTTTATGGATGTTGCTGATGTGATTACTAAGAGTTGACTCCTGAAGATGGGAAGGATTGCTCTAGAATTTCATGGGTATAAACTTTACATATGCAAAAGTTCATCTTTATTTGAATGCTGGGTACTACGCCCAAACCAAAATCCCTTGAAATGGCTATCCTAGCATAAAATCACTGTATTTTCTGCCTTTACATCAGTGTTGCGAAGAGCGTGAAGCGAGGAAAAACGATAAGCCCC
Organism: Nicotiana tomentosiformis; assembly: GCF_000390325.3. Taxonomy (NCBI): domain Eukaryota; kingdom Viridiplantae; phylum Streptophyta; class Magnoliopsida; order Solanales; family Solanaceae; genus Nicotiana; species Nicotiana tomentosiformis. Next base: position 67,007,374 of record NC_090822.1, on the reverse strand, counting down.
TTTTCGCTTAAAGCGTGAAGCGAGAAGCGAAGCGCTCGCTTTTTTGAAATAAAACGGAATTAAGAAAAATATTAAGATAAATACTACATAGACAACACATGTTACACATGTAACTACACACAACACATGTAACTGCCAATACTAAAAAAATTGACAGTGAGACTAAGAACAAAAGATGAAAAATTGAAGGAAAAAAAAATTGGCAGCATTTCGCTGCAGTTTTAAGGACTGAAACGAAAATAAGAAGAAGAAGAGAATGAGAAAAAAAAAGAACTGAAGGGAAAAAAAAGTTTGGCAGCATTTCGCTGCTATTTTAAGCACCGAAGAAGAAGAAGAGAATGAGAAGAAGAAGAAGAAGAAAATATACCTGGACTTGAAAATTGAAACCCTAGTCGCTGCAAACATACCTGAGCTTGAAAATTAAAACCCTAGTCGCTGCTTGCTCTGCTGCTCGCTGATTTTGTAATTCATTTATCAGTGACTTTTTTTTTGATAAAGTAAGATGTTGCATTAAAGGCATCAAAAAGATGCAAAGAGTACATGAAAGAAGTTCAGTTTGCTCCTAATACAAAAAATCTAGGTTAGACCTTGGAGCAAAACCAAAACCAAAAGGAAAAAATCGGCTTTTAAGCCATAGTGAGCGCGCTAATAAAATCTAACATGGAAATTACATCATTAAAAGGGGCTAGATTACTCCAACTGAACATAATCATCAAACACTTAGATTTCAGGGTGCAGTTGGGAGTTGAAATGCCATCAAAACATCTGTTATTTCTCTCTGTCCATATACACCAAAAGATGCATGCTGGATCTTTTGCCAGATCTTCTTGATGGCCCTGTCAACTTTACAAGATCTCCAACTTTCCACTGCTTCCTTTATGTTATGTGGAGTTGCCCAGCTAATTCCAAAAACTGATAGGACAACATAAGCCATATATTTGTTGCCATTTATTGATTCTGAACTTTGTTGGCACATGTAGCATCTATTCACCATCTGGAAGTTCCTTCTGCATAGGTTATCTTGGGTCAAAATAGCATCTTTAATAGTTGTCCAAGCAAAACACATTACTTTCGTAGGGAGTTTTGATTTCCATATCAGCTTCCAAGGCCAATGCTCAATCACTTCATTAGCTTAACATAGTTTGTTATATCCCGCCTTCACTGTATATATGCCTTTACTGGAGTTGCCCCACCTGAGGATGTCTGGTATATGTGGATCTATTGTGAAGCCTTCCAGTATACCATACAAGTCGAAGAGTTCACCAAGTTCCCAGTCCTGTATGTTCCTCCTGAAGTGAATGTCCCATATGTTTCCTGCTCTGTTCTGTGCTATTGTGGAGTCAGGTTCACTAACTATTTGGTAAAGGCTAGAGTGAGATGTTTCGAGGGGTACATTATGAAGCCATTTGTCCTTCCAAAATTTTATAGTACTGCCATTCCCAATCTTGAAGGACACCTCTTGAAAGAATTCATTTTTCAGGTTGTTGATATGCTTCCAGGGACTGACTCCATATGGTGCTCTACTCTGCTTGGTTCTCCAGTGATCTTATTTACCATATTTAGCATTAACTACCTCCTTCCATAAGTATGTCGTTCTCCGACCATACTTCCATCACTACTTCATAAGCAGACTTTTGTTGTGTTTATCTAAATCTCTGATGCCCAAACCACCTTGCTTCTTTGGCATGATTACTTTGGACCACTTCACCAGATGAAATTTGTGCCCTTCACAGTTGCCTTCCCACATGAATGATCTCCTTATCTTATCTAGTTGCTTTTGTATCTTAATTGGCATAGGGAAGAGTGACATAATGTATGTTGGGAGACTATCCAAAACACTATTAATTAGTGTCAGTCTTCCACCCATAGAGACAGATATTGCATTTGCCATGTAGCTAGCCTTTTCTCCACATTCTCAATAACTCCACTCCAAGCTTCAGCAGCTTTATACTTAGCTCCCAGCGGAAGACCTAAGTATGTTGTTGGAAAGGAGTCAATGTCACAGCCCATGATATCAGCCAATTCTTCCAAATTTTCTACCAAATTAACAGGGTAGATCATACTCTTCAGCATATTTATGGGCAACCCTGAGATAGCCTCAAAGAGGAGAAGTGTCAGGTTTAGATATTGCACCTGCCTTTTGCATGCTCCACAGAAAATTAATGTGTCATCAACATAAAGCAAGCGTGACACTGTGACTGAGTTAGCTACACTGCTGCCCACCGTAAACCCTTGAATCCACTGCATTTGCTTGGCTTTGTCCAACATTTTACTCAAACCTTCTATGGCTAAGATGAAAAGAAAAGGTGAGAGTGGATCTCCTTGTCTTATCCCTTTCTGTGGAGAGAAAAATCCAACTGGAGTCCTGTTCACTAAGATAGAGTATTTAACTGTAGTGAGACTGAATCTAATACATTTGATCCATTTGTCACCAAAACCCATATCCTTCAACATTGCTAGTAAATAAGACCAATTAACTTTGTCAAAAGCTTTCTCTACATCCAGCTTGCATAAAATGCCAGGAATCCCACTCTTTAACCTCCCATCTAGTAATTCATTTGCGATTTGTCTGTTCTTTAGGAATGCATTTTGCTCTCCTGATACTAAACTCTCAATGACTGTCTTCAATCTTTCAGCTAGAAGTTTGGCCAATATCTTGTAAGCACTTCCAATGAGACTTATAGGCCTGGAGTCTCTAAGTTCTATTGCACCTTTCTTTTTAGGGATCAATGCAATAAATGAAGCATTACTAGACCTGACCATGTAGCAATGTTGATGAAAGTAGTTCATAGCTCCCATAATATCCGCTTTGATGAACTCCCGTGCTCTTTGAAAGAATGCCATTGTGTAGCCATCCGGGCCAGGGCTTTTATCTCGTGCACATGAATTAATTACTGCCAAGACCTCTTCTTCTTCAAATGTTCTCTCTAACCATACTTTCTTAGTTGCTGTTATACTAGCCAGGTTTTCAAAGCGAGCACTAGGCCTCCATTGCTCATTTTCAGTGTACAGTTCTTGATAAAACCTTAGGATTTCTGCTTTGATTTCATTTTTGTCTTCACTGATTTCTTCCCCAATTAACAACTTGTCTATGCAGTTGTTCCTTCTATGAGGATTTGCCATTTTCTGAAAGAACTTGTGTTCCTATCTCCTTCTTTGAGCCACAAACATCTTGATTTTTGTCTCCATGATATCTCTTCACCCTTTGCCATTTGTTGTATGTCCAGTTTCAGTTGCAAAGATTTTTCTTTTTCTACCCGAGTCATCATTCTATTATCAGTTGCTTGCTCCAGTAAGGCTAGGTCTTCAAGCAACTTATTCTTATGTGCTTCCAATTGTCCAAAGGTTTCCCTGTTCCAATATGAAATGTCCTTCTTCAATCTTCTCAATTTTTGCATTAAAATAAAGTCTGGACTGCCCCCACTTGTATAACTTTGCCACTATCCTTTGATTTTGTCAATGAAATCATCTACTTCTAGCCACATGTTTTCAAACTTGAAATATGAGGGATTTGCTCCCCAATTACCGCATTCCAATAGCAAAGGTCTATGATCAGAGACAACTCTTGGGAGGGCTAATTGCTTGATTGCTTTGAAATTGTCATTCCATTCGGTGGATATTAAGAACCTATCAATTCTGGAAGCTTGCAAAGAGTCTTCTCCTCTGAACCAAGTGTATTGTGCCCTTTGGAGTGGTAAATCTATGATTTTCAGATCTTGTATAATATCAGTGAAAGACTTCATAGCCCTAGACCTTCTAATACAATTATACCTCTCACTTTCAAATCTGCAGATGTTGAAATCTCCCCAAATGACCCACTGCTTATCCCAAATACCTCGGATAGCTGCTAGTTCATGCCAAAGAATCTCTCTCTCAGGGTTTGTATGTGGCCCATATACCCCTGTGAAACACCATCTGAAATCTTCTTGTGTGCTTTCCAACATGCAAGAAATAGTGTATGACCCTTGTTGGACTCCCTTGTTGGACTCCCCTGTTGATCCACAACCTTTTGTCCCAAAGTACCAGGATACCTCCACTTCTCTCAATTGAGTTTAACTCCACCCATTCAACCCATCTACTACCCCAAACTTGTCTAATCCGATATGGGGACCATTCTTCAATTCTTGTTTCTTGCAAACAAACTATATCAGCTTTCCATTTGTGAATTAGTGACTTTATTGTGCTTCTTTTATTTGCCTCATTGAGGCCCCGTCCATTCCAACTTAAAATTTTGATCTTCATTCGGAAAAGGCTTTACCTGTCCCTATCCCCTGCCTTCTTGCCATCAGAATTCATACCCCACTTTAGTCTTTCTAACTCGAGAGTCTGCTTCTTCTTCCCATTTTTGTTGCCTTTGATTGAGGATTTCTGCTTCTGAATTTGTTCTTGTCTCTTTTGTTCCATACGCAGGATCATGCCAAGAATCTCATGTTCAAATCCCGCCACATTTAGCCCAAATACCTTGCAAGCCCTCATCATTACTGATTTGGTCCATCTCGATGTCTCAATAATTGCTGGCGAGTTAATTATTTGTGAACTCAATGAACCTGGATCGTACCATGGAAGACAGAGAGTATCGCATGAGGGAAATTCTGCTTCTGAACTACTTACAACTTCAATGGGGTTCATCAAAATTGGTCTGGGGATAATCATAGTCATTGGCTCAGCTTCGTCGTCTGCTTCTAATTCACATGCGGAGTTCGGCAGTTGCTGCTCGTTTCTGTATCCTTTTGCAGCTTCTATTTCAACAGAGAGAGGATCAAAATAATTGTCGTGGAGAAAAGAGCTATTTTTGCTAGAGCATGGGTCAAGGAAAGGCCCAATGGCTTGCCACTTCTGCTTTGCAACTTTAGCCTTTTTGTAGTGCTTATGCTTTGGGCCTTTTGCATAGTAAGACTGGGCCAATTGCAGGCCCAAAATGTTAACAGCTTATTTACCATGTCTAAAAGTGTTAATTGGGGCATCAGTACGAGACGGGTTACCCGATTTGACTTGGGTCTTCTTATTCAATTTTGAATTAAGGTGGCTCAGGTTCCTGTGTGCTTTGCTATGGGCCAGTGGATATTCCCGAGTCTCTATTGTGTGACTCAAGGAGGCAATCTCCGATGGAGCAACTGTTTTGACCTCCGTCGTCTTCTTTTCTTCACCAGTTGTTGCGCCGCTTCTATTAGGGATTATTTGGGTTATCTAATCTTCCAAGATCGTGATTTTATATCTTGTTTCAGCAATCCCTAATTCCAACTCCTTTGGTGGATCTTTAACTGTGCTTTTTACACAGATCCAGGCCTAGAAAAAGTGAGATCCGGGCCCAGAAAAAGTGAGATCTATTCTTCGCGTCATTATCTATGTCGATAAAACCACCACACGAGTCCCCAATTTGACGGAAGGAGTCCATTGTCCACCCATGGAGTGGAACACCAAAAGCTTTCACCCATTTCTGCTCTGCTTTATTGTTCGCCGGAGAAGACCCAGATTCCGGCGACCACCATTCCAAGGATAAATGCCTTCCGTTCCAGAACCAGTCACCCACTTTAACTCTGAGAGCTTCTTACCTAGATGGAAGCTCGAAGAGAAATTTGTTGTGGGCTACAGGAGTGACTCTAAGACCTGCTGTCACTTGCCATCTAGAGGAACCATTTTTGGATGACTTCTGAATTTGGGCTAGAGCTGAAGGGGTCATTGAAATATCCGATCAAGCACTTTGAGAGATAACTATTACTAGTTACATTGCATGAGACTTTAGCATCTTTCCCTTCTTTCTGAATGGACCATTGTGAAATTTCTGCAGCCTTCAAGAAAGGTTTACTTTGCAGATCTGTAAATTTCCTAAATTTGTAGTTGGTGGCTTCCCCCAAGTAATATAAAATCTTCCCAGCTATATCTTCCCATCCCCAGTTGTAATTGGACTCTGGGATGATGATAGCTTTTTTCCTTTCCCCGACCCATGTTTCAATTCTGAGATATCTGCCATAGTTGTTGTAGTTCTGATAAACCATGTATATAAAGGCTTGAATCTTCCTCCTCCATCTTCTGTATAACTTCCCCTGAGCTCGTGATGCTTGTTGCATTTGCTCGTATACCCATCTCAAATTTTCTTCGTCGATTTTGATTTGGCTTGTGAATCTCTGGCCACATTCTATCCAAAGGAACCATCTGTGTGTCTGAGACCAGGAGAGAACAATGTCAAAATCTGGAGCATTTGCGGAAGGTCCTAGCCCGATTGCGGGAGCACGAATTATATGCAAAGCTATACAAGTGCTCCTTTGCTCAGAAACAAATTGACTTCTTCGGACATGTCATCGAGGAAGGGAGGGCCAAGATGGACCAGCAGAAGATTCAGGCCATTACAGAATGGCCGCCTCCTAAGGATATCCATGCCTTGAGGTCGTTCCTTGGTCTATGCAACTTCTATCGGCGTTTTGTGAAAAGTTACTCCCTCATTGCAGTGCCGCTGACAGAACTTCTCAAGAAGGCCACCCCGTGGGATTGGGGCCCCAAGCGGGCAGAGGCCTTCGACGCATTGAAGATGGCTATGTCTAGTAGCCCAGTCTTGGCCCTCCCTGACTTGGCCAAGCCATTCGAAGTGCAAACGGATGCCTCCGACTATGCACTTGGTGGAGTATTGCTACAAGAAGGGCATCATGTAGCGTACGAGAGCCGGAAACTAAAAAATGCAGAGCAGCGCTATGCCGCCCATGAGAAAGAATTATAGGCTATCGTTCATTGCTTACGCCTTTGGAGGCATTATCTACTGGGAGCCCCATTCGTGGTCAAGACAGACAACACAGCCGTTAGCCATTTCATGACCCAGCCAAAGCTGAATGGTCGACAGGCTAGGTGGCAGGAACTCCTAGCGGAATTTCACTTCAACCTGGAGTACCGAAGTGGAAAGACCAATCATGTTGCTGATGCACTCAGTCGGAGAGCTGATCTAGCGTCGATGTGTGTACTCGCCGCCCTAAAGGGAAGCGAAGTAACCACCACCATAAAAGACCAGATACAGGATCTACTCATCAAGGATCCTGCTGCACAGTATTTGGTTGATTTGGTAGGGTAGGGCAAGACTCGCCAGTTCTACACCGAAGATGGTTTCCTGAAGGTGAAAGGGAACCGACTTTATGTTCCTAAAGGAGGAGATCTGCGACAGGCTCTTCTTGCGGAATGCCACGATACTTTGTGGGCCGGTCATCCCGGCGAGGAATTCGCCGTGCATATTATTGGACTCAAATGGTCGATGACGTCGCTCAGTATGTGAAGACTTGTCTAGTATGCCAGAAGGATAAGTTAGACCGCTTGACGCAGGCAGGGCTCTTGGAACCACTAGCTGTCCCAAAAAGACCTTGGGAAAGCGTTTCCCTAGACTTCATCACCGGATTGCCCAAGGTTGGAGATCTCACAACTATCTTGGTTGTGGTGGATCGGTTTTCCAAGTATGCTACCTTTATAGCAGCCCCACAATATATATCAGCAGAAGATACAACTCGACTATTCTTCTCTCATGTCGTCAAATATTGGGGCCTACCTAAAGACATTGTTAGTAATCGCGACTCACGCTTCACTAGCAATTTTTGGACCCAACTCTTTAAGTGCCTCGGGTCAAAATTGAGTCATAGCTCAAGTTTTCATCCTCAATCTGATGGCCAGACGGAGCGATTCAATGGCATGCTAGAGGAATATCTCCGAAACTTTGTGACCGGATCGCAGAAGAATAGGATGAAGCTTCTGGATGCTGCTCAACTGTGTTTCAATTCACAAAAGAGCTCAAGTACCAACAAAAGTGCTTTTGAAATTATTACCGGACAGCAACCGCTACTCCCACACACAGTGAACGCACCAAACATGTCAAAATCTCCTCGGGCTGCTAGCTTCTCAAAAGAATAGAAGCAAAATTTGGAGATAGTGCGGAGCTATCTTGTCAAATCCCAAAAGTGGATGAAGAGGCATGCTGATCAGAATCACCGCTTTGTTGAATACCAGGTGAGAGACAAGGTGATGGTCAAAATCCCAAAGCGGTACTTGTTTGCAGGGGTCCATGACTCTCGCCTATTGCAAAAATATATTGGACCCTTGTCCATTGAAAGGCTCATTAGGAAAGTTGCATACCGGGTGGATACCCCAGCTTGGTGGAAAATCCATCCTGTTTTCCATATCAGTCTCCTGAAACCTTTTCGGGAAGATATGGAGGATCCTTCACGAAGCCAACTTACAATACCAAGTATTCGAGGCCCCAATTCAACTAGGAAAAGGCGTGCTGAAGCTATTCTTGATGATCGAGTAATTCACGCCTCAAGAAAAGATCACCAGGAGTTCTTGGTGAAATGGCAAGGATGTGATGCAGAGGAGAATACTTAGGATAGGGGAACAAACCTCAAAGACTACAAGAGCTTGATTGATGATTACCTTGCAAGGAAGGCGCCGAGGACGTCGCCAACTCAGGTGGGGGAGAATGTCATGGGCGGCTTTCCAACCATGCCCCATGACCCCTTGGACACGCCCCGTGGCGTCCTGGCCAGCCTCCCAACGCCCGTCACCACGGTCGGCCTTGTGGTCTCGGCAGCTCCAAGTGACAAGCGCGCATGTGCCTCTGTCGCCCCACCGGTAGCCATCGCTAGCGCCCAGTCACAGCAGATGCCAACGGCACCGCACGCGTAGACAATGCCGCATGCGCAGACCCTAATGCTAAAGACAAAGTTGCTGCCAACGGACTTGTTGCTGCTTTGTAGAAGACTAAGTCCTTTTCATTGTAAATATAGAGTAGTTTTGATGCATTTTTTTTAAGTGTGATTTTTCAGCTATCATAAGTCTAGTCATGTAACTTTGGTTTATTGTTTTTAAGCATTATTAAGGGGGACCAAGCAATCAAAACTTTCAAGCAAGCAAACAATTCTCTGTACTGGTGTCTCTCCTCCCCTCTGATACCGTCTTGTTTTTCTGTAATAGCTTTCATTCAATGCAATCAAGCTTTCTTTCATTCTCAATTCTCTTTTCTGCTCTCTTTCAATTGCTCATGACATTGGTTTTCCCGTACGGTACTGACAATCTAGTCTAGCATACGGAGGGGACCTCAGTTGGCGGACAACAACCGTACTGACATCGGTTGCTTAGCCTTACGTCGCCCTTCCAAGGAACTTTAGGAAGGCGCCGCGTAACAGTATGCATGCTGTTTAACTTGGCTGCTTTGTTTTAATTTGGTGCTTATTCATTGTGCCAGGCATGCATCAGAGGGTTCACTGAAAGGCATTTTGGGTTATGCTGATGAGGATGTCGTCTCAAATGATTTTGTTGGTGACTCCAGGTAGATTTGCACATTGTTCTCTCCTGGTCTCAGACACACTTGAAAAAGAATTGAAGTAGTTGTTACTGATGCTAGGGATCATGCACCTTCACTTTGATGTATTTCTCTACCTTAAAGATATCTTGTATTTTTCAAAAGTTACATCTACTCAGTTTGCTTCAGGAGTACATTTCAAATAGCATCCTTTGGTCTGATCAAAGGACAATCCGGTGCACTAAGTTCCCGCTATGCGCGGGTCAAGGGAAGGGCCGGACTATAAGGGTCTATTGTACGCAACCTTACCCTGCATTTCTGCAAGAGGCTGTTTCCATGGGTTTATCCTCTGTATCCTTTGGTCTGATCATAGCACATTAATGCCAGAAGAAAATTATCCTGTATAGTTGTCTCCAAAAGGCTGACTGCTTAAAGTATTAAAATTCCACAAGCCCCAATAAAGCCTTTAAAAAGAAACACGATCTCTTTTCATAGAAAGAAGTTTTTGTAAAATTAACCATACATCTCTTCTTCAGTTCTATAAATTAATATTAACTTTGTGTCACGACCCAAAATCTCATCACAGGTGTCGTGATGGCACTTAGTCTTTAGACTAAGTAAGTCGATTATAATTACAATCCAATCTATTCTTATTTTTTTTAATAGAAACTAACAATGAAAATAATTACAAACAACCTCCCAAGACTGGTAATACTGAGTCACGAACTCTAACTGAATACATGAAATGATCTCAAGGATCGAATACTCAATGCTGTTTGATTAATAATTAACAGTACAATAAAATGGAAAGACTCCAAGGGACTGCGACGATGAAGCAGCTCTACCTTGAATCCTTGCGATCACACTTTAACTCTGTCCGAGTCCGATATCTCCAATACCTCTGCACAAAATATGCAAAAGTGTAGTATGAGTACACCACAGTCGGTACCCAGTAAGTATCAAGACTAACCTCAGTGGAGTAGTGACGAGGTACAGTCAAGACACTCACTAGTCTAATAACCTGTGCAATATAGTATACAAAAATAATAGGAAATAAATAACAATAATGGCAATAATAATCAACCAGTGATATACACAGTAGGGCAACAAGAACAACATAAATATTGCTTAACAAATAATGAATACAAGTACAACCAATTAATCAAGTCCTTCAAATATAAATCTTTCACCTATAAGTTTTTCAAATAAAAATCTTTAGAATATAATCCTTTCCAATAAATATATTTCGAATATACTTCCTTCAAATAAATATCTTTCCAATATAATTCTTTCGAATAAATATCTTTCAAATATAATTCTTCCAAATAAATATCTTTCGAATATAATTCTTTCAAATAAATATCTTTTGAATATAATTCTATCAAATAAAAGTCACCCCGTGACACCTCATTTCATAATCATAAAATACAGGTCTCAACCCACTTTCATATTTCCAAGGCACCTCGTGCCAATATCTTTATCACAACCGCATGGACAACTCACGTGCCGATATCATCATCATTTACTCAACGGCACCTCGTGCCCACATTTCATATCACAACTACACAGACATTTCACGTGCCAATATCATTTTTATTATATAACCACGGCACCTCGTGCCCATATTTCATATCATAACTGCACGGATAATTCACGTGCCAATAATAAATTTATCATATTTCTCCGATATCTCGTGCCCATATCATAATCCACCCGGCAATATCCACAAGCTCATAATTTCAACATATATCTGACTATTATCAAATTTACTGAATTTATAAAATAAATTGCACAATATATAAAAGAAGTCACAAGGAAATCACAACATCACATAAAAATTACCAACATAATATCCCACACTATCACATATCATCCCTGACAATAGCTACCCTTATCTCTTCTATAGCCACCCTTATCACTCCTATAATAGCCACCCTTATCGCTCCTATATTAGCCTCCCTTATCGCTCCATTTAATAGCCACCCTTATCTCTCCGCCCAGACAATATCCCAACACACATAACCACAGTGAAGTGCCACCCTTATACTCACATAATATCAATAGTGGAATGTCACCCTTATCCGCCGCATAACAGTAACCTAAATCACACAACAATTTACACAGATATTACCACGATAACACAAAATAATAATTCATATTATAAATTGCCCATAGGCCACAACCAATTCCAAAGATGCAACAAAATCAATTAATTTCACAACAAATAGCCCAAGGCTCCATACAACGTATATAAACCTCGAAAACAACAAGAATGAAGGAAAATTAACTCAGCATGACACAATACCTTCTTTAGTCCAAATTTGTAAAAAGTATATTAGTACCTCAATTTAAACTTATTTAATAAATTATTTGCATACGAAAAAATTCATAATATAATTATTTCCAGGAAATATCAAATCAACAAACACACGAAATTCACATAAAATTCCAAGTCGCAATCACACAAAATTATCATATAAATACAAACTCAATAAACAAAGAATGAGGCATGACAAATCAAGGATTTACTAAATTTCTATAATTTTTTAATTTAATACATAAGGGTGTCTACAAATTTTTAATCGATATAGTTTGCACATATAAACCAAGTACGTACTCGTCATCTCGCGTACATGGTTTTCCAATCACACAATTTTCAAATAAGACTCAATGCCTAAGGGAAATTTCCTCACACAAGGTTAGGCAAGATACCTACCTTTCCGATATTTCAAAATTGCCTTTTTGCTTGAATTGACCTCCAGACAGCTCAAATCTATTCAAATTAATTCAATTCAGTCAATACTAATTCTAAGAATTAATTCCATATGAAAATACTAATTTTCCAACAAAATTCGAAATTTAACTCAAAAATTATCCGTGGGGCCCACGTCTCGAAATCCGACAAAATTTCACAAAATCCGATAACCCATTCAATTACGAGTCCACCCATACCAATTTTATCAAATTTCGACAAAAACTCGACCTCCAAATCTAAAATTTTCGTTCTTGAAAAGTTTTGCAAAAATCTTGATTTCTTCCATGTAAATCCGAAATAAATGATGAATATAACCATGAATTTATGAAATATAATCACTTTTGGATATAGGACACTTACCCAAGTCGAAGTCGTGAAGAAATTCTCAAAATCGCCCAAGAACCGTGCTCCAAAAATCCAAAACGAAATGAAGGAAATGACCATTTTTGGTCCTTAAATTTCTTGCCCATCCGTCACTAAAAGTCCATTTTCCGTAACTAAAAGTCCACACCAGAACTTGCTTGCACCAACAGTTATTTTTTCACTAAAAAGGCTCTAACTCCATCATACAAACTAAGAATTCGACGATTCTTGTTCCTATGGGTCACAAATAATAATACGAACCTAGTCGTTCAATCGAAACTCAATTCGGAGCTCATTTGCTCAATGGGATACCAATTTCACTCGTTAAATAATTAACTCATATTTCGCGCTAAAAATCCAATCGCGACTTGATGAAATTAGACCAAACTTTCCAGATCACTCCTATAATTCATTATCAAAATTGTGGAAGTCTCGAAATCGAATTTCAATCTCCAAAACTAAAATTGGACCTTTGGATCATTACATGCTTATGCTGAAAACATAAAACTCTTCCAAAACTCTTCCCCGATAGCCTGTAGTGTATCAATTATAACTTCTTGTACTCAACTCTAACTACCAAACGGTTTATATTTCTGCAAACTAGATACAAAGGGCTACAACTTTCATGTTTTGCTCATCGCCCAGCTCCTTATAGATTGCGAGATATAAGCTCCCAAAGTCAGCCCTGTGTAGCAGAAATTTCTAGCGATGCACACTGCTGTAGCCAAAATTTACAGTACCAGTTTCAGTCAATCGATCATAACTTTCTGTACAAATGTCCAGATGATGAATGGTTTATCACTCTGGAAACTAGAATCAAAGGGCTACAACTTTCATGTTTTGATAATTTTCAGATTCCTTATGGATTTTGAGATATAAGCTTTCAAAGTCAGCTTTGCGCATCAGAAATTTCGCACATTGCTGTAAAAAAAACCAGCAGTTAAAAATAATCCGAAACCACTCCGAAACTCACCCGAGGCCCTCGGGACCTCAATCCAATACACCAACAAGTCCTAAAATATCATACGAACTTAGTTGAAATCTCAAATCACATAAAACGCTAAAACCACGAATCATACCCCAATTCAAGCTTAAGGAACATAAGAATTTTCAACTTTTACATTTGATGCCGAAACCTATCAAATCAATTCCGATTGACCTCAAATTTTGCACACAAGACATAAATGATATAACGGATCTATGAAAATTTTTAGAACGGATTCCGACTCCGATATCAAAAAGTCAACTCCCTGGTCAAACTTCCCAAAAATTCAACTTTCGCCATTTCAAACAAAATTTCACTACGTACTTCTAAATAATTTTTCGGACACGTTTCTAAGTCCAAAATCATCATACAGAGCTATTGGAATCATCAAAACTCTATTTCGGGGTTGTTTACACATAATTCACCATCCGATCAATTATTTCAACTTAAGCTTCCAAAACAAGAATCGTTATTTCAATTAAATCCTGAATCATCCGAAAATCAAACTTGACCACCCTCGTAAGTCATAACACACATTTCAAAGCTGCTCGAGACCTTAAACCACTGAACGGAACGTAAATTATTAAAACGACAAGTCGGGTCGTTATACTTTGAATGGACAGAGATGCATTGATTACTTGCACTTTCATGGTAGAAAGTTAACGGTGAAAACTCTTAAATCAATTAGTGAAACCATTTTTGCCCTGGCTATGAGCAGTCTCTGTCTTATACCGCGATGTGAATGGATATTATTGTGGTTAAATCAAAATAGTGCTGGAGAAGAGCAAGGTGTTGTGACTTGTGATAGTTGCTGAGTATGTTGACGGAGTTGGATCACTTTTTTTCTCTTATGACTTCTATGATTAGTAGATCCATATAATTTTGTAAATGCCGCCTCACAAAAAAAATGTGATATCCAAAAAAAGATTTCCTTGGATATGTGAAACTAGTAAAATTTTGTGTGCTTTGATTTCCTTGTTAATTTTATGTAAGGCGAATATAGCAAGATCTCAACCGAGTTGATGTGAAAAATATATTTTGAACTTTAACAAGTTCATGTGAAATAAGAGGATGCAATGGTATCTTGAGTTGGACTAGCTCATTCGGAATAAGAGGATGCAATAAAATTCATCTTCTGCCATTCTTTTGGGACACAGGAATATATGTAGTACTAGAGGACAACTCTTAATAGGATTTTATTTATCTGTGAGGGTGCAATTCAAAATAGAGTTAGTTTGTGGATGATGTATGAATAAAGTACTGCGTGTAATTATTCTGAAGGAATGATGACCAATTGTTTTAATGGATAGGTCGAGCATATTTGATGCCAAAGCTGGGATGGGCCTGAGTGAATCCTTCATGAAGCTTGTCTCCTGGTATGACAATGAGTGGGGTTACAGGTATGCTTTTTTTCTTTGAACCAACCATCTCCTTTCCCTGCCACCATCAACCCCGATCCCGAATAAGAAAAATCATTTGGAAATAAAAAAGAGAGGAGAAGAAGCCTATTGTAATCCTTGTTGTACCACATAATTACTGACATTATTCTGCTGGACTCTTTATTCTGCAGTAATCGAGTGTTGGACCTCATAGAGCACATGGCATTGGTTGCAGCGACCAAATGAAATGCAGGAAAAAGAGTGCAAAATTTAGTGCAAGCAGCAGTAGTTGTATTTGACATAGTTATGGAACGTGCTAATGCTCTGTTTTGATTATAGATTGGCTTTTTGCTACGGTCATCCAGACTGCAAATTGAGTTGAAAATAATGAAGAGAAGACATGTATGATTTAATAGATATATCCATTTGATCAAAAGGCAGAGTTGTTGGTAGTTAAATACATGCATCTGACTTTTCCTTCAGCCTCAGTTCTCACAAAAAGTCTACCTTCCACCTGACAAGTTAATGTTTCTAGTAAATAGCGGGGTTGCCTTGGTGGCCCTTTCTTTCTGCCTGGCTCTGCGGCTGCTAGTCCAGAGAAGCAGTAAGTCCAGAATATTCTTCTCAGTCCTGGACATTGTTTGTTGTCATGCCGAATGCTAATTTACTACCGATTTAATCGACCGGTTGGCTGAAAAGAGGAGTTTTTTAAGTTTTCCATCCTTGAATAAGGTCAATATAGTTTCTAGAAGTAGTACCACTTTTGTTTCATAACAAAATTTTACCTCTATCATAGACCTCTCCTTGGAATTGAAAGATCATTTAAACAATGGAATCAACATTTGACCACAGGAAAATTTTAAGGAATCTTACATAAATTGTCTCAAATAAGTTCTAACTTACCAACCTCTAGCCATTAATCATAGACTTACAAAATTAGCTAAGCACATGTAAAAATTGAAAACCCAAATAAATAAGTTTCTTTCTCTCCAAGAATCACATGCAAAGATCTCCTTCCGTATTTTTAAGCGAGATTAGCAACATTAGATGCAAAACAGAAAGGAAATTTCATGGATGAGGTAGTAAATAAAGTGATGAAATACAATAATAATAATAATATATATATATACAAGATTCTAAAAATCTAAGCAACAAAGGACCTTTTTCAATGAGTATGGTTGAAATTCATTGAAAACATATAGACGAGTCAATTATAATTTGAGGAAGATTATAGGTGATTTGGTATCAAAATTCGTAGTTAAAATCGAGTTCAAAATATTCTTCTGCGACACATGTATCAAACATGTATCACACGTGCCTCACACACATGTATACATGGATATACATGTGATACACATTTGATATAAATATGATACATATGTGATACACATGTGATACGCAATGTGATAAACATGTCATATTTTTTCATGTTCATCTTCTACTTCGAATTTTCAATTCAAACCACCTCAAAACTCCACCAAATCATCCTAAAACTGAGATTCAAGCTCCTTAAGATGTACCAAATTTATTCTAATAACCCCCACTCAAAAGAAAATAAAAAATTGATATTTTTTGGCTACAAATAGCTAATTGGCTAATTTTGATAATATTTGGCTAATATTAGTAATATTTTATGAATTGATCAATTTTGTAATAAAATACTTATAAATGGACATAGCTGGTATTTTTCTAAATTTTAATGAGATGGACCAGAGCTGTCTATGGAGAGGGCACTGGTTCTTAAGGGTTAAGGGTACGGGGTAACAATACTTTTATTGGTACCCTACCAATACTCCTACCGGTCATAAGGGTGCGGTACCGGTACTTAGGAATAATATTAAATTAAAAAAATTATATTTAAATACAAACAAACTTTAATGGATGAAAAATATTCAAGGCTATGAAGTGCCTTTTATTTTATTTTATTCAATGTAAACATTACTTTTCTAATACAAGTTACAAGTATTTATTTGTATTTCAACACTTGTAAAAATAAAATTACATATTTTTTTTGAACGATTTACGTAATTGTTCAATAATTTTTTGTGGTTCTTGTAACGACCCGACTAGTTATTTTGAGAATTAGCGCCCCCTTCGGCGGCTTAAGGTCTTGAGTAGTTTCGTATTATGTGTTATGACTTGCGTATGTGGTCGAGTTCAGTTTTCGGATAATTCAGGATCAATTTGGAAGGACAGTTCATGATTTAGAAGCTTAAGCCTTAAGGGGTAAGAGTTGACCGGAGTTTAACTTTTGTGCAGACGACTCCGGAATGGTATTTTGATGATTTCAATAGCTTTGTATGGAGAATTTGGACTAGGGCGTACGTCCGGATTTGGATTTAGAGGTTTGTAGGTTGATTTGATGCATTTTGGCAAAAAATAGAAAGTTGAAGGTTTGGAAGGTGGAGAGGTTTGACCGGGAGTTGACTTTGTTGATATCGGGTTCGAAATTTGATTCCAGGGGTTGGAATAGCTCCGTTATGTCATTTGGGACTTGCATGCAAAATTTGGCGTCATTCCGGGTTGATTTGATATGATTCGGCGCGAGTTGTAGAAGTTGAAAGTTCATAAGTTCATTAAGTGCGATTTGTAGTTTTGACATTGTTGATGTGATTTGAGGCCTCGAGTAGGTTCGCGTTATGTTTTGGGACTAGTTAGTATATTCGGACGGGGTCTCGGGGGCCATGGGTGTCTTTCAGATGGGCTACAAACCATTTCCTCATGTTTTGAAGTGCTGGTTCTGTCATCTGGTTTCTCTTCATCGCGTTCGCGTAGTGTATTTGGAGGAAGGAAGTAATTGTTCTTCACGTTCGCGAAGAGGTGATTGTGTTCGCGAAGGTTGGAAGGCTCTTGTCTTCGCGTTCGCATACAGTGGTCCATGGTCGCGTAGAGGTAAGGTCGAAAGGGGCATCATACATCATTTCTCTTCGCGTTCGCGAGTACACAAACACGTTCGTGTAGAGTCTGGAAATTTGGTCACCGCATTCGTGACCTTTATGTCGCGTTCGAGAAGCACGTTTTGTCAGCCTTTATTTTTGTTCTTCGCGATCATGAGGAATGTTCTACGATCGCGATGTATTATTCATTGGGCTTCTATAAGAACTCTATTTCGAGGGTTTGACCATTTTTATCATATCTTGAGTTGTAGGCCTCAGGTTTGAGCGATGTTTGAGGGTTTCTTCATGTGTGGATTGGGGTAAGTGTTCTTTACCCGGATATGATTTTATTTCATAATTCTATCATTATTTCCATAATTTAATTAGTGTTTTGGGTTGAGAAATTTGGGAAAAACTGTAGAAACTTCCTAGACTTTAATTTGAGGATTTGAAGGTCGGGTTGTGATCGGATTTGAGTAATTTTTGTATGGTTGGGCTCGTGGTTGAATGGGTGTTCGGATTTTATAAATTTTTTCTGATTCTGAGATGTGGGTCCCGGGGTTGACTTTTTTAGTCGACTTTTTATTTCTCTTTCAAGATCGAAGTTTTATTATCCGGAATTATTTCCTGTGCTTTTTATTTATGATGTTAAGTTATTTTGGCTAGATTTGATCTGTCCGGAGGTTGTTTCACACGAGAAGGTCATTTTAGAGTATTAGTCTAGCTTTCTTAATGTAAGTATCTTGCCTAACTTTGTGTGAGGGAAACTACCCCTTAGGATTTGTGTCATTTGTGCTAATTGTGTCATGTGAAGGCCGTGTACGCGATGTGACGAGTAAGCACTCGAGCTTATTTGTAAAAATTTGACCGTTTAGGGTTCTTATGTTCATTAGATATGAAGTTGTTTTATCATGTTAAATCATCCATTTACTAAATTCACCCTTATGTGTCTTATTTGGAATTAATTGATTCATGTTTTACTCTTGTTGCCAATTAAACTCTTATGTGCCTTAAATTGAGTTGTTGCCTCTTTTATTGCCATGTTATCTCATCCATAATTGCTTAACCTTAATTAGAGTTATTATTATCTTTTCCGTAATTGCTTAACCTTGATTGCGGTTTTGTTATCCCTTTCATTGTTGACTTATCCTTACTTGGAACCACTGATTTATGCTATCTCTCTTATCGTCGAATTGTACTTTTGTGGAATCATTGTTACGCATTATCTCTCCCCTTGTTGAGCTATTCTTGTCGAAATCATCATTATCTGTCGTGTCATGCATTGTGAGCTTGTTCTTCCGTTTCTTTGTGTTTTGTAATTCTTGTGTTGATTTACTTGCCGTACTCTCGTGTTATTTTTGTTATTGTTGTTGTCATTGTACTTAGTGTGGTTGAGTCGAGGGCTATACCTGGTTGTGGTATTGAAATTTGTTTTAAGAAAATGTTGTGACATATGAGCACATGTGGTAAAAGTCATTTTATTGTGTTATTATGTTTTTGGCACACGCGGTATTGTTGAGAGAATTGTCGGGGTGTTCGCACGTAAGTTATCCGTGCTATTGTTATTATTGATATTTGTACATGCATCGTGACAAGGCAGGCTATATATGTGGGTTTGTGCATGTGGCGAGACAAGGTGGAAATATTATTATGCGCGTGTGGTGAGACAAGGAGGGCATTTACTTCATTGTTGTGCACGTGACGAGACAAAGAGGGATATGTCGAGGAATGATTTGTGATGACTTATGATGGCCTAAGGGAATTGCTATTGATGATAATTATGTAGTGGTGTGCCTGCCTTGTGTGGGTTATACATTGTACATTTTGTGATGATCATTTGTTATGTGCCATTCATTGTCTCTACTCTTACTTGTTGACTTGAATTGTGATAGAACACTTTCACAAGCATACACATAATTAATCACCCATATCAGTTTAAGAAGATGAATCCCAATGTTATTGACCATTTATATGCACTCTAGTTTACTTGCCTTCTGTGTCAGAGTTGTTCTATTGGCACGTGAGTTGTCCGTACAGATATGAGATATTGCCACTTCCATGACACGTGAGTCGTCCATACGGTTATGAGTGGTAACGTGGACACAAGATGTCAAGTGATTAGGGTTCATGAATTGGGACCCATGAAATGTGGTTGTAAGGTGAAGTACCTCGGAAAAACCCTTGAACAAATCTTGTGTAAAAGTGGTTGCTCCCATTGAGTTATTACTTGTCTTCCTTACTTGGTTTCACCGGTCTTAAACTATATTCAGATTACTCCACGGCATTATTACTTGTTGTGTCTCGTTGCTAATTGTTGCTTTTAGTTTCCTGTTTCAAGCATTTTTTCTTATTGTCATCATGCTTAGCTTTATATTGATATTGTTTCCCTGTTAGTTATACATTTATACTCGTACATGTTATTATGTCTAGTAGGAGTCTCGATTGTTCTTCGTTACTACTCTACCGAGGTTAGTCTTGATACTTACTGGGTACCACTGTGATGTACTCATACTACGCTTTATGCACATTTTTATGCAGATCCAGGTACTTCGGAGTTGGTTGATCCCTAGTTAGTTGTTCGAGCTTTGCTGTGGAGACTCAAGGTATACCTGCCGTCGTGTTTGCAGGACTCGGAGTCACCTTATGATATTGTACTTATACTTTTTATTTCTATTCCGAAGCAGTTGTACTTAGAAGATTTTTCTAGTAAACTCAGTAGAGCTTATGACTTGGACTACCGGTTTTGGGTATTGTTTTGCACTCGGGATTATTAGTTTATTATAGGAATTTTAGTCTCATGCTTAATAGTTGTTTCTGGTTAAATTCTTTCTTAAATTCAGTAAGTGCTAAGCTTACCTAGTCGTAGTGACTAGGTGCCATCACGATATCCTACAGAGGAAAATTAGGGTCGTGATAGTTCTTTGCTTGGAATTGGTAGCACTTGTTCGACTGCGTCTTCGACATCTCCAGTAGATAGTATTTCATTATAATTATCGGCGTGTTCTTGAATTATTTCAGGAAGGCCAAAGTTTCTTCTAGCCGCTTTAATCCAATCTCTGAATAAAACGATAGTCTCTAAGGTGTCTTCTACCAATGAGTTTCTGTGATCTCCAAGTTGAAATTGTGTTGCACTGAAAGCTCTTTCGAAAGCTACTGATGAAGCTTGAATAATTAGCACATTTCGGGCTATTCTTGAAAGAATCGGAAATGATTGTTTGTTCATTCTCCATATTTTAGCAAGTCTTCATTCCCTTCATCATCACAAATATCAATAATTCCTACAAGTAAATAAACATCAAGCTCGTTAATTTGTTAAGATTGTAATTGACCAATCATTTGCCGAATAGCACCAAAAAGTCTATTTGTAGCAGTCTTTTTAAGAGGTAGAGATGATGAAGAAGAAGAGCCACCACTAGTTGGTGTAACAGAGTTCATTTGTCTTTGGTAATAGTCATACACAATTTTAGTATTTTGTTGAATACTAGCCAAACAAGTAGAAAGAGATGGTCTTTGAGTTGGTTTTATTTTTAAATTATGGTAATTTACTTCAATAAGTGTCTTTGTACCAATAACTTTGATTTGAGGGTGTAAAATAATAACAATAATATAAATAACAGGAATAGAAAAAGAATATTTTTTAAAATTTTCAGCCATTATTTTAATAGTATCTTTATAATCTTCTTTTTGCATATACTCAAAAGATAATATCGAAATTTCAGCTATATAAATTAACATACTAGAAATAGTTGGATAGTATACCCCAGAAAATTCTTTAGTAGCATAAAAATATTTTCTAAAAAATGAATAAGATGAAAAGTGGTATCCCAATCATCATCTATTATCATCGTGAACAGATTGAATTGGGCATTAAACAGGCAGGTAATAGGCAATCAATATTCATAAGCAACAGACAACATATCATATACTGAATTACATCTAGTTGCAACTTCTTTAGGAATTTTTCTAAAGGGTAATTCACAAGATTTACAATACATCTTAAATTCTCTACGTCTAGCAGGATTTGAGAGCGAAAAACATAATCAACTGCAAATCTAATTTTGTCAAGAGTAGTGTCAAATAAAGCAAGTCCATATTTAACAACTAAGTTATAAATATGGCATGCACATCTAACATGAAATAAATCCGCAAAAGATGGAGTTAATCTAGTTTTCAAAACTTCAATAGTAGAAGTGTTATTAGAAGAATTATCTAAAGTAATAGTAATAATTTTGTTAGAAAGTCCACAAAAATCACAAATTTCTTTAATTTGTTTAGAAATAAAAATACAGTGTGTCGGTCATCAGCACATTTATAAACCAATAATGTGTTTTTGCAAAGCCCCGTTGTTTTTTATTCAATGACATGTAACTGTTAAGTAATCATAACTATTTACACTACGACCTATGTCAGAAGTGATGGAAACTCTACAATCTAAATGAAAAAATAAATATCGTAAATATTGTTGATATTCACGTTGAAATTTAAAGACATAATTTCTAACAGTTGTTATAGAAAAATCTTGAAAAATAAGATTATATATTTCTTGTATGTAACGAACAAATCCGTCAGATGACAGAAAACTAAAAGGCAAATCCTCTACAACAACCATTTTTGCTATATTTTTTCCTATCCTTTTTTGGTCATAATGGAGAAGACCTCCCGTCACATAGTTAATTTATGGTTGTACAGTATGAGAATCATGCCCGGACTGAGTAGGATTTGTTTCAGAACGGGGAACCCCCTCCCTAGCAAGCCAAACATCTTTGTGATAAAGTTGCATATGCTTCATTAAACCTCCCATTCCGCCATGACCAGATTTATTTTTAAAAGATAATCGTTGTTTACAAAGTTTAGAAAGAGTTTTTTACTATCCTTATTCTGCGTAAATAAATTGATCCTTTTTTTATTTACGTTTAACTGGTTCTCTAGTGGGAGGTAACGGAACATCAACTCCAAACTAAGATTGACTCTGAGTTGGAGCGGCAGGAGCAGGACTAGTAGGTGTTTCATCTAAGTTTTCTTCTTCCTCACTAAAAATATCAAAATTATCATACTGTGCTTGTAGTGTTTCGTGATATAGTGGTTGATAATTAACATTAACATCATGATATTCAGGAGTTTCATCTACGTGAGTGAAGTCGTCAACATGAGTAGGAGTACTAGAGCTAGCATTACCCTTAGTCAATTTTTAAACACGTTTTTACTAGTTTAGGAGCCAATTTTATTAATAATTAAAATAAAAACAAATAGCAACACAAGTATAACAAAAATAAATGCGAAAATTAATAAGAGTTGGAACGAATGTACCAAGTGCCGACGTATAATTTAAGTTGATGAAAGAAAATTGCTCCAACTAGTAGTGCAGTGTCAAGAAAGAAATACACCACAGAATACTTGATGTTGATGCTTGAAAATTTATACCAAAATATTGAGTGCTGTAAATGTTAATTGCAATTAGAGATAGATAATTAAAGGGATATGAGAGTTTGAATGAAAATTAAAAGAATGAAATGGGGTATTTATAGTTTTAAAATAGGGCCAAAGTATATTTGAACAAACTTAGAGGTTAAAAACATAAATTAGGAGGTAGGAGGATGTTGGGGGGCTAAGGAGGCAAAAATAGTCATTTTTGACCGTTGCCAAAGGCGCTAACGGTGCAAAAATGGCCAGATTTTAAAAAACTTATAAGGATACCGGTTCGGTACTTTAAAGGTACCAATCGGACCGGTACTAAGGGTATTTTTTCTAGTACCCTACCATTATCTTTACCTTTTACCCAAATCCCTTACCCCTAACCCCAATCCGAAGCAGTACGGTCCGGTACCAGTACAGATCAGTATGAGTACGAGTAATACCCTCCCCTTAGACATCCCTAAGATGGACTAAATGCAGGAAGAGCAACAACCATCAACCATGGGAGAAAGATCAGAAATTTAAACTTACATAGAGCACTGCATTTGAAAGATCTCGGCATGTGTTGATGCCAAATCTTCATCTCTAATCAATAAGCCTGTTATATTATTGAAACGAAAGCTCATTTATCATTGCAACTAAAATAATAGATGAACAAAGCTTTATAATATTTAGGAGAAGAAAGTAAAGCAAAAAGCATTTCAATAGAAGCTCAAGTATGGATCCGTTCTGTTGGGAATAAACTCTTCAAAGAAATAATATTTACGGTAATAACAACAGAATAATAACGTAGCACAGAAATACGTTAATCAACAAGAATAAAAGAGTGACAACGACACCAAAATTTTTATGCGAAAACTCTTCTAAATAAGGGAATACCACGACCCAAAGAGGAGAAACTGATATCACTATAGCAAGGAATTTTATACTTTGTAGGCCCGAGTAAAATACTCCAAAGACCACTACAACAATCAACAAAAATAGCTCTCTTTTGATATTTCCACCTCACTATAATATCACTCACACTCTCTATTTTTCCCACAGACTATTTTCTTATACTATATTTGTGATGCTTCATTCTTTCTTTCTCTCTTTTTGTGTGTTGAAAGAACTGAAAGAGCTCTTCTTTTATAGGAGAAAAATGCCTTGGGCTCCAAGTGTGCTACAAGAGAATTTTAATTCTCCTCCACATAGGCAAAATAGGCACAAGGCTATTGCCAACTATTGCCAACCAATGGATAAATCCCACAATCTCCCCCTCCAGTCTCATTCACCTGAAGGAGGTAACACTAGGATTTTTAATTTGAGTACATGCCGACAAGTTCTTTTTATATCTTGAACTTGACTTTTGATACCACTTTGGTCAGCATATCTAAAGGATTCTCACTTCTAGGGATCTTCTTGACCTACATAGATCCGTCCTCTATCTTTTTCTGAATTCAGTGATATCTCACGTCGATATGCTTCGTCCTTGCATGATACATGGTGTTTTTACTCAAGTATATTGTACTTTGATTGTTACAATAAACTATATGTTCCTTCTGATGCAATCCAAGTTCTTGAAGAAACCGTTTTAGCCATATCATCTCCTTGCCAGCTTCAATAGCGGCAATATACTCTACTTCATTTATAGAAAGTGCGACACATTTCTGCAACTTTGACTGCCATGATATAGCTCCTCCTGAAAATGTGAACATGTATCCAATAGTAGATTTACGATTATCAAGATCACATGCCATATCAGCTAACCCTTTAAGATTGGATCAGATCCTCAAAAACACAAACAGTCTTCAGAGGTACCTCTCAGGTACCTGAGTATCCACTTGACTGCTTCCCAGTGTTCTTTTCCAGGATTTTTAAGGAATCTGCTAACAACACCAACTGCTTGAGCAATATCTGGTATAGTGCATACCATTGCGTACATCAAGCTTCTGACTGCTGAAGAATAAGGAACTCTGGCCATGCTCTTTTTATCCTTCTTTGTTGTAGGACACATCTTCTTGCTTCACTTTAGATGACCAACAAGAGGTGTGCTGACTGGCTTAACACTATTCATATTGTATCTTTCCAGTACACATTCAATGTACTTCTCCTGAGATAGCTATAACGTTTTGCAAGTTCTCTCTCGAACAATCTTCATCCCCATAATTTGTTGTGCTGGGCCCAAGTCCTTCATATCAAATGACTTGGACACATCTCTCTTCAACTTTGCAACCAGCTCCTTGTTTTGTCCTACAATCAACATCTCATCCACATACAATAATAATATAATAAATTTGTTATCAAAAAATCTTTTAAAGTATACACGTGGATCAAAATAGGTCTTTATGTATGTTTGACTTTTTATGAATAAGTCAAACTTCGTGTACCACTCTGCCTTGGTGCCTGCTTCAACCCATAAAGACTATTATTCAATTTTCACACCACATGTTTCTTTCCAGCTACTTCAAATCCTTTTGGCTACTCCATATAAATCTATTATTCCAAATTTCCCTGAAGAAATGCAGTTTTCACGTCCAACTACTCCACTTCAAGATCTAGGCTAGCTGCTAAGCTCAAAATTGTTCGAATAGAAGTCATTTTGACAACATGTGAGAAAATTTTATCAAAATTAATACCTTTATTTTGTTTGAAGACTTTTACTACCAATAGAGCTTTGTATCTGACCAACTTGCCATTTCCATCGTTCTTGAGTTTAAAGACCCACTTGCATTTGAGTGGTCTTTTACCCTTTGGAAGTTCAACCAGCTTGTACGTGCCAATTTTCAGTAGGGATTCCATTTCTTCTTGCATGGCTTTTATCCACTGGTTCTTTTATGGATAGGACATTACCTCTTTCAGACTTTCTGGCTCCTCCTCATCACTGATGAGGACATACTCTATGGAAGGGTACCTGCATGACTCTACCCTTGGCCTTTCAGATCTCTTTAGAGGTTGAGGTTGTTCTTCTTCCTGAGTAGTGTACTCCACTTGCTCGACATCATCATCAATCTGCTCCCCTACTCAATAACCTCATCAGGTTGCTCCCCCTGCCCGGCAACCTCGTCAATCGTACTTTTTGCATTTGTGTGATAGTTAGAAGTAAAAGGAATGGTAACAAGGTTAAAGATTATAACATTCTTGGCCTTCTTTGACTGGTCATCTGTAATTCCAACTTCACTTTCTCGGAAGACTACATCTCTGCTTCTGATGACCTTCTTCTTTACAGGATCTCACAATCTGTATCCGAACTCTTCATCTCCATATCCGATGAATATACAGGGAACAGAGTTATCATCCAACTTTGTTCTCTGCTCCTTTTGTACATGTGCAAAAGCTCTGCAACCGAACACTTTTAGATGTAAGTAGGACACCTCCTTATTGGTCCAAACTCTCTCTGGGATGTCAAGCTCCAATGGGACCGATGAACTCCTATTGATCCGGTAACATGCCGTCTGAATTGCTTCACCCCAGAATGACTTAGGCAGTTTAGACATTTCGAGCGTGCTTCTCACTTTCTCAACACTGGTGCGGTTCCTTCTTTCGGCTACACCATTGTGCTATTGGGTTCCATGAACTATATTATCATGTTTGATCCCGTGACTTAAACAATATTCTTCAAATTTCCTTGAAGTGTAGTTACCTTCATTGTCACTTCGGAGATGCTTTAGCTATTGACCTATCTCCTTTTCCACTAGAGCATAAAACTTCTGAAAAACTTAAAACACCTGATCTTTGGTTTTCAAGATATAAACCCACAATTTTTGTAAAGCATCATCAATAAAATTAATAAAATATTTGTTACCGCCCGTCGATTCTTTCTCCATTAGACCACAAACATCAGAATATACCAAATCATGTATATTCAATTTTCTTTCAGACGATTCTGAAATGAGACTCTATGTTGTTTACCAAATAAACAGTAGTCACAAGGTTTACCGTCGTACCTTTGGCAAAAGAGATGAGTGATTTTCTGGCAAGAATCTGCAATCCCTTCTCGCTCATATGATCCATTCTTTTGTGCCACAAATCTGTAGAAATCTTATTTTGTGCCACATTTAATTCACCTTAGCATATTTCTTCATTTGTCCTGTATAACGTGCTACGAGAAACTCCCTTTGCAATCACCAACGATCCCTTGGTGAGTCTTCACTTTTGATTTGCAAAATAATTCTCGTACCCATCTCGGTCCAAAGCAATTCCCGTGATTAAGTTCATCCGCAAATCAGGTACATGCCGCACATCCTTTAGAACCAATGTACATCCGACATTTGTCTTGATATATATGTCACCAATTCCCGCAATCTTTGAATAACTTGTGTTACCCATTCTCACAGTGCCAAAATTACCTGCTACATATCTTTTAAAACAATCTCTTACCGGTGTGGCATGGTAAGATGTTGTTGTGTCAACCACCCATTCTGACTCTGGATCTGCCAAGTGCATGCATTCCTCTTCCTCATTTATGAAGAGAACAACATTATCATTGTTTTGCACCATGGCGATTGTATTGTCGTCATTCTTCTGGCCACTGGTTTCACCTTTGCTCTTCCTTGAATTTGGGCAATCTCTTTTGATGTGACCTAGTTGATCACAATTGTAGAAATTTTTGGATCTTAATTTGGATCGGTTCTTAGACTTCCCATGAGCTCCGGATCTACCATAGTTGCTCGAACCCCTTTGGTGTCTTCGGCCTCTACCTTCTGTGATGAGAGCATGTCCTTGACTTTCAGACTTCTTTCTCATCTTCTCATTGAGTAGAAGAGTCGATGTGATATCTTTCAACTCAATGGTGGTCTTACCGTGCATTCATGGTATCGGACTTTTTGGCATCAACATCTAGTACCTTGTGCAATCCCTGTTGGATGAGCAGATCCTTCATCCTTCTTTTCCATGTTGAGAAACCGCTATCTTCGTTGAATTTTTCTACCTCGTACTTTACTCCAGATATTATTTTTTCACCAACTATACTACCACTGATAGTGAATAATATTTCTATGAACGAGCAGAATCTGTGCTCTAATACCATTTGTTAGGAATAAACTCCTCACATAAATAATATTAATAATAATAACAACGGAATAATAACGTAGCACAAAGATACGTTAATCAACAAGAATAAAAGAGTGACAACGACACCAAAATATTTACGTGGAAAACCCTTCTAAATAAGGGAAAAAACCACGAACCCAAGATGAGCAACTGATTTCACTATAACAAGGAATTTTATACTTTGTAGGCCCAAGTAAAGTACTCGAAATACTACTAAAACAATCAAAACAAAATAACCCTCTTTTGATATTTTTACCCCACTATTTTCTTATACTATATTTGTGATGCCTCACTCTTTCTTTCTCTCTTTTTTGGTATGTTGAAGGAACTGAAAGAGCTCTCCTTTTATAGGAGAAAAATGCATTTGGCTCCAAGTGTACTACAGGAGAATTTTAATTCTCCTTAAATACTTTGGCTCTAAGTAGAATCTTTTGCCAAGCTTCTCTACCAAAGTAAATTCACAGGCAAAATAGGTACAAGGCTATTGCCAACCAATGGGATGGACCCCACACGTTCCTCATAGCTCTATCTCAAATTCTCAATCAATCTAGCACATTGTGTTCATCTATGATATCACTTTTTAATCTCCTCATAAAGTAAAAGAGAAAGAACATAGAAACTAATGCCTTTAACATTGCACAATCTATTTGCAATAAAGATCTTTAACAAACTATGAAGCTAAGCAGCTCTTTAAATTTATTTTATTGTCTTAGTTTTCATAATTCAAATCAACTGGAGATGTGTGCTTTTAAACGTACATTACGAGAAAATGAGTTGTTCAAGGCACTGCATCACTCCCTATTAGTACCTTGTTCTAGCTGGAACACAAAAGAGGACAATTTAATTATATTGACTATTGGTTGATCTAAGTATAATAGGAAGCAAAAATATGGAAGATTAAATTTCTTTTACTAAAAAATGGCACTTATAGTGGAAATGTTAGAACTGCAGACGGTAGCCTAGAGCAGTTAAACTTTTAACTTTTAAATAAATAGTAGTGACGCATTATGAGACACAATCTTCAGCTCATCTTCCCCGTGTAACCAATCAATAAATCATTATTACATTGAAATAAATTGTTAAGAACGTCACCCTTTTGTCACTTTTTAAAATGATAACCAAATGGCGGTCCGTGTATGATTTCTAATTTTTGCTGGGGTACAAGGGGCAAAATGAACGGGTCCAAAAGCCATAAACTTTGAGTAACCATAAACATTCTTTGGCCTTAGAATGTGTGTAAGGTCGGGTAGCCGGGAAGATGGTCGAACCTGTTAGAATGTGTGATTATCATTGAAAATTCGTTTTGGTAATGGATGACAGTAAGACTCAAACTTAAAACCCTAATTTGCTCTGATACCATATTAAAATGTATAACAATAAATCTCCTAGATGAAGGTTCATGGGGAGCTACATTTGATAAACCTATTTGGACCATTACCCATAATCAAATTTTACTTGTATGTCAGCTTTTCATGCCATGAAACAGACAAAAGCTCAACCTTTTCAACTACTAATATTTGTAGAGCCGATAGTATGGGTTTGGCCCACTGGGCTGACCCAACCCAGGCTGTAATTTAATAGGGTCTAAGATTTTTGGAGCCCATTTAAAAATGAGGCTTATAAGCGAGGCCCAAATAAGCCCGTGGTCGAGCCTGGGCTGGGTCGGCCCGTGGACTTAATAATATATTTACTTAAAAATATAAAAATAAATATTAGAAACTAAAAATAACAATAAGAGTAGTCCAATCTCAAACTACTAATATTTTTTATGTGTATAAATATTTTATGTTCTTAAAATTTTAGCTATTTCTTAATGTTTAACTAATTAACATTGCATATGACTATAGATTTAGATGAAAATGAAGATGTTAAGACATCTTTATTTCACAAGAGGATCCAAATGTGCTTGATGAGGATGATTTGTTGGTGTTGGATATGCCATGAGCACCTTGAAATTATTTTGAGCAACTTGTTTTGAGTATTGACTTTTAATGAATGAAATATTCTCCTCCTCTTTTGTGTTTTATATATATATATGCATTTTAGGCTAAAACTTAAATCTTTAAAAATATAAAAATAATTGTAAAAAATAGTGTGCTAGCCCATGACCCACGTAGGATTGGGTTGGGCTGACCAATTTAAGGCCATCGAAACAGAAACCCGGCCCAGCCTAGTCAGTCAAATGCCAAAGTACGTGTGGAATGGGCTAGTCCAACCCGCATTGACACCTCTAAATATTTGGCACAAAGGCTTATTGTTTAAGATCTCATTTGCATGGTGAGATTATTAAAATGTAGGTTACTGGTGACATAATAAGCAAATTTGGATATTTTGTTCCTTTTTGTTCAAGTTGTAGGATCCCAACTTCCGAGACCGTTGAGCTATTTATTCCTTCGTAATGAGGGTGTAGCTGTAGCTTAGTCTTTCTTTGATGGTACTTGTGAAATTGAAATAACACCTGGATTAGTGCCGGTAAAATGAGCTCATATTTTGTCAACCCGCCGGATTCACCCATATTTTAGTGAGTTGAATGAGTGATATTTAAGTTGGTTAAAATTTGGGCTTCAACCCATATTCAATTCGTGGAAATATGGGTATTTATGGGTAAAATATGGGTTAGCCTAGTGGATTATCTTTCAACTTTTGCTCACTCAAAATATATGATATCAATTTTTAAACCGAAAATGCTATAAAGGTATTCCAACTCCTCTCCCTTTCGTATGTTTCTTCTCACTATAGTTGACTATGTGAGTATTGTTTTCCTTCTAAACATTGTAAGTACTATTTAATATTGTCTAGCGTACTTGTTCTTTCTAGATGCATACTTGAATACCAAAAATAATTTAAGAAGTAGAAGCAAATTTGTATAGTTTTTCATTTTTTCTTGAAAAGTACATGTTAAGAAAGAGAATGTTTTTTCCCACTTGTAATACATCACTTTCGATAAAGAGGTACTCAAGAATACATTAAGGGTGCGTTTGGTATAAAGGAAAATATTTTCATGTTTGGTTGGATTAAATATTTTGGAAAATATTTGTGATGACCCAAAAGGTCATCTTATATTTTAGAACTCGAATCTGCGCTCTTAAGCCTTAAAAATCTCATCTTTATCCTCCTCGATTTGCGTGCACAGTCCTGACATATTTCCGAAAAGCTTTTATGTTGAAAATTGATGAAAATAAGAATTTATGCCTTAAAAGTTGATTTTAGTTGACTCCGGTCAATATTTTTGGTAAACAGGCCCGAATCTATATTTTGACGGTCCCGGTGGATCCGTATCGAATTATGGGACCTGGACGTATACCCGGAATCGAATTCGGAGGTCCCTAGCTCAAGTTATGAATTTTTGATGAATATTAAAAGTTTGAAAATTAATTGTTTTTAAGAATTGATTGATATTTGGCATTGTTAGTGATGCGTCCCTATTCTAGTTTTGGAACCCGGTACAGGTTCATTATGATATTTAAGACTCGTCTGTGAAATTTGGTGAGAAACGGAGTTGATTTGACGTGATTCGGACGTCCAGTTGAGAAGATAAAATTTTTAAAGTGTTCTTGAGAATTTCATTTGATTTGGTGCTAAATTCGGAGTTCTAGTTGTTATTTTGGTGATTTGATCGCGCGACTAGGTCCGTATGATATTTTTAGACTTGTGTGCATGTTTGGTTTGGAGCTCCGAGGGCTCGAGTCAGTTTCGGGTAGGCCACAGGATGTTTTGGACTTTTAAAATCTGGTATTTTGCTGCAGCAGGTGTTCTGGCAGGTCCTTCTTTGCGTTCGCGAAGGTACTCTCGTGAACGCGAAGAGTACACTGGGCAGCTGAAGTTTGCTTCTTCGCGAACGCGAAAGCTTAGTCACGAACGCGAAGCGATGGGGGCGTTACCCTTCGTGAACGCGACCAGCTCCTCGCGAATGCGTAGTGTTAGGCACACCTGGGGGAGGGTTGGTCGTTCCTTCATCGCGAACGCGAGCAATGTCTCACGAACGCGAAGGTTTGGCAGCCAGTACCCTTCGCGAACGCGACAGTGGCCTCGCGAACGCGATGCACACTATTGCCCAGTGCATAAAATAGAATCAAACACGGGCTTAAGCCATTTCTTCAATATGTTTTAAGAACCAAACGGGTAGAGGCGATTTTCAAGAGTCATTTTATTCCCCAAAGTGTTGGTAAATGATTCTAAACCATTTTCTTTCAATTACCCATTATATTTCTTGAATTATCAACCTAAAATCTAGAGTTTTCATGGTAGAATTAGGGGTTAGGGTAGAAACTAGGAATTTCGGAAATTTGGGGATTTAGACCTCAATTTGAGGTCGGATTCCAAAACCAATTATATATTCGGACTAGAGGGTGAATGGGTAAATGAATTTTGGTCCGAACCTCAGGTTTTGACCAAGCGGGCCCGGGGTCGATTTTTCGACTTTTTGGAGGAAAATTTGGGAAATTTAATTTATGCAATATAATTGATTTCTTTAGCAATATTTGATATTATTGAGTCATTTTTGAATAGATACGAGTGGTTTGGAAGTGAATTTCAAAGGAAAAGCTGTGATTGAGAATTAAGTGGCCTTCGGAGCGAGCTAAGTGTTGCGTCTAACTTTGGCTTTAGGGAATAGGTATTATGTATTTATCTGCTACGTGTTTGGTTGTTAAATACGATGCATAGGTAAGGTGACGAGCATCTATGCGTCGTTGTCGAGTCATAGCATGCGAGTGAAATTCTATTTTTGTCTATTTTGTAGCCTTAAATTCTATTATCCATGCTTAGCGGGTTATTTGTAATGTTGGCGGACTTATATCTGGTTTCACTGAGATTTGGTAACTTTCGAATCTTGATTCAAGATTGAGGTTACATTGTGCTATTGATTATGGGTAAAATACTGGTTTCTTTGTGATACTCCTATCTATCTGTTGTTATTGATTCTGTGATTTGTGTGGAGGAGTATAAAGCACGAAGGGTGATACCGTGCATGCATTATTTATATTGTGAGGAAGAGTGTAAATCACAAAAGGTGATGCCGTGTATATTATGAGAGGTTTAATGCATGAAGGGTGATGTCGTGCCGTTCTATTTATTTATTTGGTGAGGTTGAGAGTAAAAGCACGAAGGGTGATGCCGTGCAGTTTTGCTTCGTTGTTTTATTTGCTCAATTTGTTTAAGGATTTTCGGTTTAATTCTGTCCTTTCATTATTCTCACTCTTTTTATTGTATTCCCTCACTGTATGTCCCCTTCTTATTATTTCTGTATTATTTCTTTATTTACTGTTGTTGCCACTAGCATGATTATACTATTCAGGTTATATGTGGGTGCCTTGTCCTAGCCTCGTCACTACTTCGCCGAGGTTAGGCTCGACACTTACCAGTACATGGGGTCGGTTGTACTGATACTATACTCTGCACTTTCTGTGCAGATTTTGGTACCGACTCAGGTTGATCGAGATTTTGCTATTGGTCCGCTGTCCGGAGACTCAAGGTAGATTTGTCGGCGTTCACAAACCTTGAAGTCCCCGTCTATCTTTTACGTCCTACTGTTTTCTTTCATTCAGATAGTTGTATTTCTTTCAGACTATTACTTGAAGTAAATTCTAGAATGCTCGCGAATTGTGACTCCAGATCCGGGTGGTAGTAATTAATACAGTTTTTTAATATTCCGCACTTATTATATTTTATCTTAGTTAATTATTGTTATTTACTGAATGAAAATACGGAATTGGTTTAATGATTCTCTAACTTTGGCTTGCCTAGCAAGTGAAATGTTAGGCGCCGTCACAGTCTCGTCGGTGAGAAATTTCGGTCGTGACGGTTAGTATCAGAGCACTAGGTTACCTAGGTCTCACGATTCACGAGCAAGCTTAGTAGAGTCTGGAGGATCGGTACTGAGACATCTGTGCTTATCTTCCAGAGGCTATGAAGTTTAGGAAGAAGTTTCACTTCTATTCTTCTCTATCGTGCGATTTTGCTTTCTCAATACTGATTGAACTCTTCTACTCTTATTCTCTCGCAAATGGCGAGAACATGTACTGCTTCCTTAGATGAGAAGCAGCCAGAGCCTCCAGTGATAGCTCCTACGCGGGGCAGAGGTCGAGGCATAGGCCATGCCAGAGGTCGAGGAAGGGGCAGGGCTCAACCTAGAGCCCGAGCAGCAGCCCCAGCTGTAGAGCCTCAGATAGAGTTTGACGAGAGGGTTCCATCCCAGATTGTTCCTGCCGGACCAGCTCAGGTTTCGGAGGGGTTCATTGCTACCCCAGTACTTCAGGACGCTTTGGTCCATTTGGTGGTCCTTATGGAGAGTGTGGCCCAAACTGGCGCATTTCCCATGGCACTAGCAGTCTCTCAGGCTGGAGGAGGGGCCCAGACTCCCACCACTCCCGCTCCGGAGCAGATAGTTCCCTAGTATCAGGCTCCAGCAGCTCAGCTAGTCGGATTAGTTCAGCCGGTTATTGCGGCACAAGTCGGAGATGGGCCAACTATATCTTCTGAGAATTATGGAGATTGGACAGGTTTATCAAGCTCTTTCATGTTCACTTCAGTGGTGCTCCTTCAGAGGATCCCCAGGAGTATCTTGATAGCTGTCACGAGGTTCTACGGAACATGGGTATAATGGAGACCAATGTGGTCGATTTTGCTACATTTCAGATGACTGGTTCCGCCAAGAAATTGTGGAAAGATTACTTGTTGACCAGACTAGCTGGGTTGCCTACTCTTACTTCGAACCAGTTCTATCAGATCTTCATAGAGAAATTTATGCCTATCACATTGAGAGAGGAGCGTCGCCGTCAGTTTGAGCGTCTTCAGCAGGGCAGTGTGACTGTTACTCAGTATGAGACCCGTTTTGTGGATTTGGCCCGTCATGCTATTCTCCTGCTTCCCACCGAGAAAGAGAGGGTGAGGGGGTTTATTGATGGACTTGCTCAGCCTAACAGATTGCAGATGGCTAAGGAGACTGGGAGTGAGATTTCTTTTCAGGCGGCTGCTAATGTTGCTAGACGGGTCGAAATGGTTCCTACTCATGGAGTTTAAGGGTCTGACAAGAGAACTCGTCATTCCGGTGAGTTCAGCGGTGCCTCATCTAGAGGCAGGAGTACTTTTGGTAGAGGCCATCCTCCCAGGCCGTTTCATTCAGCGCTCCAGGCATCCCACAGTGCCTCAGGTGGTCGTGGCCCTCAGATGCATTATTCCGACCAACTAGCCTACTTTTCACCACTAGCTCCTATTAGTGCACCTCCACTCCAGAGTTATCAGGGTGGTTATTCAGGTCGACAAGGTTAGTTTCAGGGTCAGCAGTCACAACAGTCGAAGTTATGTTATACTTGTGGTGATTTGTGGCACATTGCTAGATTTTGCCCTTGGGCAACGGGTAGCTCACAACATCAGAGTTCTCGTGCCATGGTTTCGGCACTAATTGCTGCACCACCTGCTCAGCCAGCTAGAGGCAGGGGTCAGGCAGCCAGAGGTAGAGGCCATACTGTTAGAGGTGGAGGTCAGGCCGTTAGAGGTGGAGACCAGCCAGTTAGAGGCCGTCCCAGGGACGTAGTTCAGGGTGGTGGGGCCTAACCCTGGTGATATGCTTTCCCAGCCAGGCCTGAGGTTGAGTCATCTGATATTGTTATCATAGGTACTATTTCAGTTTGCAGTAAAGATACTTCAGTTCTATTTGATCTGGGATCTACTTACTCCTATGTGTCATCCTATTTTGCTTCATATTTGGTTGTGCGCCGTGATTATTTGAGTGCTTCTATGTATTTGTCCACACCAGTGGGAGATGCTATTGTTGTAGATCGTGTTTATCATTCGTGTGTGGTCACCATTGGGAGTCTTGAGACTCGTGTAGATCTTCTACTTCTCGACATGGTTGATTTTGATGCCATACTGGGTTCGGATTAGATGTCACCTTATCATGCTATATTAGATTGTCACACCAAGATGGTGACCTTAGCCTTGCAGGGTTGCCTCGATTAGAGTGGAGAGGGAATCTTGGCCATTCTGCCAGCAGGGTTATCTCTTATGTGAAGGCTCGGCATATGGTCGAGAAAGGGTGTCTATCCTATTTGGCTTATGTCCACGATTCTAGTGCGGAGGTTGATTTAGAGACGGTTGTTCGTGAGTTTCCAGAGGTGTTTCCTGCAGACCTGCCGGGGATGCCACCCGACAAGGATATTGATTTTTGCATTGATTTGGCTCTGGGCACTCAGCCCATTTCCATTCCGCCATACCGCATGGCCCCGCTAGAATTGAAAGAATTGAAGGAGCAGTTGCAAGATTTGCTTGATAAGGGCTTCATTAGACCTAATATCTCGCCCTGGGGTGCACATGTGTTGTTTGTGAAGAAGAAAGATATATCGATGAGGATGTGTATAGATTATCGGCAGTTGAACAAAGTCACCATCAAGAACAAGTATCCATTGCCGAGGATTAATGATTTATTTGATCAGCTTCAGGGTGCCAAGGTGTTTTCAAAGATTGATTTGAGATTTGGCTACCATCAGTTGAGGATTAGGGCATCCGATGTTCCTAAGACAACTTTTCAGACTCGGTATGGGCATTATGAGTTTCTAGTGATGTCATTTGGGCTGACAAATGCCCCAGCAGCATTCATGGATTTGATGAACCGGGTGTTCAAACCCTACTTGGATTCCTTTGTGGTTGTGTTTATTGATGATATCTTGATCTACTCCCATAGTCGAGAGGAGTATGAGCAGCACCTTCGGATCGTTCTTCAGACTCTGAAAGACAGCCAATTATATGCTAAGTTCTCAAAATGCGAGTTTTGGTTGAGTTCAGTTGCTTTCTTGGATCACGTTATATCAGCAGAGGGTATTTAAGTGGATCCTAAGAAGATTGAGGCAGTTCAGAACTGGCCTAGACCCACATCAGCTACAAAGATCTGTAGTTTCTTGGGTTTGGCGGGCTATTACCATCGATTTGTGGAGGGGTTTTCATCCATAGCAGCCCCGTTGACCAGATTGACCCAGAAGGGTTCCCCGTTCAGGTGGTCAGATGAGTGTGAAGCGAGCTTTCAGAAGCTCAAGACAGCTTTGACTACGGCACTGGTATTGGTGTTACCCACAGGTTCAGGATCGTATACAGTATATTGTGACACATATCGTATTGGCCTAGGTGCGGTGTTGATGCAGGGTGGCAAGGTTATTACATATGCTTCGCGACAGCTGAAGGTTCATGAGAAGAATTACCTCGTTCATGATCTAGAGCTGGCAGCCATTGTTCACGCGCTGAAGATTTGGAGGCACTATCTTTACGGCGTGCCATGTGAGGTATTCACTGATCATCAGAGCTTGCAGTATTTGTTCAAGCAGAAGGAACTCAATTTGAGGCAGAGAAGGTTATTGGAGTTATTGAAAGACTATGATATCACCATATTGTATCATCTCGGGAAGGCCAATGTGGTGGCTGATGCTTTGAGTAGAAAGTCAGTCAGTATGGGTAGCCTTTCATATATTCCAGTCGGTGAGAGACCGCTTGCATTGGATGTTCAAGCTTTGGCCAACCAGTTCGTGAGGTTGGATGTTTCTTAGCCCAGCCATGTCCTAGCTTGTACAGTTGCTCGGTCTTCATTGTTTGAGCGCATCAGAGGTCGGCAGGATGACGATCCTCATTTAGTTGTCCTTAGAGACACAGTGCGGCACGGTGGTGCCAAGCAGGTTACTGTTGGAGATGACAGAGTTTTGAGGATGCAGGGTCGGATTTGTGTGCCTAATGTGGATGGGCTTCGTGAGTTGATCCTTGAGGAGGCTCACAGTTCTCGGTATTCTATTCACCCGGGCGCTGCCAAGATGTACCAGGACCTGCGGTAGAATTATTGGTGGAGGAGGATGAAGAAAGATATAGTTGCTTACGTCACTCGGTACTTAAATTGTCAGCAGGTGAAATATGAGCATCAGAGACCTGGTGGTTTGCTTCAGCAGATGGAGATTCCTGAGTGGAAGTGGGGGCCTATTACTATGGACTTTATTGTTGGACTCCCACGGACTCAGAGGAAGTTCGACGTCGTGTGGGTTATTGTGGATAGGCTGACTAAGTCAGCACACTTCATTCCTATGGCAGTTACCTATTCCTTGGAGCGGTTAGCAGAGATTTATATTCGGGAGATCGTCCGTCTTCACGGTGTGCCTGTGTCTATCATTTCTGATCGAGGTACGCAGTTTACCTCGCACTTTTGGAGGGCAGTAAAGCGTGAGATGGGAATGCGGGTTGAGTTGAGCACAACATTCCATCCTCAGACAGACGGGCAGTCCGAGCGTACTATTCAGATCTTGGAGGATATGCTCCGCGCTTGTGTAATAGACTTTGGAGGTTCTTGGGATCAGTTCTTTCCCCTTGCAGAGTTCGCCTACAACAGTTACTAGTCGAGCATTCAGATGGCTCCCTATGAGGCATTATATGGTAGGCGGTGTCGGTCTCCAGTTGGGTGGTTCGAGCTGGGAGAGGCTCGATTGTTGGGCACAGACTTAGTACAAGATGCCTTGGATAAGTTTAAGATTATTCAGGATCGACTCCGCACAGCTCATCCAGGCAGAAGAGCTATGCCGACCATAGAGTTCGTGATGTTACATTCATGGTCGGAGAAAGAGTGTTACTTTGGGTATCACCCATGAAGGGTGTAATGAGGTTCGGAAAGAAGGGCAAGTTGAGCCCTAGGTATATCAGACCCTTTGAGATTCTGGAGAGAGTAGGAGAGGTGGCTTACAGGCTTGCGTTACCACCCAGTTTAGCAGCTGTTCATCCGGTATTCCATGTGTCCATGCTTCAAAAATATCATGGTGATCCGTCCCATGTGTTAGATTTCAGCTCTGTCCAGTTGGACAAGGATTTCACTTACGAGGAGGAGCCGATGGAAATTCTAGCCCAGCAAGTTCGCCAGTTGAGATCAAAGAGTTACCCTTCAGTTCGAGGGCAGTGGAGAGGTCAGCCTATTGAGACAGCTACTTAGGAGTCTGATTCCGATATGCGGAGTAGATATCCCCACCTTTTCTCCAGCCTAGGTACTTTTCTATATCCGTTCGAGGACAAACGATTGTTTTAGAGGTGGAGAATGTGATGACCCAAAAGGTCATCTTAGATTTTAGAACTCGAATATGCTCTCTTAAACCTTAAAAATCGCATCTTTAGTCTCATCGATTTGCGTGCGCAGTCCGGGCATGTTTCAGAAAAGCTTTTATGTTGAAAATTGATGAAAATAAGAATATATGCCTTAAAAGTTGATTTTAGTTGACTCCGATCAATATTTTTGGTAAACGGGACCGGATCCGTATTTTGACGGTCCCAGTGGATCCGTATTGAATTATGGGACCTGGGCGTATGCCCGGAATTGAATTCGGAGGTCCCTAGCTCAAGTTATGAATTTTTGATGAAAATTAAAAGTCTGAAAATTAATTATTTTTAAGAATTTATTGATGTTTGGCATTGTTAGTGGCGGGTCCGTATTCTGGTTTCAGAATCCGGTACAGGTTCATTATGATATTTAAGACTCATCTGTGAAATTTGGTGAGAAACGGAGTTGATTTGATGTGATTCGGATGTCCAGTTGAGAAGATAGAAATTTTAAAGTGTTCTTGAGAATTTGATTTGATTTGGTGCTAAATTCGGAGTTCTAGGTGTTATTTTGGCAATTTGATCGCGCGAGCAGGTCCGTATGATATTTTTAGACTTGTGTTCATGTTTGGTTTGGAGCCTCGAGGGCTCGGGTGAGTTTCGGGTAGGCCACGGGATGTTTTGGACTTTGAAAATCTGGTATTTTCCTGCAGCAGGTGTTCTAGCAGGTCTTTCTTCGCGTTCGTGAAGGTACTCTCGCGAACGCGAAGAGTAAACTGGGCAGCTAAAGTTTTCTTCTTCGCGAACGCGAAGGCTTAGTCGCGAATGCGAAGCGATGGGGGCGTTACCCTTCGCGTACGCGACCAGCTCATCGCGAACGCGTAGTGTTAGGCACACATAGGGGAGGGTTGGTCGTTCCTTCATCACGAACCAGACCAATTTCTCGCGAATGAGAAGGCCAGGGGGGAGTAACCATCGCGAACGCGATGCACACTGTCGCCCAATGCATATAACAGAATCAAACACGGGTTTAAGCCATTTCTTCAATATTTTTCAAGAACCAAACGGGTAGAGGCGATTTTCAAGAGTCATTTTCTTCCCCAAAGTGTTGGTAAGTTATTCTAAACCATTTTCTTTCAATTACCCATTACATTTCTTGTATTATCAACCTAAAATCTAGAGTTTTCATGGTAGAATTAGGGGTTATGGTAGAAACTAGGAATTTCGAAAATTTGGGGATTTAGACCTCAATTTGAGGTCGGATTCCAAAACCAACTATATATTCAGGCTCGGGGGTGAATGGGTAAATAAATTTTGGTCCGAACCTCGAGTTTTAACCAAGCGGTCCCGGGGTCGATTTTTCGACTTTTTGGAGAAAAATTTGGGAAATTTAATTTATGCAATATAATTGATTTCTTTAGCAATATTTGATATTATTTAGTCATTTTTGAATAGATACGAGTGGTTTGGAGGTGAATTCCAAAGAAAAAGCTGTGATTGAGAATTAAGTGGCTTTCGGAGCGAGGTAAGTGTCGTGTCTAACTTTGGCTTGAGGGAATAGGTATTATGTGTTTATCTGCTACATGTTTAGTTGTTAAATACGATGCATAGGTGAGGTGGCGAGCATCTATGCGTTGTCGAATCATAGCATGCGAGTGAAATTCTATTCTTGTTTATTTTGTAGCCTTAAATTCTACTATCCATGCTTAGCGGGTTATTTGAAATGTTGGGTGACTTATATCTGGTTTCACTGAGATTTGGTAACTTTCAAATATTGATTCAAGGTTGAGGTTACATTGTGCTATTGATTATGGGTAAAATACCGGTTTCTTTGTGATACTCTTATCTATCCTTTGTTATTAATTCTGTGATTTGTGAGGAGGAGTGTAAAGCATGAAGGGTGATGTCGTGCATGCATTATTTATATTGTGAGGAAGAGTGTAAAGCACGAAGGGTGATGCAGTGTATATTATGAGAGGTTAATGCACGAAGGGTGATGTCGTGCCGTTCTATTTATTTATTTGGTGAGGTTGAGAGTAAAAGCACGAAGGGTGATATCGTGCCGTTATATTTATTTATTTGGTGAGGTTGAGAGTAAAAGCACGAAAGGTGATGCCGTGCAGTTTTCCTTTGCTGTTTTATCTGCTCAATTTGTTTTAGAATTTTCGGTTTAATTCTTTCCTTTCATTATTCTCACTCTTTATATTGTATTCCCCCACTGTATGTTCCCTTCCCATTATTTCTATGTTATTTCTTTATTTACTGTTGTTGCCACTAGCATGATTATACTATTCAGGTTATATGTGGGTGTCTTGTCCTAGCCTCGTCACTACTTTGCCGAGGTTAGGCTCGACACTTACCAGTATATGGGGTCGGTTGTACTGATGCTGCACTCTGCACTTTCTGTGTAGATTTTGGTACCGGCTCCGGTTGATCGAGATTTTGCTATTGGTCCGCTGTACGGAGACTCAAGGTAGATTTGTCGGCGTTCACAGACCTTGAAGTCCCCGTCTATCTTTTACGTCCTACTGTTTTCTTTCATTCAGACAGCTGTATTTCTTTCAGATTATTCCTTGTAGTAAATTTTAGAATGCTCGTGAATTATGACTCCAGATCCGGGTGGTAGTAATTAATGCAGTTTTATAATATTCCGCACTTATTATATTTTATCTTAGTTAATTATTGTTATTTACTGAATGGAAATAAGAATTTGGTTTAATGATTCTCTAACGTTGGCTTGCCTAGCAAGTGAAATGTTAGGCGCCATCACGGTCCCGTCGGTGGAAAATTCGAGTCGTGATAATATTTTTCTCATGAACTCTTTTTCCTCCAATTGGTAAAAAATATTTTCATTATCAAGAGAAGGGAAAATATTTTTCAAAACTCTTTTTCAATCTTCCCCACCCTATTCTCCAACCCCACCAACCCACCTCCTACACCCCCACCCACTCCCCCCCATACCACCCTAACCAACCCCTACCAACCCATCCCAACCCCAACCCACCCAACCCTTACTCAACTCAATAGAAATATTATTAAGATTACTTTCTTTTCATATTGTAGAAAGAGTACTTTCTTTTTCAACAAAAAATATATAGTATTTTATTTCTAGGTATGGAACGCATATTTCAACGTTGAATTTGTACAGAGTCATATATTATTAGTAAATATTTTGAATATATTTTTTGAATATAAATAGTATCTTTCTATTTATAGTATTTTGTTTTTTTGAATTTTTTTTAGTTTTATATTAGATTGCAGACATTATATGAACAAAGCAAAAAATGCACATAGTCATATATTATTAGTGATATTGCTTGATGTGCATTAAGCACATTTTCTTCCTAAAATGAAAACTGTCATATTTTGTGGAAGAGTAACTTAAGTTTACAATATGATAGTGAAGAAGAGTATATATTATTCTAATTAAGCTTATGTCACTAAATAATCTGAGCAAAAGAAAAATTATAAATTGCACTTGAAAAAATATTACACTTATATAATATGGGTTAACCCATATTCAACCCCGCTCATTTGACACCCGACCCGCATGAAATATGAGCGGGTTGAGACCCAATCCATTTTTTACCCGCTCATATCCAACCCAACCCGCCCATTTGCCACCACTGTATTGAGAAAATATCTTATGAAGTTGTGGCTATCCAAGCCAACGAATGAGGTACATGCATTGTTTTACAATGTCTTCCTAAGTATTTATCTGTTGGGAAATTTGGAGGAGGGATATGCCCTTAAATACGGTGGAGAGAAGACCTCTACACAAAGATTACCGCAGCAGATTCAGTATGTGATACTCACACTACTGTGTACAATTCATTGCTCTATCAGCTTTCACAGATTGGATATATCAATACGCACTAAGGTGGAAAGAATTAAACCTAGACTCATGATCATCCCCGCTAAGTGGCTCAAGCCACCTGATGGACATTCCAAACTGAACATAGATGGATGCAACAAGGGTAATTTAGGTCCAGCAGGTGGAAAAGGAAAATATTTTTCATAAAAAATAAAAAAATATTTTTATATAAAATAAGCAATTTTCTTATTTATTTTCTAGTGTTTGGTTAATACAAATATTGCTCCAAGAGTATTTATATATAATATACGAGAATACTATGGGAGGTTGGGGGTGGAAGGTCGGGTTAGCGGGGGTTTTGGGGTTGTGTGGGGTCAGACGGGGGGAGGGGTGCCAGGGGTGGGTCAGGGGAGTGCAAGGGGGATGCGGGAGTAGGTGGGAGGGTCGGAATCATCACTTGCGGAGTGATTTTTCCTCCCCTTTCTAGGGAAGACATTTTTCTGAAATCAGAAGAAAATGTGTTCATGAGAAAAATATTTAACCCAACCAAATATTAAAAAATGAAAAAACATTTTTCAAAAGATATTTTCCTTAGTACTAAAAACACCCATACTGAATAATTTGGAATTTGCTCAAGTAACATGAACGTAATTAGGGTAATCCTAATAGCAGTTAGTTTTGGATCAAGGTTAAAGAGATTTTTTTGTGGAGGCAGAGTCCCAAGTACTTATAAATGCAATAAACATAGATTCAGTCACACCTTGGCAAATTGTTCACGTAGTCAGGCAGATTGTGGAGCTAAGCAATGAAGGAAACTCTAACTTCTCTAACTGTTTTGATGTATAGTTGTTTGGGGATAGGGTACACAGATTTGTAGCCCCAACCATACATGTATTTACCCGTTAGCTAGTAATATACAGGTTGAGGTCAATGTCTAAGCTGTCACCACAATGGTAAACCTTTACAACAACCTCAAAAAAAATGTGTGTAACAATAACTGTTGTTTACTTCTGCAAATATACCCCCGCTTTATCATTTATT
This sequence comes from Nicotiana tomentosiformis, assembly GCF_000390325.3. Classification (NCBI taxonomy): domain Eukaryota; kingdom Viridiplantae; phylum Streptophyta; class Magnoliopsida; order Solanales; family Solanaceae; genus Nicotiana; species Nicotiana tomentosiformis. The sequence goes on along the minus strand of NC_090822.1, from coordinate 66,963,401 downwards.
CCATCAAGTTGATAAGCGTACGTGCGAAAGAACCGTAGACTCTCCATAGGCTTTGTTTACCCTAAAATTCGAGTAACAATTAAACTTATTTAGTGATTTTAAGAATACGTGATTTAATCCAATACCAATTGATAAACAAGGAATTGAATAGATAATCTGAATAATAAAATAAATCAAACTAGTGTTCTAGCAGAGCTTTCGACCTCGATTCGAGATGGTCTCGAGGTTGGATAAGGAGAACAATAAAGAACAGAAAAATAAACAATGATGAATAGTAATAGATAGTAAGTGAAATAGAGAACATCATTTTTTGTATATGTTTCTCAGTGAATCCCCATTTACAAATGAAAGGGGTCCCTCTTTATATAGTAGAGGAATCATAAATAAGGTACAATTCTTATAACAGAAACAAATCCCATGATTGGCGTCAATAACCGCTTGATTCGATATGTTCCGGGATTTCCGCCGAGATTTTCGGTCGGTTGCTAATATTTCGCCATTCCGTTATTACGCCTTACTCGAAGTCGGTCATGCTCGATCTCGATTTTCAGCGAGCACTTCGATCTTCGTGCTACATACTCTGCCATTGAGCTCGAGCCTGGTCTATTACGAGCTTACTCACGAGGCAGCTCCTCGTGTCTATGAAATCTGACATGTCCGATTTTGACCGTATATAGATAATCCCGCGTTTCTTTGAATAAAATGATAAGAAACGGTTTGAGCCTTGATTTTCCGAAACCTCGATCATGACGTCGTCCTTATGACGTAAGTGACGGATGTTATCGAAACGTCCCGTCAGTTCAGTTCCCAAAATCATTAATGCTTGTTAGTTAGCGGTCGGCCACTAACGCCACCGAACCGTCGCCGTGAACCTATAAATACCCGCTCCTTCATTGAATCAAACTTTACTTTTGCTCTAATCAAACCTCTAAGTATTCTCACTCTTTTCGTTGTCTGTAGAGCCACCGTTGTTAGCACCGAAACCACCAGTTTTTCATCTTTCTTCGCTCTTCTTTACTTATACAAATGGAGAAAACCTCAAAGACTGTACCGCAGAAGGAGAAAGCTTATTGCTCCTCTTCCCGGTCGTCCGGCGGCAAGGCGCCGGTGAAGCCGCTTCCCCATGAATATGTTCCTGGCCCGTGTACTCTAAAATCCGACTTCAAGGTCGAAAACCCTTCATCGATCCCGGGCCGATGTGAGAATGTGTCGATGTACATGTGCTCAATATCGAAGAACCACCTCAAGGCCGTGAAGAGGGACTGCAAGTGGGGTCCCGAGGTCGTGGTGCAAATTCATGCTCCCGAAGAGAGCATCACCGCTTATGTGGAGGGGTTCTTAAGTGTTTACACTATCCCATTCACATTGGGTCCCCTCGACCCAGTGATTATTGATCTCTGTAAAATATATCAGGTCACCTTCGGCCAAATCCACCACTCTCTATGGTGCATAGTAATCATGATGCGCTTCTTCTCTAGCAAGGCTGAAGGGCTAGAGTTTACTCTAAATCACCTCATGCTATTGTACCGGCCTCGAATCTACCGAGGACTAATCAGGCTCCAACGCCGGGCAACGAAGGCCTTGATCTCGAGCATCGACGAGGACAAGGATCAGGGTTGGATGAGCCGTTTTATACGGGTGAGGACCTGCGACATTATCCCGTAAGAGAAGATGACATTCCCTGAGGAGTGGAACTTCAACCGTAAGTGATCTTTTAAACTTTGTTCTTTGTACCTTCTTCGACTTCGCCTGATATCCCTTTTCGACAAGCAGCTATTCCTTGGATGCCTCAAGCGGTACCTTACCTCAAAGATTGGGTTCGGAAGTTAGCCTCAACTTCCACATATGCCGAACGCGCATGGCGTGATTTGGCAAAGGGAAGATGGGAGGCCAAGAACCACGGTAAGGATCTCCTTTTTCATGTTCTGAAACACTTTTTATACTCCATTCATCATTAATTTTCTTTCATGCATGCCTGGCCAAGGATGCCATTTTGAGGCCTTCAAGTGACGAGGAAGAAACCAAGTCCCCGATTCCGAAGCCCGGGGAAGACAAGAAGAGGAAAACTGCCTCGCAGTTCGAGACCCCAAGCCCAAACCTCGAAGGGTGAGGAGGAAAGTAATTGCTCTCACAATGGACTCAGTCCAAAACTGAGAGACGAAGAAGAGAAAAATGCCTCGGTACTGACGGTGCGACCTAGGAAAGCCGTCGAGGTCACCAAACTTTTTGAGCCGACGGCGGCTGCTAAAATCAAGCCTCGTGTCGAGGAGGCTTCCAAAACGAAATCGGGTGAGGATCCCGAATTACCAGAGGTCGAGACCGTTTCTCGGCCATCTGCAACTACACCGGACGGGGCCGGTTCTAAGACCCCAAAGATCAATCAGAGCGTCCTGAGCGACTTGCTCGGGACCATGACAGTAGGTCACTTGCCTTCTCTTCCGACCTTTTCTGAGGAGACACTAAAAGAAGCTTGAGAGTTGAAGACCCCTGACATAGGCAGAGGCTCTAGTGTAGGGGATCCCTTTCGGGATTGCTTTACTGGAGTCGATGATGCCTCTCATATCGGCGATGGTTCTATTCTTTTAGAAGAGGCCCAACGTCTCTTATCTCGGGTAAGCATCAGTTTACTGCACTTCTTTTCTTTACTCTTTTTTTCTCTAAATTTGACTTGTGTTTTCCTTTTTGTATAGGCCTTCGCCAAGTTTCGAACTGACCTCAGCCAGTGTGAAACCGAGCTCCAAAAGTTCTCGGAGGAGAGGAACGCTCTGAAGCTTCTTTGCGGCCAAAAAGATAAAACCATAAAGGACCTTCAAGCGAATTTGGCCAAGGCTCATGAGGAAGAGGCCGAGCTAGATAAGCAGGTGAGCATCCTTTTGATAAAGTACGGACTCGACCCAACTGTAGAGGCTAATACTTCATTATCTCAGCTACAACAAAAGGTTGAAAGGATCGAGCTACTTCGAGGAGAAGTCGATCAGGTAAAGGCCGATTGTGATCGGTGGAAGGAGAATATGGACCGCCTGGATGCGGAAAAAGAAACTACCTTGGCCAAACTATCATCGGCCGAGGTTCAACTTCAGGGCATCAAAGAGAAAAGTTCGATCCAAGCCAAGAGGATCGAGGAGCTTGAAACCGGGCTTGCTAAGGCCAAGGCGGAGATCGAGAAGACAAAGGTCATGGCGGACAAGTCTATATCCATGTACCGTGCCGATGTTGAGGCTGCTCAAATGTAGCTAAGGGAGGCTTCTGACCGAGAGCAATGGATCATTGACTCAACAAAGTGTCAATCCCGGAGGGAAACCCTCGAGGAGATCTATACTCGAGGTTTTGACCTCTCCTAGGAGATAGCCCGAGCCAAGGTGCTTGAAGCTGAAGCCAAGGAGCTTGCCTCCTTCGATAACTAAGACGATGATGAAGAAGACAGTCGAGGCGTATCCGATGAGGGGCCTGAAGGGGAAGTTGCTCCCGGAGAAGAGGTCGAAATCGGCCGTAGTTAGGGCTTAATTTCTCTGTTTGTAAGACCTTGATCGGTATCTTGTACAGAACCTTTTTTTACCAATATATAATAGAAAAACTTCTCTTGAATGTATTCTCAGTTTTATGTTCAAACGTGTTTTGTGCTTTTGCCTTGTGAAAATTTTGTTGTTGCAGCTTCTGTAATCGAGCGAACACTAATTCGAACTTTAGAATAAACCCTTAGGTTTTTTAGATGCGCAAGGGCAAGTCCCCGAGCTCAATGATATGTTCGAGATTTTGGATCGCTTGATCGATGCCATGACTGCACTATTTTTATAACTAAGTTCGAGTATGTTTCGAACTTAGCATAGAGTAAACCCTTAGGTTTTTAATCTAATAATGGGTAATTTTCGAACTTATAGTAACATACCCCTTAAGTATTTATGTCGGATCCTTGAGATAAATTCAAGTCAACTTTATTTGAACTCGGAATAGTGGAACCCTTAGGCCCTTATAGGTTGGCCCCATATGCCCTCTAAAAGACGGAATAAAAATTTCTTTATGCCTTAGCATGTGTTTTACTCATTGGGTTTTTTTAGGGTCCGATGTCAGTTGAAACCCCTTTGCTTATTGTGCCTTAACACGTTTGTGTTAAAAATAGTTTGATACCTCTTAAAGTTTTTCGAGGGCTGATTTTATCGAAGCCCTTTTGATTATTTGCCGAGGGTAGCCTTTTTAACCGGTTTTTCAGAGAATTTGAAGGCCTATCATTATTGCGGAATTCGGACGTCTCCGAGCCGCGTTATTTTGGCTGTAGCCTTTAGTTTGGCCATAACCTGCGGGTATTATTTTGGCCGTAGCCTTCGGGTATGCCTCTTGGGCTTATTTCCCTATAACATTTCGAACTAGTTTGGCATGTTGGTTCCCGAGAATGGTGGTCTTGGCCTATAGATCGAGGGGTGCTTCTTTGAGGTCTTATGAATTTGAGTTTAGATAACTCGAATATGCCTATCATCGATGGTAGTTCCCGAGTGTATATTTGCACTTTGGCTCTTGAGTCGCTTCTCACAATATCATAAGCATGAGGTTTGTATAGTAGAGGATTTTCTTCGAGACACAAAATGTTTAAATGAAGAGAGAATGCTTCTTTGAATAGTTTATACATGCGCACATGTTTTTCCATCGGGGCTCGACTAATTTATATGGATACGGTTCTCTTGACCGTTTGGCCCATTACAAAGCTTCCCTATCGACGCCCTTTGACATGAAGTACTATTCTCGAGAATACAACATCCAAGGGTTATGCCCTCCAGTATTCGAGGTTGATTACAAAGAAGCCTTGGATACTGTTGAATTGTCTTCAGGTAGCACATAATTGTTGCCTCGTTAAAAACCTCGCCAGAAAAACCCATTTGGGACAAAAATCGATCTAAGGGAAAAAGAGTGCAACGCGTACTTTAAAACCCGAGGTCTCGATGTCTTTGGTCGAACTCCTGCAATGAGTTAGCGTCGAATATACATAAATGAAATAAGGGAGAAAAACATACCTTAACAATAATATCGTTTGAGAAGTGATATATTCCAGTTGCTTGACAGTGGTTTGTCGTCCATCGTTCCCGAGTTTATAAGACCCTTTTCCGACTATATCGAGGACTTGATAGGGTCCTTCCCAATTCGGGATGAGCTTCCCATCATTAGGATCTCGAGTGTTGATGGTGACCTTCCTTAGGACTAAGTCCCCGACCCTGAAGTGGCGAAGGTTGGTTCTTCTATTATAATACCTTTCGATTCGTTGCTTTTGTGCAGCCATTCGATCGAGTGCCGCTTCTCATTTTTCATCTAATAATTCGAGGCTAGTATTCATAGCCTCATGGTTCGATTCCTCCGTTGCATGTCAAAACCTGGCGCTGGGTTCTCCGACTTCGACTGGAATTAAAGCTTCGGAGCCATATACTAAGGAAAATGGATTTTTCCCTGTACTGGACTTCGATGTTGTTCGATATGCCCAAAGGACCTCGGGTAGAATTTCTCTCCACTTCCCTTTAGCTTCGTTCAACCTTTTCTTCAGGTTTTGGATGATAGTCTTGTTCGTCGATTCGGCCTGTCCGTTCCCAATAGGGTGATACGGAATTGACAATATCCTTTTTATTTTATGGTCTTCGAGAAATTTTGTCACTTTACTACCGATAAATTGTTTACCATTGTCGCATACTATTTCTGCGGGTATCCCAAATCGGCACACGATGTGATCCTAGATGAAGTCTATAACCTCTTTTTCTCTCAATTTATCGAACGCCTGTGTTTCAACTCATTTAGAGAAATAGTCAGTCATAAATAAAATGAATTTAGCTTTACTTGGGGCCGATGGAAGAGGGCCAACGATATCCATCCCCCATTTCATGAATGGCCATGAGGATATGACTAAATGAAGTTGTTCTTCGGGTTGATGGATCATTGGTGCAAACCTTTGACATTTATCACATTTTCAAACAAACTCCTTAGTATCTTTTTGCATGCTATCCCAGTAGTATCCTGCTCTAATGATTTTGTGAATAAGTGATTCGGCGCCGGAGTGGTTCCCACAAGTGCCTTCATGGACCTCTCGTAAAACATAATCGGTGCCTCCAGGTCCTAAGCACACTGCCAATGGTCCATCGAATGTTCTTCTGTATAATGTTCCATCTTTAGCCAATGTGAATCGAGCAGCTTTGGTTCGTAGGGTTCTCGACTCTTTAGGATCCGATGGGAGCTTTCCATTCTTCAAATATTCAATATATTTATTCCTCCAATCCCAGGTTAATCTTGTAGAGCTTATCTCAGCATGACCTTCCTCGATCATAGATTTCGAGAGTTGAACGACAGTCCCCAAGCTGATCTCATCTTCCTCGATCGATGACCCCAAGTTTGCAAGTGCATCGGCCTCACCGTTTTGTTCTTGAGGTACATGCTGTAAAGTCCATTCCTTGAAATGGTGCAAAGTTACCTGCACCTTGTCCAAATACCTTTGCATTCTATCCTCTCGAACTTCGAAGGTTTTGTTTACTTGGTTCACCACCAGTAAAGAGTCACACTTGGCTTCAATGACTTCTGCCCCCAAGCTTTTAGCTAGCTCGAGACCTGCAATCATGGCCTCGTACTCGGACTCATTGTTAGTCAACCTAGACGTTTTGATAGATTGCCTAATATTGCTACTCGTGGACGGCTTCAAAACGATGCCTAGCCCGGACCCCTTCACATTTGAAGCATCGTCTGTGAAAAGGGTCCATACCCCCAATGACGTACCCGATTTTAACAAAAGTTCCTTTTCAACTTCGGGTACGAGGGTTGGCGTGAAATCGGCTACGAAGTCCGCTAAAATTTGAGACTTGATGGCCGTCCGAGGTTGATATTCGATGCCGTACCCACTGAGTTCGACGACCCATTTGGCCAATCGACCCAACAGTTCGGGCTTGTGCAAAATATTACGAAGTGGGTAAGTGGTTAATACGCATATTGGGTGACATTGAAAGTATGGTCTTAACTTTCTAGAGGTGCTTATTAGTGCAAATGCTAATTTTTCTAAGTGTGAATATCTAGTTTCTGTTTCTCCTAAGGTTCGACTTACATAATAAATGGGAAATTGCGTACATTGCTCTTCTCGAACTAGGACACCACTTACCGCGATTTCCAATACTGCCAAGTATAAGTAAAGCTTCTCATCTGCCTTTGGAGTGTGAAGCAGTGGTGGGCTCGATAGGTATTGCTTCAACTCTTCCAATGCATGTTGGCATTCCGGGGTCCAGGCGAAATCATTCTTCTTTTAGAGTAAAGAGAAATATTTGTGGCTTCGATCCGACGACCTCGAAATGAATCGGCCTAAGGCAGCTATCCGCCCAGTTAGCCTTTGTACGGCTTTTACACTATCCACGACGGAGATGTCTTTGATGGCCTTGATTTTATCGGGGTTGATCTCGATTCCCCGATTCGATACTATGAAGCCAAGGAACTTGCCCGAACCAACCCCGAAAGCACATTTCTCGGGGTTGAGCTTCATGTTGTATTTCCTTAAAATCTCGAATGTTTCCTACAAATGAGCCAAATGGTCCTCTGCGCACAGGGACTTAACTAGCATGCCATCAATATAAACCTCCATTTATTTACCTATTTATTCTTCGAACATTTTATTCACTAGGCGTTGGTAAGTAGCTCCTGCATTTTTTAGCCCGAAGGGCATTACATTATAACAATATGTTCCATACTTGGTGATAAATAAGGTCTTTTGTTGGTCTTCCAGGTTAATTTGGATTTGATTGTACCCGGAATAGGCATCGAGAAAAGTAAGGATATCGTGGTCGGCCGTGGCATCGATAATGCGATCGATGTTAGGCAGTGGAAAAGAATCTTTGGGGCACGCCTTGTTTAAATCCTTATAATCTACACACATTCTAAGTTTATCCCCTTTTTTAGGGACTACAACTACATTGGCTAACCATTCGGGATATTTCACTTCGTCCTTTATGAATGCATGCTTTACTTCAGACTGAGGTCTTCTCTTTTGCGTCACCAGTTTGAATCTAGGGTCCAGGCTCAGCCGATGTGTCGTCACCTCTGGTGGAATCCCTGTCATGTCTAAATGGGACCATGCAAAACAATCTATGTTATCAACAAGAAATTGAATAAGTTTTTCCTGAGTTCGGGGGTTAATCCCGTTCCTAGGTATACCTTTCGCTCGGGCAGGTACTCGATCAATACAACATGTTCCAGCTCTTCGACCGTTGATTTGGTGGCGTTAGTATCTTCGAGAACAACAAAAGTTCGAGGGGTCAGAGGCTAGTGGTTGTGATTGCTATTTGACTTCCTGTTTATCTTTGATGCTCGACCTTTCCGAGGCTGATAGTGTCGATATCGATGTTACCTCATCGACTGCAAACATTTCCTTTGCAACATGCTGCTCCCCGTATACTGTTTTTACACCGTCTAATGTCAGAAATTTTATCATTTGGTGGAGTGTCGAAGGTATTTTTCTCATATTGTGGATCCAAGGCCTTCCGAGTAGGGCATTGTACCTCATGTCGCCCTCGATCACGTGGAACTTAGTATCTTGAATGGTTCCAGCCACGTTCACCGGTAGAATAATCTCCTCTTTAGTTGTTTCATTGGCCATATTGAAGCTGTTTAGGACCCGAACTGCGGGCACGATTTGATTTTGTAGGCCGAGCTGCTCCACGACCCTCGATCGGATGATATTCGCCGAGCTACCTGGATCCACTAAAACACGCTTAACTTGAACTTTATTTAATAAGATAGAATTACCAGAGCGTCGTTGTGGGGCTGAAAAACGCCTTCTGCTTCTTCGTCGTTGAATGATAAAGTGCTTTCGGGCACATAATCCTGGGTTCGTGTTTTCCTAGTGATTGATACCTTAGTGCGTTTGAATATTGGTCCATGTGGAATGTCGACCCCACCGACGATCATATGAATGACATGTTGGGGTTCCTCCTTTTCATTTTTCCTGTTGGCGTCTCTTTCTCTGAAATGATTCTTGGCTCGATCGCTGAGGAACTCTCTAAGGTGGCCCTCATTGAATAGACGGGCTACCTCCTCCCTTAATTGCCTGGAATCCTCGGTTTTGTGACCATACGTGCCATGACACTTGCATATAAAAATTTGGGTTTCTTTGAGAAGGATGAGTTTGTATGGGTCTGGGCCACCTAGTATCTTTGATCCTTCCGATTGCCGATACAATGCCTGATGCATCAATACTAAAGCTATATTCCGATAACCGAGGTGCTTCTGTGGGATCAGCGTACTTGTCAAAACAACTCTTGCTCATAAGTCCCCGAGAATTCTGTCTTCGATCACTTCTCTGATCGTTCTGGGCAGAATTGCGTCCTGAACCATTATCCTTATTGTTCCTTCGATCTGCGGTATATGGTTGATATCGGTCTCTGTTCGACCTTGGCTCCCTGTCGATGTCCCTTTGATTTTTATTGCCGACCTGTTTGGATGTGCTGAACCGGAAGGAGCTCCCAATTGATCGTCCTCGACCCTGATCTTCGATTGGTATCGATTGTGCACATCTGCCCAAGTTACAGTTGGATATTCGATCAAATTTTGCTTCAACTTACGTGATGCTACCGAACTCCGCTCGTTCAAACCTTGGGTGAAAGTTTGAACGACCCAATCATATGTGATCGGTGGCAACTCCATGCGTTCCATTTGAAATCGGGACACGAACTCTCTCAGCATTTCATTATCCCTTTGTCTTACCTTGAAAATGTCTGATTTCCTCGTTGCGACCTTTATGGCCCCGGCATGTGCCTTTACGAAAGAATCTACTAACATGGCAAATTAGTTGATGGAATTTGGTGGCAGGTTGTGATACCAAATCATTGCTCCCTTCGAAAGGGTCTCTCGAATTTTTTCAACAGCACAGATTCGATTTCATCATCCTCTAAATCGTTACCCTTGATGGCGCATGTATATGAAGTAACATGCTCGTTGGAATCAGTTGTACCATTATATTTGGGTATGTCTGGTATACGAAACTTCTTTGGAATAGGCTTCGGAGCCGCTCTTGGAGGAAAGGTTTTTTGTACAAACTTCTTTAAATCCATCCCTTTCAATATTGGTTGTGCACCCGGTATCTGATCAAATCGAGAGTTGTAGGTCTCTATTTTTTTATCGTTGGCTTCGATTCTCTTCTCCCCTGATTCAATTCTTTTGGTGAGCTCCTCCAGCATTTTAATTATCGATCAGTCCCCGATTCGTTACCATTCGGCCTCTCCGGTACTGGCTCGGTACGACGAGTAATTTTCGACTCGACCCTATTCGGAGCTCTATGTTGATTTTGTAACTGAGCAATAGCGGCTTGCTGAGCCTGAAGCATCTCGAATATTACTTGGAGACTGACTCCCTCGTCTCCTCTGCCCTGTGTTCTTTGGCCACTAGATCGGCCTTCTCTGCGTACACTCCCATCGAGATATGCGCCTAGGTCCGCATTTAGAGCAACGTGCGAACTGACATCGGTGGGGTTAGCGACCGGTGCTCCCCCGTGAGTAGCCTGTGGCACTTCGATTCCTGGAGCAATCACATTTTCGTTTTCACCATGGAATCCGAGGCCATTGTCACCGTGTGTGGATGCGTTTTGTGAGTTTGACATGTTTTAGCTTGAAAGCAAAGATACTTGACAAGAACAAGCGTAAAATAGTGTGTTTCACCAGAATCAGTACTGAAAAATCACTATTATCCTTAGCCCCACGGTGGGCGCCAAATTATTTATCCTAAAATTCGAGTAACAATTAAACTTATTTAGTGGTGTTAAGGATACGTGATTTAATCCAATACCAATTGATAAACAAGGAATTGAATAGATAATCTGAATAATAAAATAAATCAAACCAGTGTTCTAGCAGAGTTTTCGATCTCGATTCGAGATGGTCTCGAGGTTGGATAAGGAGAACAGTAAAGAACAGAAAAATAAACAATGATGAATAGTAATAGATAGTAAGTGAAATAGAGAACAACATTTTTTGTAAATGTTTCTCAGTGAATTCCCCCTTACAAATGAATGGGATCCCTCTTTATATAATAGAGGAATTCTAAATAAGGTACAATTCTTATAACGGAAACAAATCTCATGATTGGCGTCAATAACCGCTTGATTCGATCTGTTCCGGGATTTCCGCCGAGATCTTCGGTCGGTTGCTAATATTTCGCCATTCCGTTACTACGCCTTACTCGAAGTCGGTCATGCTCGGTCTCGATCTTCAGTGAGCACTTTGATCTTCATGCTCCATACTCTGCCATTGAGCTCGAGCCTGGTCTATTACGAGCTTACTCTCGAGGTAGCTCCTCGCGCCTATGAAATCTGACATGCCCGATTTCGACCGTATACAAGTTTTAAGTTCAATGTTGTCCTTGGGTAATGCACTATGGTCATCTCCAACCCTTGCCTCCATTTTCTCATTCAAAATGGAGTAAAGTTACTCCAATTAGTACTCTATTTTTTTTACTACAAAAAAAAATATTTTATTTTATATTCTTCTTTCTTCAATATTATAATATTAATAATATTTATTTAAATTTTATTTTCTTATTTCTATTAGCAACATCTAATATTTTATATTTGCACCATTCATTTTTTGAGATGATTATATATTTTTTGTACAATTATAACTTATAATAAAATCAAATTACAATTTTACATAACAATAATAAATGCACAAAAATTAATTTATCAAAATTGTATGCCAAACTTAAAGATGTAAAATTAATATTATAAAGATATTACATAAACATAATTAGGTATATATAAAGAGATAAATTAAATGAGTTAAAATAATAAAAATAATAATAAAATAATAAAGAATAGTAATGGAGGAGATGAATAGTGTCACTCCAAATGCCCCATTTTGCAGCCAATAATGCAATAGCATTGGAGTCAAATTTCTCCAAAAACTGACATTATGGCAATTGAAGGCAGCGTTGGAAACGGCCTAATGAATACTCCTTAAACTTTTTTTATTTTGCTTTCTATAATTTCTAGGTTTGGACAACATTATTCCGAAGCAAAAGCATTACTACATTTAAATTTCAACATGACCACCACTGAGTAGTTGTTACTTGTTACTACTACATGCGTGCATGAAACAATGGTTTTACAGGCCCGTAGGGTATGCCAAGATTCTAAATTGAGCATTGGTTTATCCATTGAGCACCAGAGACTAATTCAACTTGGTTAGCTGAACTAAAACTGGAGAGAACCCACTGATACGGGTTACTCTAGTAACTCTTTCCCCTTTTGTTGCTTTCTTTTTGGATGAACTACAAGAGACACATGATACATTATGGAAGTTAGCTTAAGATTCTTACATCGTTAGACAAGTGTTGGGAAATATCATCGGCTCCCCAATATTTTGCTTCTCCTGGGGCTCAAAAAATTGGCTCCCATTTACAAGTCTTTAATTTGTCCAAGAAATCCAAATCAAGTCAACAATTACTTTGCACTTAGAGTAGTCCTTTCCCTCACGTATTTTGTACATGAACTTGTTCTTGAAAACTAGAAACAGTTCAAACACCAAACAATACTCTTACACAGCACAGGGAGCAACTGCAGCAAACCATCAGCATTTCTGGCTCCAATCACTCATTTGACCTTTTTGCACAATACCATTTTCAGTCAAGTACTCAACGAATTCATCTATAAGATACGGCCAAGCTCCTTCAGCATCATAATTTGATAATGCAGGGTCCACAGACTGTATTGATAGTCAGAAATGTAACTTAGGTAATATATACTGATGTAAAACTTTAACATAAAGACAGTGGAGAGAGATGGAATGTGGGGAGGTAAGGGATGTACTCTGGGTGAGTTCAAAAGCTAATACTCTAAAGTAGATAAGTAGATGAGGAGTAACTTACCCTTGCAAATTCCAGTAGCTGAGCCCAAGTATCCCGTGAAATAGCCTTGTTATGCCGTGCCTGAATTAAGTGGCAGATCAAAGTAGGGGTTAGAGGCGAGTTATAGCATCCTCTTTAAGCAGATATCACTTCTAAGAGCAGATTGGTTAAGTTTATGTTATAAAAATACCAAAGGTACATACAGAAGCAGACACGGCGGCAAAGAGAGAGAGAAATCATATTGAGATATGTACGTGAAGCAAAAAGAAACCAGTGAACAGAGAAAACAAATACAAAATCCTGCACTTTTTTGGCCTTCCAATTACCTGTAGAAACTGACACCAATGATCAACCAACGGCCACTGCTTTTCAGCAAATAGCAATTGCCACATCCCAATAGCCGTGTCCAAGGCCAAAGATTTCTGACCCTGAAATTTAAGAAGAGGACATCAGCGTCTCTGATGCAGTATGGGAAGCTTGGAAGAGAGAAATTACTCATATATACTGGTAAATATGTTTTTGGTATCTTTTTAGCGCAGGCAGTCTATTGTAAATGATGTAAATCCCTTACTAGACATGCTTAGCCTCCTGCACAGCTTGAAAAACCTGTGTAGCACTTTCTTAGTGCTTTTGTTTCATGAATAATACCTTACCATTATTTAAAAAGTATGTTGAGGTTCTTGCCTGAAAAATTACATTAGTACTCCTACATCTTTTCCAATAACAAAAAAAGATTACAAAGGCAAACTGGAGAAAATTCAGAACTTATCCTCCCGAAACCACAACTTAATAATTTAGACATTAGACTAATTACTGAGAGCTTCCTGTTTAAAGAAGCAGTATGCAAAACTAATACAAAGCAAAGAAGAGCAGAAAACATAAACAGCTGCCGCTAATTGATTTAGGAGTTTTCCCTTTGCAGTTTTGATCATCTCAGCTATCTGTTACAGAGTTGTTTCAGGATGGAATTTCATACAATTTCTTTCTTTACGCAAAGGATTGCAAAAATGAGCATTTCTTGTAAACATCTCTGACTGACCAATATTTGTTTTCCATTTTCCCCTTTACCATCATTGAAATAAAGAGCAAAATTCATAGACAGGCAGCACTAATCCTCATATATTAAACCTACAAATCTCATCTGCCAACATATACCTCATTGCATATCACATCACCCAAAATTGAAATATGTCAAGTACAATAAACATCTTCACAATGCAAAAACAGAAGGGTCTTCACAATGCAAAAACAGAAGGGTGTTAAAATGACCACAGGTATGGCACAACATTTGCTGAACTTGGATATCTATCCAACTTCTCCAGCCAAAAAAACATTGGAAAAAAGAATTTACGGATAATCCATCCAAGGCTGCAATTACTAGCTTCAGATGAAATAAAAAGAGAACTATCAGTAGTTGTCTTCTGAATTCTGCCAAGTATTTTGAGTTTTCCATCCAAGAACTTAAGCGAATGTTAGTTGAGTAAGCAAACCTTTATACTTTTTCTTGGTTTACTAGTAAGACATATGCAACATTGACCAAAATCAAAATTTTCTCCCTTGCTTTATCTTGCTCAAGTGTGCAGTGACATAGCGTACAGTGATAACATATAAAACTGCCAAGGCAATTCCCAAAGAAGGAAATCTTATTTTGGGTCTTTTCTCACGAAAAGGAAAAAGGAAATACACAGTTAAAGCCATGTGTGGTTGATGATAATTTCCTTTGGAATTCAAATTCATTGGAGAATTGTGAGTTGTGACAGCCCTAGAAAAAGTGGTTTAGTTCATTTTAGATTCTCTTGTGCCTCTGCATCCGCGTCAAGAGTTTAAGGCAATCATACCTAACCTGTTACTTTCTTCAAAGAAAAGCAATCATATTCATACCTAAAGATGGTTGGTACAAGCTAAGACCTCTAAGTAGCTTTTGAAATACGACCATTCATTTATTAGACTTAGTATAGAGGCTTAAATACCTAGAGTAATGTGGCAGACGATTGAGAAACTCAGATTGGATCTTGGTTTAACAGGAAAAAGAAAAGGAAATACTTTCAAAAGCTCATTAAAAAAGTGACTTGTTGCTGTTTCTTAGACATCATTATCAATCACTGGTATTTAACTAAATAAATGAAATGAATGCACAAAAGGCGGAGGGAAAAAAGGGAAGGGGAAGCCTCCCAAGCATGAGGAAATAATAATTCTTAATTCACATTAATCAATTTGAACAAGCAAAAACTCAAACGGCCGTTGAATTATCAAGGGAAAATTGGTGAGGATCAGTAAGACAAACCTTCTCCTTTGCCCAGCTGAAAGCAAAGTTGTAAATCTCTCGGAACTTATCTGAATAAAGTAAATAAAAAATTTAAAGTCAGGAACTTTTCATCTGATTAAATCAAATCAAATCAAATGTTCAAAGAGCTTGTTAACTAAATTTAGAGTTGATATAGCAAATTATTAAAACAAGGCAAAAACTTCTTTGACAACACAAGGAGAGTTCCATGTCATCACATACGTTCGTCTCTCATCTCTGAACGCATAAATGGCAATTTTTCTCTGAGCTTTTCCAATGAATCTATTCTGCCATTCAGGAGACAGCTTCATTAGATCAAACATCTAAAATTCGTAGTAGACAGAGTAAAAGAGATAATACTATAGAAGTTCACAGGTCTTAACCTAGGCTTACCCGAGAGATTGCAATCCACCAATAAACTCCTGCTTGGAGAATTCACACATGGTTGCAGCTTTAATGTGCCATGAAAGAACCAACTGTAATTGTATTCAATCTTTTAATGTCAATAAAATATCAGGTAACTCCTCAAAAAATATTCTGATGAAGTAATTGGGTCAATTGATGGCATCAAGAAGATGCAAAACATTACAAGTAGAAGCAAAATGCTACATAGTAGCATCAAAAAGAAAAAAGGCAACTCCTTAATGGTGTTTTCCTTTTCCCTTTCATCTTTCTCTGCTTTTATTATTTTTTTGACTGGGCGAGAGAACTACTCAAGGGATGATTCTTAGTAAGACGATAACGAGAATAGGTGGAGTAACATAAACGCTCAATGGTTTAAGAATTTTTATGGCAATCCAGTATCAGCCGAAAGGCAATCCTGTCAGTTGAGAATATTCCAACAGTTGGAGGCTGAACCTATTATTATTATTATTTACAGTCTTTTAAGCTCTTATATTTTGTATAAATTATAAGAAAGCAGAAATTTAAAACATATCTGCTAAGTGAAAGATCATCATCTTAGTTCAAAAACATAAAACACGCGGAAAGCTATAGATGAACCAAACCTGATTGGTTGTGTGGCTTCAAATTTACTGTGGTACCATTGTCATTTGGTCGTGAATTCATCAGAAATCAGGAACAAGTATCGGGTTTGATTAAGTCAAGAACTACAATTGTATAAGCTCAAAATTTACAAGCCATATGGCCCACTGTAAAAGTATAATTAATGGTAGTTCTCTTCAATGCAATTACTTATCATAATTTCTATTGATAAACCTCTCCTTTGAGCCAAATCCTCCCTCCAAAATGAGTCCTTAAAAGGGAATAGAGAGACAGAAAGAAAAAGTAGCTGAGAGGGTTATAGTGAATAGCACATACCATAACTATATCCTGAGGATCAACCTGACAATGAAACAAAAGAGTTAACATTTACTCGAGCATAATCAGGAATAATAACTTAACAGAAAATAGGTAAGAGAAGCTATAAAGTGCAATATACCTACACATCATTATGTTATACAACTTGAAATTTAGAACAAGTTTGAAAAGGAAAACTTATACAACCAGCTAAGACCACAAACAATTCTTAAAAGTTTTTTTTTTTGGAAAACTATAACGATATAACAAGTGGCCCTTGACTCGTTGATTAACTAACTACCTAGACTAACCCACCTGAATGTCATTGCAGAGGAGACTAATACCATCGGCCAAAATCATGTCAGAGTATGGGTCTGCAAAAGAAAAGAATGTCCATCACAAAAGTGATGTAATTAGTAAGAGAATCCAAGTTGAAACACCAACCAGATGTTTCGTGCTAGTCATATGTGTAAAAGATCCCTTTGGATGCAAATAATGAAGAAAACTACTTTAAATTTCCAGTAAAATTAGCAAACTCTAAGCAGTTTTTGTTTACAGTCATACAGCTTTACATCTAGCAAATCGCGTCCATTTTCCCAAATTTGTTTTTAGAATTATTTAGTAAATGTTAATATAGGTACTTAAATGGTAGTCATAAGGCAAAAGATGCTTTCCCTCACTAGGGAACATATACAAAATCCACATAAGGGAAAGACACGATTGTCTTTCTCAGCTCTCTACACAACTTGTAATGATCCCAATGTTTTGGATGTACTTTTTTACCAGCATTCTCTAGTTCTTGGCTTACATCAAAAAATTTCTATCTTACCTATCAAAGAAAAGAACCTCGAATTTACGAATATCCAATGAAGCAACGCTTTCCTAACCAAGAAATCCCCGAGGCTAGCTAGCGCATGGGTTGAAAATTGATGAATAACGGGCCCCTTCTCCACTTAAATACTAAGCTTTTGTCTTCCACAGGGTCCAAACTCCTGACGGATGACAAACCCACACATCATGGGTTATGTTTTTACCACTAGACTGAAGC
Source organism: Nicotiana tomentosiformis (assembly GCF_000390325.3). Classification (NCBI taxonomy): domain Eukaryota; kingdom Viridiplantae; phylum Streptophyta; class Magnoliopsida; order Solanales; family Solanaceae; genus Nicotiana; species Nicotiana tomentosiformis. The sequence goes on along the minus strand of NC_090822.1, from coordinate 66,945,933 downwards.
CCCTAGGGGCACCAAAGAAGCAATCTTAAACCGAGAGAACATAGTGATTCAGAAATCTTGTATTTCATGAAGATTAATATCTGTGGTATTAAAAAGACATCTCCTCGAGCTTAAAGCGATGAAACAATGTGAAGAGAGGAATTATCACTAATTCACTACATACGTGAATCCATGCACTTCTGTGCGCTTCAAGCAATGGCTTGTAAAGTGATCCAAATGAAAAGCAGTCGATATGTTGAATCTCAGAGTTTGATTAATATCGGTATTGTTGTATATTGGATGTTGATATCAGTTATTCTAATTGCAATTTAATTATTATCGTACTAAATTCACATATGTTAAGTATTTTTAATTTTCTGTAATTGTGTGCTTTACTTCAAGGAAGCATGCTCTTCACTTCTTGCTTTCACTTCAAGCCTCAAGGGCCTAGTCGCTTTTTTGTGCTTTTCGTTTTCAAAAAACACTAGTTAAATACTAAAAATGTAATGAATTATACAATAGCCAAAGGGTGTGGGTGAATATAGTGCCTATCCTCATAGATATTTCCATATTATTGCTCTAACTGTTTGATTTTCCTTTCTAAATAGTTTAGTTCTCACTTAATCATTACACTATCGACATTCTTAATTTTCATTCTCTTTTTATTTTTAATTTTGATAGGTTAATTTTCATTCTCTTAAACAACACTAATAGGAGGATTTCCATGTTGGCTAGTTATTACACTCTGCGGAACAATAACTTACTCATTTTTTATTACTTGAAATGATCAGTAAACTTGTTACTGCAAATCGATCGCATCACTGAACATCATGCAAGTAACTAATCAATCTTTTCTAGCTTCAAGTCTAACCAATGTCAAGAAAATAGGAAGCACCCAAGTCATGGAAAACCCACGAGGTCCAAGAAGACCTAAAATATTTTACAAATGATGTGGTCAATCCAGCTTAGATTCTCGCTGAAAGATGTAGTCTAAAATAACCTGTCCGCAACAAAGTGCCATGAGACTATTCATTTCTTTTATATTCTTTGCCTATCTTTTCGCATGTTTTGATATGCACATAGGCATATATATTTCTTAAAGGTTAGTGATTAGACAGTGGTTGTTTAGAGTACCTCATTTAAAAATGTCCATTGCCCAATTTTCAAGTTAATCAGAATAGCTCAGATCTTTTTGTCTCCTAATAGAGCATATCAAGACTACATAAAGATGTATTATCAAAAGAGCAAACAAAATAAATTGCAAAACCAAAAAACTAGTATCTAGTTAACAAGGCATAGGATGCAATGTTTGCCTTTGTATCTATTGTAAAGCTCCTCCAACCGCCTTGTATCAGCAGATGACTTGACTTGTGACTGGCTGTAAAATATATCAAATGCTCCTTCAAGATTCCAATCACTGGCCTTCAAAGCCTGAAGAGCAACTTTTTCACTGCGTACAAATATGATGAATGGAGAGTTATCACTGTGTACTACGTAAATATCACAACCTAATCCACAGAACTTTAGGGAAAAAAATTATAAACTGCTCAAGCATAAATGACTTCAATGTTTCGGCATTTTCCAAGGAATCATGTGACAAGAGCAGCGACCTATGACGAATAAACACTTATAGATTTTAGGGTACTTAGAATTAACACGATTAGGAAAGTGACATTCCTCCAACACAAATCGATCACATTAAACTTTAAAGTTTAAAAACTATATATGATTTTCAACACAATCTCAAAGTTTTAAGTGGAGGGTTGCACTGATCTATGAACTAACATGGAGGATGAAATTCATAAATTATAACATCATGGACAAAAAAGAATAACATGAAGGAACTTTATCTGATATTATGTTGACCAATTAAATGATGCTAAACCTTTCTTAGCGTTCCAAAATTTATATGTGGTATTTGCATGTTGACGTAGTCACTAATATTATATCAGTATAGAACTACTGAACACAATTTATATCTTAAAGTTAATCCTCTTGCAATTTGTTATTTAAACTTAATTATCTCCCTAAGTACTTGGGGCCAAATTCTCATTCCTCACCCCTCCCAAATGTTCTGTTTGTACTAAGAATGGTTAATTGGTGATGGACTTACACTCTTATTTTACTTAACTTCAGTTCTTAGATACATTATTGTTCAAACTAAAATTTAAACACTTCTTTACACACTTCAAATAGTATGCCCTTGTATTTTATCAGCTCTTTTCACAGTCAACAAGGACTTTATTATGGTTGTAACTGTTTCACACCACCAGCAGTGACTTGATGCTGGTTCTCGTATTTAAAATTACTTTACTTATCAAAAAAATTAGCGTGCTCTTGCCGTGTCTTGACTAACTGGCTGAGTCATATTTGTCTACGAGCTCATGTCTTGAACGCTAATCAGCTAAAACAATAAGAGAAACTTTTCTAGCAATAGACACGAAAGAGAACCAAAGAAAATTGTTTCATCAAAAAGGTTTGGCATCTTTGTTAAAAATGATGCCATTGCTATAAAACTTTAGAGTTATTGGAGTTACCATCTTATTTAGAAAGTTTCAGAAATGAAACAAACAGGATTTATATGACATCTACTACAAATAATGGTCCATATTACAAACAACCACCGAGCCTAAATTTTAGTTTACTGAACCAGAACTGCAACCAACTATGATACATCAACATGTCAGGCAAACTACAAGCAAGGTGGAAAATAAATGCTCCTTCAGTCTTACATTAGTTCAGATGTGCTACAAGACACTGCAACTCAGTATCCAACGGAGTCTATAGAGTTGTAAAACCTAGAAAGAGACAAGCTCACATGTTTCTGCTTATCACCTTTTTTTTCGCAAACAGGATATGAATGAAACTTCCTTGATTAGAAAAAAAGATAGTATAACGTATAAAATTAAGCTTAAGTTCTGCAGGGGAGTTGAATTCCGCCGTGAAATTAGAACAGAGAAGTTAGCGAATCAGGATACATAGCATTCTGAGAGCTCTAGAGAGATGAGAAAGGTACCTTGCCCCAGTTATGGTCATGAACTGCTGAACTTTGTCCCGGCGCCCTATTCCTAGCTTGTTCTGTTAAAGCAAATGAGAAAATAAGAAGACTTACAATATCAACGAAATAAATAGAGAATTGACTCAGTAAACAGCTAGCACTGACCATCTTTTCGGGGGCGGAAGGAAGAAAGCAGTGATCGATAAGTTGCTCCCGCTGACCGGGGAGAGATTCTGTGGCTAGGGTTTCGTCGGTGTTCCGATCTTCCCCTCTCGGCCCACTGCTTTTCTTTTTCTTTTTCTTTCTCTTTGAAGTAAAAGGGGGATACTAGGGTCCACTATGAAGAAACAACCTGCACAGAATTACTGTCCGCTGTCCTTTTGCTTTTTGTTTCTCTTTTTCATTAGTTTTTTAACATATTCAATACAAATTGTACCACGATCATCATATGGTGAGGGATCAAATATTCCCAGTAAATCTCATGCATTTGAATTTTTTGTTGAATTTATATTTGCGGAAAACATTTTGTTTTATCTGGAAATGAATTTTTCACATATTTTGAAGTTTTGAGATCTTATAGGATTTGGCATTTTCTAAAAAGAACATTCATTTATTTTCGTCTTACCTATCTTGCACATTGTCTCGAGGGTTCATGGTTAAATGAATTAACTTTGGTTTGAGCGGAGATAGAATTAGTAGGCATTTGGACATAAAATTGTGAAATTTCAGGAAAAAAGTGAAAAAAATTTAATTGAGTGAATATAATTTGAAGTTGTTTTAAATTTTTGTAACTGATTTTTAAGTGAAAATTTTGAAAAATACCTTTTTGAAATATTTTAAATTTTCGAAAAATTCCGAACTTCAACTTCAATTGAAATTTGAAACTTTCAAGGTCAAACACTGATTCCGAAAAAAAATCGAAAAAAGTAAATTTTATTTATGGCAAAAGGGGCCCTTTATCTGTAATATATTAAAAGCAAACAATAACAACAACAACAACAAACTAAGTGAAATCCCACAAGTGGGGTTTGGAAAGGGTAATGTATACGCAGACCTTACCCCTACTTTATAAAGGTAGAGAGGTTGTTTCTTATAGATCCTCGGCTCAAGAAACAGTGACAAGGAAGCAACTGACCATAACAACAATAAGAAAAAATAAAGACACAACATATAAAAACAAAGATCTAGAGATAAGAAATACAAGAATAATACTAATACTAGGGGTGTCAATGGTTCAGTTCGGCCGGTTATTTTATAAAATTGGTATCATACTAATTTTTTGATTATTCTATTATTTAAAACCAAAATTAGACTTTTCGAAACCGTCTCAATCATATCGGTTTCTCTTTGGTCGGTATCGGTACGGTTCGGTTAATTTTCGGTATTTTTTTAAATATCATGTAAAATTCTCTAGTAGAAGTAGAATGCAATAACATACGTTCTTTTATAGTATTTAGTAAAACTCTCTAGATATTTTTACTGTTTAAAGGGTGATGAATTAAAAAAAAAATGAAAGATGGCTAGAGTATAGATCCATCAGCTATTCTACAACAACGTAAAAGAAACCAAGCAAAGGCAAAAAAAATATAAATCACATGAGTGGAAAGATATTAACCAAGCTAGGACTCAAGAATAAAGTATATAGAAGATTAAATATTTAAAAAGATAAATCTAAATTATATGAAAGGAAACATATTCAATATATTGTAGTTTGCTACTCATTATCGCTAGAATACTTTGTGTCTTGCTAATAAAGATACTTGAAATAACTTAGTTTAAGTAGATGTAACATAATAGGTTTTAGGAATTAGTATTTTGAGTTTAATTACTTGTTGGCTTGTAATAGCTTGCATAATTCCAAGGCCTAAAGAAAAATTTAATGCATTATTTTTTTTAAACTTACTAGATAAATATATTTTTTACATGTAAGATTTATTCGGTATGGTTCGGTATTTTTTAGGTTTATTTTTATAAAACAAAAAATCTACTCTAATTATCGATGCGGTTATAGATTTATATAAAAACTTACGGTTTCTTAAAAAGAAACCTAAAAATCGGTTCGGTGCGGTACAGTTCAGTCAGTTTAGTCGGTTTTCGAATATCCATTGACACCCCTAACTAATACTACTATAAGAATGACATAACATGTAATAAAAAGATTTAGGAACAAGAAAATATAAGAATATTACTAATACTACCGGTAAGACCAGGAGACACCCTCGACTACCTATCAACCTTCGACTCTAATTCTCGACTTCCACACCTTTCTATCTGGAGTCATGTCCTCGGTAAGCTAAAGCAATGTCATGTCCTGCTTAATCACCTCACCCTAATACTTCTTAGGCCTACCTCTACCCTTCCTCAGATCCGCCGTGGTCAACCTCTCACACCTGCTAACCGGAGTGTCTATATCTCTCCTCATCACGTGCCCAAACTATCTCAGTCTCGATTCCCGCAGTTTGTCTTCCACAGGGGCACTCTCACATTGTTAACTTCATTCATAATCTTATCTTTCATGGTATGCCCACACATGCACCTCAACATCCTCATTTATGCTACTTTCATCTTCTGGACATGAGATTTCTTGACTGTCCAACACTCAGAATGTATTAAAGCATTATTTTAAATTATTAGTTAATGTGAATATTTACTACTTCCACTAATTTCATCCATCATGTAAATAATCTCCTAATATTCATCGCTATTATGATTGTAACTCCTATGATCTTCCTCGTAATTTCAATTGTTAATGTCATGTTTAAGGCAATCTTTTTGTAAGTCTCCATGTAATAATATAAATAGAGACATTATGTGATATGTTATCATTTATACACTAAAAAAATAAGAAAGTTCTATCTTGTCCTATTGCCTATTTTTTTGTTTTATATTATTACTTTAAGTTATATTATTTCCTAACATGTTATCTCCGCGAAGCTTGTTTTTTACTCACGTTGGACTCATACTACTGTCATTTGCCAAACTGGTATGTTTCTTTAAAAGTTATTGTATTACCGTACTTATGAATTTTATGATGACTTAATACTTTCTGTTTATAAAACATAAATAAAATATTTACCGGAACATTATGTTTATGATTGACATATCATCTTCTCCTTTTACTTCACTCTCTTTTCAATAAATTGTATGTCTACATGACTACATGTTTTTACAAAATGAACAGTGATCTTGGTTTATCAACAAATTAGCATGAATATTTTTTCCTTGGTTTCCGCACTTCCATACGTACTGCAAGTGATCAATTTTCTTTAGCAAACTTCTGTTTGATAATTTATACATATGAAAAAATATTTTCAAGTATTCTGCCACCTAATATTATTGAACTTCTAAAGCAAAAATTACTTAACTCTTTGTACTTCAATTTATATTTCTAACTTATTTATTTTTTGATAGTTTTTCTCGTGACAAATTTGTGAAAGCTTGAGTTTGTGGCATTTGATATTTCTGAAAAAAAATTACCTATCATGGGTCTTGGATGCTGAGATTCACTTAGACGCTAAAGATCTTAATGACACCATTACTCAAGGTAATGAGGCATCGAGTCATGACAAAGTGAAGGCTATGATTTTCCTTCGTCATCATCTGGAGGAAGGTTTGAAGGCTGAATATTTGACAGTAAAAGATCCACTTTAATTGTGGACTGGCATGAAGGAAATGTATGATCACCTTAAGGCTACGATATTGCCAAGGGCTCAATATGAGTGGATACACTTACAGTTGCAAAATTCTAGGACCGTGAGTATAACTATTTTTTATTTCGAACCCAATTAAAATTATCTGGGGATGTTATGAATGATGAGAACTTATTGAAAAAGACTTACGACTTTTCATGCATCAAATATAGTGTTACAACAACAATACTGTGAAATGGGTTTTAAAAAGTATTTAGAGTTGTCTCATGCCTTCTAATAACTGAGCAACATAATACCCTTTTGATGAAAAATCATAAAGCCCGTCTCACAGGGCAAGAGACGATCTAATAATTGTCTAAAAGAAGATAAAATAATTATCGTAGCCATATGAATGTACGTGAGAATGGCAATGGCAAGAGACGATATAATAATTGTCATTATGGTGGTCATGGCAAATAGAAGAACAATATGGGTTCTCAAAATAATCCTTCAAAAGACAAAAATAATAACTATTACCGTTGTGGAATGAAAAGTCATTAGAAAATGGAATGTCACGCCCTGAGCATTTTGTCAGACTTTATCCAAACTCCACCAAAAGAAAGAAAAATAATATTGGAGTCTCTTCTGCTAGTGCCCTAATGGAGTCACACATGACCTTTAAAATGATATTGAGGCAGAGCCTTCAAACAAGTTTGATGATAATGCCAAGGCAAATCTTGCTTTTAAAGATGTCGATTTTGAAGGCCTCGATGATATTATGCCATGACCCAAAATTCCACCATAAGGATCATGATGGAACATAGTCTCTAAAACTAGGTTAGCCGATCACTTACTATAGTTAAATCATTTAAAACATGATGTTATGAAGCAGAGTTTAATATAAATGCGAAAATAAAGGTGATACAAGCCAACACGTCGTTAATCACTACAAATCCCCAAGATTAGATAGTATAGAGTCACAAACTCTAGCTGAATACATAGAAATATCTCAAAACAAAAATACAATATTGTTCTGATAGAGAATTGGCAGTATAAATATAAGGAAAAGACGTTAAGGGATTGCGACGATCAAGTAGCTCTACCTTGAATCCTCGCGATCAAGAAGCTAAATTTGCCTGGGTCTGCTGCCTCCAACACCTTGATCTGCACAAAAATGTGTAGAAGTGTAGTGTGAGTACACCACGGTCCTTACCCAGTAAGTATCAAGACTAACCTCGATGGAGTAGTGATGAAGTTTAACTCGAGAAACTCACTAGTCAAATAACCAGTACAAAATATCAAAAGCCGGCAAAAAGAAATAATAACAAAAAGTAATAACTGTAATCTCTAGACACACATGATAAGGTAGATTGTTTCTTCTGATTTCTACCTTTAATAAATTCATGATTCTCTCTCTAACCTCTCTCTCGTGGTGCTCGGTGTACGATAGCTAATGTGCGCCTTTGTGTCTTCGACCATGGCTAGGGGACGGGGAAGAGGACGAGGACGAGGTCAGAAACAACAACCATTAGTAGCATTTGGTAGCTCTGTATGTGCTCGATTACCAGTAGCTGTGACGACAGCTTCTTCTTCGATTGCAACAGGGAATCCTTTGCAGAGTGATAAATCAGTGGTATCTTCTGAACGGGTAGTGCCTGAAACAATCCAATCTCTGGGTCGATTAGACCTTACTACTCCACCTCATTCTGCGGAAAAAATGGATGGTAGTAAGGGGAGCTCCAATGAAACAGTATCTATACCCAAGGTGATTGAGGAATTAGATCGAACAGATGGTATACCTAATGACAAAGGGAAGCTACCTGCATGGACCAACTTGTTTAAGAATAACAGGTCAGCGGAGAATGGTATGGCTCTATCCTATATCCCCCCTCAAATTGTGGATGGGCATCCGATTGTCCAGTTGGAGAAAGATGAGGTTGAACAGGAGACATTGAAATGGCGATGTGCTCTATAAGCCTATTTCATAGGTGTTATACTAGGTTACAATGTCATGCGTAGATTTGTTAGCCAAAACTGGGCACAAGCTGCAAATCCTGATTTATATCTCCATGATGAGGGTTACTATATGATTAAGTTCCAAACTATTGAAGATCTGAATGCAGTCTACTATTCTGGACCTTATTCAATCAATAATAGACCTATTATTCTTAAACCCTGGACACCTGAATTCGATTTCAACACTGAATTCCCTACTGAGATTCCATTATGGGTGAAATTCCCAAATCTCCCTATGAATTGTTGGAGTAGCAACTCCCTTAGTAGGATAGCAAGTGTTATTGGAACTCCTATCTTTGCAGATGAATGCACTTCCAAGCAGACACGAATTTCCTATGCTAGGATGCTTGTTGAAGTAAATGTCACTAGAGAATTGCCTGAAGCAATTACAGTGCTAGATCCAAATGGTCGACAATTCACCTAGGAAGTTATATTTGATTGGAAACCTGAGTTCTGCCAACTATGCCAAGTAGTGGGACATAAGTGTCCACCTCCTCCTAAGGCTGGCACTCAGAATCATGCACCACAGGAAAGAAGAAGAGAACCAAGAAAGGTTACGATGGAATGAAAAACTAAGGGACCAGTCCCTCCAAATGCTTGCACCTAACATTCAAGTAGGTGCTACCAGTATTGAGATGATCAACAATGTTCCTAAAGAAGCTCCACCTGCTACTTATGTAGTAGTTCAGTGTGTTGAGCAAAGTAAAACGGTGGATCCTCAACCTCATGTACAGAAGAAAAAAGTCTTGATGAGCAGCCTTGAGCTTAATTTAGCAAATTTTCCTGCCATGGGCCCTGCATCATCTTCTGGTAATGTGTTAGCAAAAAAAAAAAAGAATAGTGTGAGTTTTACACTACCTCCTGATAAAGGAGGTGGCTCCAAACCTTCATTATGAATTGCAATTTTTGGAATGTTAGAGGTATGAATAAGAGGTATAAATAAAAGTAGTTGAGAAATTAGTTTAAAATAAAGAACATTAACCTTGCTGGACTAGTTGAAACAAAAGTTAAATCACCCAAAGCTAAACAAGTATGGAATAATATTGCCCCTTGCTGGGGATTGGAAAACAATTACCAGAAGGCTATGAATGGGAGAATATGGTTACTAAGGGACAAAAATCTGTATAAGGTATCTGTATTGAAAGTGGATGCTCAATTTTTACACTGTCATGTCAAGGAGAGACATGGACCTTTAGATTGTATAGTTACAGTAATATATGGCTTTAATGCAATTGAACATAGAGAGGCTATGTGACAAGGATTGAAACAGGTTGCACTTGGAGTTCATATTCCCTGGCTGATTATAGGAGACTTCAATGCTATGCTCCTCCCTCAAGCTAGGATATTTGGGAACCTAGTTACCTATGCAGAAATCAAAGCCTATTCCGAGTGTATTACTGATCTTCTACTGTCCGAATTACAATGGAAATGAGAGTATTATACATGGTCAAATAAGCAGATTGGTGCTGATAGGGTCTGTAGCAGAATAGATAGAGCATTTCGTAATCATGAATGGATGTTGCAATGTGGGCATGTAGTAACTGAGTATGAACTTCCTTTCATCTCTGATCATTCTCCTATGATCTTGTCCCTCAAGACTAAGGCTAGAAACATCAATGTCCTATTCAGATTCTTCAATGTATAGATTGGTCATTAGGATTTCCTGCCTATGGTGCAACAAAATTGGGAGCAGAAACTAGATATGTGGCCTATGAAGGATATATGGTTAAAGCTTAAGTTGCTTAAACCTTTGTTGAAGCAGCTAAACAATGAGTAATTCAAGAGTATTTCTCAGAAAATTATCCTAGCTCGAGAGGAACTACAGCTAACTCAGGTGCTGATAAATGCTCAATGTACTGACCAACTTTTGGGAAAAAAGAAACAGATCTTGCTTGATTTGGAGAAGTGGTCACTTGTGGAAGAAAGTGCTCTTAGGCAGAAAGCTCGTGCAAAATGAATAAAACTTGGGGATGCCAATACCAAGTATTTTTCAGCTTTGGTTAAGGAAAGAACACAAAAGAAGCAGATATTACATCTTACATCCCTTACTGGAGCACAACTGACTGATCCTCTAGCTATAAAGGAGGAAATTATTGCTTTCTATAAATCCCTTATGGGTACAACTTCCCCTTCAATCCCAGCAGTTAACAGACTTACAATGATGAAAGGTCCAACCCTCTCTCAACAACAAAGAAGGGAGTTATGTGATGATATTACTGACCAAGATGTGTGATATAGATTATAGGCCATAGAGGATGACAAAGCTCCAGGTATTGATGGGTACAACTCTCATTTCATTAAACAAGCTTGGCCAATACTGGAGGATGAGGTGAGTCTAGCAGTTAAACAATTCTTTGCATTGGGGAAAATGTTTAAAGCTATTAACTGCACTACGATCACTTTGGTTCCAAAGAATTCTAGTCCTCTGGCATTAAAAGAGTATAGACCAATTGCTTGTTGCACCATATTGTATAAGATCATAGAAAAATCTTGGCTGCTAGGATTCAGAAAGTTATACCTAGTATCATCTGTAATGCTCAGGCAGGCTTTATTCCAGAAAGGAAAATCTCAGATATTCTTGTTGCACTAGCTACTTCACAGATCGGAAGAGGAGCTCAGACTCTCGTTGCTCGTATTCCAAAGCAGCGAGTCCATGTTGGTCAGGTTCCAAGTATCATGCCGACACAACCTGTTGTTCCAGTTCAGCCCGTGGTTAGAACAACAACATATGAGGAAGAACAACTTAGACTTGCGAGGTTCAAGAAGTATTACCCTCCTACTTTTAGCGATTTGGATTCAGAGGATGCGCATGGGTTCCTAGGGGGGTGCTCCTGCATTCTTCGCACTATGGGTATTGTGTAGACGAGTGGGTTTCTTTTACTACGTTCCAGCTTAAGGGAGCGGCATATTAGTGGTGGCGAGCGTATGAGTTGGGTAGTCCGGCCGATGCAGTTTCACTTCCATGGGTTCAGTTTTCAGGGATGTTCTTGAGAGAGTTTGTTCCTCTGACCCTTCGGGATGCATGGCATGTGGAGTTTGAGCAACTGCGCCAGGGCACTATATCGGTGTTAGAGTATGCTGTTAGATTAAATAAATTGTTTAGACATGAACCTATTTTGGTTTCTACAGTAAAAGAGCGAGTTCGCAGGTTCATTGGGGGACTCATTCATGATATCCGATTCACCATGGCTCGGGAGTTGAAGTCGGATGTTTCATTTTAGCAGGTAGTAGAGATCGCCCATCGATTAGAGAGCATGCAGGGTCAGGAGAGAGAGGATAGGGAGGCTAAGAGGCCTCGTAGACTGGGAGGATCTACTAGTCCCTATTTTGGAGGTAGGGTACGACATGGTAGAGGTTTTGTGTGTCAGCTAGTTCAGTTTGCACTTCAGGCTTCGCACAGAGTTTCAGGTACCCATGGGTCTCAGGGTACCCATACCGGACAACTTCCACAGCCACATCAACATATAGGTTGCTTTGAGTGTGGAAATACTAGCCACATGGTGAGAAATTGTCCTAGACTCCAGACAGATATGTCATAGCGGGGTATTCAGGCTATGAGTTCTGCTCCAGTTGCTGATATCCTTGCACCGCCAGCTTAGGGTGCAGGTCGGGCGAGTAGAGGGCACCCAAGAGGGGGAGGCCCGACCCATTGATGTGCTTTCAACAGTGGGGCTGAGGCTGCTGCACCAGATGATGTTGTACGTGTATGGTTTCGACTTATTATATAGGAGCCTCATTTTTATTTTTGTTCTGGTTCTGCTTATCGGGGGAGTCCTTCTATTTTACTTTATATATGGGTGAGTTTCGTTATTTTGTACTCTACTTATGTGCTTACCCCTGTTGGGAGATTTATAGTGGTAACATGTGTCTATCGTGTTGTTTTAATTTATTATTGAGAGCTATGAGACTAGAAGTGAATTTCTGTTACTCATTACGGTAGTTTTGATTTGATTTCTGGATGGTTGGTAACGATTTGTGGTTTAGATGTCCTACTAATGTGGGAGTTCAGTATGTGTTGTGATTTTGTTGGCGGAATTGAATTAGTGGAAAGTTTCGGTTGGTATGATTTGTATTCTACTTGTGATTCAGAGTTGGGGGTGCGACCTTCGCGGTGTCATGTGTTTGAACCGGGTTGCGTGCCGCGGTAGAGTTATGTCAGGATGAGATCCTTGCGATTAGTTCATATGTTTTGATTTTCCCTTGTGAAATTGGTTCGTAATATGGTACTAATAGGGTGTTGTGCATGTCAAGCTTGTTTGATAGTTCTCTTATGTGTTTCTCCCTACATATTCAGTCATATTCGTATTGTGCTTATTGAGTTTTAGCTTACGAGGTGTGTGCCCAGGTGGTGTTAGATGTGACTTGTTAATTCGGGTGAATAGTTATGAGGTCTTCATGTTTCTTGCATCGTTGTCAGTGTTGTGAAGGTTTGAAACAGGGTTGTAGCGGTTATGAGGCTAATTGCCGGTGCTGGATTTGATTATGGGGCTATTGTGGCTAGAGTTGTTGTTAAGGGCATATGTATGATATGTTACATCGTGTGGTTGTATCTTGTGGGTTTAGGCATAAGTTGTTGGAGCTGGTTGAGGTTAATACCGTGTGTTGATGTGGTAGTCGGGTCTTTTAGAGATGATCAGATGGTGAGATATTAAGTTCTAAGGTTTATTAGTCTGGGTGGGAGGAATAATCTTCAATTGAGTGGTGTTGTCGAGCTTATGTTGATTGGGGTGACATGGGATCACCCGCAAGTGTATGTATGGTAAGTCCACTCAGTGACTTGACGACTTCGGAATGGTTCTTGGCACGTTCAAGGACGAACGTTTGTTTAAGAGGGGGAGAATGTAATGGCCCGATCGATTCTTTTGAGAATTAACGTCACGTTCAGTGGCTTAAGGTCTCAAGCAACTTCTTATTATGTGTTATGACTTGTGTGTGTGGTCGAGTTCGGGTTTCGGATGATTTGGGATCAATTTGGAAGAAGGATTCTTGTTTTAAAAGCTTAAGCATTAAGAGTTGATCGGAATTTGACTTTTTTCTAGATGACTCCGAAATGGTATTTTGATGATTCCAATAACTTCGTATGGTGATTTAGGACTTAGGCGTGCGTCCGGATTTGGATTTGGAGGTCCGTAGGGTAATTTGAAGCATTTCGGCGAAAATTGGAAAGTTGAAGTTTTGGAAGGTTAAGAGGTTTGCCGAGAGTTGACTTTGGTGATGTCGGGGTCGTAATGCGATTCTGAGAGTTCGATTAGCTCCATTATGTCGTTTGGAATTCGCATGCGAAATTTGACGTCATTCCGGGTTGATTTTATATGTTTCGGCACGAGTTTTGAAAGTTGGAAGATTTGGAAATTCATGAGTTCGATTCGAGGTGCGATTTGTATTTTCGGCATTGTTTGATGTGATTTGAGGCCTTGACTAAGTTTTTAATCGTGTTTTAGGATGTGTTGGTATATTTTGTTGAGGTCCCGGGAGCCTTGGGTGTATTTCGGATGGGCTACAAGCCATTTCTTCATGCTTTTTGAGTTGTTGGTTTCTGGTGTTACTGTTGCTCTTCGCGATCGTGAAGATGAAGCTACGATCGCGAAGTGATTCTGGGAAACCCATCATTTTTTCTCATCGCGGAAGCGACAGTGGGCATGCGTTCGCGAAGGTTCAGCTGGTTGTTGTTCGTTTTCGCGTAGGGTGTTCCGCGTTCGCATAAGGGACATAAAGGCTGGTGGAATGTTACTCTTCGCGTTCGCAAGATTTGGTATACGTTCGCGAAGGTTGGCCAATCTGTTCATCGTGTTCGCGGGGTGTTTCCGCGAACGCGTAGCTCATTTCCTTGAGCAGTGATTTTTGTGTTCCGCGATCGCGAGTTGTGTTCCGCGATCGCGTAAGAGGAATGCTTGGGCAGAGTTATAAGAACTCTATTTCGAAGGTTTGGCCATTTTTATCATATTTTGAGTTGTAGGCCTCAGATTTAAGCTTTTTTAAGGGGTTCTTCACGTGTTGGTTTGGGGTAAGTGTTCTCTACCAGGATTTGATTTTATTTCATGATTCCATCTTTATTTTTATCATTAAATTAGTGATTTGAGTTGGGAAAAATGGGAATTTTTGAGAAAATCTTTCAAAATATAAAATGAGGATTTGAAAGGCGAATTGATTTTCAAAACTAATATAAAGGCTCCTGAGGTGATATAAAAAAAAATTATGACTCTTTTTGCGATTTGAGACTACGACGCGATACCTCGGGAAGACTCTTGTTGTCATTTCCCTTTTTCTGTGCACTTGTCTTTGATTGTTGTTTTCCTTAACATACTACTAATTATTTTCCTCCGTGACACACATTTTGCTAAATTCTATGTAGCTAATCTTGTTGTGCTGGCGATGCTTCAAACTTCATTGCTGCTTTTATTACACTGTACATTTCGTGGTGATCGTTTCTTATGTGCCATTCATTGTCTCTACTTCTATTTGTTGATTGAAATTGTGGTGGAACACTTGCACTAGCATACACGTAGTTAAATCACCCATGTTGATTTCAAAAGGGGAATCGTGATGTCATTAACCATTATACATACTCTTGTCTACTTGCTTCTATGTGAGGGATGTTCTATTGACATGTGAGTCGTCCATACGGATATGAGTTGTAATGCGGGCACAAGATATCAAGTGATTAGGGTTCAAGAATTGGGATCCGTGAGCTGTGATTATGAGGTTCGGTACCTCGTGGAAATGCTTGAACAAATCTGGTGTGACAGCGGCTGTTCTTATTGAGTTGTTACTGGTTTTTCCTTTATTTTGATTTCACCGGACTTAGGCTGTGTCCAGCTTACTCTACGTCATTATTACCTGACTGCTTCCTGTTAAATATTGTTGATATTGGTGTCTCGTTGCAAGTATTGCTTGGTATTCCTTATCCTGCTTAGTTGTATATTAATATTATTTTTCTTTGTTAGTTCATCTTCACACTTGTTCAGGTTGTTTAGTTCGGTAGGTGTCTTGACTGTCCCTCGTCACTAATCTACCGAGGTTAGTCTTGATACTTACTCGGTACCGCTGTGGTGCACTCATACTACGCTTCTGCATATTTTTTGTGCAGATCCAGGTGCCACGGTTGTTGTTGATTATTAGCTGGCTGGTCGAGTTGTGGAGACTCAAGGTAAACCTGTCGTTGTATTTGTAGGTCTCGGAGTCACCTTCTGATATTTTTATTGTACTGTTTAATTCTATCCCGAACATTTGCATTTAAGAAGTTTTCTAGCAAACTCAGTAGAGCTTATGACTTGTACTACCGATTTTGGAAATTGTAATTGTGTATAAGATTTTTATCTCGTATTTATTATTCGTTGGTTGAATTTTTCTATTTATTTAGTAAGTGTTAGGCTTACTTAGTCTTAGAGATTAGGTACCGTCACGACATCCTACGGAGGGAAATTGGGTCATGACATGAGGATAAACTTCCCCTTTCAGTGCGGGTTGCTATTTTTCATGCAACGCTTGTGCGCATAAGGCCAACTAGTTATCATGAAATCTCCCAATTATAGTTGGCTTTTGGCCAGTAGCCAAATATTTCTCATCCAATTTTTTGGATGTGTGATATATATTCCACTTGCTCCACCATAACGCACAAAGATAGATCCCTAATGAAGATTAAGAATATATATTTGGTTATGAATCTCCGTTTATAATTAAATATCTGGAGCCTAAGACGAAAATTTTATTTACGACCAGATTTATTGATTGTCGTTTTGATGAATCCGTTTTCCTAATATTAAGGAGAGAGAAAAAGAAGATAAAATTGGAGTGCATTATCTCGATTTTATTTAGATCCTCATACAAATCAATGTGAACAAGTGGTTCGAAATTATTTGCAAAATATTGCAAATCTACTGCCAGATGCATTTACTAACCTTCCAAGGATTACTATATCGTATATTCCAGGTGCAAATGCTCCAATTCGAGTTCTAGTCGCAATTGAATAGTATGATAATGTAAATGAGACTAAACCATGCCTTAAACGTGGTAGACCAATCGGTTCTTAGGATAAGAATCCTCGAAAAAGGAAATGAGCAAATAATCAAGTTGATCATAATTTGGAGTCAATTGCTCAAGAAGAGCATCAAGACATAACAATTAATAAGATCTCATGGGAGTTCCAAGTACCTGGAAATAATGAAAATAAAGATATCTCAATAAGTTATGTCTCCAAAAAAAAGGTGAAATTGAAATAATATTATTATTGGCAACAATTTTGCATATAACACTGTAGTTGAAGTAATGCAACAAGATGAGGATCTTGACCCAAAATTTATCGATGAATATAGACAGAGAAATAATTGTCTAAAAATAAAAAGACACAATTCAAGCGATATTGATTTCAGTTGAAAATTCGGTCCAATAGTTCGAACACCTAAAGGTATCAAGCTAGTGGGGTACAAATGAGTTTTTGTGCGAAAATAAAATGAGAAAGGTAAAGTAGTAGGATATAAAGCATGACTTGCGGCACAAGAATTTTTTCAAAGACCTGGCATTGATTATATGAAAATATATTCTCCTGTGCCGGATGTTATTATCTTGAGGTATGTAATAAATCTATCAGTTAATGAAATGCTTGATATATGGCTGATGGACATTATCACGACCTATTCATATGGCACATTAGACAATATTTTTTTATGAAAATTTCTGAAGGATTTAAAGTTCATGAATCATATAAAAGATCCAGAGAAACTTATTCAATAAAGCTTGAGAAATTCTTTCACAGATTAAAGCAATCGGGGCGAATATGGTACAATTATTTCAACGACTATTTACTAAAGGAAGGGTACAAAAATGACCCTATTTGCTCTTATGTCTTTACAAAGAGATATGGATCTAAATATGTTATCATAGTTATTGATGTTGGACATATTTTTATACATTTTAATATTTCTTTACCCATATTTTAACTCTTTTTTGGTGCTAGTTGATGTTAAAAATTCCCAACATTTGCTAACTATTGATTTTTCGACGAATTAAATTGAGTGTGATGATTTAGGATTTTTGAATTGCAAAAACGTAAAGAAAAGTCTCTAGCTGTAAGAGACAAGGTTATGCATCGGATGCAACCTAGAAAGCAATGCCATTTGAAGCACTAGTTAGCACTGAAGTTTCAAGAAAGCCTCCAGCTTAGCATTTGCACCTGGGCGCGTGAGAGTTGAAGGAACATGGCTTGGATACGAGGTATCCACCCCAGCATCCGTTGCTGGGAATTTTAAGCTGAAGGGGACGCGAAACATTCATCTTAGCATCAATCCCTGAAGCTGACTCGGAAAAGGAAAAGAAAAACTTTGGCTCACGAATTATGTACGCAATATACAAGTAAAAAATGCAGCCTTTCGGGCATCTAACACACTCGGAAGCAGAGAGAGGCCATCACAGAGTTCGAAAATGGTGAAATTCGTCTTGAGTTCTTATTTTATTGAATTTTATGTACTTTAAGGATTTAATTGAGATTTCTACCATGACCATGTGTGACTAAACTCATTTATTCTGGTGTTATGGTCTTACATAAATGTTAATATTCAAATATTAATTTGACGAGTTAATTTATCATATTGGATTATATATTCATATCCTGCGCCTAATTATTTTATTGCCAGGTAACAATGAAATACTATATAATGAATTTTGAGTTTAACTCGAAAGAGATAATTTTTTATTGCAATATAATTGAATAGAGCGTGATCTTGAACCTAGTCATTGGAGAATTGATTTGCGAATACAGAATGAAATGTACCTATTTTTTTTGTTTAGCCAATTGTGCAAGAAATTACTAATGCATTCTTTTTATCTCTAATATTATAAAAATATAGGGTTCATAATAAATTAAATAGGCGAGCAGAAGTTGTCAAATTTCTACGAGTATTATTGTCCTTGTAGGTTAATAACCTAGATAAATTAATAAGTTGAGTTGATTGAAGAATTCAACAAGACTGTTATCCAACCATAACTCTAGAATATTATTTCTCGTTGAATTAAAATCTTCATAGTAAGTGTGCCAGTTAATTTGTTCTTCTTTTAATCACAACTCTAGTTAGTAGAATTTATCAAGAAAAAATCACCATGAAATTATTCTTGACTCGATAAATTAGAATTTGCTTAATTTAATTGATAATTAATTATACGTCCTCATGAGAACAATACTCTACTCACTCTTTGTTACTTGATTGACTGTGTATACTTGCGTGTGCAATTTTGGGCAATAAATTTTTGGCGTTGTTGCCGGGGACTTAAAAATTAATTATTTCACTGGATTAAGCTTTTACTACTTATCAAATCATGTTTTTAATTTTCTTTTTAGTCGGGTGTATGATCTCGGGTACTTTGCTTGAATGGAACGGGTTAGGATCCAGGATAGACTACATGATTTTGGCCCAAAACTTGAGAGAGCATTTTGTAGAAGGTTGAGAGAATCTCGGGAAGCAAATATTCCACAAGCACTCATTCAACTTCTTGTTGAAATGGCGGATGCACACCCATTGGTGGTACAAGTAGCTAATGTCACCTCCAACATCATTAAGCCTAGCATTACTGGGCATTTCGAGTTTAAATAGAGCATAATCCAACTAGTTCATGCAAACGGACAATTTATAGGATTGCCACACGAGGACCCCCAACATAATATTCTGAACTTTCTGGAGATTAGTGACACTTATATCACTAATGGGGTCATGTACGACTATGTCAGGTTCACATTATTCCCTTTTTCTATGATGGAAGATGCCAAAAGATGGTTATAATCTGAGTCGGCTAACTCTATTACATCATGAAATGATTTGACTCGAAAGTTCTTGGCTAGGTTCTTTTCGCCGGGTAAAATCACAAAGATAAGGAGTGAGATAGTTTTGTTCAAACAGAAAGAAAGTGAATCACTTTATTCAGCCTGTGAGCGACTCAAGAGGCATGACAGTTATGACAAATGAACAAAATGAGTTCATACATAATAAACAATAATTATAGCGACCCGACGGGTCATTTTATATATTTTAGTCTCGTTCTCCTGTTTGATGCTTTCCGTATATTTTTTTGTTATTTGTACTTGTGGGGATGATTGGTTTGGCTTTGGGAAGGTTCGGGAATGATTTGGAATACTTAGTGTCATTTTTGGAAGCTTAAGTTATAAGAGTTGACAGAGATTTGACTTTTGTGTAAGCGGCTTTAGAATGGTGTTTGATAGTTCTAGAAAGTTTGTATGGTGATTTTGGACTTGGGCGTATGTCCGGATTACATTTGGAGGTTTCTAGGTTGATTTGGCTCTAATTGGTGAAAGATAAAAATTAAAGATTTCAAAAGTTCATAAGTTTGACCGGGAGTTGACTTTGAGGTTATCAGTTTCGGATTTTGGTTATGGGAGTTAGAATAGGTTTATTTTATCATTTGGAACTTGTGTAAAAAGTTTGAGTTGAATTATATTGGTGAGGCTTGAATCAGATGCTTTGTTCGAAGTTTGGAAGCTAATGAACTTAAGAGAAGCATTGTCATGTGTTTGATCGTTGCTTCTTGGTTTTGATGTTATTCATTGTGTTTTGAGCATTTGGATAAGTTCAGACTAGGTATTGGAACTTGTTGGTATGATTGAACGGGGTCCCGGAGGGGGGAGGGGGCTCTGATGTGTTTCGGGGTGGTTTCAGACCATTTCGATGAGTTTTGAACATCAGATCTTTGCTGGTGTCTGATGTCCTTTGTGTTCGCGTAGGAGCATCACGTTCGCGATGAAGGTTTTTGGTGCTGGGGGATTTTGCTATTTTGCTTTCGCGGAAGGGAATCCGCGTTCACGAAGAATGAGGTTGTGCTGGGTAGTAGCCTTCGCATTCGCGAGGCTGTTGGGCGTGTTCGCGAAAGAGGTTTGCGAGACCTTTGTCGCGTTCGCGAAAGAGGTTTTTTTGGGCAGTGATGTTTGTGCTTCATGAACGCGAGGCACATGCCGTGTTCGCGAAGGGTATGCCTGGGTAGAGTTATTTAAGATCAAAATTTCAGAATGTTTCCCACATTGTCATATTTTGAGCCCTAGACTTCGAGAGTGGGAGATTTTGAAGAGAAATTTCACTACATCATTGGAGGTAAGTAATTTACACTTGGATTTGACTTTATATCATGATATTTCATGGATTTTTGTACTTAAAAGCTTGGATTTGTTAAAGTAAAATTGGCAATTTTTGGTAAAACTATTGGAAAGCGAATAATTGAAATTTGAACTCCGATATGGAGTCGGTTTTGGATGAAACTTATATATTTGGATTCGTATCGGAATATGTGTTCGGGATTATGAATTTTGTCGGGTTATGAGAGGTGGGACCGGGTTAACCTTTTTTTGTTGACTTTGTGTATTTAATTAAGGATTTCACCTTTATCCTTTGGGTTTGATTTCTATAGCTTTATTTGATGTTATTGGATTGTATTTAACTGAATTCGAGTTGTTTGGAGTTGGATTTTTGAGGATTTCGCACTTTTGGTTATCTTAAGGTTACAGGGATGAGGTAAGTCTCTTGGCTAACCTCGTTAAGAGGAAAAACCCTAGGATTTGACTTGTTTTCTATGTGTTTAAGTTATTGGGGTAGTGTATATACGTGGTGCGGAGCGTATTGGCATTTATCAAGTTTATATTATGAACGAGGTAGAATTGACATATTGTATGCCTTATTTTGTCTACGTGCTCAATTGATTCATGATTTATTTGACTTATGTGACTACATTTGCTCTCTTATTAATGTTAGAAATCATGCATATGCTTGCATGAGAACTTATTATTGATATGTTAAATTGATGAATTCTCCATAGTTACATAGAGATTTCATGAGCACACATATGTATGATATTTATAAAGTCCTTGTGCACTTTTATCTATAATTCTTGAGCATATACATACATTTGAAATAACAGATACGTGATTTGGATTGCGAATTTTGGCACGAAAGGTAAGCGTGCAGATGAAATACAGTTACGATACATTGGACATGATGATCGGAATATTGACTTATTAGGGATGTTATTATTTCCTCTTTGCGCTTGGATTTGGATCCATCCCTCCGGAGTCAGATGATAACTCATGTTAGTTTAGGCCTTGTGAACATGGTCGGTACCTGAAATTTGTACCGGATCTATACATGGATTGTGTATCGGGTTATGTTGATACATGGATTGTGTATCGGGTTATGTTGATACATGGATTGTGTATCGGGTTATGTTGATACATGGATTGTGTATCGAGGTCCATCGATCTTGTACCAGTTGAGCATGCTTCTTATTGTTGTCTAATTTAGAAATATTTATTTAACTGTTAATTGTTACTTGACATCCTTATATGCTAATTGGGAATCTCAGCTCCATTATTTGAGCATGCTATCTTTTATGTCGATATCTGAGCATCATTCTGGTTATTTCTGTTCTAGAAAATCATGCTTAATATTTTTAATTCTTGATATCTGTGACTCTTGGTATTCATGATATTACCTATTGTTCAGTTGCTAAATTCTGTTATTATACTTGTGTGGTAAGTATTCGGAAGCATCTAGCCTCGACACAACTTCTTTGAGGTTAGACTTGATACTTACTGGGTACCGATTGTGGTGTACTCATACTACGCTTCTCAACATATTTTTGGCCAGATCTTTAGGTGGGTCGTTGCAAAGCTTCCTGATTGAGCTAGGAGATTTCACAGAGACTTAGGGTGAGTTGCACTTCGCGGATCTACTTTATAGTCCCCGAGTCCCTGTTCCTTTTATTATTTCTTTCTATTTGTATTTTAGACAGTTTGGCATCTATACAGACTTGATCTCTTTTCTGTAGTTTGCTCGTGTACTTGTGCCACCTAGTCTTAGGGCATACTATTTTAGTAGTGTTTAGGCCTTACTTGTGATTTTATCAGATATTATCACTGTTTTGAGAGTGTTTCCATCTTTAATTAATATTTATCTCTGTTAAATAATGAAAATGGACTTTATTTGTTGATTGCGAGTGGGCTTGCTTAGCAAGTTCGGCTAGGCACCATCACGGCCTTAATATAGGATTTTGGGTTGTGACAAGTTGGTATCATAACTCTGGGTTGTGTAGGTCTCATGAATCATGAGAAAGTCTAGTAGAGTCTTGTGGATCAGTACAGAGATGTCTGTACTTATCTCTG
Organism: Nicotiana tomentosiformis; assembly: GCF_000390325.3. Classification (NCBI taxonomy): domain Eukaryota; kingdom Viridiplantae; phylum Streptophyta; class Magnoliopsida; order Solanales; family Solanaceae; genus Nicotiana; species Nicotiana tomentosiformis. The sequence goes on along the minus strand of NC_090822.1, from coordinate 66,923,162 downwards.
AGAGGCTACATGATGTAGGAAACTACCCTTCTTCCATTCTTTATCATGCAACTTTATTGATCTGAAGTTTGAATTCCTGTCTTTCTATTCTCTCGCAGATGGTGAGAACACGTCATCAGGAGCAGTTAGACAGGCACCGACCCCTTAGGTTAGGGCTATAAGAGGCCGTGGTAGAGGCAGAAGCAGAGGCAGGGGCGAAGCCCGCGCTGCAGTTAGAGCCCTTGCTAGGGCAGTCGCCATGGAGCCACTAGTAGCTCCAGTTGCGGAGTAAGTGTTTGATCAAGGTGAGACAGTTGGACCAGCTCAGGTCCCGGAGGGGTTTATTGCTACCCCAATACTTCAGGATGCCCTTGTTTGCTTGGTTGGTCTTGTGGAGGGTTTGGCACAGACTAGAGTACTTCCTGTGGCACCAGTTACTTCTCAGACCGGGGGGATGGGCACAAACTCCCGGTACTTACACTTCAGCGTAGGTTGCGACTTGTTATCAGATGCCAGGAGTAGTACAGGTTGGGGGACATCCTCCCATGGTTGCTGTTTGGCTAGTATTGGAGGTCGCTATGTCTAAGGAGGAACATAAGAGGTTTGATCGGTTTAGGAAGATGGGTCCTCCATATTATGATGGTGATCCTTTAGCAGATGCACATGATTTCTTAGATGATTGTCAGGATATTCTGCGGAATCTTGGTTTGATGGAGTCAAATAGGGTCGCTTTTACTACTTTTCAGCTTTAGGGGCCATCCTAGAGGTGGTGGCAGTCATATGAACATAGCAGGCTAGGAGGGTCACTTCCACTCACATGGAGTCGATTTTCACATCTCTTATTAGAGAACTTTGTTCCCCTCACGAAGAGGGAGGAGATGCCTAGTTAGTTTGAGTACCTCCAGCAGGGTCGTATGTCTGTGACCGAGTATGTGATGAGATTCACTGAGCTATCCCATCATGCTGCTTTTATGATCCCTACCGAGGTTGAGAACGTGAAGAGGTTTATTGAGGGGTTGGATTTTGGTATCAAGATTGCTAGGGCTAGGGAGGCAGAGACTGGTACTATATTTTGTCAGGCTATAGACATAGTGTGCAAGATTGAGCGTATTCAGAGTCAGAGTAGGGAGACTATGGTGGTGGGGGCAAGGAGCCATGATATTATGGCAGTTTAATTAAATTGAGTGTGATGATTTAGGATTTTTGGATTGCAAAAACGTGAAGAAAAGTCTCCAGCTGCCGGAGAAGAGGTTATGAATCGCATGCAACCTAGCAAGCAATGCCATGTGAAGCACTAGTTAGCACTGAAGTTTCAAGAAAGCCTCCATCTTAGCATTTTCACCTAGGTGCGTTAGAGTTGAAGGAACACAGCTTGGATGCGAGGCATCCACCCCAACATCCGCTGCTGGGAATTTCAAGGTGAAGGGGACGCGAAGCATCCATCTTAGCATCAATCCCTGAAGCTGATTCAGAAAGGGAAAAGGAAAACTTTGGCTCATGAATTTTGTACGCAATATATAATCAAAAATGCAACTTTTAGAGCATCTAACACACTTGAAAGTAGAGAGAAGCCATCACAGAGTTCGAAAATCATGGAATTCGTCTTGAGTTCTTCTTTTATTGAATTTTATGTATTTTAAGGATTTAATTGAGATTGCTACCATGACCATGCGTGACTAAACTCATTTATTCTGGTATTATGGTCTTGCATAAATGTTGATATTCAAATATTAATTTGAAGAGTTAATTTATCATATTGGATTATGTATTCATATCCCGTGCCTAATTATTTTACTGCCTAGCTAACAATGAAATACTATATAATGAATTTTGAGTTTAACTTGAAAGAGATAATTTTTGATTGCAATATAATTGAATAGAGCGTGATCTTGAACCTAGTCATTGGAGAATTAATTTGCGAATACGGAATGAAATATACCTATTTTTCGTGTTTAGCAAATTATGCAAGAAATTACTAATGCATTATTTTTATCTCTAATATCATAGAAATATAGGGTTTATAATAAATTAAATAAGGGAGCAGAAGTTGTCAAATTTCTACGAGTATTATTGTTCTTGTAGGTTAATAACCTAGATAAATTAATAAGTTGAGTTGATTGAAGAATTCAACAAGACTGTTATCCAACCATAACTCTGGAATATTATTTCTCGTTGAATTAAAATCTTCATACTAAGTGTGCCACTTAATTAGTTCTTCTTTTAGTCGCAACTCTAGTTAGTAGAATTAATCAAGAAAAAACCACCTCGAAATTATTCTTGACTCGATAAATTAGAATTTGCTTAATTTAGTTGATAATTAATTGCACGCCCTCGGGAAAACGATACTCTACTCACTCTTTGTTACTTGATTGACTGCGTATACTTGTGTGTGCAATTTAGGGCAATAAGTTTTTGGCGCTGTTGCCGGGGACTTAGAAATTAATTATTTCACTGGATTAAGCTTTTACTACTTATCAAATCAAGTTTTTAATTTTCTTTTTAATTGGATGTTTGATCTCAGGTACTTTGCTTGAATGCAGCGGGTTAGGATCCATGATAGACTACAAGATTTTGACCCAAAACCTGAGAGAGCATTTCACAGAAGGTTGAGAGAAGCTCGGGAAGCAAATAATCTACAAGCACTCATTCAACTTCCTGTTGAAATGGCGGATGCACACCCATTGGCGGTGCAGGTGTTTATGCCTAGCATTTCTAATATCACCTCCAACATCGTTGAGCCTAGCATTACTGGGCATTTCGAGTTTAAACAGGGCATGATCCAACTATTTCATGCAATCAGACAATTTATAGGATTTCCACATGAGGACCCCCAACATAATATTCTGAACTTTCTGGAAATTAGTGACACTTATATAACTAATTGGGTCATGTACGACTATGTCAGCGTCATATTATTATCTTTTTATATGATGGGAGAGGCCAAAAGGTGGTTATAATCTGAGCCAGCTAACTCTATTACATCATGAAATGATTTGACTGGAAAGTTCTTAGCTAGGTTCTTTTCATCGGGTAAAATCACAAAAATAAGGAGTGAGATAGTAGTGTTCAAACAGAGAGAAAGTGAATCACTTTATTCAGCCATTGAGCGACTCAAGAGGCATGACAGTTGTGGCAAATAAACAAAATGAGTTGAGACATACTAAAACATTAATTGTAACGATCCGACAGATCGTTTTGTGTATTTGAGTCTCGTTCTTCTATTTGACGCTTTTCGTATATTTGTTTGTTATTTGTACTTGTGGTGATGATTGGTTTGGAATTGGAAAGGTTCGGGAATGATTTGGAACACTTAGTATAATTTTTGGAAGCTTAAGTTATAAGAGTTGACAAAGGTTTGACTTTTATGTAAACGACTTTAGATTGGTGTTTGATGGTTCCAATAGATTTGTATGGTGATTTTGGACTTGGGCGTATGTATGGATTTACACGGATTTGGCTCTAATTGGCGAAAGTTGGAAATTAAAGGTTTGAAAAGTTCATAAGTTTGACCGGGAGTTGACTTTGAGGTTATCGGATTTAGATTTTTGTTATGAGAGTTAGAATAGGTTCGTTTTGTCATTTGGGACTTGTGTAAAAAGTTTGGGTTGAATTATATTGGTTTGTTCGATGTTTGGAAGCTAATGAACTTAAGAGAATCTTGTCATGTGTTTTGATCGTTGCTTCTTGGTTTTGATGTTATTGGTTATGTTTTGACCATTTCGATAAGTTCAGACTAGGTATTGGAACTTGTTGGTATGATTGAATAAGTTCAGACTAGGTTTTGACCATAGTTACATAGAGATTTCATGAGCACACATCTGTATGATATTTATCATGTCCTTGTGCACCTTTTATCTATAATTCTTGAGCATATACGTACATTTGAAATAACGGATATATGATTTGGATTGAGAATTTTGGCACGAAGGGTAAGCGTGCGGATGAGATACAATTACGACACATTGGACATGATGATCAAAATATTAACTTATGAGGGATGTTATTATCCCCCTCTTTGCGCTTGGATTTGTATCCGTCCCTCCGGAGTCAGGTGATAACTCATGTTATTTTAGGCCTTGTGAACGTGGTCGGTACATGAATTTTGTACTGGATCGATACATGGATTGTGTATCGGGGTCCATGGATCTTGTACCGGTTGAGCATGCTTCTTATTATTATCTCATTTAGAAATATTTGTTTAACTGTTAATTGTTACTTGACATCCTTATATGCTAATTGGGAATCTCGGCTCCATTAATTGAGCATGCTATCTTTTATGTCGATATCTGAGCATCATTCTGGTTATTTCTGTTCTAGAAAATCATGCTTAATACTTTTCAACTGTTGATATCTGTGACTCTTGGTATTCATGATATTACATATTGTTCAGTTGTTAAATTCTGTTATTATACTTGTGTGTGGTATTCGGAAGCATCTAGCCTCGGCACAACTTCTTCGAGGTTAGACTTGATACGTACTAGGTACTAATTGTGGTGTACTCATACTATGCTTCTGCATATATTTTTGTACAGAGTTTCTTGATTGATCTTGAAGATTTCACGGAGAGTTAGGGTGAGCTTCACTTCATGGATCTACTTTATAGTCCCCGAGTCCCTGTTCCTTTTATTATTTCTTTCTATTTATATTTTAGACAGTTTGGCATGTATACTGACTTGATCGTATTTCTGTAGTTTGCTAGTGTACTTGTGCCATCTAGTTTTAGGGCGTACTATTTTGGCCGTGTTTAGGCCTTACTTGTGGTTTTATCAGATATTTTTACTGTTTTGAGACTATTGCCATATTTAATTATTATTTATCTCTGTTAAATAATGAAAATAGACTTTATTTGTTGATTGCGAGTTGGCTTGCTTAGCAAGTTCAGCTAGGCGCCATCACGACTTTAAGGCAGGATTTTGGGTTGTGACAAGTTAGTATCAGAGCTTTGGGTTGTGTAGGTCTCACGAGTTATGAGAAAGTCTAGTTGAGTCTTGTGGATCGGTATAGCCATGTCTGTACTTGTCTCAGAGAGGCAACATGATGTAGGAAACTACCCTTATTCCATTCTTTATCGTGCGACTTTATTGATCTGAAGTTTGAATTCCTGTCTTTCTATTCTCCCGCAGATGGTGAGAACATGTTCCTCAGGAGCAGTTGGACTCCCACCAGCCCCATAGGTTAGGGCTATAAGAGGCTGGGTAGAGGCAGAGGCAGGGGCGGAGCCCGGGCTGCAATTAGAGTCCCTGTTAGAGGTGCCGCCGTGGAGCCACTAGTAGCTTCGGTTGATGAGCAAGTGTTTGATCAGGGTGAGACAGTTGGACCAGCTCAGGTACCGGAGGGGTTTATTGTTACCCCAATACTTCAGGATGCCTTTGTTTGCTTGGTTGGTCTTGCGGAGGGTTTGGCATAGACCGGAGTACTTCCTGTGGCACCAACTACTTCTCAGGTCAGGAGAGGGGCACAGACTCCCACTACTTACATTCCTGTGCGGGTTGCGACTGGTTATCATATGCCAGGAGTAGTATAAGTTGGGGGACATCCTCCCATGGTTGTTGTTTGGCCAGTATTGAAGGTCGCTATGTCTAAGGAGGAACAAAAGAGGTTTGATCTATTCAGGAAGATGGGTACTCTATGTTATGATGGTGATCATTTAGGAGATTCACATGATTTCTTAGATGGTTGTTAGGAGATTCTGCGGAATCTTGGTTTGATGGAGTCAAATAAGGTCGATTTTACTACTTTTCAGCTTTAGGGGCCATCCTAGAGGTGGTGGCAGTCATATGAGCGTAGCAGGCAAGGAGGGTCACTTCCACTCACATGGAGTCGATTTTCACATCTGTTATTAGAGAATTATTTTTCCCTCATGAAGAGGGAGGAGATGCGTGGTTAGTTCGAGCACCTCCAGCAGGGTCGTATGTTTATGACCGAGTATGTGATGAGATTCACTGAGCTATCCCGTCATGCAGCTTTTCTGATCCCTACCGAGGTTGAGAAGGTGAGGAGGTTCATTGAAGGGTTCAATTTTGGTATCAAGATTGCTATGTCTAGGGAGGCAGAGACTAGTACTATATTTCGTCAGGCCATGGACATAGGGATGTGTCAGTTTTGTTTGATCCTGGTTCTACCTGTTCCTATGCATCATCATACTTTGCTTCGTATTTGGCTTTGCCCCGTAGTTCTCTTGATATTCCTGTTAATGTATCTACGCCTGTTGGTGACTCTATTATGGTGGATCGTGTATATCGGTCTTGTTTGGTTACTATTGGAGGCTTTGAGACCAGTGTTGATCTCCTGTTACTTAGTATGGTGGATTTTGATGTGATCTTGCGTATATATTGGTTATCTCCGTACCATGCTTTTCTTAATTGTCGCATTAAGACCAAGATGTTGGCTATGCCGGGGTTGCCAAGGTTGGAATGGAAGGTTTCTCTTGGGTATACTTCTAGTAGGGTGGTTTAATTTCTAAAGGCTCAGCGGATAATTGAGAAAGGGTGTTTGGCGTACTTAGCCTTTGTGAGCGATGTTAGTGCTGATACTCCTACTGTTGAGTCAGTTCCGAAAGTGAGGGAGTTTCTAGATGTGTTTCCAGCAAACCTATCAGGCATGCCACCCGATAGGGATATTGATTTTGGTACTGACTTGGTGCCGGGCACTCTGCCCATAGCTATTCCACCATATCACATGGCTCTAGCAGAGTTAAAGGAATTAAAAGAACAATTATAAGAGTTGTTGGATAAGGGGTTCATCAGGTCTAGTGTATCATCATGGAGTGCGTTGGTGTTCTTTGTGAGGAAAAATGATGGTTCCATGAGGATGTGTATTGACTACATGCAATTGAACAAGGTTACCATCAAGAACAAGTATCCATTACCTTGCATTGATGACTTGTTTGGCCAACTTTAGGGTGCTAGAGTGTTCTTGAAGATTGACTTGAGATTGGGGTATCACCAGTTGAAGATTAGGATTTTGGAGATTCCTAAGATGGATTTCAGGACTCGTTATGGGCATTATGAGTTTTTGGTGATATCTTTTGGTCTAACTAATGCCCCAGCAACCTTCATGTATTTGATGAACAATGTGTTCTAGCCGTATTTGGTTTCTTTTGTCATTGTGTTCATTAATGATATCTTGGTGTATTTCGGTAACATAGAGGAGCACAAGCAACATTTGAGGACTGTGTTCCTGATTCTAAGGGAGAAGAAGCTGTATGCTAAGTTCTCCAAGTGTGAGGTTTGGCCGGACTCTATGGCATTCTTGGGCCATGTAGTATCTAGTGATGCAATCAAGGTGGATCCGAAGAAGATTGAAGCAGTTCAGAGTTGACCCAGACCTTCTACCGCTACTAAGATCAGGAGTTTCTTATGCTTGGTTGGGTATTGTCATCGCTTTTTTGAGGGATTTTTATCTATTGCTGCCCTATTGTCTTAGTTGACTCGGAAGGGCACTCTGTTCGGGTGGTCAGACGAGTGTGAGAAGAGCTTTCAAAAGCTTAAGATGGCATTGATTATGTTTCTAGTTTTGGTATTGCCCTCAGGATCGTGGTCATACACAGTCTATTGTAATGCTTCAAGGGTTGGTCTTGGATATGTGTTGATGAAGGACGATAAGGCAATTGCCTATGCGTCGCGCCAGCTGAAGCCCCATGAGAATAACTATCCGGTACATGATTTGGAATTAGCATCTATTATACACGCGCTCAAGATTTAGAGGCATTACTTATATGGCGTGTCTTGTAAGGTGTATACAGATCACTGGAGTCTCTAGCATCTGTTTAAAATGAAATATTTGAATTTGAGGTAGCGGAGATGGTTGGAGCCATTGAAGGATTATGATATCAACATTCTTTATCATCCGGGGAAGACCAATGTGGTAGCTGACGCCTTGAGTAGAAAGGTGAAGAGAATGGGGAGTTTGGCATTAATTCCAGCTATGAAGAGGCCGTTAACAATTGATGTTTAAGCTTTGGCCAACAAATTTGTGAGGTTCGATATTTAAGATCCTAGCAGGGTCATTGCTTGCGTTGTGTCACGGTCATCTTTGTATGAGTGCATTAAGGCTTGCCAGTATGATGATCCTCCATTTCTTGTTCTTAAGGACATGGTGCAACAAGGTGGTGCCAAAGAGGTGACTATTGGTGATGATGGGGTATTGAGGTTTCAGGGTCAAAGTTTTGTTCCTAAGGTAGATGTTTTGAGGTCTTGAGGAGGCTCACAGTTCGCAGTATTCTATTCACCCAGTTGCTACAAAGATGTATCGTGATTTGAAGTCGCATTATTGGTGGAGAAGGATGAAGAAGGACATTGTTGAGCATGTTACATGGTGTTTGAACTGTCAGCAGGTTAAGTATGAGCATCAGAGACCAGGTGATTTTCTTCAAATGTTAGATATACCGGAGTGGAAGTGGGAGAGTATCATTATGGATTTTGTGGTTGGGTTGCAAGGACCTTGAGGAGATTTGATGCTATGTGGGTCATTGTGGACAGACTGACCAAGTCTGCATATTTCATTTTGGTCATGACTTCCTACACTTCTGAGCATTTGATTCAGATTTATCTTAGAGAGATTGTTCGCTTGCATGGTGTTCTTGTGTCTATCATCATGGATCGAGGCACTCAGTTCACATTGCATTTTTGGAGAGCTGTGTCGTGTGATTTGGGCACGCAGGTTGAGTTTAACTCTGCGTTTTACCCTCAGATAGACGGGTAGTCCGAGCGGACCATTCAGATCTTGGAGGATATGTTGAGAGCCTGTGTCATTGATTTCAGAGGCCAGTGGGATTGATTTGTACCGTTAGCAAAGTTTACCTACAATAAAAGCTACCAGTCGAGTATCTAGATGGCCCTGTATGAGGCATTATATGGAAGGAAATGTCGTTTTCGGATTGGTTGGTTTGAGCTTGAGGAGGCTAGGTTGTTGGATACTAGCCTGGTTCGTGATGCTTTGGAGAATGTGAAATTTATTCAAGATCAGCTTTGTACAGTGCAGTCTAGGTAGAAGAGTTATGTTGATATGGAGGTTTGCGATATAGCTTTCATGGAGGGTGAGAGGGTTCTTCTTAGAGTTTTGCCTATGAAAAGCATGGTGAGGTTTTGGAAGAAGGGCAAATTGAGCCCTCGGGACATTGGTCTATTCGAAGTTTTAGAGAGAATGTGTGAGGTGAATTACAAGCTTGCTTTACCACCCAGATTGTCGGGAGTTCATCTGGTGTTTCATGTTTCCATGCTTCAGAAGTATCATGAGGATCAGTCACATGTGTTAAATTTCAGTTCGGTGCTGTTGGATGAGAACTTGGCTTATAAGAAGGAACCAATGGCCATTTTGGATAGGCAAGTTCAAAAGCTGAGGTCGAAGGATATTGCATCTGTGAAGGTTCAGTGGAGGAGTCAACTGGTCGATGCGACAACTTGGAAGATCGAGCATGATATGCGAAGCAGATATCCCTATTTTTTTTGTATCTAAGGTATGTTACTAGACTCGTTCGAGGATGTACATTTGTTTAAGAGTAGAATGTAATGACCCGGTGGGTTGTTTTGTGTATTTGAATCACGTTCTTCTATTTGATGTTTCCCGTATGTGTGTTTGTTATTTGTACTTGCGGGGATGGTTGGTTTGGCTTCAGGAAGGTTCGGGAATTATTTGAAACACTTAGTATCATTTTTGGAAGCTTAAGTTGTAAGAGTTGACTGAGGTTTGACTTTTGTGTAAACGACTTCAGAATGGTATTTTGATGGTTCCAATAGGTTCATATGGTGATTTTGGACTTGGTGAAAGTTGGGAATTTGAAGGTTTGAAAACTTTGTAAGTTTATCGGGAGTTGACTTTGAGGTTATCGGATTTGGTTTTTGGTTATGGGAGTTAGAATCAGTTCGTTTTGTCATTTGGACTTGTGTGAAAAGTTTGGGTTGAATCAAATTGGTTAGGCTTGAATCAGACGCTTTGTTCGAAATTTAGAAGCTAATGAACTTAAGAGAAGCTTGACATGTGTTTTGATTGTTGCTTCTTGGTTTTGATGTTATTCATTGTGTTTTGAGCATTTGGATAAGTTCAGATTAGGTATTGGGACTTGTTGGTATGATTGGATGGGGTCTTGGGGGGCTCTAGTGTTTCGGGGTGGTTTCAGACCATTTCTATGAGTTTTGGACATCAGATCTTTGCTGGTGTTTGATGTTCTTCGCATTTGCTTAGGAGCATCACATTCGCGATGAATGTTTTAGGTGCTGGGGGATTTTGCTGTTCACGTTCGCGGAGGGACAACTTCGTTCATGAAGAAGAAGGTTGAGCTGGGTTGTAGCCTTCGCGAGACTACATGGTGCATGTTCGATGGAGGTTTACGAGACCTCTGTCGTATTCGCGAAGGAGGTTTTTCTGAGTAGTGATTTTTGTTCTTCATAAACGCGAGGTAGATGCCGCGTTTGCGAAGAGTATGCCTGGTCAGAGTATTTAAGATCAGAATTTTGGAATTTTACCCACATTATCATATTTTGAGCCCTAAGCTTCGAGATTAGGCGATTTAGAAGAGTAATTTCATTACGTCATTGGGAGTAAGCAATTTACACTTGGATTTTACTTTATATCATAATTTTTCATGAATTTCTACAACTAAAAGCTTGGATATTAAAGTGAAATTGGGGATTTTTGGTAAAACATTTGGAAAGCAAATAATTGAAATTTGAACCTCTATTTGGAGTCGGTTTTGGATGAAACTTGTATATTTCTACTCGTATCGGAATGGATATCCGAAAATTGTGAGTTTTGGCAGGTTTCGGGAGGCGGTCCTGGGTAGAATATTTGGTTGACTTTGTGTATTTGATTAAAGATTTCACATTTATCATTTGAGTTTGATTTCTATAGCATTGTTTGACGTTATTGGATTGTATTTAACTAGATTCGAGCTGTTTGGAGTTGAATTTTTGAGGATTTTGCACTTTTGGTGATTTTAAGGCTACCGGGTGGAGGTAAGTCTCTTGGATAACCTTGTTAAGAGGGAACCCCTAGGATTTGACTTGTTTGCTATGTGTTTAAGGTCTTGGTGGTAGTGTATATACGTGGCGATGAGCGTATATGCATTAATCAAGTTTATGTTATGACCGGGGTAGAATTGGAATATTGTATGCCTTGTTTTGACTACATGCTCAATTGATTCATGATTTATTTGACTTATGTGACTACGTTTGCTATCTTATTCATGTTAGAAATCATGCCTAGACTTATGATTAACTGTGAAGGCATGGAAAATTATTCTTTATATGTTAAATTTCTTAATTGTCCATAGTCTCGTAGAGATTTCATGAGCACATATCCATATTATATTTATTAAGTCCTTGTGCACCTTTTATCTATAATTCTTGAGCATACATATACGTTTGAAATAATAGATACGTGATTTGGATTGAGGATTTTGGCACGAAGATTAAGCGTGCAGATGAGATATAGTTACGACATATTGGACATGATGATCCGATATTGACTTATGAGGGATACTATTATGCCCTTTTTGCGCTTGGATTTGGATCCGTCCCTCCAGAGTCAGGTGATAACCTATGTTACTTTGGGCTTTGTGAGCGTGGTCGGTACATAGATTTTGTACCGGGTAGATACATGGATTGTGTTCGGGTTATGTTGATACATGGATTGTGTATCAAGGTACATGGATCTTATACCGGTTGAGAATGCAGTCCTATTATTGACTCATTTAGAAATATTTATTTAACTGTTACTTGTTACTTGACATCCTTATATGCTAATTGGGAATTCCGGCTCCGTTTTTTGAGCATGTTATCTTTTATGTCGATATCTGAGCAACATTGTGGTTATTTCTATTCCAAAAAAGCATGCTTAATACTTTCCAAATGTTGATATCTGTGACTCTTATTATTCATGATATTACCTATTATTAAGTTGTTAAATTCTGTTATTATACTTGAGTGGTAAGTGTTCAGAAGCATCTGGCCTCGCCACTACTTTTTCGAGGTTAGACTTGATACTTACTGGGTACCGATTGTGGTGTACTCATACTGCGCTTCTGCACATATTTTTATGCAAATCCTCAGGTGGGTCCTAGCAGATCTTCCTGATTTAGCTAGGAGGTTTCACAAAGACTTAGGGTGAGTTGCATTTCATGGATCTACTTCGCAGTCCTCGAGTCCCTGTTCCTTTTATTATTTCTGTCTATTTGTATTTCAGACAGTTTGGCATGTATAAAGACTTGATCTCATTTCGTAGTTTGCTCGTTTACTTGTTCCACCTAGTCTTGGGGCGTATTGTTTTGGCCGTGTTTAGCCCTTGCTTGTGATTTTATCAGATATTATCAGTATTTTGAGACTGTTTCCATCTTTAATTATTTTCTATCTTAGTTATATAATGAAAATGGACTTTATTTGTTGATTGCGAGTTGGCTTGCTTAGTAAGTTCGGTTAGGAATCATCATGGCCTTGAGGTGATATTTTGGGTCGTGACGGAGAACGCACTGGAGGGTATGCATCGATTATAGGAAACTCAACAAATCTAGGCGCAAGCACCATATTCCTCTCCCTTTCATTGATCAGATACTGGATAGGCTAGTCAAACATGAGTATTATTGCTTTCTTGATGCTTACTCCAGCTAAAATCAGATAGTGATAGCACCATAGGATCAAGAAAAGACTATATTTACGTGTCCTTGTGGCATCTTCGCCTTTACAAAGATGACATTCGGGTTATGAAATGCACCTGTGACTTTTCAAAGGTGTATGATGACCATCTTTACTGACTTGGTAGAGAAATTTGTGGAGGTGTTCATGGATGATTTTTCAGTCTTTGGGTCACCATATGAGAAATTCCTGTTGATTTATTGTATTTTTAATTGTTAAATATTTATTAATTACTCTGTCAAATTATTTTTAGTAATTTAAATTAATTTTACCCATGTGCAGATTCTATATATTTTACTTCATTGTATATAATTATATTTGTATTTTTACTTATTATTTACACTATTTGTAATAATATTCTATATTCTCATAATAATTGCACTTACTATATTATTTATGCCAAAATATTTTATATTTTTATTACTCTGAGTTGTTATTTTTAAGTATTTAATTTCTTAAATAATATTTTTGTTATTATTTATTAGTCATTTTTATAATTTATTCTTAATGAATTTCGTGTATTTTTAAATCCGGCCCAAATAAAGGCCATTTTCGGACCAAAAGCTGGCCGAAACCACTGGCCTAATGCCCTATAACCTAGACCAAACGACCCTTTAAGCCAACCTGGTCAGACCCGTTTGAATAACCCGCCCCGCTTCCCCCTTTGATCCTGGCCGTTGATCTCAAATAATCAACGGCCCATAATAAACCTACCTATCTCCTTATATCTCCTCACCCCGAAACCTTAACCCATATCCTCCGCCCAACCGCCCCTAAACTCTCTTAACTCCCCCTTCTCTTATGTAAAACCTAGCAGCTGCCTCCTAATTCCTTTCCAATTCTGACCTAGAAATGGAATCAATCTATGATGTACTTACCTTATTAGTATCATCTCGCTACTAGTCGCTCATTTATGGTGTTACTTAAGTACTTGCCTAATTTTAGCAAGTACTGCCTCCAAGATCATACTATGATGACATGATCTTTGGGATTTGGATAATACTCTGTCCATATACACTCAACAAGGAATGATTTGCACATTTAGTTCGATTTACAGATGGTTGGACCCAACTAGGTTATGAGATTTTCCATCTCCTTTATCGTTTCTAATTACATGAGATTTTTTCTTTCCTCTTTATGTTTAATTGATTATTTTCCATGTTTGTTTGTTCAAATCAATTACTATATAACCCCACCCTGATTTCCCCTTTTGGATGGGCTTTAATCACTATCACCCCCTCACTTACTTACTCACTCTATTCTGAAACTCTTGGTTCTTGGCCGACTGGAAGACAAGGCCACCAAAATTCGCTTTATCGACCTTCCTAGTGTGAGCACTGCTCGAGGCTCATTTGAAGCCCTTGTGAACTTTGATGCACTGGGCTAGGGGTCCTGCTATTCTCGTTTGCTATTGACGATTGAAGTACTACTAGAAATTGTTCTTATTATTTACTTGTCCGTTAATTTATAACTGGTAAGTACCTTTGGCCCTCGCAATTTCATTCTCTTTTATTTGTGTTCATGCTCTGTATACCTATGCCACTGAAACTTTTGTGAATCAATATGCTACTATGTCGTCTTTGTTTGTAGCCCTATTTGCTCAGAAGTTATTCTTGTGGATCTATACTTTTTCTAATATCTGAACTTGCCTAATTTCTAACTGTGATGTATGCCTATTGCATGTGTTCAACATGAATGATTTTTGGCTCTCTTAAGCCTATTTAGCCTAGTGCGTTTGTGTGTCTGAATGCTTATATCTGTTGCTTGACCTGAGTTTATCTCTCTGCCTTGCTCTAGTTTCTTATAATAAACCAATTCACGCCCAAATGTGTTCTAATTCCTGTTGAATCATTCATGTGCAACTTAATACTTTCCTTAGCATTTATTCTTGATCATGCTATTAGCCAAACATGTTTTCCTACTACTTAATGTGTGCTCCCTGACTTATTCAATCCTATGTTCTTTAATACTATCTAATACTTCTAGGATGAAATTCGATATCTAGCCTCTTCGCCTATATGTGGTCAAGCCCTAGTGCATGCATGTCCTGTTAATCTAAAGTTGATATATTTTCACCTATCATGAGTTCTGGTGTTGTTTTTGAACCTTTTGTGCTATGACTGATACTCATCATGCTAAGTTTCCCGTGTTCAACTAAGTGATTGCTTGTCAACTATTGTAGACCATGCCACCAGCCTGTTTGTTAGGCTGTTTGTGATCATACTTTCACTAGGCTTTCATGCTAGAAACTTCCATGTGAAGACTGCTATTTCACTTGTTCCTGTCTATGATTATGCTAGATTCTCATGTTAAAATCTTATGTCTAAAGTCGTTTAGGCTAATTATGGATCGTGTTTTACTTTGAGACTCTATTTGGAATGGTATGCTAGCTTATGATGTTCAATCTTGTCACTTTGAACTTATTTCTGGAATAGCCCACCTTATGTATGCCTTGTATGCTTGCCAAAACTTCATGTGCCCCTGTCTATGTGCCTTTGGTTAGAACTATTGTTAGAAGTGTGGTTATTTAATTGACTTAGTATATAATTGTCACTTGTACGGTTAGTTTGGCATCTAGTTGGGTAAGTAAAGCATTCATTTAGGATTGGTTTTGTTGGGCTATATATGTTGGTGTACATGGGCATTGGATTCAGGCAATACTCTAATTGTCCTTGTAAGCCTGGGATTTGGGCTAGCTGGTCGTGCGAAGAGTAAGGCTGTTGAAGGCCTAGAAGCATTGCTGGGTTATTCTGTATTGGGCCTGTAACTGTTCTATTGGGCTTGTAGTTGTTTCATTCTGTAACTAGTCATACTTGAGTTTGTATTATTTCATTTGGGCTTGTAATAACTTGTAATAACGAATAACGGGAAATTTGTAGAATTGTGGGGGGGAGGGGGGCTGGGATACTTTATTTTCTTGCATGATCGCGTAGAAAACCTGTCTATAGAGCTTTAGCTGTTTTATTTGCTTGCCATGCCCCATATTTTGGGGAATTATGTGTACTACGTTCTGATTAATTCGCCTATTCATTTAGAAAACCTGACTTAGGGATAATCTAATGTTTGAAAGCATGCCTATATGGGTTAAAATTGGATTTGCTGTTATTGCCTCATTTCTGCACCTAGATACCATGCCTATAGGATGTCAACGCGATAACTTAAGCTGCTCGTTTGGTATATTTCTTTCAATTACTAGATATCACGTCTATAGGGTTTCAACTCAAGTAATCAAAGCTGCTATTGTTGATATTCTCTTTTATTACATGGCCCGCCAAGAAAGCATGCCTATAGAAATAAACTGTCACGAAATCTCAACATGTTGTGATGACGCCTATCACAGTACTAGGCAAGCTGACAATCACAAAATAAGTACACATTTTAATATTAAAAGCAAGATGTAATAGATTTAACAGTGAAAATATCATAAATAACTGATAAGGACAACTGCGACTCAACTACAAAGTCCCCAAAATCCGGGTGTCACCGATTACATAAGTTGCTAAGTGTCAACACAGTCTAAATCTCTAATACAACTGTCTGAAAGATAGAACAATACAAAATAAAGCTGAAAGGAAGGAGAGTCGAGGTCTGCAAGCATCAAAGCAGCTACCTCAATAATCTCCTAGAAGATACTGCTCCAAGTCTAGCAACGATCAGGTCTAGATGTACCTGGATCTGCACACGAAATACAAAGTGTAGTATGAGTATAACTGACCCAATATACTCAATAAGTAATAGGACTAACCTTGGCCTGAAAATAGTGACGAGCTCAGAAAGGTACAATCCAAATCTAGAATATAACAATACAGATATAACAGGGAAATGACAGTAATAACTCAGAGAAATCCCATAATCAATTTGTACACAGTTCAGCGATGTAGACATGCTCTCAAGTTCAAAAATTTAAGCTCAATACTGATAATGCCAAGTATAGCCCGCATGAGGAATATTACATCTCGATGTCTACATGTCAAATATGCATGTTACATGTAATGCAACAGAGTAATAAACTCATTTACTCACACTCTCAGATTACTCAATCTCACCCAGCACACTCAACCGCTCAACACTCTTGCTCGATACTCGTACTCAGCACTCAACGGTACCTGCGCTCACTGCTAGTTTGTCAGACTCCGGAGGGGCGGATCCTGCCCAAGAGCTAATATAAGCTAACATGGAATGCTGCGGCATGCAGCCCAATCCCATAAATGTATCAATGAAGCCTGCTGCGGCGCGCAGCTCTTTTGCACCCTATTTTACACTAGTCAAAATAAGATTTAACTTGTGGTTTATCTGTTTTTGATGAAAGAGAATTGCCACCTAATATTTAAAGGTATACAAAGGTACCTATTTAATTACTAAAGGTCATATTCTTCATTAGCCTGCTAACCACTGAGATTGGGGGTAGGTGTTCTTGTTCTTCTAAGGAGAAGGTGTTAGGCATCCCTTAAAATCTGCCTGAGGTAGCTCCATAGGACTTAGACTAGATTTATGACTAATTGTTTGTACTATGCTTTAACTAGTGCTTAAAAGTGTATCTGACCATATGTTAGGGCATAATACCTATAAAGGAAGAGTATAGTTTAAAGAGGTATGGGTTTATAGAAGAATCTTTGAAAATAATGTTAGTACATATATGCTTGAAAAGATCCTTGAAAGATGTATGATGTTTTGTATGAAAAATGTGTAAAAGAGAAGCTAAGTTAAAGCACTTTGTTTTCTAAAGTATAGAAGTTCATATTACTCTAATGAGGTGAAGGTGTTATGAAAATAAGCCTAAGATATACCTTGGCTTTTAAACATTAGGCTTGAAGAAAACCGTTTGAAAGTCCCTTTTTAGGGATGCAACACCTTGGTTTTCGAAAGGAGTTGATTTCCTTTTATAAAGTTAAGCTCGTAGCTCAGCTCTGGTTTTTCTTTTTTGAAAGAGGGACTGCCGCCTTTTATTAAACCCTTGGACTTCAAAATCTTTAAGAAAAGTTAGCAAAGCATAGTAGATTAATGATACAAACAACTTATAATTAGCGAATGTGGGATTAGTTACTAACTAAAGCTTCTTTTGATCCTAAATTCTTTAAGGCTTGCCTAAGTTTTACATGAATTAAGATATAAAGTAAAGCACTCAATCTAATATATAATTGTTGTATACATGTGAGATAAAACACCAGGAACACAGTAAAGAATAACGACATAGCGAAACTATAGAATAACGAAAACAATAAATAAAAGAGCGAAGGGAAAGAAAGGACTCTGGTGTTTGGGCCTCAAAGAGGCAGGCCCAACAATACAAGGACGACAACAGCTATCTCTACATATAGCGAGGTTGGACTTGGGCCTAAGTTCTTAAAGAAATCAAGAGGCCCAAATCATTGTACATGTTTAAAAGAAAAGAGAAAGTCATTAGAAAGATAATATCATATACATGATCATGCATGGGAACTTGCAAGCAAAGAATAAAGGGAAGATAACTAATAGTATTTAAACACTAAAAAAGGTTATACTAATGTGGTGGTTATGTATAGTAAATGATCCATATTGAACACCTTTCGTTGTCATTAAACACTAGACTTGAAGAGAATAATAAGTGTCAATGAATTAAGGGCTAAGGAGAGAATTCTGATCAAGGTCGATTCCCCCTTTGAATCCTCGACACTTACAAAGTTCCCAAGGGTCACAAGCCCAGGGCAATGTTTGTGCCGTGGAGAGCAGCCCAGCCTAGATTTAAACTCTACTCCCAAATACCCCTAACCACTAACGACTCATTCTTCCCTATAGGTTTGAGTGCCAATGAGGCTCTTTCAATGTAAACCAACTACTATGACATTCCCTACCACAGAAGCATACCCTTTCTCAACAGAATAACATACGAAACATAGAAACAGTTTATTCTTCATGACTATGTTTCCAGTATTAAGTGCATGAAACACATATTGAACAGGTTTAAAGGTCAAATTTCCAAGCACACATGGAGACAGGAACACTTATACTATTGTTGCTAAAGAACCAAACAATTGGGGTACCACATCCCACAGACAGATAAAAGCACATAGTTTAGAGCTGCAACAGCTTAGGGATACATATGCTATTTTCCAAATAGATTGATTACAGATTAGTTTAACATCAAATATTGTTATTAGCACACACATAGGTTAATAATACTACTTGGAACCTTTTGAAATCCCCAGTAAATTTAGACAATGACATAGGCAAGTTATTGTATTCAATCAGTAACAACAAGAGGTTTCTCCAAGACCAGATTCAATTCAGATTAACAGGGAAAGAGAGAACTCATTGCAGTTTCAAAACAGTGTTCAAAAGTATGAAGTCATGAGGGATAAACAAAGATTTATTCCAAACTTTCATTCATCCACACATATAGATATTTCAACCAGAGTTATGACCACACAAGATAGGATGAGGCTCAACCATTACCAAATCAGATTGTCAGTATCATTAAGGTTTTAAGAACAAGGAAACACCATACTAAGCAGACTTAACTCAGTTGTACAGACTAGGGTTAATGGCTAGACATGGTGGAGTTGCATTCGACTTATAAACAGTTAGCATTCAAATACAACAGACATAACTACAATCTAATTCATAAGAGGTAGGATGATCATAACAAAATATGTGCAGAATGATCACTGATGTTCACAGAAGTTCATCCTAATAAGACTATTTCATACTTAGGGATACAACTAACAGTTAGACATGGATATGAAGCTTTCATAGTGATGACTCAATGAATACTTAAAAATTAACAAACACTTAGGTAAAGAAATGAAGCATTTTGAACACTTAAACGTCACATACTTCAGCTAAATGATGAAGGATTAAACTATGGTTTCATGCTTATTTTATTTAAAATTATCGGATAACAACCTTAACTACAAAACACCAGAATGCAAAAAATAGTGTGGTAGGGACAAAGATCACAACAGAATCATTGAAGAAAATCTGAAGTCTAGGCAAACATGAGAAGTCATTGAGGCCTGTTAAGGAACTTAATCATGTGAACTATTTGTATTCAAGAATGAAAGTCATTAAGGTCACATAACAACTTGATCAATACCAATTAGAGATACTCAGAAGCATAACAAATGACCGTAAACTAACAACACATCATTATGAACTGGAAATAATATCTATACACTAGTGACAAACATCATAAATGGAAACAAATAATGAACTATAGTAGGCATGTTCATGATATTCGAGTAAAACAGTCAAAAGAGAAAGGGTGGAGCTGTACTGACCTCCCTTTGAGCAGCAAACCAAAAAAAGACTCTTCTTAGCCGTATAGAATCAAGAACTCAAACTCCGACCAGTGTAAAGCTCAGAATCAGAAAGAAATTAGAAGCTAGTTAGAAAACCGTAGCTTGATTTTTTTACTACTCAAGACTAAAACTGATATTTTCTTTGTTTGTTAAGTGATTTCGTGGTGTATCTTCTATTGTTAGGTGAGAGCATTGAAGGCTCCTTTTATAGTGGAATTCAATGCCTCTAGGGTTAAAAAAAATTCAAAATCAATAGTGGAAGATGACGATGAGTTGATAATGTGAGCAAACTGAGTGAAATCAGAGAAGAATAGAGGGGAAACAACGAGGATTTTTTCCCTGAGAAGAGAGAAGGTCTACGATTGAAGTCTTCAAACCAGTGGTCAGACTTTAATGTCCAAAGGTCACTGTGTTTGATCTCTGGAAAATGAATAATGATGATGAAGCTGAAGATATCAACCATGCATGCTCCGATTTGAAAGAACGAAGGAAGAAATCAGACGAATTGAAGTTTCATCCTTTAGGTCTAGGGTTTCAGATTGGGGATTTTGAATTTAATGATGGAAATGGAAAATAAATTTCAGGCTTCATATCCTAAGGATAAAGCGGATGATTCTCTGAGTTTGGATTTGAAAGAACGAAGATGAGACAGTGTCTCGATGCTAAGGTCGGGGCCTGGTTATTCAGATTTGAAGAAAAAAAGGGAAAGGTCAGTGGAATTCTCGGATAGAATCAAGAGAGGACGATTTGGTAAGAGATTTCATGACCTTGCACGAATTTGTGCAAGGTTTGTTGATTGATATTCATGAGCGATTAGGAGAAAGGAGAGGGAAAGAGGAAAGGGAGGCGGCTGAAAGGGTTGTAAGTGAATTAGGGTTAGGAGATTTGGGGGAGGGCCGTCTCTGAATTAAGAGTGGAAGAGTTGATCTGGGTCATTGATCTTTTAGATCAACGATCCATATATTTAGGGATTAAACTGATTTTTGTGGAAAATTCGGTGGCCGTTGGATATTTGTGATCCAACGGTCAAGATTAAAAACTCTGGAGTTTTAAAATTAAGGGGAAACAGAGTTAAAAATCATGGGCCTTTGATCTAATTACGTACGACCCATATTTGTTGTGTTAGTTTTGTGAGTGAGCAGGATGGGTGATGTGGCACGATCTCATTGGTTCAATGGGTATGGCATGGATTGCCAACATGGAGAGGGAGGGAATTGGGCCTGGGTCATTTTCGGAATGGGCGTGTGTATTGGGATGGTTTAATTTAAGAAATGTCCATTGTATAATTAATTAAGGAATTGCAATTGTAGCCTTTTAGTTTTTAACCCTTTTAAAAATTGACTTAAATAAACTTAATTATTTTCAATAAAATGTAGTAAAATTATAAATATCAAATATACTACTAACTATTATAATTAATTATTTATAAAATACTTTATTTTCTAAATTATAACACTAGTTTTGAATTATCAACATAGTAATCTAATTAATTAAAATTTGAGAAGTAATTCGTTAAATTAATTATAAAACCTTTATGGTGTATTTAAAAATTATTTTAATAGTATTAAAGTAATAAGTATATTTGTAATTACATAATACTAATGATAGGTTATTAATTTCAAAACTAATACTTAATTAATTTGTAAAAATGGGTAATTTATTGATAGAAAATACTTTCAAAATATTCATTGTAAATATTTAAGTATAAATAAATCAATTTTAAAAAGGGAGGGTCAAAATTGGCCGTCAACAAGCCCAATCCCATAAATATCACTCACAAGCAAGCCCTCAGGCCCCAACTTAGTCATCAATCTCTCTAGTCACTCGGGCTCACAAATCTCATGCCGATCAGCCCAAACATTGATAACATGATGTAACAATAAATGATAACAGAGACTGAGATATGATATGCAAATGATGAATGTGACTGAATACATAATTGCAATTTAAGAAAATTTCTCAACAGTAAAAGTGACCTCAGTAGGTCCGAAGACGATAAACATATAGCCTAAACACAATTTCTAACATGGATCGCAGCTCAATTACTCTAACACGTAGGGATTACAGGAGTAACAACAAGATTTGATAACTACACAGTACCACAAAATCAGCTGAGTCACAATTACCATGGTGCACGCCACACGCCCGTCACCTAGTATGTGCGTCACCTCAACACCAACCACATATCACGTATTTCGGGGATTCATACCATCAGTACCAAGTTTAAAAGTGTTACTTACCTCAAACCGTGCAAATCACAATTCCAACAAGCCATTGCCTCGCGAATCGGCCTCCGAACGACTTGAATCTAGTCAGAAATAACTTAATACAATGAATACAAGCTATAGGAATCGATTCCATACGATAAAGCTAAGTTCTTTTACCAAAGTCAAAGAGTCAACCCCGGTCCCACATCTCGGAACCCGACAAAATTTACAAAATACGAACATCCATTCAATAACGAGCCCAACCATACCAAAATCATCCAATTCCGACAATAAATCGACACTTAAATCCCCATATCTTACTCTCCAATACATGGGTCAAACATCCCCCAATTCTAACTTAGGTTCATGAAAAATAGGTAAAATAATCAATGGCTATTCAAAATACATCGACAAAAGTGATCAAAAATTACTTACCTCTTGAAATCTAGTGAAAACCCCTCCAAAAATCGCTTCAATCCGAGTTCCCAAAGTCCAAAAATTAAGAAAATACTCTAACCCTCGTTTATATCTATTCTGCTAGGCATCTCGCACTTGCGATCACTTTCACCGCTTCTGCGGTCAAAAATCCGCTACTGCGGAAGTCACTTAAGTCCCGATCAACCGCACCTATGGTCCCAAGCCCGCACCTGTGGGTGCGCTTCTGCGCAATAACATCCGCTTCTGCAGACCTACCACTCCAGCCCCTCTTCCGCTTCTGCGACCATTCTTCTGCATCTGCGAGCTCGCAGGTGCGGAATCCTCCTTGCACCTGTACAAACATCGCAACTCACCCATAATCGCATCTGCGACCCCTTGGCCGCTTCTGCAGCTCCGGACATGTGACCAAATTCACACAGGTGCGGCGACACCAGATCTGATCACACCAGCAACTTCACAAGTCCAATATTCAATTCGATTTCAATCCAAAGCACACCCGAGGCTCCCGGAACCCCATCCAAACATACCAACCCATCCTAAAATATCATACGAACTTAGTCCAGGCTTCAAATCACATCACGCAACACCAAAAACACGAATCGTGCCCCAATTCAAGCCTATTGAAACTAATGGATTTCCAACTTCTACAATCCATGCCCTAACCTATCAAACCAACTTCGATTAAACTCAAATTTTGTACACAAGTCATAAATTACACAAATGACCTATTCCAATTTCTGGAACCAAAATCCGAGCCCGATATCAATAAAGTCAACTCTCGGTTAAACTTTTCAACTCTCCAAACCTCAACTTTTCCAACTTTTGCAAATTCGAGCCAAAACCACCTACGGACCTCCAAATCGATATCCAGACATACTCTTAAGTCCAAAATCACCATACGAAGCTATCAAAACTATTAAAACTCCATTCTGGAGTCATTTACACATAAGTCAATATCCGGTCAACTCTTACAACTTAGGCTTCCAACCTTGGGACTAAGTGTCCCAATTCATTCCGAAACATCCCCAGAACTAAATCAACCACCCCGACAATTCGCATAATAACAAACGAACATAAAATAAGCAATAAATGGGGAAACGAGGCTATAATACTCAAAACAACTAGCCGGCTCGTTACATTCTCCACCTCTTAAACAAACTTTCATCCTCGAACGAGTCTAGAATGATACCTGGAGTCTCAAATATGTGTGGGTAGCTGCTCCACATCTCCCGCTCGGTATCCCATGTAGCCTCCTCGACTGGATGACCTCTCCACTGTACTTTCACTGAAGCTATATTCTTTGATCTCAACTTTCGAACCTGCCGATCCAAAATGGCCACCGGCTCCTATCATAAGTCAAATCCCCATCTAACTGAATCGTGCTGAAATCCAAAATACGAGACAGATCACTGAAATACTTTCGGAGCATGGAAACATGAAACACTCGATAGGCTAGGTGGCAGTGCAAGCTTGTAAGCCACCTCTCCAATCCTCTCAAGCACCTCAAAAGGGCAAATATACCGAGGGCTGAACTTGCCCTTCTTCTCGAAATTCATAACACCCTTTATAGGTAAAACTCTGAGAAATACCTTCTCTCCCACCATGTAGGCAACACCACGAACCTTCCGATCGGCGTAACTCTTCTGTCTAGACTGTGCCGTACGAAGCCGATCCTGATTCAACTTGATCTTTTCCAAAGCATCCTGAACCAAGTCAGTACCCAACAACCTAGCCTCCTTAAGCTCAAACCACCTCACTGGAGATCGACACCGCCTCCCATATAAGGCCTCATACGGAGCCATCTGAATGCTCTATTGGTAGCTGTTATTATAGGCAAACACTGCTAGTAGTAGAAACTAATCTCAAGAACCCCCGAAATCCATGACACAAGACCGTAGCATATCCTCTAATATCTGAATGGTGCGCTCGGACTGTCTGTACGTCTGAGGGTGGAATGCTGTATTCAACTTAACCCGCATGCCTAACTCTCACTGCACTTCTCTCCAAAACTGTGATGTGAACTGCGTGCCCCAATCTGAAATAATGGACACGACACACCATGAAGGCAAACAATCTCACAAATATAGATCTCAACCAACTGCTCCGAAGAATAGGCAGTTCCAACTGGAATGAAGTGCGTGGACTTAGTCAACCGGTCCACAATCACCCAAATAACATCAAATTTCTTCAAAGTCTGTTAGAGCCCAACTACAAAGTCCATGGTGATACGCTCCCATTTCCACTCAAGAATATCAAGCCTCTGAAGCAAACCGCTCGGCCTATGATGCTCGTACTTCACCTGCTGAAAATTCAAGCACCGAGCTACAAACTCTACTATATCTTTCTTCATTCTCCTCCACCAATAGTGCTTCCTCAAGTCCTGATACATCTTCGTGGCACTCGGGTGAATGGAATACCGCAAACTGTGGGCCTCCTCAAGAATCAATTCACGTAACCCATCTACATTGGGCACACAAATTCGACCCTGCATCTGTAACACCCTATCATCTCCAATAGAAACCTCCTTGGCATCATTGTGCTGAACCGTGTCCTTAAGGACAAGAAAATGGGGGTCATCATACTGACGCTCTCTGATACGATCATATAAGGAATACCGAGAAACCACACAAGCTAGAACCCGACTAGGATCCAAAACATCTAACATCATGAACTGATTAGCCAATGTCTCAACATCTGATGCAAGCGGTCTCTCACCAACAGAAATATATGTAAGGCTACCCATACTTATCGCCTTTCTACTCAAGGCATTGGCCACCACATTGGCCTTTTTGGGATGATACAAAATGGTAATATCATAGTCTTTTAACAGCTCCAACCATCTACGCTGCCTCAAATTTAGATATTTTGCTTGAACAAGTGTTAAAGGCTCTAATGATCTGTAAATACCTCACAAGATACGTCGTAGCGATAATGCCTCCAAATATTCAATACATAGACAATGGTTGCCAACTCTATATAATGAATGGGGTAGTTCTTCTCATGGGGCTTCAACTGGCGTAAAGCATAAGCAATCACTCTAACCTCCCGCATCAAGACACACCCAATACCAATTCGAGAAGCATAACAATACACTATATAAGAACCTACTGAAGGCAAAACTAAAACTGGAGCTGTGGTCAAGGCAGTCTTGAGCTTCTGAAAGCTCTCCTCACACTCATCAAACCACCTGAATGGGACACCATTCTGGGTCAACCTGGTCAAAGGCATTGCAATAGATGAGAAACCCTCCACGAAGCGACAATAATATCTGGCCAAGCCAAGAGAACTCCGAATCTCAGTAGTTGAAGACGGTCTAGGCCAGCTGTGAACTACCTCAATTTTCTTCGAATCCACCTTGATCCCCTCACTAGATATCACATGCCCCAAGAACGCCACCGAACTGAGCCAAAACTCATACTTGGAGAACTTAGCATAAAGCTTCTCCTTCCTCAATGTCTGTAGTACAATCCTCAAATGCTGTGCATGCTCCTCCTGGCTATGTGAGTACACCAGAATATCATCAATAAATACTATGACAAACGAATCAAGATATGGCTAGAATACACTGTTCATCAGATGTATAAATATTGCTGGGGCATTGATCATCCCAAAAGACATCACAAGGAACTCGTATTGACCATAACGGGTCCTGAATTCCGTCTTCAGAATATCAGAGTCCCGAATCTTCAACTGGTGATACCCATACCTCAAATCAATTTAGGGAACACTGTAGCTCCCTGAAGCTGGTCAAACAAGTCATCAATATGCGACAAATGATACTTGTTCTTAATTGCTACTTTGTTCAAGTACGTGTAGTTAATGCAAATCCGCATAGTACCATCCTTATTCTTTACAAACAAAACTGATACACCCCAAGGCGACACACTAGGCCTAATGAACTCTTTATCAAGAAGATCCTAAAGCTTCTATTTCAATTCCTTCAGCTCTTCTGGTGCCATGTGATATAGAGGAATAGAATTGGGCTGAGTACCCGAAACCAAGTCAATACCAAAATCAATATCCCTGTCGGGTAGCATGCCCGGTCTATAGAAAATATATCCAAAAAGTCTTGCACTACCGGAACAAAATCAATGGTAGGAGTATCAATACCAACATCCCTCACAAAAGCCAAACATGACAAACATCCCTTCCCAACCATCCGTTAGGCCTTCAGATATGAAATCTCCCTATTGGGAACATAGTCTAGAGAACCTCTCCACTCGATCCTAGGTGTGATGACCCAAAGGGTCATCTTGTGAATTAAGACTCTATTCTGGGCCCGCTAGCCTTAAAAACCTTATTTTTATGCACCTCTATTTGCGTGTGCAGTCTGGGCGTAAATCCGGAAAGCCTTTATGTGGAAATTTATGAAGTAATAATTTTTGGGATTTAAAATTAATTTTTAGTTGACTTTGGTCAACGTTTTGAGTAAAAGGACTCGGATCCATATTCTGACATTCCCAAAAGGTCCGTAGTAAAATATGGGACTTGGGCGTATGCCCGAAATCGAATTCCGAGGTCCCTAGCTAGAGAAATGAATTTTTGATGAAAATTGTAAGACTAGAATTCTATGGATTTAAAGAAATTGATTAATATTTGATCTCATTGGTATCGGGCCCGTATTTTGGTTTCGAAGCCCGGTATAGATTTAATATAATATGTAAGTCATGTATTTGAAATTTGGTAGAAATCGGAGTTGATTTGACGTGATTCGGACGTCCGGTTGGGAAGATAGTAGTTTTGAAATGTTCTTGAGGAATTCATGAGTTTTGTTGCTAAATCTATAGTTTTAGGTGTTATTTTTGTGACTTGATCGCACGAGCAAGTTCGTATAATGTTTATAAACTTGCGTGCATATTTGGTTTGGAGCCCCGAGGGCTCGGATGAGTTTCGGATACGCTACAGAGTGATTTTAGAACTTAGAGAATTGCTGGTGTAACTGGTGTCTGTAGCAAGCCTCTGATCTCGCAATGATCTCGCAATTGCGAGATCAGGCTTCGCAAATGCGAACCAAGCAGGTATGGCAATTGCGAGGTTTTTATCGTAATTGCAAAGAAAGCCTAGCAAGCAGTTGTCGCAATTGCGAGTTTATCCTCGCAATTGCGAAGGGGGTCCGGGGAAGGGCATGTTCGCAAATGCGAATTTCTACCCGCAATTGCGATGGGCCAATTGTCGCAAATGCGACATAATCTTCGCATTTGCGAAGGCAGCGGAAATGTGAAGGTTCTCGCATTTGCGATGACCTCTTCGCATTTGCGAGCTTCGCAATTGCGAAGCTCAGGTTGCAAATGCGACATCCGCAGCTGATAACTTTGGACTTAGACGGGATTTTTCATTCATTCTTCAATTTTTCGAACCCTAAACCTCAAGAGGAGATTTTTGGGCGATTTCTACGGGAAAACATTGGGGTAAGTGTTCCTTATCCTATATTGATTATATTTTATGATTTCATACTCATTTATATCATGAATCCGTGAATTTATGGAAGAAAAACTAGATTTTTATAAATTCTTCCAAAAACAAAAATTTAAGATTTGAAGGTCCATTTGATATCGGAATTGGATAATTTTTGTATGGTTGGACTCATCTCGGAATGGGTGTTCGGATTTCGTATGTTTTTCTGAGATTTGAGACGTGGGTCCCACTGCCGAATATTTTAATGAATTTCGGATTTTATCCAAAAAATTAGTAAATTCATATGGAATTAATTCCTATGATTCGTATTGAGTATATTGAATTGTTTGTGAATAGATTTGAAGCTTTTGAAGACAAATTTAAAAGGAAAAGCTGTGGTCGAGTAATTGATTGGAATTTGCAAAGCGAGGTAAGTGTCGTGGTTAACCTTGACTTGAGGGAATAGAACCCTCAAATTATTCATTATGTGAATTGCATGTGAACGACGTATAGGCGAGGTGACAAGTGTCTATACGTCGTCAAATTAATTGTTTGCCTGCTTACTTGAAAAATCATAAATTATTTTAAATCATGAAATAATTATTATAATAATTGTTTCTCTCCTATTCTTTGTCAAATTTTAATTCTTGAATTCCTGCATTAATTGTTACATGCTATTTGAATTATGTGCCTTAATTATTATTTGACATTTAGCATATTAAATATTAAACTGCATATTTTCTCTCTGATTTCTATAATAATTTGCTATTTGCCTTTGTTTGTTTCATAATTAAATCACAATTATTATATGTTTGTTGTCTTATAATTTTATATTAATTGTTGCATTTATTGGAAAAATTTCTTTTATAAGAATTGGTAAATGAATATGTTGGAGAAGCGGGTTGCACGCCGCAACAGACTTGATTATAATGAATATATTAGAGGATCAGGTTGCACGCCGCAACAGAATTAATTATAATGAATATATTGGAGGATCGGGTTGCACGCCGCAACAAACTTATTAAAAGTCCATATTGGAGGATCGGGTTGCACGCCACGACAGACTTATTTAAAAGTCGACGTACATATATATATATATATTAATATATATATATATATATGGGGGATCGGGTTGCACGCCGCAACAGACTTGATTAAAATGAATATATTGGAGGAGCGGGTTGCACGCCCCAATATAACTGAATGTGAATATATTGTGAGAGCGGG
Source organism: Nicotiana tomentosiformis (assembly GCF_000390325.3). Lineage (NCBI taxonomy): Eukaryota > Viridiplantae > Streptophyta > Magnoliopsida > Solanales > Solanaceae > Nicotiana > Nicotiana tomentosiformis. The sequence goes on along the minus strand of NC_090822.1, from coordinate 66,894,014 downwards.
TTGCACGCTGCAACAGAATTGATGAAAATGATAATTGGTTATGACTGCTGAGTTGGCTTCAATTATTATAAATGAGTTACTTGATTTATTTCTACTATTATTGTTGTTACTAATATTGCGTACAGGTAATGTAAGTGACCCGCCTTAGCCTCGTCACTACTTCATCGAGGTTAGGCTCAGCACTTACCAGTACATGGGGTCAGTTGTACTGATACTTCACTCTGCACTTCTTGTGCAGATTTTGAAGTTGGTCCCAGCGGCGTACCATAGATTTGCTCGGATTTCAGCTACTCAGAGGAGACTTGAGGTATAACTGTACGGCGTTCGCAGTTCTGAAGTCCCCATCTACTTTACTTTAGCTGTGTGTTTGTTTCCAGACAGCTTTATTTTATTCAGACCTTTATTTGTATTTATTCTAGAAGCTCGTGCACTTGTGACACCAATTTTGGGATGGTATTTAGACACCATTGTCTTTATGGATTAATCACTATATTTTAGACCTTACTTCTGCGTTTATTTATTTGTTATTAATAAATTTAAAGATTTTTTAAAAATTGATTAATATCATTCTAACGTTAGCTTGCCTAGCAAGTGAAATGTTAGGCGCCATCACGGACCGAAGGTGGGAATTTCGGGTCGTGACAGTTGGTATCAGAGCACTAGGTTACGTAGGTCTCACGAGTCACGAGCAAGCTTAGTAGAGTCTGAAGGATCGGTATGGAGACGTCTGTACTTATCTCTCAGAGGCTATGAAGTTTAGGAACAATATCACTTCTTTCTTATTCCGTCGTGCGATTTTATTCTATCATCGATGATTGAACCATTCTAGTCTTATTCTCTCGAAGATGGTGAGAACACGTAATACCTCTACCGATGGTCAGGGACCAGAATCCCCGGTAGCAACTATGGCCAGGGGTAGAGGTTGAGGCCGAGGTCGTGCTAGAGGCCGAGGCAGAGGCCGAGATAGAGCTCAGTCCAGAGCTCGAGCAGCTGCACTTGTTGAAGAATCTCAGGTGGACCTTCAGGAGGAGGTTCCAGTTCAGAATGTACCAGTTGGACCAGTTCAGGTCCCAGAAGGATTCATAGCCACTCCAGTACTCCAGGACGCTCTAGTACATTTGGTAAGTCTTATGGAGGGCGTGGCCCAGAATGGTATATTTCCAGTGGCACCAGCCGTCTCAGAGGCTGGGGGAGGAGCACAAACTCCCACTACTCCCGCTCCGGAGCAGATAGCTCCCTAGAATCAGGCTCCAGCAGCCCCGCCAGTTGGGGTAGTTCAGCCAGTTGCGGCACAGAACGGTGATAGGTTCGTAATGTCTTTTGAGGCCTTATTGAGACTGGATAAGTGTACCAAGCTCTTTCCAGTTCACTTTAGTGGTACACCTTCTGAGGACCCACAGGATTATATTGAACGCTGCCATGAGGTGCTGCGGAACATGGGTATAGTTGAGACCAATGGGGTTGATTTTACTGTATTTCAGATGACGGGTTCCACCAAGAGGTGGTGGAGAGATTATACATTGACCCGATTAGTCGGATTGCCTGCACTTACATAGGAGCAGTTCTCTCAGCTATTTCTGGAAAAGTTCCTCCCTATCACACTGAGAGAGGAATTCCGTAAGCAATTTGAGAGTCTAGAGCAGGGCAGTATAACTGTTACTCAGTATGAGTCCCGTTTTGTGGATTTGGCCCGTCATGCTCTCCTTTTACTACCTATGGAGGGAGAGAGAGTGAGGAGGTTTATTGAGGGACTCACTCACCCTATCAGACTTCAGATGGACAAGGAGACTGGAAGTGAGATTTTTTTTCAGGTGGCTGCTAATGTCGCAAGGAGGATCGAGATGGTTCTTGCACAGAAGAGAGGGCAGAGGTCCGATAAGAGGCCTCGTTAGTTCGGTGGTTTTAGTAGTGCCTCGTCTGGAGGCAGAGGTAATTTTGGTAGGGGTCATCCTCCCAGACCGTTTCATTCAGCACTTCATGTATCTCCCGGTGCTTCAGGGAGTCATGGTCCTATTATGCCTTACTCTGGGTAGCCAGTATTCAGTGCACATTCAGCTCCTATCAGTGCATCACCACTCTAGAGTTACTACAGCAGTTATCTGGTCCATTTGGGTCAGCTTCAGCTTCAACAGCCATGACATCAGGATTGGTGTTATGAGTGTGGAAACATTGGTCACATCAGGAGGTATTGCCCTAGATTGGCGAGTAACAGATCTCGGCAAGATTCTCGTGCCATCATACCGGCACCGGTTGCTTCACCGCCTGCTCAGCCAGCTAGAGGTAGGGGTCAGGCAGCTAGAGGTCAGGCCATTAGAGGTGGAGGTCAGACCGTTAAAGGTGGAGGCCAGCCAGTTAGAGGCCGTCCTAGAGACGCAGTTCAGAGTGGTGGGGCCCAACCCCGATTTTATACTTTTCCAGCTAGGCCTGAGGCCGATTCATCTGATGCTGTGATCACAGGTATTATTTCGTTTGCCATAGAGATGCTTCAGTTCTATTTGATCCAGGATCTACATATTCCTATGTATCCTCCTATTTTGCTTCATATTTGGTTATGCTTTGTGATTCTCTGAGTGCTTCTGTGTGTGTATCTACAACGGTGGGAGACTCTATTATAGTAGATCATGTCTATCACTCGTGTGTGGTTACTATTGGTAATTTTGAGACTAGTGTGGATCTTCTACTTCTTGATATGGTAGATTTTGATGTCATCTTGGGTATGGATTGGCTGTCCCCTTATCATGCTATATTGGATTGTCATGCCAAGATAGTGATCCTAGCTATGCCGGGGTTACCTCGGTTAGAGTGGAAAGGAACTTCTAGCCATTCTGCCAGCAGGGTTATTTCTTATATGAAAGCTCAGCGTATGGTAGAGAAAGGGTGTCTAGCCTATTTGGCTTATATTCGCGATCCCAGTGCGGATGCTCCTTCTATGGACTCAGTACCAGTTGTTCGTGACTTTCCAGAAGTATTTCCTGTAGATTTGCCAGGGATGCCACCCGACAGAGATATTGACTTCTGTATTGATTTTGCTCCGGGCACTCAGCCCATTTCTATTCCACCATACCGTATGGCCCCGCCGGAGTTGAAAGAACTGAAAGAGCAGTTATAAGACTTGCATGATCAGGGATTCATTATACCTAGTGTCTCTCCCTGGGGTGCACCAGTATTATTTGTAAAGAAGAAATATGGCTCTATGCGGATGTGTATAGATTATCGGCAGTAGAACAAAGCCACTATCAAAAACAAATATCCGCTGCCAAGAATTGATGACTTATTTGATTAGCTTCAGGGTGCCAAGGTATTTTCGAAGATTGATTTGAGGTCTGGTTACCATCAGTTGAAGATTAGGGCATCTGATAACCCTAAAACAACTTTTCGAACTCGGTATGGGCATTACGAATTCCTAGTGATGTCATTTGGGTTGACAAATGCCCCAGCAGCATTTATGGATTTGATGAATCGGGTGTTCAAGCCTTATTTGGATTCTTTTGTGGTTGTATTCATTGATGATATCTTGATTTACTCCAACAGTCGAGAGGAGCATGAGCAGTATCTTTGAAGTGTGCTTCACACCTTGAAGAATAATCAGTTATATGCCAAGTTTTCAAAATGTGAGTTTTGGTTACACTTAGTTGCCTTTTTGGGGCATGTTATATCGGCAGAAGGCATAAAGGTGGATCCTAAGAAGATTGAGGCTATTCAGAATTGGCCTAGACCTACTTTAGTTATAGAGATCCGGAGTTTCCTGGGTTTAGCAGGTTATTATCGTCGGTTCGTGGAAGGGTTTTCATCTATAGAAAGCCCATTGACCAGATTGACCTAGAAAGGTGTCCTATTCATATGGTCAGATGAGTGTGAGTTGAGCTTTCAGAAGCTCAAGACCGCTTTGACTACGGCGCCAGTGTTGGTATTACTCACAGTTTCAGGATCGTATACGGTATATTGTGACGCATCTCACATTGGGCTTGGTGCAGTATTAATGCAAGATGGAAAGGTAATTGCATATGCGTCACGGCAATTGAAAGTTCACGAGAAGAATTATCATGTTCATGACTTAGAATTGGCAGCCATTGTTCATGCGCTGGAGATTTGGAGGCATTACCTCTACAGTGTCTCGTGTTAGGTATTTATTGATCATCGTAGCCTTCAGTATCTGTTCAAATAAAAGGATCTTAATTTGAGACAGAGAAGATAGTTGGAGTTGTTGAAAGACTATGATATCACCATTTTGTATCACCCCGGAAAGGCCAATGTGGTGGCTGATGCTTTGAGTAGAAAAGCTGTCAGTATGGGCAGTCTTGCGTATATTCTGGTTGGTGAGAGGCCATTAGCTGTAGATGTTCAGACTTTGGCTAATCAATTCGTGAGGTTAGATGTTTTAGAACCCAGTCGGGTTCTAGCTTGCACAATCGCTCGGTCTTCTTTATATGAGCGCATCAGAGAGAGGCAGTATGATGATCCTCATTTACTTGTCCTTAAGGACACAGTGCGGCACGGTGATGCCAAACAAGTTATTGTGGGGGAAGATGGGGTTCTGTGAATGCAGGGTCGTATTTGTGTGCCTAATGTGGATGGGCTTCGTGAATTAATTCTTGAAGAAGCACACAGTTCAAAGTATTCTATTCATCCAGGTACCGCCAAAATGTATCAATATTTGCGACAACAATATTTGTGGAGGAGAATGAAAAAAGATATAGTTGCATATGTAGCTCGATGTCTGAATTGTCAGCAAGTTAAGTACGAGCATCAAAGACCTAGTGGTTTGCTTCAGAAGTTTGAAATTCCTGAGTGGAAGTGGGAGCGTATCACTATGGATTTTGTTGTTAGGCTCCCACGGACTCAGAGAAAATTTGACACAATGTGGGTCATTGTGGACAGGTTGACCAAGTCAGCACATTTCATTCCAGTGGCAGTTACCTATTCTTCAGAGAGGTTAGCTGAAATTTACATTCGTAAGATTGTCTGCCTTCACGGGATGCCCATGTCTAATATTTCAGATTGAGGTACGCAGTTTACCTCACATTTCTGGAGGGCTGTACAACATGAGTTAGGCACGCGGGTGGAGTTGAGTACAACATTTCATCCACAGACAGACGGACAGACAGAGCGCACTATTCAGATATTGGAAGATATGCTCCGCGCTTGTGTTATAGACTTTGGAGTTTCTTAGGATCATTTCTTGCCACTTACGGAGTTTGCTTATAATAATAGCTACCAGTCGAGCATTCAGATGGCTCCATATGAGGCATTATACGAAAGGCAATGCCGATCGCAAGTTGGTTGGTTTGAACCGGGAGAGGCTCGGTTGTTGGGTACCAATTTGGTACAGGATGCCTTGGATAAGGTCAAGATTATTCAGGATCGACTTCGCACAGCTCAGTCTAGGCAAAAGAGTTATGCCAACCGTAAAGTTTGTGATATTGCATTCATGGTTGGAGAGAGAATATTGCTTCGGATTTCACCTATGAAAGGTGTAATGAGGTTCGGAAAGAAGGGTAAGTTGAGCCCTAGGTATATCGGACCCTTTAAAATTCTTGAAAGGGTGGATGAAGTAGCCTACAAGCTTGCATTACCACCTAGTTTATCTGCGGTTCATCCGGTGTTCCATGTGTCTATGCTCCGGAAATATCATGGTGACCCATCCCACATGTTAGATTTTAGCTTGTCCAATTGGACAAGGACTTGACTTATGAGGAGGAGCCGGTAGCCATTCTAGATCGACAGGTTCGTCAGTTGAGGTTAAAGAGTTACCCTTCAGTTCGAGTGCAGTGGAGAGGTCAGCCTGTTGAGGCAGCTACTTGGGAGTCCGAGTCGGACATGCGGAGTAGATATCCCCACTTGTTCGCCAATTCAGGTACTTTTCTATATCCGTTCGAGGACGAACGTTTGTTTTAGAGGTGGAGATTGTGATGACCCAAAGGGTCATCTTGTGAATTAAGACTCTATTCCGGGATTTAAAATTGATTTTTAGTCGACTTTGGTCAACATTTTGAGTTAACGGACTCGGATCCATGTTTCGATATTCCTGAAAGGTCCGTAGTAAAATATGGGACTTGGGCGTATGCCCGAAATCGAATTCCGAGGTCCCTATCTCGAGAAATGAATTTTTGATGAAAATTGTAAGACTGGAATTTTATGGATTTAAAGAAATTGATTAATGTTTGATCTCGTTGGTATCAGGCACGTATTTTGGTTCCGAAGCCCGGTATAGGTTTAATATAATATATAAGTCATGTCTATGAAATTTAATAGAAATCAGAGTTGATTTGACATGATTCAGACGTCCGGTTGAGAAGATAGTTGTTTTGAAATATTCTTAAGGAATTCATGAGTTTTGATGCTAAATCCATAGTTTTAGGTATTATTTTTGTGATTTGATCGCACGAGCAAGTTCGTATGATGTTTTTAGATTTGCATGCATGTTTGGTTTGGAGCCCCGAGGGTTCGAGTGAGTTTCAGATACGCTACGGAGTGATTTTAGAACTTAGAGAATTGCTGGTGTAACTGGTATCTGTAGCAGGCCTCTGATCTAGCAATTACGGGATTAGGCTTCGCAAATGCGAACCAAGCAGGTATGGCAATTGCGAGGTTTTTATTGCAATTGCAAAGAAATCCTAGGCCAGCAGTTCTCGCAATTGCGAGTTTATCTTCGCAATTGTGAAGGGGGTCCAGGGAGGGCATGTTCGCAAATGCGAACTTCTACCCCAATTGTCGCAAATGCGACATACTCTTCGCATTTGCGAAGGCAGCGGAAATGTGAAGGTTCTCGCATTTGCAATGACCCCTTCGCATTTGCGAGCTTCGCAATTGCGAAGCTCAGGTCGCAAATGCGACATCCGCAACTCATAACTTTGGACTTAGACGGGATTTTTCATTCATTCTTCAATTTTTCGAACCCTAAACCTCAAGAGGCGATTTTTGGGCGATTTTTACTGGAAAACATTGGGGTAAGTGTTCCTTATCCTATATTGATTATATTTCATGATTTCATACTCATTTATATCATGAATCCGTGAATTTATGAAAGAAAAATCAGATTTTTATAAATTCTTCCAAAAACAAAAATTTAAGATTTGAAGGTCCATTTGATATCGGAATTGGATAATTTTTGTATGGTTGGACTCATCCCGGAATGCGTGTTCGGATTTTGTAAGTTTTTTTGAGATTTGAGATGTGGGTCCCACTGCCGAATATTTTAATGAATTTCGGATTTTATCCAAAAAATTAGTAAATTCATATGGAATTAATTCCTATGATTCGTATTGAGTATATTGAATTGTTTGTGAATAGATTTGAAGCTTTTGGAGATAAATTTTTAAAAAAAAGCTGTGGTCAAGTATTGATTGGAATTTGCAAAGCGAGGTAAGTGTCGTGGTTAACCTTGACTTGAGGGAATAGAACCCTCAAATTATTTGTTATGTGAATTGTATGTGAACGACGTAAAGGCGAGGTGACGAGTGTCTATACGTCGTCAAATTAATTTTTTGCCTGCTTACTTGAAAAATCATAAATTATTTTAAATCATGAATTAATTATTATAATAATTATTTCTCTCCTATTCTTTGTCAAATATTAATTCTTGAATTCCTGCATTTATTGTTACATGCTATTTGAATTATGTGCCTTAATTATTATTTGACATTTAGCATATTAAATATTAAACTGCATATTTTCTCTCTGATTTCTATAATAATTTGCTATTTGCCTTTGTTTGTTTCATAATTAAATCAAAATTATTATATACTTGTTGTCTTATAATTTTATATTAATTGTTGCATTTATTGGGGAAATTTCTTCTATAAGAATTGGTAAATGAATATGTTGGAGGAGCGGGTTGCACGCCGCAACAGGATTGATTATAATGAATATATTAGAGGATCGGGTTGTACGCCACAACAAAATTAATTATAATGAATATATTGGAGGATCGGGTTCCACGCCGTAACAAACTTATTAAAAGTTCATATTGGAGGATCGGGTTGCACGCCGCAACAGACTTATTTAAAAGTCGACGTACATATATATATATTGGGGGATCGGGTTATACGCCGCAAAAGACTTGATTAAAATGAATATATTGGAGGAGCGGGTTGCACGCCGCAACAGAACTGAATGTGAATATATTGTGAGAGCGGGTTGCACGCTGCAACAGAATTGATGGAAATGATAATTGGTTATGACTGCTGAGTTGGCTTCAATTATTATAAACGAGTTACCTGATTTATTTCTACTATTATTGTTGTTACTAATATTGCGTACAGGTAATGTAAGTGACCCGCCTTAGCTTCGTCACTACTTTATCGAGGTTAGGCTCAGCACTTACCAGTACATGGGTTCGGTTATATTGATACTACACTCTGCACTTCTTGTGCAGATTTTGGAGTTGGTCCCAGCGGCGTACCATAGACTTGCTCGGATTTCAGCTACTCAGAGGAGACTTGAGGTATAACTGCACGGCGTTCACAGTTCTGAAGTCCCCATCTACTTTACTTTAGCTGTGTGTTTGTTTCCAGACAGCTTTATTTTATTCAGACCTTTATTTGTATTTATTCTAGAAGCTCGTGCACTTGTGACACTAATTCTGGGAAGGTATTTAGACACCGTTGTCTTTATGGATTAATCACTATATTTCAGACCTTACTTCCGCATTTATTTATTTGTTATTAATAAATTTAAATATTGTTTAAAAATTGGTTAATATCATTCTAACGTTGGCTTGCCTAGCAAGTGAAATGTTAGGCGCCATCACGGTCTGAAGGTAAAAATTTCGGGTCGTGACACTAGGTAACTCCAGCATCGCCAACGTCACTGTCTTAGCGTGACAGTCCAGAATAGCATGACACGAGGACAACCAATCCATGCCCAGTAGTCACGTCAAAATCAACCATACTAAGCAATATGAGTTCAAATCTCATCTCCAATCCCCCAATAGTCACCACACACGACTGATACACACAATCCACAATAATGGAATCGCCCACTGGCGTTGATACATGAATAGGCGAAACTAAGGACTCACGGGGCATATCCATATAACGAGCAAAATACGATGATACATATGAATAAGTGAAACCAGGGTCAAATAATAAGGAAGCATCCCTGTGGCACACTGAAACAATACCTGTGATCACTGCGTATGAAGCAACAACCTATGGCCTGGAAGGAAAGCATAACATCGAGCGTGACCGCCACCTGATCGGCCTCCACCTCTAGGGCGACCTCTAGCTGCCTGAGCCCTACCCCAAACTGGCTGAGCGGGTGGTGAACTAACTGTTGTAAAAGTCATAGCCTGACCCCTCTACTGAACTGGACCTCCATAACAACGGGGACATTGCCTCCACACATGTCCGAACTCCCTGCACTCGATGTAACTCCGTTCCGCTAATGGTGGTGGAGATTGAATTGGACCCCGAGAACCAGAATAACTGCTAGAAGGACTTGGTACTGATGAACCCTAAACTGATGGAGCATGAGAAAAACTCTGAGTTGGGAGGGCATTGAGAGATAACTGACTCGGACGAGCACTATATGAACCATGGCTAGGTGATGCACCACGATGAACCAAACGAACCATCTGAGCGGGCCTATAAAGACGACCCCTGGTGTGGTGGGACTGTCCTCCAGATGAGGCACTGCTGAAACTACCCGAACCACGAGGCCTCTTGGCCTCCCTCTCCTCACACTCTTGACTATGAACCTGATCTAGTCGCCTATCAATATCAACCACCTTATTGAACCTAGCACCTCATGCAATCTCTCGAGTTATAACAAAGCGCAGTCCATAGTTGAGGCCATCAATGAACCTCCTAATCCTCTCCCTCTCTATGGGAACCAACCAGATCGCATGGCGAGCCAACTCTGAAAATCTCATCTCATACTGGGTCACTGACATACCCTCCTGGCGTAGCTGCTCAAACTGCCTACGTAACTCCTCCCTAAGGGTCTGTGGAGCAAACTTTTCTAAGAAGAGAACAAAGAACTCATGCCACGTAAGTGGTGCAGCGCCGACTGGCCTTCTCAACTTATAGGCCCCCACCATCTGAAGGCTGCCCCCGACAGCTGAAACGTAGTAAATGAGACTCCGCTAGTCTCCAGAATATCCCCATGCGAAGGATCTGCTGGCACCTGTCTAAGAAATCCTAAGCATCCTCTGACTCAGTCCCACCGAACGCTAGAGGCCTGAGCTTCCCAAAATGCTCTAGCCTCTTCTTATCCTTGTCACTCATAGGTGGACCCACCTGGGTCTGAGAAACTACAACCGACTGGGCTGGTAGTACCCCCGGTGTCTGAAGTTCCTGAACCACCTGCTCTGGAGTACGGGCGGCAGTAGTCTAAGCACCTCCCCCGGCTTGAGAAGTGGCTGGTGCAACCTAAACTGAAACCGCCTGAGCAAGGCTAGTACATACAGTCAATATCTGGGCCAAAGCCTCCTAAATGCCTAGAATCACAATGGGCACAACTGGTGCGTGAGATGGTCCCACTGGCTCAACCACATCTGGCATCTGCTCCTAAGCTGGAGTAACTGGTGGCTCCACAGGTGCTGCTCTAGCTATTGTACGTGTTGTACCTCGGCCTCTACCGTGGACCCGGCCTCTCGTGGACCTAGATGGTGGTACTGGTGGCCGTCTGTCCGATCCGGTAGCACGTGCCCTCACCATCTGTGAGAGAATAGAATAATAGAAGTTTAGTTTTCCGAAATCAACAAATCCGTATGACAAGAATACAAGAAAGTGAAGTTTCCTAATGGTTTAGTAGCCTCTCGAAGATAAGTACAGACGTCTCCGTACCGATCCACAAGACTCTACTAAACCTGTTCATGACTCGTGAGTCCTATGTAACCTAGGCTCTCATATCAACTTGTCACAACCCAAATCTCAACATGTCGTGATGACGCCTATCACAGTACTAGGCAAGCCGGCAATCACAAAATAAGTACACATTTTAATAATTAAAGCATGATGCAATAGATTTAGCACTTAAAATCTCATAAATAACCGATAAGGACAACTGCGACTCAACTACAAAATTTTCAAATTCCGCGTGTCACCGAGTAGTGATCCACTCCCAATCCACACTCAACAATGAGTGGAAGACGTCATTGGAAGAATAGTACCCAACTATGAGTCGGAGTCGATTTCCTCAGGGAGCTAAATGTGGGTGTTAGAGTGTACGCTTGATGAGTGTAGAAGAAATAGCTTAAATACGCTTCCAAACAAGATAGTTTTGCAAATTACTTCTACTATCTATATTAACAGTGATTAACTGGAGAAACGAAACTAGAGATTGATTAATTATGGGTCGAGTCCCGGGGCGCGAATCGGGGCGGGGCGCGCATAAAACGCATCTGGGCGTTAATGAGAGGCGTAGATCCTTTGGGCGCACGCCCCAAGAGATGAGGCACACGCTTAGGCGCAAGACTCGCCTTAGAACCAAGCCTGATGAAACTTAACCAATTGAAGAATAATTTTGACAATCTATATAATTATATAAAGCAGGGACATGAGGAGGATGATGTGGCGCCTTATGTAAACAACAATTCTATTTATCTATTATCTCCTTTTTTTAATTTCCTAAACACTAGAAAACGGTTTATCTTTTACTGCATCCAACAGTCACTATTGAAAGGCAAAATCACTATTAGAATTAAAAGAACCGTCTCTTCCCCGACTCTCTCTATCTCGATTGAAACCGGTGAGAGGATATTTCTCTCCGTTTATAGAAAATTCTTTTCTCCCCTACTCCTAATCTAACTGTAAGTTTTTGACCCCTGTAGCCTTCTTTCTCCATATTCTTTGTATACTTAATACTTAATACTTAATACCTAATCTTGGTTAGCATCAAAGTTTACACTTTGCGCTGAAAACTGGAAATGAAGATTTGGGATTAAGTAAATATGGATCTGTGCTGATTTTAGGGATAATTGAAGCTATTATTGAAATCTTTGGAATTTCTATGTACATGCATATGATGCAATAAATTTCTGCTTTTTACTATTCTATCTTTCTTTCCGCTTTTTTCTTCTTTGCTTATTCTCAATTTATTTATAATTTTTGTACTATTCGAGAATTCTTCTTCGTTTTTCTTGGTAGAAGGTTTAAACAAATGTGTAAATGGACTGTGATGGATGTGAAAGAAGAGTCAACAATATAGTTAAGAATGTGAAAGGGTTTGTACAATGGTTATTCTTCTTTAAAACAATAGCTTTCTTCTTCTTCAAACATGAACAAGGCCTTCGAAAGTAGAATTTCTTTTTCTGCATTTTTTCTATAGTTTCCAAGAGTGTTTAAATACAACTCCAAATAATTTGGCATTTTCCCGTACCCTATTTAATGGAGTCTTTACATAGTCCAAGTTAAGTTTGAATGTCAAAAGTCGATTGATTCTTATATCTTATAACTTTATCTTCATGTTCCAGTGCAGACAATGTTCAAGAAAACTGAATTGCTTGGATTTCTTTTTAATTTCAAGGTCTTAAACTGACTATGTTAAAACCTTACAATGGGTCAATCTCTGTTACTGGCAAAGGTACATCAGAATGTTGCGATTTGGACCTCACCGAATAATGTATAATTTCCTTTTTATTCTTCTCGATTTCATCTTATAGTTTTAGGACAATGAAATTTAACCATTGTTGCAGTTTTTTTGGATGCAAAAAAAGAACAAAGTGAGGATATGTAAAGCAATGTAAGTAGTGAAAGATCAGGTAATTTTGAGGCCATTTTTCCTCGGGAAAATAGGCGATATTGCGCAACATGTTCAATTTACAAGGTATTCAGACCTCAAAAGTTACTATGCATACATGTTTGTTGCCATATGACCTGTATACGGCATTGGTTAGACTAGCTATGAAGAACGAATAACTCATAGTTCTTGAAATATGCTCATCTGCAAAGGGCACAATCTGTTCTGTTACATCACCTTCTCTTAGCTTATGTTGAGCAAGTTAGTAGAAGTTGGCTTCCATATCTTCGATATACTTTGTTATCATGTTAACTGGTAACTTAAGGTTTTAAAAGAAACCAAGGAGATGAAGAATTAATATGTTACTGATAACATAATTTTTTGTCGATGACCATGAAATAGAGCCTTATACATTTTTATTTCTTTCTCTTGGAAAAGTGAGATGCTTCCTCAGAAGTTTCCTGATTATTTTTAATGCACTATGTTTACTTCAGTTGGGTTTGAGGCAATGTTGTTACTTGTGGCTTATGAAAAGCCAGCTTTCGGGAATGTTGACGGATAGTGGATTTGCAATTATTAGGTAATCGTGGTACTAAGTATCTTGGATATATGATTATCTTTTGACTAATCAAATTAGATATTGGCTTCTTTAATTCAGTTCCTGTTCCCTATTTATTATGACTTTTTTCCAGTTGATCGCTTATGGACAATGTTCACCAATGGGTAAAATGTATTTTTTCCCTATGGTGCTTGCAAAATTTGGAAAAAAAAAGAGGGACACAAAAAGGAGGACTTAGAATGAAGCCCATGTAGTACTATCTGTTTTGTCATGGCTATACATTTTCGTACTATCATGTATGGTATTGTAGATACTAATCCCAATCTTTAATGGGAAACAAAATGAATAAACATCATGTCTTTGTGTGCAATATACTTCACACCACATTTTATTGAAATGTTTATCAAAGAACTGACTGCATTCTTTTACTATCAACTGATTGCGGATGTTATTCTTTATGGCCTTTTGTTAATTGCAGAAAACTAGATAGTGACATAAGAAACAAGAACGCGAATTTGTTTTTAGGCAAGTTTCCATTGTTATATACAAGCTTCCTTACTTTAATATTTAAAATTTTCAAATATCTTTTAGCCTTCCTATCTTTCTGTATTTTGGATGGTAAATTATAAGATATATCTTTGTGTATACTTTATAATCTTACTATATTTTCACCAATTGAGAAAGGACGGAAGAGAAAGAATTGATAAAACATAATACATGTTGAATCTCTTTCTATTTATCTTGCATAAAATTTTCCTGAATCCTTCGAGACCTTAAAGATAAATTACTTTTATAAATAGAGCTTGCAAATATCTTACATGTGTGTAATTTTGTTGCCAGACTCGATCTTCTCTAGAGAAGAAAAAAGAAAGGGAAATTGTAAGTTGAATACATGGTGCCTTTCGAGTTCTTGAGAATTTCACTGAAGGATCTGAGCTTCTCAGATTAAAAGAAAATTGTGGTGTACCGATATTTGACTCTTTTCGTATATCTAAGCTTTAATAGATAGAGCTAACTTATATTTGAATCTATAATTCTCATATCTATTAACCGTTACTTTTTTTTTTAATTTTTGACACTCTATGTTGAAAGTTAATTAAAATAGGTGATATGTAGAGTTTTGGAATTATTGGGGAAAATATTTATATTTGAATGCATATACAAAAAGAGTTCCAATTGTTATGCCTCGATTTATTTATAACTAGATCAAATCGTAAATTTTCTTTTTTATTTTAACCGCGTGAAGCACAACAAGTTGACTAGTTGCCCTTATATTTTTTAAACCCTTTTTCGTTTTACCCCAAATCTGTCCCCACGTGAACCGTCGCTGGGAAGCTATAAATACCTCTCTTCATACAGTCGCCTAAAGACAACCCTAAACAGTGCTACACGTCATCCGGTGGTGAAAAGCCACCGGACCAGTCCCAAAAGAAGCGCAATATCAATGCGCACAAGCCCTAGTTGGGCGCCCTCATCGATTCACCGCCAGTTGCTACGGAAATCAAAGCTGGTTGAGCGATCACTGTAGCGTTAAATTGCCTGGGCACTTCTGAAAAATCCCACTCCATTTCTGGGCCAAATCGAGTGATTCCGAGCTATAGAGATTGTTCTCCAACTCAAATACCATCGTCCCACCAAGTTTCACCCCATTACACATCCGGAATCGTCGTCAGCGATTATCTGAACTTTGCCGGAGAGCACCAGTTGGTCACACATGGTAACACAGGGGTCCAAATGGAACAAAACCAATGCGAAATAATCTCCGCAGGTAAGGAGATTGTTTCTAATCTATCCCCACTCCATTTCAACCGTTCAGTCTCCACAACATTGCAAAAAATGATTTCTGCAACTGTGAGCCCCCCAGCTGTTCGACAAAATGCCAAACACATTTGTACTTCCCCATTAATCATGAAAAGTGTTGGAGATGCTTCTAAGGAAGGTGGAGAACATATCTATAAAGTTTCAACTCAATCTACTTCAGGAATTGAAAGCTCTGATTTTTCGAAGCAAGCAGGGCATCAGTTATTCGAACTCGATGTTACATGTGTTCAAAACTTTCCCAACCAAATGGAGATGCTTCCTATGGTTAGGGAGATGGATAATTATAGCTCAAATGAGGTTTTAATTCAACCAACTGAAAAAAGTGCATTCACTGCAACTCTAAAACCTCCAGTTATCCCACAGTCGATCGACATTGATGGTGAGCCTGGTCAATTGTGTTCTGACCAATTGGAGGTCTTTTCTGAATCCATAGTCAATTTTTCTAACATCTCAAGTCATGACATGAATCATAAAATGGATAAAACTATTCTGCCAAAGGCCCAGGTAACACCCGCCAAGTTGATAATTTAAATTAGAAGCTCGTTCCTGCTGCTCCACATGGTGTTACTGTCATTTCTACTGGTAATGAAACTCAGGAAATAGTTGTAGTCACTCAATGACCTAACTCACCTCATGATCATCCCAATATCAACCAATCTCAGACCCAACCAAAGATTTCACCTACTACTGATGCAGGTACCTTTCCTAAAATATCTTCCAACTTTGATAAGAATACCTACTCAGAAGTCCAAGCACCTCAGCCCATGCCCAAACAAAGCACACTTACAATACAATCTACTGAAATTAGCAAAAAACCCAAACAACCAATCAACACCTATCCTCCTCCACCACCTACCATCACACATTCTTATGTCAACAGACTTAGAGCTAGACAAGAAGCTGAACATGCCCCCATACAATTCACCCCCTAAAATCTCCACAAAACAGGGCCAACCTACAGTCGTTTTTACCAAGGAAGATTATGTGGTCAACTTAGCTGCCGAGTGCAAATTCATTGTGGTTGGCAAATTCTCGAACACCATTCCTAGGATGGAAGTGATCAGAATAAGTTTTGTTGCTCAAACTGAGTTAAAAGATCAAAATTGCACATTTTAATGCCAGGACAGTTTACATAGACCTGGACAATGAGTATGATCATGTCACTATATGGACTAGACAATCTATGCACATACAAGGTCAAATGATGAAATTAGAATCCTGGACACCAAAATTCAATCTCAATGAAGATTCACCTATAGTTCATGTATGGGTGGTAATCCTAGAGCTACCTTTGCATTTCTACTATATGGAGATTCTCACAGGTCTCCTTACTTTAGTTGGTAAAGCTTTGCATCTGGACTTGACATCCTTTCAAAAGACAAGAGGAAGTGTGACAAAGGTCAAATTACAGATTGATCTCACTAAACCAAGAGCACATCATGTATGGTTGGGGTTTGATGAGAATCAGGATGTGAATGGTGATGGCAGATGTCTTGAAGTCCAGTATGAAAGCATTCCTCAATATTGCCTTCATTGCAAACTTCTTGGCCACAATATGCATGCATGCTCTGTTAGAATTAAAGAAGAAGAAAATAAGAAGAAAAGAGACAATATCAAAACTGACACTAAGGGAGAACAACAACATCAGGACCAAAGGAAACCACAAAATCACCAGCAACAACAAGACAATCAGCAAACTCAAGTTCAACAAACTCAATAAAATACCACTACTACCACAGTTCACATAGAAGGAAGCAACCAACTAATGGAGGAAAATCAAAGTGCAGGGCACAGCTATTGAACAGATGAATGGAAAACTCAAAAGAAAAAACAATTCAAGGGATAGAACAACAAAAAACAGGCTCAAAATCTACACCAAAAGCAGGTAGCAGGAGCACAAAATCAAGGTAATACCAAAAATGATTCTGCAATTGTCATGCAAGGATCTGCAAACACCCAACAATCAACTGGAGCTATGAAGGGGAAAAACATCATCTTCTACTCATGAAGGTACTGGAGGGAAGATGGATTGTCAGGAGAAACCTGTAGGCCTAAGAAATGGGGATCCAAAAAGGGGTGGAATTCCTCATATTTTGCATGAGTGTGCCTTTGCACCATCGATTGACCATAGGATGACCCAAATATCCTCTGCTACCACTAATCAGCTACACCAAATTCATGAAGAAGACAATATTGATATTAGTAGTGCTGAAGAAGAACATCCAGATGTTCTGTCAAGAATGCTCAAAGGTAAAGGCAAAGTAGTGTGAGACTTCCCAATTCAAGCTGCTACACACAAGAATAATCACAGTCAGAGGAAAAGAAGAGTTGTGAGAAGGAAAGCAAGCGAAACTATTACAGTATGAACTAATGAACAATCCGAGGCACTCACCAATCCACACAGTCCAATGATCCAACAGAAATGAATTCCTGGATATGGTATGAATGATTCTGACAGTGTTTTTAAAGTCAGGGAGGTTGCTAATCAGGATGAATATACTCTGTTGCAACCGCTGTTAATTGATGAAAGAATCCACAGTTCTTACCTTGACAAACCACCTGATGATCCTGCAAAGCCATCAGATCCTCAACAATATCCAACTTCAGTAGAACAATCTGGACCTGGAACAACCAATGTGGCAAGTGAACCTAACCTTCTACTTCATAGTGCACTTACTAGTTCGATGAATAGGTTCTCTCCTATTCCTCAAGATGAAGATGAATACAGACCTATCAAATCAAAAGATGAAAACTGGGAAGTTTCTAATGATGAGCCTGTCAGGGATGAAGAAATTGATACAGACAATCACTGTGACCTCCTTACTAAAGCTGTCAATGCCTCTTCTGAACAGGAGGAAATCAGTATGAACCAAAATCTTTTTCCAGACTCAGGCCCTCACCCAGAGTCACTAGAAGAAAAGTTGCTGTTACTGGCAACAAACCATCCAAGTCCAAAACCACACCCATCTTCCAATGATTAGTACAATTATTTGGAATGCAAGAGGCATCAAAACCTCAGGAACTATTGAAAGGCTCAGACTTCTGAAAAAACTTCATAACCTTTCTTTCATTGCTGTGCTTGAACCTTTTCTTGATACAAACCACCTTAACTACTTTAGACTCCAATTATCTATGCACCATGCAACCTCCAACATCAATAACAAAATCTGAATTTTTTGGGATAATAAATTTTCTGGGCAAGTTTTAGATCAAGATGAGCAACAACTTACTATTGAACTAAAACATGTGGAAGCTACAGAAACATTTCACTTGACCGTCATCTATGCCAAATGTAAACCTGCAATGAGAATACCACTTTGGAAGACATTGGTACTGAAATCTATAATTTGCACTGTGCCTTGGTGTATTATTGGAGATTTTAATGTTATTGCTTCTACTGGGGAGAAAATTGGAGGAGTACCATATCAAATGAGCAAGAGTTTTGACTTCCTGAGTATGATGGAGGATTGTGGACTTGTTGACCTTGGCTTCTATGGTTCAAGATACACTTGGTCAAATGGAAAAGGACCTGGTGCTATTGTGTGGAAGAGATTGGACAGAGGACTTGCCAATGACAACTGGCTAGTCTCTTTCCCTACTACTACTATCAGTCATCTTACATGTGCTGGTTCTGACCATTCACCACTGCTTATGAAGATTCATGGACAACATGACCAAGCCAAGAAATACTTCAGATTTCTCAACTGTTGGACAGAAAATGACAGTTTTCTATCTATAGTACAGAGTGTATGGAACAAACATGTGGAAGGGACTACAAAGTGGGTGTTTCATCAGAAGCTCAAAGCCCTTTCACAAGCCCTGGGCAAGTGGTCCAGAATTCAATATAGGGATATCTTCCAAAAACCAAAGGAGTATATGAACAGAAGGTCAAAGAAGCAGAGGAGAAGTGGGCTGCTACTAATGATCCAGTTGACAGAATAGCCCTACACAAACTCAAGGTTCACTATGTCTCATACCTCAAGGTAGAGGAGGCAGTTTTGAAACCAAAAACATAAATGCAATGGTTCAAAGATAGAGATGCCAATTCTGAATACTTTTATAGTTTAATCATAGGCAGAAGAAGGAGGCTTTACATTCATAGAATTAAAGATGAAGACGGAAACTGGATCCAAGGTGATGTTGCTCGTGAGCACTTTGAGAATATGTTCACTGAAACAGATGGAATTGTCAGAGAAGATTTACTAACTTGCATTCCTTCCTTGATCACTGATGAAGATGATGCTGAACTCACCAAAGATCCAACCATGTAAGAACTCAAACAAGTGGTCTTTTCTATGAATCCTAACATTGCTGCTGGCCCAGATGGTATGAATGGGACTTTCATCCAATTTTGTTGGGATGTCATCAAGCTTGAACTGCTTAATGTAGTCCTAGCTTTCTACAGAGGTTCCACCATGCCAAGATACTTCACCCATGCTTGCTTGGTCATGCTGCCTAAAGTTGATTTTCCCAACTCCTTTACTGAATTCAGACCTATAGCCTCAGTAATTTCATCAACAAAGTCATCTCAAAGCTCATCTGCACAAGACTGGTTCCAATTTTTCCAAGAATAATTTCCCCAAACCAAACTGGTTTTGTTAGAGGAAGGAGTATCTCTGAAAATATCATGCTTGCACAAAAAATAGTTCAGGGCATTAAGAAACAAAACACTGGGGCCAATGTAGTGATCAACCTTGATATGGCTAAGGCTTATGATAGAGTCTCATGAATCTTTACCTGTATTATGCTCAGAAGGATGGGATTCAATGAAATATTCATAGACATGATCTGGAGGACAATGTCGAACAATTGGTACTCTGTAATTGTAAATGGTGTTAGACATGGTTTCATTAAGTCAACTAGAGGTCTTAAACAAGGTGATCCACTTGCACCAGCACTTTTTATCATTGGGCAGAATCACTATCAAGATTGCTTAACAGACTCACTGATTACCAACTCTTAATGGTTTCTACATGGACATAAGGGGACCACAAATCAATCATCTAAGCTTTGTAGATAATGTGATCATTTTCAATTCAGGTACTAGAATTCCATTGCAAAACATTATGGGCATTCTTGCTGTATATGAAAATACTTCTGGATAAATGATCAACAAAAACAAGAGTTACTTTATGGTTACTTCATGTGTGTTCCACTACAATGTGTCAAGGATTCAACAAATCACTGGATTCACAAGGAAGGAATCACCTATCACATACTAGGTTGCCCTCTCTACACTGGAAGGAAAAGAATTGTTCACTTCAATGGCTTAATCTCTAAGTTCATTAATAGAATTAGAGGTTGGCATGGCAAGCTTCTTTCCTATGGTAGTAATGTTACCTTGATCAAACATGTTCTTCAGTCCTTACCCATACACCTCCTGTCAGTTGTTTCACCTCCCAAAACAGTAATAAAGCAGATAGAAAAAATGGCTGCAAATTTCTTCTGGGGTGTCGAGAAAGATAAAAATAAATACCACTGGGCCTCTTGGAGAATATTGACTTACCCTCATAATGAAGGAGGGATTGGTATCAGATCTACAGAGGATGTATGCACAACAATGAAATTCAAATAATGGTGGACCTTTAGGACAAAACAATCCTTGTGGAGCAGCTTCCTCTTGGCCAAATACTGTAAGAGATAACATCCTATTTCTAAGAAATAGGACACTGGTCAGTCCCAAGCCTGAAAAAAAATGATGATCAACAAAAACAAAGTTGAGGTTCATATACATTGGAGACTTCATTCAGGTAATGCTAGTTTTTGATGGGATAACTGGCTAGGAACTGGTCCTCTGGCAAATCATAGACATCAAGGTGGTAGACTTGGTAACATCAGTGTTGCACATTTTTGGGATCATGATCAATGGAACATACAGAAACTTAATGCAATAGCACCTGAACATAAAATCACAGAAATTCTGCAGACACCCATATATTTTAGACCACAGACCCCAGATAAGCCTATATGGACTCCAAACACATCAGGAAACTTCACCTGTGTATCTGCTTGGGAGGTGATCAGAAAAAGAAACAAATATTGTTCTATAACAAGATGACTTGGCATAAAAAGATCCCCTTCAAATGGTCCTTTTGTGTATGGAGAGCCATAAAAAATAAGCTACCAACTGATGATAGAGTACTTTGCTTTGGGCAGCCTACTGTCACTAGATGTGTTTGCTGCATTATACATCATTTAGAAACAGTTGACCACATCTTCTCCAGAGGTCACTTTGCAAGAGCTGTATGGAAAAAATATTCAGGTATTGTTGGATTCAAACTGGAGGACATGCCACTCAGGCTCCTCTTGATGAAATGGTGGCTATAAAAGAGCAAGAATATAGTGCAGAAACTTCTTCTGGAGACCCTGCCTATCATCATTTGTTGGAATTTGTGGAAGAATAGGTGTAATGCAAAGTATGGCAACAGGTCTTCCTCCATGAATAGAGTTCTTTTCTCCATTAACTCGGATATTCATCTCTTGCTCACAACCAATTATCCAATATTCAATTGGCCTATCAACTCGATTGAACTGTATACCTAAACATAGGAGATTCAGCATATCACCATTACCAAATAAGTAATCTGGCATAAACCTGCAGAAGGATTTATGAAAATAAATAGTGATGACAGTGCTCTTACAAATCTTGGGAGTATAGGAGCAGGGGTTATAGTTAGAGACTCACAAGGTGGCTTCATTCATACAATAGTTGCTCCTCTGGGGATAGGCACCAATAACCAAGCAAAAACTGAAGTTGCACTTATTGGAATCAAATGGTGTTTGGAGAATGGTTTCTCAAACATTCATCTTGAAGATGACTCTTTTCTATTGATTCAATGGATCAAACACAGCTCTGAACCCCATTGGAAGTTGACCATGAAAATACACGACCTCAAAGACCTCTGTAGGCAGTGCAATGATATCATCCTTACCCATGTGTATAGGGAAGCCAACTTCCCAGCTGATTCTTTATCCAAGCTCATCCATAACTTGCCACATATAACACATTTTCAACATATGCCAGACTTACCACTACACATCAAAGTCCAGATACAACTCGATCAGAACAACACACCTGCCTTTAGACACAAACAAACCCACATGATCTAATTTTCAGCTAACAGACCTTCCAGTTCTAACTCTCATGGATATGGATATGGTTGACAACTGCATACTCAAGGAAGCTAATTCATCAATCCAAACCCCAATCATCTCCATAGACACACAAATGATCAATATGACAAAGGACATGTCTACCTACTGGTTTACTAACATGTGTATCTTTTTTACAGGTACTTTGTTTTGGTCCAGTCCATTGCTGCAGTTGCAATGTGTGGTATCAGCATTTTCAATGCTCATTCTATTGCAATTGCATCAATTTTCTTGGACCTCACCCTTTGTTCCAGATTTCTGGGCTGATAGAATGCAGCCTCAAAGGAGCAGCAAGCTCTCAAACCATAAAACTGGGGGTTCCACCTGGTTCTTTTCTGCAATAACTCAATCCGTACCTCACAAATGGAAGATGATAGGTGCAGAATGCAGCTCACAAGTTCACAATATCCATCAGCTCAACTACAGATACCTTTCACATATGCAGACTCTCAGCAGGAAACTCTTAGGGGCACAAACCTAACTATCCTGCACTGGTTGCTCAACCAATTCTCAGCAGTAGAAGCACACTCACTGCACCAACATATCCAGGAGGCAGAAGCAGCCACCTCAACCTGCAAGATTCATGACATATTGGAAGATGAAAGCAGCACAATGCTAACTCTTTTCTGTCAAAAATACCAGACAGAAGCAACACTTCTGCCCAGTTACATGGGACTTTTGATAGCTATCTTCAACTTGACTTTTCTTGACCTCAATGTCAAACCAAAGTTGAAAGATAGTTCCTATCATGATCACCTATTTTTTATCATATCCATTAGGAAGTTTTTACACATTTACTAAAAGTAGAGCCTATTGTATTTGGAGGATGTTCCTCCAAATAATCGGCCTAGTAGATTAAGGATCACTTGTGCCTTTTCGTATAAGTAGACCTTGGTTCGCTACACCTTGTTATTGTACACTCAATTGTTTATCACTATTATTAGATAGACAATTGATATCTCATCATAGGTCTAATACACATAGTTGTGTAGGTTCATTTGGTTGGCATGTTTGGATTACCAAGTGTACACCCATCTTATTTTGGAAGGTAAGGTTTATGTCCCCCTACATTGTTGTACTTTACTTTATATTTATGAAAATTAACCCTAGGCACAATGCCTAGTGGACTTTGTTAAAAAAAAAAAAAAATCTGTCCCCACCCCATTAAAAAAAAGCCCTAACCTCGTTAAACAGTGAAGAATCGTCTACAGTCATACTCCATAGAACCTTGAGCTTTCTCCTCAATTCCTGGAGTTTTTACGTCACTAATCACTCTTAACTCCGAAAATTATAACAGGCGTCTCTTGCTACTTTTGGTTTTTGTTTCTTGTTGTTGCTATATTTCAAAATTTTTTGCATTTTGTATGTTTATTTTGCGATTATCAACATGCACTTAAAGTTTCTGACTTTCTTGTTGAAAAATAATAACCAACTGTTAAGGAAAGGACAAAGGAACTATGGTAATCTACAAAATGATTAAAACAAAGAAGAATGACAAGTGTTTACTCTTTTGTCAAGCTTAATCTTTTTTCCCTTTTAACTATTTCGTATGTTTATTTCTCTATTTTACAGAATCTTCATTAATAAAAATATAGACACGAAGGGACAGTACCATAAAGCCATATATAAGAAGAATAAAAATAACAAGATAGTAAGGTGATCAACAATGAAAGCAAACAACGGTTAGTCATAAAAACCTACTACCTGTAACGACTCGGCCGGTCATTTTGAGTATTACAATCCCGTTTTTCTATTTACTTCTCAAATTATACTTTACAGTTATTGTGTGAATTGTTGGGGTAATTGGTTCGGGTCCAGTGAGGTTTTGGAAGGAATTGGAACACTTAATTCCAAGGTTTAAAGCTTAAGTTAAAATAGTGACCGGATACAGACTTATGTGTAAACGACCTCAGATTCGAATTTTGATGATTCCAATAGTTCCGTATGGTGATTTTGAACTTAGGAGCGTGTCCAAAAAATTATTTGGAGGTCCGTAGTGAAATTTGGCTTGAATTGCCGAAAGTTGAATTTTTGGGAAATTTGACCGGGGGTTTGACTTTTTGATATCGAGGTCGGAATCCGATTCTGGAAATTGGAATAGGTCCGTAATATAAAATGTGACTTGTACGCAAAATTTGAAGTCATTCCGGATTGATTTGATGTGTTTCAGCACAAGATATAGAATTTAAAAGTTCAAAGTTCGTTGATTTTGAATTGAGGAGTAATTCGTCGTTTCGATGTTGTTAGGTGTGATTTGAGGCCTCGAGTAGGTTTGTGTTATGTTATGGGACTTGTTGATGCAATTGGTTGAGGTCCCGGGAGCTTCGGGTGAGTTTCAGACGGTTAACGGATCAAATATGGACTAAAGGAAATGCTAGAACTGCTGCCTAGTGGTGTGATCGTACCTGCGAAGATTTTTATTGCAAGTGCGAAGCCGCATGTGCGTGAAATAAGCCACAGAAGCGGCCAAGAGTGGGACTGGGCAGTGCTCGCAGGTGCGAGGAATTTGCCACATCTGCGAGGCCGCAAGTGAGAAGGTGTTGCGCAGATGCGGACTGGGGTTGGCCTGGGGCGAACACAGGTACGAAGGGTTTGCGCATCTGCGAGCCCGCAGATGCGAGAAGGGCGCCGCAGATGCGAGGTTTTGAAAGGTTGGCATTGTCCGTAGGCGCGCTATTTGTCCCACAAATGCGGATGCGCAAGTGCGAGCCCAGGCACCGCAGGTGCGGAAATGCCCGGGCAGTGTTTAAAACGAGGGTTCCGAGATATTTTCTCATTTTGGAGCTCGGTTTGGCGATTTTGGAGAGGAAATTTTCCACACAACTTGGGATAAGTGTTCTTAACTCCCTTGTAATTATATTCCATGAATTTATCTTTATTTTTGGTGTAAGATTATTGAATCTTCATTAGAAATAGAAGGAAATTTCTATAATGTCACAAAATAAAATTTTCAAGTTTGAATACCGATTTGGAGTCGGATTTGAGTGAAACTAGTATGGTTGAACTTGTAATTGGATGGGTTGTCGTATTTTGTAAGTTTCGTCGGATTTCGAGATGTGGGACCCACGGGTGTTATTTAGGGCGTAATTTTGGATTTTATTGAAAATATTAGCGTTTTGATATGGAATTAATTCTTATAAATTTTTTGGACTGAGTCAAATAAATGTGACTAGATTCGAGCCGTTTGGAAGTTGATACGCGCATAATAGAATTTCTGGAGCATTGCTTAGCTTGCTCGACATCGGATTTGGCCTGTTCGAGGTAAGTAACTCTTCTAATCTTGGAGTTGAGGGTATGAACCCTGAATATATGTATTTCGTAAATTGTTGGGAGGTGACGCACATGCTAGGTGACGGGCGCGTGGGCGTGCACTATAGAAATTGTGACATAATTGTTTCTGTGAAATTTTGTAGTTAAATGATCTTGGCATTTTCCATGCGATTTTATAAGTTAAAGAAATTGAGCTGAAAAGCATATTAAAAATCATGTTGAGGCTATGTGCCAGTATTATTGGGACCCACAGAGATCATATTGTTGTAAAATATTTATTTTAAAATAAAAATTCATACTCAGTCATATTCATTTCATTGCATATCATATCTCAGTCTTTGTTGTTATTTATTGATACATCATATCATCATTTTGGGCTATTCTCATGACATTGTGAGCCCATGAAAGAGAGATTGAAGAGATTGATGACTGAGGGAGGCCGAGGGCCTGATTGTGAGGATATTTTTGGGATCGGGCTGTACGCAGCAGCAGGCCATGTTGGCTTTATATATATTATACTATTGCACGTGAGTTGGCCGTGCTGATCCAGATATTATTATAGCAAGTGAGTTGGCCGTGCGGATCCAGATATTATTATAGCACGTGAGTTGTCCGTGCAGCACGTGAGTTGTCCGTGCTTATAGCGCTTGGGCTGTAGGAGTCCCTCATGAATCTGTACACACCCCTAGTGAGTGCATTCGACTATAAATAGGGATCAGGCTGTACGCCGCAGCAGGTATTGTATAGCGCTGAGTGATTGAGTGTGCTGAGCATAGTGAGAGAGAATGCGAGACAGTGAAATTGAGTACTCTGAAAGTGTGAGTATATGAGTACAATCTCTAAGATACATTGCATTGATATGCACACATGACATATATGCATAGAGATGTATTTTTCTCATGCTGTATGGTATCACATTATTCATGATTTCTCACACATGTTGACAGATGTGCATAGTGATGCATTTGTTTTACACTGGTTATCTAGAAAGAAAATGAGATATTTTATTTATTATTGAAAGGATTTTGGAAAAATTTCTGTTTTCAAACTTATTCACATTTTTGGTAACTTTGGCAAAAGATTTGGATTTTCACTGATATACTTGAAAAGAAGAACTATTATTGATGAAATCATGATGTGACTGAGCATTTTATCTCTGAGTTACTTCTGGTATTATTTGCTTTATGTCATTATTAATTGTTATGGATTAGTGGTTTTGGACCCGACCTTAGTAGAAGCTTGTCACTACTTTCAACCTAAGGCTAGGTTTGTTACTTACTCAGTACATGGGGTCGGTTGTACTGATACTACACTTCTGCACATTGCATGCAGATGTTGACTGCCGTTGTTGCTGTGCTCGATGGTTGCGGGACTTGAAAATGTACCTGCGTTCCTGTTGTAGCTGTCTTTTGTTCAAGGTAGCCTTAGATTTATAAAAGCTCTGTTTATGTATTATTCAAACAGACTATGTATTTATTTCATTTCCGCTTTGTATACTCTATTCTTAGAAGCTCATGATTTGTACTACCAGTTCTTGGGGATTATATAAGATCAGGATCTTTATTCACTTAAATTACTTTAATAATTATTATTGAAATTGGTTAGTTGGAAATTGGCTTACCTAACGGGATGGGTTAGGTGCCATCACGACTAGTTGGATTTTGGGCCGTGACAAGGTGGTATTAGAGTTCTAGGTTCATAGGTTCTACAAGTCATGAGCAAGTGTCTAGTAGAGTCTTGCGGATTGGTATGATGACGTCCATACTTATCTTCGAGAGGCTACATGGCATTTAAGATATATACTTCCCATTTTTCTTTCCTTATCGTGCGAGATTGATTCAGCTTGAGACAAAAACTCTTTGAATTCCTTCCATGTATTCGTATGCGCACATGAGCGCTTAGTATCAGCTGTGCATCGCCGGCTTGTGATTTTATGAACGAGGTTCGAGGTGAGTATTCTGTGTTTTGGTGGTGGGCCAGTCTGGAGGACTTGAGGCCATGGTTAGACCGCAGCTTAAGCTCGGTAGCAGTGGAATTTATGTCCGGTAATGTCCCTACGAGTGGAATTTATGGCTCGATGAGCAGTGTAATGTCCTTGTGATGAGTACGATGTAACTGCGGTATGTGTTAAGACGATTTGAATGTGACGAGAAGCGTTTCTGTGAAATGTAAAGGAAAGGCCATTGGGTGCTTGATTTTCGTTTTGATGTGACGTACAGTCTCGAGTACGAATGTTTTGAAGGACCTTTCACATTGTTAAATTTTGGGACATACTAAATTCTCTTGTCTTGTTAATAAGTTTGGACTTGGAAAGATTTAGTGATTGTGTAGAAATTGTGGTTGCGAAAATATATAACAAGATGACAATTTGAGGCTAGAGAGGCGGGTTATCTCCTGGAGAGTAATCTACGTAGGTGTGTTCCTTGTAATGTGAGTGGAGGATTTCTTTTCTGCCAGTGAGGCATATGTGTGGAGAGTTGAATTTGAATCTGGCTGAGAAAGTTGACTTGAGTATCAAGAGAAGGATTGCGAGCTTAGCAGATGATTTGGGATATTTTTATGGTTGGCATTGCATGAGCTTCAGAAGAATTTTGTGGCACTGACTATGGTATTATGACAGTAATAGGGTATGGGTACTGTGAATTATGGAGTGTTTTAATCTATGGCTTTGAGCAAAGTGGGGGAGCCTGCTATAGACAAATCAATTCATGGGTATGTGTCAAATTTTGTTTGGGTCTAAAGTATACTTGGAAATCAGTGATGACTTGCAGAGGTGGAGTTCAAAAATGAATCGAATAAGGAAAATTCCTGGTTACAGATTATATTGCACGGACGAGTATATGAAAAATCGTGGGATGAGTGAGTTATTATTGGTGAATGATGTAGTGCGCATAGAGTATGCATTTGGTATATGGTGTTAAAGTAGAGTTACTTCTTTGAGTGTTGTGGTGCTAATGGGGCACGTGTCTTTTGGCCCATTTGGGCGGTGCAATTAGATGTGAGCAAAGTGGGTGACTCCCGAGAAAATTCTAGTGGGTTTGAGAATTTTATATAGCAATTGAGAATTTCTTCGGACTTGTGTATGGATAAAACCTGAGATTTACACTGGATGGTGCCTGGACTTGCGGGAATTCTGTATGACTATGGATTCTATGTTTTAGTATAAGGAGGGTGAGGAGAACAATTTCAAATTCACATAAGGTATTTTCAGAGTGAGTGTTACAATTTTGGTATTTTTGAAGGGGCTTAAGAAGAATACAGTTGCTTATGGGCCGTAGAGGGTTGTGGTTCCATGCTAGGTTTGTGGGGTGAGCCGTGGCTAAAGATCGTGGCGTTTAGCAAGGAAAAGTATTAATCTCAAGATTGATTCGGAAGAAACTCGGAGAACATAAGACAAACGGGTAGTAGATTGGATCAGTATGGTAATGGATATGATCGGTTCTTTGGATGCTTATGATGTGGGGGTTTTCTACAGGTGCTTTGTGGCAATACACCTAGGCTTGGCGACCTGCGTGGCTTGGTTGATTTAGAGAGATTCAACTCTGATGGATTGATTATGTGCAAATGGATTCCAAATCATTCTTGAGGTTTTCTACCATGGTTTGAGATGGGTATTTTCCTACCGGCCTGAGGAGCATGCTGAGTATTATGATTTTTTACCGGATGGGAACAAATGGAAGGCTTCTGGCTGATTAGATATGTATTTTACTTGTGACTCAGAATGATTATGAGGTTCTCGTATTTTTCAAATGATGGCATGATAGATGCGGTGTGTTGTGTGGGATTAAGGTTGGCGTGTGCAAGGTCACGGTTTAGCCTTGAAAGGGAGGGTCATAAATTTTTAGAGGCATGAACAATTTTCGATGTTTAGATGAATGTTATAACTATTTGGTATTGCGTGAGTAGAGTGTACATTTCAGAAGGCGCACTATGTTTTGAATTATGGATATTTCATAGGTATTGCGACAGTTTTCCTGGTTGATCGACTGCTGATGTTCAAATTTTTCTTTGTGGCACAGAAGAATTATAGAAGTTTTCCTCGTGGGATGATCGTGTAATGGAGAAGTGTTAGACATTCAGGCGGTGGAGTTGAGATCAGATATAGTGATTCGTGTGTTCTATGAATTTGGAGACTGAGAATTCTCACGAGTAGGTTGTTTCGTGGTTGTGGACCGTAAAATCGTAGCCAAGGTTAGTCAGAAGATAGTATGTGTGATGGTTCAATTATTGTGGACCCTCGGAGGGCTATTTGTCTATTTGTGGGTGACCAAAGTAGATTTGGGGATCCATAGGTAGGCCCAATTAAGAAGTGTATTCTACACAGAGCCAGAATGGTTGGCTCCATACTGCTATTATTGAGGGATGTGTCATTCGGTTGATGTTGAACTTATTCATGTTCTAAAATAATCTGTGAGTTACTCCTTTATGCTAAGAAGAGTTGTGACTCATTGGTTATGTGCACAGATAGTGCAGTTCTATTTGAGCTTTATAGTGGAATTTGAGTGTAATGAGTACTTGGTGTATTGCATGATTGATAGCATAATGGTTATGTCCTTTCAGGTTTTGTACGGTATTTTTGTCATTTGCCTCTCTGTCGTTATTAATTTGGAGCAGGGTGGCTCGGAGTATATAATATGAACCTCGTGTTAGAATCGGGTGATGGTTCTACGGTGTATGATGAATTTTCAGCGTTTCATTGCGGAGGTACTTGTTAATCTGGCAGGGCAGTTCTCTCATTTGAGTCATTTTTCATGACTGGGTACATTTGAATTGTTGTGTATTAGTGCACGAATGGCATGAGTTGTGGCTCTGAGTTATATTGGTGAGGCATGTCTATGGAACAGTTGTGTTTAGTAATATAAGGTCATTGGACCTAGAATGGGTACTATCAGGTTTGATTTTGGTATATTCGGGAGTATAATATTGAAAGTCAGCTCAGAAAGGGATTATGGTTCTGGTTGAGGCGAGAGGGCTCCGTGACTTGTTGATCTGGTAAGTGGTCATGAAATTTTGCGTGTTCCTTTTATTATCAACAGTGTATGAAGGTTTTGGGATGAGGTTTGGTTCGATATGGGTTTAATACTAGTATGCAGTTGGTTTTGGAGTAGTCACTGCGATCAAGAATGGTGCTACGAGCATGCGAGTTTGTAATATGTTGGTTGATTATATCCGTGGTTATAGTTATAGCTCGATGCAACTTGTTCGGACTTATACGATGTGGAAATGTAAGATTTGTGTCTTGAAAGAAATTTTAAAGGTTGGAAATTAAACTCCAAAGTTTATGGGCTAAGGTTAAATTAATGATTTTCAGTTGCATTGTGTAGTCAAGCCTTATGTGGGATAGGGTGACGTGGGTTCACCCCCGGGTACGTATGTGGTAAGATGGAACAGTGATTTGATGGCTTGGAAACAACTCTTGGCACATTCGAGGCCGAACATATGTTTAAGTGGGGGAGAATGTAACGACCCGGCCGGTCGTTTTGAGTATTACAACCCCGTTTCTCCATTTACTTCTCAAATTGTACTTTACAATTGTTGTGTGAATTATCGGGGTAATTAGTTCGGGTCTAGTAAGGTTTTTGAAGGAATTGGAACACTTTGTTCCAAGGTTTAAAGCTTAAGTTAAAATAGTGACCGGATGTGGACTTATGTGTAAACGACCTCGGATTCGAATTTTGATAATTCCAATAGCTCCGTATGGTGAATTTGGACTTAGGAGCGTGTCCGAAAAATTATTTGGAGGTCCGTAGTGAAATTTGGCTTGAATTGACGAAAGTTAAATTTTTGGGAAGTTTGACCGGGGGTTTGACTTTTTGATATCGATGTCGGAATCCGATTATGGAAATTGGATAGGTCCGTAATGTGAAATGTGACTTGTGCGCAAAATGTGAAGTCATTCCGGATTGATTTGATGTGTTTCGACACAAGATGTAGAATTTGAAAGTTCAAAGTTCGTTGATTTTGAATTGAGGAGTAATTCGTCGTTTCGATGTTGTTAGGTGTGATTTGAGGCCTCGAGTAGGTTCGTGTTGTGTTATGGGACTTGTTGATACAATTGGTTGAGGTCCCGGGAGTCTCAAGTGAGTTTCAGACGGTTAACGGATCAAATTTGGACTTAAGGAAATGCTGGAACTGCTGCCTACTGGTGTGATCGCACCTGCCAAGGTTTTGATTGCAGGTGCGAAGCCGCATGTGCGTGAAATAAGCCACAAAAGCGGCCAAGAGTGGGACTGGGCAGTGCTCGCAGGTGCGAGGAATTTGCCGCATCTCCGAGGCCGCTGGTGCGAAGGTGTTGCGCAAATGCAGACTGGGGCTGGCCTGGGGCAAACGCAAGTGCGAAGGGTTTGCGCATCTGCGAGCCCGCATATGCGAGAAGGGCGCCGCAGATGCGAGGTTTTGAAAGGTTGGCATTGTCTGGAGGCGCGCAATTTGTTTCGCAAATGCGGATGCGCAGGTGCGAGCCCAGGTACCGCAGGTGCGGAAATGCCTGGGCAGTGTTTAAAACGAGGGTTCCGAGATTTTTTCTCATTTTGGACATTTTCTGAGCTCGGTTTGGGCGATTTTGGAGAGGAAATTTTTCACATAACTTGGGGTATGTGTTCTTAACTCCCTTGTGATTATATTCCATGAATTTATCTTCATTTTTGGTGTAGGATTATTGAATCTTCAAGAGAAATAGAAGGAAATTTCTATACTGTCACAAAACGAATTTTTCCAGTTTGAATACCGATTTGGAGTCGGATTTGAGTGAAATTAGTATGGTTGAACTTGTAATTGGATGGGTTGTCGAATTTTGTAAGTTTTGTCAGATTTCGAGACGTGGACCCCACGGGTGATTTTTGTGGTGTAATTTAAGATTTTATGGAAAATATTAGCGTTTTGATATGGAATTAATTCTTATAAATTGTGTGGACTGAGTCAAATTATTGTGACTAGATTCGAGCCGTTTGGAAGTTGATACGCGCAGAATGGAATTTCTGAAGCATTGCTTAGCTTGCTCGACATCGGATTTGGACTGTTCGAGGTAAGTAACTCTTCTAATCTTGGAGTTGAGGGTATGAACCCTAAATATGTGTATTTCGTAAATTGTTGGGAGGTGACGCACATGCTAGATGTCGGGCATGTGGGCGTACACTTTAGAAATTGTGACATAATTGTTTATGTGAAATTTTGTAGTTAAATGATCATGGCATTTTCCATGCGATTTTACAAGTTAAAGAAATTGAGCTGAAAAGCATATTAAAAATCATGTTGAGGCTATGTGCCAGTATTATTGGGACCCACAGAGGTCATATTATTGTGAAATATTTATTTTAAAATAAAAATTCATACTCTGTCATATTCAGTTTATTGCATATCATATCTTAGTCTTTGTTGTTATTTATTGATACATCATATCATCATTTTGGGCTATTCTCATGACATTGTGAGCCAATGAAAGAGAGATTGGAGAGATTGATGACTGAGGAAGGCCGAGGGCCTGATTGTGAGGATATTTTTGGGATCGGGCTGCACGCCGCAGCAGGTCATGTTGGCTTTATATATATTATACTATTGAACGTGAGTTGGCCGTGCAGATCCAGATATTATTATAGCACGTGAGTTGGCTGTGCGGATCCAGATATTATTATAGTACGTGAGTTGGCCGTACGAATCCAGATATTATTATAGCACGTGAGTTGTCCGTGCTTATAGCGCTTGGGCTGTAGGAGCCCCTTATGAGTCTGTACATACCCCCAGTAAGTGCAATCGACTATAAACAGAGATCGGGCTGTACGCCGCAACAAGTATTGTATAGCACTGAGTGATTGAGTGTGCTGAGCATAGTGAGAGAGAATGCGAGACAGTGAAATTGAGTACTCTGAGAGTATGAGTACATGAGTACAATCTCTGAGATACATTGCATTGATATGCACACATGACATATATGCATAGAGATATATTTTTCTCATACTATACGGTATCACATTATTCATGATTTCTCACACATGTTGACAGATGGGCATAGTGATGCATTTGTTTTACACTGGTTATCTGGAAAGAAAATGAGATATTTTATTTATTATTGAAAGGATTTTGGAAAAATTTCTGTTTTCAAACCTATTCACATTTTTGGTAACTTTGGCAAAAGACTTTGATTTTCACTGATGTACTTGAAAGGAAGAACTATTATTGCTGAAATCATGATGTGACTAAGCATTTTATCTATGAGTTACTTATGGTATTATTTACTTTATGTCGTTATTAATTATTGTGGATTAGTGGTTTTGGACCCGACTTTGGTAGAATCTCATCACTACTTTCAACCTAAGGCTAGGTTTGTTACTTACTCAGTACATGGGGTCGGTTGTACTGATACTACACTTCTGCACATTGCGTGCAGATGTTGACTGCTGTTGTTGCTGTGCTCGATAGTTGCGGGACTTGAAGATGTACCTGCATTCCTGTTGTAGCTGCCTCTTGTTCAGGGTAGCCTTAGATTTATAAAAGCTCTGTTTACTATTCAAACAGAATATGTATTTATTTCATTTTCGCTTTGTATACTCTATTCTTAGAAGCTCATGATTTGTACTACCAGTTCTTGGGGATTGTATAAGATCAGGATCTTTATTTACTTAAATTTCTTTAATAATTATTATTGAAATTGGTTAGTTGGAAATTGGCTTACCTAACGGGATGGGTTATGTGCCATCACGACTAGTTGGATTTTGGGTCGTGACACTACCAACAGAAAGCGAGACTGCGTGCCAATACTACTGTTATGAACATTCTAGACTACCTACTCTACTACCCTAATCCTCGACCTTCATACCTTCCTATCAAGGGTCATGTCTTCGGTCAGCTGAAGTTACGCCATGTCTTGCCTAATCATCTCTACCCACCTTTTCTTTGGCCTACCTCTACCTCTCTGTAGGCCCTCCAATGTCAACCTCTCACACCTCTTCACCGGAGCGTCTGTGCTTCTCCTCCTCACATGACCAAACCACCTAAGCCGCGCTTCCCGCATCTTGTTCTCAATAGTGGCCACACCCACCTTATTGTGAATAACCTCATTTCTGATTCTATCTTACCCGGTGTGCCCGCATATACATCACAACATCCTCATCTCTGCTACCTTTATATTTTGGACATAAGGGATCTTGACTGGCCAACACTCAGCCCCATACAACATCGTTGGTCTGACCACCACTCTGACCACCACTCTGTAGAACTTACCCTTAGGTTTCGGTGGCACCTTCTTGTCACACAAAACACCGGAAGCGATTTTTATCCATCCCGCCCCAATACGATATGTGGCATCTTCATCAATCTCCCCATCCCCCTGAATACTAGACCCAAGGTACTTAAAACTACCTCTCCTAGGGATGACCTGCGAGTCCAGCCTTACCTCCCCTTCCCCTCCTCGAGTCTCGCCACTGAACTTACACTCCAAGTATTCCGTCTTAGTCCTGCTCAACTTGAAACCTTTAGATTGCAGGGGGTGCCTCCAAACCTCTAATTGCACGTTCACACCGTCCTGCATCTCGTCAATCAATACAATATCATCTACAAATAGCATGCACCACGGCACCTCCCCTTGGATGTGGCGCGTCAGTACGTCCATCGTCAGGGCAAACAAAAAAAGGCTGAGTGCCGACCCATGATGCAACCCCATCATAACCGAAAAATAGTCCGAGTCCCCACCCACCGTCCTCACTCGGGTCTTTATTCCATTATACATGTCCTTAATCAATCTAACGTAGGCAACATGTACACCTCTAGCCTCCGAACATCTCCACAAAATCTCCATCGAAACTTTATCGTACGACTTTTCTAAGTCGATGAACACCATATGCAAGTCCTTCTTTCTCTCCCTATACTACTCCATCAATATCCTAACAAGGTGGATGGTTTCTGTTGTTGAACGCCCCGGCATAAACCCAAATCGGTTTGCAAAAATAGACACACTCCTCCTCACCCTTAGCTCTACCACTCTCTCCCAGACTTTCATAGTATGGCTAAGCAATTTGATACCTCGATAATTATTGCAATTTTGGATATCACCCTTGTTCTTATATACAGGAACCATCGTGCTCTACCTCCACTCTTCGGGCATTTTTTTCGTTCGAAAAATTACATTAAATAACCTAGTGAGCCACTCCAAGCCTGCCTTGCCCGCACTCTTTCGAAATTCCACCTGGATTTCATCTGGCCCGGTCGCTTTGCCCCTGTTCATCTTACGCATAGAAGTACACAATCATGAATCTAGATGAAAAGTTCTTTCGATGCAAGTTTTGTAATCAACGATGTAGTAGCATGATCAACAGACTGAAGCAACACTTAGCAGGCACCCATAAAGGAATAAAGCCTTGTCCTACAGTGCCAGATGAAGTGGTCGATGAATGCAAGAAAGCACTACTAAAGCTTCAAAAAGTTAAAACCTTGCGGAATGCTACTTTGGAAGAAATGCGAGCCGTTGCATCTGGAAGTGGTATGGGCAGTGAATCTGGTACTTCTCCAAGTATGCCGAATTTACATCCAAAGGCTAGAGGTCCAATTGATGATTATGTTAGTGCACAAACAAGGCAAGCTACTTTAAACTCCAAATGGAAAAAAGAGGAGAGGAAAGAAGTTTGTCAGCGAATCGGTAGGTTCTTCTTTTCAAGTGGAATACCTTTTAATGTTGCAAATGATCCATATTATTTTCCAATGTTTGAAGGAGTTGCAAATTATGGACCGGGTTTTTGTGCCTCCCTCCATGCATGAATTGAGAACTTGGATATTAAAAGATGAGGTTACAAACATTAATAAGATGTTAGATGAACATAAGAAATCTTGGAAGTAATATGGTTGTTCAATTATGTCTGATAGTTGGACAGATGGAAAAAGTAGATGTTTTATTAACCGTTTGATTAATAGTCCAGCCGGTACTTTCTCTTTGAGATCTATTAATACCTCTGACTCTATTAAAAGTGGTGAAATGCTTGCATTGCATTTAAATAAAATTATAGATGAAGTTGGAGAAGAAAATATTGTTCAAATAATTACTGATAATGGTTCTAATTTTGTGAATGCTGGAAAAATAACAACAACAACCTAGTATAATCTTACTAGTGGGGTATGTAGAGGGTAGTGTGTACGCAGACCTTACCCCTACCCTGGGGTAGAGAAGCTGTTTCTGATAGATCCTCGGCTCCCTCCCCCCAAGAACTTCCCACCTTGCTCTTGAGGTGACTCGAACTCACAACCTCTTGGTTGGAAGTGGAGAGTGCTCACCATCCGAGCAACCCACTTTTGTCAAGAATAATGGAAACTCGATCTCATGTTTATTGGATTGCATGTGCTACACATTATATTGATCTCTTGTTATAAGATATAGGATAGTTGACACTACATCAAGAAACAATTAAAAAGGCAAATAAGTGGTGAGATTTATTTATGGGCATACTTGGGTGTTAGATTTGATGAGGTCATTTATAAATAATCATGAGTTACTACATCCTGCTGTCACTCGCTTTGCTACAACATATCTCACGCCTCAAAGCATTCAAAAGCAAAAACAAGCCCTTAGATCTATGTTTTCTTCTGAAGCTTAGAATAAATCTACTTGGGATAAGAAATACAAGGGAGTGAAAACAAGAGCCATAATTTTGTTTGATCAGAACTTCTAGCCTTATATTGCTTATTGTGTGAAGAGTGTTACTGCTTTAGTGAGTGTTTTGAGGGAAGTATATTCAGAGGATAAACCATGCATGGGATATATGTATGATTTGATGAATAGAGCTAAGGATAAGATAGCTATAAATTGTGGATCCAACGAAAAAAAGTATGGTCCCATTTGGAAGAGAATTGATGATAGATGGAATGACCAACTTCATCGTCCACTTCATGCTGCTGGATTCTATTTGAATCCTCAGTTGCGATTTGATGAAAGGTTTTCTAATAATTATGAAATCAAACAAGGTTTGTACCAATGCAAGGAAAGAATGTTGAGTTATGAAGAGAGGTTTAAAGTGGATGTTCAGTTAGATTCATATGACCACTAGAGAGGGGATTTTGGAAGTCAGTTAGCTATGGATTCTAAGAAAGTACGATCTCCGACAGATTAGTGGATATGTTTTGAAGGTAGAACTCCAGAGTTGACTAAATTTGTGATTCGTGTCTTGAGTCTCACATGTAGCTCCTCGGGTTGTGAAAGAAATTGGAGTACCTTCGAGTGGGTAAGAGTTATGCGTTTTCGGAACATCTACTATTGTATTTTTTGTCTTTATAATAGCTTATTTTTAGTTTTCTAATATTTGCAGATTCATACCAAGAAGCGAAACAAACTTGAGCATCATAGATTAAATGCTTCATACAATACTAGATTAAGAGAAAGGAGCATCAAAAGAAAAATGTAAAATGTCGATCCGATTCTAGTTGATGTTGATGTCATTAGAATGGTGCCACCTACTGCATATGAAAATGAGCTTACACATGAATTTATCATTGATGTTGGTAGTTTAAGAGATACAAGTGGATTAGGTCCATCGAACAAAAAACATAAGGCTTCAGGTGAGTGTGTAGTGTACTATTATCTACTACTATTACTTTATCAAGTTATGTTAAACACTAACTTTTTTTTTTTACCTTTTTCCCTTTGATCTACATAAAGAAAAATCGGTGCTACTTGAGAGTGAGGAAGGATTAGAAGATTTGGAGATTAATGATGAAATGGACGGCGACCTCATTTTTGATAGCGATTGATCAGACTTGGTGACTGTTGAGACTTTTTTGGCAAAACTGCTCTAATCAGAGGCAAGTGGATTTAAACTTTGAAGCTAGACAGTGTTAGCTCTCATAAAACTCTTTATTTTCTTAACATGAAATATATTTTGCAGGCATGTATATGAAGGAGCAACAACTTTTGTGACTTCAATCAAAGCGAGTTATGAAGTCTTGTTGAGTGTTTAGAGATGCACTTTGCACATAGAAATATAATTCCAAAGCTACTGTTGAGACTTGAGAGATGATATAGTTTTTGTGCATTTCTGCTTTTTGTGGAAGATGAGTGCCATTTGTGCTCTTCACAATGATACCAATGTATCTCTCACCAAATTCTTTTGTTTGCACTAAATTTTCTTTACTGGTAAACTACTAGAAAGTTACCCTCTCTCATATTTTAAAATATATATTCAAAATGTATCTATAATATTTGTCTTTATAGTTCAAAACTTCAGATCATTGCCATGAACTAGTTTAATTTTATTTCATTTTTGTTTTTTCTTGCAAATGATCAATGACGCTTTTGCTTATCTTGTTTGGAAATTGGAATATGGATTGTTATTTCGGTTAGAATATTATTGACTTATTGTTAAGATCTATCTCATTTATTAGTATATTTTTATTTCTAGTTCATTTAATTATAAATAATTCTTTTTTTTTTTGTGGTTTGTATGAATTTTCTAAAAGAATTATGTAATTTTTAGATTTAAAAATAATTTTAAGTTTATTTTATTAATTGTAAATTAAATATCCATGGGACTTATGCCCCGTGTCTCGGGCTTACGCTTCGTCCCATGTTGTCACGACCCAAAATCCACTATAGGTCATGATGACACCTAACACTACCGTCAGCCAAGCCAACGTTAATTTATCAATTTATTTACTCATTTTATTACTTTTGAGATCATAATCTCCATTACTTAAATAGTATAAAATGGAATTTATAGGGATAAAGGATAATAACTACGTGAACTACAATAACGAACAACAAGTAGGAACCCTCAAAACCCGGTGTCACAAGTGCATGAGCATTTTCTAAGGAGTATAATAATAATACTAAACCTGTCCCGAATGTAGTAAGACAGAATAAAATAAACAGTACAATGGAGACTCGGTGGACTGCGATGCATAGCCTGGAATGCAGCTCACATAAAGTCTCCTCAACAGGTGCGCCTACGCGCCAAGGTGATCATCAAATGAACCTGTCAGATCCTGAACATTTAGTGCAGAAGTGCAGCATGAGTACGTAAATCAATGCGTACCCAGTAAGTATCTAGTCTAACCCCGGAGAAGTAGTGACGAGGGGTCGACATTGATACTTACTAAAGTTCCAATAAAATAATGAAATTAAACATAAGCAGATATGAGGCATACGACAATGATGGGGTAAATATGTAAGTTACATAATCTTACAATTTCTTCTTTCAAAGCATAAATTTCTAAATCTTGTATCTACCTTAACAACTCAGAAAATGTCAAGTGTCATTATCAAATAAATAAGGAATACCATATAAAATGCCGGGCATCAGTGGAGAGATTAACTTGTGAATATTCAGACTACTAGCGATATAACACACGATTCTGCCGAGGTTGTTCGACCCGATCCAGAATAATGTGTATACTGCCGAGGGTCGAGCGGCATGAACCATAGATGCATCT
The DNA here is from genome assembly GCF_000390325.3 of Nicotiana tomentosiformis. Taxonomy (NCBI): domain Eukaryota; kingdom Viridiplantae; phylum Streptophyta; class Magnoliopsida; order Solanales; family Solanaceae; genus Nicotiana; species Nicotiana tomentosiformis. The sequence continues at coordinate 66,854,128 of NC_090822.1, read as the reverse complement.
ATATACTTTCGAGGCGTTCGGCCCACTCCACAAGAAAAGTAAGGAAGTCACCGAATTACGAGACACGTATTTACAATACCGTACATGAGTACAAAATGGATATAATCTTTACCATTTCTCAAATAACTCGCCCACCACTCAAAGTGTTAAGGCTTGACCTAGTATACATATATTTATTTCTAAATCAATTTCATTTATAACTTCAATTAATTAAGCCGGCAAGATGAGTTCAAATCGTTCAAATATTATATGATAAGATCCTAAGTCTACCCGGACATAAACATGTTGTAGTTACGTACGAACTCTCGTCACCTTGTGCGTATGTAGTACCCACAACTAGTTGCACATAATAATAAATATCACATAGGGGATAGTTTTTCCCTCACAAGGTTAAACAGGAGACTTACCTCACTCCGAAGTTTCATAACCATCTCCAAAACCACCCAAAAATTTCAACCCGATGCCCGTCTCTTCAAAACTAGTCAAACAATGTGCAGACCAATCAAAATATACCCCAGTAAGTATAATCTAACAATTTAAAATGATTCCCAACTCCGCTCAAAAGCCAACAACGACAACCCTCGGGCCTACGTTCCCGGATTCCAAAAATTTCCGAAGATAAACTTTACCCATAACACCACTAACTAAAATATATAACTTATTCCAAATTTCATGTCCAATTTCGTGGCCAAAATCCAAAAATACCAAATTTTAAGTTTTGTACCAAAATCCCAAGTTTCTATAAATTTTCATGATCAAATCCATATACAAACCATGTATGTAACTTGTAATAGGTGGGAGTCACTTACTTATGTTGTTTGATGAAAATCTCCCCTTGAAGCTCTCCAAAATCGCCCCAACCAAGTGAAAATGGAAGCAAATGGGCCAAGTCCCGTTCTTAAAAGAACACGCCTCCCAGCGACTTCTCGCACCTGCGACCACTTGACCTCTTCTGCGGCTCCGCAGGTGTGGCCAAAATACCGCTTCTGCGGTCCCCCTTCAGCCCCCCTGCCTTCGCATCTCCGGACCAGACGCCGGTTCTGTGGAGTCGCACCTTCGACCAAGAATCCGCTTCTGCGGTCTCGCAAGTGCGACACAAACCTCGCACCTGCGCCTCCAACCTACCTCACTCCCTACCGCTTCTGCGACCCTTGGGCCTCTTCTGCGATCACGCAGGTGCGGGAATCCCTTCGCACCTGCGGCCTCTTCCCAGCTCCCTTCTAGCCGCTTCTGCGGTCCATTGCCTCGCTTCTGCAAGGCCTCTTCTGCAATGAAGCTTCCGCAGAAACGGTTGCACCAGCAACCAGAATCCTCCACCTTTTCCTTAAGTCCAAAATTTAATCCGTTAACCATCCGGAATCCACCCGAGGCCCCTGGGACCTTGACTAAATTTACCAACACGTCCCAAAATACAATACGAACTTAGTCGAAGCCTTAAACCACTTCAATCAACATCAAAATCATGAATTGCGCCTCGAATCAAACTTATAAATTTTCAAAATTTCAAATTCTATATCTTGTGCCGAAACGTATCAAATCAATCCGGAATGACTTCAAATTTCACACACGAGTCATAAATGACATAACAAAGCTATTCCAAGGCTCGGAACCCCAAACAAACATCGACAACATCAAAATCCACTTCAAAACAAACTTAAGAAATTCTTAAACCTTCAAAATGCCAACCTTGCATAATAAGTATCGAAATGCTCCCGGGTGATCCGATACTCAACCCGAACACACGCCCAAGTCCGAAATTATCATACGATCATATTGTCATCTTAAAATCCCAATTCTGATGTCGTTTACTCAAAAGTCAAACCTTAGTCAATTCTTCCAACTTAAAGCTTCCGAAATTAGAATTTTCTTTCCAAACCAATACCCAACTTCCCGAAATTCAAATTCGACCACACTTACAAGTCATATTACCTAAAGTGAAGCTACTCAAGGCCTCAAACCACCGAACGATGAGCTAGAGCTCAAAACGACCGGTCGGGTCATTACATTCTCCCCCACTTAAACATACGTTCTTCCTCGAACGTGCTAAGGACTGCTCCGGAGTTGTCCACATTCACTGTTTAACACCTCGTGCACCTACCCGTGCCACCACAATATAGTTGGACACATTAGCTCGAGTCAGACTGACGATCCTCCCTTTTATTTAATCAATAAACCGTAGGACCAAATTCCAACCTCTGAATATCTCTACAGGTCCTGATTCTAATATATGAACACCGTACCAATCACCACGCACTGTACCAAAACATGATCATGCACCTATGCTGAAATCACACCATGCACCATATAAGTCAGTTGCCCATAATAACATCCTCCATCCATAATTGCTGTAATTTCACAAATCCGATGCCCGCAATACATCTCATGACGCATATAGATCCTGTTCCAACTCTCGCAATACTGCCACGTCGAAAGAGACGTGTAAAAACTCATAACCACCTGCCGAATCAATAATTCATAGAGTCTCTCCTCCTGACAAGAACCATTACCTCATTCTGAACTAAATAACGATATTTTCTCTTTAATGTACCTTATATAAATCTGATTGCACTAATTTCAGGTCCAATGATCTCGTCTCACCCAGTACAAGCTTCTCAAGCAATAAGCCGTCTCAGACACTGCCAAAAATCGTATATGACGCCCACAACGCGCCAACAAGCTACAACTCGAATGTGATACATAAGGAAGAACGAACTCTGGAGAAGGACTACTCAGCCCACATAACGAATAAAGCGGCCAAATAGATGTTGTGAACCTACCTCTGGGATGCAAATAAGCCACAAAAAATAAGTGTAAGGAACTATGCTCAACATCTCGTTGTTGCGGCGTGCAACCCGATCCGGCATGAAATTGTTGCGGCATGCAACCCGATCCACAGAACATGCCCGTGGCGGCGTGCTACCCGATCCAGACAATATACCTGTGGCGGCGTGCCACTCGATCCGCATATAACATCAAGAAGAAAAGCACACACATCAAGCCGTAACGATTATACTTACGAAATGCCCGAATAATAACCACAAGCATGCCAAGTGCATAATACGAATCCTGGGGAGACTGATAGTGCCATACGCTACGAAATCCAAGAACAACTAAGGTGCAATGATGACCTGCATCTCGAGAGCCACCTGCTCACATAACACCACAAGCTACACGGGACCTCAACACGTGTGCGAATAGTCAAGCCGCCTCACAACCCATATGGCACAATAGAGATTTACGTGGAATAGCTGACGACAGAAATAATATCCAATGCCCGACAACTCCTCCGTAAGCAAAGTTATGACGAACGAACACATCCGACCTGACGTAGAGCACACACTCACACTAGACCCACCAACTGACCTCACACCGATTCAGATCATACTGTACTGGGCCAATAACCTTCCAAAGATCCAAAATGGTCCTATTCATGACACATAAGAACAAACGTCAAATCCGAAACAAACTCACACGGTCCACATCCCCAAGAATAGGAAGCCTCTCAGCCATAAACTCTCGCATTTGCGAGATTACCATAACCTCCATACTTGGTTTTAATCTTTAATAATCAAGTGACTAACATGCCATACTTATAAAAATCTCCCCGTGAGGACGCTCCCACGACCTTCCGCTCAGGTCGTAAAGTCCGCACATCTATACCGCCAACCATACTAATTCTGTAAGGCAAATCATAATGTGCAAACCAATACATAATGCTTCTTCCACAGAACACCATTCTCATGCGACACTAGGATAACGCCAACTTACTCTAAACATATGAATTCTTCCATGCTCATCCGAGCTCGTGATATTCTTATCAACACCGAACCGCAACCTTGATCCTCAACTTCCAATTCCCATGCCGCTCACTGCACCCATCATGCCGCTATACGAGAGTACAAGAATTCATCATAACCCCTAAACTACTAGTAGAATGAATACTTCATTGGCTAGAAACCTTTCACTTAACTCATTTCAGAAGAACCAATGCAACACGCTATTGAATTCCCAAATCGCAGAAAATACAAACCTCAAGTCGTGATCTAAACCGTCATGACTCTTCCGGAGTTCATTTACACAACAAGTCCATTCATGCCGACTCAACCATTACTAACCGAACCAAATTCTTTCAATTTATGCTTGACCTGACTTAGAAATACAATAGCTCCATTCACAACGTAACGAACTCAATTTGCACTCACCCCGAGTGACCCGAATCGCAAGACCACATCGTGTCAATACTCATGAACCATCTCATTCCCTCCTTATGTGCTCAATAGCATCTCTGACTTGTACACCCATTTTGCAAGACCTTCCGCGAATTCGAAGCTATTTCTTCCTTTACTCCAATACTACACCGCATACCCAATGATAACATAGAACATTCCAAGTCCCGTTCGTAATCCACTGTGAAGACTTGATCCTTAACCACACAACGGACCCGAAATCCTTAGTCACTACATTTAAATTCTTGAACCCACTAGAACCGTTGTTAAGAGTCACCCACTCTGACCTGATCCTGAATATGACCAAAATTCAACACTCTGCTAGCACATGAACACCCTCTCAAGTAAGCAACCGGCTGAATTCGTTTCCTTGTACATTACATCCACAAGAAGCATAAACTCTGAGTCTTCCCAAATCCTGCACCTCAATCGATAAGGCAAAGTATAGCACACATTCATCGAGTTCCTTGTTCAAATTACTCCTGGCATCCCCTTTTTCTCCAGTCATAATTAATTCACCAATGCATCAATAACCAGAAACTGCACAAGCAGACAACCACGCGATCTAATCGTAAACGGTGGGGCTCCCCCACTTAACTTTAAGATACCACCACATAATGTAGAGCCCACAATGATTCCTCCTTCTCAATTACCATGATATCGCACCGTTAAACCGCCAAATTTCTCGAAGTCTTTTGTTAAGATTTTCATGAGCATTTCGAATTATTAGCCACAACCGCATATTTGACCTTCTGCCAGGTAGTAAGTAGAACTCATCGTAGAAACTTTATCAAAGTCATGCGACCGCTAACCTGCTCGCAGGAGATAACCCAACTCTGGAATTCCTTACCGACATCTTCCAACGACGCTGTACTGGGTACAACCACCACGTAATCAGTAAATTCTCCTGAGCCCATGCTCGCTCACTGGCTATATAAGTCTGTTCCTTCCCCATTGACATCAACTGAAAGTTCAACAATACCTTCCAAACTCAAAGCCATGTTGCATCCGAAACACTAATCAAATCTTCACACCCCTCTTTATTTCAAGCAAACGTCTTTCTACCATATTCAATTTTTCTCCGTACAGTAACCACTATTCCAATTATAATCAATGGACATAGTAACTTTCCACCATGCCTCCCAAATCACTCAAATCTTCCTCAAGGTACGTGGCTATCCTACCACAGAATCCCTATGCTACTCTGCCACTCTCACTTCGGTCAAACCATCTCCTTTAAGCAACTTCTCGACCTCCGCTTCTCATACTTGACCTGCTAGTAATTCATCAGCCGCGAGACATGTCCTTCCTTATACTTTGCTGCCCAAATACTACCTCAAATCAAATCCATACATGTAGCACCGGAACTGATGAATTGCTACAAACTCTAAACCTTCTAGAAGATCATCTTTCTCGAGCCATCAACATTAGAAATACCAATTCGATTCTGAACCGCCGCACACCGCTATTTCTGACAACCGCCCCTCAGATACCATTTCACAATACCCTGCCTTGAAGGCAAAATTAATTAAAACCATAACACCGGCGAACCGTAATACGTTCAAACAAGGACAACGACACCGCATCACAATGAAAATTCTACCATGCTCGAGAATAAAAAGTCTAATTAATCCATCAACCAAAACTTGAACATCCATAGTACGATTGTCTTTCCTTTGCTGGAATTAAATGCTGAACCTCTAAATCATGCACTAAGGAATCCTGCTTTCGAGCCATTCACTGCCGCGATCCATAAATAAGCACTCTACCATTACACCAACACAATGCGGTAACAACTCATGAACATCATAACAACCTGTGCATAGCCTTAAAACCATATGAAATAGATATACTGAACTGAAACGTTAGAACATCCTTCCGCAAAGTGACAATAATAGCATGCTCGAATACACAGGGAAAAATATTCTGCACCACGTCTGCAGTACCAATACAACTCCTGGACATCCAATTGACAACAAGCGCTTCACGTCGCATAAGATTGAGTAGAAAGGAAATAAAGGCACAAGCCTAAATGGAATCAAACTGCACGAAGAGGAAATCAAGAAGGGAAGTGCTCCTAACACCCCTGTAGCCTCTCGAAGATAAGTACAGACGTCTCCGTACCGACCCACAAGACTCTACTAGACTTACTCATGACTCGTGAGACCTAAGCGAAACTAATGCTCTGATACCAAGCTATCACAACCCAAAATCCAATACAGGTCGTGATGGCGCCTAACACTGCCGGTAGTCAAGCCAACATTAATTTATCAATTTACTTACTCATTTTATTACTTTCGAAATCATAATCTTCATTACTTAAATAGTATAAAATGGAATTTATAGGGTAAAAGGATAATAACTATGTGAACTACAATAACGAACAACTAGTAGGAACCCCCAAAACCCGATGTGACAAATGCATGAACATTTTCTAAGGAGTACAATAATAATACAACACCTGTCCCAAATGTAGTAAGATAGAATAAAATAAATAGTACAATGGAGAGGTGGACTGCGATGCATAGCCTGGAATGCAGCTCACATAAGTCTCCTCAACAGGTGCGCCAAGGTGATCATCAAATGAACCTGTCGGATCCTGCACATTTAGTGCAGAAGTGTAGCATGAGTACGTAAATCAACGCGTACCTAGTAAGTATCTACCCTAACCTCGGAGAAGTAGTGACTAGGGGTCGACATCGACACTTACTAAAGGTCCAATAAAACAATGAAATAAAACATAAGCAGAAATGAGGCATGCGACAATGATGGGGTAAATCCGTAAGTTATATAATCTTCCAATTTCTTCTTTCAAAGCATAAATTTCTAAATCTTGTATTCTACCTTAACAACTCAGAAAAATGTCAAGTGTCATTATCAAATAAATAAGGAATATCATATAAAATGTCGGGCATCAATGGAGAGATTAACTCGTGAATATTCTGACTACTAGCGATATAACACACGATTCTACCGAGGTCATTTGGCCCGATCCAGAATAATGTGTACACTGTTGAGGGTCGAACGGCATGAACCATAGATGTATCTATATACTGTCGAGGCATTCGGCCCGCTCCAAAAGAAAGGAAAGGAAGTCACCGAATTACGAGACATGTGTTTACAATACCGTACATGAGTACAAAATGGATATAATCTTTACCATTTCTCAAATAACTCACCCACCACTCAAAGTGTTAAGGCTTTTCCTAGTATACTTATATTTATTTCTAAATCAATTTCAATTATAACTTCAATTAATTAAGCCGACAAGATAAGTTCAAATATTACATGATGAGATCCTAAGTCTACCCGGACATAAATATGCTGTAGCTACGTACGGACTCTCGTCACCTCGTACATACATAGCACCCACAACTAGTTGCACATAACAATAAATATCACCTAGGGGGTAGTTTGCCCCTCACTATGTTAAACAGGACACTTACCTCGCTCCGAAGTTCCATAACCGGCTCCAACGCCACTCAAACATCTCAACCCGATGCTCGTCTCTTCAAAACTAGTCAAACAACGTGCAGACCAATCAAAATATACCCCAATACGTATAATCTAACAATTAAAAATGATTCCCAACTCCACTCAAAAGCCAACAACGACAACCCTCATGCCCACGTGCCCGAAATTCGAAAATTTCTGAAGATAAACTTTACCCATAACACCACGAACTAAAATATATAACTTCTTCCAAATTCCATGTCCAATTTTGTGGTCAAAATTCAAAAATACCAAATTCTAGGTTTTCTACCAAAATACCAAGTTTCTACAAATTTTCATGATTAAATCCATATACAAACCATGTATTTAACTTATAATAGGTGGGAGTCACTTACCTTGTGGTGCTTGATGAAAATATCCCTTTGAAGCTCTCCAAAATTTCCCCAACCCAGTGAAAATGGAAGAAAATGGGCCAAATCCCGTTCTTAAAAGAACATACTGCCCAACGACCTCTCGCACCTGTGGCCACTTGACCTCTTCTGCGGCTCCGCAGGTGCGGCCAAAATACTGCTTCTGCGGTCCCCCTTCCTTCCAGTCTGCAGAACAGACGCCGCTTCTGAGGAGTCGCACATGCGACCAAGAATCCGCTTCTGCGGTCTCATAGGTGTAGCACAAACCTCGCCCATGCGCCTCTAGCCTGCCTCACTCCCAACGGCTTCTGCGACCCTTGGGCCGCTTGTGCGGTCACACAGGTGCGGGAATCCCTTAGCACATGCGGCCTCTTCCCAGCTCCCTTCTAGACGCTTTTGTGGTCCACTACCTCACTTTTGCGAGGCCACTTCTGCAATGAAGCTTCCGTGGAAGCAGTTGCATCAGCTTCGAGAATCCTCTAGCTTTTCCTTAAGTCCAAAATTTGATTCGTTAACCATCCGGAATTAACCCGAGGCCCCCGGGACCTTGACCAAATATACCAACACGTCCCAAAATACAATACAAACTTAGTCAAAACCTTAAACTACATCAATCAACATCAAAATCATGAATCGCGCCTCGAATCAAACTTATAAATTTTCAAATTTCGGAATTCTCTATCTTGTGCCGAAACGTACCAAATCAATCCGGAATGACTTCAAATTTTACACACGAGTCATATATGACATAACAAAGCTATTCCAATGCTCGGAACCCCAAACGAACATCGACAAGATCAAAATCCACTTCAAACCAAACTTAAGAAATTCTTAAACCTTTAAAATGCCAACCTTGCATAATAAGTATCGAAATGCTCCCGGGTGATCCGATACTCAACCCGAACACACGCCCAAGTCCGAAATTATCATACGAACCTATTAGAATCTTCAAATCCTGATTCTGAGGTTATTTACTCAAAAGTCAAACCTTAGTCAATTTTTCCAACTTAAAGCTTCCAAAATTAGAATTTTATTTCCAAATCAATCCCGAACTTCCCAAAATTTAAATTCTGAACACACGTACAATTCATAACACCTGAAGTGAATCTAGTCAACTCTTCAAATCGAAGAACGACGTGCTAGAGCGTAAAACGACCGGCCGAGTCATTACACCTTACGCCCCCGCCTTTTAAAACACTGGATGTAACCTTCGCCTAGGTGTTAGCCTAATGGGTTAATTACGTTAACACTTGTTTTAGTGATAGGGGTGTATTATAGCTCTCAACTCTAAGTTACCCACTCAATATCTCTCGGTCATAGAGTGATTTTTGCCAAATTTGGCTTTCTCATGCCCAAATGGGTATCAAGCCAAATAGTTAATATGAGTTCAAGTCGGGTTTTCCCTCTCTCTAGTTCAAACCCTTTAATTAGGCTAGTCAAAACCTTAACTAGCCTAATTTCTTGTTAGCTAAGTTTTGCTAGACTGGGTCCCTCTTTCTCAGGTAAAGACCAAGTCAAAAGGCATGAATCAATGTTTGCAATAATTAATTCTAAAATTAAAGCATGAAAAAGGATAAATAACAAATACCCAATCATAAACAAGTATTAGATTAATTACCCATAAGTTTTACACACTAGGTTAGAAAATATCTAGCTACTCATAGTAGAAATGGAAAAAAAATAAAGAAAAAACACTAATTAAAGTCATAATACAAAATTAAAATGATAAACTAATGTGTTTTTAACCTAAATTGGTCACAAATTACCAAAAGTGGTAAACTAACACAGCTAGAGCTCAAAACAAATACCAAACTTGACCTAAAAATTTGATTCCCGTCTATTTATAGTGGCCCAAAATTCATTGACAAAAATACCCTTCGAGAGGTTCTCCGGCCGCACAATTCCATTTGTGGTCCAGAATTTTCTCGAGTCTGCAGGTTGAGGGATTCTGTAGCCGCACAATTTGATTTGCGACTGCATTTCAACTTCTGCGGTGGCACAATTCCATGTGCGGTCCGCACTTCTAGCAAGGCTTCACTCTTGGTCGTTTTGCACACTCTCTGAGCGTTTTGAATTCTTGTCAGTGTGACCATGTTTTGCGGCTGCATAAATTGTGTGCGATCCGCACTTTTCTTCAATCAACTTCTGAGCTTCAACACCAGATCTGCGGCCGCAGAGAGAATTCTACGGTCGCGCTTTCTTCTGCGGCCGCATAAATACTTCTGCAGGCCGCACTTTTGGCATGCTGTGCTCCTTCTTGCCTTATGAGCCAGAACACTCCTTTTTGTGTTAGATTTCTTCATAAGAGTCCAATTCTCCCACATTCCTGCAATTTACACACTTTCATTTATTTTGGGAACATAAATCAATACTTTCGGATTAAAACTAAAGCAAGAAGGTACTAATAAGTGGTTAAAATTCACACTTATCAACTCCCCCAAACTTAAGTCTTTGCTTGTCCTCAAGCAAATAGATTAGTTCCTACCTCCTCAGAGTGAAAGGTCATTTCAGAGAGTTAATGGTAAGCCATTCATACTCAGTTGGGACCAACAATTTCCCACAATAATCATGCATTATCAGCAAGGTGACAAATCACGTATTATGCACATATAGTTCTAATGTGACATTTGAGCTTCAAGAATTGACTTTACTCATCAAGGACTCTTGTTCTATCATGTAGATAATGGTGGACTCCAAACATTTCCTCCTATGCTTTCCATTTGCCAAGCTTACTTCAAAAGTTAGCATTTAATCTTTAAGATCTATGAAAGGTTCACTCTTGTCTCACAAAAGAATGTCACAAGTACGACTTCAAGTACCATAGGCTTGCCCCCCATGTATATCACCACTAATGTAAGCTCACTCGGTTCAAAATCAAGTAGTACTTCTTTCGGGTTGTAATGAAGGCTTTTGGATTGGGGTAGGATACCATATGGGTAAGTGGTTACACCTTTCCTTAAGCACTCCACATTTTCATTTCTTGGCTCACGTTTACCAACTCTTAGAGGCATTCTTTTTTTTCTTTGGGGTTATAGAGACTTGACATCACTCTTTCTTGTTCATTTCATTCTTTTTCTCCCTTGATTGTCATGCTAGGGATAATTACCACTTTTTGATTTCATCAACCCTTCTTTTTATTCTTTTTTTTTGTATTTTCTTTTTGTTCTTTTTATTTTCTTGCCTTCTCTTTTCATAGAGATCATTTCTTTTCTCTTTTTGGTGCCTTGATACCTCTTTCAAATTTCTCAACTCTCACCCCAAACTTATACCTTAAGACACTTATTTCATAAGAGTATTAAGGAAGGCCCGGGTGACAAGAGAGGATAAGTACAAAATGGGTAAAGGCTTCTAGCATGATTATCGAATGAGAAAAACTAAAGGCTCAAAGGGGGTTGACTAGGGATAACAATATTGGTTGGAAATAGAAATCTCAAACGGACCAAAGAAAGCCTACAATCATTTTCCAAACCAAGCAAACTTAGGATTTCGCCTTGAAGCACATTCGGGGCAAGTTCTAGACCATTGACACGAGTACTTGGACTAGCAACGAAAGATCACCTCACCCCTCACGCAACTAGACCATAAAAAAGATAGAGTCGAGAGCCTACAACAACAACAATCAAGTTAAAGATCACTATGGTCTAATAAACCACTCAATGATTACTAAATTCAACTCAAGAGTCTCAAAGCCACTAACTAGAGTTATTTTCTTTCAAAAACCTTCTTTCAAACCATAAGCACGTAGTTAAGTGTGTTGGTACCAAATGAAGCATGAATAGCTCTTTTTCGAGAATGACCTGATTAGGCCTTTTATTCATTAATATTACTATTATTATTACATAAACACAAAAGCGGACTCATTCCCTTAAGAAGATTGTCACGCCATCCATCCTTGGGAAGAGTCACCCGGTTCACACGAAACTACCTTTGGAAAGAACCTTGGCATTAAGAAAACCAAAGGCTTATTATCCATAGTACGAAAAACATAAAAATAAACTACTAACATAAAAAGAAGCTACTAACAAAATAAAAACCAAAGTGGAAAATTAAAGAAGCTAATGAGAGCAATAACTAACCAAGATAGATAAACTAAAAATAAGAAAAGAAATAGAATCATCCAATTATTATAGTCCGAATGTATCCAAATGCGTCAATCAAATAAACTCTACCCCCTCGAATAAAAGTAAGCATTGTACCCAATGCTTAACAAAATAAGAATGAGAAGAGAGAGGGCGAAGAAAACTCCCTAAGCATCCTTGGACATCTCAGTGTCCCCAACAACATCATCTCCCGTTGGATCAGCCAACTATATCTCATCATTATCATATCTAGGAGTGGCAGGAGTAGCAAACATCGCACGCACTGCTTCAACAATGTCGACAGCAAGACATGGCTCATCATACTAGCCAGCTGGTGCAACCAGTGCAGATAGATCTGGAGCAGACTGGTCCGGGTCAAGCAGCATGTCAAATGGAAAATCCCCAGCTGTCGCAAGTCGGGTCACCTCCTTGGTCAAGTGCTCAATAACTGACCCATGCTACACCAGACTTGTCACGCCCCAAACCAGGGGAGGCGTGGCCGACACCCGGTGCCAAGTTTGGCCCGAGCATACCACTCTGTAACTGTGAACTCTGGAGGGGTAACCTTCAACTAAGGCCGACGAGGACTACCTTACAAATCAAGGATGACGAGGCCACCATAAATGTTTACAACCCGCAATACCAAACTAACATGTATACATGGCTGGCTAGGCCACGATACTGATATACAAAATATACAGGACTCGTCTATAAGCCTCTAGAGATAACTAAATTGTATCATGGTCGGCACAGGGCCTCAACCTACACATCAAACCTGTATATATAAAATGGACTCCAAGGTGTAGACCTGGTAACTATGAGGAAGTGGAGCTTACCAACCAAGCTGATGTTTGACTCTGTCTAGTGGTAAGGTCTATCCAACTGTCTATCAGGAATTGCAGGCATAAAATACAACATCCCCGGCAAAAAGGGACGTCAGTACAAAATAGTGTACCGAGTATGTAAGGCAACAGAATAACTGAAAGCTGAAACTGAACTGATAATATAATAACTGAAAGTAACTGGGAGTCAAAGATAATTTGAAGATATGCTTACGTGCTGATACTGAATCAACTCTCTCAATATAGCAAGTAAAATAGTTGTCCGGACATATAAGGCTCGGTATGTGTAACTGCTTTGCCATAGTAGGCTCGCTCATAGGTGCTTGGCCATACTAGGCTCTGTATCTCGACCATTTTGGGCTTGCTCATGGGCGCTCGACCATAGTAGGCTCGGTATATAACTTACCATCTGATCAGAGGTTGTCCAATAAGGACCTACCCACCGATTATATCTCGGAGGTGGTGAAAATACTGTAATACTGCCCAATAGGGGCATGCCCACCGATTATAGCTCGATGGTGGTGAAAATACTGTAATACTGTATATATATATATATATATATATATATATATATATATAGGCCCTATGCTCTATTAACTGGAAGAAGAAAATATTTTACTGAATATAAAGTACCGATAAGGGAGAATACTATAACTTATGAAACTAGGATAGCGTACATAGATTCAGAAATGCGAACTTCTCTTTATGTCTCGTTATCAAACACATGTAGTTATAGGATCATGCCAAAATGAAGGAAAGGTTTAGCCTTAACATACCTTAAATCCGTTGAGTCCTTAATACCTTCCAAGCAATTTTTCAAATAACTCAACTCAATCCACCATAGCTTAAGGAGATTCAAAATTAGTGTTGAGTAAAGGCTAAGTCCGCAACTTAAGCTAATATATCGTTTATGTATATTTGGGCAGCATCTTCCCTGTAACAACGACATCCTCCAATACCATATACCAACAACAACAACTAGAGCAATACAATAAGAACAACATCAACAATAGGGTACAAAATATTTCATTAACAAGTCATCAACATATCATGACGAACGACAAGCTCGGATTGAATCCTTTTAGCACCCTTCAACCCCATTATCATTCATTCTTGAACTTAGTAATATATCTAGTATAATAACCAATACCCTTTAAAGGATTTCCAACCTTCTACTCAATTTCAAAGTTACCCGAAATAGCCTAGCACAAGATAATATCACTATGGACAACTTCCAAGTGCTTTATAGCCATTTCCTTTTCTAGTTACAATTTTCCTCAACTAGCTTAAAATGTAAACCAACATAATCTTACTAAGAATATCATAACCAACTTATTTTCCATAATTTCCATCCATCTAAAGTTCATAAGAGCAACTTTCAAATCAATCCATCAAGAACAACAACATCTCAAGCTAATCCAAGTATTATCTTGTAGTTTATCATCCTAACAACTTAACCAACATACAAGCAAGCTTAAGCACAATTAGGAGGCGGTTATACTCACCTTATCCATTATCAAAAACTTTAAATTTTCGCTAAACACAGCCCACAACTATGCTTTATGACAACACAACCTCAAAGAGGTGTTATTCCTCACTAGAACTAATGTTTGATGTTAAAATATGGTGTAATCACTTTGGAATCACTTCAAACCCTTATGGTATATGTTTAGGAGGGTTAGGAGGAGTGTAGGGACGAGTTTGGGTTGAAAATGAGAAATAAAGGTCGTCCCAATAGGTTTTAATATTTTTTAAAGTGAAGTACGTCGACCACCGCCTAAGTGGGTCCCATTGGAAGCTGCTTGTGTAGTCTCGCAAAAACGCGAATTTCTCTCTACTCCGATGTCGTAATGACTAACGGTTTAATATGTTAGAAATTAGACTCGTATATATTTCATTTGATAGGTGGATCATCCCTTAACTCTAATCATATTGGGAGAAAAGCTTAGATACATTTAACCTAATTTTCAACATATTTATGAATGTAACTTGTGATGACCTTTGCCAGTTTTTGTTCCATAACTCGCTTGACTTCAAAACGTAATACACGACTATCATACAACTGTAAAAACTCATAACATAACCTTCTTATCATGTTAATCACCCTAGTATCACCCCAAAAGTACATGTTATAACATTCCCAACTTGTCGACTTTCGATGAAACTTATTTGCTTCGATTCGTTTAGATTCTAAGCCTTACAACCCTCTTGGTACTTGTTATTCATGATCATATATATATTTGTAACCTCCAAAGTAACATGATTAACTTACTTTATGTACTTTCAAAGATGGTCTCATTTTTGAGTTTACATCAATTGACTTACGAAGTACTCTCACGTACGAAAACATGGGGTGTAACATCATTTCCCCCTTTGGAACATTCGTCCTCGAATGTTGACTGATGTGCTTATCAGTCTCATAACCTATAGCTCTTAAGAATACATTAATACTATCCTTTTCATCTAGGCAACTGCTTTGTGAATAAATCAAAAGGCTGGGGCATTCCCTCCTTTAGGCCTCATTCTCACACCATGACTTGTGGTCGTAATTCTTCCAATCTCGTAACTGTTTCTACCTTCTTTCATGCACCCTCTAAGACTATATCCTTGTATGTGCACCTGTGCAACTCTTCTCTCCTTTTCCCTCAAGCTTTAAGCGAATATCTTGGTGCCACTTTGTGAACATATACAAAACTATGACAAGCTGTCCCTCTAGGCATCTCTAGGTGTACTAAAGTTGTTTGCTCGGTACTTTGTCGAACTTACAACTATTGCTATATTTTGTTTCATAGACTCAGTTATCTATCCTTATGTCTTTACTGGATCTAGGTAGGTCATACTATACCTTAACACTTTTGTTTTATTATTACCGAGGTCTGCTACCCAACTCCAGGTTACTCTCTCGCTGCTTATCCTATATGAACAAATCTAAGTCCTATAAAGTTTCCTCATTACTGTTCATCTTAAGAATGACAGCCTAATCTCATCTTATATATTGGAACTTATATCCATATATTGTTGATTCACCTTAATGTTGATCTATAATCTACCACCGATACCTTGAAACCTCTTATGTAACATATTATCACTAGGGCTCACATCTCATCGGGGAACATCTGAAGTGATTTGCCTGATCCAACTAGGGGCGATATTATACTTGAATAACCGTATTTCTTGGCATCTAACATGGTTCATCTTATGAGACTATTCTAATCCTGTGAAATTCATGAAATCCCTTTTCTTTGAATCATTACCCAATCAAAGGCATAAACGTTATCCTCTTATCTATCATAATTACACCCTTATTCTACTACCAGGGCAGTATTTCATCTCTTTTAAATTCTCCAAGTCTTAGACTCCTACGAGTTTGTTCAGGCTATGCTGAGCTTTCTATAACTTACGAAAATCATCGGCTCTCTTATTTTGATGGGTTTAATCTTTGGGACTTACCTATTCTCATCACCTTCTCACTCACCTTTTATTATCCTTACTCGTGTCTAGATAAAACCTTGTCGCTCTACCATACTTTAGCTTGCGACCTATGCATATCTATTTATATTACTCGCTACCTTCCTTTAACTTGCTAGCACCATATATTTCCTTATGCTATATGGAACCTCAAGCGAGACATCACGACGTCTCTAACTCTTTTTTACTCTATTAACTAGATCTCTTGGTACCTGAAAACCATAGGCTGGAAGATATGCCACTGACGATACCACTATTATTTCTGAATACTGAATCTCGACGCTTCTAGCCCTCTATCTGAATTCTGGACTATTCACAACCATCTGCACTTGGGTATCTCGTACCTTATTTACCTTTACCTTTCTTACCTTTAAATCTTCCATTGTATATTTTGTCGCTTTCATAACATTACTTCCACATAGGTGAAATTCCGGTCCACACCTTAAAGCTCTACTATAATACTTGCACCTCTGATGCACACATAATCCGACATAAGCTTCATACTGACTTCTTATGAGGTTGGTACTCGTCTAACTGGCATAATCGTAGAGCCGTCATAGAATATGGCCGTTGTACTATCTCTCTTGTACCTTTGATATTAAGAGTGATTCTGCAATGTTCTGAATCATAATTTTTATAATTATCTAGGTCTAATAATCAGACTTCTGATTCACTTAGCTGATGTAACTCTTTAGTTTCCTCTTCTCTCTCAGCCTTTAAGTAGGCTTAAGCTATCTTCCGATCTGCAGTTCAGGGTATTAGTTATTACTTTAGCCTTTCGTGGATGCTATGGAACATCCATGATATAACCTTCTAACAATTCAAGCCTTTGTCGGTGACCTGGACTCAATTCTTTCTTTTAACTTATACCGGAGTCTTCTATAGCTGTATGAATGTCAACATATATGCTGCGTGGATAATACTCCAAAATCTTAAGTGTGTTCATAACGTAGCTAACTTTGAGTCATTGATCAAATAATTCCTTTCGTTCTTTCTCAACTTTCTTTAAACGTAAGCAATTACTTTTTATGGTCTTTCTGCCACTTGTTGCGTGAATACTTGGCTTATCTTAGTGCCCACGAATACTGGAATTTCCTATAACTCATATGATCTCAAATATCACTTTTGATTTTTAATTCCCGTTCATTAGCCATGATGGGTGCCACTTTCTTATGGAGTGCATACAATGTCGTAGTAAGACTGTTGTTACAAGACCATTTCTTCTTCAAGTTACTTGCTTAAATTGAAGCGTTCTTCCTTATTTCCTCAACTAGTCTTTCATTCTATGTCACGAACCCAAATTCCCTCCGTAGGATGTCTTGATGGCACCTAGTCTCTAAGACTAGGTAAGCCTATCAATGCGGAATAATAATAAATATCTGAAATAATTAAACTACAATTCAAACAATTTCAACTCCCAAAACCCGGTAGAAATAAGTCACAAGCTTCTAAGAATTTATCCTTGATGTCTCTATATAACAGAGTCTAAAGAAAATAAGGAGGCAACATAACAAGAATAGAAGGGGACTCTGGAGTCTGCGGGCGTTGGCAGATTTACCTCGAAATCTCCTCGTACAGCTAGTTTACTGATGCATGGTCTGATAAGATGTACCTGGATTTGCACAAAAAGATGTGCAGAAGCGTAGTATGAGTACACCACAACGGTACCCAGTAAGTGCCAAGCCTAATCTCGGTAGAGTAGTGACGAGGTCAGGTAAGGCCCTACTGGAGAATAAATAATGGCATGGTAAAATGTTTAAATAATATTATAAGATAAAATAACAATGGAAATGAATCAAGTAGTATGTCACATTTAAATATATCAAATAATGGAAAATAAATACCTCGTGAAAACAAAACAATTTTTTTTCAACTTTAAAAAAATCACACAATAATCAAAGGCAATTGCGGCCATAAATCAATATCAATAAGGGCACTCCCGAGGTACCGCCTCGTAGTCCCAAATCATAAATAAATTCACAATATCTCATTTCCTTATCTCACCGCGGGAGCCTTCACAATTTATTTGAAAGAAAATATTTTTACCGAAATAGCATCCCGCGTTTTAGCCATCCTTATCACATCGCATGACTTCTAGTAGTTCCCCCTACTAGCCACGCGTATCAAGCCACCTTTATCTCACCCGCATGTGTTTCAATACCCAGACCTTATACCATCGCATGCGTATCAATATCACAATATATCACAATTTGCACCTCAAGTGCTCAAATAATTTAACTTGCCAAAATAAATTATCAATAATATTTTTCCACAAAAAAGAGCTCACGGCTCATGTAAAAATAGTTTAACAATAATAATTTTTCACAATAAAGAGCTCACGGCACATGTCAAAATAATTCAACAATAATATTTTTCCACAATAAAGAGCTCACGGCTCATGCCAAAATAAATCATCAATAATATTTTTCCACAATAAAGAGCTCACGGCTCATGCCAAAAATAATTCAACAATAATATTTTTCCACAATAAAGAGCTCACAGCTCATGTCAAAAAAATTCAACAATAATATTTTTCCACAATAAAGAGCTCTCACGGCTCATGTCAAAATAATTCAACAATAATATTTTTTCACAATAAAGAGCTCACTGCTCCATCACAATGAGTACGAAAATCTTACAAAAATATTCAGGAAAATAATATTTCAAAATCTTTAATACGTTGCTTCAATATCAAGTTCAAAAATGTCAACTACTTCATATTAATAATATTTAATTTAAAGAAAATTAACCTTCAAATAATGCACAGAATAAAAAAAACCAAGTTCCAACGAAACAAATAAAATAATTAGTAGGAAAAGGTCAAGCAAATTTAAAAATATAAACATTAAATCAATAATGAAGAATATAACAAAATTAAATAATTTAATTAATGCGCAACAGTGATCTACACAATTTAAAACATAATCTTTCATATTTATCCCGTGTACACACTCGTCACCTCGTGTACACGACTTTCCATACATTATAATTATCAATCCTAGGAGAATTTCCCCCATACAAGGTTAGACAAGTCACTTACCTCGACTTGCTCAAATTTAACCAAGTATTATGCTTTTTCCTCGATTTTCCGATTCCGATCGACTCGTATCTAGTCATAATTAATTCGATACAGTCAACAAAAATTATAGTAATCAATTTCATAAGAAAATATTACATTTTTCAATAAAACCCGAAATTAGCTCAAAATTTGCCTGTGGGGCCCACATCTCGGAATACAGCGAAACATACAAAATCCGACAACCCATTCAATTACGAGTCCACCCATACCAATTTTATCAAATTCCGATAACAACTCGACCTCCAAATCTTAAATTTTCGTTTTTGGAAGATTTTGCAAAACTCTTGATTTTTCTTCCATAAATTCACGGATTCATGATGTAAATGAGTATGGAATCATGAAATATAAACAATATAGGATAAGGAACACTTACCCCAATGTTTTCCAGTGAAAATCTCCCAAGAACCGTGCTCCAAAAATCCAAAACGAAATGAAGGAAATGACCATTTTTGGTCCTTAAGTTTCTGCCCATCAGTCACTAAAAGTCCATTTTCCGTCACCAAAAGTCCACCAGAAACTGCTCTACTAGCCTTCCTTCAATCGATCATAACTTTATGTACAAATGATGTATTGTTTAACTTTCCGAAACCTAGAATCAAACGAATACAACTTTCATGTTTTGCAAATATTTCGATTCCTTCTGAATTGCGAGATATAAGCTTCCAAAGTCGGCTCCACGTATCAGAATTTCTGGCGAAACTGCTCTACCAACCTTCATTCAATCCATCATAACGTTCTGTACAAATGTCCAAATAATGCATGGTTTAACTTTCTGGAAACTAGAATCAACTATAACTTTCATGTTTTGAAACTTTTCCTATTCCTTATGAATTGTGAGATATAAGCTTCCAAAGTTGGCTCCACGCACTAGAAATTTCTGGCGAAATTTCTGCAAATTTCCAGCAACCCTCTTTGTCCGAAATCCATTCCGTTTACCTTTCGAAATCCACTCGAGACCCTCAGGACCTTAACCAATTATTCTAACATGTCCCAAAATACAATACGAACTTAGTCGAGGCTTCAAACCACATCAAAACGACGAATCACACCTCAAATCAAAATCTATGAACTTTGAACTTTCAAATTTTATATCTTGTGCCAAAACATATCAAATCAATTCGGAATGACTTCAAATTTTGCACACAAGTCATAAATGACATAACAGACCTATTCCAATTTCCAGAATAGGATTCCGACCTCGATATAAAAAGTCAACCCCTCGATCATACTTCCTAAAAATTTAACTTTTGGCATTTCAAGCCTAATTCCACTACGGACTTCCAAATAAAATTCCGATCATGCTCCTAAGTCTAAAATCACCATACGGAGCTGTTGGAATCATCAAAATTCTATTCTGGGGTCATTTGCACTTAATTTGACATCCGGTCACTATTTGAACTTAAACTTTTAATTTTTCATCAAAATTTCATATCTCGGGCTAGGGACCTCGGAATTTGATTCCGGGCATACGCCTAAGTCCCAAATCACGATACAGACCTACCACAACTGTCAAAACACTGATCCTAGTCCGTTTGCTCAAAATATTGACCAAAGTCAACTCAGTTTAGTTTTAAAGCTCTAATTTACATTTTAATCCATTTTTCACCTGAAAACTTTCTGGAAACTTTTACGAACTGTGCACGCAAGTCGAGGAATCATAAATAGTGCTTTTCGAGGTCTTAGAACACAAAATTAATTATTAAATATAAAGATGACATTTTGGGTCATCACATTCTCCACCTCTAAAACAAACGTTCGTCCTCGAACAGAGTTAGAAAAAGAACCCAAGCTGGTGAATAAGTGTGGATAACAGCTGCGCATATCATGCTCAGTCTCCCAAGTCGCCTCTTCGACTAGATGACCCCTCCACTGAACCTTCACGGAAGCAATGTTCTGACCTCAGCTTTCAAACCTGCCTATCCAAAATAGCCACTGGTTCCTCAATATAAGATAGATGCTGGTCCAACTGAACCGAACTGAAGTCTAACACATGAGACGAATAGCCGTGATATTTTCGAAGCATGGAAACATGGAATACCGGATGAACTGCACAGAGACTAGGTGGTAGTGCAAGTTTGTAAGCCACCTCTCCAACTCTCTCAAGAATCTCAAAAGGCCCAATATACCTAGGGATCAAATTGCCCTTCTTCCCGAACCTCATCACACCCTTCATAGGCGAAACCCGGAGCAATACCCGCTCACCAACCATGAATGCAACATACGAACCTTCCGATTCACATAACTCTTCTGTCTAGATTGGGCTGTACGAAGTCAATCCTGAATCAACTTAACCTTTTCCAAGGCATCCTGAACCAAGTCTGTACCCAATAGCCTAGCCTCGCCCGGTTCGAACCAACCCACTGGGGACCGGCACCGCCTACCATACAAGGCCTCATACAGAGCCATCTAAATGCTTGACTGACAACTGTTGTTGTAAGAAAACTACGTAAGTGGTAAGAACTGATCCCAAGCACCCCCAAAATCTATCACACACGCACGAAGCATATCCTCCAGTATCTGAATAGTGCGTTCGGACTGCCCGTCCGTCTGAGGGTGAAATGTTGTACTCAACTCTACCCGAGTACCCAACTCACGTTGTACTGCCCTCCAGAACCGTGATGTAAACTGCGTACCCCGGTCAGAGATGTTAGATACCGGTACGCCGTGAAATCTGACTATCTCACGAATATAGATTCGAGCCAACAGCTCGGAAGAGTAGGTAGTCATCATAGGATTGCAATGAGCTGACTTGGTCAATCTATCCACAATCACCCAAGCTGCATTGAACTTCCTCTGAGCCTGTGGGAGCTCAACAACAAAATCCATAGTGATCCTCTCCCATTTCCATTCTGGAATCACTAACTTCTGAAGCAATCCACTCGATCGTTGATGCTCATATTTCACTTGTTGACAATTTAGACGCCGAGCTACATACTCCACTATGTCTTTCTTCATCTTCCTTCACCAATAATGTTGCCTCAAGTCCTGCTACATCTTCGCATCACCTGGATGTATGGAGTACCGCGAACTGTGAGCCTCCTAGAGAATCAATTCACGAATACCATCTACATTAGGCACACATAGCCTGCCCTGCATCCGTAATACACCGTCATCTCCAATTGCGACTTCTTTGGCACCATCGTGCTGAACTGTATCCTTAAGGACAAGCAAATGTGGGTCATTATACCGACGCTCCTTGATACGATCATAAAGAGAAGACTGAGAAACCACACAATCCAAAACTCGACTCGGCTAGGAAACATCCAATCTGACAAACTGGTTGGCCAAGGCCTGAATATCCAAGGCCAAAGGCCTCTCTGCTACCGGTAAATATGCTAAGCTGCCCAAACTCTCCGCCTTACGACTCAAGGCATCGGCCACTACATTGGCCTTCCCAGGATGATAGAGAATGGTGATATCATAATCCTTAAGCAATTCCAACCATCTCCGCTGCCGCAAATTAAGATCCTTCTATTTAAACAGATGTTGTAGACTTCGGTGATCGGTGTAGACCTCACAATGGACACCGTACAAATAATGCAGCCAAATTCTTCATGGTACGAACAATAGCTGCTAACTCAAGGCCGTGGACCGAAATTGTTTTCTCATGTACCTTTAACTGTCTGGACGCGTAGGCAATCACCCTACCGTCTTGCATCAATATCGCGCCGAGACCAATACGCGACGCTTCACAATACACAGTATAAGACCTTGAACATGTAAGTAATACCAACGCTTGTGTCAGAGTCAAAGTGATCTTGAGCTTCTGAAAGCTCAACTCACACTCGTCTGACCCTGTAAATGGGGCACCCTCTTGGATCAATTTGGTCTTAATAGTTGTTCATAATCAATTATAGAATCGTCATTTAACCTCATGTTAACAAAAATCTCGTTGCAAACCTTCACAATACTGATAACTAAATGTGAGGCATGAAGACCTCATAATTATTTACTCAAATTAACGAGTCACATTTAACGCCACCTAGGCGGGCACCTACCTCGTGGGTTAAAAATTAATAATTACAACACGAATTTGACAACTATGCACAGAGAATTTCATATAAGAATTTTCAAATAAGCCTAACAGGCATGACTCCCTATTAGTACTATAGTACAAATTTAATTTCACAAGGGAGAACTTAAAACACAAGAATTTTCCTCAAAAGGATCTCGTCCTTATATAACCACCGCAACTCGTAGCCCGGTTTAAACATATCAATTTATATAAAAATGTGAGGATCTCGTCCTCAGTTCTGAATCACAAGTAATATGCACATCGTGCCAATTGAAAATTTCCATTTTCTCCTTTTAAATAATTTCGGTTTCACCAAATCACAACACATAATGAACCCCACACCGGTAGGGCATATAATTCACAATTTGCAATTAATTACTCAGAATTTACATCAAAATTTACCGAAATGAGTAATAGAAAGCCACATTTAGCTTCGCAGCTCTTATTAGTGACCAACACGAAATGATAGGCGTAGTTATCTCCATAAAATCTCCCAACAGGGGTAAACACATAAGTAGATTATAGAATTATGAAGCTCACTCATAAGTGGAGCACAATAGGAGGACTCGTTTTGATACTGAGAACCGAATCAAGTTAAGGAAATTATTCCTTTATATTAAATCAAGGTCGTACCTATAACAACACCATCTGATGTAGCGACCTCCGCCATACCGTAAAATAAATATATCAACATCTCGGTCTCCACCTCTAGGACGCCTTCTACCCATCTGTCCTACACCCCTAACTGGTCATGTGGGTGGTGTAGTAACTGCAATGGGGCACGTAGCCTGAGTGCTTTGATGAAATAAGTCTCTCCCAAGTTTGGGACAATTTTCTCTTGATGTGCCTAGTATCACCGTATTCATAACAACCCCTTTGCGGGTTAGGCTGCTCATATTGAGTCTGTGCCAGATAACTGGAACAACCATTGTAGGAACTCATGTCGGTGGTGCATTAAAAGAACTTACTGGAGTACCCCCAGTAATCCGATGTGTGGACTGGGCTGGCCGACTGCCCGAGCCCCCTCCATAATGATTTATACTTGCAAAGTAGAATCAACTGAATCCCCCAGAACCTCGAGACGTCTTGTTCTCCTTAGTTTCTTTTTTTCCTCACCCCGAACACATTCTAATATCTTGGCAATTTGTACAACTAGCAGAAATGAAGTATTAGCTTGTAGCTCCCGAGTCGTACAAAATTTTACGATCATAATTGAGTCCTTTAATGAGTCTGTGGACTCACCCTCTAGATGTAGAAAGTAAAGTAGGAGTATGATGGGCTAACTTATTGAACTTGATGGCATATTCTGACACCGTCAATGGTGACCTGACGCAACCGTTCAAACCCTATGCGCCACGCATTACGGAGAGTCCGAGAAATAAACTTTTTCAAAAGCGTTTCTGAGAACTGAGTCAAGTGGGTGGTGTTGCATTGGCTGGTCTGTCCTATTCATAGGCTTGCCACGAACACTGGTGGAGAATTATCTCCCCCAAGGCAAATTTTTTCTTTTGTTATGCTGACTCAACACTGTTGAGCTGACCCATTTCTTAACATACTCTTCGATTCTTCCTTGGGGTAACCCTTACCCCTATTTATACACAACGATCACAAAAGTAGAGCTCCATACAGACAAATCTTGGCACGAACCACATAGTCCAGAATCTCATCAACAACTGTACTTCCTCCAAAGCACCCCAAAATTCGCAATCGTGACGTCCATACTGAGTAGACCTTCTGTAAATTTAGAGTTATTTCTACAACTCCTTTGGTACTGAAGTATATGATTATTAAGGAGGTGGACATACCACAAGTCCCAACCTTATCCTCTACAAATTCTCAGGCCTAAAACATGTGTAAATTTTAGGGAACCTTTCAGTACCACATATATACATTTCATGCCAAAACTAATATAACACATGACCCCGCAATCCACCCATTGGTAGTGGACTCCTCCCATTCGGCGCAAAGTCATAGGTCATAACGTTCGATGATCCACAATAATAACCTTCACAGCTTGTATAAATCAACCAGACACCAACGTCCATTGAACCCCCACATGATTCACTAGGTGATCTCTCAATACGCCCGCATCTTCAGTCGGAACCACATGTTGAGGCAATGTTTGAGCATCTCTGGCTCCCTCATAGTCCATCTACGGCATCACGAATCGTCAACGCATAACTGATACTGAGTGCGCAATGTCATACACGAGTGGATACAAAGGAATATAAGATATATGTTTCAAGCTAAATCAATGTCGCACGATAAGGAGTCAAAGAAGTGAATATTTCCTAACAATTCCATAGCCTCTCGAAGATAAGTACAGACGTCTCCGTACCGATCCGCAAGACTCTACTAAACCTTCTTGTGACTCATGACACCTATGAACCTAGAGCTCTGATACCAATTTGTCACGACCCCAAATTCCCTCCGTAGGAAATCTTGATGGCACCTAGTCTCTAAGACTATGTAAGCCTATCAATGCGGAATAATAATAAATATCTGAAAAATTAAACTTCAATTCAAACAATTTCAACTCCCAAAACCCGGTAGAAATAAGTCACAAGCTTCTAAGAATTTATCCTCGATGTCTCTATATAACAGAGTCTAAAGAAAATAAGGAAGCAACATAACAAGAATAGAAGGGGACTCTGGAGTCTGTGGGCGTTGGCAGATATACCTCGTAGTCTCCTCGTACAGCTAGTTTACTAATGTGTGGTCTGATAAGATGTACCTGGATCTGCACAAAAAGATGTGAATAAGCGTAGTATGAGTACACCACAGCGGTACCCAGTAAGTGCCAAGCCTAACCTCGGTAGAGTAGTGACGAGGTCAGGTCAGGCCTTACTGAAGAATAAATAATGGCATGGTAAAATATTTAAACAATATTATAAGATAAAATGACAATGGAAATGAATAAAGTAGTATGTCACATTTAATTACATCAAATAATGGCAAATAAATACCTCGTGAAAACAATACAGAATTTTTTTCAACTTTAAGAAAATCACACTATTGTCAAAGGCAACTGCGGCCATAAATAAATATCAACAAGGGCACTCCCGAGGTACCGCCTCGTTGCCCCAAATCATAAACAAATTCACAATATCTCATTTTCTTATCTCACCGCGGGAGCCTTCACAATATATTTGAAAGAAAATATTTTTCCCGAAATAGCATCCCGCGTTTTAGCCATCCTTATCACACCGCATGACTTCTAGTAGTTCCCCCTACTAGCCACGTGTATCAAGCCACCCTTATCTCACCGCATGCGTTTCAATACCCAGATCTTATATCACAGCATGTGTATCAATATCACAATATATCACAATTTGCACCTCAAGTGCTCAAATAATTTAACTTGCCAAAAAAATTCAACAACAATATTTTTCCACAATAAAGAGCTCACGGCTCATGTCAAAATAATTCAACAATAATATTTTTCCACAATAAAGAGCTCACGGCTCATGTCAAAATAATTCAACAATAATATTTTCCACAATAAAGAGCTCACGGCTCATGTCAAAATAATTCAACAATAATATATTTCCACAATAAAGAGCTCACTGCTCCATCACAATGAGTACGAAAATGTTACCAAACTATTCAGGAGTAAATAATTTAGGAAAATAATATTTCAAAATCTTTAATACGTTGCTTCAATATCAAGTTTAAAAATGTCAAATACTTCATATTAATAATATTTAATTTAAAGAAAATCAACCTTCAAATAATGCACAGAATAAAAGAAATCAAGTTCCAACTAAACAGATAAAATAATTAGCAGGAAAAGGTCAAGCAAATTTAAAAATATAAACATTAAATCAATAATGAAGAATATAAAAAAATGAAATAATTTAATTAATGCACAACAATGATCTACACGATTTAAAACATAATCTTCACATTTAGCCCGTGTACACACTCGTCACATCGTGTACACGACTTTCCATACATTACAATTATCAATCCTAGAAGAATTTCCCCCACACATGGTTAGACAAGTCACTTACCTCGACTTGCTCCAATTTAACCAAGTATTATGCTTTTTCCTCAATTTTTCGACTCCGATCGACTCGTATCTAGTCATAATTAATTCGATACAGTCAACAAAAATTATAGTAATCAATTTCATAAGAAAATATTATATTTTTCAATAAAATCCAAAATTAGCTCAAAATTTGTCCGTGGGGCCCATATCTCGGAATACGGCGAACCTTATAAAATCCGACAACCCATTCAATTACGAGTCCACCCATACCAATTTTATCAAATTCCGATAACAAGTCGACCTCCAAATCTTAAACTTTTATTTTTGGAAGATTTTGCAAAACTCTTGATTTTTCTTCCATAAATTCACGGATTCATGATGTAAATGAGTATGGAATCATGAAATATAAACAATATAGGATAAGTAACACTTACCCCAATATTTTCCCGTGTAAATCGCCCAAGAACCGTGCTCCAAAAATCCAAAACGAAATGAAGGAATTGACCATTTTTTGTCCTTAAGTTTCTGCCCATCCGTCACTAAAAGTCCATTTTCCGTCACCAAAAGTCCACCAGAAACTGCTCTACCAGCCTTCCTTCAATCGATCATAACTTTATGTACAAATGATGCATGGTTTAACTTTCTGGAACCTAGAATCAAACGAATACAACTTTCATGTTTTGCAAATTTTTCGATTCCTTATGAATTGCGAGATATAAGCTTCTAAAGTCGGCTCCACGTATCAGAATTTCTGGCGAAACTGCTCTACCAACCTTCATTCAATCCATCATAACGTTCTGTACAAATGTCTAAATAATACATGGTTTAACTTTCTGGAAACTAGAATCAAACGACTACAACTTTCATGTTTTGAAACTTTTCCTATTCCTTATGAATTGCGAGATATAAGCTTCCAAAGTTGGCTCCGTGCACTAGAAATTTCTAGTGAACTTTTTGCAAATTTCGAGCAACCCTCTTTGTCCGAAATCCATTCCGTTTACTTTCCGAAATCCACCCGAGATCCTCAGGACCTTAACCAATTATTCCAACATGTCCCAAAATACAATACGAACTTAGTCGAGGCTTCAAACGACATCAAACAACATCAAAACGATGAAACATACCTCAAATCAAAATCTATGAACTTTGAATTTTTAAATTCTATATCTTGTGCCGAAACACATCAAATCAATTCGGAATGACTTCAAATTTTGCACACAAGTCATAAATGACATAACAGACCTATTCAATTTTTAGAATAGGATTCCGACCTCTATATCAAAAAGTCAACCCCTGGTCAAACTTCTCAAAAATTTAACTTTTGGCATTTCAAGCCTAATTCCACTACGGACTTCCAAATAAAATTCCGATCATGCTCCTAAGTCCAAAATCACCATACAGAGCTATTGGAATCATCAAAATTCTATTCCGGGGTCGTTTGTCCTTAATTTGACATCCGATCACTATTTGAACTTAAACTTTTAATTTTTCATCAAAATTCCATATCTCGGGCTAGGGACCTCGGAATTTTATTCTGGGCATACTCCTAAGTCCTAAATCACGATACGGACCTACCGAAACTGTCAAAATATTGATCCGAGTCCGTTTGCTCAAAATATTGACCAAAGTCAACGCAGTTTAGTTTTAAAGCTCTAATTCACATTTTAATCCATTTTTCAGCTGAAAACTTTCTGAAAAATTTTATGGACTGTGCACGCAAGTCGAAGAATCATAAAATAGTGCTTTTCGAGGTATTAGAATACAAAATTAATTATTAAATTTAAAGACGATATTTTGGGTCATCACATTGTAGTACTTAGGGAAGACCCTCTAACTTTTGTAAAGGTACGAGCTTTTTACATCATATACCCGACGAAATATTTGATGTTCTTACTCACCTATAATTATCCTTAGTTACTTACCTTCGAGCCCTTGTGCTTGTAGGGTTGCTTCTGAACTGAAATTTTGGTTGTCTCCCTAGTGGCACTCTCTTTTATTTCTCTAACACTTATAGGTACCTTTAACTATCCCAACTCCTATTTGAATATTTCTCAAGGATTACGATCTCGTATCTGCGAGAATAAATTCCCTATGTTGGGGTTCACTACATTTATCTTTCACGATCTATAGGTAGGGATTGATGATATAGGTAGGGATATGTAGAAACCATAGCGGACCCTAAGGAAGAATTGATGAAGGGGAAAGCTAGTGTTGTAGTAGAAGCACCAGAAGCCCCTAGACAATAACCAGGTTCTTCTGTTACAAGTGAGGGAGACTTGTTAGTCCATTCTCATATCTATATTCCGCGTAATCTCTGTTGGGTTATGTCCTTTGTCTTAACTTACCTCTCACACTAGCTCCTTATGTATCAAGTGTTCATTCGCACTTTTTTTTATCAATAACATCCTAGCCAGGAACCCTTATTGCCTCTCCCCAGTGTCGTGCTTGCATAATGTTATGGAGTCGTAACATATCTGCAGGATCTGAATAAATGCAATCTCATTCCTTTCGCCTTTTTACCGCATTCTTCCTTTACTATTCATAGTGACCTCTTCATCTTTGGCTTTTTTTCACCTCGTTACTGACTCTTACTCGCCTTACGGTAACCCTTCTGTACCAACGATAACTGAATTTCTTACGCACGAGGGTGACACCTAGTGTAACTGGCACACTTAGCCCCTTAAGCTAAACTCTGCTCATAGTGCTTGCCTTAGGGAAGCGTCTTTCTGAATGACCTTTAAAGTTATTCTTCTGTTGTCCATTCTATTATTACCGTAATGCGATCTCTAAGATTCTCACGATGTTGACTATTATCAAATCTTCCCATTCCTAATTCATGTTCAGTTTATCTTATTCACTAGCCCATGCTGATTTCTATTACTTCGGGGGTGTGACTTTTCCTTCTAGTAATCACGTTGGAGTCACCAACTCATTTCTCGAAATGAGGATATGACTTTTATGGCTTATACTCTTTTATTGTCTCAAGGCCTGTCACCTCTCGTCTTTTCCTTCACTTGATGATAGACTCTGTCATGCTGTCATATTTTGATTTACCGTTATCACCCATTTATCACATCTTACTCATAATGGTTCAATTACTCTCTTCTTATTATCCTGTTAATATTTTTGACTATTACCTTATTCTGAAAACTTCAACAAAACATTCTTTTGCTTTTAGCTCCCCTTGCTCCATCCACTGGCTCGTCGGGTCGCCTAACATTCTCTCTTTACTAGGGATAGGAGCAATACTAAGGTAAATATTTATCCCTTTTAGGATTCCACTGCATATCTTATCAATTTTATGAACTTTATAGTATTCATATCCAATTGTACTGTTTTAGAGAGCACCACCTAGGTGTCTCACAAAGAGAACTATTATCACGTTGGCAATATCCTTCAGAAATGTCAGCCAACGCTAGCAATCCATCCACCATTTTTGGTTATCTAAACCACACATGGATCCTGATATCCCATCCCTCTCTTAAACTATATATGTTAGCTCCCATATGGAATAACTGAGATAGGTGTGTCCAATTGTATATACCTCTATTAGTATTGAAGGTAACTAGGAATTCTTATATTTCTCTACCTGAATTGAAAATACTGATAATCTTCACTAACTGGGTACCTCGTACCCTTCTTCACCTTGTTTCTGTTACTTGTTGAAACTTATACTTTTACCTTCTGATACTCCCATGGCCTGCTATTCGCGGGTATGTTTGATACTCTCGTTATAGGGTCTTAAGCAGGAAATTCGCACATTTAGTATGCACGATTTGATAGGGCCTCAAACTGGGCCACGTTTTCAAGAACTCTCTCTCTATTAGTGCCCTTACCTGTTGCTATATTAGCCCTCTGTCTATCTATAATCTTGCTAATTGCAAACATCTCTGTATCATTAGAAAACATAAGTCCAGACTCAAACTCTTATGACTCAGCTCTATAGCACGATTTGGAATTGAAAGAAGGGTAACAGACTCCTAAATTCTTTGTAGATTCCTGTTTATATAATGTGGTGCACAACACATTTATAAACAAGGCTCTACTAGCCATGGGTTGTAGACTCCCTAGGATAAAACTCCTCTGATACCAAGTTTGTCATGCCCCAAATCTGGGGAGGCGTAGCCGACACCCGGTGCCAAGTTTGGCCCGAGCGTACCACTCTGTAACTGTGAACTCTGGAGGGGTAACCCTCAACTTAGGACAACGAGGCCTACCTTACAAATCAAGGCCAACGAGGCCCCTATGAATGTCGATAACCAGCAATACCAAACTAGTATGTACACAAGGCTGGCGAGGCCACAATACCGATATACAAAATATACAGGACTCATCTACAAGACTTTAGAGATAATTGAACTATATCATGGTCGGAATAGGGCCTCGACCTACACATCAAACCTGTATATATAAAATGGACTCCAAGGTGTAGACGTGGTAACTCCAAGAAAGTGGAGCTTACCAACTAAGCTGATATTTAACTCTGTCTACTGGGAAGGTCTATCAGGACCTGCAGGCATGAAATGCAACATCCCTGGCAAAAAGGGATGTCAGTGCGAAATAATGTATCGAGTATGTAAGGCAATAAAAAAACTGGACTGATAATATAATAACTGAAAGTAACTGAAGTGAGAGCAAAGCAAGCTCTAGTGGTGGGTTGGGGCCTTCCATGATTGTTGACCTGTCTTGGACTGGGGAAGAAGTCAAAGATAATATGAAGATATGCTTACCTATTGATACTGACTCAACTCTCTCAATATATTAAGTAAAATAGTTGTCCGGCCCTATAAGGCTCGGTATGTGTAACTGCTCTGCCGTTGTAGGCTCGCTCATAGGTGCCCGACAATACTAGGCTCTGTATCTTGGCCATTATGGGCTCTCATAATACTCGGTCATAGTAGGCTCGATATATAACTTACCATCTGATCAGAGGTTGTCCAATAGAGACCTGCCCACCATTTATTGCTCGGAGGTGGTGAAAATACTGTAATACTACCCAATAGGGGCCTGCCCATCGATTATAGTTAGATGGTGGTGAAAATACTGTAATACTGTATATATATATATATATATATATATATATATATATATATATATATATATAAAAGATCTCTACTCTCTTAAATGGAAGAAGACAATACTTAACTGAATATAAAGTCACGATAAGGGAGAATACTATAACTTATGAGACTGGGATAGCATACATAGATTCAGAAATACGAACTTCTCTTTATGTCTCGTTATCAAACATATGTAGTTATGGGATCATGATAAAACGAAGTAAAGGTTTATACTTAACATACCTTAACTCCATTGAGTCCTTAATACCCTCCAAGAAATTCTTCAAATAACTCAATTCAATCTACCATAACATAAGGATATTCAAAATCAGTAATGGCTAAGTCCGCAACTTAAGCTAGTATCTCGTTTAAATAAATTTGGGCAGCATCTCCCCTGTAACAAGGGCCTCCTCCAATACCATATACCAACAACAACAACTAGAGCAATACAATAAGAACAATATCAATAATAGGGTATAAAATATTTCATTAACAAGTCATCAACATATCACAACGAGCAGCAAACTCGGATTGAATCCCTTTAGCACCCTTCAACCCCATTATCATTTATTCTTTAACTTAGTAATATATCCAGTATAATAACCAATATATTTTAATGGATTTCCAACCTTCTACTCAATTTCAATGTTACCCAAAATAGCCCAACACAAGATAATATCACTATGGACAACTTCCAAGTGCTTTATAGCCATTTCCTTTTCTAGTTACAATTTTCCTCAATAAGCTTTAAATTTATACCAACATAATCATACTAACAATATCATAGCAAACTTATATTCCATAATTTCCAGCCACTTAAAGTTCATAAGAGCAACTTTCAAATCAATCCATCAAGAACAACAACATCTCAAGATAATCCAAATATTATCTTGTAGTTTATCATCCTAACAACTTAACCAACATAAAAGCAATCTTAAGAACAATTAGTAGGATGTTATACTCACCTTAGACAGTAGCAAGAACTTGAAATCGCATCCAAACACAGCCCACAACTATCCTCAATGACAACACAACCTCAAAGAGGTGTTGTTCTTCACTAGAACTAACTTTTGATATTGAAATATGATGTAATCACTTCAAACCCTTATGGTATCTATTTAGGAGGCCTAAAAGGGGTGTAGGGACGAGGTTGGGTCTAAAAATGAGAAATAAAGGCCGTCCAAATCATTTTTAAAGTGAAGTAGGTTGACTACCGCCTAAGTGGGTCCCATTGGGAGCTGCTTGCGCAGTCTTGCAGAAATACGAATATATCTCTACTCCGATATTGTATTGTCAAACGGTTTAATATTTTAGAAACTATATTCATAGATATTCAATTTGTTAGGTGGATCATCCCTTAACTCCAAGTATATTGGGAGAAAAGATCAGATACATGTAACCTAATGTTCAACACATTTATAAATGTAACTTGTGATGACCTTTGCCAGCTTTTGTTCCATAACTCGCTTGACTTCAAAACGTAATACACGGCTATCAATCAACTGAAATAACTCATAACGTAACCTCCTTATCATATTAAGCACCCTAGTATCACCCTAAAAGTACATGTTATAATATTCCCAACTTGTTGACTTTTGACGAAACTTATTTTCTTCGATTCATTTAGCTTCTAAGCCTTCCAACCCTCTTGGTACTTGTTATTCATGATCATATATATTTGTAACCTCCAAGGTAACATGATTAACTTACTTTATGTACTTTCAAAGATGGTCTCATTTTTGAGCTTATATCATTTGACTTACGACGTACTCTCACGTATAAAAACATGGGGTGTAATAAGAGGGTCCATGATCAACTTCTGGTTCTCCAGGACCTTGTGCAGCTTCTCATCAAAACTAGTGGGAACCTGTGGTGCATGTGTGGATGCCTTCCTTGCAACAATACTAGATATCTCAAGCAGCTTTGAAGTAGCTGTCTGTATCCAGTTGTTGAGACTCTCCAATGTGTGGGAGACTCGCAGAGTAGATAGTGGAGTTGTAGGCATGGGAACCAGCCTCGGAACTGGAGTAGGGGCTACCCTGGGGGATGTCTTAGGACCTGGAGATGGTGGCAGAGGCATAGAAACAGAACTAGAAGAGGGCTCAACTGATGTGGATCGAATGTAAGCAGTGTAAGTAACTACCACTGCCGGCTCATCAGACTAGCTTGTGGTGGTAGAAGGTTGAGCTCTTTTCTTTGGTTTGGTTAGATCCATCAACGATTATCAGTAAAACGGCTTATTCGGCTTCACCTTTGTATCATATGCTCTTGGCTCTAGCTTTGCATCAGTAAGGTACTCTGTGAAAGTGTTGGGATAAGGGTAATCTGTGTTAGTCTGTTGCACTACCAATAAGATATTGGCCGACATCACGACACCCACATTAATTGGGTACTCAGCCATGATAGAAGCCACTAGAACTGCACGCGGAATAGGCAAATTTTTCTCATTCTAGCATGGGTCAAGTGTATTACACACAAAAGTCTGCCAACCCTTTGCCTCAAAGCTCAATGTACTTATCTGAATGGGTACCCCAGTAGTGATCCATAGTGGTGGTGGCCCCGGTGGTGCTAAGATCTCAGCTAGCCATGGTCATACTTCTTCTTTCATAGCACACTACTCTAGGTACTCTTTCGGTTCTAAGTCCTCAAATCCCAAGTACGCATTTAGCGTGTGCTGATCAAACCTCACCTTGAGGTTGCTTCCTTTGGTCACCTTTGTCCCCTTTCGGATATGAGAAATGTTGGCGTAGAACTCGCGGACAAGGTGCTCCTTGGCATCTACCACTCTCTCAGTAAACAACATCCAACCCTTCCTCGCTCTGAACTGTCTTAGCACTACAGGGTTGTATTTATCTATATCCTTCAGTAGAAACTGCCTCTCAAGGGATCTTGTGGGACACCACATTCGGAAGTCAGTGAAAGCAGCCAAGCTAACAAATCTATCCTCCCATATCTCCTTCTTCTTTGATCTCTCCACACCAATGGATGTACCCTCTCCCCTTTTATAATCATCAAGGATATCCTGAATAGTTTACGCATCCGTCTCTAGAACAACTGTTGGCTCAAAAGTCTGGCTAGCACTTTCCAAACCCTTGGAAGTGCTGTGAGATGAAGAGGCCTCATCCATAGGCTCAGATCACCCCTGTGGCGTAGACTGTGCAACTACCTACTCCTCCGGAATAGACGCGGAGTTTCCCTCAGAAGTTTCCCTAGACGGGACATAAGAGCTAGACTTGAAGATGTCTGCACCCTTCCTCTACCTGCTATGGCCTTCTTCCTGACAGTTTTGGGCTAGCTAAGGGGAAAGGTACTTCTACCTTGACCCCTAGAAGATTCACCTCTGCTTTTTGTAGTTTCACCACGACCGCGCGATCGAACCATTCTCTGTATCAAAGAAAAGAGGATTGTTAGTTGCAAGTCATCATTCAACACAATCTCAACTTATGTAGGCAAGGGAGAACATTGTGGACATAATGAGGTAACTAAAGAAACAACATGCTACAGGAATTGGGAACTACGGTCCGTACATTTTGTATGTGCGACCGCAGACAGGGAGTACGGATCGCATAATTGCAAGTGCGGTCGTGCTTCTAATAAATAAACTTCAGAGGCTTAGAAGCCTCTTCTCTGAAGACAATACAGAGGCCTTTCTACACCCGCAATCCGCCAAATTTTTAATGCGGTCCGCACATATGTGTCTCAAGAAGTAGACCTCTGATAGACTATGCGGACTTAAGGCGGCCTCTCTCAGATTTCTGTGGTCTGCACAATTAAAGTGCGTCCGCAGAAGCACTTGCCTTCACCAGGTTTCCTAGAACAACAAAATTGCGGACCACACAAATTCAAGTGCGGCCGCATATTTCAAATTTTACGAACAGACAATCATGTTTTTATTTAGATTTTGCAATTACTTGTACAAATCGGTATGGCAACATGGTATAAACATGTAATTTCACTAACCCAACCCATTAGAGCATGTATTATCAACTACCCAGTACAGATCTTCCCCACATGGACACATGGATGAACTCTAATAACAGATGGCCTAAAAAAAAACTAAAATTTCAAAAATTAAACTAACACAAAAATAATTAACATGAAATAAAGCATACCAGATAGAATGAGTGCACAAAGTGTGTAAACACATGTAGGTGTATGTGGTGAACAGTAAAACTCTCTCAGTAAATACTTGCAGAGCAACAGTGATTATGAAGAGAGTGAAAAGTGTAAAATGATCTCAATATCCCTAATTATACTTAGAGTTTCTAAGAGGAAAAGAGACTGAGTGCGGCCACACAATTCCAAGTGCGGTCCGCACTCTTTCACCTGGGTCTGCCTTCTCTGAGCCTCATGTGTGGTCCGCACATGTTTTAGTGCGGCAACACAATTCGTCTTGCAATTGGAGACTTTCCATGTACTGATAGACTCAAACATCAGAGAGTTTACATTTTGACACATTGGCAAGCCTCCAGTTGTGCGGTCCGTATGTGAAATATGCGGCCGCACAAGCACTTCTACTATGGAACATGAAAATCTGCGGTCCACATAATTAAAGTGCGGTCCGCAGTTCCTTCAACACTTAGCCATTTTTGAGTCCACCCTTCTTGCATGTAACACTCAATCCTGTAGCACAATTCAAATCAAGTTAGAATAACAAATGACATCTAATCTACAAATGAAAAAGGAATAGAACATGGGTTGCCTCCCAAGAAGCGCATGATTTAATGTCGTGGCACGACGCAAAGTCAAAGCATCCCCAATTGAAGTAAAGGACTTCCACACGTGGCTATCTCCAACCTTGCCCAAGTAGTGCTTTATCCGGTGACCATTGACTCGAAATACTTCATTGCTTTTGTTCTTTAAGTCTAATGCACCAAAAGGTGTCACACCAACAATTTCAAATGGACCACTCCACTTGGAGTTTAGCTTCCCGGGAAATATTCTCAACCTTGAGTTAAACAATAATACAATATCGGCCAGCTTGAACTCTTTGTTCTAAATGTATTTGTCATGAAGATATTTCATCTATTCTTTGTACAAAGAAGAACTCACATTTGCATGGTACCAGAACTCATCCAATCCATTCAAGTGTGGAACCCAAAAGTTAGCAGCTAAATCCCAATCAAGATTCAATTTTCTTAGAGTCCACATTGCCTTGTGCTCTAGTTCCACCGGAAGATGACAAGCTTTCCCGAACACTAACCGGTATGGAGACATTTTGATAGGTGTTTTGTAAGCTGTCCGATAAGCCCATAATGCATCATCAAGCTTCTTGGACCAATCCGTCCAATTAGCATTCACCGTTTTAGACAAGATACTCTTTATCTCCCGGTTGGAGACTTCCACTGCCCACTAGCTTGTGGATGATAGGGCATCGTGAACTTGTAAGTAACACCATAATTGCTAAGTACAGTGTCAGAAGCCTTGTTGCAAAAGTGTGACTCCCCATCGCTTATGATTGCATGTGGAGTACCAAATCTTGTTAAAATATTCTTCTTCAAGAAAGCCACTACACTTCTCACCTAATTGTTAGATGTTTCCACAAGGGCTCACAAAAGAGCCCATAAAGTTAATGCCTCAAACATCGAATATATCAGTCTCCAAGATGGTTGTGAGAGTCATTTCATTTTTCTTTGAGATTCCACCGGGCCGTTGACATTCATCACATCTTTTCACCAAATCACTAGAATCCTTGCAAAGAGTAGACCAATAGAAATCACAAGTAAGAACTTTGGCCGTCGTTCTTGCTCCCCCATGATGACCACCATATGGTGATGAATGATAAGCCTCAAGAATATCGCCTTGCTCTTCTTCCGGTACACATCTTCTAATCACCCCATTTTCACAAATTCGGAAAAGGTATGGTTCGTCCCAATAATAATCTTGACAATCACTTTTGAGATTCTTCCTTTGGTTTGACGAGAATTCATCCGGAATGATTCCACTCACAAGAAAATTTGCCAAATTTGCGAACCATGGCACCTATTTCATTAAAATTGCCAAAAATTGCTCATCGGGAAAGAAGTCATTAATTTCAAGGCCATCATGCGACCTCCCCTCCTCCTCCAAATGAGACAATTGGTCCGCCACTTGGTTTTCACTACCTTTCCTATCTTGGATATCAATATCAAATTCTTGCAACAAGAGTACCTTTATCATTAACCGGGCTTTGGAATCCTTTTTGCTCATAAGATAACAAAGCGCCGCATGGTCCGTGTGGACAATAACTTTGGCACCCATCAAGTACGGGCGGAACTTCTTAACTGCAAACACAATAGCAAGGAGCTCTTTCTCCGTAACGATATAATTGACTTGGGCACTATTCATGGTCTTACTAGCATAGTAGATCGTATGGAACATTTTGTTGATACGTTGCCCAAAAACAACCCTAACCTCTTCATCACTTGCATCACACATGAATTCAAAAGGCACACTCCTATTTGGAGTGGTAATGATAGAACTAGTTGTCAACTTGAGCTTCAATAGTTTAAAAGCCCTCATGCAATCATCATTGAAATTGAACTTGGCATCCTTCTCAAGGAGCTTACACAATGGGTTCACCACTTTAGAGTACCATAGGGACATGTAAAGGTTGTTTTCTCTTAATCTTCCGGAGCAATGAGAATTTGGTTGTACTCCAAGTACCCATCAAGAAAGCAATAGAAAGTACGACCGTCTAATCTATCGAGCATTTGATCTAAGAAAGGAAGTGGAAAGTGATACTTCCTTATAACTTTGTAGAGCTTGCGATAATCCATACAAACCCTCCAACCGGTCACCGTTCTTGTAGGAATCAACTCATTCTTATCATTGGTAACCACCGTCATGCCCCCCTTCTTTGGGACACATTGAACTGGAGAGGTCCACGAACTATCGGAAATGGGGTAGACAACCCCAACATCCAACTACTTGATAATTTCTTTCTTGACGACTTCTTGCATAGCCTCATTAAGTCTTCTTTGATGTTCAATGGACGGTTTAGCATCATCCTCCAACTTGATCTTATGCATGCAAAAGGCGGGTTTATATCCCGAATATCCGCAAAGGTACACCCAATAGCCTTTTTCTTCTTTTGTAACACCACCAATGTGGAATCAACCTACACGTTAGTCAAACAAGAGGAAAGAATAACCAGTAAAGTGGAACAAGGGCCAAAACATTCATACTGAAGGTGTAGAGGCAATAGCTTCAACTCCAAAATAGGTGGCTCTTCAATAGAAGGCTTTGTAGGAGGAGTCTTCCTATTTTCAAGATCCAAAGATAATTTCAGGGGTGCATAGTTTTACGACCCCATTCCTTGCAAAGAGTTCACGCATTCCATGAAACCATCTATCTCGTCATCATCAAAATTGAGCAAAACGGCCTCCACCATATTGCCAACATTGATTGTAGCACTTGTATCATCAACAATAACATTGGTCACTAAGTCCACAAAAGAACACACCTCATTGCTATCTAGTTCCATATGGACTTACACACATGGAATGCCACTTTTTCATCACCAACCCGAAAAGTAAGTTCTTTGGCTTCTATATCACAAAGAGCCTTACCCGTAGGAAGGCTATGTATCCCAAGAATGATCGGCACTTAATAATCAACTTCACAATCTAGAATAACAGAGTCTGCTGGAAGAATGAATTTATCAACCCTGAACAAAACATCATTAATCATACCTAATAGCCTCTTCATGGTACGATCGACCATTTGCAATCTCATAGAAGTGGGTCATGGTTGCCCAATCCCCAAAGTCTTGAAAACTGAATAGGGCATCAAATATATACTTGCCCCAAGATCACAAATAGCCTTAGCAAACAAGGAATCGTGAAAGCACCGGGATCTTCCATCTTAGGATCCAATGAATGAACAATCGCACTCACTTGATGAGTGGATTTGATCGTCTCAAAATTCATCGACCGCTTCTTTGTCACAAGATATTTCATAAACTTTGCATACCCGGACATTTGTTCCAAAGCTTCTACCAATGGCATATTGATTGAAAGACTCTTCATCATTTGAATGAACTTCTTGAATTGATTGACACCGATTTTCTTGGCAAGTCTTTGATGATATGGAGGTGGACGCTTAGGCAATGGTGCCTATACCTTTTTGCATTACTGGTTCCGGTATGTCAATGATGTGTTCCCTAGATGGGTTCACCTCCTCGGATTCTCTTCCATACTATCATTAATATCAATCCGAAATTTCTCATTTGCTTGAACAACATTGTTTGGGATGTCTTCTTCTTGAATCACCTAGTCATCATCGATATGTCGCCTTTCACTTGAGGTGGATGCATTCCCGCCTCTTCCACTTCTTGTGATAACTGCCATAGCATGCCCTATATTGTTACCACCCTTTGGGTTCACCACCGTGTCACTTGGTAGTGCACCCTTAGGACGAGAATTTAGAGCTTGAGAGATTTGCCCCATTTGAACTTCAAGATTTCGGATTGATTTGTTGTGTGAGTCACGTTGGACATCTGAATCGACATTATTTTTTATCATTTGCTTGAACATGTTCTCAATACGTCCCATCTCATTGTTTGAAGAACCTGAACCATGGGAAGGATAAGGAGGTGGGTTGCTCAGTTGTTGATACATCGGGGGCCTTTGAAAACCTGACCCCAAGTTGCCTTGATTGTTTCCCCAACCACCTTGATTGTTGCCTCCCCAATTTCCTTGGTTGTTTCCTCTCCAATTTCCTTGATTGTTGTTGTTATGCCAATTCCCTTGATTGTTAGAATTCCAATTGCCATGGTTATTTTGTGGTAGCCATTGTTGTTGATTTGGGCTTTGGAAGTTATTTATTTGCTCTTGAAAATTGTTCACATATTGCATTTCCTCCTCTTGCTCATTATAAGAATCATCTTGATCAAAACCGCTATCATCTTGCACATAGTTCTCCACTCAGGTTTGTATTTGTGGATCCTTGGTTCTCTTCTTGTTCACCAAAACATTAACTCCCTCCATAGCATGGACTTGCTTAGGAGCTTGCACTTGATTGAGTTGGGCCTTTGCTAGTTGAGTCATGGAAGTGATCAATTCGGTAATGGCTTACCCATGGTCTTGCAACTCTTTGTGGAGGTGGATCATATTCTGATCACCTTGTGGGACATTGGTCTAGATGTCCAAGCCGATGACGTCTCAGCCATCTCATCTAGAATGTCACATGCCTCCGCATAAGGCATAATCATGAAGTTTCCACCGGCTAGTTTATTCACTATACATTGGTTGGTTGTATTAATCCCATGATAAAAGGTCTGTTACAATATGTTTTCTGTCATATCATTATTGGGACATTCCTTAACCGTTGTTCTATAGCTCTCCCAAATTTTGTGTAGTGGCTCATTCAGTTCTTATTTGAATGCCAAGATCTCATCCCGAAGTGTAGCCATGTGCCCGGGAGATAAACACTTAGCAATGAACTTGGTCGCCAACTCATCCCAAGTATGTATTGAATGGTTCGAAAAACGTTCCAACCAATCTAAAGCTTTCCCCCGTAGAGAGAAGGGAAAAAGCCTTAACCTCAATGCATCCTCAGAAACATTAATTTGCTTGCTCCTCCAACATGTATCCACAAAGCCCTTCAAATATTTGTAAGCATTTTGGGTTGGTACACCGGTGAAGAAGCCATGTTGCTTAAGTAAAGTGAGCATCACGTTGTGATTTGAAAGTTGCCCTCCCTAATACAAGGAGGGACTATTGTACTAGCACAACCTTCATTGGACAATATCCGGTGTTGGGCTACTTGTGGTGGATGTGGTGGAGATGGGGGTAGAATGGGCATGTTGTCTTGTGGTACCCAGCCTTTCCGATTAGCTTGTGGCACTTGAGGTACCTCATTGAGTTGTTCCTCCTCACCGTCCAAGTCCCTCAAAGGCATATTTTCGAGCTCATTGTTCGCCATGTTTGTACCTATGATTTCTTTAAACAAGTTAGTAACACGGAAGGGAAATAAGATATTCCAAAAATACACTCAAATATATAGCTAACACCGTTATAACTCCCCGGAAACAATGCCAAAAATTGATCCACTCCCAATCCACACTCAATAATGAGTGGAAGAGGTCATTGGAAGAATAGTACCCAACTATGAGTCGGGGTCGATTTCCTTAGGGAGATAAATGTGGGTGATAGAGTGTACACTTGATGAGTGTAGAAGGAATAGCTTAAATACGCTTCCAAACAAGATGGTTTTGCAAATTACTTCTACAATCTATACTAACAGTGATTAACTAGAGAAATGAAACTAGAGATTGATTAATTGCTCTTGGTTATTTTCAAATAGGTAAAATGCCTAGGGATCTAACCTTCTCCTAGGTGTTAGCCTAATGGGTTAATTACGTTAACACTTGTTTTAGTGATCGGGATGTATTATAGCTCTCAACTCTAAGTTACCCACTAAATACCTCTCGGTCATAAAGTGATTTTTGCCCGATTTGCCTTTCTCAAGGCCAAATGGGTATCAAGCCAAATAGTTTATATGAGTCGGGTTTTTCTTATCTATAGTTCAAACCCTTTAATTAGGCTAGTCAAAACCTTAACTAGGCTAATTTCATGTTAGCCAAGTTTCCCTAGACTTGGTCCCTCTTTCTCAAGTAAAAACCAAGTCAAAAAGGCATGAGTCAACGTTTGCAACCATTAATTCTAAAATTAAAGCATGAACAAGGCTAAATAACAAACACCCCATCATAAACAAGTATTAGATTAATTACCCTTAAGGTTTACACACTAGGGTTGGGTCATAACCTAAGAAAATATCTAGCTACCCATAGTGGGAATGGAAGAAAATAAAGAAGAAATACTAATAAAAGCCATAATACAAAATTAAAATGACAAACTAATGTATTTTTAACATATTGGTCACAAATTACCAAAAGTGGTAAACTACAATGGCTACAGCTCAAAACAACTACCAAACATGACTTAAATAAGTGATTCCCGTCTATTTATAGTGGCCTAAAATTCGCTGACAAGAATACCTTCCGGGAGGTTCTACGGCTGCACAATTCCATGTGCGGTCCTCACTATGCTCGAGTCTGCAGGTTGAGGGATTCTGTAGCTGCACAATTTGATCTGCGGCGGCACTTCAGCTTCTTCGGCCGTACAATTCTATGTGGGGTCCGTACTTCTGGCAAGGCTTCACTCTTGGTCATTTTGCACTCTCTCTGAACTTTTTGAATTCTTATCAGTGCGACCATGTTTTGCGGTCTGCGCTTTTATTCAATCAACTACTGAGTTTCAACACTATATCTCCGGCGTAGAGAGAATTCTGTGGTCCGCGCTTTCTTGTGCTGGCCGCACTTTTGGCCTGATGCGCTCCTTCTTGCCTTATGAGACGGAACACTCCTTTTTGAGTTAGATTTTTTCATTAGAGTCCAATTCTCCCACATTCCTGCA
Source organism: Nicotiana tomentosiformis (assembly GCF_000390325.3). Classification (NCBI taxonomy): domain Eukaryota; kingdom Viridiplantae; phylum Streptophyta; class Magnoliopsida; order Solanales; family Solanaceae; genus Nicotiana; species Nicotiana tomentosiformis. The sequence continues at coordinate 66,810,106 of NC_090822.1, read as the reverse complement.
ATTTGCACACTTTCATTAGTTTTGGGAACATAAATCAACACTTTAGGACTAAAACTAAAGCAAGAAGGTAATAATATGTGATTAAAATCCACACTTATCAAGTACATGAACGGCTAAGTGTCAACACAGTCTAAATCTCTAATACAACTGTCTGAATTATACAACAATACAAAATAAAATGGAAAGGAAGGAAAGTCAAGGTTTACGGGCATCAAGCCCCAACTCAGTCATCAATCTCTCTAGTTTCTCGGGCTCACAAATCTCTTGCCTATCAGCCCAAACAATGATAACATGATGTAACAATAAATGATAACAAAAACTAAGATATGATATGCAAATGATGAATGTGACTGAGTACATAATTGCAATTTAAGCAAATAGCTCAACCGCAGAAATGACCTCAACGGGTCCCAACAGGTTAAGCATATACCCTAAACATGATTTCTAACATGGATCGCAGCTCAATAACTATAATATGTAGGGATTTCATGAATAATGACAAGATTTGATAACTACACATTGCCACAGAATCAACATAGTCACAATTACAATGGTGCACGCCCACACGCCCGTCACCTAGCATGTGCGTCACCTCAACACCAACCACATAACACGTATTTTGGGGATTCATACCCTCAGTACCAAGTTTAGAAGTGTTACTTACGTCAAACCACTCAAATCACAACTCCAACAAGCCCTTGCCTCGCGAATCAGCCTCTAAACTACTCGAATCTAGTCACAAATAGCTTAATACAATCAATACAACCTATAGGAATCGATTCCATATGATAAATCTAAGTTCTTTAACCAAAGTCAAAAAGTCAACCCAAAAGGTCAACCCCGGGCTCACGCCTCAAAACCCGACAAAATTCACAAAATCCGAACACCCATACAATAACGAGTCCAACCATATTAAAATCATCCAATTTGGACCATAAATCTACACTCAAATATCCAAATCTTGCTCTCCAATACGTGGGTCAAAAATCCCCAAATTCTAACTTAGGTTCATGACAAATAGGTGAAATAATCAATGGGTATTCAAAATACATGGACAAAAAGGATCAAAAATCACTTACCTCTGGAAATCTAGTGAAAACCCCTCCAAATATCGCCTCAATTTGAGTTCCCAAAGTCTAAAAATGAAGAAAATACTCTAACCCTCATTTATATCTATTCTGCCAGGCATCTCGCACCTGCTATCACTTTCACCGCTTCTTCGGTCAAAAATCCGCTACTGCGGAAGTCACTTAAGGCCCGACTAACTGCACCTGCGGGTGTGCTTCTACCCAACAACATCCGCTTATGTGGACCTACCACTCCAGAATCGCATTTGCGACCCCTTGGCCACTTCTGCAGCTCCGCACCTACGGCTAAATTCACGCAGTTGCGGCGGCACCAGATCTGATCATACCAGCAACTTTACAAGTCCAAAATTCAATTCGATTCAATCCAAAACACACTTGAGGCCCCCGGGACCCCATCAAAATGTACCAACCCATCCTAAAACATCATACGAACTTAGTCGAGGCTTCAAATCACATCACATAACAACAAAAACACGAATCGCGCCCCAATTTAAACCTATTGAAACTAATAGATTTCCAACTTCTACAATCGATACCGAAACCTATCAAACTAACTACTATTAACCTTTAATTTTGCACACAAGTCATAAATGACACAACTGACCTATTCCAACTTCCAGAACCAAAATCCGAGCCTGATATCAATAAAGTCAACTCTCGGTCAAACTTCTCAATTCTCCAAATTTTAACTTTTCCAACTTTCACCAATTCAAGCCAAAACCTCTTGTGTACCTCCAAATCGATATCCGGACATACTCCTAAGTCCAAAATCACCATATGGAGCTATCAGAACCATCAAAACTCTATTTTGGAGTCATTTACACATAAGTCAACATCCGGTTAACTCTTACAACTTAGGCTTCCAACCTTGGGATTAAGTGCCCCAATTCATTCCGAAACATCCCTGGAAATATATCAACCACCCCAGCAAGTCACATAACAATAAACAAACATAGAATAAGAAATAAATGAGAAAATAGGGCTATAATTGTTACGACCCAAACTGCATAGTCGCGACGGGCACCTGGTGCCTTACTCAATCGAGTACCAATGTAACATATCTATCTTATCATACTACCATGAGTAAGTGGGACAGAAGGGCCATCATGAGATAACCAGAATAAAACATAAGATAATACTCGACATAGGACGACCCAACATGATACAGAAACTTATACATGTGATATAGGGGACTATAAGGCCGACATGATCATTTATACACTCAAAACATAGGCCGACAATGCCATACAATCATCCATATACATGAAATCTATCTACAAGACTCTAAGAGTACATAGACGTCATAAAGGCCGGGACAGGGCCTCACCATACCAATCTATACATGTCCAAAGCATACTAACCAAATAGTAAACTTCGGGGCAAGTAGAGTGCACCAACACCTTCCGCTGAGGTGATAGCCTACTAGGAGGACTGTCAACCTATCTATCGGGACCTGCATGCATGAAATACAGTGTCCCCAGGCAAATGGGTTGTCAATACAAATAAAGTACCAAATATGTAAGGTATAAAAGCAGTATATAAAAGACATGAAAGAAACATAAAGTAAAGAACTCAACCTGTAAGTCTGAATAGTTCTGTGAATCATGAAACATTTATAATGTCATGCATATGCGTATAAATGTTATATCATGCATAGGTATATGTGTACATAACATCATCAAGCCTCTGAGGGCATCCCATCATATCATCTCGGCCTCTATGGGCGAAATCATCAACGTATACCAGTTGATAAGTTAATGGTGTGTATATAACGCCATAACCTTTCCCCACACCCTATATACATATAATATATGCGTATATAACACCATATGGTCATGGGTCAATGTACATGTATAAATGAATGCAATGCATAAGAAGTAAGTCAATAAGATCTCTCGGGATGTCATAAGATCAATATGCCTTCGGTTAATATCATGAAATAAACTTTATCAGCTTACATATTTTCTAAGACCCATGAATAGACGATATAATAATAGGATACATGGGTAACGCCATATGCTCGTTTCATTTGTATCATATGGATCATGCCAAAAAGAAAGAAGGGATAGCCTTAACATACCTCAACTTCGTTGATTCCTTAATACCTTCCAAGCAATTCTTCAAACAACTCAACTCAATCTACCATAGCATAAGGAAATTCAAAATCAATGCTGAGTAAAGGCTAAGTCCGCAATTTAAACTAGTAGCTAGTTTATTTAAATTTGGGCAACATCTCCCTTGTAACAAGGGCCTCCTCCAAAACCATATACCAGAAACAACAACCAGAGCAATACAATAAGAACAACATCAACACTAGGGTACAAAATATTTCATTAACAAGTCATCAACATTTCACGACGAGCGGCAAGCTCGGATTGAATCCAAACCTCAACTCTTTTTCCCATCTCCCCTGTACTTAGAACACCATCAACATGTCCAGCATATAAACATTTATATTGACATGACATTCCAACCTTATATTCATTATAAAAGTAACATCAAATAACCCAACAAGATATAACAACAACATGGACAACTTCTAGGTATTGTGTGGTTGCTTCTTCTCCTATTTACAACATCATCAACATAATCAACATATTGACAAGCATAACAACAATAATAACATTATAACCAAGCTATTTACCACTATTTCTAGAAATATTAAGTCGTATACACAACTCCAAAATAGTCCAATAAGAGACAACAACTTCTTATACAACTTCAAGTTCTATCTTGTAAATTTTCATCCAAATAACTTAACCAACACATTGATAAGCTTAAGCCCAAGAAATAGGGTTTTATAAATACCTTAAATAATCAGAACAAACTCAAACCAAAGCTTCCCTTATCTTACAATCACCCTTAAATACCTCACAACACCATAGAGACTCTCTTCTTCACTTAGACTAACGTTTGAGGCTAGGTTTAGGTAAAACCACCTTGGATTCGACTTGGAACCTTGGAGAACTGTTAGGGAAGAGTTGAGAGAGTTTGGTAACTGTCCTTGGTCAAAAATGACCAAATATGAGCCGTTCAACCCCATTAAAATGTTCAAGGGTCGTCCACCACCTAAAAGGGTCCCATTGGGAGCTGCATGCGCGGTCTCACGAAAACATAAATATCTCTATACTCGGATGTCGTATCAATGAACGGTTTAATGCGTTAGAAAGGGATTGCGCCTCCTGGAATAAAATAAAGATAGAGGCAGCATTTGATATGGATCTATAGATCAATATACAATATTATCGTGATATATGTGAATATCAATTCCATATATGGGATTGACATAGCATCCAATTCCATTTATTTGCTATATCTATTTGTTCTGATCAATATGAATTACTCATATGTCTTATAGTTTGATTTACTATATTTTTTATTTCCAATCTGAATTTCGGTATCTATTGAAAGAATCAAATCAATGAAGGAAAATCTATAGATATAGGCATATTCAAAAAATCACGTAGTAATCTTCTTCTTTTTTTTAACATTCCCAAGAAGTAATTGAGTAAACCATTGACAGTAGTTCCACGGGCATCGAAAAATAAGAGTAAACCTCACCTATTTTTAACGCCCGAACCATGATATGAAATAAGTCGATAAAGCATAAATCCAATTTCAAAAATTCGAAAGCGGTAAATGCGCAATATGTGACTCACCTGAAGATCTTATTCTGCATAGTATCTCGTTAGACAAACACTATGTTTATATCCTTTCTTTCTCATACAAAGTGCGTATACACTTAACAAAACCACCTCTTCTTTGAACAGTAATTAGAGAAACAAATAAAAAAGGGTCCGACCCTCCTCAGTATCACCTGGTAAGAGGCCATTCATTGAAATAGAATATTTCGGAAGAATTAGGTTTGAATAAATTTCCTGGGATCCTCTTCCTTTCAAACTACAAACATGGGAATCGTTGAAATACCTCTTTGATTGAAAGAGGATGATTCCTATAATAAATTACTCCAGTCAAGTCCAATGGAATTTTAAAATGAAGATATTTTTATTTTGTTCAAAACGTGTTGCAGAATGATCTAGAAAGCAATTGATATTGATACAGTTTGCTTCCTTAACTCAATTAGTAGGACCCCTAGAGTTCACTTCTTCCCCACACTATGAGTGAAAGGGAAAAAGTAAAGACTACCATTAAAGTAGCCCAAGCAAGACTTACTATATCCATATGAATTATGTCCCCTATCTCTATAAATATAAAGAAATTATTCCATTATTCCTCACTAATAATAGTGAAATCAATGGCGCAGAGTCAAAAAGAACGAAGACTATTAATAAACCAATCTAATAAATTCGCTCATTTTATAATAAATTCCTATATGATTTCTAATCGGGAAAGATTAAACACAAGCAAAATTTGCAGTAACATCTCAAGGGAATGATACTAATGGAACATCTAGGAATAATAGGTCCTATTCTTTTTTTGTTGACCCTCATTTAAATTGATTGGATGCTTGAGAACTCAGAGATTTTCGTGAGTTACTCGTATATAATAAAGTATCTTCTGCCCCCTTCCACAACTATTTAGATTTCCTATCAGGCTCTCCAATCTAATTTAAGGTCCAGTCATTATACAATGCATTAATAATAGAAAATTTTGATTTGTAGTAGAAGGTAATTGCCAAGTCTTGATAGCCCCTCTAGCATTTGAATATTTCCGTTGAAGTCAAAATATGCAATGCAAGGGTATTTACATTTTTTCAGAAAACCCCCCAGACCAGATGTTTAGAATGAAACAAGTATCAACATTCTACTTTCTCTACTTCTGCTGGGGAATCATTCGGCGGGTTATATCAACAGAACAGAAGAAAAGAAGAGATTTCGAATTTTTTGTTGATCAGGCGACACCCGGATTTGAACTGGGGAAAAAAGAATTTGCAGTCCTCTGCCTTACCACTCGGCCATGTCGCCAAAATGCTACAAATACAAAATAGATGAAAACTTTCCCGGATTACTGAAATGCTTTTTTATTGTACTTGCACCTTGAGTTCTATTTTCCTTAATTTTTCCTAAAAGTCAAAGAAATCCTAATCCTTCTTCCCTTTTGATTGGATTTGATTCATCCTTTCACTTTCGATTGTGTCTATCTCCAAATTCATAATGTTTAAAACTTTCTCTTACTTTTCTATTGAAAAATCAAATGTGGATTTTCAGTCGCAAAATCCAAAATTCAAATTTCCCAGATCGTTACGCCTTTCGTGCGGGTCGGAGGCAGGCCCAGAGTCGGATTCGTCCAAATAAATAGAATGGCAAGCTTCATTACCATTCGAAAAATCCCATCAGTTCGAAACTAAATCCTAAACTTTAGAGTAGCAAGTAGCAGAAAGAGAAAGTCCAACTTAGGGCTCAGGCTTGAGAAGGGTCATCGTTCCCGGTTGTCCCATGTTTGTTGTATTTCTGCAGGGGAAGCCCAACCCCGCTAACGTCGTGTTTTAGGGTTACAATGAGCTGGTCTCTGAGAGACTAAGTTAAGAATAGTGCTCGCTATCTTTCCAGTCATTGGCATATCTGCTTACTTATCTAGGATCAAGGGAGCTTTACTAATATAATATCATATGGGACACTTCCTTGAAGAAAGCAGTACTCCCATTAGCTTTCAAGTAGATAAAGAAGTTAAGGCTAGTGACATCAACTATCGGTTATTGGCTTTTGTGAAAGCTCCTCCTTAATATTTGATCCCTTTCCAAGCCCTCCTCTTCATCAATGATTATGGGTCACTCCTGTCCTTTAGTTCGATATACTACTCTAAGGCCAGTTGCTTATACAACATCTTTACTTTATAGTAGAGTCCACTTTGGTTATCGCTACACCCTCTCTAGACAAACGATTTGATTCATGCCACTCCACCACCGGTACGATAGCATCCTGCCTTAATAATTGCATAGGCACCCGGGCTTGACAAGTTCAAGCAAAACCGTAGAGAGAGCGGGCTACACCTAGCTTAGCCTATCCAATATCCGATTCAAAAAGAGCTTTTTTTGCTTATTTTCCTCTCTTAGTATAAAGTCAGTCCCAGTGTTGGGTAGGGCCCATTGTCAAAGGATCGTTTCGCTGGAATGCTTGCTTGAATATAGCTAATCCCATTAAAAGGAATTTTTCACTCTATACGGTATGGCTACAAACTGAATGAAGAAGTCAAAAGCAGTTAATCGCCTGTGGGAGCTTGCTGATAGTGAGGAAGCCATAATCTACCTATCAGATTGCCTATTTGTCTATCTGTCTGGTGAAGAGAGAATGGAAGAGACTCTTAATCGGGCAAGCACAAAATAAGCCATGCGGCAAATCTGTTTGTGGTGGAAAGATCTTCAATTTGATATGTGGATCATTCTGTAATTCTAAGGATATTAGGAGAAAAGGTCAACTATATTTGACCTAAGTTTCAGCACATTTATGAATGTAACTTGTGATGACCTTTACCAAATTTTGTTACACAACCCGCTTGACTTCAAAACGTAATACACGACTATCTTACGACTAAAATAACTCATAACATAACCTCATTATCATATTATGAACCCTAGTATCATCCCAAAAGTACATGTTATAACATTTTCAACTTGTCGACATTCGACGAAACTTATTTTCTTCAATTTGTTTAGCTTCTAAGCCTTTCAACCATCTTGGTACTTGTTATCCATGATCTTAAAGATTCGTAACCTCCAAGGTAACATGATTAACTAACTTTATGTACTTTTAAAAATGATGTCATTTATGAGATTACATCAATTGACTTACGACGTACTCTCACGTACGAAAACATGGGGTATAACAACAATACTCAAAAAGACCAGCCAAGTTTACATAAATAAACAAATCTGTGCTCTTAATGACTCCGCTGCCCAGATACAAATTTTTTAGAGATCATGTCTATATGATGCTATTACTCACCTAGAAATCATGACTATAGGATCCTTTAACAGAATTATGTTTTATAAACAATTTCATCGTCAAAACAGGTCATCCAGAAATCCTGGTTATAGGCCTTTGCCTTAACTGTTGAAATGCTTGATCGTACCCACTCATATAGAAACCATTCCTATAAGGTTTGAACAACTTAGAATGTTACAAGCCTACCTACTATAGCTGTCCATATATCTAATCTTGAGCCCAGTCAATATGAGTAACAATTGTTCGTCTAATTAGTTGCGTGCACACGAATTTGTATGAGGAGGTGAACTTGAGACATTCTGTGTTAATTATGTTAAGTCTTATTAGTTTTGATTATGCACACATAGTTTTCTCATTTTTGAGCAGCCAAAGGGAAGTCTAGAACTACCAAAATAGTAGGTCCAAAAGCCTCCTGGATCATAGGCATGGGGCGGGTAAAGTAAGCATAGGACGTGATTTAGAATTGAGCTAGAAAGCTTTTAGGTAAACAACTTCAAGATAATATTGGGTAGAAGGAGATGATAGTCTGTTCCCGCTGAATAATATGAGCAACCCTTATACTTAAGGGAGTTGCGAAGTATTATTTATGATGCACGGGGTGATCCTTTATGCTAAAAAACTTAGCCCCCCCAGGACCTCCCATATTGGTTACTACTTGTACACTTGTTTATTGAACTAGGTTATATCTTGTAAATCTCAAAATATTGTACCGATCACTTATTAGTGGATAAGCTACTTCTTTCATGTGTGCACTTTCTTTTATCACTTGTTTCACCTTATAATTAGTGATTTGGACTCCCTACTCTTCTTTAATTGAAATGATCACATAGGGTAATTATAATTCGATAATCCACATAGTGTAAATTTCGGCTGGGAACCACAGTTGTGGACCTCGAAGAGTGCCTAACCCCTTCTCTTTGAAGTAATTTGAGATCTTACCCGATCTTTGATGACACAAACTAGTTAAAATAGATTTATTTGTAAATAAGTTCCCTAACACACCTTAAAATCGTTAGGTGGAGTCTCTCCTCCTTATATACCCTTTAAAAGAGTTATCACATGTCGAAATCCGCTTTTGCGAGAAAATGGGGTGCGACAGCATGGCGACTCTGCTGGGGATATATATTTAGGCTCTTACCATAAAGAATTCTTCTTGTGTGGATTATTGAATTATTTGTCTTTATTCATGTGCCTCCCTCTTTCCACCCCCTTTATTTGCTTGAAGTTTCTACATCATGAACCACCCTTCCCCACCTCCTTTATTTAATTATGTTGTTGATTTTTATGAACTATGCTAACTTTTTTACTTTGTCTTTTCTTTGTCTTTTATTGTCTTGCTTACTTTATTGCATTATTTAATACTTCCTTTGTGTGCTTTCACCATGAAAATTATTTGACTACATGTTATCAGTTTCTTATAAAACATTCTTTCAACATCATATTCCACTTGTGCCTACTATCAACATAACGACGCTTGATGAGTGTCCGCGCTTTCTATAAAAATCCTTGTCAAATCGGAAAGGCTTATTAGCAGTAGACTAGTCGATCAGCGGTGCAATCGATGGTCCCATGCCTTTCCCTCTCAAGTAGTTTGCTTGAGAGTATCAGTCTAGACCTTTCTAGAAACTCCACTGTTTGAAAATGTGCATGCATCATGAAAACCTATGATGGATTAAAAGCCCATGATTAAAAGCCCATGGCACGTTAATTAAGTTATATAAGCCTTGTCCAAAGTCCAAAGGGATCTCCACATTCCCGAGGGACACACTCATGCTATGTGCATTACTTGGAGAAAATATGCCAACATGTTGACTGTTATTGAGTAATTAATCAAATCTAGAGGGGGAAGGGCTAACTCTTTTATTTAATGCAGAAAATGAGCCCTAATTTCCTAGGTTAGACATGGTTCAGAATATCCCACCTCTGTTGATTGATTGGTGGAACGACCTTGCATTGTGTGATAAAAACCATGTAAGAAGGATATTGGGTATCGACCATCCTTGATGAACATCCAGCCAAACAAGGAACTGATTGAGGTAGCCACTATGTTTTGGGATGAAAAGAGAGCCGTTTTTTGGTTCGAGAATATAGATATGACTCCTCTTTTAGAAGAAATTGGGGGATTCGCCAAACTTCCATGGGATAGTCCGGATCTGTTGGTGCCAGAAAATCGTACCTCACGCGGTTTCCTAAAAATGGTAGGGTTCAAGAAGAATGACGAGTTGGGTTGGTTGAAAAGGTCATGCATTCCTTTTGAATTTATCTATGAACGGCACGGGCATAGCAAATTGTACTGTTTGCATCACGAGGAATTGTCTATTACTTCCATTGGATGGGTTCACCGTCGAGTTTATGTCTTCATAGTCTGTTTCTTGGGTTTGCTTATTTTCTCAATGCAAGGAGGGAAAATTCACACTTGTTTAGCCATGGTCGCCAGGACCATGATGGAAGGAATACAGGGACAAAAATACACTATTGTTCCTATAATACTAGCTGAGGTGTATCGAGCTTTGGATCGATGCAAGCATTGAGACGGATATTTTGAGGGGTGCAATCTTCCTCTACATGTTTGGTTGCTAGAACATTTTCAAAGGGGAGACTATCGTCAAGATTTCTTGCGTAGGATGTTGAATGACTATATTGCCAGTCATCATTAAAAGAAGATGACATTTGCTACTGATAGATTTGCAAAATCGAGAAATACTGAAGGATGTGTATGCCTCATTAGTAATTTGACTAACTAACAGGTACACTGGATGTTCGAGTAGTTTTCCAGCAAAGAGTTCATAATCAGGTCCAAAAGGGCCACTCATTTGGTGTTTATTGGGTTGTGAGACATCTACCCTTACACTCCTATAAGGGTAATGAGGCAAGCTGGGAGTAAGCAGGTTATACCTCAGGTTTCTAATATGACTCAGTATAAGGCGGACTTCAAAGGGGATGTTATTCCTTTCAAGTTCGAGGCTCAACACATGTGGAATCAAATGATCATTGTAGATTGGGAGGCTATCGAGCCTGACATGTACCATGCTTGGAATATGTATTACTATCTTTCATGGCTAGAGGATGACATAACCGGGGATGTCAAACCGGGAGTTAACCTGGAAGGAAGAATCATAGACGAAGCGGTCGAGGCTCAGGTAAAGTACAAGAGGCTACGCAAAATGGTGTTTGAATCGGAGGCCAAGCATTTGGAACAACATAAGGTAGACATGGAGGCAATAAAGGAATTTAAAGAGATTGCGGACAAGTAGAAAAAAAGGTTGGAACACTTAGAGCAATGGTTGATGGAATTGGAAGGAAATATGGGGAAGAGGATTTAGGATTGCCAAGGTATGGCCTACAGCGAAGGATTTAGGATTTAGGTTGGAACACCTCGACTAGTGATTGATGCTCGACATGCGTGACCTTGGGAATATGACCGATGGGGCCAAGAGGGCAAAACATGGAGAGGTCCATCTGAAACCAAAAAGAATAGGAAAATCTCTTTATTGTTTTGTAGTTAGATTTTGTCTAGATTCGATGTAATAAGGCTTCATGCCATTATTGACTCTATATCATTATTTCGATTTAGTAATAGATTGGTTTGATTTATTTTTTGCATTAATGGAATGAGGCAATGTTGGCATAATCACTTAGGTATACCTTGAGCACAACGAGGTCCCTAAATTAGGACGCAAACTATTAGGTGCCTTGCCTGCTACCTGTTTAAATATTGCAAGACTCTTTTATTTTGTCTTACTGACTTGGCTACCTTTTATTTTCTTTCTTTATATTATTATTCCCATCCCCAAAGGTTGGTTCGTGCATTCGCGCAACATCGACATATCACACCAGATCTAGAGGTCCTCCACCATCTCCTCCACCTAACGACATCAAAAGCAAGGGCAAAGGAAAGATGGACATTTTGAGTAGAAACAGAAAAGACAATGCTCCTATAGGAGAGAATGTAGAGACTTCAGATGGAAGAAGTACACCAGGACAAAATTAATTGGTTCTGCGGCTAGAGTAGAAGTTTTGGAGTTACAAGGTGAACTCGAGCATTTCCGCAATCTCGCAAACCTCTCCCTTACTTTGAATGCCCCCGATATCATTCATCAAAATGCTACCACTCAAAACTAGACACCACCCCAAAACACACAACCCCAAAATCCGCCACCCCTAGCTCCATAAAACCCCCCTACAACATATTAATACCACAACCCCGCACCCCCCCCCCCCCAAAAAAAAACCTTAACCCTCCACCATTACAAACTCCTCAGCAACACCACCATAATACGACCCAATATCCGCAAACCACCACCTATCATACCCCCCAAAACATGGCACAACCTACCCCTCGATCCACCCCAAACCTCAATCAATGATCATCCATACACTCAAGTCCCAGGAACACAGTATGGCAACCCCATATACGTGAAAACTTTACCACACACCCCGCAACAAACATTATACCTACCTGAACCAACCGAGAAGGACCTGCTCATCTGGAAAATGGCTGAAGAGTTAAAGAAGTTGTCTGGAAGGGTCCATAACATCGAGGGAGGGAAAGATGTCAAAGGTTTGAATTATGAAGATTTGTGTATCCAGCCAGACGTGGAGCTATCAGAGGGTTACAAACCTCCAAAGTTTGAGATGTTTGATGGAACAGGTGATCCCAAGGTGCATTTGAGAACTTACTACGATAAACTCGTGGGAGTAGGCAAGAACGAGCAAATTCACATGAATCTATTCATGCGAAGTCTCACTGGAGACACGTTATCCTGGTACATCAATCAGAACCCCAAGAAGTGGCCTAATTGGGTAAGTATGGCGTCCGACTTTATGGACCGATTCAGGTTCAACACAGAAAATACGCCAGACGTTTCTATATCTAGAACCTCAAGAAGAAACAACGGAGACCTTCCTTGAGTATGCCACCCACTGGAGATCAGAGGCCGCCAAGGTGAGGTCGCTACTAGAAGAGGAACAAATGAATAAGTTTTCGTCAAAGCTCGGGATCTACAATATTGTGAGAGATTGATGGTTATAGAAAATCATAAGTTCTTCGACATCATCTAGTTGGGAGAAAGAATCGAGAAGGGCATCAATAATGGTATGGTTACCAACTTTGAAGCACTACAAGCTACCAATAAAGCCTTACAATCCGGAGGCATTCAAAAAAGAAGGAAGTGGGTGCCGTGATGGTAGCCCAAGGTCCTAAGTCTCCCCTCACCTATCAAACACGTCCACCAGCGTATCAACCTTCGCCCCCAAAGTACCATTACCCCGCCACCACCTACAACACCTACAATACCTAGCTAATATACTACCACTCATCTCCACCTTCCCAACATAACTATCCAAAACCCAGACCAAACTTCGACCGCAGAACTCCCAGACAACACACCCCTATCGCCGAGCCCATAGCCCAATTATAAGAGAGAATGAAGGTTGTCGGTTATGTTACTCCTATTCCTGCAGCTGCTATTGAAAATCCTTCTCGGTTGGTCAACCCCAACAAGAGTTGTGCCTATCACTTTGGCATGAAGGGACACATTATTGAGGAATGTCAAATGTTGAAAGACAAGATCCAGAAATTGATTGACACCAAGGTAATACGGGTAAAAGAATCTATTCTGAACGTCCACAATAACCCCCTTCATGATCACAAGTGAGGGAGCAAATGTGACCGTGACTGATGAAGAATGGGACCAGGAAGGATCCATCGGTCTTATTCGAGTAGACACTTCTATGACATCCCATGTCACATTCTCGCCTATTATGGTGCAAACCAAGGCACCATTTGAGGTTGAAGTGGCCACCTCTAGGGCGCCATTCATTGTGATGGTAGCTCCATCGCCATCTTACAAATCTGACGCTATTCCATGGGATTATGTGGTAGTGTGTAACACCCCGAAAAATTTCAAAGTACTTAAGTGTAAAGCCCGGTAAAATTTGCAAAGAAAATAATGTTTCATGGTGCCGGACTAGGCTTACGTGTTGAGGAAAAGTGCGTTTATGCGGTCCATTATGCGACCGCATAATCACTTGGCGGGCCGCATAATGGCCGCAGGAGAGGGCCATTCTGGAAGTAGCTATGCGGTCGACTATGCGACCGCATAATTGTTATGCAGTGCATTATCCGATCGCATAACAGTTATGCGGACCGCATAGTGACCGTATACACAGACAATTTTTTTATCATTTTTGTCAGCAATTATGCGACCGATATGCGGTCCGCATATCCATTATGCGGCCGCATATGCGACCGTAGAACCGTTCTGAAGCTCTATTTTTTGGATTTTAAAACCCGACCCTACTTCGTTAAATACACGCAAAGGGTCATTTTTTGAGCAAATATTCTGATGTTTTAGAGAGAAGCGAGAGTGTTTTAGAGATAGAGAAAACCATAGGCTAATTATTCATCAAGTCTTGCTCAAATCTTGGAAGATTAACAAGAAAAACCCACAAGATCTTCATCTAAGAGGTAATTTTCCATACCCTAGTTTTCAATTTCGAATTTGGGTAGAAGATGGTTGATTAGGAGTATGATTCTCGGGTATGAGAGTATTATCTATACATGCATGTACCAAAAAGATTTGTGGGAAGATTTTTGAGCTTAAATAAGTAAGGATTGGGTTGTTTAGTGAAGGAAATCTTGTAGAAGAACCTTGTGGTTAAATTTGCACACCTAGTGTTTGATAAAATGCTTAAAAGAGCTGAGGCCATGAATATCTTCCGAATTGTTGTTAAATTTTGTTATGTCTCAAAATAGATTGGGATTGCTAGAATTTCCCGAACATTGTAGTAATTTAAGAAAAACTCAATTGAGGAATGTTGGCTAAACTTTCTCTTTTGAAATTGAATTCCATAATGTTCTCGTGAGTTTTAAAGTATGGGTTGCGTATTAAAATGTTGTGGCTTTGAATCGTATTTCAAATGAAATCTAGTATGCCAAATTGTGTGAGAAAATCTCAATATTCTTAAGACTCTTAATTGCTCATATGTGTACCTAGAGTCTTTATTGGGAATGTCTTATTGTTGATAACCTATAAAGATGGTTGGAAGTGAAATCAGTGAATTGGGGATATAAAGTGTGGCCAACGTGCCAATAGTGAAAGTTATACTTGTGACCAATGGTGCCAATGAAATGAAATAATGTGAGAAAGATTATGAAATGAGCTTTGACTCAACTATTCCAAAATTGACTTCGACAACATAATCAGCTAAAAGTTTATGAACTCAAGTGATGCCCATATGTTTCTGTTTAGCTAATGTTATGCTTTGTAAGTAATTTTCAATGTGTTTTGCGTTCTTACATATTCGTGAGTGGAAATTGTGTATGATTTTAATTTGTGCTTCGATTGCCAATCATTTTACTCCATTTATTGAAAAGAAATCGATTGTGTTTAAAGCCTTCATTACTAATGAACTTAAAGTTGTGATTTCTGGAATATTCTACTTGTTGATAATTATGATGATGATCAATGAAAGGGAAGAAGTGAAAGTGTGGAATATAAAATACAGCCATTGCGCCATGAAGAAAGAATCATATGTATGGCCAAGAGAGCCAATGAAATAATAATGTTGTTAGTGGTTGAAAGTACGGATTAGGTGATATGTGGTGTGAAAGGTTATGAGATGTACGTATTTGTACTTTTGTTTTCAATGTGTTATGAAACCCTGTGGACGGTCTATGAAACACATAGGTTCATTGTGATATGAAATTCTATGGACGGTCTATGAAACACATAGGTTCATTGTGATATGAAATCCTGTGGACGGTCTATGAACGCATAGGTACATTGTGATATGAAATCCTGTGGACGGTCTATGAAACACATAGGTTCATTGTGATATGAAATCCTGTGGACGGTCTATGAACGCTTAAGTACATTGTGATATGAAATCATATGGACGGTCTATGAAATGCATAGGTACATTGTGTTATGAAATCCATTGTGATATGAAATCCTGTGGACAGTCTATGAAACGCATAGGTACATTGTGTTATGAAATCCTGTGGACGGTCTATGAAAGCATAGGGACATTGTGATATGAAATCCCGTGGACGGTCTATGAAACACATAGGTACATTGTGTTATGAAATCCATTGTGATATGAAATCATGTGGATGGTCTATGAAACGCATAGGTGCATTGTGATATGAAATCCTATGGACGGTATATGAACGCATACGTACATAGTGTTATGAAATCTAGTGTGATATGAAATCTTGTGGACGGTCTATGAAACACATATGTGCATTGTGTATAAAAGGTATAGGTGTACGGTATGAATAAACACTATGAACGGTCAATGAAACGCATAAGTGTATAATATGATATGTGAACACTAAGGACGGCCTAATGAGACACATTATAGGTGCCCCTTTTGTTGTCCTTGTTTGTACAGGTTGTTTCAATTACATTATATTATGTGTTCCACGTATAGATCATATGAGCATTCTATTTTGAAAGAAGATTTCTAGCTATACATACTAGTGCTATTCGACAGTACTAATGTCCTTTTTACCGGGGGCACTGCATCTTTAATGGATGCATGTGGTTCTACAGCAGGTGGCATTGATCAGTGATAGCAGTACACTCTTTTCAGCTAATTCGGTGAGCCCCACTTCATTTGGGGGTCATGTATCTTTTGTTTCTCATGTACTTTGTGGTTGAGGTATAGCCGGGGCCTTGTTGCCGGCATATTAATATTACTCTTCAGTTGTACTTAGAGGCTCCGTAGATAGGTTGTGGGTGGTATTTGATGTTGGGAATTGGATTAGAACTGTTGGTATTTGGCAACATGTTTGTCATTAAATCTATAAACTCGTACTATTTTGGAAATATTGAATGATGCTGCTAATGGGAATGAAATGGAAGCGGTTAATGAAATCTCTTTAGTATTTGATTAACGGAGTACATCTCCTCTTTATTCGCGGATGAATTTGGGTAAAATGAAATCTAACATGCTTGCTCAGTCGGGTTCACTCAGTTGAGTGCCGGTCGCGGTTTTGGGGCGTGACATAGAGGCAAGAAGGAAATGGAATTCCAAAATGGAATAAATGGGTGCAGCCCAGGGAATGACTAGAACAGGAAGGGTCTACACACCGGAAAATATCGAGGGAACAAGTAAAGATACTGCATCAAAACCACCTATTGTGGAAACAGGTACTGATGATCTTTGGAGGAAGGTACATGCAAGGAAGTACTATGTTGTTGAGCATCTAAACGAAACTCTCACTCAAATATCCATCTTGTCGCCGTTACAAAACTCAGACGCACATAAGAATGCCTTGATGAAGGTGTTGAGTGATGCTTGCGTACCTGCTAGTATCACTAGTGGAGAGATGGAAAACATGGTGGGACAAGTGTTAGAGAGTTACAAGATCACTTTCCATGAAGATGAGTTGTCGCTGAAAGGGTTGAGTCATATCAAAGAATTACACATCACCATACAGTATGAAGACAAGTTTGTTTCTCGAGTTTTGATTGATGGGGGCTCAAGTCTGAACATATGCCCTCTAACTACTCTGAAAAGATTGGGCATAGGAATACCAGAGATACAGATGGGAAGCATGAACATGAAAGCATTCAATGGGTCCCAAAGAGCTACTGTTGGAGAAATTAACTTGGATTTGAAGATAGGCCCGACCATGTTCGATGTCGATTTCCAAGTGTTGGATATCTTTGCCACCTATAATCTATTGCTGGGACGATCATGGATACACATGGCTGGGGCAATTTCTTCTACTCTGCATCAAGCCGTGAAGTTCAAGTGGAATCATCAAGAGATGGTTATCCACAGGGATGGAAGCAATCCTATCTATACTAACCAGACTTTACTAGCAGTTGAGAACAGATGGAGATTCAGAGGAGAAACAGTCTACGATGGTGGAGCAATAAGGTGCTAAGCATGTTGTTGTGGTTAGGGTATTAACCAGACAAGGGTCTTGGTCCTAAGCTTCAAGGGATAACAGAACCGATATGACCACGCACTCAGGGCACGACCTTTGGTCTCGGGTATGAATATATTATGCAAGAATATAATGATTGGTCACCACCATGGCAGGATTTCCCCTACTCGTTGCCTCAACCCATACCACCACTGCACTAGACGTTCCACAAGGCTAACATGATTTGGGGTTCTGAAGAAGATGATATTTTAGCGGGCATAAGGAACCTGTTTCTGAACAAGGACTATATGGACTGCAGTCCGATCTTGGAGGAGGAGGAGGAAGACCTTACTATCCAGACAGTGGGTGATGGAGTTGTTCTCAGGAACTGGACCGCTGCATCATCCCTGGCTCGCTGAGCACCTGGGTGGGTAGCTTTGGCAGAACTAGCATGATTTCCTTAAAATTATTTTCTGGCATTTAAGACATTTCATTATTTTGTTTTAAAATAAATACTCGAGGCATCGAGTCGTATTTGTCTGACAGTTTTTAAGTTTTAATTAATGCATCATTGCTTTTCATTTATTTATATTATTATCTTTCTGCATTCTTTTCAACATAATTATTACCTATCCTGTTGAATCTATACGTGCGACATGTTATGAGACAACACAACACGATGAGAGTGATTCAGAAGAATGGGAAAAACAATGTAATACCTGAGGAAATTGTCAAGGAAGTGGAGGATTTTGAAAACAAACCAAAGTCCAATTTGGAAGAAACTAAGGCAGTTAATTTAGGGGATTTCCAAATAGTGAAAGAAGCTCTCATTAGCATTCACCTATCACCGCCAGACAAGGAAGAGTATATCAAATTTCTGAATGAATATGAGGACATTTTTGCATGGTCCTATGACGATATGACAGGCTTGAGCACATCCATAGTGGCCCACAAGCTACCTACCATCCCTATGTGCCCACTAGTAAAGCAAAAACTCATAAAATTCAAGCCAAACATGAGTTTGAAGATAAAAGAGGAGGTTACCAAGAAAATCAAAGCCAAAGTCCTTCGAGTGGTTGAATATCCGACTTGGTTAGCCAATATTGTGCCGGTACCAAAGAAAGACGGAAAAGTTAGGGTGTGCATTGACTATCTAGATTTGAATAGAACAAGTCCCAAAGATGATTTTTCGCTGCCCAACATACACATATTAATCGATAATTATGCCAAGCACGAGCTCCAATATTTTGTTGATTTCTTCGCAAGGTACCACCAGATTTGGATCGACGAAGAAGATGCAGAAAAGACAACCTTCATTACACCATGGGGAGTATATTTCTACAAGATGATGTCGTTTGGTTTGAAAAATGCCAGGGCAACCTACATGAGGGCCATGCCCACTCTCTTTCATGATATGATACACAAGAAAATAGAGGTATATGTGGATGATGTCATCATTAAGTCTAAAAAGAACCCGGATCACATAGTAGACCTGAGAAAGTTTTTTGATCCACTACGAAAGTACAATCTGAAGTTGAATCCTACAAAATGTGATTTCGGAGTCCCTACCGGGAAGTTGCTAGGTTTCCTCGTCAGCCGCCGCGGTATTGAGTTAGACTCGGCAAAGATCAAAGCCATTCAGGACCTGCCGCCGCCAAAAAGCAAAAAGGACATAATGAGTTTCTTGGGCCATCTCAACTACATCAGTTGTTTTAAAGCACAATCGACGGTAATATATGAACCAGTCTTCAGGATGCTGAGAAAGGACGGTGCAACAAGTTGGACTAAGAAGTGTCAAAAGGCCTTCAATAAAATCAAGGAGTATCTATCCAAACCTCCTGTATTGGTCCCACCGGAACCCGGGAGACCTTTACTACTGTACTTGTCCGTGTTGGATGCAACCTTTGGTTGCGTCTTAAGGCAACATTATGAGACTGGAAGGAAAGAGCGAGCAATATACTATTTGAGCAAGAAGTTCATGCCTTATGGAGCTCAGTATTCTCTATTGGAACGTACCTGCTACGCCTTGACATGGATAGCCCAGAAGTTGAGGCATTATTTCTGTGCATACACCACATACCTCATATCAAGGATGGATCTGCTATTGTACAGTTTTCAGAATCCTATGCCTACGGGCAAGCTAGCTAAGTGGCAGATATTACAAAGTGAGTTCAACATCGTCTATATAACTCAAAAGGCAGTCAAGGGGCAAGTATTGGTTGATCACCTAGAAGAGAACCCCGTGGACGGAGAATATGAACCATTGAATATGTATTTTTCGGATGAGGAAGTATCTTTCGTAGGAGAGGATATTGCCGAGGCATATGACGGTTGGAGGATGTTCTTTGACGGAGCCACAAACTTCAAAGGAGTAGGAATTGGAGCTGTCTTAGTAACAAAAACTTATCAACATTATCCAGTGTAGGCCAAACTCAGGTTCCAATGCACCAACAATATGGCAGAATACGAGGCTTGCATTTTGGGACTCAGATTGGCCATCGATATGAACGTCCAGGAATTACTGGTAATCAGAGACTCGAACTTGCTAATACATCAGGTACTCAGATATTGGGCTACCAAGAACCCCTGTCTTCCATGATACAACATCCAGACAAGAACTATATCGACCCCATCCCAATAGATATCCGAAAGTAACCTGCCTACTATGCTCATGTTGAATAGAAAGCTGATGGGAACCCATGGTTTCACGACATCAAAGAATATTTGGAAAAAGAAGAATACCTGGGAGTTGCGACACATACCCAAAAGCACACATTATGAAGGTTGGCTAACCATTTCTTCCAGAGGGAAGGAATTATATACAGAAGAACTCCCGACCTGGGATTGCTAAGATGTGTCGATACCAGGGAAGCATCTAGGTTGCTCGAAGATATACACGCCAGAACTTGCGAACCTCACATAAACGAGGTTCATTCTAGCCAAGAAGATATTAAGAGCAGGATATTTTTGGATGACCATGGAAACCGACTGCATCAAGTATGTACAGAAGTGTCACCAATGTCAGAGGATACGAGTACCTCCCAATGAACTCAATGTAACAATTTCACCCTGGCCTTTCTCTGCCTGAGGATGGATGTCATTGGACCGATCGAGCCTACTGCCTCCAATGGGCACAAATTCATCTTGGTAGCCATCGATTACTTTACAAAATGGGTCGAAGCCGCCTCCTTCAAAGCTGTGACTAAGAAGGTCGTAGTAGATTTCGTCCGGGATCGTATTGTCTGTCGGTTTGGGGTGCCTGAATCAATCATTACCGACAACGCCGCCAATCTCAACAATGATTTGATGAAATCCATGTGCGAGACATTCAAGATCAAGCACCGAAACTCTACAATGTATGGTCCACAAATGAATGGCATCGTAGAAGCTGCCAACAAGAATATTAAGAAGATACTAAGGAAGATTGTGGACAATTACATGAAGTTGAATGAGAAACTACCATTTGCTCTGCTCGATATCGAACCATAGTCCGAACGTAAACTGGGGCAACTCCTTATTTGTTGGTCTACGGTACTGAAGCTGTTATACACGTCAAGGTAGAAATTCCTTCTTTGGGAATCATACAGGAAGCCGAGCTTAGCGATGAAGAATGGGTACAGAGCCAGTACGAACAATTGGCTCTCATTGACAGTAAAAGGATAGAAGTAGTGTACCAAAGTCAACTCTACCATAACATGATGGTGAGGGCTTTCAATAATAAGGTTAGACCGAGGCAAATCATAGCGGGGCAACTGGTGCTAAAGTAGATTTTTCCACATTAGGATGAAGCGAAAGGAAAATTTTCACCTGACTGGCAAGGACCTTACATGGTTCACCGAGTGCTGATAGGAGCGGCACTCATACTAGGCGAAATGGATGGAGAGATATGGCCAAAACATATCAATTCGGACGCCGTTAAGAAATATTATGCTTAACATTGTATTTGCACTTTCTTTGATGTACCATGAACTACGCTTGACCTGATTCCCATTTAAGAGGGGATACGTAGGTAGCCCTATGGGTTCGGTCACATTATAATAAAAGCTTTCTTCCCCTATATGGTCGGAAAATGGGGAAGAATTTTGAGGGAGTCCTCAAAATTCCAAGATAAGGATGTCGCAATGTCTCAAAACATGTCACGGCCTATGTTTCGACCAGATTATTTCTTTCGTGCATTATCTTTTAAACAACTGCATTTATTACAAATAATTTATCACAAATGCATATTTTCGAAAACTTCATTTCTGTAATAGCCAGATGTTACCTAAGGTGACTCAAGCACAAGGCGTCAAGACAAGAGCAAGGATGAAACAAGGAACCGAAAGCACGAACCAATCTTTCCCCCAACTTACAATTTTTCTTTAGATGCAAGCATAACAGATACAACATTATCAGATGTATCCGCAAGGGATGCATGACAAAGACCGCTATCCCCACATTGATAGATGCTACCAAGCCCAAACACGTCAAGATAAGAATCGCTTTCTTTCCTTTCGTATTTTTATCATCATTGCATAATGCTAAATGCTACCTTTCTCTGCATAGGGCTAAGCACTACCCTCATTACATTGCATGAGGCAAAGCACTGCCTCTATCATTGAATAAAGCTAAACGCTGCCTTTCTCTGCATAAGGCTGAGCATTGCCCTCATTGCATTGCATAAGGCTAAACGTTACCTTTCTCCGCATAGGGATAAGCACTGCCCTCATTGCATTGCATAAGGCTAAATGTTATTTTTCCCCGCATAAGGCTAAGCACTGCCCTTATTGCATTGCATGAGGATAAGCACTGCCTCCATCATTGCATAAGGCTAAACGATGCCTTTCTCTGCATAAGGGATAAAAATTACCCACATTACATTGCATGAAGCTAAGCACTGCCCCCATTATTGCATAAGGCTAAACGATGTCTTTCATTGCACAAGGGAAAAGCACTGCTCTCATTACATCGCATGAGGCTAAGAACTGCTTGAATCATGGCATAAGGCTAAATGCTGCCTTTCTCTACATAAGGGCTAAGCGCTACCCTCATTACATTGCATGAGGCTAAGCACAACCTCCATCATTGCATAAGGCTAAGCAGTGCCTTCACTCGCATAGGACTACGCACTTCCCTCATTATCTACATAGGGCTAAGCACTGCCCTTATCTCACACAAGGCTAAGCACTGCCTTGTCTGGTTCTCACACATGACTAAGCATTACTTGTTCCCTCTATCAAACGATAGATATTTTTGCATATTTATATTTCATGGGATGAAACATCGCCACCTTGTCCGAAGGCATCATAGTCCGAAGGCACCATCCTCATCGCCTGAGGACACCATCCCATGTCCTGAGGATTTCTTGAAACTGAATATCATTATTCAAAGGCGTCATAGTCCAGAGGCACCATCCTCATGGAACGAGGGCATCATTTCATGGACTACAAATCCTTTATCATATGCTTCATGGCCCAGGATATCATGGTCTAAGGACATCATCCTCATTCCGAAAGACAACTCTCATGGTCCGAAGAGAATTTGCATCATGTTTAAAATTCTGCAATAACTATATATTCGTGCGCATTGTGTTTTAAGTTTTGCGAGTAACTCGGGAGGTAGCCGTTATACAAAAGGAAGCAATTCTTGCTTTGGTTTCCGTTCACAATGTTCACATCTTTTGATTGTCCCAAAAGTAACCGATAACCAGCAATGTATTTCTTTGTCCCGTAACCGCACAAACGTATTGTTTCATGCATCCATAACTTTCGATTTCACACTATCGCCATTCAATACCTCCTCCTGAAACTATCAACCGCTTATGACACTACTCTACCTAAAGAAAATCATTCTTTGAAACAAACGATCTCTTCATGACAACTCCATCGGTATTGTCCGTCGTCAGATCCAGAATTACACGCAACCTGATTCCCGTAAAACCTGAGATATGTAGGAAACTGAAGAATCAGGGTATGAACCCCATGTTTTTAAGCATCTCATACCCCCATCCTCGCTCATTCGGACAAAATTGATTATCATTTTCTGTACCCGATAATTCTTTCATCATTTCCGGGTAAAGAGGGGCAGCTGTTGATACTCAATTTTTTCCTCATATTATATAAAATATTCCATATACTCTCAAAACATTCCAGTTTATAAAGGCCATATGACTAGTTTCTAAAATCTTTAAAGCTTTTCAAAATGGTTTCTTGCATTTTTAATTATTAATTATTTATTAATTACTCCGTCAAATTATTTTGAGTATTTAAAATTAATTGTTTATACCCATATGAATACTCTATAATATTTTACTTCATTGTATATAATTATATTTGAATTTTTACTTATTATTTATACTATTTGCAAGAATAGCCTATATTCTCATAATAATTGCATTTACTATATAATTTATGACAAAATAGTATTTTTATATTTTTATAACACTAAGTTACTATTTTTAAGTAATTAATTTCTTAAATAATCTTTTTTTATTTATTAGTTGTTTTTATAATTTATTTTAATGAATTTTGTGTATTTTTAAATCTTGCTCAGATAAAGGCAATTTTCGAACCAAAAGCTGGTCCAAACCACTGGCCCAATGCCCTTACAGCCAAAACTAAACGATCCTTTAAGCCAACCCAATCGGACCAGTTCAAATAACTCGCACCGCTTCCCTCTTTGATCCTGGCCGTTGATCTCAAATGATCAACGGCCTATAATAAACCTACCCATCTCCTTATATCCCCACAGCCCGAAACCCTAACCCATTTCCTCCGCCCCACCGCCCTTAAACTCTCTCACCTCCCCCTTTTCTCTTCTGTAAACCCAAGCATCTGCCTTCTAATTCCTCTCTAATTCCGACCTAGAAATGGAATCAATCTCTGATCTACTTACCTTATTAGTATCCTCTTGCTACCGGTCACTCATTTATGGTATTACTTAGGTAATTGCCTAATTTTGGCAAGTACTACCTCTAAGATCGGACTGTGATGACCTGAATCTTTGAGATTTGGAGAATACTCCATCTATATATGCTCAACAAGGAACGATTTGCACCTTTGGTTCGATTTACAAATGGTTGAACCCAACTAGGGTTTAAGATTTTCCATCTCCTTTACCAGTTCTGATTGCATGAGATCTTGTTTTTCCTTCTTACTATCACTATCACCCCTTTCACTTACTTACTCACTCTATTATGAAACTCTTGGTTCTTGGCCGGCTGGAAGCCAAGGCCACCGAAAATCGCTCTATCGACCTTCCCAATGTGAGCACTGCTCGGGGCTCATTTGAAGCCCTTGTGAACTTTGACGCATTGGGCTTGGGGTCCTGTTGTTCTCTTTTGCTATTGACGATTGAAGTACTGCTAGAAATTGTTCTTATTATTCACTTGTTTGTTAATTTATAACTGGTAAATACCCTTGGTCCTTGCAATTTCATTCTCTTTCGTTTGTGTTCATGCTCTGTATACCTATGCCACTGAAATTTTTGCGAATCAATATGCTACTATATCATCTCTGTTTGTAGCCCTATTTTCTCTGAAGTTATTCTTGTGGCTCTATACTTTTTCTAGCATATGAACTTGCCTAAATTTTAACTTTGATGTATGCCTATTACATGTGTTCAACATGAATGATTTATGGCTCTCTTAAGCTTGTTTAGTCTAGTGTGTTTGTGTGTCTGAATGCTTATATCTGCTGCTTATCCTGATTTTATCGCTCTTTCTTGTTCTAGTTTCTTATGATAAACCAATTCACGCCCAGAATGTGTTCTAATTCCTGTTAAATCATTTATGTGCAACTTAATACTTTCCTAGAGTTAATTCTTGATCATGTTGTTAGCCAAACATATTTTCCTACTACTTAATGTGTGCTCCCTAACTTGTTCAATCATGTGTTCTTTAATACTATCTAAGACTTCTAGGATGAAATTCAATATCTATCCTCTTCTCCTATATGTGGTCAAGCCCTAGTGCCTACATGTCCTGTTAATATATAGTTGATATATTTTCACTTGTAATGAGTTCTGGTATTATTTTTGAATCTTTTGTGCTATGACTGATACTCAGCATGCTAAGTTTCCCATGTTCAACTAAGCGATTACTTGTCAACTATTGTAGACCATGCCACCATCCTGTTTGTTATGCTGTTTGTGATCATACTTTCACTAGGATCTCATGCTAGAAATTTCATGTGAAGACTGTTATTTCACTTGTTCATGTCTATGATTCTACTAGATTCTCATTTTAAAATCTTATGTCTAAAGTATTTTAGGCTAATTCTGGATCGTGTTTTACTTTGAGGCTCTATTTAGAGAGTTATGCTAGATTCTGATGTTCAATCCTGTCACTTTGATCTTATTTATGGAAACATAGCATGAGCCCACCTTATGTATGCCTTGTATGCTTGCCAAAATTTCATGTGCCCCTGTCTATGTGCCCTTGGTTAGAACTGTTGTTAGAAGTGTGGTTATTTGATTGACTTAGATATAGTTGTCTCTTGTACGGTTAGTTTGGCCCAGTTGAGTAAGCAAGACATTTATTTGGGTATGGTTTTGTTGGGCCATATATGTTGGTGGACCTGGGCATTGGATTCAGGCAATACTCTAATTGTCCTTGTAAGCCTGGGATTTGGGCCTGCTGGTCATGCGAAGAGTAAGGTTGCTGAAGGCCCATAAACATTAATAGATTATTCTGTATTGGGCATGTAACTGTTCTATTGGGCTTGTAGTTGTTTCATTCTGTAACTAGTCATACTTGAGTTTGTATTATTTTATTTGGACTTGTAATAACTTGTAATAATGAATACCGGGGAATCTGTAGAATTGGGGGGCTAGGATACTTTATTTTCTTGCATGATCGGATAGAAAACCTGTTTATAGGGCTTTAACTGTTTTATTTTCTTGTCATGCCCCATCTTTTGGGGAATTATCTGTACTACGTGCTGATTAATTCACCTATTCATTTAGAAAACATGATTTAAGGCTATTCTAATGGTAGAAAGTATGCCTATAGGGGCTAAAATTGGATTTGTTGTTATTGCCTCATTTCTGCACCTAGATACCATCCCTATAGGATGTCAACGCGATAACTGAAGTTGCTCGTTTGGTATATTTCTTTCAATTACTAGATATCATGTCTATAGGGTTTCAACTCAAGTAATTAAAGCTGCTATTATTTATTACATGGCCCGCCTAAAAAGCATGCCTATAGAAATAAACAAATAATATGTGTTCTCAATGACTCCGTTGCCCAGATACAAATTATTTATAGATCATGTCTATATGATGCTATTACTCACCTAGAAAGCATGAATATAGGATCATTTAACAGAATTATGTTTTAAAAATAACTTCATCGTCAAAATTGGTCATCCAAAAATCCTATCTATAGGCCTTTGCCTTAACCGTTGAAATTCTTGATCGTATCCACTCGTATAGAAATCATTCCTATAAGGTTTGAACAAACTAGCATGTTACGAGTCTGCCTATTATAGCTGCCCGCCTATCTAATCTTGAGCCCAGTCAATATGCGTATCAAATGTTTGTCTAATTAGTTGCGTGCACACGAATCTGAATGAGGAGGTGAACTTGAGCCATTCTGTGTTACTTATATGAAGTCTTATTTGTTTTGATTGTGCACGCTTATTTTTCTTATTTTTGAGCAGCCTAAGGAATGTCTAGAACCATCAAAATAGTAGGTCCAAAATCCTCCTGAACCATAGGCATGGGGCGGGTAAAGCACGCATAGGACACAGTTTAGAATTGAACTAGAAAGCTTTTAGGTAAACAACTTCAAGATAATATTGGGTAGAAGGAGTTGATAGTCTGTGCCCGCTGAATAATATGAGCAACCCTTATACTTAAGGGAGTTGCGAAATATTATTTATGTTGCACGGGGTGATACTTTAGGCTAAAAAACTTAGGACCTCCCATATTGGTTACTACTTGTACACTTGTTTATTGAACTTAGATTGAACTAGGTTGTATCTTGTAATTCTCAAAAGATTGTACCAATCACTTATTAGTGGATAAGCTACTTCTTTCATATGTGCACTTTCTTTTATCACTTGTTTCACCTTATAATTAGTGATTTGGACTCCGTGCTCTTCTTTAATTGATATGATCACATGGGGTAATTATAATTCGATAATCCACATAGTGTAAAATTCGGCCGGGAACCATAGTTGTGGACCTCGAAGAGTACCTAACCCTTGCTCTTTGAGATAATTTGAGTCCTTACTCGATCTTTGGTGACACAGACTAGTTAAAACAGAGTTATTTGTAAATATGTACCCTAACGCACCTTAAAATCGTTAGGTGGCGACTCTTCTCCTTAAATACCCTTTAAAAGAGTCATCACATGTCGAAATTCGCTTTTGCAAGAAAACGGGGCGCGACAGTCACAAGTCCTCAATTGCCTTGGAAGATGCTTGAGAATTGGTATCGTCATGCCGCAATATTAAACCAAACGCTTTTTGAGAGGCAACCCAAACATTTTATTTTGCTTTCATATTTTACTAATTTTTCTCCTTTATTTATGTATTTTTGAATTTTTTTAGGAGTTCATTAACCTTCTTTTATTTTGTAGGAGTTAATTGTTTTGTTTGTAGGATCATGAAAATTGAAGAAGTAATAAAAGGGACTAAAATTATAGCATATATTAGTGAAAAATGCAAAACAATTGTGTTTCAGGTATGGGAAACAAGGTGGATGCGTCGCATCCCCCTTAGCGCCAGATATTAAGTGGCATAACTGCTCGAGGCAGTGTACTTAGGCCTCTCTTTTTTTTTTTTAAAAGATTAAGACGTTTTAATATGAATACACATCTAAATATTAAGATGTGTATTGAGATTAAGACATCTAAATCTGAATACATATATGAATATTAAGATGTGTATTAAGATTTGAATACTAAATGATTAAGATTGTTTGATTTTTAATATCTGAATGTATAAAATTTATCTTTATTTGAAAATTAATAAAAATAAAATTCAAATGAAATACTAATTAATCTATTATTCTATCAATATAATATATAATATTTTTAAAATATAGTAGTTGATGTTGCGAGATGATACTAGAGTTCCCTTCATCTCGCTAACTTTGGAAGGGTATTTGAATTGCCCAACTTTTAGAAGAAACTAGTCAAATCAGTTGCTCTCTACTTGTTCGATGAATTTCCTGTGAGGTAAATTTATGCACCGGCGAAGTCTGAGTAATCGAGCGATATTAGGAGATGCCAGTGAATACATACAGGGTATTTTGGGTTGGCCATGGACTATTTTGCAAACTGTACAAGGGTGAAGTGCGTGCAACTGAATAGGCACTGTGGCAGTGTAACCGAACTTGCGAGGTGCTAGTTAACGACTTGTGTGGTGAAGATGATACACGCCCTATGTCGCTACAACTTGATTATTGTTCTGGACTTCAGAGTAATCGAATGCGCGTCGTGTTTGAGTGTCATTATAGCTACTTCTACTCTTCTGAAGTTTGAGTTGCCCACTTATGTGAAAATTGATATGTCTTGAACAAGTTTGTGCAAGTGAAAAAGTGAAAGTGAGTTGTATGCGACTGAAGTGCTTAAAAGCATCTGTATATGCTGTCCTCTTTGAGCATAATGATTCCATCATTGTTTGAGCAAGTTTTCCCTCGAAACTAAATCGGTAAAGCTGAATTGCATCTGTGCGGCTTGCTAGTTGTGTTAACAGATAGTTGACTCTTGATTGAAAATCATATGCAACTTTTGAATGAAACACTTAGAGCATGTTTGTTTGGAAAGCAACCATGTAATTGGATTTGGGTATAATTAGGTGTAATTACACAGTTTGACTTGTTTGTTCGCCCAAGTAATTACTCAGTTAGTGTAAAATTAGGTGTAACTGAGAGGGATTAATTACACTCTCCAATTCTCAAGGGAGATGTGCAAATTGATGGTAATTACACCGTGTAATTACCAAATGACTTTTTATATTCTTTTTTTTTTCTTTTCAAATATGTATCTATGAAGAAAAAAGGAAGACCTCTTCCATTACTGTCATCTTCTCAAATTTCCGTTTCAACGTGAAGTCATATTCTTTCCTCTTTCTATGTACGGTCAAAACCGATTCTGAGTCATAATGACCGGTCGAGATAATGGCGTTTCAATCGAAGGGTATCCACATGACAAGCTCGGACGAATTTCGAAGTAGGGACGTCGAACTTTGCGCTATAAACGGAAAAACTCGATATCATTATCGAGCCCGTGTCCGAATCGGACTACGGGGCAAAACCGATCGATACAGGCCCCGAATATCGATGCCCCAAGGCAGAACCGAGCTCGAACCAAGACTGGGGGTTCGACCTAACACCGAGCTCGAGCCAGTGCCAAGCTCGTAGACAAGAGCCGTTACAACCGCACCGAGGGAGAGAATCTTGGCGAGAATCAAGGAAAAGACAAACCATCATGGGTCCTCCACTATATGTATTATTTTATTATGTTGTTATAGATAAAACAGTGATCCTCTACTATAAAAAGGGGGATAGACTGCAATAGAGGAAAGTTCTCCAAGATACATTAAGATTTTATTTTGTGCTTGTTTTTCTAACTCATTTCAGTTTTCCCGTCCATCATTCCCATTTTATAGCAAAAATACCTTTATTGTCATTTTGTATCAAAAGGATTCGCATATCCTTAGAACCATATCAAAATTTAACGTTATCCGATTTTTTGGGTAAACAGTTTGGTGCCCACCGAGGGGCTAAGGGTAACAGTGATTGTTTAATATAAATCTACAGTACACTCCAACTTACTACTTCAAAATGGCTCTACCTATCGACCTCGAAACCGGCCTTCAAGATGAAACCAACAACTTGGCGCCCGGAGCCGGAAAGCTACCTGACGATAGCAACGAGGCTCGAATCGAAGAACCCGAAATTCGAGCCGAAGTACCATTGGATATCAATTCATAAATAGCTCTAGAAGCGAATCAGCATTCTGAACCGGAAAGAAGCGTTCAGGGCGGTGCCCGAGACACCTACAGCACGGGGGAGATCGGGGTCAGCTTGCGTATGATTTTCGAAATGTTACAAGCCCAACAAATAGCGATAGCGCAGTTGCAGAGCCGAACTCATATGCAAAGCAGGCCGAACTCCAATCCGCTTCTTCGAGAAGTCACCCCCAGAACGGAGCCCGCCGTAGTGAAATCAAACGAGCAGGAATCGGGGATCGCTCCTGAAATTGCTAAATTGCTCGAGGAACTCACAAAACGAGTCGAAGCCAATGACAAAAAAATGGAAACTTATAACGCTAGGGTCGATCAAATCCCGGGGGCTCCGCCAATGATAAAAGGGCTCAATTCGAAAAAATTCATACAAAAGCCTTTTCCCTCGAGCGCGGCCCCAAAACCAATCCCCAAAAAATTCCGTATGCCTGAAATTCCCAAATATAATGGTACGACCGATCCTAATGAACACGTCACCTCCTACACATGTGCCATCAAAGGCAACGATTTGGAGGATGATGAGATCGAATTCGTGTTGTTGAAAAAGTTCGGAGAGACCCTCGCAAAGGGAGCAATGATCTGGTATCACAATTTACCACCAAATTCCATCGATTCGTTTGCCATGTTAGCAGATATGTTCGTAAAAGCACATGTTGGTGCCATAAAGGTTGCAACAAGGAAATCAGATCTCTTCAAAGTAAAACAAAGGGGTAACGAAATGCTGAGGGAATTCGTATCCCGATTTCAAATGGAACGTATGGACTTGCCACCGGTCACAGACGATTGGTCCGTACAAGCTTTCACCCAAGGACTGAACGAGCTAAGTTCGACAGCATCACGTCGGCTGAAACAAAATTTGATCGAGTACCCAGCAATAACTTGGGCAGATGTACACAACCGATACCAATCAAAACTTAGGGTTGAAGATGATCAATTGGGAGCTCCGTATGGGCCCGTACTTCAGAACCAAACAACCACTAAAAATCAGAGGGAAATCAACAGAGAACAAAGGTCGAACAGAGACCGATGCCAACCGTACGGCACAGATCGGATGAACAACGGTTCAGTAGGTGATGCGGTTCGGAACAACCAAAGGACTGATCGGGGACAAAATTCTCGGGGGCTTATGAGCAAGAGCGGATTTGATAAATATGCCGATCCTATAGAAGTCCCTCGATTATCGGAGTATAACTTCAACATTGGTACATCCGCCATCGTATCGGCCATCGGACGCATCAAAGACACCAGATGGCCTCGACCCATGCAGACTGATCCTGCCCAAAGGAATCCTAATCAAATGTGTGAATATCATGGCACACATGGCCACAGAGCGGAAGATTGCAGGCAACTAAGAGAGGAAGTGGCCCGCTTATTTAACAAAGGACACATTCGGGAATTTCTGGGTGATAGGGCGAAGAACCATTTTAGGAACAAGGAATTCGGCAAGCAAAACGAGCCAGGAGAACCGCAACACGTCATTCACATGATCATCGGCGGCGTCGATGCCCCTCAGGGACCGATGCTTAAACGCACTAAAACATCGATTGTGATGGAAAAGCGATCTCGAACTCAAGATTATAAACCCATATGGACTTTGTCCTTCAGTGATGAAGATACAGAGGGAATCATCCAACCCCATAACGATGCACTGGTAATATCCGTACTCATGAATAAAATTAAGATTAAGCGTGTGTTAATTGATCCAGGTAGCTCGGCAAATATCATCAGATCGAGGGTCGTAGAACAGCTCGGCCTGCAAGATCAGGTCGTACCCGCAACTCTGGTTCTAAACGGATTCAATATGGCATGTGAAACCACCAAAGGCGAGATTACCCTACTAATAAACGTGGCCGGAACCATCCAGGAAACAAAGTTTCATGTGATCGAAGGTGATATGAGATATAACGCCCTTTTCAGAAGGTCGTGGATCCACAGCATGAGAGCCGTACCCACGACCCTACACCAGGTCCTCAAATTCCTAACATCGGGAAGTGTCAAAATAGTGTACGGAGAACAATCGGCCACAAAGGAAATGTTCTCCGTCGAAGAAGCAAAATCAATATCCTCATCTTCGCCGATAAAAGGATCAAGTTCATAAGGAGACACAATCGGAGAGCAGAGTGCCAAATAGCAATCACAGACATCGGCTTCGACCCAGCCAGGTAAGCAGAACATTGAAGGAGATGATGACGACCGATGGATCCCTCGATCCTTCGTAACCCCCGATGATTTCGATGCCACCAAATCAACAATTGAAGAATTGGAGCAAATCATACTGATCGAACACTGGCCCGAACGAAAGGTATACCTGGGAATGGGTTTGAGCCCCGAACTCAGGAAGAAACTCATTCAATTTCTTATCAATAACATCGACTATTTTTCCTGGTCCCATTTAGATATAACAGGGATCCCGCCGGATATAACAGCACACCAGCTAAGCTTGAACCCTAGGTTCAGACCGGTGAAGCAAAAAAGAAGGCCCCAGTCCGAGGAAAAGCACGCATTCATAAAGGACGAGATAACCAAACTTCTCAAGATAGGGTCCATTTGGGAGGTAAAATACCCCGAATGGTTAGCCAATGTGGTTGTAGTACCTAAAAAGGAAACAAACTTAGAATGTGTGTGGACTATAAGGATTTGAACAAAGCATGCCCCAAAGATTCCTTTCCACTGCCCAAAATCGATCGCATGATCGATGCCACGGCCGGCCACGAGATCCTCACCTTTCTCGACGCCTATTCCGCGTGTAATCAAATTCAGATAAACCCGAATGACCGGGAAAAGACTTCATTTGTGACCCGACATGGAACATATTGTTATAACATAATGCCCTTCAGGCTAAAAAATACAGGAGCTACTTATCAACGCCTAGTAAACAGAATGTTCGAAGAACAAATAGGTAAAACAATGGAAGTCTATATTGATGACATGCTAGTTAAGTCCCTGCGCGCAGAGGACCATTTGGCCCATTTGCAGGAAACGTTCTAGATTCTGCGGAAATACAACATGAAGCTCAACCCCGAAAAATATGCTTTCGGGGTCGATTCGGGCAAGTTCCTCGGCTTCATGGTGTCAAATCGTGGAATTGAGATCAACCCCGACAAAATCAAGGCCATCGAACACATCACCATCGTGGACAACGTGAAAGCTGTACAAAGGTTAACGGGAAGAATTGCAGCCTTAGGCCGCTTCATTTCAAGATCATCATATCGAAGTCACAAATTTTTCTCCCTACTCAAAAAGAAGAACGACTTTGCCTGGACACCGGAATGCCAACAAGCATTACCGGATATGAAACGATATCTATCGAGCCCACTACTGCTTCACTCTCCAAAAACTGACGAAAAACTATACTTGTACTTGGTGGTATCGGAAGTCGCCGTAAGCAGTGTCCTAGTTCGAGAAGATCAAGGTACGTAATTTCCCATTTATCACGTAAGTCGGACCTTAGGAGAAGCGGAAACTAGGTATCCGTACTTAGAAAAATTGGCACTTGCGCTGGTAAGCGCATCTAGAAAGTTAAGGTCATACTTTCAATGTCACCCCATAAGCGTATTAACAACCTGCTCACTCCGTAATATTTTACATAGGCCCGAACTATCAGGCCGATTGGCCAAATGGGCCATCGAACTCAATGGGTACGATATCGAATATCAACCCCGTACGACCATCAAGTCTCAAAATTTGGCATACTTCGTGGCCGACTTCACGCCAACCCTGATACCCGAAGTCGAAAAGGAACTCCTTTTGAAATCGGGTATATCGTCTGGGGTATGGATCCCTTTTACGGACGGTGCTTCGAATATAAAGGGGTCCGGGTTAGGCATAGTTTTGAAACCCCCCACAGGTAACATTATTAGGCAAGCTATTAAAACTATCAGATTAACTAACAACGCGGCCGAGTATGAAGCCATGATTGCAGGTCTCGAACTAGCTAGAAACTTGGGAGCAGAAGTCATTGAGGTGCATTGTGACTCTTTGCTGGTAGTGAGTGAAGTAAACAAAACCTTCGATGTCCGAGAAGGTAGGATGCAAAGGTATTTGGACAAACTGCCTATCACTTTACACCATTTCAAACAATGGACCCTACGACATGTTCCACGAGAAGGGAATAATGAGGCCGATGCTCTTGCAAATTTGGGATCGTCGGTCAAGGTAGATAATTTGAGCTCGGGGACTGTCATTCAACTTTCAAGATCGATAATCGAAGATGGGCACGCCGAAATAAATTCTACTAGCTTAACCTGGGATTGGAGAAACAAGTATATTGAATACTTAAGAAAAGGAAAGCTCCCTTCAGACCCTAAAGATTCCAGGGCCCTACGGACTAAAGCTGCTCGATTCACGTTGGCTGTGGACGGAACACTATATCGAAGAACATTCGATGGACCGATGGCGGTATGCGTGGGTCCGGGAGATACCAATTACATCCTCCAGGAAGTACACGAGGGCACTTGTGGCAATCACTCTGGTGCCGACACATTAGTTCGAAAGGTGATCAGAGCGAGGTATTATTGGATCTATATGGGCAAGGATGCAAAAGAATTTGTTCGTAAATGTGACAAATGTCAAAGGTTTGCGCCAATGATCCATCAACCTGGAGAGCAACTTCACTCGGTCCTATCCCCATGGCCATTCATGAAATGGGGAATGGACATCGTCGGCCCTCTGCCATCGACCCCAGGTAAAGCCAAATTTATTTTATTTATGACTGACTATTTTTATAAATAGGTTGAAGCGCAGGCATTCGAGAAAATAAGAGAGAAAGAAGTTATAGAATTTATTTGGGATCATATCATATGCCGATTCGGGATACCCGCCGAAATAGTGTGCGACAATGGGAAGCAATTCGTTGGCAGCAAAATCACAAAATTCTTTGAAGATCACAAAATAAGGAGGATATTATCAACACCATACCACCCCAGTGGGAACGGTTAGGCCGAATCAACGAACAAGACTATTCTTCAAAACCTGAAGAAGAGATTGAACGACGCGAAGGGAAAATGGAGAGAAATGCTGCCCGAAGTCCTTTGGGCATACCGAACAACGTCAAAATCCAGTACGGGGGCGACCCCATTCTCCTTAGTATATAGTTCCGAAGCATTAATACCAGTCGAAGTCGGTGAACCTAGTCCCAAATTTTGATTCATGATGGAAGAATCAAATAACAAGGCTATGAACACCAGCCTTGAATTATCGGACGAAGGTCGAGAAGCTGCCCTCATCCGATTGGCCGCCCAAAAGCAACGAATCAAAAGGTATTATAATCGCAGAACTAAACTTCGCCATTTTAAGCCCGGGGACTTAGTATTAAGAAAAGTCACCATCAATACTCGGAATACAAACGAAGGAAAATTAGGACCAAATTGGGAAGGGCCATACTATGTTCTCGAGAACGTTGGAAAAGGATCATACATGCTTGGCATCATAAACGGCAAACAACTATCAAGCAGTTGGAATGTATCACATCTAAAACGGTACTACTGCTAAGGTACGACCTTTCCATATTCATCTAACTGACCCATGCAGAAGTTCGAACAAGAGCTGAAGAAGATCTTTCGCTTGAAAGCACGCGTTGCACTCTTTTTCCCTTAGACCGTTTTCTCCCAAATGGGTTTTTCGGCAAGGTTTTTAATGAGGCAACCGTTGATCGTGCTGCACTTTTGACAATATCCGAGGCCTCTTTCCAATCGACCTCGAATACCGGGGGGCATCAGGGCCCTCAAATACATTGAGTTCAGATGCAAGAAAGTCATCTCACAACAATAGGGTTCCAACAGGAAATATTATAAGAGCCAAATGGTCAAAATGAACCATGCTCATATAGATTGGCCCAAACATAAACACATGTGCAATGACTTGAGATTTATTGTGCAACCAGAATTAAGCCTACGGGCTACTTTCATTCTGAGTTCGAAATAATCACTCGAATATTACGCCTACGGGCTACTGTTAATTCGAGTTCGAGCAAATACTCACTCGACCATTGCGCCTACGGGCCACATTGTCTCGAGTTTGAAACATTCACTCGACCATTACGCCTACGGGCTACGACATTCCGAGTTCGAAACATTCACTCGACTATTGAGCCTACGGGCTACTGTTATTCCGAGTTTGAGCAAGCACTCACTCGACCATTAAGCCAACGAGCTACTGTTATTCCGAGTTCGAGCAAGCACTCACTTGACCATTAAGCCAACGAGCTACTGTTATTCCGAGTTCGAGCAAGCACTTACTTGACCATTAAGCCTACGGGCCACATTACTTCGAGTTCGAATCATTCACTCGACTAAGCCTACGGTCTATCTTTATTTCGAGTTCGAGCAAACACTCACTCGGCCATTGCGCCTACGGGCAACACTATCTTGAGTTCGAAACATTCACTCGACTATTAAGCCTACGGGCTACTGTTATTCCGAGTTTGAACAAGCACCCACTCGACCATTACGCCTACAGGCTACAATATTTCAAGTTCAAAACATTCACTCAACGGCTAATAAGCTACTTTTACTTTGAGTTTACATTAACTCAACCAGTACATTACACCTACGGATTATATTCCTTCAAAGTTTGAATCATCGACTCAACAAGCAAACCCAGGGGCTACAAATCTGATCGATCAGAGTGATTACAAGGTCAACATTCGAACAAAAGTCTTCACAAAACAAAAACAAGTCGACCTCGTTATACATATATATACAAAAATTGCCTACGTGATTAAATTGCAAACATGAAGAATTAGAAATTAAGCTTCCCCGTCCTCAGATCCTCTTTTGCTACCATCATCATCTTCATCATCAGAAGCCAAGGCTTCAACTTCCGCTTCGAGCTCTTTTGCCTTTTTTACATCTTCGGTAAGGTCAAAACCTTGAGCGTGTATCTCCTCGAGCGTCTCCCTCCGAGACCTACACTTGGCAAGTTCGGCAACCCAATGAGCTCGAGTATCGGCGGTCTTTGCCGCTTCCCGGGCCTCCATCTGAGCAGCCTCAGCATCAGCCCGATATACAGCAATGGACTTATCTGCCAAGACTCTCGACGACTCAACCTCCGCCTTAGCCTCAGCAAGTCGTGTTTCAAGCTCCTCGATCTTCTTAGCTTGAACCGACCCCTTTTGCTTGGCACTTTGAAGTTGAACATTGGCCGATAATAATTTTGTTAAGATGGTTTCTTTTTCCGCTGCCAGGCGGTCGAGGGTCTCCTTCCACCGATTGCATTCAGCTCGAATTTGATCGAATTCTTCTCAAAGTAACCCGATCTTTTCGATCTTTTGCTGCAACTGAGACAACGAAGGGTTAACTTCCACGGTTGAGTCAGACCCATACTTTAACAGAACGAGGCTCACCTGCTTATCGAGCTCGACCTCTTCTTCACGGACCTTAGCCAAATCCACTTGGAGGTCCTTTATAGCCTCGTCCTTTTGGCTGCAAAGAAGCCGCAGGGCATCTCTCTCACCTGAGACCTTCCGGAGCTTGGCCTCACACTGGATAAGATCGACTCGAAACCTACTAATGGCCTGCACGGTAAGAAACACGAGTCAAGTATGGAAAAGAACAAAGAAACCAAGTATGGAAGAATCATTACCTGAGTAATGAAACGATGAGCCTCCTCTAATAAAAGAGAAGCGTCACCAATATCGGAACCATCATCGACTCCAGTAAAACAATCCCTTAAAGGATCCCCTGCACCAGAGCCTTCGCCGATATCGGGACCCTTCAACTCTCGAGCTTCCTTCAATGCCTCATCAGAAAAAGATGGAAGAGAAGGCGAATGACCCATTGTCAAAGCCCCGAGCAAATCACTTGGAGTACTCCAGTCGAGACTCAGGTCCTCGGAAACAACCCCGGCAGTCACAGCCGCCATCGGCTCGAGAGCTCTGGCAACCTCGATGGCCTCCATAGATCGGACTACTAAAGCCGAGGAGTTATTTTCTTCTTCTTCTTCTTCTCTCAGTCGATGGACCGAGTCAATCGAAAGGGCAATTACTTTTCTCCTCACCCTTCGAGTTTTGGGCTTGGTGTCCTCTGACCGAAAGGAATCTCTTCGCTTCTTATCTTCCCCCTGTTTAGGGACTTGGGACTTGTTTCCTTCTTCACCGCTCGAAGGCCTCAAAGCGGAATCCCTGGTTACGCCTGCACAAAAGGAAATCGGTAACGAATAGAACGCAAAGAATACTTCGAAGAAAACAAGAAGCAAACCTCACCATAGTTCTTGGCCTCCCATCTGCCTTTTGCCAAATCGCGCCAAGCGCGCTCGGCGTAAGAGGAGGTCGAGGCTAACTTCCGAACCCAGTCCTCGAGGTCAGGCACCACTTGTGGCAGCCAAGGGGAAGCTGAACATCAGGGAAGGACATCAGAAAAAAATCGGAGGAGGACATGAAAAGTGAAAAAAATCACTTACGGTCAAAATTCCATTATTCAGGGAACGACATCTTCTTCTCCGGAATGAGATCACGGGTCCTCACTCGAATATAAAGACCCATCCAACCCCGATCCTTGTCTTCATCGATGCTCGACATCAAAGCCTTCGATGCCCGACGATGGAGTCTGATTAGTCCTCGAAAGATCTGAGGCCGATACAGTCGTATGAGGTGGTTCAGAGAAAAATCCAACCCCCCCCCGGCTTTGATAGAGAAGAAACGTAACAAGATCACTATATGCCATAGAGAGGGATGAATTTGGCCAAGGGTGACTTGATACCTTTTGCAGAAATCAATAATCACCGGGTCGACGGGTCCCAGTGTGAAGGAATAAGTATAAACACTTAAAAAACCCTCCACGTAAGTGGTAACGCTCTCATCGGAAGATGGAATTTGCAACACGACCTCGGAACCCCAGTTGCAGTCTTTTCGGACGGCCTCGAGGTGATCCTCCGTTATAGAGCACGTATACATCGATACATGTTCACATCGACCCAGAACGGAGGAAGGATTCTCCACCTTAAAATTGGTCTTCAAATTGCACGGGCCAGGAACATAGTCATGAACTGACGGCTCAAACGGCGCCTTATCATCAGACGACCGTGAGGAAGAAGCTTTCTCCTTCTGAAGTACGGTTTTGGAAGTTTTCGCCATTGATATGAAAGGTGAACAAATAGACGGCACCAAAATTCTGGTATGGGCGGCCCCGTAGCAGCGAAACAGAGAGGATAGATAAGAAAGTTTGAAAGAAGAGAAGGCGCAAAAGTGGTAAAGGTTGTATGGAAAGACTATTTATAGACTAAGGCATGACGGTTCGGTATCAGCGGTGGCCGACCACTGTCTGACATATATTAAATGCTTCGGTAAAACCGAGTCGATAGGACAGCTATCACATACGTCAAGATCGGGTTCGATAGAAACGTCAGCATAAATTTGATCGAGCCGCAGGGAAATCATATCGTTCCTCGCCACATCCTTTTCGAGAAATGAGGGGACTATCTGTGTACGGTCAAAATCGATTCTCAGTCATAATGACCGGTCGAGACAATGACGTTTCAATCGAAGGGTACCCACATGATAAGCTCGGACGAATTCTGAAGTAGGGACATTAAGCTTCGCGCTATAAACGGCAAAACGCGATATCATTATCGAGCCCGCGTCCGAATCGGACTACGGAGCAACACCGATCGATACAGGCCCCGAATATCGATGCTCCAAGGCAGAACCGAGCTCGAACCAAGACTGGGGGTTCGACCTAACACCTAGCTCGAGCCAGTGCCAAGCTCGCAGACAAGAGTCGTTACAACCGCATCGAGGGAGAGAATCTTGGCGAGAATCAAGGAAGAGACAATACATCATGGGTCCTCCACTATATGTATTATTTTATTATATTATTATAGATAAAGCAGTGATCCTCTACTATAAAAAGGGGGATAGACTGCAATAGCGAAAAGTTCTCCAAGATATATTAAGATTTTATTTTGTGCTTGTTTTTCTAACTCATTTCAGTTTTCCCGTCCATCATTCCCATTTTATAGCAAAAATACTTGTATTGTCATTTTGTATCAAAGGGATTCGCATACCCTTAGAACCATATCTAAATTTAACGTTATCCCGATTTTTCGGGTAAACATTTTCCTTTTAAATCTCTTCTTGTATTGCTGCAATCATATTACACTAGTACTAATTGGAGTACTTTGTAGTTGATGTCTTGATTACAGTAATGAACTCAATGACATGTTGTGTATATTCCCATTCTGCCCGGATCCGGTATCATAAGTCATACCGTTTCTACTTTTTCGTGAAAATCGGTTTTCGGGTATCTAGGCATTGTTTATGCCATGATCAGTATGTACTGTTATTTCCATCATTTTTTATTTTGTTGAAATAATTATTTAATCGGAAAATTTTTGATTGATGATTATTGATAAATTGAAATTTTATTAGCTTTATAATAACAAGTTTCTGTATAAATTATGTTGTAGCTAGATTGATAAGT
This sequence comes from Nicotiana tomentosiformis, assembly GCF_000390325.3. NCBI lineage: Eukaryota > Viridiplantae > Streptophyta > Magnoliopsida > Solanales > Solanaceae > Nicotiana > Nicotiana tomentosiformis. Next base: position 66,768,862 of record NC_090822.1, on the reverse strand, counting down.
AGTTGTTGTATTTTTAAAATAAATATTTTACTTTCTACTATATTAATTAGTATAAATATGAAAAAGTAGTTTATAAATTCATATTTATGTTTTTGTTTAATTTAAGAAGTGCAACACATCATGAATTACATATTTTATTCATACATATAGCTGGTAAAATATTCGATTTTTGTTGGATTTTAATTTATTCATGTTAAAATTATATAAAAGATACCAATTATTCTTCATAATACTAGTTACCAATTTATAATTATATATGCATATATTTGTTACATGTTAAAATTTAATTATATGTTCATCTGGTAAAAAAAATAACTTTTAAAATTAACTTTTATTTTTAAGTAAAAAATATTTTACCATGTAATTATGCTCGTGCAGCCAAACATGACGCATGTCATTATATTGTAATTACGTTATGACAAACAAACATGACTTTATAATTACTATACAGTGTAATTAATGGGTGTGTAATTACTACCTATGAATTACATAGCCTAGTAATTATATGGTGGTTTCCAAACATACTCTTAATGACATAATTATGGAAGTGATCGGAATTGAACCCTTTTGCAAAGATGTTTTATACTTGAAGCTTTAATGTCCTGAGAACTAATTGTTAAACTCTTTATTTTGAAGGAACATAGGTATCACAATGGTGGCAACAAACAAAATGTTTAAGCAACAAGAAATAGATAATCGCAAGCAATAACCACCCAAAAAGCCTATTGGAAAGGTGACATGTGCTCAAAGCCAACAAAATAAAAAGAAGCAGACTGAGAAAGAGAAATCGCAGCCTACTAGGCAGTTGCATGATGAGATTGAGAAAGAAATGAAGGAACAAGAGGAAGAGCCACTGGTGAGGAAGAATGCTAAGAGGGGTACTATAAGAACATCGTAAAGGGCTCCAAGTAAGAGCATAGTGTTTAGAGAACCTTTGCCGAAGCAGATTAAAGCCAAAGCAACAAAGCTAGTTGATCCAAAACAAAAGGAAAGTTGAAAGCTACTTTAGAATCTAAGTCTGAGTCTGATTCGAACTATGAGGGAGAACCAGTTGACCGAGCTTCTTGGGAGGATAATTTCGTTAGTGAGAAAGCATTCCGGGCGTATGACAAAATCCTAAATTCTAAGAAATACATTCCAGAAAAATAAGTCAACATTGCGATACTGAAGAAAAATTACCCAAGCTTTCTGCAATACTCCGAGATATGCAAAAATAGGAACCTATCTTGAAGGGCCATGGCAAAGCCAATTTTACCATTGTTCGAGAGCTCTATGCCAATTGACGTCATTTATAGGACAGCATTGTGAGAGTACTAGGGGTGGATATCAGTCTCCGCTGAGGATCTAAATAGGTTCTTAGGGGTGCCACACATGCCAATGGACATGTATGACTCTATGTGCAAAGAGCCCGATTATTCACATATTCAATCTGTCCTATGTCCTACTAAGAAAAATACAACATGGAAGCATAAAAGTGTTGATTACCACTCTTTGGCCAAGGAGTTCATGAGCGCACTGGCACATGTGGTGTTGAGTTTTATATGCAATTGCCTGATGCCTTGCCAACACAAAACTCATGTCCTTCGATACCGAGCACTAGTGTTGTATGCTTTACTGGAGGGGATCCCGCTAAACTTGCGAGCCATCATGCACGAGCAGATGCAACGCACCAGATTGAACTATAAGTGAAGGTTGTTCTATGCAAATACCTTATTAGCTTATTTGACAGAGATGAGTGTGCCATGAGACAATGAGAATGATGACATCGGGGTTAAAGCTCCAGGGCCATATGATATTACTGCTGTCCAAGATCCAAGTAAGGGGAGAACTTCTAAGTTCACTACTCATCAGTTATTTAAGAAGATAAGAGCTGAAATGCAAAAGAACATGGTCGAGTTTATAGTAACTCGAGCAGAGTTAAGTGATACTAGAGGTGACGTGATTCAGACTCGTGCAGATCTGAGCCCATTCTAGATTGAGCGGGCTACCAGGATGAGAGAGGTATCGCTACTCCTCCGTGCTTTCATATAGATATAGATATTTCACAGTTGCTTACACCGTCCACCAATGGACTGTCTACGTTTGCTGCCTATGGCCCCCAGATCTACTGCCACATTACCCATTGAGGTAACCGTATCACATGCTACAGAGATAGCTCCACATGGAGTTGATAAAGACGTGGTCTAGCCTCCTAGTCATGATAGTATTGTTGCTATGCTAGAGGGGGCCATGATAAATGTCGTGGACATTTTGACCACTCATCCGGTTGTTGCTACTTCTGTTGTCCCGGCTGTTTCTACTAGTGAGGGATCCTGCTTCATTGACCACTGCCACCATGACAGTTGAGATGCATATTATAGTTGATATCGTTGCTTGTGATGCTCTGTCACAGATCACGGAAGAGACCTCCACATCGACCGGAGGAAGTTTCTTCTCACCTTACTCTAATTTATTTGTATGCATTGGGGACAACACACGATTCTAAGTGCTGGATGGGAGTTATTCTTTTTTTTTTGTGGATGAATGTACTTAAGTATTATTAACTGCATTTTTCTTTTGTCACTTGACTTGATTTTTATTGATTTATTACTTTTGATATTTTTGGGATTGTAATATTCACTGAATTCATAGCATGTAATAACTAGTAATTTAGTCTATGAGTAGTAACTCTCAATCTCTGGCAGTTCTATTTGTAGCAAATAGTATTATCGTAGTTAGTAGTTTAATTTTATTACTCAAAAAAATGAAAAACATAAAATTATGAACTTTTCCCAACAACGGAATACCTAGACAATTTTCTCGAGGGACTAAGGTTCTTCAAAAAATTACAAAAAGATTGTTTTTTGTATTTCTAGAGGTAGTATTAGTATTAGGATATTTATAAAAAATAATAGAAAAATGAGAAAGCACAAAAATATTTTCTTTTTGTTCTAAGTGGTTAGCTTTAGTTTTATCTATTAGGTAATAATTCCTCCTGATTTTTCTTTTGGGCATCAGTTCTTCTCCAAGGAATGAATTTTTGAACCAGGTACTTTTTATTTTTAGAGTAGTGTATGATATAAAGACTCGGACTGAATTCGACATATTTCATGATTTGTTCGATACCAGCAGAGTTAGGCCTGGGTATGCGGATTATAACTGTCCCATGAGTTTTTGAGAACTACTTGTGCCTTGAAAATTAAATAGCTTGTTCTGCGATACTTAGGCTCATTTTCTTGACTCTTGTGCTAACTGTTGTGCCTTATGCATTAAAATTGTGGCCTAGATCTATAGTTGCTTTGATTATGAGTTGGAATGTAGCCATCCTACTTGAGTCATGTGTTAGTGTGTGGTGAGATTTTTGCATAGTTGCATATAGTGCATTTGTGTCTAGAAATTGTCATGTATATGAATTGAAGCGAAATCCTAGATTTTGCTTCGTTTAAAAAGTGACTTTAGGCCTTCCTTGACCCATTTGAGGTTTTCTAGTCTACCCTGTGTTATTTGACCCTACTTGTCCCCGTTAAGCCAAATTCTTTTTATTTGGTAGCTATGTTACAAGCTTTAAATTTTTTATGCTGAATTATCTATCTTTTGAGACCTACCTCCTTTTTTTGGTAGCTATTTTACAAGTTTTAAACTTTTAATGTTGAATTATCTATCTTTTGAGCCCTACTTCTTTGAGAACTTATAAATGCACAATGAGCTAATAGCTGAAGTTGAAATGGAAGATTGGTTGAGCTATGAATTGAACCATTTAAAGGTGGAAGGCTAAGAATAAAAAATAAAATTTTATTTGCAACGAGGAACGCGAGTTATTGAAATAAAAAGGAAGAAAAGAAAGAAAACAAAATTGCACAAGGAAAAACCCGTGCTGAAAAAAAAAAGAAACAAAAGAAGGGTGTCCTTGCTGCATAAAAGCGAAAGAAAAAAAACTAAATGAAGTGAGAGATTGGGTATTGAGAAAAAATTATAAAAGGAAGGTACTTGAAGAAGAGGAAGTATGCTGTTATTTATTATATTGTAAGTGCTTGGAGAAATTTAGTTACTATTATCCATATTCATCTTACCCGTCCCTTAGCCTACATTACAACCTTTAAAATGTCCTAATTGATTTTCGACTGAGAAGGACTACATTAGTAAAGTTTTACATTATGGTTAAGCCTTTAGTACCTTTTGTGCGCATGTGAACTTCTTTGCGAGAGTGAGTGATCTCTTGTGGTGAAGACATATATTTCAAGATGGATAGGTGACTTTATTAGGCTCCTCGTACAGAGTAAGTAAGTTGGTCTGAGAGTAGTTATGCTAGAGAAACAGTTTTTGAGGTTGAGATATCTCAAATTTGCTATTTGATTATTTTGAACTGTTCAATATTGTACTTGGAATGTTTTGAACATGGGAAAATGAGTTAAAGAATGTATATGCAAAAGTCTAATTATTGGTATCAACTACAATCATGGGTCTTCTTGAGCTTAATTGAAAAGTTGTAGCTTGAAAGTTATGAGCTTAATGTTGTTCCGTCTATTATAGGTTGATGTTACTGTGCTCGATGACAAATAAAGATTTAAGTGTAGAGTGGTGATATAGGGTATATTTGTATATATTTTATTATTACTTTACCCATATTTTAGGTTCTTTTCTGCGCTATTTGATGTTGAAAACGACCAGTATAAGCTAATTATTAGTTTTTTGACTAATTAAATTATGTGTGATGATTTAGGATGTTTGGATTGCAAAAACGTGAAGAAAAGATTCTCCACCTATAGGAGAAGAGGTTGCATGATTGCGTGCAACCGAGCAAGCAATGTCATTTGAAGCACTAGTTAGTAGTGAACTTTAAGAAAGCCTCCAGCTTAGCATCCGCACCTGGGCACGTCAGAGTTGAAGGAACAAGGTGTCACAACCCGAAATCCGGCTAGGCGTGATGGCAACTAACCCAACCCGCTAGGTAAGCCAAATGAAAGACAACACAACTTAAATAGGATAATAGGAATCAATAAATAAAAGAACTGAGCTTTCTATATAATATTCCAAGGATTGTTAGTACAAGTCATGATCTTCTAAGACTTTGAGTTTACAAAGCTAGTATGAAATAAATACATAATATGTTCGAAACATACATAAATAGATTTAAAATTCTAAAGCTACCAAGAACAAGATGCAGCTATAATCGGAACGCAGTTTCATCTTCAATGCCAGCTCCCGCCATACATAGCAACATCAGCTCCAAAATCTGCACCCAAGGTGCAGAAGTGTAGTATGAGTACAACCGACCCCATGTACTCAATAAGTAACAAACCTAACATTAGGTTGAAAGTAGTGACGAGTACGGAATCTATCCCAAGCGTTAATCAAAAGCCTATACGGCCTATTGCGGCATGAGGCCCGATCCACAATAATAGATAAGCCAAAAAAGCCTATTGCAGCGTATAGCCCGATTTGCAATAATAAGAATAGTCATAAAGTCTATATGGCCTGCTACGGCGTGCAGACTGATCCACAAGTATACTCACAACACGGTTCATAGGCCCACCTCAGTCATCAATCTCTTGAGTCTCAAGGGCTCACATTCTCGTACCACTCAGCCCAAACAATGATAACATGTGATGTAACAGTGAATGATAAATAGAGACTGAGATATGATATGCAAATAATGAACCATGACTGAGTATATAATTGTAGTTAAAGCAGATAACTCAAAATAACATAAATAGCCTCATTAGATCTCAATCGGATAAGCACATAGCCTAAACATGATTTTTAGCATGAATCACAGCTCAATTTCCCTAACAAGTAGGAATTTCACAAATAAAACAAGCCAGGATAACAACTCAGTATAAAAATCAACCCGGTTCATGTTTATCATGGTGCACGCCCACACGCCCGTCACCTAGCATGTGCGTCATCCCAATACAACACAAACGACACAATTCACAGGGACAAATACCTTCAATTCCAAGTTTAGAAGTATTACTTACCTCAAACAAGTCAAATCCAATACAAAGCAAGCCAAACAATACTCTAGAAATGCCATCCCACGCATATCAACCTCCGAACGACTCAAAACAAGCCAAAAGTAACTCAAATACATCAAATAGTGCCTAAGGAAATAATCCCAAATGATAAAGGTCGAGTCTTTACACATTTACTCAAAGTCAACCAAAAAGTCAAATATGGACCCGCACCTCGGAACCCAAAAAAACTTATAAAATCCTACAATCCATTATATTACGAATCCAACCATACTAATTTCACTCAAATCCGACTCTGAATCGATGTTCAAAACTCAAAAGTGTACTTTAGACAAAACCCCCAATTTCTCTTTCAAACTCATCAATCAAATGCCAAAATCAAAGATGGAATCATGAAATATAATCAAAACCAAGTAGAAAATACTTACCCCAATCTATGTGGTGAAAATCGCCTCAAAAATCGTCCAAATCCGAGCTCCATATATCAAAATATGATAAAATAACACAAAGGTCAGAAATAGAGTACTTATATGCATTGTCCAGTCATACTCTACGCGCTCGCGGTACAAGCCTCGCGAACGAGATGAACAAAGATGAGAAAATTTCGCGAACGCGGGAACAACGTTGTGAACTCAAAGAGGAAACCATTATCCTTCCCAGCTCAGCCCAATCACTACGCGAATGCGTAGAAGCAGATGTGAACGCGATGAAGACCAAACCTAACTCTACGCGAACACGTTCATCTTTACGCGAACACGTTCATCTTTACGCAAATGCGAAAAAGAAGTAAACACCCGGCTCCAGGATTTACTTCGCGATCACGTCCTCATCTGCGCGATCGCGAAGAACAAAAGAAACACCAACAATCAGCAATATCAAAACCATCTGAAATGATCCGAATCACGTCTGAAACTCACCCGAGCCCCTCGGGACCCCGTCCGAACACACCAACAAGTCCCATAACATAACACGGACTTACTCGAGGCCTCAAATCACGCATAACAACATCAAAATCATGAATCGCACCTCAAATCGAACTTAATGAACTTTTAAACTTTCAACTTCCAAAACTCGTGCCGAACCATATCAAATAACCTCGGAATGACCTCAAATTTTGCACATAAGTCTCAAATGACATAACGAAGTTATTCAAATTCTCGAAACCACAATCGGAACCCGATATCATCATAATCAACTACCGGACAAACCTATAAATATTCCAAACCTTCAAATTGCAAACTTTTGCCAAATAGTGCTGAAACCTTCTAGAAACATCCAAATGCAATTTCGGGCATACGCCCAAGTCCAAAATCAATATCTGGACCTAAATGAACCATCAAAACTCCGATTCGGGGTCAAATACACAAAAGTCAAACTTGGTCAATTCTTACAACTTAAAGCTTCCTAGTTAAGAATCATACTTCCAAATAAATCCCAAATCACCTGAAAACCAAAACCGACGGTTCACACAAGTCATAATACGAAGCTACTCACGACTTCAAATAGCTGAACGAAATGCAAATTCTCAAAACCACCCATCGACTTGTTCGACATTGTATAAGTCTGAACAAGTTGTACCAAGTCATAACCATAACCCAAGATGTAATCACGTGATATACCACAAAACTCAAATGCTCACAGCGATAACTTTTGACCACAATAGCTGCCCAAAAATAAAACTGGTATCGGTAACAAATCTTATATCAACTAAAACCTTGTTCCAAACCTTTGTACATTGCCAATGGAGAAAGAAACACACAGAAACTCATAAACCATTTGAGCTCTCTCACCAAAGCCCAAATTCTAAGCTGACTAGTGACATCATCACATCTCTAAACATACCTTACTTAATCCCGATAGTGCTCATTCCAGGTTCAATAACCTTATCTCACTCAGTACAAGCTGCTTGATCGACATGCCGTACCAAAATAACCTAAAGCCACAAACTGTACAATTCGTGCACCAATAAGCAACAATTCAAATGTATTCAAACATGGAAAATGACTCAAATGAGAGAAACGTCCCCAAAGCTCAAACAATACCACCACAAATGCAACGCTATGAACCCATCACACATAGTAGGACTAAGACCCACGAATTTATCACAAGGACCATATTCCAACATAAGCCCACTGCAATGCGTGACCCATCCAAACACCGATCCATCTGAAATACCTTAAGCCACAATGCTCAAAATCAATAACAACACAGAATTCGATATCAAGTACACGAAGTGTATGACCATAACCATAGAGAAGTGAATAACACAATATACCACAGCCCGGAAAGACCATAACGAAGGGGCAATCAACCATTCAACGCCGAATAACCATCTCACTTAAATTTTTCCGCAAGGCCCAAACAGAAACGCATCTAGTGTATAATTAGCCAACAGATCAGCACCTGTCGTAGAATAGAAGCGTAACACATAGAACATATCAGATCATGAACAAGCTCAACTCTAACCGAATGACTCACCCCTCAACACTAACCGTGCTGAGTCAATAAATCCGGCCCAGTGTAGAATACACATCCTCATTGGGCCTACCAATAGACCCCCAAATCAACTTCGGTCATCCACAAATAGATAAATAACCCTCTAAAATTCCACATAACCTAACCATAACACATATTATTGGCTGCCTAGCTTTGGCCATATCCACACAGTCCGCAACCAAGAAACAATCTACAAGAACACATGAATCTCCATAACCGATCCAAACTCCCTTACTCAAATGACTAACACATCTCTCATGCACAATCATCCCAAGAGAAATACTTCTATAATTCTCCCACACCACATAGCAAAATCTGAATATCAATCATTGATCAACCAGGTGAGTACCGTAATACCAATGAAATATATGAAATCATAATACAATGCGCTTTTTGAAATGCGCACCCGTCTCAGATGATACCAAGTAGTAATAGCATTCATCTAAACATCTGAGGCCGTCCATGCTGTCTAAAACTCATGAACTTTCCTTCAAAACAAAACCGCAACCTTCTACATGCAAACATCAATCCCACACGATGCACCGCATCTATCAGGCCATCATATGAAAAGCACGAGAATCTCATTGTCAACTCTGAGTCACAAGCAGGATACGTCCTCAATTAGCTAGAAACCTTCCACCTGATCCTATTCAGGAGAAAATCAAAACGTACAAAAAACTCTTCATGCCTGTAAAAAATATCCATCCCAAGCCGTGGTAGAAATCATCGAGAACTCTATGAAACCCATTTGCACATAACCAAGCCATCATAACCGAATCCCTCTAACTCAACCAAGTCACACAGGTCGCCAAACCAAAGAGTATTACCACAAAACACCTATAGAGACTCACCACATCATAAGAACCCAAAGAACAGATTATACCCATTATCATGCTGATCCGATCTACTGCCAAGTTGTCCTATTTCTCTGAGTTCCTTCTGAATTGCCTTCAAGTTAACACTTCTCCTTGACCGCACACTACGGCGCTTAACCCAACGCTCACCACGAGAGATCCTAGCATAAAACTACACCGCCCTAAGGTCCATAAGCCGTTATATTCCCTCTTAATCACCCCAAAAGTACCACAACCGAGACACCCTCTCTGAAGAGACCTTCTGTGAATTTAATGTTGTTTACTTTTACCTTTCTAATACTGAAATGTAGAATTGATAGTGATACAGAAATACCGTAAGTCCAGGCACCATCCAATGGAAATCTCAGATATTAGCCATATACAAATCCGGGAAACCCTCCAAATGCCACATATGAATCTTGAACTCTTTAGAACCTTCTCGAGAGTTATCCTCTCTGCTCAAATCTCAATTGCACCGCTCAAACGAGCCGAACGACCTGTGCTACATTAGCACAATAACACCCAAAGAAGTAATCCACACCCCTAAGCAATCGAGTGAATCCCTTTTCTTAGTACATTACATCAATCACGAACAGCAAACCTAAACCATTCCAAGACTTCTCTATATCCATAAGGTGTAGTACATCATGTATCCAAACATTCCTTGCTTAGGTCATCCTCAAAACCAACCTCTGCAAGTCATAAACGATCCTCAAGCAAGCCTTAGACTGAAACCAATATAGCATATAACCATGCAACTATATCGTCGATACCAGACTCCCCCACTTGGCTCAAAGCCATAGAACAAATCACCCGATAACTCACAATACCCATACTCTATTACTACCATAACCCCGTACTAAGATTCAACTAAATCCTTCATAAGCTCATGCAACACAAACCATAAAATACCTTAAATCATTTGCTAAGCTCGCATTCACCCTCATGATAGTCAAGTCAACTTTTCTCAATCGATCCAACTCAATTGCAACACATATAACCCACTGGTAGGAAGAAACTCTCCACACAACATTATAAGGATCACACATCCATAGACCACCCCGCAAGAGATAACCCACCTGCTTAGCCTTAAATTGGCATTTCTCTACGCCCTACCATGGCCACAACCACCATGCAATCACTTAATCTTACCGAGTCTAAACTCGTCAACAAGACATAAGAATCTACTTCATCCCATAACTAAACAACATGAAAGGTCCCTCAACACGATCATAACTCGGGACTGTACAACACATCAAAACAGAAATCAAGCATCCAATAGTCTTTTTCACATCCCAAGCAACCCTTCTCGTCACATCCAAGCCATCTAAACACATCCCGCAGTCACGTCATATTCATCATATAGCAATCCAACCACTCACCGAGTTATATTCCCGCCCCTAGGGATACGACCGGATATATAAACCTAAAATCACATGTTTACACAACTAAAACCACTAAGCCCAAGCTACAGTCCAACCCTAGCCTCAAGTCCTCCAGACTGGCCCATCACCAGAACATAAAAAATAAATCTCGTACCTCATCCATGGAATCGCAAGTTGTCGATGCACAGCTGGTACCGAGTGCTCATCATAACATACGACTGAGTAGAAGGAATTCAAAGAGATATGCTTCATGTAGAATCAATATTGCGCAATAAGGAAAGAAAGATGGGAAGTTTATCCTAAATTCCATGTAGCCTCTCGAAGATATGTATGGACGTCATCATACCGATCCGCAAGACTCTACTAGACATTTGCTCATGACTCGCAGAACCTATGAACCTAGAGCTCTGATACCAACTTCTCATGACCCGAAATTTGGCTAGTCGTAATGGCACCTAACCCAACCCGCTAGGTAAGTCAAATGATAAACAACACAACTCAAATAAGATAACAAGAATCAATAAATAAAATAACCGAGCTTTCTATACAAAATCCCAAGGATTGGTAGTACAAGTCATGAGCATTTAAGACTTTGAGTTTACAAAGGTAGTATGAAATAAATACATCATCTGTTCGAAATATACATAAACAAATTTAAAATTCTAAAGCTATCGAGAATAAGATGCATCTATAATTGGAACGCAGGTACATCTTCAATGTCAGCTCCTACCATACACAGCAACATCAACGCCAAAATCTGCATGTAAGGTGCATAAGTGTAGTATGAGTATAACCGACCCCATGTGCTCAATAAGGAAAAAACCTAACCTTAGGTTGAAAGCAGTGTCGAGCTCAGAAAATGGTCGGAGTCCAACACCAATAGCCAAATATAACTCGTAACAATTTAATGAAAGTAGTACAAGTAATAACTCAAAAGATATTATGCTCAGCTCCTTCGTGGTTTTGGGAAAATAGACATTCTTTTCAAGTATGACAGTACAACTCAAATCTTTCACCGAAATGACCAAAATATGAGTATATCAGAAAACTGTGATTTTCCCAAACTTTCAACAACAGATAAGATATTTCATTATCAGAGAGTATGAGAAAAGTACATCGTTATGCCTACATGTCCATATACATGTCAACTCATCAATTATCTTATACCGTCTAGCATGAGCAATATAGATCTCAACACCTAGATGTCAAATCATGAATGCCACAATACCGTATAGCATGAGAAAAAAATGCATCTCTATGCCTACATGCCATGTATGCATGTCAAATGAATGATTTCATGGTGATATTCCCAGGAAATCTCACCCTCAACATACTCAAGTTGCTTGTCTCAATTGCCCACTTCATCACACATACACACAATCACACAGCATTGTACGGGTGCCTGGCTCATATACCCCTCACCAAAGCATGTGTATATATATCAATGTGTCTGTGCTCACTGCTGGTATGTTAGACTCTAGAGGAGTGGATCCTGCCCAAGGGCTAATCAAAAGCCTATAAGACCTGCTGCGGCGTGCAGCCCGATCCACAATAAAAGATTAGCCAATAAGGGCTGCTGCGGCGTGCAACCCGATCCGCAATAATAAGAATAGTCACAAACCTAATATGGCCTGCTGCGCCTTGCAGCTTGATCCACAGTAACACTCACAATACGTCTCTTAGGCCCACCTCAAACATCAATTTCTTAAGTCTCAATGGCTCACAATATCGTACCACTCAGCCCAAACAATGATAACATGTGATGTAACAGTAAATGATAAATATAGATTATGATATGATTTACAAATGATGAACCATGACTGAGTATATAATTTTAGTTAAAGCAGATAACTCAAAACAACAGAAATAGCCCCATTAACCTCAACCGGATAAGCACATAGTCTAAACATGATTTCTAACATAAATCACGAATCAATTTCTCAAACAAGTAGGAATTTCACAATTAAAACAAGACTGGATAACAACTTAGTACAAAAATCAACCCGTTTCATGTTTACCATGGTACACGCCCACACGCCCGTCACCTAGCATGTGCGTCACCCCAAAATAACACAAACAACACGTTTCAAAGGGATAAATACCCCCAATTCTAAGTTTATAAGTATTACTTACCTCGAACAAGCCAAATCCAATACCAAGCAAGCCAAACAATACTCCAGAAATGCCATCTCGCATGTAACAACCTCCGAACGACTCTAAACTAGCAAAAACCAACTCAAATACATCAAACAGTGCCTAAGGAAACAATCCTAAAAGATAAAGGTCGAGTCTTTACACATTTACTTGAAGTCAACCAAAAAGTCAAACTCGAGCCCGCACCTCGGAACCTAACAAAACTTATAAAATCCGACAAACCATTATATTAAGAGTCCAACCATACTAATTTCACTCAATTCTGACTCTGAATCGATGTTCAAAACTTAAAAATTCACTTTAGACAAAAACCCCCAATTTCTCTTTCAAAATCATCAATCAAATGCCAAAATTGAAGATGGAATCACGAAATATAATTAAAACCGAGTAGAATTACTAACCCCAAACCATGTGGTGAACATCCCCTCCAAAATAGCCCGAATCTGAGCTCCATAGCTCAAAATATGATAAAAATAACTCAAGGGTCTGAAATACAGTACTTATATGCACTGCCCAGTGGTACTCTACGCGATCGCGGTAGTACTCAGGCCATCGCGATGCACAAATATTATGTTGTCACAATTAGCACTACGCGTTCGCGGCACAAGCCTCACAAACGCGATGCATAAAGCTGACAAAACTTCGTGAACACGGGAACAACGTCGCGAATGCGAAGAGGAAACAATCATCCTGCCCAGCTCAGCCCAATCACTAGGCGAATGCGTAGAAGTAGATGCGAATGCGATGAAGACCAGACCTAACTCTACGTGAATGCATTCATCCTTACACTAACGCGAACAAGAAGTAAGCACCCAGCTCCAGGAGTCACTTCGCGATCATGATCGTGTCCTCATCTTCGCGATCGCGAAGAACAACAGAAACACCAGCAATCTGCAATATCAAAACCATCCGAAATGATTTGAATCACGTCTGAAACTCACCCAGGCCCCTCAGGACCCCTTCCGAATACACCAACAAGTCCCATAACATAACATAAACTTACTTGAGGCCTCAAATCACGCATAACAACATTAAAACCAAGAATCGCACCTCAAATCGAACTTAATGAACTTTCAACTTCTAAAACTCTTGCCGAACCATATCAAATCAACTTGGAATGACCTCAAATTTTGCACATAAGTCCCAAATTAAATAACGAAGCTACTCAAATTCCCGAAACCGCAATTTGAATCTGATATCATCATGGTCAACTCCCGGTCAAACTTATGAACATTTCAAATCTTCAAATTGCCAACTTTCGTCAAATAGTGTTGAAATCTTCTAGAAATATTCAAATGCAATACTGTGCATACACCCAAGTCCGAAATCACCATTCAGACCTAACGAAATCATCAAAACTTTGATCCGGGTCAAATACACAAAAGTCAAACTTGGTCAACACTTCCAACCTAAAGCTTCCTAGTTGAGAATCATTCTTCCAAATAAATCCCGAATCACCTGAAAACCAAAACTTTGATTCACACAAGTCATAATACATCATATAATGCTACTCACGACATCAAACAGCTGAATGGAATAAAAATTCTCAAAAATGACTGGTTGAGTCGTTACACAAGGCTTGGATGCGAGACGCCCATCCCAGCATCCGTTGCTGGGAATTTCAAGCTGAAGTTGACGCGAAGCATCTATCTTAGCATCAATCGCTAGAGCTGACTCGGAAAAGAAAAAGGAAAACTTTGGCTCGCGACTTTTGTTCGCAATATATAAGTAAAACATGCAACTTTTAGATCATCTAATGTACTTTGAAGCAGAGAGAAGCCATCAGAGAGTTTAGAAACCATAAATTTCGTCTTGAGTTCTTCTTTTAATGGATTTTACCTACTTTAAGGATATAATTAAGGTTGCTACTATTACCATGCGTGGCTAAACTCGTTTATTCTAGGTTTATAGTTTTACATGAATATTGATATTAAAATATTAATTTGACGAGTTAATTAATCATATTGAGTTGTTTATTCATATCTAGTGCCTTACTATTTTACTACCTAGCTAACAGTAAAATACTATAGAATGAATCTTGAGTTGAACTTGAAAGAGATAATTTTTGATTGCAAGAGGATTGAATAGAGCGCAATCTTGAACCTAGTCATTGGGGAATCGATTTGCGAATACAGATGGAATCATGGAAATATACCTATTTGTCGTGCTTAGCTAATTGTGCAAGAA
This sequence comes from Nicotiana tomentosiformis, assembly GCF_000390325.3. Lineage (NCBI taxonomy): Eukaryota > Viridiplantae > Streptophyta > Magnoliopsida > Solanales > Solanaceae > Nicotiana > Nicotiana tomentosiformis. The sequence continues at coordinate 66,753,835 of NC_090822.1, read as the reverse complement.
ATTATTAATGCGTTCTTTTTATCTCTAATCTTATAGAATTATAGGGTTTAGATAAATTGAATAGGTGAGTAGAAGTTGTCAAATTTCTATGAGTATTATTGTCCTTTCAGGTTAATAAACTAGATAAACTAATAATTCGAGTTAATTGAAGAATTCAACAGAATTGTTATCCGTTATCCAACCAAGACTCTGGAATATTATTTCTTGTTGAATTAAAATCTTCATGCTAAGTGTGCTAGTTAATTAGTTCTTCTTTTACTCGCAACTCTATTTAGTAGAATTAATCAAACAAAAATCACCTTAACATTGTTCTTGACTCGATAAATTTGAATTTGCTTGAGTTAGTTGATAATCGATTATAAGTCCTTGTGGGAACAATACTCTACTCAAGTTTTATTACTTGATTGACTGTGTATACTTGCGTGTGTGATTTAAGCCAACAATTATGTATATTGATGACTTGAATATTATTGGCACTTGTAAAGAGTTTCCAAAGAATGTAGAGTGTTTGAAGAAATAATTTGAAATGAAAGATCACGGCAAGACAAAATTTTATCTTGGCCTACAAATTGAGGATGTGGCAAATAAAATTTTTGTATATGTATGAAGCACATCCATTGAGTACCCTAATGGTTGTGAGGTCGCTTGACATAAATAAAGATTTATTTTGGCTTCAAGAAAATGATGAAGAGCTACTTGGTGATGAAACTTCATATCTTAGTGCAATTGGGGCACTGATGTATCTTGCCAATAATACATGATTACATATTGCTTTTGTAGTAAGCTTATTAGCAAGATTCAGCTCCACCACAATAAAAAGACATTGGAATGATAATAAGCATATATTCCAATATCAACAATAAAGATTGATATGGGATTGTTTTACTCTAATAAATCAAAGTCACAAATAATTGGTTATGCAGATACGGGATATTTATCAGATCCACATAAAGCCCGATCTCAAATAAGCTATTTATTTTACATATGGAGGTACAACTATATTATCACGACCCAAAAATCCAACCAATCAGGGTCATGATAACGCCTAACACGGCTCGCTAGCCAAGCCAGCACAACAGATAATACAAAATGAAAAGCAATAAATATCTGACATCTGGTCAATAACATCACATAAAACAGCTCTATAATAACATAATAAAGTTCAAAAACCAATAACTAACGTAAACCACCCCAAGATTTGGTGTCACAAGTACATGAGCTTCTAGATCCAACTAAATACAAGGTTCTAAAAGAAATGCAACACTATCCGAATAAAGTTGAAACAGTACAATAGAGGTAAGATAATGACTCAAGGCCTGTAGATAATATGCAGCTCTACCTCGAATCACTAACGCAGTATTTACTAAGCACTTGTCACGACCCAATTCCCAACATAGGTCGTGATAGTTCCCAACGGTGCCGTTAGGAAGCCAACAATAAACCTCCAACTTAATGTCACGACACAAATTCTGACGTTAAGGATCGTGATTGCACCTAGTCTCTAAAATAAGGTAAGCCTATAACTTACCACAGTTAAACTATTAAAACATGATATTATGAAGCAGAGTTAAATTTAAATGCAGAACTAAAGGTGATACAAGCCAACATGGCGACAATCTCAACAAATCCCCAAGATTAGGTAGTAGAGAGTCATGAGCTCTAACTGAATATATAAAATATCTCAAAATACAATATTGTTCAGATAGAGAATTGCTAGTATACATGTAAGGAAGACGACTCTAAGGAACTGCGATGAATAGGAAGCTCTACCTTAAATCCTTGAAATCAAAGAAGTTCTCACCGCCTGGATCTTCTATCTCCAAAACCTGGATCTGCACAAAAATATGAAGAAGTATAGTATGAGTACACCACGGTCGGTACCCAGTAAGTATCAAGGCTAACCTCGGTGGAGTAGTGACGAGGTTCAAGTCAAGACACTCACTAATCAGATAACATGTGCAAATTATCAAGAGAACTGGCAACAAGAAGAATAATAGAAAGCAATAATTGTAATCTCATAAGATTAAGTGATAACGATTTAGAACAAAAAAAGGTCTCATTCCCATAATAAGTCATCAAATAGAATCACTCACACACGTCACCTTATGCCTACATTATCAATCACCCTCGCACAACAAAGACCTCGTGCCACAACATAAGTCATACCTCGTACAGCAAAAACTTGTGCCACAATATAATTCACACTCATACGGCAAAGACCTCGTGAAATAACATAAGTTACACTCACACGGCAAAGACCTCGTGCCACAATATAAGTCATACTCGCACGGAAAAGACATCGTGCCACAACATTAGTCATACTCGCACGGCAAAGACCTCGTGCCACAATATAAGTCACACTCGCATGATAAATACCTCATGCCATAACGTGTACCGTACATGTGACAGTTACCAATAACACGTTTAAGAAGAATTTATCAAGAATCTAATAAGGTAAAGCATGATAACAACTTTTGTTTTACTTTAATCTGTTATGTTACCAACAACTCAACAAAATATGGGATAACAACTCCACGTAGGTAAATCCATCTTGGCAACCAAATCATCAAGCAATAACAGAGACACAGATTAGTATATTGAAAACAACACAACAAATTACATAAAAATGTATGACACACACAAGGAAGTCATACAACCACACAAACATCATCAATAAAACGCCCCCAGGCCATCTCATATCATCCCCACATAGCCACCCTTATATCACCGCGTGTGCAACAATAAAGTAAATGCCCGTCTTGTCTCGCCACACGCATTAATAATCATCCCACCTTGTCTTGCCAAATCTGAAACCCGATATATATATGGTCTGCCTTGTCTCGCCGCATGTGAAATATCAATAATAGAAATAGCACAATAGAAACCTCTTGCAAACACCCAAACAATACGCTCAATAAGTTCACATGCGCCAAAATCACACAATACAACATGCCAACAATTGTCATCAAGACATAAACTCGCACTCTTCCAATGCAATGCACAAGGACAAACCAAATAAGGGAATGCGGATGGGTATTCAACATATAAGCATGAATTTAGCTAACTCAATTTAGCAACAATCCCACAAACGCCCAACATGGCTAATTTAGGAAATTCAAATCCTAAAACAAGATCTCTAGCATGGAACATGAACTCAAGTAATCATCCCAAGAAAATACACGTAGAGCATAGACATCACAACCAAAACAAATCAATTAAGCCATTTATACACGTCATTCCGGTCATAAAGCATATATACGACCGTGTACACACTCGTTACCATGTATACACGTAAATTACACATAACACAAATAAGCAATTAAGCCAAATCCATGGGGTAATCCCCCACACAAGTTTAGGAAAGATGCTTACCTCAAAAGCCCTTAATCAATATTCTAAGTAGCTTTTTCCTTAAAATTCACCTCTGCTCGGCTAAAATCTAGCAAAAAATGACTTAATAATATCAAACAATGCAAGAGAAACTAATTTTGATTGATAAAGTTAAAATCTTTACACATTTTCTAAAAGGTCAACAAAAGTCAACCCCCGGCTCGTCTGATCAAAACTCAAGTCAAGGGGTAGATCTTGACTACCCATAACCCCATAAGTCCAAATATGTGCTTGGTTTTCAAATCTGAATCTAAATCGACTCTCAAATCTCAAATATTTATTTTTTAAAACTGTAACACCCCGGAAAAATTTGAAGAACTTAAGTGTAAAGCCCGGTAAAATTTGCAAAGAAAATAATATTTCATGGTACCGGACTAGGATTACGTGTTTGAGGGTTGAACAATGCACGGGAAAGTAAAGGAAAATTTTTGGCTGAAAAGTACATTTCTGCGGTCCATTATGCGACCGCAGAATCACTCTGTGGACCGCATAATGGCCGCAGAGTGAGGCAGTTAATTGGGTCAGTTGGAAGCAATTATGCGGTCGACTATGCGACCACATCACTGTTATGTGGTGTACTATGCGATCGCAGAACAGTTATGCAGACCGCAAACTCAGGCAGATTTTTGGTCATTTTGGACACTAATTATGCGACCAATATGCGGTCCGCATAACCATTATGCGGTCGCATATGCGCAGAACCTGTTCCGGAGCTTCATTTTTGAGTTTTTAAAACCCGACCCTATTTCGTTAAATACACTCTTTGAGTCATTTTTGAGGTAAAATCTGATATTTTAGAGTGAGAGAGAGTACCCTAGAGTGAGAAGGTGCTCCTCAATAATTGATTCTTCAATTCTTGTTCAGGTTTTGGAAGATTATGGAGGGAAACTCACTAGGTCTTCATCCTAGAGGTAAGATTCTACACCCTAACCCTCAATTTCGAATTTTGTCTAGAAGTGGGTAATAAGCAAGATAATATTTGGGCAAGAGGGTTGTTTATTTTACATGCATGTGTTATCAAAGGGTGTAGAAAGATTGTTGAGCTAAAATGGTAAAGATTGGATTGTGGGATGATGGAATCCTCCATAAAAGGACCTTGAACCTTAATCCACACTTAGTGTTTGATAAAATGCTCAAATGAGCTGAGACCATGAATATCTTCCTAATTATGGTTCAATTTTATTATGTCTCAAATAGATTGGGATTGCTAGAATTTTCGAAACGTTGTAGTAATTTAAGGAAAGCTCAATTGAGGTATGTTGGCTAAACTTTCTCTCTTGGAATTGAATTCCATAATGTTTCCGTGAGTTTCAAAGTATGGGTTGCGTATTAAAATTTGGTGGCTTGAATCGTATTTCAAATGAAAGCTAGTATGCCAAATTGTGTGAGAAAATCTCAATATTTTTAAGACTCTTAATTGCTCATATGTGTACCTAGAGTCTTGATTGGGAATATAAAGTGTGGCCAACGTGCCAATGAAATGAAATAATGTGAGAAAGATTATGAAATGAGCTTTGACTCAACTATTCCAAAATTGACTTCGACAATATAATCGGCTAAAAGTTTATGAACTCAAGTGATGCCCATATGTGGCTGTTTTAGCTAATGCTATGCTCTGTAAGTAATTTTCAATGAGTTTTGCATTCTTACATATTCGTGAGTGGAAATTGTGTATGATCTTAACTTGTACTTCGATTGCCAATCATTTTACTCCAATTATTGGAAAGAACCCGATTGTGTTTAAAAGCCTTCATTACTAATGAATTTAAAGTTGTGATTTCCGGAATATTTTACCTGTAGATAATTATGATGATGATCTATGAAAGGGAAGAAATGAAAGTGTGTAATATGAATCACAGCCATTGCGCCATGAATAAAGAATCATATGTATGGCCAAGAGAGCCAATGAAATAATAATGTTTTAAGTCGTTGAAAGTACGGATTAGGTGATATGTGGTGTGAAAGGTTATGAGATGTACGTATTTGTACTTTTGTTTCCAATATGTTATGAAACCCTATGGACGGTCTATGAAACGCATAGGTATATTGTGTTATGAAACCCTACGGACGGTCTATGAAACGCATAGGTATATTGTGTTATGAAACACGACCTATAATACGCATAGGTATATTGTGTTATGAAACCCTATGGACGGTCTCTGAAATGCATAGGTATATTATGTTATGAAACCCTATGGACGGTCTATGAAATGCATAGGTATATTATGTTATGAAACCCTATGGACGGTCTATGAAACGCATAGGTACATTGTGTTATGAAATCCTGTGGACGGTCTATGAACGCATAGGTACATTGCGATATGAAATCCTGTGGACGGTCTATGAAACACATAGGTACATTGTGTTATGAAGTACATTGTGTTATAAAGTACATTGTGTTATGAAATCCTGTGGACGGTCTATGAACGCATAGGTAAATTATGATATGAAATCCTGTGGACGGTCTATGAACGCATAGGTACATTGTGTTATGAAATCCATTGTGATATGAAATTCTGTGGACGGTCTATGAAATGCATATGTGCATTATGTATAAGAGGTATAGATGTACGGTATGAATAAACACTATGGACGGTCTATGAAACGCATAAGTGTATAATATGATATGTGAACACTAAGGACGGTCTAATAAGACAAATTATTAATGCAGACAATAGGTGCCCCCTTTTGTTGTCCTTGTTTGTACAGGTTGTTTCAATTACATTATATTATGTGTTCCACGTATAGATCATATGGGCATTCTATTTTGAAAGAGGATTTCTAGCTATACGTACTAGTGCTATTTGACAGTACTAACATCCCTTTTGCCGGGGGCGCTGCATCTTTAATGGATGCTGGTGGTTCTATAGCAGGTGTCATTGACCAGTGATAGCAGTACACCCCTTTCAGCCGATTTGGTGAGCCCCACTTCATTTCGGGGTCATGTATCTTTTGTTTCTCATGTACTTGTGGAGGTATAGCCGGGGCCTTGTTGCCAGAATTTTTATATTACTCTTCAGTTGTACTTAGAGGCTCCATAGACAGGTTGTGGTTGGTATTTAATATTGGGAATTGGATTAGAACTGTTGGTATTTGACAACATATTTTTCATTAAATCTATAAACTCGTACTATTTTGGAAATATTGAATGATGTTGTTAATGGGAATGAAATGGAAGCGGTTAATGAAATCTCTTCAGTATTTGATTAACGGAGTACATCTCCTATTTATTCAAGAATGAATTTGGGTAGAATAAAATCTAACAAGCTTGCTCAGTCGGGTTCACTCGGTTAAGCGCCGGTCGCGCTCCTCGGTTTTGGGGAGTGACAAAAACATAGTAAAAAATCCCCGAAATTTCCTTTCAAATCCCATGATTTGGATGTTAAAGTCTATAAGAAATCAATTTAAAATATTGAAATTGAGTCAAAATCACTTACCCAATAGCTAAAAATCGCTTCCCACAAAGTCTATGGGTCAAAATGTGATAAAATGAAACTAAGTCCCGAAATCTTATACTTTTGTTCAAATGTAGATGTCACAAATGCGATCTGGGGTTCGCAAATGTGACCATCACATCGCATTTGAGATGCCTGCTGAACCCAGGGGATGTTGCAAATGCGACACTGACTTCACATTTGAGAAGTCTGCCCCTTCCGCAAATGCTATCTTTTCATCGCAAATGCAGTCGTCCCTGTCCAGGTCCCCCTTCGCAAATGCGAGGCTGGCTTCGCATTTCCGAAGCCTGCCACAGTTATCCCTCCTTCAAATTTGCGATAAGTACCTCGCAAATGCTATCACCACGAATGCAAACTGGTGCTCGCATTTGCGAGACCTCCACCACCAACCCAAAAACCAGTAATCACGGAATAGTCTGAAATACTCCGAAATGAGTCTGAAACTCATCTGAGCCCCCAGGTCTCCATGCCAAACATTCACACAGGTACATAAGCATCATAAAAACTCGCTCGTGAGCTCCAAACACCAAAATAACATTTGAAACCACGAATCGGGCACCAAAACACATAGAATTCACAATGAAACTCAAGAATCACTAGAACCACAACAATGCGTCTGATCCCTACCATACCAAATCGGAATGATACCAAATTTTGCAGACAAGTTCCAAATCAAAAAATGGACTTATTCCAAGTCCCAAAAAAATCTGAACCCAATAGCCACCATGTCAAACCATGGTTAAACTTAGAAAATTTCTAAACCTTCATATTGTCGACTTTGCCAATTAGAGCCAAAACATTCTAGAAAAACCCAATAAAATTCTGGACATACGCCCAAGACCAAAATCACCATTCGGACCTAATGAAATCATCAAATCTCTGATCCGAGGTCAAATACATAAAAGTCAAACTTGATCAACCGTTTCAACTTAAAGCTTCTAAATTGAGAATCATTCTTCCAAATCAAATACCGGACCGCTCAAAAACTAAGACCGACCATACATGCAAGTCATTGTATCATATGAAGCTACTCAAGAAATAAAACCACCGAACGAAATACAAATGCTCAAAATAATCGGTCGGGTCGTTACACTTAATTATCCATTTTTAACTTTTAAAATCAAAAATTTCATTAAATAAAATGGAATTAAATCTAGATATCGTGGAAAAATACATTCTTCCTTAACAAATCATAGAGTATCAATAAGACATAAAGCGAAGTGACAATAATATTAGGTACAACTGTGAACATCCACTAGAACCCCTAAAACTCGGTGTCAAGAGTGCATGAGAAATCTAGTAGAACATACAAAACCAGTACTGCTACTGTTTGAAATAAAATAGACAGAAATAATAAACAAGATAAAAAGGAGACTCTGGGTACTGCAGATCGGAACAAGGAGAGCAGTTCACCACTAAGTTTCCGGGTAGTGCGTCTATGCGCCCGAATGACCACCTTAAGTACCTATTTCAGTACCTGCACAATTAATGCAGAAGTATAGTATGAGTACGTAAATCAATGCGTACCCAGTAAGCATCTAGTCTAACCTTGAAGAAGTAGTAACGAGGGGTCGACTTTTATACTTACTAGTGGTCAAATAATAAAGTACATAAAGTAGACAGATAAATATCAATAATAAAATTCCCAAACAAGAATTATTATGAAATCACTAAATACCATAACCTGCCTCGAAGGAGCAAAATCAATTAATACCAATACCAAATCAAATCTCAAGTATTACGCACGAGTTTGTCGAGGCGAATGACCCGATCCCATAAGAATAGTATTGCACAATACTGCCGAGGCGAATGGCCCGATCCCATAAGAATAACTTACAATACTGTTGAGGAGAACGACCCGATCCTATAAGATTAATTTAAAATAATACCGAGGCGAACGGCCCGATCCCATAAGAGTATTTTACAATTCTGCCAAGGCGAACGGCCCGATCCCAGAAGAGTAGAGAAACACTCTCACTCGCAAAGATACATGCGAGTCGAGAAGACACAAAACTACCGTTCATCTTTACAAAATCCAAGTAAGAGATTTAGTCAATATATTTATCCTAGTCTCAATCTCAATCGTAAATTCAAATAATCAAAGAAACAAGCTTAATTCAAATAGGACATTTAAGGCATGGTGTGGATCTAAGTCTACCCGGTCATAAACATGAATCTAGCTAGGCACGAACTCTCATCACCTCATACATATGTTGCACCCATAACAAGTAGTACACAAATATTAAAATACCTATGAGGATAATTTTCCTCTTACAAGATTAGGTAAGAGACTTTCCTCGCTTTGAAATTTGATAATTGGTTCCAACGCCTCTCTAACACAGCAAACCAATGCCAAACGATCCGAAACTAGCCAAAGAATATGAAAACCAATCAAAATATACTCAAAGACTCGTAATCTAATAATTAGAAACTAATCCCATGTCCACACGAAAAGTCAACAAAGTCAACCCCAGAGCCCACATGCCTAGATTCCGAAAATTCTCAAAGATAAATACTACCCATAACACCACAAACTCAAATATATAATTTATTCCAAATTTCGTGGTCAAAACTCAAAAATGCAATTTTTAGGTTTTCTTCCAAAATCCCACAATTTCTATCAATTTTCATGTTCAAATCCATATATAATCCATGTATTTAGCTCACGATGAGTAAGAATCACTTACCTTGTGATGGATGATGAAAAGGCCCCTTCAAAATCGCCCCAAAATTGGCTCCGATGAGAGAAATGAGATAAAAATTAGCCAAGTCCCGATTTGCTTTTTTGTACACTGCCCAGGCATCCTTCTTCGCGATCGCAGAAACACCCGCGCGGTCACGAAGACCAAACCAGCCTCGCCCAAAAAACCTTCTCCATGAATGCAAATACAATGCCCACGATCACGACCATCAACCTACCAAGCGTACACGAACGTGAACGCGAGCCCAGCTCCGCTAACGCAAAGGTCAGTCTACCAGCCTCAGCAATACGTCTTCTGCGATCGCGACATTACTTACACGATCGCGTAGAGTAACTTTCCGGCTCAAAACATCCCAACAAACTCATCGCGTTTGCGACCCTCTCACGCGAATGTGTAGAACCACCTGACCATCAACCGTGACTGCAATGCCCTTTCCGTGACCGCGAAGAACAAAGTCTTCACCGGCTCCACTCACCCCTTCGTGATCGTGATACCTCCTCCGCGATCGCAATGCATACCCATGACACCAGAAACCAGTAACTACAAAACAAACGGAATTGATCCAAAACTATCCTGAAACACACCTGCGGCCCATGGGACCCCGTCAAATCATGCCAACAAGTCCCCATACCTTATCCTAACTTATCCAAAGACTCAAAATGCCACGAATAACATCAAAACCACAAATCGACGATCAAAATACTTCTTTTAACTTTCAAACCTTCAAACTTCACTGAACGCATTCGAATCACACTTAGACATTCTAGATCACGACCAAACTTCACACACAAGTTCCAATAAATAAAATGAACCTATCCAAGGTCTCGAAACACCACCTGGAGTTCGATAACACCGAAGTCCATTACAAGTCAAACTTAGCAAATTTCAAAACCATCTAAATGTAAAGTTCCGATAATAAATGCCAAAACGCTCTTGGACCATCCGATACTCCATCCGAACATACGTCCAAGTCTGAAATCACCAAACAAACTTATAGGAACCTTCAAATCCCGATTCCAAGGTCATTTACTCAATAGTCAAACCTTGGTCAACTCTCCCAACTTAAGGCTTCCGAAATGAGAATTATTCTTCCAAATCAGCTCCGAACTTCTCAAAAATCAAATACGACTACATGTACATGCCATAATACATAAAGTGAAGCTACTCAAGGTCTCATACTGCTAAACGACATGCTAGATCTCAAAATGACCAGTCGGGCCATTACATTCTCTCCCACTTAAATATACGTTTGTCCTCGAACGTGCCAAGAGTCGTCCCCAAGCTGCCGAATCACTGTATAACTCTTTGTGCACATACTTGTGCCACCTCAATCCATATGAGCACATTAGCTCAACCCCAACCGAAGATCATTCCTGCTACCTTAGCCCACAAGCCTTAGAACCAAATTCCAACATTCAGAATTTCCTATAAGGTCTAATCCTAGCATACATACACTGTATCAATGTCAACAAGTTGTACCTGAACATATTTATACACCCAAGTCGTAACCACACAATGTACCAGTTAGTTCATATGCCTATAGTAATATCATCCAGCCACAATAACTGCTAGTTCCCGAATCCGATACTGGTAATACACCTCATGACACGTAAAAACCATATTCCAACCTTCGCAATACTCCAACAATGAAAGAGATGTGCAAACATTCATAACCACCTTTCAAACCAACAAATTATGGAGCCCTTCCTCTCGACAAGAACCATTGCCACATTCTGAAATGATTAACGACATTCTCCCTCCAAACCTACATTACACAAGTCCAACTGCATTGATTTCAGGTCCAACAACCTCGTCTTACCCAGTACAAGCTGCTAGGCCGACAAGCCACATCATACACCATCTAAAATCGCGTTCGACGTGATCAGTGTTCCAAACAAGCCACAACTAGAATATGACCAATAAGGAAAGGAAATCCAAGTACAGAACTATCCAGCATACGTGACAGACATAACCACCAAACAAAATACTAAGAATCTATCCCACAGTATAAGAAATCGTACCCAACATCTCACTGTTGCGGTGTGCAACCCGATCCACACATGATACCGTTCAGTGTGCAACCCAATCTAAACATGATCATTTGAATGGGATTACCCATCAAGCAAAAATGCCCATACTCACTAGACACACGTATATCAACCAAAAGCACGCCAAGTGCATAAAGATGACCCTGGGGAGACGGATAACATAATGCGCTACAAAAAAGGCCAAGGACGACTAAGGTGGAATAAACAAACCAGCATCTTGTGAGTCATCTCGCTCATATAACACCATAGAGTCTATACAGGACCACAACACACATGTGAATAATCAAAACACCTCACCACCCATATAGCATAAAAGAGTAACATATGAATAGATGATGATAGAAATACCATCCATCACGCCTGAAGACTCATCCATAGACCAATGCTGGGCTGAATAAACATATCTGATATAGTGTAGAATGCACCTTCCCATTAGGCCTACCATTGGACCTATAAACTGATTCCACTTACTTCAAATAGGTATATATCCTTCCAATGATCCACAATGACCATATCCACGACACATATAATCAACTGTCAAGCCCTGAACAAACTTCCTCACTCCACAACCAAATGAATAGTCTGCCTGTCAAACATAAACTCTCCTATCAGCGATAGTACAAGAATCTCCATACCCGATCTCGATATCTTCCACTTAAATGACTGACACGCTACACCATCATCCTGAGGGAGGTACTCCCACAACTTTCCGCACCAAGTAACAAAACCTATACATCCATGGCTACCGACCATGATATTTCTGTAGTGCTAATCAAGAATCCGCAATCAATACATAATGCCTCTTCCACAGAACACACCATTCTCAAGCGACACTAAAGTAGCGTCAGTATACTCTGAACACCCAAAATCTCCCTTGCTCCTTCGAGCTCGCGACATCCCTTTCAAAACTTAATCGCAACCTTGACCCTTCAAAATTCCACACTGCTCACTGCACCTATCATGCTATTACGTGAGAGTACAAGAATTTCATCATAACTCCCGAACCACCAGTAGAATAACACTTCATCGGCTAGAAAACTTTCACTTAACTCATTTCAGAGAAAAAGTCGCAACACGCAACCAACTTCCCATAACTGCAGAAGACACACACTGCATGTCATGGCTAAAATCGTCAGAACTCTTCGGGACCCATTGCACATGACCGAACAATTAAAAATGAATCAGGTAGACTGTAAAGCCTGCAAGTTCTTGCCACAACACCTGCATAACCTCAACATACCGAAAGAACTGATCATTTCCCTTACCATGCTGATCTAAGTCACTACTAAACTGACGCAACTTCTTCAGATTTCCTCTTGACTTGCCTTCAAAGTAACACCTTTCTTTACCAACACACAATGGATCCCAATTAACACTCATCCTGAGTGACCCCAAATTGCAAGACCACATCGTCTTAATACCCATAAGCTATTTTGTATCCTCTCATGCGCTCAATAGTCTCTCTAACTACTACACTTGTTCCGAGGAAATCTTCGTTGAATCCGAAGTTGTTTCTTCCATCTCTCTAACACCGCACAGTAGACCCGGTGATAACTTAGAAATACTCCAAGTCTCTTTCACAATTTGTTGCAATACTCAACCCTTGTCCACGTAACGAACCCAAAATTACTTAGGCACCATACTTTAAATCTTTAACACTCTACAACCATTATTGAGAGTCGCCCACTCTAAACCAGTCCCGATTATATAACCAAACAGCTAGTACTCCGTTAGCACACGAATACTCCAAAGAAGCAACTGAATAAATCCTTTCCCAAGCACATCACATTAACAAGGAAGTATAAAATTTGAGTCATCCCATAATCTTCACATGAATCGATAAGGTGAAATGTAGCACACATTCATCAAATTCCTTGCTCGAATTATCCCTGATGTCCTCTTCCTTAGTCATAAGTAATCCACCAATGTACCAAAATCTAGAAACTGCAAAGACACATGACCACCTGACCCAATCTGATGGTAGTCTCCCCCACTTTTCTTTAAGCCACAATCACATAAACCAAGAACCCACAATGACTTCTCTTTCTCAGTTATTATGATCCTGCACTGTTACACAACTGAATTTCTCGTAAGTTCATGTTGCATTAATCATAACACAACCCATATTATCAGCCCCAATGCACACTCAACTTCATGATGGTCGCGCCATCCTCCTCAGGCAATATGGACTCATATAGTAGTACATGCATCCCATTGGACAGAAGGTAGAACTCTTCATAGGAACTTCATTAGAAATCACGCAACTCCTAACCTTTTCACATGATATAGCCCACCTGTGTAACCCTATATTGATATTCTCCAACAACATTTCCATGGTTATAACCACTATGAAATAAGTTATTCCTCCAGAGTCCACACTCGTCCACCAGTTGTAAGAGTTTGTTCATTCCATTAACATCATCTGAAGGTCCAACAATACATTTAAAACTCGAAGCTATATTGCATCCCAAAATGACAATCAAGCATTCCTATTCCTCTACACTCCACGCAAACTCTTTTCGTTATATTCGAACTTCCTAAGTATAGAAGCCACCACCTCAAACAAATTACATAGACTTAGTCATTTGTCCACCAATGATGCCGCCCCAAGTAATGATCCATCTCTATAGCACCCAAACAAATAGAATGCCATCAACTTTAAGCCTCATCAAGGATTATCTCCCTCGAACCATCCACACCGGAAATACCGATTCGACCATGAAGTCACCACACATCGTCATCTCCGATAACCGCTTCTTAGGTACCACATCACATCACCGTGCCCTCAAAGGCAAATAAATGAAGACCATCATACCGAAGAGCCTTATTACGTTCAAACAGGGATGATGACACCACCACACAAACAAGAATTCCTCCAACTTCGGTAGTATCCAATCTCACAACTCCGTTAACTAAAGCCTGAACATCTATAGTACAATTTTCTCTCATGCGCTAGAATTAAATACTGAATCTTCCAATCACGAATCGAATAATCCTCCTCCTAAAGAATTTACTTCTGCAACACATAAGTAAACACCCTACCCTTCGCACCAGCACTGCACGATAACAATGCGAGAAACATCACAATGCACTGTGTATAGCCCCGAAACATGGGCAACACCAATACTAGCTGAAATGATCAAACACCCTTCCACGAGGCAATGATAGTAGTCTTCCCTTATAATGCAGGGAAAACATCTTGAACCTCACCTGTAGCACCACCACAACTCCTCAATGCCCAACTGATATCAAGTTCTTAACATCATGTTCGAATGAGTAGGAAGGAGGTGAAGACATAAGCTTCAGCAAAATCAAATCACACGACAAGAAATCAAGAAAAGGAAGTTTTCCTAACAGTCTTGTATCCTCTCGAAGATTAGCACAGACGTCTCTGTACCGATCGGCAAGATTCTACTAGACTTGATCATGACTCGTGAGACCTAAGTGAACTTAGTTCTCTGATACCAAGTTGTCAAGACCCAATTCCCACCATAGGTCATGATGGCCAACGGTAAACCTCCAACTAAATTATTCATTTTGAACTTTTAAAATCAGGAATTTTATTAAATAAATGGAATTAAATCTAGAATTCCTGGAAACATACATTCTTCCTTACCAAATCACAGAGTATGAATAATATATTGTCTCGACGCAAAACTGCCTACCGGCCATGATGGCGCCTAACGAACTTGCTAGGCAAGCCGAACATAACAGTAACGAATCATAATAATAGAATTGAAAAGAATGATATAAGTCTAAAGTCTCAACATAACATAATAACGTCAATACATGATAAATCCCCAAGAACTGGTAAAGACAGAGTCATGAGCTCTAAAACAAAAGTACAAGTATGAAATGCCAACTATCATTATTGTCTGAATAAAAATAACAGTACATAAAGGAAAATAGACGCCAAGACTGCGGTCGAGATGCATCTCTACCTCATCTCTCCAAGATACCCAGCAAAAAATCTCCGGTACTAGTGGCTCAATCCAAAACACTAATAAGTTTCCTCAAACTGCATGTACACCATCAAGAAGGAATATGAGAGGGTGACCTTAGGGGGGTGGATCTATATCCACACGTTGTACGGATAACTCACGTGTTGCACGGACAACTCATGTGCTAATAATATCAACCGCTGAATAACTCACATGCTGCATGGACAACTCACGTATTGCATGGACAACTCACGTGCCAATAATTTCAATGTCTCAGATCCGCACGGACAACTGGTGTGCTTCACAGACAACTCACGTGCCAATTTAACGATCCGCCCAGTGTGGTCACAGGATCAATATCACAAATCCGCCCGGCATGGTCACAGGCTCAATATCACAATCCTCTCGATGTGGTTACATGCTACCAGTCCAATCCATATCACACAAAAAAGCAGATATACAAGAATAAATGTATATGATAAATGAACATCAAGTTTCATACTCCTGGACTGGTATATGTGACATGTTATGGTGTAGGAATGTGCAAAGTGTGCTATCATAGCTCAATCAGACAAGCACATCACGAAAATAGCAATTTATCAGGTTCAAAATCAGCAGATTAACCTCTATGTAACCTCAAACATGGTACAAATAGCTCACAAATGGGGTATAGATAGGAGAAACATCACATCATGAAGCTTGGCTATCAAATAAAGGCATATCATAGCCTAAGCACCACCCCGATCATGAATAAATACCCTAGTGCGCGTACATGGGCTAAACCCCACACATGTGCGCCACCCATAGCACGTAACTATCATAAATAACTCAGGCAACTAGTGCCCCAACCAAGTTTAGGTAAGATACTTACCTCAATCAAGCTAAATCAATCCTCTAATAGACCCTTCCCGCGTGAATCAACCTCTAGACGGCTTGAATCTAACAAACAATAACTTAATATGATCAATAAAATCATAGGAAACAATTCCAAATGATAAAGCTAAGATCTTTAACCAAAATTAAAAAATCAACCCAAAAAGTCAACCCCAGGTTCGCACCTCGGAACCCAGCCAAACTCACAAATTGCGAACACCCATTACGATACGAGTCCAAATATATGTGTTTCATCCAAATCCGACCTCAAATCAACCCTTTAATCATCAATTTATACTTTAGACAAGTTTTTACTAAAATTCCCAATTTCTTTACTTTAATTTAGCAATTAGATGCTAAAATAAAGGTTGGAATCATGAACAATGAACAAATCCAAGTCAAAAACATTTACCCCTATCCAAATTGAAAAATCCCTTCCAAAATGGCCCAAATCCGAGCTCTACAACTCAAACTATGTTGAAATGACTACAACCATCAAAAATATAGTACTTATGGTCTGCCCAGGTATACCCTTCGCTATCGCGGGACCAACTTCGCTATCGTGAAGCACAATCAAATGCTGCTTCAGAAAATCCCTTCGCGAACACGAACTACTGGTCGCGAATGCGGTGCACTCTACTCCTAAGCCTACTTAAACATGGTCACACTCACACGATCATGAAGGCTAAAAACCTAAAGGCTCTACCAGCCTCTCCTTTTATGCGAACACGCCCCCTCATCGCGATCGCAAAGGCAAATACCTCCCCAAGCTATGCAAATGTGATCACACCTTCACTAACGAGAAGAAAAACTTGCCTACCATCAAAAGACCCTCTGCGAACACGACTTCTTCTTCGCAATCGCAAAGAAGGAAACTAGAACTCAGAATCAGCAATCCAAAACATGGTGGAAATGGTTAGAAACCCATCCTAAACACACCTGAGGTCCCTCGGACCCCATACAATCACACCAACCAATTCCAAAACATAACACGGACCTTCTCGAGGCCCCAAATCACACCAAACAACATCAAAATCATGAATCGCACCTCAATTCAAGCCTAAGGAACTAATCCAACTTTCCAAATTCAAAACTTACGCCGAACAAGACTAAACAACTCGGAATGACCTCAAATTTTGCATGAAAGTCCCAAATGACATCCAATTCCCTGAACAAAAAATCTAAAACCCGATATCATCAAAGTCAACTCTTGGTCAAATTTGTCAACCTTCCAAACCTTTAACTTTTCAGTTTTTGCCAAAAAGTACCAAATCAGCCTACGGACCTCTAAATCCAAATCCGGACATACGCTTAAGTCCTAAATTACCATAAAAAGCTATTGGAACCATCAAAACATCACTCTGGATTCGTCTACACAAAAGTCATACTCTGATTAACTCTTACAACTTAAGCTTCCAACCTTGAGACAAAGTGTCCTAATTCACTCCAAAACCTCCCCGAAACCAAACCAACCACCCCCGCAAGTCATGTAACCATAATTACACAAATGTAAAGCATCAAATAGGGGAAACATGGCTAAACTACTCAAAACAACCAGCCAGGTCATTATATTCTCCCACTCTTAAACAAAGGTTCGTCCTGTAACGAGTCTAGAATCATTCCTTGAGTCTCAAAAAGGTGAGTATATCTGCTTCACATCTCCTGCTCGGTCTCCTAAGTATCCTCCTCGATCTACTGACCTCTCCAATGAACCTTCACTGATGCTATATTATTCGACCTTAACTTTAGAACTTGTTGATCCAGAATGTCCACCGGCTCCACATCATAAGTCAAATCCTCATCCAAATGCACCGTGTCGAAGTCCAAAACATGTGACGGATCACCATGACACTTCTTGAGCATGGAAAAAACATTGGGTGAACTCTCGATGGACTAGGTGGCAAGGCAAAGCTGTAGGCAACCTCTCCAACTCTCTCAAGCACCTCAAAAGGACCAAAATACCTAGGGCTAGACTTTCCCTTCTTCCCAAACCTCATCACACCCTTCATGGGCCAAACTCTAAGTAGAACCTTCTCACCCACCATATATGCAACATCAAGAGCCTTCTTGTTAGCATAACTCTTCTGCCTAGACTGCGTTGTACGAAGCCGCTCCTAAATAAACCAACAGAAGTATGACATCGCCTCCCATATAAGACCTCATAAGGATCCATCTGGATACTCGACTGATTGTTGTTGTTGTAGGCGAACTCTGCTAGCGATAGATACTGATCCCATGAGCACCCGAAATCAATAACACAAGCACGTAATATGTATTCCAAAATCTGAATAGTGCACTCAGACTTCCTATTTGTCTGGGATAAAATGTCGTACTCAGCTCGACCTGTGTTCCCAACTCATGCTGAACTACTCTCCAAAAGTATGATGTACATTACATGCCTCAATCTGAGAGAATAGACGCGGGCAGACCATGAAGACAAACAATCTCCCGAATATAAATCTGAGTCAGCTACTCTGTAGAATAGGTAGTCATGACTGGAATGAAGTGTGCAGACTTGGTCAGTCTATCCATAATAACCCACACTGCATCAAACCTCCTCAATGTCCGTGGAAGTCTAACTACAAAATCTATAGTGATATCAAGCCTCTGAAGCAACCCATCGGGTCTCTGATGCTCGTACTTCACATGTTGACAGTTCAAACACCGAGTAACATACTCAACAATATCCTTCATCATCCTCCACCACCAATAGTGATGCCTCAAATCATGATACATCTTTGCAACCTCCGGATTAATGGAATACCGTGAACTAAGGGCCTCTTCAAGAAGCAAATTTCGTAACCCATCCATATTTGGGACACAGATCCGACCCTTTTGCTTCAATACCCTATCATCACTAATAGTAACCTCCTTAGCATCACCGTATTGCATTGTGTCCCTCAAGACAACAAAGTGGGGATCATCATATTGACACACCTTGATGCGCTCAAACAAGGACGATCGTGATACAACACAAGCGAGAACCTTGATAGACTCCGAAATATCCAACCTCACGAACTGATTGGCCAAAGCCTGAACATCCAATGCTAACGATTTCTCCCCAACTGGAATATAAGCAAGACTCCCCATGCTCTCTGCCTTACTACTCAAAGAATCGACCACCATATTGGCCTTCCCTGGATGATAAAGAATGGTGATATCAAAGTCCTTTAGTAGCTCTAACCACCTTCATTGCCTAAAGTTCAGATCCTTTTTCTTGAATAAGTGCTGGAGACTCATGTGGTATGTGAACACCTCACAAGGCACGTCATAAAGATAATGCCTCCAAATCTTGAGCGCGTGAACAATGGCTGCCAACTCCAAATCATGTACTGGTTAGTTCTTCTCGTGGGGCTTCAACTTATGCAAAGCATAAGAAATCACTCTACCCTCTTGCATCAACACACATCCAATGTCAATCTGTGAAGCATCACAATACACTGTATAAGAACCTGATCCCTAAGGTAAAACCAAAATTGGAGTTGTAATCAAGGCAGTCTTGAGCTTCTAAAATCTCTCCTCACACTCATCAGACCACCTGAATAGGGCACCCTTCTGCGTCAATTTATTCAATGGGGCTTCTATATATGAAAATCCCTTCACAAAATAGCGATAATACCCCGCTAAACCAAGGAACTATGGATCTAAGTAGTAGTAGACGGTTTGTGCCAACTCTGAACTTCCTCAATCTTCTTCGGATCCACCTCAATCCCCTCACTAGATACCACGTGGCCCAAGAATGCCATTGAATCAAGACAGAACTCACACTTAGAGAATTTAGAATATAACTTCTCCCTCAAGGTCTGGAGCACGATCCTCAAGTGCTGCTCATGATCCTCATAGCTGCGAGAATACACCAATATATCATCAATAAAAACTACGATGAATGATTCAAGATATGGATGAAATGTGTTGTTTATCAAGTGCATAAAAGTTGTTGGGGCATTGGTCAGCTTAAAACACATCACCAGAAACTCATAATGACCATAGCGGGTCCTGAAAGCCATCTTCGGAATATCTAAAGCCCGAATATTCAACTATGGTACCCCGATCTCAAATAAATCTCCAAGAATACCCTAGCACCCTGAAGCTGATCAAACAAATCATCAGTACACGGTAGTTGGTACTTGTTCTTGATAGTAACCTTGTTCAACTTCCTGTAGTCAATGCACATCCTTATAGAACCATCTTTCTTCTTCACAAACAGTGCCGGTGCACCCCAAGGTGACACACTAGGCCTGATGAAACCCTTGTCAAGCAACTCTTGTAAATGCTCATTTAACTCATTCAACTCTACCAATGTCATGCGATATGGTGGAAAAGAGATGGGTTGAGTACCCGGCACCAAATCAATGCCAAGATCAATATCTCTATTGGGTGGCATGCCCTGCAAGTTTGTAGGAAATACATCTGGGAACTCTCTCAATAGTAGGAGTGTCAACACTAACATCTCTCACATAGGCCAGATATGCCAAAACCCCCTTCTTAACCATCCGTTGAGACTTCAAATATAAAATCACTCTACTAGGAACATGATTCAGGGAGCCTCTCCACTCCAACCTCGGCAATCCTGGCACATCCAACATCACAATCTTAGCGTGACAATGAAGAATAGAGTAATATGGTGACAACCAATCCTTGCCCAAAATCACATCAAAATCAACCAATATGAGCAACAAGAAATCAACTCTAGTCTCATAACCCCCAATGGTAACCACACACGACGGATATACACGACACTACAATAGGCCGCAAGCTCTGCAATGGAACCCTACTCAGAAGTCTGGGACAATACTTTTTGAGATGACTCAAGTATCCACATTCAAAGCAACCCCTCCTCTGACGAAGCTGCTGACCTTAATAATCTGAATAACTACATGTGGAATCCTAAGCAGATGGGGCAGAGTAAGAACTCTATGCTGTCAACGCACTGAATGATTAATGAACTGGGCAAGCATTGTACGAACTGTGTCTAACTAATGAACCACGAGGAACATAACGAGCTTCCTAAGAGTTCCTAAGAGATCAACCTCTACTGTAATTTGACTCGCCTCCAGATGAGGCACTACTAATACCACCCGAACCACGAGGCCTCTTGGTCTCCTGTTCCTCATGCTCAAGCCTGTGAACTTGCTCCAAACGTCTAGTAATCTCACCCATATGGTCAAACCTATCATCCTTCTCGGCCTCTCGAGCCATACTATAACGTAAATCATAGTTGATACCATCAGTGAACCTCCTGATCTTCTCCCTCTCAATGGGAACTAACCATACTACATGACGTGACAAATCTGCAAATTTCATCTCATACTGGGTCACAGTCATATCTCCCTAGCGTAAATACTCAAACTCCCTACGTAACTCCTCTCTGCAAGTCTGTGGGACAAACTTCTCTAAGAAAAGAACTGAGAACTCATATCATATAAGTGGTGTTACGCCAGCTAACCTGCCTGACTCATAGGTTTGCCATCATATGTTGGTTGCACATGTTAGCTGAAATATAGTAAAAACAACTCCACTAATGTCCATAATACCCGTTGTGCGAAGAATTCAATGGCACCGATCCAGAAAACCATGAGCATCCTCTGAGTCTCTTCTGCTGAAATCCGGAGGGTCGAGCCTCTTAACCTGCTCCAACCTCTTCTGCTCCTCATCAGTCATTGGGGGACCAACCTTGGCCCGAGCAACAATAACTAGCTAAACTGATAGCATTTCTGGTGTATGATAACCTTGAGCTAGCTACTCCGGTGTACGAGCGAGGGGAGTCTAGGCTCCTCCCTCCGCCTCTGAGGTAGATGGTGTAACTGGTAACATACCCACCTAACAAAGCTAGTGCATACGCTTAAGATTTGAGCCAAATCCTTCTGAAGACCAGGTATAACAATAGGTATCACCGGTGTATGAATTGGTCCCACCGGCTCAATAATATCCAGAACCTGCTCCTTCACTAGAGTGACTGGTGGCTCCGCATGTGCTGCTCTAGCTATAGTACGAGCCCCACATCGGCCTCTACCTCGGCCCCTTCCCCGGCCTTTAGCGACCCTTCCTGGTGGCACTGGTGCTTGTCCACCTGAACGCGTCCTCACCATCTGTGAGATAATAGAAGAGTAAAGGTTCAAACTTCGGAATTAATAAATCTGCACGACAAGAATGCAAGAAAGTGAAGTTTCCTAACAGTTCGATAGCCTCTCGAAGATAAGTACAGACGTCTCCGTACCGATCCGCAAGACTCTACTAAAATTGCTCATGACCTGTAGAATCTATGAACCTAGGGCTCTAATACCAACTTGTCACGACCTGAAACCGCCCACCGACCAAGATGGAGCCTAACTAACTTGCTAGGCAAGCCAAACATAACAGTAACGAATCATAATAATAGAAATGACAAGAATGAAACAAGTCTAAAGTCTCAACATAACATAATAATTCCAACACATGATAAATCCCCCAGAACTAGTAAATACAGAGTCATGAGCTCTAAAACGAAAGTACAAATCACAAATGCCAACTATCAATACTGTCTGAATGAAAAGCAACAGTACATAAAGGAAAAGAGATGCCAAGATTGCGGTCGAGATGCAGCTCTATCTCATCTCTCCAAGATATCCAGTAATAAACCTCGGCTACTGGTGGCACGGTCCAACCCCTAGATCTGCATAGTATGAGTACAACCAACCCCATATTCTCAGCAAGTATTTTCGCATCCTTTTTTCTCTCAAAAGCGGGTTTTGATATGTGACAACTCTTTTAAATAGGTATTAAAATAGAAGAGTCGCCACCTGACGATTTAAGGAGCGTTAGGGCACCTATTTGCATATAACATTATTTTGACTAGTCAACGTCACCAAAAATCAGGTAAGGGCTCAAATTACCTTAAAGAGAAGGTGTTAGGCACTCTTCGAGGTCCACAACTGTGAGTCCCAGCCAAAGTTTACACTATGTGGGATTATCAGATTACAATTGTCCTAAGTAATCATAGAAGTAAAGGAAGCCAATAAATTTGAAGGTTGCATTATGAACATGTGCAAAGAAAATCGGGCAACAGTTAGACTTTATAGATAATCAATACGAGTTTTTAGAGGTTACAATGTACAACTTAATTATTCTATATTCCATGACTAAGTGTGAACAATAAACATATAAAGGAGGGGGGTCCTAAGTTTTTTAGCCTAAAAGATCACATAAATATTACTTCGCAACTCCCTTAAGGTAGGGGTTGCTCATATTATTCAGCGAGCACAGACTATCATCTCCTGCTACCCGATTACTATGTTTAAGTGGTTTACCTAAAGGTGCTCTAATTCAATTCTAGGTCGTTTCCTATGCGTGCACTACACGTCCCATACCTATGGTCCAGAAGGCTTTGGACCTATTATTTGGGAGGTTCTAGACTCTACTTAGGATGCTCAAAAATGATAAAACTAGCGCACATTCAAAACATATAGGACTTCACATAAAGACAATAAAGGGCTCAAGATAACCTCCACACATAAACAACAAATGCACACGGGTAGATTAGGCAGTAGACAATTTTTAGAATTAAGACGCATTAGAGTCATTAAGTCCTATAGTCATGGTGTCTATGTGATTCTATTTTGCAGCATCGTATAAATAGTACTGCAGCTTTAGACTAATGAATTTGCACATTAAAGGTATTTCAAACCTATAGGCATGATATCTACATTGTTCGTGCAATGAGGCAGTAAGATTGTTCGAAAGCTCAGGGTTAACAACGTTTGATTTATAGACATGCTATCTAAGACGAGTAACAGTATCCTACATGCAGGATTTCTAACAGTTGACAATTGAAATTGATTTTATAATACTTTATCCCTATATGCATGTCATCTATGTGTGGCAATATAATGAAGAAACAAACTAGTTGATTAGTTGATTAAGATCCTATAGTCATGATATCTAGATGAGCAGTGCACTAAAAGCAATAGAAGCGACTAATTGATTGATTAGTTGAAGTCTTATAGACATGGTATCTAGATGAGCATTAGCAAAATATTTATTATTGTATCATATAGGCATGCTATCTAAGTAGACATAGAAACATGTATGGAAAATACTAACATGCTTTGAATAGTGTACAAGTGAAGTGTGTGTGATCCCTATAGGCATAATTTCTATGAATGTGTAGAATAGGAGCACGTCAAACGAATAGCAAACAAGAAAATTAAATCCTACAGGCAAGTTTTCTACCCGTTCATGCGAGAATCTGAATACCCCCGCCCCTTTTCACTAATCTCCCCATCGTTTGTTTACAAATTGTTGTAGCTAATTTTAAATACTTACAGGCCCAAATACAAATACAGAATAACCCAGTAATACATATGGTCCTTCAAATAGGCTTTGGAATTCATGCGGATAGCATGCCCAAACTCCAGGTGCAGATAGTACTTTCGAACCCTCAATACTAAAAGCAGGCCCAAACGATTCCAATGATTAAGCCATGGAATGCTAAATTCAGCCATACGGGTAACAAAACTACTCTTAAAGTTGTAACTAATAACCATTCTAATCAAGGCATATAAGCAATATCATGCTTAAATTAGGAAACATGCAGGACACAATGAGGCAAGTTTATGCTTATCATTCCAGAAACAGAACTTAAGAGCAACAAGATTATTTCAAACAATGTTTCATAACAAAGCTTAGCCTAGGACTATCTTAGAGAGCGTTAGGCATGGGTTTGAGCATGAAAACCTAGTAATGCCATAGACAAGAACAAGTGAGATACAGCCTTGGCATAGAAGCTTTAACATGAGAGCCTAATGAGAAACAACTAACTTGCAGAGCCTAACATGTGAAATATTCAGGCAAATACAAATCATCATACAAAGGTTTTTAATTCAATAGGTAAGCATTCATGGCGGATGAGAAGAAACTGGATTTCAGGTAAATAAGGCAAGCAAGTATCACATGAAGAGGGTAGGGACTTGTCTTAAGCGACATAAGGAGAAATAAACTAGACATGTATTGGAATTCACCCTAGGAGTTTAAAATGATCAGTGAGCACACAACATCAAATTAAAGAACAAGTCTGCCTTGGCATTGTAACAATATTGGCATGTAGAAAATCACAAGTTGATTCTAGGAAAATAGCAGGTGTACATGAAAGACTTAGCAAAGATACATTCCAATAAGTTCCGGGCATGCATTAGTTCCCTAGGAGATTCTAAGTCATGGATTCATGATAAACAACAGTTTTTAAGTAATCAATTATAC
The DNA here is from genome assembly GCF_000390325.3 of Nicotiana tomentosiformis. NCBI lineage: Eukaryota > Viridiplantae > Streptophyta > Magnoliopsida > Solanales > Solanaceae > Nicotiana > Nicotiana tomentosiformis. Next base: position 66,728,192 of record NC_090822.1, on the reverse strand, counting down.
TTAAACATGAAGATAAGCAATCAATCGAGTTGGGCATCTACAATGGGCATGCATTAAGGCTAATAATGTCAAGGAAGAGCATATTAGGCTAAGCACTTAGACATTGTCATCACAGAATTTGCAACAAAATAGCAGGTGATGCATAGGGAATTAAAAAAGAAGAAAACAATTCTGAGTAATGACATAATTTCCCAGAGATCCAAACAAAGTGCGATAAACTATAATCAGGTTTAATTGCAAACCAAGCAAACGTCATGAATCAACCTAGCTAACTATGCGAAAATTAGAATTAGAATAGAGTTGAAACAACATGATGGCATTGGGACAAGCAGGCTTGAAGTGGCATAACATTAAACACCCAAAGGAATGCACATAACATAAACACAACCAGAGGAAAGTAAATTACGAGAGTATAAACTACTAACCAGTTGCGAATAAAGTAAATAAAGAATGAAGAACTCAAAGTCTCAGGAATAGCTGCGATTACTGGAGAAAGATGAAACCCCAAATCTCCAATGCTTTAGAGTTCACAATAGCCTCGAAGTGGGCTCCAAGCAGTGCTTGCACTGGAGGAGGTAAATGAACAGAATCTGGTGGCCTTGGATTTTAGCCGAATATGGTAAGAAAATAATGGAGGAATCCTATTATCAACAAGATTAGGAGAGGGATTTAAGGGGGAGGCGGCTAGGGTTCATCAGAGAAAGAAGGAGAGTGGAGAGCATTCGGAGGTGATGGTCTCAGGGAAATGGAGATTAGGGTTTGGGTTGGGTAACTAAAAGTGGTAAGGTAGCTCTAGGTCGTTGATCTTGAGAGATCAACGGCCAGGATTAAAAATTGAGCGGGCGGTTAGTTTAGCGGGTTGCAATTGGGTTGGATTAAAAGGGTCTCTTAGTTTGGGCTGGGGGATTGGACCAAGGGTTTTGAGGTCTGGGCTGGTAGTTTGGGTCCAAAAATTAGCCTAATTTGGGTTATGAAATTAAATATGCAAAAATTATTTAAAATAATTTATAAAAATTAATTAATAAATAATAAAAATATTCTTTATGCAGTAAAATACCGAAAAATAATAGCTTAATATTATAAAAATATAAAAATATTATTCTAACATAAATAATGTAATAAATATAATTATGTATAGAATGTAGGCTATTATTGCAAAAATTATGTAAATTGATCAAAAATACAAATGTACTTGTATGCAATGAAGTAAAAATGTTATAAAACATATATATGGGTGTAAATAAATTTTGATGATTAAGTCATCCCAAAATAATTTGAAAGGATAATTAATAAATATTTGAATACTTTAAATGCGAGAAAATCAATTTTAAAGATTTAAAAATTATGAAAAATTATAGAAATACTTATTTGTCTCTTGTAAATTGAGAAATGATGCAAAAATAATATTTTGAAAGTGTATATAATATTTTATAAAATATGAGGGCAAAATTGGGTATCAACAGTTGCCCCTCTTTACCTGGGAATGAAAGAGTTGTCGGGTAAGAAAATGATGACTAATTTTGTCCGAAATGATTGAGGATGATGTGTTTTTGAAAATATGGGGATTGAACCTTGGTTCTTGAGTTGCCTACATATCCCTGGTATTATGGGAATCAGGTCGTGTGTAGTTCGGGATCCAACGGCGATCGAAACCGATGGAGTCATTATAAGAATATTTATATGTTTTGAGAAAAGATCTTTTGTATAGGATGGTGTCATGAGTAACGGATAATTTTGGGTGGAGCTATGTATGCGAATTTGAATGTTACGGATATTCGAGATAAATATTTGGGCGGTTACGGAACAAAGAGTAATCAATTGCCGATCATTGGTTACGTTTGAGATAGTCAAAGGATGTGAACATTGTGAATGGAAACCGGAGCCCCCGTTTGTAGAACGGTTACCTCCCGAGTTACCTGCAAAATTTAAGACACGATGAACGCGAATATATAAGGTTATTGCAAAATTTTAAACATGATGTAAATTCCCTTCGGACCATAAGAGTTGTCTTTGGACGATGAAGATGATGTCATGGGCCATGAAGCATATGACAAGGGATTTGCAGGCCATAAAATGGTGTCCTCGGGCCATGAGGATGGTGCCTCTGGACTATGATGCCTTTGAATAATGATGTGCAATTTTGAGAGATCCTCAGACCATGGCATGATATCTTTGGGCTATGAGGATGATGCCTTCGGACTATGACATCTTCGGACAATGCGGCAATGTTTCAGCCCATGAAATGCAAAGATGCGAAGATACCGATCGTTTGATAGAGGGAACAGTTGATGCTTAGTCATATGCGAGAACGAGACAAGGCAGCGCTTAGCCTTGTATGATGAGGGTAGTGTTTAGACCTATGCATAGAAAGGCAGCGTTTAGCCTTATGCAATAATGGAGGTAATGCTTAGCCTCATGTAATGTAATGGACACAGTGCTTAGTCTCTTACAGAAGAAGGTAGTGCTTAGCCTTATGCAATAATGGAGGTAGTGCTTAGCCTCATGCAATGTGATGGAGATAGTGTTTAGTCTCATGCAAAGGAGGCAGTGCTTAGCCTTATGCGATAATAGAGGCAATGCTTAGCCTCATGCAATGTAATGGAGACAATGCTTAGTCTCATGCAAAGGAAGGTAGTGTTTAGCCTTATGAAATAATGGAGTCAGTTCTTAGCCTCATGCAATGTAATGGAGACAGTGCTTAGTCCCATGCAAAGGAAGGCAGCGTTTAGCCTTATGCAATAATAGAGGAAGTGCTTAGCCTCATGCAATGTAATGGAGACAACGTTTAGTCTCATGCAGAGAAAGGTAGCGTTTAGCCTTATGCAATAATGGAGGCAGCGCTTAGCCTCATGAAATGTAATGGAGACAATGTTTAGTCTCATGTAGATAAAGGAAGTATTTATCCTTACGCAATGATGAGGGAAGTGCTTAGCCCTATGCAATCTAATGAGGGCAGTGCTTAGCCCTATGCAGAGAAAGGCAGCGCTTAGCCTTATGCGACGATGAGGGCAGTGCTTAGCCCTATGCAAAGAAAGCAACGGTTAATGTGAGAGTGGAAGTGGTCCTTAGCTTGACGCCTTTGTGATGGTGACTTCTGTCAGTGAAGATAGCATTCTTGTTGTGAATTTGTGGATATGCTTGTCATGCCTGCATCCAAAGAAAAATCGTCAGTTTTTTTTGGGGGGGGGGGGTGAAGGTTGGTCCGTGCCTTTGATTCTTCATTTCGCCTTTGCTCCTTGTCTTGATGCCTTGTTCGAGTCACCCTAGGTAACATCTGGCTACTATAGAAAATGCGGTTTATTCGAAAATATGCATTTATGGTAAATCATATGTAAGTAATGCAATTGCTTTAAAAATAATGAACAAAAGTACACAGTTTGGTCGAATCAAAGACCGTGACATGCTTTGACACATTGCGACCTTCTTATTTTGGAATTTTGAGGACCTCCCTCAAACTTCTGCCCCAATTTGATGTATACTCCTGGCGATACACTTCTTGATGATCCTTGACGTAATGACATAGCCAAAACTCAAACTCTTACCCAGTTCCTGACCGTAAAAGGATTGAATATTTTATTATAACATGACCGAACCCACAAGGCCGCCAATGTATCCCCTCTTAATAGGGAATCAGGTCAAGCGTAGTTTAAGCTACATCAAAGGAGAGTGCAAACACAATCTTAAACATAATATCTCTTGGCTGCGTCCGAATTGATAGGTTTTGGCCATATTTTTCCATCCATTTCTGCAAGTATAAGCGCTCCTCCTGTCAGTACTCGGTGAACCATGTAAGGGCCTTGCCAGTTAGGTGAGAATTTTTCTTTTGCTTCGTCCTGATGCGGGAAGATCTATTTCAACACCAATTGCCCCGGTGTGAATTGCCTTGATCTCACCTTTTTGTTGAAAGCCCTTGCCATTCTATTCTATTAGAGTTGACCATGACACACTGCATTCATTCTCTTACCATCAATAAGAGCTAGCTTCTCATACTGGCTCTGTACCCATTTTGCATCGCTGAGCTCGGCCTCTTATATGATTCTTAGGGAAGGAATCTCCACCTCGGCAGGTATAACAGCTTCAGTACCGTAGACCAATAAATAATGTGTTTCCCCAGTTGACGTACCAACTGTGGTGCAGTACCCGAGCAAAGCAAATGGTAGTTTCTCATGCCATTGCTTGTAGTTGTCCACCATCTTCCTTAATATCTTCTTGATGTTCTTATTGGTGGCTTCTACGGCGCCATTCATCTATGACCTGTATGTTGTAGAATTTCGGTTCTTGATCTTGAACGTTTCACACATGGCTTTCATCATATCACTGTTGAGATTGGCGGTATTATCGGTAATGATTGACTCAGTTACTCCAAATCAACTAACAATACGATCCCGAACGAAATCTGCTACGACCTTCTTAGTCACAACCTTATAGGAAGCGGCTTCAGCCCATTTTGTGAAGTAATCTATAGCCACCAAAATGAACTTGTGTCTGTTTGAAGCAGCGGGTCCAATTGGTCTGATGACATCCATGCCCCAGGAAGAGAAAGTCCAGGGTGAACTCGTTGCATTGAGTTCGTTGGGTGGCACTCGTATCATATCAGCATGTACCTGGCATTGGTGGCACTACTGTACATATTTGATGCAATCTGTCTCCATAGTCATCCAGAAATATCCTACCCTTAATATCTTCTTGGCCAGAACGAACCCGTTCATGTGAGGTCTGCAGGTTCCGGTGTATATTTCTTCGAGCAATCTAGATGCCTCCTTAGCATCAACACATCGCCACAACCCCAAGTCAGGAGTCCTTCTATACAGAATTCCTCCGCTCCAAAAGAAGTGGTTGGCCAATCTTCGGAGCGTGCGCTTCTAAGTGTGTGTAGCATTCTCTAGGTATTCTCCTTTCTCCGAAAAATCCTTGATATCATGGAACCATGGATTTCCTTCAAAATCTTCTTCAACGCGAGAACAATATGATGGCTGCTTACGAATCTCAATCGGGATAGGATCGATGAAATTCTTGTCTGGATGTTGTATCGTGGAAGACAAGGTTGCCAATGCATCTGCGAACTTATTCTGAATCCTTGGAACATGCTTGAATTCTATCTTCGTGATCAAATCTTGCACACAATGTAGGTATGGCAATATTTTAGTGTTCTCGGTAGCCCATTCTCCTAGTACTTGGTGTACCAATAAATCTAAATCTTCGATTACTAGCAACTCCTGAACATTCATGTCGATGGCTAATCTGAGTCCCAAGATGCAAGCCTCATATTCTGCCATATTGTTGGTGCATGAGAACCTGAGCTTTGCGGATACCGGATAATGTTGATCGGTTTCTAATACTAAAACAACTCTAATTCCCACTCCTTTGAAGTTTGCTGCTCCGTCGAAAAAAATCCTCCAACTATCATATGTTTCGGAAATATCTTCACCTACAAACGACACTTCCTCGTCGGGAAACTTCGTCTCCAATGGTTCGTATTCTCCATCTACGGGGTTCTCTGCCAAGTGATCGCCCAACGCTTTTCCCTTGACCGCCTTCTAAGTCACATAGATGATGTCGAACTCACTTAGCAATATCTGCCACTTTCCTAACTTACCCGTAGGCATGGGTTTTAGAAAGATGTATTTTAGTGGATCCATCCTTGATATGAGATATGTAGTTTAAGCACAGAAATAATGTCTCAACTTCTGGGCTATCCATGTCAAAGCACAACAGGTGTGCTCCAGCAAAGAGTATCGGGCCTCGTAAGGTGTGAACTTCTTACTCAGATAATATATCACCAGCTCTTTCCTCCCGGTTTCATCATGTTTCCCCAGAACGCAACCAAAAGCTCAATCCAACACGGATAGATACAGCAGCAAAGGTCTTCCTAGCCCTGGCGGGACCAATACAGGTAGCTTAGACAAGTACTCCTTGATTTTATCGAAAGCCTTTTGACATTCTTCAGTCCAGCTCGTTGTAGTGTCTTTCCTCAGTATTTTGAAGATCGTCTCACATATCACCGTTGATTGTGCTATAAAATGACTGATATAATTGAGGCATCCCAGAAATCTCATCACGTCCTTCTTGTTTTATGGTGGTGGCAAGTCCTGAATAGATTTGATTTTTGACGGGTCTAACTCAATACCGCGGCGATTAATGATAAAACCTAGTAACTTCCCGACAGGGACTCCGAAAGAACATTTTGCAGGATTCAACTTCAAATTGTATTTTCGAAGCCAGTCGAAAAACTTCCTCAGGTCTGCTATGTGATCCGAACTTCTCTTAGATTTGATGATAACATCAACCACGTACACCTCTATTTTCTTGTGTATCATGACATGGAAAAGAGTCGCCATGTCTCTCATGTAGGTATCCCCAACATTCTTCAAACCAAATGGCATTATTTTGTCATAATATATCCTCCAGGGCATGATAAAGGCCATCTTTTCGGTGTCCTCTTCGTCCATCCAAATCTGGTGATATCCTGCGAAGCAATCCACAAAGGATTGGAGTTCATGCTTGGCACAATTGTCGATTAGTATGTGTATGTTAGGCAATGGGAAGTCATCCTTAGGGCTTGCTCTGTTCAGATTTCGATAATCAACGCACACTCTGACTTTCCCATCCTTCTTCAAAACTGGCACAATGTTGGCTAACCAGGTTGGGTACTCGACCACTCGAAGGACCTTGGCTTTGATTTGCTTGGTAACATCTTCCTTTATCTTTAGACTAATATCTGGCTTGAATTTCCTGAGCTTCTGTTTTACTGGTGGACACATGAGGTTGGTAGGTAGCTTGTGAGCCATTATGGATGAGCTTAACCCAGTCATGTCATCATAGACCATGCAAAAATATCCTCATATTCTTTTAGAAACTGGATGTACTCTTCCTTCTTTGACGGTAATAGATGAATGCATATGCGAGTTTCCTTGACAGTTTCAGAATCTCCTAAGTTAACTGCCTTAGTTTCTTCCAAATTGGACTTTGGTTTGTTCTCAAAATTCTCTACTTCTTTGACAATTTCCCCGTGTATTATATCATCTTACAAATCATCCAAAATAATTTCCTTATGTTGTGTTGTCTCATTACATGTCATAACCGTAGGTTCATCAGGATATGTAATAATTACGCTGAAAAGAATGAAGACAGATAATAATAAATAAACGAAAAGCAATAATGCATTAATAAAACATAAAATTGTCAACAAGTACGACTCGAAGGCTGGAGTAATTATTTCAAAATAAAGTACTGAAAATGTCTTAAATTCCTAAAAAACAATTTTAAAATAAATCATGTTAATTCAGCCAAGGCTACCCAGGTACTCGACGAGCCCGGGATGGTGCAGCAGTCCAGTTCTTGAGAAAAACTCCTTCTCCCACTGTTTGAATGGTACGGTCCTCCTCCTTATCCTCCTCCCCTCCTCTAAAATTGCACTGTAGTCCATATATTCCTCATCCAGGAACAACTTCCTCATGCCGGCTAAAACCTCATCTTTCTCAGATCTCCAGATTACATCAGTCTGGCAGAATGTCTGGGGCAGTGGTGGTATGGGTTGTTCCAATGGGTAGTAATCGGTACGCCACGGCGGTGTCCAATCCTAGTATTATTGTGCAGTATATTCATACCAGAGACTAAAGGTTGTGTCATGATATTATGATCGTATGGGTTCTTTGATCCCCGAAGCGTTTGGCCAAGACCTTTGCCTGGTTCATACCCTAACCACATCAGTATGCTTTCTATCTTGTTACTCCACCATTGATCCTTCTCAATTACATTTACTCGCTCAATGCGGTGGGATGTTTCTCCTCCCAATTTCCTCTTGTTTTCGATGACTGGCACAATCTGGTTGGTGTAGAAAAAACTGTTAGGTTTGAATTTCCAAATGAGCCAGTTATTGAGTGGAAGAGTGATGATTTAGTGCTGAAGGGTAGGTTTATTTCTTACCTAAAGGCCACGAAAATAATCAACAAGGGATGTATTTACCATTTGGTCCGGGTAACAGACACCGATGTTGAGGCACCTACACTTGAGTCTGTGCCTGTTGTGAATGAATTTCCGGGAGTCTTTCCGGATGAACTCCCTGGAATCCCACCAGACAGGGAGATTGATTTTGGGATTGATGTGATGCCAGACATGCATCCTATATCTATTCCACCCTATAGAATGACACCAGCAGAATTGAAAGAGCTAAAGGAACAATTGAGAGATTTGTTAGAAAAGGGTTTTATCCGGCCGAGTGTGTCGCCTTGGGGCGCACCGGTCCTTTTTGTAAGAAAGAAAGATGGGTCACTGAGAATGTGTATTGACTATCGGCAGCTTAATAAGGTAACAGTCAAAAATAAGTACCCACTGCCAAGGATAAATGACTTGTTTGATCAATTGCAAGGTGCCAGGTACTTTTCCAAAATCGATTTACGATCCGGGTATCACCAATTGAAAATCAGGGAGAGGGGTATTTTGAAAACAACTTTTAGAACCCGGTATGGGCATTTTGAGTTTCCAGTAATGTACTTTGGGCTAACAAATGCTCCAGCAGCCTTCATGGATCTTATGAATAGCATTTTTAAGCCATTCCTCGACTCCTTTGTGATAGTGTTCATTGACGATATTCTTGTATATTCACGAAGTCAGGAGGACCATGCTGACCATCTCAGGGTAGTTCTGCAAACCCTGAATCATCACAAATTATATGCAAAGTTTTCAAAATGTTAATTTTGGCTTGAGTCGGTCATATTCTTGGGCCATGTTGTCTCTAATGAAGGAATTAAGGTTGATCCTCAGAAAATTGCGGCTGTGAAGAATTGGCCGAGGCCTACAACTCCATTAGAGATTCGCAGTTTCTTAGGATTAGCTGGATATTACATAAAGTTTGTGGAGGGGTTTTCTACTCTTGCCTCTCCATTGACTAAATTGACGCAGAAGGCAATTAAGTTCCAATGGTCAGATGCTTGTGAAAAGAGTTTCCAGGAATTGAAAGCAAGATTGACTACAACACCAGTGTTGACTCTACCAGAGGGTATAGATGGATTTGTGGTATATTGTGATGCTTCAAGAATCGGGCTTGGGTGTGTATTAATGCAACATGGGAAGGTGATAGCGTATGCTTCTAAGCAACTCAAGAATCATGAAAAGAACTATCCAACACATGATTTAGAACTTGAGGAGGTGGTATTTGCATTGAAAATTTGGAGTCATTTTTTATATGGGGTCCATGTGGATATATTCACGGTCCATAAGAGCCTTCAATATATTTTCAAATAGAAGGAATTGAATCTGAGACAGAGAAGATGGCTTGAATTACTCAAGGATTATGACATTGATATTTTATACCATCCAAGGAAGGCTAATATTGTGGCGGATGCTCTTAGCCGAAAATCTATGGGTAGCTTAGCACACTCGGAGGCATATCAAAGGCCATTGGCCAAAGAAGTTCACCGATTGGCTAGTTTGGGAGTTCGTCTTGCGGACTCTAGTGAAGGAGGGGTAATTGTGCAAAATAGGGTTGAATCATCATTTGTTGTGGAAGTCAAAGAGAAGCAATATAACGATCCATTGTTGGTGAAATTAAAAGAGGAGATTCATAAACATAAGACCATGGCCTTTTCTCTTGGCATGGATGATGGTATACTAAGGTACCAAGGGCGACTATGTGTTCTAAATATGGATGGTCTTCGGGAAAGAATTATGACTGAAGCTCACACTTCTAGGTATTCTGTGCATCCAGGTTCTACAAAAATGTATCATGATCTTAAGGAAGTCTATTGGTAGAATGATATGAAGAGGAATGTGGCGGACTTTGTGGAAAGATGTCCGAATTGTCAGCAAGTGAAGGCCGAATACCAAAGACCTGGTGGATTGGCACAAAACATAGAAATTCCAATGTGGAAGTGAGAAATGATTAATATGGACTTTGTGGTAGGATTACCGCGCACTTCGCGCAAGTTTGACTCAATTTGGGTGATTGTGGATCGACTCACGAAGTCATCACACTTTTTGCCGGTTAAGTCTACCGACACAGCGGAGCACTTTGCTCAGCTGTATATCAAAGAAATAGCTAGGTTGCATGGCATCCTAGTTTCCATCATTTCTGATCGGGGGACTGCTAATTTTTGGAAGAAATTTCAGCAAGGTTTGGGTATTCAGGTGAATCTTAGTATAGCCTTTCACCCGCTGACTGATGGGCAGGCAGAGCGGACTATTCAGGCTCTTGAGGATATGTTGCGTGCTTGGGTTCTAGACTTCAAAGGTAGTTGGGATGATCATTTACCACTCATAGAATTTGCCTACAGCAATAGCTATCATGCTAGCATTCAAATGGCACCGTTTGAGGCTTTATATGGTAGAAGATGTAGATCTCCCATTGGGTGGTTTGAAATTGGGGATGCAGAGTTGATAGGGCTATACCTCGTGCATCAGGCCATATAAAAAGTTAAAATCATTAAGGAGTGGTTGAAGATTGCTCAGAGTCGTCAGAAATCCTATTCGGATGTTCGTCGTAGGGATTTGGAGTTCAAAGAAGATGATTGGGTATTCTTGAAAGTTTCCCCCATGAAAGGGGTAATGCAATTTGGTAAAAAAGGGAAATTGAGTCCGAGGTATGTCGGACCGTACAAAATCATTCAGAGGATCGATGAGGTGGCGTACAAGGTTGAGCTACCACCTGAGATGTCATTAGTACACCCGGTGTTTCATGTGTCTATGTTGAAGAAAGTAGTTGGAGATCCGATACTCATTGTTCCGGTTGAGACCATTGAGGTAAATGAGAAATTGACTTACGAAGAGATTCTGGTTTTTATTATTGATCGGCAAGTCCGAAAATTGAGAAATAAAGAAATTGCCTCCGTGAAAGTGTTGTGGCAAAACCAACAGGTTGAAGAGGCTACTTGGGAGGCTGAGGAAGAAATAAAGAAAAAGTATACTTATTTGTTTGAATGACCATGTATTTAAAATTGTGATCTAGGAAAAAAATTATAAGACTTACTTTTTATGAATTTTATATCATGTGAACAATTGGCATTAAGGGTGTTCCTTTCTGGATATATATTGCTTGTGAGACCATATTTGGTATTGTTTTGTATTATGTTACATCGTTGGAATATGTATGTGTTGTTATGATGAGTTTCTGGGGCTCTCTGACAGGTGGATAGGCCTAGTTACAAGGGAAACTCTATGAAATATTTGGAGATTTTGGGAGTTAGTCAAATTTGGGGCTGCTCGAAAGTGGTATGAAACAAACTGAGTTGCATAAGATGCTAATGACAGATTTTTACCCTCATTCGAGGACGAATTATCCTAAGCGGGGGAGAATGTAATACCTCAAAAAATTTTGAAGTACTTAAGTATAAAGCCCAGTAAAATTTACAAAGAAAATAATATTTCATGGCTCGGACTTTTTGGGTTGAACAATACACCGAAAAGTAAAGAAAAATGTTTGGCGGAAAAGTGCATTTCTGCGGTCCATTATGCGACCGCAGAACCACTCTGCGGACCGCATAATTGCCGCAGAGTGAGGAAGTTAATTGTGTCAGTTGGAAGCAACTATGCGGTCGACTATGCGACCGCATAGTGACCGCATACACAGACAGTTCTTTTGGCTATTTTATAACCAACTATGCGATCGATATGCGGTCCGCATATCGGTTATGCGATCGCATACCTTATTCCGGAGCTCCATTTTTGGGTTTTTAAAACCCGACCCTATTTCGTTAAATACACTCTTTGGGCCATTTTTGAGACATAATCTGATATTTTAGAGTGAGAGAGAGTGCCCTAGAGTGAGAAGGTGTTCTTCAATAATTATTCTTCAATTCTTGCTCAAGTTTTGGAAGATCAAGAAGGCAAGCTCACTAGGTCTTCATCCTAGAGGTAAGATTCTACACCCTAAACCCTAATTTCGAAATTTTCTGAAAATGGATAACTAGCAAGATAATTTTTGGGCATGAGAGTTGTTTATTTTACATGCATGTGTTATCAAAGGGTGTAGGAAGATTTTTGAGCTAAAAATGATAAAAATTGGGTTGTGGGATGATGGAATTTTCCATAAAAGGACCTTGAAACCTTGTGCACACCTAGTGTTTGATAAAATGCTCAAATAAGTTAGAACCATGATCATCTTCCTAGTTCTGATTCAATTTGTTTTATTTCTATAATAGATTGAAGTTGCTAAGAATTCCGGAACATTTAGAGTGTAAGGAAGCTCAAGTGAGGTATGTTGGCTAAACTCTTCTCTTAGAATTGAATCCCACGATATTCATGTAAATTATGTAAGTCCCAAGTGATTCATTATGAAATTGGCTATTCCGGGTAAGATTGGGTTGAAAGATATATGTTCAAAAAGTATCCCAAATGCTCTATTCATGTTATGTTACCAATTGAGGATGTGTTAAAATATGGGCTGTGCATTAATAATGTTTCGACTTTAAGTCAAGTTCAAATGAAGGCTATTATGCCAAATTTTGTGAAATATCTCTATGTGCATTAGACTCTAAATTGCTCACATATATACTACATACTTTGATTTGAATTGTGTTTGTTGTTGATAATGAGGATGATATTTGAAATTGATAATGTGAGCATGAAATACTGAATATGGCCAACATGCCAAGAATGATCTTATAATTATGGCCACTAGTGCCAATGAAATGAAAAGATGTGAAAGTATTATGAAATGCGATGATTGATATAAAAAGGTTGATGTCTCAAATAAGATAGCCTAGCTGGTCGGGTCATGATCGGACACCATGCCGGCTTTCCTGAGCCGAGGGTCTGTTGGAAACAGCCTCTCTATCCTCACAAGGTAGGGGCAAGGTCTGCGTACACACTACCCTCCCCAGGCCCCACGGTGTAGGATAATACTAGGTATGTTGTTGTTATTGTTGTTGTTTTACAGCCCTCTTCATTTATTGTCAACAATGACCTGCCAATATAAAGTTTATAGTTACTTGCAAGTGTTAGTAATGAAAGAGTTATACTTACTACTCTATAGTCTATATTTTTTAATTATCCATCAATCACTTAAATTTATTACTTCTCAGGAAAGGAAAAAAATAATTTTAACTCTTTGATTGTAGTATTTGCGTATCGCTTCTTCTGGTGAGGCAAATCAATCTTTCTGTAAGATTTATTGGCTAACTAGGATTCATCTTTTATACAACAGTTCATGGGTTGCTTCCATCTCCATGAATAATTACCTCTTGATGATTCCACTCGAACTTCATAGCCTGGTTCAGAGTAGAAGTGTATGCCCCAGCTGCGTGTATCCATGGTCATCTCAATAACAAATTGTAGGTGGCAGATATGTCTAGCACTTGGAATTCAACGTCTAACCACGTAGGACCCATCTGTAGATCAAGGTTGATTTCTTCGATGGTGGCTCTCTAGGATCCATCGAACGCCTTCACATTCATGCTTCCCATCCATATCTCATGCAGGCCTTTACCCAGCCTTTTCAGAGTAGTCAGCGGGAATATTTTCAGGCTCGAAACCCCGTCTATTAGAACCCTGGTAATGAACTTGTCTTCAAATTGCATAGTGATGTGCAATGCTTTGTTGTGGATCAACCCTTCTAGTTGTAGCTCGTCTTCATGGAAAGTAATATTATGACTCTCCAGTACCTGTCCTACCATGTTATCCATCTCCCCACTAGTGATACCAGCTGGCACATAAGCTTCACATAATAATTTCATCAAGGCATTCTTGTGCGCATCTGAATTTTGCAATAGCGACAAGATGGATATCTGGGTGGGAGTTTTGTTTAGGTGATCAACAACAGAGTGCTCCCTTGCTTGTACCTTTCTCTAAAGATCATCCGTGCCTATATCAACAACATGTGGCTTAGATGTAGCTTCTTTGCTTGTTTCTCCAAGATTCTCAGGTGTATAAACTCTACCAGTTATGGTCATACCTTGCGCAACACCTGTCTCTTCCATCTTGGCTTTTCCTTTACTTCTCGCCTCCGCCACATAATCCCATGGGATGGCATCAAATTACCTTTCCTTTTCTTCTCGCCTCCATCAAATTTGGAGCTACCATCATGGTGAAAGGCGTATCTACCTCAACCTCCGACGATGTCTGGGTTTGCACCACAATCGGCGAGAGGGTGACAGGAGATGTTTTAGGAGCATCCCCTTCTCGAATAATCCCGATGAATCCCTCTTGATCCCATTCCTCATCAGTTTCTATCACATTCACTCCCTCTCCCCTATGATCTAGGAGAAGGTTATTACGGACATTTGGCATGGCTTCCTTTGCTTGTATAACCTAGGTGTCGATTAGTGTCTGAATCTTGTCCTTCAACATGCGGCATTCCTCAATGGTATGACCCTTCATGCCTGAATGATAGGCATAAGTTTTGTTGGGGTTAACCCACTAGGAAGGGTTCTCAACAGCAACAACAGGAATGGGGGTGACGTATCCATCAGCCTTTAGTCTATCATACAGTTGGGATATGGGTTCAGTGATTGGGATGTATTGTCTGGGAGCTCTACGTCAAATTTTGTTCGTGGCTTCAGGTAGTTATGTCGGGGGGTGGAGGTGAAGGGTAATATGCAGGTTGGGTATTATATGTATGGTAGGTGGTGGAAGGGTATTGGTATTTTGGACGTGAGGGTTGATATGTGGGTGGAGGTGTTTGTATGTAAGAAGAGACTTAGGGCCCTGGGCTACCATCACGGCACCTACTTATTTCTTCTTCGAGATACTTCCTGATTGCAAGGCTTTGTTTGTGGCTTGTAATGCCTCGAAATTGGTCACCATCCCGCTCTTGATTCCTTCTTCTATCCTTTCTCCTAACTTGATGATTTCTGAGAACTTGTGATTCTTAATAACCATCAACCTTTCATAATACTGCGGATCCTGAGCTCTAACAAAAAATTTGTTCATTTGTTCTTCTTCAAGTGGTGGCCTCACCTTGGCGGCCTCTGATATCCAACGAGTAGCATACTCATGGAAGGTTTCTCTCGGCTTCTTCTTGAAGTTCTAGATATAGAAAATGTCTAGTACGTTCTCTGTATTGAACCTGAATCTGTCCACGAAATTTGATGCCATGCTCACCCAATTCGCCCACCTCTTCGGATTCTGGCTGATGTACCAAGATAATGCATCTCCTGTAAGACTTTGCATGAACAGTTTCAAGCGGATTTGTTCATTCTTACCCACTCCCACAAGCTTGTCACAATAGGTTCTCATATGCACCTTAGGATCACCAGTGCCATCAAACATCTCAAACTTTGGAGGTTTGCAACCTTTCGGCAATTCTACATCTGGCTGGATACACAAATCTTCGTAGTTTAAACCTTCAACACCCTTCTCGCCTTCAACACTCTAGACTCTCCCTGTTTGTTTCTTGAGTTCCTCTGCCATGTTTCGAATGAACATGTCCTTCTCGGTCAGCTCAGGTGTGTATAGGGTTTGTTGCGGGGTATGGGGTAAGGTTTCCACGTATATTGGGTTGCCTTGATGAGTTCTTGGAACTTGGGTAAATGGGTGATCATTGATTGAAGTTTGAGGGGGATCGGGGGTAAGTTGTGCTACGTTTTGAGGAGTGTGATAAGTGGTGGTTTGTGGATACTGGGTCGGGTGATGGTGGTGTTGTTGAGGGATTTGTACTGGTAGTGGGTTAAGATTTTGAGAAGGTGCGGGATTATGATATTGGTGAATCGCGGGAGGAGTTTATGGAGTTATGGGTGGTGGATTTTGGTTTTGGATGTTTTGCGGTGGTGTTTGGTTTTGAGTGGTTGTGTTTTGCTGGTTGATGTCAGGGACACTGAGAGTAAGGGAGAGGTTTGTCAAATTTCTGACATGCTCAAGCTCACCCTACATCTCCAAGATTTTCTTTTCCAAACGTAGGACCAATTCATTTTGTCCTGACGTACTTCTTCCGTCCGAGGTTTCAACATTCTCTGCCATGGTAGCATTGTCTTTTCGGTTACCACATAGATCATCCATTTTCCCTTTGCCTTTGCTTTTGCTTTTCAGGTCACTAGGTGGAGGAGAAAGTGGAGGACCTCTGGATTTGGTAAGGTAAGTTGATGATGCCAGAATGCACGAACCAGCCTTTGGTAATAGGGGTAATAAAAATAAAGAAAAAATCAAAAGGTAACCAAGTCAGTAAGACGAAATAAAAGAGTGTTTGCAATATTTAAGCAGGTATCACGTAAGGTCATGCAAAAATGTGCGTCCTAATTTGGGGATCTCATTGTGCCTGAGGTAGGCCTAAGCGACACATAGACTTGGAGAAAATTCATGCCAACGTTTGCCTCATTTCATTAATGCGAAAATAAGCCAAATCAATCTCACTAAATCAATAATAACTAAAGTCACTAATGGTGTTAGGCCTTATTACATTGAAATCTAATCTAATCTAGAAATCAGTAAAGAACATTATCTCCTAGCCTACTTGGTCCTTGAAGGACCTTCTCCATGCTTGACTCTCTTGACTCCATTAATCACGTTTCCCAGATCGCGCATGTCGAGTATCAAGTACGCCATCGCCAACTTCCCCCCTTCATCCGGATCCATGCCTTGACAATCCTAAAGCCTCTTTCTCACCTTCCCCTCTAGCTCCATCAGTCCTTTCTCTAGATGCCCCAACCTCTCTATCGACATATTTGTAATTTCCTTCAATTCTCCGATCGTTTCCATATCCACCTTATGTTGTTCTAGATGTTTAGCTTCAGATTCGAACACCATTTTTCATAGCCTCCTGTACTTCACCTGCGCCTCAGCCACCTCATCTATGATCCTATCTTTCATATTGACCCCAAGTTTGACGTCCCCGGCTATGTCGTCCTCCAACCATGAGAGATAGTAGTACATATGAACGGCGTGATACTTGTCTGGATCAATAGTCTCTCCTTCCACGATGATCTTTTGGTTCCACATGTGTTGGGCTTCAAACTTGAATGGGATGACATCTCCTTTAAAATCTTCTTTATACTGAACCATGTTGGAAACCCGAGGTATGACTTGTTTCCTCCCAGCTTGCCTCATCACCCTTATAGGAGCATAAGGGTAGATGACTCACAGCCCGATCAGTACCAAGTGAGTAGTTCCTTTGGATCTGATGATGAACTCACTACTAGGAAACCATTCAAACATCTAATGTACTTGCTCGTCTGTCAGATTGTTGAAGAAACGCACCCAGCCTACAGCATTTCCAGGCTTTGCAAACCTGTCTGGAATGAATGTCATCTTCTTTGGATGATGACTGGCAATGTAGTCATTCACTGGCCTTCGCAGAAGCTCCTGGCGATAATCACCCCTCTGAAAGTGTTCAAGCAGCCAAACTTGTAATAAGAGATTACAACCCTCGAAGTGTCTGAACCCATGCTTGCACCGATCCAAAGCACAGAAAATCTCAGCTAAGATCATCGGGATGATAGTGTACTTCTGCCCCTCGATACCCTCCATTAAGGTCCTGGTGACCATGGCCAAGCGAGTATGAATCCTTCCCCTTGCATTAGAAAGATCAACAAACCCAAGAAATATACTATAAAGATGTAGACCCGGTGGTGGACCCATTCCAAAGAGGTAATGGCTAGCTCCTCATGATGAAGGCGATATGATTTGCTATGCCCATAACGCTCATATAGAAATTCAAAGGGTGTGTATGATTTCTTCAGACAGACTAGTTCATCATTCTTCTTAAAACCCATCATTTTCAAAAACCCGTGTGGGGGTGCGATTTTCAAGTATCAATAAACCCGAACTATCCCATGGTAATTTGGCGAAGCCCCCTATTTCTTCCAGGAGAGGAGTCATTTCTATGTTGCCAAATTGGAAAACGGCTCTCTTTTCATCCCAGAACATGGTAGCAGCCTTGATAAGTCCCCTGTTTGGTTGAATATTCAGGAAAGATGGAAGGCTACCCAGTACTCTTCTCACATGGTTTCTGTCACAGGGTACAAGGTCGTTCCACCAATAAATTAGCAGAGGCTGGATATTCTAGACCATACCGAATTTGGGGATTTCGTGCTTTATTTTCTGCAAACAAATAAAAGTTAGCCCTTTCCCCCCTCCAGATTTGATTATTTATGCAATAATTATCAACATGTTGGCACGTTTTCTCCAAGTAATTCACATAATATGATGGTGTTCTTTGGGATTATGGAAATACCGTTGGACATTGGATAGGGTTCATCTAAGCAGATTGACACATCAATGATGTATCAATCTGAACTAGGCTTAGCATGATGCATGTACATTTCAAATCAGAGTGTGGTTTGTAGAAAGGTCTAGACTGGTACTCTCAAGTGGAGAACTTGAGAGGGAAAGGCACGGGATCGTCGACTACACCGTTGATCAACTAGTCTACCGTAAATAAGCCTTTCCGATTTAAAAGGGTGTTTTTTAAGAAAGCGCGGACACTCACCAAGCATCGCTATGTTGATAATAAGCACTAGTGGAGTATGATGTGGAAAGCATGCTATGAAAAAATATTTAAAAAAAGTGCGTAAAAACAGTAATAACATGAACAGGAGAACGAAAAGAAAAGGGAAAGACAAAAGAGAGAAGTCAGTTGGACTCATGAACATGTGCGAGAATTAAATGAAGCAGATAAGGGGATAGGGATGGGAGAAACATGATATAGCAGCTTCAAACAAGATGAAGGAAATGGAGAGAGGATGTGCATATCATAGAAAATAAAGGGAAATAAGGTGAGGGGATGTACATGTCTTAGCAATTTAAACAAGTAAGGGAAAATAAGGGAAAAGATGTACAAGTCATCAAATAATCCACATAAGTCAACTTCGTTATGGTAAGAGCCTAAGTGTAAATCCCCAGCATAGTCACCATGTTGTCGCACCCCTTTTTCTCTCGAAAGCGGGTTTTGACATGTGACAACTCTTTTAAATGGGTATTAAAAGAGAAGAGTCGTCACCTAATGATTTAAGGTGCGTTAGGACACCTATTTGCAAATAACACTATTTTGTCTAGTCAACGTCACCAAATATTGGGTAAGGGCTCAAATTACATCAAAGAGAAGGTATTAGGCACTCTTCGAGATCCACAATTGTGGGTCCCGGCCAAAGTTAACACTATGTTGGATTATCGGATTACAATTGTCCTAAGTGATCATAGAAGTATAGGAAGCTAAGGAATTTGAAGGTATGAACACGTGCAAAGAAAATTGGCCAACAGATAGACTATATAGATAATCAATACGAGTCTTTAGAGGTTACAAGGTGCAACTTAATTCTTCTATATTCGATGACTAAGTATGAACAATAAACATATAAAGGAGGGGGGTCCTATGTTTTTTAGCCTAAAGGATCAGCCCGTGCAACATAAATAATACTTCGCAACTCCCTTAAGGTAGGGGTTGCTCATATTATTCAGCGGGCACAGACTATCATCTCCTACTACCCGATTACTATGTTTAATTTGTTTACCTAAAGGCGCTCTAATTCAATTCTACGTCGTGTCCTATGCGTGCACTATTTGTCCCATACCTATGGTCCAGAAGGCTTTGGACCTATTATTTGGGAGGTTCTAGACTCTACTTAGGATGCTCAAAAATGATAAAACTAGAGCAACATGCAAAACATATAGGACTTCACATAAATACAATAAAGGGCTCAAGATAAATCCACACATAAACAACAAATGCACGCGGGCAGATTAGGCAGTAGACAATTTTTAGAATTAAGACGCATTATAGTCGTTAAGTCTTATAGTCATGCTTTCTATGTGATTCTGTTTTTCAGCATCGTACAAATAGTACTGCAACTTTAGACTAATGAATTTTCAATTTAAAGGTATTTCAAACCTATAAGCATGATATCTACATTGTTCATGCAATGAGGCAGTAAGACTGTTCGAAAACTCAGGGTTAACGACGTTTGATTTATAGACATGCTATCTAATACAAGTAACAGTATCCTATAGGCAGGATTTCTAACATTTGACAATTGCAATTGATTTTATAACACTTTATCCCTATATGCATGTCATCTAAGTGTGGAAATACAATGAAGCAATAAAGTAATTGATTAGTTGATTAAGATCCTATAGTCATGATATCTAGATGAGTAGTGCACTAAAAGCAATAGAAGTGACTAATTGATTGATTAGTTGAAGTCCTATAGACATGGTATCTAGATGAGCATTAGCAAAATATATGTTATTATATCCTATATGCATACTATCTAAGTAGACATAGAAACAGGTATGGCAAATACTAACATGCTTTGAATAGTGTACAAGTAAAGTGTGTGTGATCCCTATAGGCATGATTTCTATGAGTGTGTAGAATAGGAGCACGTCAAACGAATAGGAAACAAGGCAATTAAATCCTATAGGCAAGTTTTCTACCCGTTCATGCGAGAATCAGAATACCCCAGCCCCTTTTCACTAGTCTCTCCATCGACTGTTTACAAATTGTTACAGCTCATTTTAAATAATTACAGGCCCAAATACAAATACAGAATAACCGAGTAATATATCTTGTCCTTCAAATAAGCTTAGGACTTCATGTGAATAGCAGGCCCAAACTACAGGTGCAGACAGTACTTTCGAGCCCTCAATACCAAAAGCAGGCCCAAACGATTCCAATGATTAAGCCATGGAATGCTAAATTCAGCCATACGGGTAACAGAACTACTCTTAAAGTTGTAACTAATAACCATTCTAATCAAGGAATATAAGCAAGATCATGCTTAAATTAGGAAACATGCAAGACACATATGAGGCAAGTTTATGCTTATCATTCCAGAAACAGAACTTAAGAGCAACAAGATTATTTCAAATAATGTTTCAAAATAAAGCTTAGCCTAGGACTATCTTAGAGAGCTTTAGGCAGGGGTTTGAGCATGAAAACCTAGTAGTGCCATAGACAAGAACAGGTGAGATACAGCCTTGGCATAGAAGCTTTAACATGAGAGCCTAATGAGAAAAACTACCTTGCAGATCTTAACATGTGAAATATTCAGGCAAATACAAATCACCATACAAGGGTTTTAAATTCAATAGGTAATCATTCATGGCGAATAAGAAGAAACTAGCTTTCAGGTAAATAAAGCAAGCAGGCATCACATGAAGAGTGTAGGGACTTGTCTTAGTCGACATAAGGAGAAATAAACTAGACATGTATTGGAATTCACCCTAGGAGTCTAAAATGATCAGTGAGCACACAACATCAAATAAAAGAACAAGTCTGCCTTGGCATTGTAACAGTATTGGCATGTAGAAAATCACAAGTTGATTCCAGGAAAATAGCAGGTGTGCATGAAAGACTTAGCAAAGATACGTTCCAATAAGTTCTGGGCATGCATTAGTTCCCTAAGAGATTCTAAGTCATGGATTCATGATAAGCAATAGTTTTTAAGTAACCAATTATACTTAAACGTGAAGATAAGCAATCAATCGAGTTGGACATCTACAATGGGAATGCATTAATGCTAATAATGTCAAGGAAGAGCATATTAGGCTAAGCACTTAGATAGTGCCATCACATAATTTGCAGCAAAACAACAGGTGATGCATATGGAATTAAAAAGGAAGAAAACAATTCTGAGCAATGACACAATTTCCCAGAGATCCAAACAAAGTGCGATAAACATTAACCAGGTTTAATTGCAAACCAAGCAAACGTCATGAATCAACTTATCTAACTATGCGAAAATCAGAATTAAAACAGAGTTGAAACTACATGATGGCATTAGGACAAGCAGGCTTGAAGTGGCTTAACATTATACACCCAAAGGAATACACATAACATAAACACAACCAGAGGGAAGTAAAATTACGAGAGTATAAAGTACTAACCAGTTGCGCACAAAGTAAACAAAGAATAAAGAACTCAAAATCTCAGGAATAGCTGTGTTTACTGGAGAACAGTGAAACCCCAAATCCCCAGTACTTCAAAGTTCACAAGAGCCTCAAATAGTCTCCGAGCAGTGCTTGCACTGGAGGAGGTTAATGAACAGAATCTGGTGGCCCTTGCTTTCAGCCGACCAAAATCAAAATCTCAGAACAATATAGAATGAATGAGAGTAGGAGAACAGTAGTCATAGTAGTAGTTGTTAAGACTTAGAGGGGAAGCGGTAGAAGGGTGTTTATATAGTAGTTAAATCAAACGAGTAAACAAGGAAGGAAAATTAAGCAAACATAAACAAGGAAAGAATAAAAATACACATACAATCAGTAAAGTAACCGGAAAGGAAAGAAATCGAACTCAAACCCTAGTTAGGGTTCAATGCTTAAAATCGGCCAACTGGTATGAAGAATCAGGCATTCCTTCATGATAGACAAAATATTATCCAAATCTCCAAGATTGATGTCGATTCCAGTCTGATCTAGGAGATGGTACTTGCCAAAATTGGGTAAGTACCTAGGTAGTACCATAAACGTATGACCAGTAGCAGAGGAACATAGACGAATCCCATTATTAACGGGATTAGGAGAGGGATTAAGGGGGAGGTGACTTGGGTTCTTCAGAGAAAGAAGGATTGTGGAGAGCATTTGGAGGCGGCGGTCTCAAGGAAATGGGGATTAGGGTTTGGGGTTGGGTAATTAAAAGTGGTAGGGTAGCGGGTGGGTTGGTTTAGTGGGTCGCAACCTGGTTGGATTAAAAGGGTCTTTTGGTTAGGGCTGGGGGATTGGGCCAAGGGTTTTGAGATCTCGGCTGGTAGTTTGGGTTCGAAAATTGGCCTAATTTGGGCTATGAAATAAAATATGTGAAAATTGTTTAAAATAATTTATAAAAAGTGATTAATAAAGAATAAAAATATTATTTATGCAGTAAAATACTGGAAAATAATAGCTTAACATTATAAAAATATAAAAATGCTATTCTAACATAAATAATGTAATAAATATAATTATGTATAGAATGTAGGCTATTATTGAAAATATTATGTAAATAGATCAAAAATACAAATGTAAGCATATGATATGAAGTGAAAATGTTATAAAACATATTTGTTGGTGTAAATAATAATTTGGATGGTTAAGGCATCACAAAATAATTTGAAAGGATAATTAATAAATATTTGAATAATTTAAATGCGAGAAAATCAATTTTAAAGCTGTACAAATTATGAAAAATTATAGAAAATACTTATTTTGTCTCTTGTAAACTGGGCAATGATGCAAAAATAATATTTTGAAAGTATATATAATATTTTATAAAATATGAGGGCAAAATTGGGTATTAACAAGTATCATAACTAACCTCGGTGAGGTAAAAGAAGCAAGAATTATAAATGATACGTGCTAATCACATGTACACTGTTCATAAATTCAACAAGTACAGAATAATAATACGATCAAGTCATAAATATCAGAAAGAGCCACCTTGGTGCACATAATTTTCTTAACATACTCTGCTCAGTCAACAATCCAACATATAACAGAGATATGCAAATAAATTAGGTAATCAACCAAGGAAATTACAAGTAAAGATGAAATGCAATAACCAAATCAAACACTGGCCAGCTTTTCCTCAGAAATCCATAACCATACCAAAACACTGATTAGTTTCCTCAAACCGTGTGTACACCATCAAGAAGGAAAATGAGAGGGTAACTCTAGGGGGATGGATCTATATCCACACGCTACATGGACAACTCACGTGCTAATAATATCAACCGCACAGACAACTCGCGTGCTCGGGCAACTAGTGCCCCAACCAAGTTTAAGTAAGTCACTTACCTCAAGCAAGCCAAATCAATCCTTTAATAAGCCCTTCCCATGTGAATCAACCTCCGGACGGCTCGAATCTAGCCAAAATAACTTAATATGATCAATAAAAGCCATAGGAAAAGATTCCAAATGATAAAGCTAATATCTTTAACCAAAATTAAAAAGTCAACCCAAAAGGTCAACCTCGAGTTCGCACCTCAAAACCCGATCACACTCACAAATTTCAAACACTCATTCCGATACGAGTCCAAATATATGTGTTTCATCCAAATCCAACTTCAAATTAACCCTCAAATCATCAATTTATACTTTAGAAATATTTTTACTAAAATCCCTAATTGTTTCGCTTTAATTCACCAATTAAATGCTTAAATCAAAGTTGGAATCATGAATAATGAACAAATTCAAGTTAAAAATACTTACCCCAATCCAAATCATGAAAGTTCCCTCCAAAATCGCCCAAATTCGAGCTCTACAACTCAAAATATATTAAAATGCCTAAAACTCTCGAAAATAGAGTACTTATGGTCTGCCTAGGTATACCTTTTGCGATCGCGGGACCAACTTCGTGATCGCGAAGCACAATCAAACATTGCCTCAGAAAATCCCTTCACGAATGCGAGCTCCTGGCCGCGAACGCGATGCACTCCACTCCTAAGCTTACGCGAACGCGGTCATACTTTTGTGATCATGAAGGCTAAAAGCCTAACGCCCCTACCAGCCTCTCCTTCTATGCAAACACGTCCCCCTTATCGTGATCGCGATCGTGAGGAAACCATAACTCAGAATCAGCAATCCAAACACTTGGTGGAGATGGTCAGAAACTCATCCGAAAAACACCTGAGGTCCCCGGGACCCCGTCCAATCACACCAAACAATTCCAAAACTTAACACAGACCTGATCGAGCCAAATAACATCAAAACGACGAATTGCACCTCAATTCAAGCCCAAGAAACTAATCCAACTTTCCAAATTTAATACTTGCGCCGAAAGCCTATACAATTCGGAATGACCTCAAATTTTGCATGTAAGTCCCAAATGACATAATGGACCTATCCCAACTCCCGGAACCAAAATCGAACTTGATATCCTCAAAGTCAACTCTCGATCAAACCTATAAACCTTCAACTTTCCAATTTTCGCCAAAAAGCACCAAATCAGCCCACGGACCTCAAAATCCAAATCTGGACGTATGTATAAGTCCAAAATCACCATATAAAGCTATTAGAACCATCAAAACTCCATTCTGCAGTTGTCTACACAAAATTCAAACTCCGGTCAAATCTTACAACTTAAGCTTCCAACCTTGAGACTAAGTATCCCAATTCACTCCAAAACTCCCCAAAAACCAAATCAACCACCCTGAAAAGTCACGTAACCATAATTACACATATGTAAAGCATCAAATACGGGAAACATGGTTAAAATATCATAATGACCGGCTGGGTCGTTACATGTATAAAGCGAAGTGACAATAATATTAGGTACAACTGTGAACATCCACTAGAACCCCCAAAACCCGATGTCACAAGTGCATGAATAATGTAGTAGAATATACAAAACCACTATAGCTAGTGTCTAAAATAAAATAGACAAAAATAATAAACATGATAAGAAGGAGACTTTGAGTGCTGCAGATCGAAACATGGAGAGCAGGTCACCACTAAGTCTCCGGGTAGTGCGTCTATGCGCCCGAATGACCACATGAATTACATATCTCAGTACTTGCACAATTAGTGCAGAAGTGTAGTATGAGTACGTAAATCAACGTGTACCCAGTAAGTATCTAGTCTAACCTCGAAAAAATAGTGATGAGGGGTCGACTCTAACACTTACTAGTGGTCAAATAATAAAGTATATAGATTAGACGGAATGAAACACAACAAGTAGCAACGAGACAAACAAATATCAGTAACAAATTTCCCAAACAATAATTATTATGAAATCACTAAATACCATAACCAGTCTCGAAGGCACAAAATCAATTGATACCAAAACCAAATCAAATCTCAAGTATTGCGCATGAGTTTGCCAAGGCGAACTGCCTGATTCTATAAGAATAGTATTACACAATGCCGCGAGGCAAACGACCCGATCCCATAAGAATAACTTACAATACTGCCGAGGAGAATAACCCAATCCCATAAGAGTAATTTACAACACTGCTGAGGCGAATGACCTGATCCCATAAGAGTAATTTACAATCCTGCCGAGGCGAACGACCCGATCCTATAAGAGTAGAGAAACTCTCTCACTCGCGAAGATACGTGCAAGTCGAGAAGACACGGAACTACCGTTCATCAAATATTTCAAAAACTCCAAGTAAGAGACTCGGTCGATATATTTATTCTAGTCTCAATCTAAATCATAAATTCAAATAATCAAACAAACAAGCTTAAGGCAAATAGTAGATTAGAGGCACGGTGTGGATATAAGTCTACCCGGACATAAACATGAATCTAGCTACGTACGGACTCTCATCACCTCGTACGAACGTAACACCCATAACAAGTAGCACACAATAATTAAAATACCTACGGTGATTATTTCCCTCTTACAAGATTAGGTAAGAGACTCACCTCGCTTAGAAATTCGATAACCGACTCCAACGCCTCTCTAACACCACCAACCAATGTCAAACAATCTGAAACTAGCAAAAGACTGTGCAAACCAATTTAAATATACTCAAAGACTTGTAATCTAACAATTAGAAATAATTTTTGACTCCACACGAATAGTCAACAAAGTCAACCTCCACGCTCCCGGATTCTCAAAACTCTCGAAGATAAATTCTACCCACAATACCACAAACTCAAATATATAATTTATCCCCAATTCCATGTCTAATTTCGTTGTCAACACTTAAAAATGCAATTTCTAGGTTTTCTTCCCACATCCCACAATTTCTACCACTTTTCATGTTCAAATCCATATATAATCCATGTATTTTGCTCACAATGAGTAGGAATCACTTACCTTATGATGGATCATGAAAAAGGCCCTTCAAAATCGCCCCAAAATCGGCTCTAATGAGAGAAATGGGATAAAAATGAGCCAAGTCCTGATTTGCATTCTTATACACTGCCCAGACATCCTTCTTTGCGATCACGGAAATAGCCACGCCCAAAAACTCCTTCTTCGTGAACGCGAGTACCATGCCGGGATTGCGACCATCAGCCTGCCAAGCCTATGTGAACGCAAGCCCAGCTCTGCAACGCGATGGCCAATATTCCAGTCTCAGCAATACGTCTTCCGCGATCGCGAAATTACTTATGCAGTCACGTAGAGTAATTTTCCAGCCCAACAAGCTCATCACATTCTTGACCCTCCCATGAGAACACATAGAACCACCTAACCACCAACCATGATCGCGAAGAACAAAGTCTTCACAAGCTCTACACATCCCTTCGCGATCACGATACCTCATCTGCGGTCACAATGCATACCCCCGATACTAGACACCACCAATTACAAAACAAAAGGAATTGGTCTGAAACCATCCCGAAACACACTCGAGGCCCCCGAGACCCCGTCCAATCATACCAACAAATCCCCTACCTTATCCAAAGGCTCAAAACTCCACGAATAACATAAAAACCATGAATCGACAATCAAAATCCTTCTTTTAACTTTAAACCTTCAAACATCGTCGAACGCGTTCGAATCACACTTAGAAATTTCGTATCATGACCAAAATTCACACACAAGTTCCAATCAATAAAATGAACCTATCCAAGGTCCCGAAACACCACCCGGAGTCCAATAATACCGAAGTCCACTCCAAGTCAAACTTAGCAAATTTCAAAACCTTCAAAATGTAAACTTCCGATAATAAGCACTGAAACGCTCTTGAACCATCCGATACTCAACCCGAACATACGCCCAAGTCCAAATTACCATACTAACTTATAAGAACCTTCAAAGCCCAATTATGAGGTCATTTACACAAGAGTAAAACCTTCAAAGCCC
Organism: Nicotiana tomentosiformis; assembly: GCF_000390325.3. Classification (NCBI taxonomy): domain Eukaryota; kingdom Viridiplantae; phylum Streptophyta; class Magnoliopsida; order Solanales; family Solanaceae; genus Nicotiana; species Nicotiana tomentosiformis. The sequence continues at coordinate 66,700,597 of NC_090822.1, read as the reverse complement.
AATTATAAGAGATATGCACTTCTTAGGGCTCCGATGGTATCGATGTCAGGATATGAATAAAAAGTACAAAAGTGTTGTGTGAGTACAACCGATCCAATATACTCCATAAGTGTCTAGTCTAACCTCAACGAGGTAGTGACGAGACTAAGACAAGAAATAGTAAATAAAGGAATCATGAATTAAACCACCAAGTCAAATGAAACACCAAGATAGGGGAAAGTATATGGGATAATAGACTGAAATAGTAAATAAATAATCATGAATTAAACCACCAAGTCAAAATTTACATTACCAAATATCAAGTAAAACAACAAATTCAACAAACTCTCCTTGCATCGCCCTTCGTGTTTTTACTCTCATCCTCACCATATCAAATAAATGCAAGTGCATGCCATTACCCTTCGTACTTTTACTCTCATCCGCACATGATCATAATAAAATATATATGCACGGTATCACCCTTCGTGCTTTAACCTCTCACGATAAATAAGCATGTGCACGGCATCACTCTTCATGCTTTTGTCCTCATATTCACTCAATCAATGATATCAATATGCATATGAGGTACGACAACACCCTTCGTGCTCTTCACTCTTCCTCACCAGGCAACAATAACAAAACAAATATCAAGAAAGGTGGGAAGCAAATTCACTTCAACAGTAGTATTGAACTCCACTGGACATGCGAGAATCTTTCCACAATTAGAGCCAACAATATATTACAATTTCCACGTTCTCAAAACCTGATATCGCAACAATTCATTATAAGAAATAACTTGAAAGTGAATACTGAAAGAATGAGCGAAATGAGCGATCTATCGAAGGCATGGAAGGCATGATAAACGAAATAACATGGTAGAAATAAGGCAAAATCCACCCGCATGCTATCCCAAAGTCAATGAATATACACTCGTCACCTCATATATACGTCACCCCCAACCCATTGTTCACATAGCAAACAGACTCGATTCTACCTTAATTCCCTCAAATAAAGGTTAACCACGATACTTACCTCCTTCCGCAACAAAATCAACAATCAACCACGGCTTTCTCTTTCGAACAAGCCTACAAACCAACCGAATCTAGCCAATTATCGTTCAAACAATTCAAAACAATCTTTAGAAACTACCCACAAATGAAAAAGGTTCAATTTTGATCATAATTGAAAAGGTCAACAAAAAGTCAACTCGGGCTCATGCAGTCAAACTCTGATATTCGGACCAAATCCCGATCACCCATTCACCCTCGAGCGCGAATATGTAATTTATTTCGAAATCTGACCTCAATTCGAGGTCTAAATCTAAATTTTACAAAATCCCTAAATTCTACCTAAAATCCCTAATTTCTACCTTGAAATTCATAGATTTGATGATAAAATTCATGAAAAAGTAATGGTAATTGATGAAAACAAATTAAAGTTGCTTACCAATGAATTTGGAAAGAAAATGTTCTTCAAAAATCGCCTCTAGAGTGTTTAGGGTTAAAATGGTATAAAATGAGATAAGTCCCAATTTTTCCAACTTTTACCTAGCTACAGACGTCACAATTGCAACCATTGCAAAAGCGAACAATTGATCGCAAATGCGATCAGTATCCCATCCATACAATAGTTGCAAATGCGACATTAACTTTGTATTTGCGAAAGACACCCCACTCGCAAATACGAAGTTGTTCTACTTAACATAGTGTCGCAAATATGACACAAAGGCCGCAAAAGCGATCACAGAACAGTTTATAAAAGTGAACATTACTTTGCAAATGCGATGACCCAGCCCCCAGTCCATGTTTGCATTTGCGAGCCTGACATAACAAATATGAGGCTCGTAATTGCGATCAGTTCTTTGCAATTGTGAGACCTGCAAGTTCACACCACCAACTGCTATGCTTTAGCAGTTCCAGCATCAACCAAAACTCATCTGAAACTCACCCGAGCCCCTCGGGCTACAATCCAAACATGCACACAAGTGTAATAATATCATACATACTCGCTCGCTACCACGAATCATCAAAATAATATCAAATATCAAGAATCAATCATTAAAACTCAAGATTTCAACTTTGAAACTCAATATTTGCCAACTTTCACATAACGTGCTAAAATGCTCTCGGGTCACCCCGGAACCCCAACCAAATATGCGTACAAGTCCAAAACTATCACACCAACCTACCGGAATCATCAAAATACCAAACCGGGATCGTTTATCAAAAATATTGACCGTGGTAAACTCTAGCCTCATTTTAAGTCAAAATCATGTTTTCTTCAAACTTTCACATAAAAGCTTTTCCAAAAACTACACGGTCCACTCACGCAAGTCTTATAACATCAAATGAAGTTATTAGAGGTCTCGGAACATAAAAATAAAGGCTAGTACTCAAAATAACCTATCGGGTCGTCACATATATCATGGTGTTCAATGAAATAGATAGTGCCACTTCTTCAAATCATGTTGAGATAATAGTATTCATGAAGCAAGTCCGGAATGTATTTGGTTGAGATCAATGACTCAATATATTCAAGAAATGTGTGGTTTTCCTTTGAAAAATGATATTTCAACTACACTATATGAAGACAATAATGCTTGCATTGCTCAGCTGAAAGGAGGATACGTCAAAGGAGACCGAGCAAAGCACATTTCACCAAAGTTTTTTCGCACGCATGATCTTCAATAGAATGGTGAAATTAATATTTAACAGATTCTCTCATGTGATAATTTTGCTGATTTGTTCACTGAGGCATTGCCAACTTCAACGCTTGAGAAGTTGAGACACAAGATCGGAATCCGGTGTCTCCAAGAAATAAAGTGATATTTACATTAAGGGAAATAAAATACGTGTTGTACTCTTTTCTCCTTAGCTAAGGTTTTATCTCATTGTGTTTTCCTGGAAAGGTTTATAAGGAGGCGGCAGATAATACGTATCACAAGATATATGCACTCTTTTTCCTTCACTAAGAATATTTTTCCACATGGTTTTTCTTAGTAAAGTTTTGACGAGGCACATTATCTATATTTTGACATCCGAGGGGATGTATTGTATATTACTAGTTAATGTAGATGCCCACTACTCCCACTACTTTCAATCATGCTATAAATAACCTCTCACTACTCTTCACTATTATGATTGTAACTTCCACACCTCCATAACCTCCCCCATGATTTTCCCCCGTGATTCCAATTATTATGTCATTTTTAATGCAATCTTTTTGTAAGCCTCTACGACAACAAAACAACCCAGTGTATTCTCACAAGTGTTGTCTAGAGAGAGTATGATGTACACAACCTTACCCCTACACTGAAAGGGTAGAAAGATTATTTCCGATAGACCCTCGGCTAAAAAAAAGATGAAAGAAGAACTGATAGCAAGTAATAACAATACAAGATATTTAGAAAACTAAATCTAAGATAACAAAAGACAAGATGAAAGAAGTGTTGATAGCAAGTAATAACAGTACAAGATATGTAGTGATAGCAAACTAAGGGAGTGTTGATATCAAGTAATAACAGTACAAAATACGTGGTAATATCAAACTAAGGATAAAAGGAATACCATACTAACACTAATACTATTGAACTAAGGAAGACAAAGGGAAACGCTCGACTATCTACTAACCTTCTACCCTAATTCTCAATATCAACACCCTCATATCAAAGGTCATGTCCTCGGTTAGCTCAACTTGTGCCATGTCCGGCCTGATCACCTCTCCCCAGGACTTCTTTGGCCTACCTCTACCCTTCCTCCTACCCCCCCCCCCAGGCTAACTTATCACACCTCCTGACCGGGGAATCGGTGCTTCTCCTTTTAACATGCTCGAACCATCTTAGCCTCGCCTATCGCATCTTTTCCTCCACAGGGGTCACTCTAACCTTGTCCCGAATAAATTCATTCCTAATTCTATCTAATCTAGTATGCCCACACATCCATCTCAACATCCTCATTTCAGCCACTTTCATCTATTGAACATGGGAGTTTTTGATTGTCTATCACTCTGTCCCATACAGCAAAGTCGGTCTAACCACTACCTTGTAAAACTTACCTTTGAGTCTCAACAGCACATTCTTATTGCACAAGACACCGAAAGCAAACTTTCACTTCATCTAATCTGCTCTGATATTGTCACGACCCCATCCTAGGGCCGCGACCGGCAACTAGCACTAACCATTAATTACCGCTAACCTGCTATCTCATACTCATACATAAACTGCTAAAATCATAAAAAAGATTTAAAGGGGAAACATATTATATACATGGATTTCATACAACTGGATGGCCGATAAGACCTAACATGACTGCTATACAAACTATATCTAAACCACAGGATTTGTGTCTACAAACCTTCTAAGAATAACTGCTTAACTGAACATAAGGACGGGACAAGGCCCCACCATACCCATCTATAAAACTAGACATACCACTGTACTCGCAACTCCGGAACAAAGGAGTGCCTTCGATTCTGCTACCTGTTATCCTACTGATGTCTGTCTTTTCTCGAACTACCTAAACCTGCGAGCATGAAAACACAGCATCCCCCAAGAGAAAGGGACGTCAATACGACTGATGTACTGAGTATGTAAGGTAGAAATATAATCATAAAGAAACTAAGTAATATCATGGACAGTAATAATGTAACTGAAATACAACCACTTCTCTGAACCGTCTATATGTTAGTCTAGAAAGACAGTACAAGAAACAAGAAGGTAATTGAAGTATATCAGAAGGGTTGAGAATGCATCTGAAACATATGTCATACTTTGGAACTTCCATCCTTAATGAAATAAAGAGTAACGCAAAGAAGCTCAAAATATAACTGAAGTGCATTGCTTACTTCTGAATTTGTTATCATACTAGTAATACAAGATCTATATATGTGGTGTCTCTCATATTTGTATGCATACTATCATAATCAATATAAGTGCATGAACGATATCTTACTCAATGGCATCTGCACACCCTAACATGTATATCCGTCTTAACGGTCTCAATGCGTTTGAACGCTATGTGTCTGAACACTTTGCGTCTGAACGCTGCCGTCTGAACAGTTACTATCTATATATATATATATATGCATCTAAAAGTTTGAATATCTATCTCGTGTATAACTATAGAGTGCTAAATAAATATACGGAACATGCTACATTCATCATCTACATATATCTAAACACTTACACATCCATACTATCTACACACACATATATACATAATCGTTGCTTAACGAAACGGTCGTGGACTTGCGGGCTGATAATAGTACATAACCAGACCTTTCCGAGCCTCAAAGTAACTCCTAGACAGAGAGAATTGCGGACCTCAAAAGGTCCATTACATACCACAATGGGTTGTACACCTCAAGCAATGGCCAACACCCACTAAATTGCGAACCTCAGAGCTCATGTACGGGAAATTTACAATGAACTGGGTATAAGCTTACAATAAAGCATAGGCCATTCAAACATAACCAAGACATGAAATTGAGCTTCTCAAATAGATTATAACTTAGTTTCAAAGCTCGCAACTCAGAAAGAAACAAGGAAAACTCATAATCGGATTCAGAGCCTCATAGGGATCAATTTTACCATATTTGGCAAGTTCATGCCTCCAAAGAAGAAAGGTGAACCTTACATACAACAAAGTCTTGAAGTTGAACTTTCTAAATGGACTATGTCTTAATTTCAAGTCTCATGTCTTAACAAGAACAAGGAAAGATTCATACTTGAAAAATAATTTCTCAAGAATCATATGAAGCAAATGAATTGTAACTTGACAAAGACTCGTGCCTACGAAGAAAGAAGTTAAACCTCATATGCCTTAGCCTTTCTTTGCTTCAAATCCTCATCAAAAGTAATTCTTGAAATCTTACAGCAAGTTTTCCTTCAAATTAAGGTTGGCTTCAACAAGAAATACTCCTTAAAACTCAAATAGGAGATACAACATGAACACCCCACACCTCTCAAGTCTTGCGTGAATTATTCTACCCAAACTTACTGAATATTTTGGACAATTTACAAGGAGAACATGAGAGAATATTTGGGGACTTGTTTTGTCTCAAAATGTGCTGGATATGTTCTGGAAAACTTGAGAACAAACTGAATATAAAAAGCCACTGCCTCACTAAGCTAGTAGGTGACTAAGCTGCTTTTTGGAAGCTTGAGTGACCCTGCTTTGAACCCTCTTTTCTCCCTACTCCAAAGCCGTATCAAAAAGTGGATTAATGTTCTAGAAACTAGATTCAACAAACTCCAACTTTCATATTTGAATCATTCTCAAATTCCTTATGGATTGGGAGAAAACTGGCCCGTAAGTTAGCTTAGTAACCTGCCTGCTTTCAATTATCAATTATCAATTATCAAGAATTGATCATCAAAACTCAAAATTTTAACTTAGAAACTCATTTTTCTAATTTTACATAATGCGTTGAAGGGCCACCTAGGACCCCAACCAAACATGCGTACAAGTCCAAAAATACCATACGAACCTATCGGAATCATCAAAACACCGATCAGAGGTCATTTACTAAGAACGTTAACCGTGGTCAACCCAAACCCTATTTTAAGTCAAAAATTACTTTTTCTTTAAAATTTCACATAAAGGTTTCCGAAAAATAACACGGACCACACACGCAAGTCATATATTATCAAATGCAGTTATGAGAGGTCTCGGAATAAAAAATTAAAGGCTAGTACTCAAAATAACCTATTGGGTCGACATAGTTTCTGATCACTCAAAGAGTTGTTGATGAACATTGATGATCTATATACAAAGCCAATTACACACAATTGCATAAGAACTTTGGGACAAGCTTGAGCACTAGTTGTTGGGCACATACCATGTGTGATGACCCGATAGGTCATTTTGAGTTTTAGCCTTTATTTCTATGTTTCGAGACCTAGAATAGCCCTGTTTAGAATCCTCGATTTATGTGCACAGTCCATGTCTTTTTTCAGAAAATATTTATGTGAAAAATTGAAGAAAATGGAACTTTAGCCTTGAAAGTGATTTGAGTTGACTACGGTCAATATTTTGTATAAAACAACCCGGATCAGTATTTTGACGGTCCCAGTGGGTCCGTATTGTGATTTGGGACTTGGGCGTATGCCCGGAATATATTTCAAAAGTCCCTAACTTGATTTAATGTAAATTGTTGAAGACTAGTAATTTGAAGGTTTAAAGAATTGCTAAGTTTGACCGTAGGTTGACTTTGTTACTACCAGGTTCAGATTTCGGTTCAGGAACTTGGAATAGGTTCGTTTCACTATTTATGACATGTCTGCAAAATTTGGTGCAAAACGAAGTTGATTTGACGAGATTCGGACGTCCGGTTGTAAATTTGAAAGTTCTTAAGTTTTTTGAAAATTTAATACATTTTGATGTCCGATTCATGGTTTTAGGTTTTATTTTGGTGTCTTGATCACGTGAGAGAGTTCGTATGGTGTTATTACACTTGTGCTCATGTTTGGTTTGGAGCCCGATGGGCTCGGGTGAGTTTCGGATGCGTTTTGAAGTGTTTGGGAGAGTTTTGGTGTTGCTGGTGTGAACTGGTGTTGTAGGCTTCACAAATGCGAGGTTGGAAGTTGCATTTGCGATGTATGGCCTAGTCTTTTAGGGTCACATATGCGAACACTTTGTTTGCAATTGCGAAGGTGGCCTGGGATCAGCAGTGATCGCATTTGCGATCATTTGATTGCTTTTGCGAAGCTCCAATGTTCGCATTTGCGAAGCTCCACAGGGATGTGAGGAGTTCGCTTTTGCGATGACTACTTTGCATTTGCGGGGTTCGCATTTGCGACATCTGCGACTGGACAAAAAGCTGAGGGGAGGGAGTTTTAGCCTCATTTTCATATTTTTGAACCCTAGACTCGATAGGAGACGATTTGGAGAGGGGGTTTTCATCAACAATTTTTGGGTAAGTGGTTCTAATCTATTTCTAATCATATTTCATCAATATATCTTAGATTTTAACATCAAAATCATGTGAATCAAAGTGAAAAATTGTGAAACCTTGTCAAGTTTTTGAAAAATAAAAAATTGCGTTTTGAGAACCGATTTGGACTCAGATTTTGAAACTAATCACATATATGAACTCGTGGGGTCATGGGTAGTCGGAATCTACCATTGGACCCGGGTTTTGACCGGGCGAGCCCCGGGTTGACTTTTTAGAAAAAGTGCAAAGATCTTAGCTTTATCTATTGTAATTAATTTTTCTAGCATTGTTTGATGATATTAAGTCGATTTTGGTTAGATTCGATTGGTTTGGAGGTGAATTTTAGAGGAAAGGCCCCGGTTGAGCTTTGATTTGATTGCGGAGCGAGGTAAGTGTCGTGGTTAACCTTGACTTGAGGGATTAGAACTTGTTAGTCTATTTGCTAGGTGTTTTATGTGTGGGAACAACGTATATGTGAGGTGACGAGTACTTATGCATTTTTATTGAGTTAAAGCATGCGGGTAGAACTTGTTTCCTTGTATTTTATTACTTTGTCAGTTATGATATCCATGTGTAGGTTAGATTATTATTTCTTTGATTATTCGTTTCGTAATTATTGCCATTTTATAATTAGCAAATATTTCTGGAAGTTGAAGTTTGTATCTTGGCATCATATTGGACACTAAATACATTCTCCGCGTTATTTATTACTCAAATTCATATGATTATCATTACATGGTGAGGAAGAGAGTAAAAGCACGAAGGGTGATGTTGTGCCATTGCATTTACATTATTATTATTATTACATGGTGGGGACGAGGGTAAAAGCACGAAGGGTGATGTCATGCCATTTATCTCATTTATTCATTATTACATGGTGAGGAAGAGAGTAAAAGAACGAAGGGTGAAGTCGTGCCATTCTTCCCATTTATTCATTGTTGCATGGTGAGGATGAGAATAAAAGTACGAAGGGTGATGCCGTGCCGTTTCATTTTACTTATATCATCATTTCATGGTAAGGACGAGAGTAAAAGCACGAATGGTAATGTCGTATCATTTATATTATTGGTTTATCTGATTTCATTGGTTGATGATTTACTTGGATATTTCGTGCTTTCATACCTGTCGCAGCTGTTATTCTTTTCCCCCTTTTGCATGTCCCCTCCCAGTTTGTACGTTATCATTCTCCATTATTTTTGCTGCTTTATATACACTTGTACAGGTTTATTTTCGTAGGTGTCATGTCAAAGCCTCGTCACTACCTCGTTGAGGTTAGGCTCGACACTTACGGAGTACATTGGATTGGTTGTACTCATACTACACTTCTACACTTCTTGTGCAGATACTGGTATTGGTCCCAACGGTGCATGAGGTGCGTTAGCTTGGATCATTGCATACGGAGACTCGAGGTAGATCTGCTGGCGTTCGCAGACCTCGAAGTCCCCTTTCTTTCCCACTTTTACTGTTCATTTCCTTCGAAACTCTTGTATTTATTTCAGACTTTGTTTGTAGACTTCCAGTTGCTCGTGTACTCGTGACTCTGGATTTTTGGGAGTAGATATTATCACATGATTTATATCAGTATTGTGTTATACTGGGTTTCTATTTCTCGTTGTATATCATCATTGTGTTTCTAACTGTTAAAATTGGCTATTTAATTATTTCACATCGGCTTGCCTAGCAAGTGGATGTTAGGCGCCATCACGACCCCGAGGTTGGGATTACGGGTCGGGACAAGTTGGTATCAAGGTGACTTATTTGGGCTCCCACAAACTTTGAAGAAATGCGATGCAGTATGGGTCATTATGGACAGGTTGACCAAGTTGGCATAATTCATTCCAGTAGCAGCTACTTATTCTTTAGAGCGGTTGGCTGAGATCTATATCCGCGAGATCATTCGTCTTCATGGTGTGCCAGTGTCCATCATTTTTTATCGGGGTACACAGTTCACATCGCACTTCTGGAGGGTCGTACAGCGTGAGTTAGGCACACGGGTTGAGTTGAGTACAGTATTCCACCCCCATACGGACGGTCAGTCCGAGCACACTATACATATATTGGAGGATATGCTTCGCGTCTACGTTATGGATATCGGGGATTCTTGGGATCAGTTCTTGCCTCTTGAGGAGTTTGCCTATAACAACAGATACCAATCGAGTATTCAGATGGCTCCCTATGAGGCATTATATAGGAGACGGTGTCGTTCGCCAGTTTGTTGGTTTGAGCCGGGAGAGGCTCGGTTGTTGGGTACCGATTTGGTTCAAGATGCCTTGGAAAAGGTCAAGATGATTCAGGGCCGACTTTGCACAGCTCAGTCTAGGTAGAAGATTTATGTCGATCGTAGAGTTCGTGATGTTGCATTCATGATTGGACATCAAAATGTATTAAAGTTTCAAAGAAACTTAAGAATTTTCAAAATACAACCAGATGTCCGAATCACATCAAATCAAATCATCCGGTAGGAGACGATTTGGAGAGGGGGTTTTCATCAACAAACTTTGGGTAAGTGATTCTAATCTCTTTCTAATCATATTCCATCAATATATATTAGATTTTAACATCAAAATCATGTGAATCAAAGTGAAAAATTGTGAAACCTTGTAAAGTTTTTGAAAAATAAGAAATTGAGTTTTGAGAGCCGATTTGAACTCGGATTTTGCAACTAATCGCATATATGAACTAGTGGGTTCATGGGTAGTCGGAATCTACCATTGGACCTAGGTTTTGATCGGACGGGCCTCGGAGTTGACTTTTGTTTACTTTTTAGGAAAAATGTAAAGATCTTAGCTTTATCTTTTGTAATTAATTTTCCTAGCATTGTTTGATGATATTAAGTCAATTTTGGTTAGATTCGATTGGTTTGGAGGCGAATTTTAGAAGAAAAGCCTCGATTGAGTTTTGATTAGATTGCGGAGTGAGGTAAGTATCGTGATTAACCTTGACTTGAGGGATTAGGACATGTTAGTATATTTGCTACGTATTTTATGTGTGGGATCAACGTATATGTGAGGTGATGAGTACTTATGCATTGTTATTGTATTAAAGCATGCGGGTGGAACTTGTTTCCTTGTATTTTATTGCTTTGTTAGTTATGATATCCATATTTAGGTTAGATTATTATTTCTTTGATTATTCGTTTCATAATTATTGCCTTTTATAATTAGCAAATATTTCTGTAAGTTGAATTTTGGTATCTTATCATATTTGACGTTAAATACATTCTTCGAATTATTTATTACTCGAATTCATATTATTATCATTATATGGTGAGGAAGAGAGTAAAAGCACGAAGGGTGATGCCGTATCATTTACATTATTATTATCACATGGTAGGAACAATGGTAAAAGCACGAAGGGTGATGTCATGCCATTTATCTCATTTATTCATTATTACATAGTGAGGAAGAGAGTAAAAGCATGAAGGATGATATCGTGCCATTCATATCATTTATTCATTATTGCATGGTGAGGATGAGAGTAAAAGCATGAAGGGTGATGTCGTGCCATTTCATTTTACTTATATCATCAATTCATGGTAAGGACGAGAGTAAAAGCACGAAGGGTGATGCCGTGCCATTTTCATATCATTGGTTTATCTGATTTCATTGGTTGATGATTTACTTGGCTATTTCGTGATTTCATACCAGTCGCGACTGTTATTTTTGCCCCCCTTTGCATGTCCCATCCCAGTTTGTACGTTATCATTCTTAGTTTATTGTTGTTGCTTTATATACACTTGTACATGTTTATTTACGTAGGTGTCTTGTCAAAGCCTCGCCACTACCTCGTCGAGGTTAGGATCGACACTTACGGAGTACATTGGGTCAGTTGTGCTCATACTACACTTCTGCACTTCTTGTACAGATATTGGTATTAGTCCCAGCTGTGCGTTAGGTGCGTCAACTCGGATCATTGCATAAGGAGACTCGAGGTAGATCTGCTGGCGTCTGCAGACCTTGAAGTCCTCTTCCTTTCCCACTTTTACTATTCATTTCCTTCGAAATAGTTGTATTTATTTTAGACTTTATTTGTAGACTTCTAGTTGCTCGTGTACTCGTGACTCCAGATTTCTGGAAGTAGATATTATCACGTGATTTATATCAGTACTGTGTTAGACTAGGTTTCTATTTCTCGTTGTATATCATCATTGTGTTTCTAACTGTTAAAATTGGTTATTTAATTATTTCACGTCGGCTTGCCTAGCAAGTGGATGTTAGGCACCATCACGACCCCGAGGTTGGGATTCCGGGTCGTGACACCACGTGTACTCTGAAGCACTTGAGGCAGAAGGATCAACATTTCTCATTTTTAGGAATTTATATATTTTTTTTATTCTTGTAATACAAAATAGTATTTAATAATGTTTATATATTCGTTTAAAAAGTTTTATAGTCACTAACATGACACGAGCAAAATGAGTACCATAGGACTAGTAATAGAGTAAGGAGACCTAAGTATTGATTAAACAAATCCTTTTGTAGCTTTAGGATTGATTTGGATGAAATAAGGGGTGGAAATGAGATTTTAGATTTCATTAAAGTAGATTGAAGATCAAGTTGATCTTGATTAAAAGAAAATATAAGGCAACTACAAACATGAATAAAAAATCTGGATTCTACAAAAGAGATGTTAATTCAAAAAAGAATGATAGGAAAATTGTGTAAGAACTAAGTACTGATTGTAAACTTCAGTGCATTAATGATATCTTTGTCGTTAGCAAATCGTTTCGTACTTGATCTTGATCTTAACCGAGATCTATTATGGACGGAGCAACTTCGGACCTGCTCAAAAGCTTGGCATAATGAATTTTCCGTGTGAAGCTATTTCGAGAAATAGTCCAAATTTACCTCTCTATTTTTATTGATTTAAAATTATCCTCATTTATACTTCGATCAATTTTTCTTTTAATTTTTGATCTATTTGCAAATATTTAAAATTTAGTATTTGGCTGGTTAAAGATATACGGAGAATTCATAGCCAATAAAAGATGGCTTACCTATTGCCCCAATTTTTGTGACAAACTCCGATCATTCACCCGTCTCCTTCGTTCTCCTTATTTCTTCAGGATCTAGGAGCTAGGCCTTCCTCACGCTCAGGTGGCTCGAGCCCCCTTTTTATTTCATGCTACGTCAAATTTAGGCTTAGCAGTTCCGACTATTTTACGTAAATGCACAGGCGGATTTACATGGAGGGGTATGGGTCATGTGAGCAGAGGCGGATCCAGGATTTGATGTCTACGGGTGCCACTTTTTAATGCAAACCTACTATTAGGGAAAGAGATTGAATTAGGATGTACATTTTGTTGGTTTGATCCATTTCGAACTAATTCGGTTTACTTCGGTTTGGTTCAATCTATTTTGAATTAATTCGATTCGATTTATAAGATTTTTTGGTACATAAATAAATGTATGATCGTCAAACCGAATAAATTTTGCCCAATTCGATCTAATTCTCTGACTCTATGGAATGATATGATTAGATGCACAAAATTCAAATAAAATTATAAATTATCAAATGCACTCCTTATATGTCTATTGATGCCATCATTATAAAAGATTTTTGAAATCATGAAAACAATAAAAATATATGGATAAAAAGAGAAAATATTAAAATCACATTCAAATAAAATATTGAAGATCTATGCAAAGAAAAAGAAGCAAATATATTATTGAATAAATAACAAAGTGGTTGTACTAAGAAAGGAAATCAAAAGATGAAGAAATACAAGAAATTAAGAAAAGGAGCAGAAAGAAAAAGGAATAACAAGGATTCGATCTTGAATGTGAAATTTGGAATGTGGGCTTTCAACCATGGCACCTAGAGCCAACATACAAGTCCGGGTGCCATCCATATAATATATAATGACATGTTTGTAAAATACCAAAATATATATATACACGCTCAAAATTTTACCCGAGCGTCCGGGTGGCATACCACCCCGAACCTTCTACATAGATCCGCCCCTGCATGTGAGCCTATCAGGGGCGGCTCAACAGATCTCGGGGCCTAAGGCGAAACCATATTCGGAGGCCCTTAATCCCAGTATAATCTCACTAGTGGGATCTGGGGAGAGTAGTTTGTACGCAGACCTTACCCCTACTCTGGAGTAGAGAAGTTGTTTCCGATAGATCCTCGGCTCCCTCCCTCCAAGAACTCCCCACCTTGCTCTTGGGGTGACTCGAACTCACAACCTCTTGGTTGGAAGTGGAGGGTGCTCACCACTAGAGCAACACACTCTTGTCAAATATACTAATTAATGAGGGAAGAAAATTATCATAATTTATAAATTTATTGTATAAAATAACTTCAATCAAATAACAAAAAATATACTGTAACACTTTTTTTTATTCTAATTATTTATATATATTATATAATATATAATATTATTAATAATAATAAGAATTTAAAATAAATTTGGGACCTTCAAAATTTAGGAGCCTAAGGCAATGGCCTCACTACTCAAAGCCTTAGAGCCGCCCCTGGAGCCCATGCACCCCCTCCTTATAGAGTGAATAGAATTGCAGTTTTACTGGGAATCATATAAATTTTGTTATGCGTGAACCCATGCTCAATGGCGCATGCACGCCTGCACCATTGATTACTTGGTCAAGGGATCGAATCACTGCCCTATTATTTTGGTAAAGTCCCGGTTTTCTGTTTGTCTATTTTTTTCCTTTGTCGTCTCATTCTTTTCTGTTTTTTTTCCTTTTCTTTCTTTTCTATTTTGGTTCCCGTTTTCTTGATTCTCTTTTTTTCCTTTTTTTTTTTTGGTCTTCTCTTTCTTTTATGTTTCTGTTCTTTGTTTTTTTTTGGGTCATTTCTTTCTGTTATTTTTGTAAAAATAGCACGGGCTAGTCAGTTTTCGGACTGGTAATTCAAAAATAGTCAGCGTTTGCAAAGTCATTGAAAAATAGCTATTATTTTGCTGCAATACGGACCGGTCCAGCATAATATACTGGAGATTGGTGCACCTGGAGTTCCAACATAATATACTGGAGATTGGAGCACCTGTGTATAAACTTCCAGCATATTATGCTGGACCGGTAGATGAGACCATCACTGATTGTTTTTTCTAACACCAAACCAAATCAAACCAAACCACAATCCAAATTTTTTTCTCCATTTAACTCGGATTATCGAGTTGGTACGATTTATCGATTTTTTTGTACACCCCTAAATGAGACCATCACTGTTTTCTCCACTAGTAAACGTTTCTCATATTGATCTTAACTACGAAGAAAATCTTAAGCTTGGTTATCTAGTGGAGAAAACAGTGTTATCTCTTGAGTTTTATTGGTTTTTAGTTGACCAGTGCTATCTCAAAGATGAATACTTATTGCTCTTCCGTGTAACGTGCGGCTTTTGTACCCCCGAGAGAGTTGTATAAGGTGAAGATCTATATTTTTACAGTAAAGTTTATTTTTAATTTTTCCAGAAATAAAAGCACTTGCACAACAAAAATCAGCAGATGTAACAGAGGGATTGCATAAGCAATTAATCCATTCTTTCCAACGCGCGAGAATCACGTATCAACAGTTCGTTTGCAAAAAGATGTCCTTAAAATTCGTATAGTGATGAACACAGGAGGCTCTAATCTACCATCTCTATTAATAGAACTAGAGCCCATTTTCAGCTTCCCTGGAAGCTAGAGAATGATTTCCGCTGCCATAAAAAAGTGGGCTTACCTTCCCCTGGGACTACTAAAGGGAAACTAAATGTCTTATAGTTAAGAGAACCCCCTATGGTCGATTTACAAGGATTGAAGACCAAGCTCAACTTCCAGAAGCCATTAAAAAGAGTTGTGATCAACACAGATTTACAGCACCTGCAAGAAAATCCAATGCAACCCAAGCAATATATTTAGCCTATGAAAAATAACTATTACATTGAGAATACAAGTCTCTGACAGGGAAGCTCACATCTCTTTTGAGTTCCTCGGATGTTTCTGCACTTCCAGAAAACTGAACTCAGCAGAGATATATACTTAAGGGAGACTCTGCAAAGGTTTTATAGCAGCAACTTTGCTGTTACTGGACTGCATATATTTCTCATGCGTGACTTTCAAAAGTGCTGTGCTTGCAGCTTTGTGAAACCTCAAGATCATTTCCGCACAATGTCTGCGAACATCCAAAGAGATTATATATCAGTAGATTGCAAGGAGCAAAGAGCGACAAATACTATGCAGAAATATGCCTGAATTGGGATTCTTGATAACGTCCATGCATCCCCAGCAGTGGTGTCCAGGCTGGCGTCATTTGCATCGTACATCTTGCCACATAAATAGCTGATGCACAAAGCATGGATGGCTTGTAGTTCAAAGCTTCGTATTCAACCAAGCACAACTCGATGAGGTAAAATGCCAGATGTTCAAACTAGCAGAAGATTCAGAAATGCAGAAACACGTTAGTTGCGTGAGTGAGAAATTTTATAGCTCATACGAATAACACTCAGCACATCTGCAGAAGTATTAACTGGATTCAAAAAATTGCCAGGTGGGGCAACAAACAAAAATCCATACATTTTTCAAGTATTGTTCCGACACTGAACTGATCATACGAAGTTGAGATAAGGGGACTTTATTATTACTTATGGCAGCATGGTGCACAAGGCATCCCCATTCACGCAGCGTCCGGGGCAGGGCCGCACCCCAAGGGTGTGATGTAGACAGCCGTAAGCATTAGTGGATGCTTCCACGGCTCGAACACGTGAACTATAGGTCATACTGAGACAACTTTATCGTTGCTCCAAGGCTCCCCTTCTTTGTTATTACTTATATCATACTTTTTTAATACTAGTCCAAAAACAAAATTTCCCTACCCTTGTGTCTGCTTGAGCAGCCTTAAGAAGCCTTAGCATGAAGACATAAGGAGTTGCTGCATTAAGGCGAAACTTCAATTTCCTTAAGATATCTTTCTCCTGGAAAAAGAGGATGTGCAAGACTGTTAAACACCAGATTAAGAGACCATGTTACAATGACTACCCCCCCCCCCCCCAAATTAAAAAAAAGGAATGAGATATTTTTAACAAAGTCATCCTGGTTCCATAAAAAGAAAAACTTTGATTATCTTATGCCTCGGGAAACAAACCGTTTTCCGAAATTAAAGAAGATTCATGCTCACCATTTCCAGCATCTGATCTCTTGTGTATGACTCAGCAGAGATGCTTAGTAAGTCCATGACCTGTAGCAATTGGATTTTCAAGGTGAACAAACAGTTACGTGTTTCAGTTAGAACTTTACCTAAGCCACATAATGATCACAATTAACTCCTAGCTATACCTAAACAGAAATCCAATAAGTAAAATGTATAAACATTTACCCTCGGATGGAAAAGGTCCTCATATTTTGATGCCAACAACAGTGAAGTAAGGCCAACTAACTGCAAATCATTCTTCTTGACCCTTGCTAATGATAAGTAGTAGTCCAGGAGTGTAACCATGAGAAATAGAGTTTCTTGCATCAAATCAAATTTCAGATGGACCTAGATAAATAAAGTAAAACCCTGAAAGTGGGACCAGGGAAGTATGTGCAAGCAAAACGAAAATGTATAAATGCAGAATAACTAAGACATACTTCAATAAGCCAGTTGATCAATATGCCACGCATTTGGGGTGTTATTTCCTTCTGAGTCTCCATGTAGTTTTTGATAGGCTGATTCTGTGCCTGCAGTTAGAATCAGCTTAAGAAATCGGAGGTCGAGATATAAAAGCATGTCTTTCCTGGGCAGAGGAGAGGGTAACTTGTGGTGTTAGTTCAAATGCAACGGATAAAAGTATAATATTAACTCACCTCTATAACCCAATAATATTGATAGATGTCATCAACATATTCAGTAACTTCAAGATGATTGCAACTATCATAAATGTTTGACAAATTGTCCAGCTCTACATTTCCACATAGCTCCTTCATAAGCTGCATATTCACGTCAGCTGTCTAAAGCTCTATGGAGGGAGGGAAAAGAAAAGAAAAGAAAAGAATGATCTGAAAGAACAGATTTTACACTAACCTTTGATCTTGCCATCAGTAAACACGTAAAAGACTTCCTACGATCAGATTTCCTCCTGGCAATTGACAATTCCGGTGTAGCTAAGCTGCCACTACTACTAGAAGGAACTTCCTTTTGATGAGGTTGCTCAGCTGAAATCTCTGATGTTGCATATTTTGATAGGGAAGATGTCCTAACATCCACCAGCCTTTTACATGGAATGGAAACTCGAGAGGTGCATTTGTGCACACCTGACATGGAGTTCGACTTTGAACACTTTTGTGAATTGAGACTGCTAGCAGTAATTTTCAGAACTGTCTGGAACATCCAAGTCAAAACAAAGAAAAGAGTTTATCTGTAGATACAGAGACATCAGATATTAATAGGACTTTGAGAGTGAAAAACTCCAATAGTTATTTTAAAATCATTGCCTCCATTTGTTTTACTTAGAAATTTAGAGCGATACTATGATTTTGAACTGACTGAAAAAAAAAATATAGGAAGGGAAAATCGCTAAGTTAAAAGAAACAACAATAAGCTGGTCGCTGATGTAAAATTTCATTCTACCCGAGCATACTCCCCTCCTGGTTAAGTAAGACTTTAAGGGAATATCTAAGTTTGTTTTATAATGATTAATCTATTGAGATAAGAAAAGGGAACCAACTAAAGTACGGATAATGTGATCTAAAACTAAATTGCTTCGTTCCAACAGGAGAAATTTGCAACCTAATATTTTCTTCCGGCACTACTAGTATAATGGACAAGCCAGATTGACTTCTTATCTATGTGCCCTTTCAATGAGGTCATATACAACAGAACAAAGGGAGTATTAATTTCTTGTCTCTTGAGTAATTTGGAAGATTTAAAATAGTATAATTTCTCCAAAAAGATTAATGCAGTCACCGTCTTCAAGTTAGAGCTGGAAAGTAGCTACAAAAATGTGAGAGAAAAGGATAATTATTTTAGTTGGATTGCAAAATTTGGCATTCCAGCCGCTATTCAACAATGATGAACGCAACTCACTATTCATGGTACTATTTCCTGCTAGAGATAGGGGAAGGAGAAGAGAGTGAAACATGACAAATGCTCCATTTACCCTGACTGATTTTCTTCTCAATGCTCCAACTTCCACCTTAGCTTGACCCCGGGGAGCCCTAAAGAAAGATAAGCCACAAATTAATTAAGAACATCGAGTTATGTATATGCCAACTCAATCAGAAAATGTCAAGCACATAGCTCAACCTACGATGACTTGAGAAAACTTGCTCCGTTAGACTACCTCTTACTCAAAGGGATTAATCAATATAATTTACAGTTTATAACATTTATATAAGAGCCCAACCAGTCAAGTACTATAATTTTGAAGGAGCAAGACAGATTTTTTAATGCTCGCATGTTAATATCAAAAATGTTGCTGTGGAGAAATTAACAACTAGAGCACAGTATTATAGGCACCAGAATCAAGGCAAGCAGCTAGTTTACTTCGAATATTCAATTTTAGCTTAAAAGCAACAGTATTACTTGTATTTCAAACTCGACATGTTTAACCATTACATTTTAGCAAATAATCAGTTTAGTTCTTTTGCTAAAGGATTCTGTAAAAGCAAATAGTTTTACTTGCTACCCTTTGGAGCCTTCCTACCCTACTGATGGGCTGATGGCTAGATAGTATATGTGTATTCAAGAGATTGCACCCCTTGAATTGCTATTTTTTGAGTGTTTTGGTGGTATAGTTCATGAAAATTTAATGCTTTTTTGTGACATGTCATGTAAGTGAACCAACGATTAAAAAATGGCCAAAGTATAAATATGAAGTGCCCGAAGTTAGACGTGTTTGTTCCAATCTTGAAGTAATCGCGTCATAGGCAATGTGCAGAGAGAAAATTGAATAAGCTGACACAGTCAAACCTAACATGCTCATGCCATACAGGCAGAATGTTTTGAGCTTACATGGTCACGCGCCGACACGACCATATAGATCACTGAATATTTTTGAAAGGGCTGTACTGTCATTTAGACATAGTTAACGGAGGCACTACAAAAAGAAATTTCCTTAGGGAAAGGGAGTTCAGCTCTAAGGAAGAACTTACGGGTCATTTTGTTGATGGTATTAGAATAACTAATGCCAATATATAATACTGCACAAAAAAATACAATTTTTGGTTGGCCAATAAGAAAAAATATACTACATGACTAATGCAACATTTGGTTGGTGTTGTTAAATAATATCTGCATTAAGTTACGTGGGAATCTATATATTATTTTATGCGGGATAGAATGTGAAATAAGAATACGTCTATTAGCAATGCGGATTAAACTACTTAAAAGACAAAAAAAAAAAAAAAAAAAAACTTAAAGTAATTCATATATAACATTCTCCCCATTATCCATCACCACATAAGAATTTCTTCATTATTAATCAATGCATAAACAATCCTACACTATAATCCCCGCATAACTAGTATGTGGACCAAACACCCCTTAAGGTTCAAGGCAAGGAAAGTGGTGACTTGAACTCGAAATCAAAACTTTGAAGGAGGAAGAACTTGAACTTGTACAATTTATTGCTAGATTCTCCTCCCCAAATTGCAGTAATATACTTGGACTTCTATTTTTGCTACGGGCTGTCTTAACTCCTCCATGGAGTAGATATCTTTGTTGGTATTTTTTATGAGGTTTGGCGTATTAATTTTTTGATTGGTAGGTTGAGAACATGTTCAAATTAATTATTTAATTGTTCAAATAGTATATGCATCATCAGCACATGTATTGGCTTCATGATTTCCGAGAGACATGATGCCTCCTCAAAGAGTATACTATTTGGTGCTTCAGACTTCTTCAGCAAAGTACTTAATCTGTTCCCCTTCCCCATCTTCTCTCCTTGAAGCACATATACCTCACATGGTGCCTGCTATAGGCAGAATTTCCCATTCTTTCTACCAGGAAATGATTCACTTACAGAAACACACAACTGCAGAATAGCTAAGGTCAACAATTTAAGTTGATACAGGAGATGATTATTTTTTCCTCTGAAACTTGAGCATCTCTGTCATATATGGATCTTGGTGGACTAACATCGCATTCAAGAATCAAGTCCAAACTACTAATGGTCGAAAGAGAACTAGAAGTAAAAGAACTTACATTCTAGCCGAGGCATCACCAACTCGATTTCTCCGTATGTTGCTGTGGTTGCTTAACTGTGGTAAAACATCTCCTGCGGCCTTAGGCTTTGCCAAAACTGAAAAATAGATGAAAAGCCTAGTATTCATCAATGAAGTTATGGTAATGGTACTGAACATCACATACCCAAAGTAGAGCATCTAACCTGAAACACCACTTATTCCTTTGCCTTTCTCCAGCTTTTTGGAATTTACCTACAAAATATACAGTTTTTACATTGAAAAGACATTTTTCTAATGCCAAAGGTTGCAGCCTTGCAGCACATGACAACAAATTGAGACAAAAGTATAAATATTTTAGTGACAACCTTCTCTTTATTGTTCGTGTCCTCTACGTTCACCTGCTGTAGTATTGGTAAAGACCGCCTTCACGAAAATAACATAAATACGTCAAGTAAAAGGCAAGTCATGAGCTTATAAAACGTTAATGAAAGATATCTGGGACATGCTAGAAACCTTGATGGCGGTAAAGCATTCCTTCCAGTTCTCCTCGATAAACCAAACAAAAAAGAGTTAAAACTTCAAGACAACTAAAGAGTATTAATATTACTTTCATCATAGAAGTCAGAGCATATATAACTATGTTTAAGATACCAAAATACCTGATTCCAGTGGTAACTGATTTACGGACTTGAATTCTGGTCTTTGGGCCATCAAAGGAGGCTTTCATATCTTTGCGTGGTGCTACCCATACACAAAGGAAACACATCGTTTTGTAAGTTGTAACTGACAATTTTTTCCTATATCCTATTAGTGGAAAAATTCTCACCCTGTGTCAAGATTTGCTTGTCATCAGTAGCTTTATTCAAGTTCGCCCTCACCTTTCCCTATTTTGTGCAGAAAAGCAACAATCTTTTCAGCACCTAATGATATCTAAGAAAGATCACAAGAGCCTGAGCAGAAAAAATTAAACTTAAATACCTAGCATCTTTTTAAAGATCTACCATCACGAGAAGGTTAAAAAGAGAGAGAGGGTTGCCTGATACTCACAAACATAGACAAGTTCAGACACCCTTTTTACGTTTACTTAGAATTCTTACTCTTCTCCAGTGAAAGACTACCAGTTTACATTGAGAAGACATTTTTCTTATGCCAATGATTGCAGACCCCCAGCAGATGACAACAAATTGAGATAAAAGTATAGATATATAATGACAACCTTCTCTTTATTGTCTGTACCCTCGATGTTCACCTGCTGTAGTATAGGTAAAGACCTCCTTCATGAAAATAACATAAATGTGTCAAGTAAAAGCCAAGTCATGAGCTTAGAAAACATTAATGAAGGATATATGGGACACGTTAGAAACCTTGATGGCGGTAAATCATTCCTTCCAGTTGGCCTCAATAAACCAAACAGAAAAGGGTTAAAATTTTAAGACAACTACAGTGATTTAATATTACTTTCATCATAGAAGACATAGCATATATAAGTATATTGAAGATACTAAAATACCTGATTCCAGTGGTAACTGATTTACGGCCTTGAATTCTGGTCTTTCGGCCATCAAATGAGGCTTTTGTATCTTTGAATGGTGCTATACATGCATAAAGGAAATATATTATTTTGTAACTAACAAATCTTTTTCTTTGTACTATTAGTTCAAAAATTCTCACCCCGTGTCAAGATTTGCTTGTCACCAGTAGCTCCGTTCAAGTTTGGCCTCACATTTCCCTAGTTTGTACGAAAAAGCAACAGTCTTTTCAGCACCTACTGCTATCTAAGAAAGATCACAAGAATCTGAGCAGAAAAAAGTTGCTAATACTTAAAATACCTAAGCATCTTTTTAAAGATCTACCATCATGAGCAGGTTAAAAAGAGAAAGATGGTCATGTGATACTCACAAACACAGACAAGTTCAAACTTCATTTTTACGTCTACTTAGACTTCTTGCTCTTTTCCAGTGAAAGACTTGCACCTTTCTCTGCTTCTCTGCCCTTAAGGGAGGATATCTTAACAAAATAAAATGGTTTAATTTTTTAAATGGTCTTTAATGTCACCAGGACCAGCTCATGTCCTCTACAATGTTAATGATTACAAGTCAAGCTGTAAATAATAAAATTAGCTACATATGCAAAAATATTACACATAAAGTTACTAATATCAAGGGGAATAATCTCGAGAGGTATGTGTTGGTGGGGTTAAACCTAACTACTTGAGCTAGGTCTCATTGGCAAGACTACTCCAATTTTGTTTTCAATATATTTATTATTCTTTTCTAGGCAAAACACAAAGAAGGTTTTTGTTCGCAGAAATGGGTGCACATAAAGAGCCTCTAACAGCAAGGTTTTGTTCATGTCTTGCTAGCCATAGCTATTATACAAAGCAAAGAAAAGACAAGGGGATGCGGACCAGGAATCTTGTCCAGAAACGCCGAACGTTTGGAGCCCTTGTCTCAAAGGACCAGACAACTAAATCAGTGTCCTTCAGAAACAACTCTTATGCACTCAATCCCAAGCACATTGAGGCTGGCTACATGAATCTCACTATCCATGTTGCTTCATTTAAACGGGCCTTGGTCCAGTAATACAATATTATTATGGATATTAGTTTCTCTAACACTAGAAGTTCTCTAATTCTTCTACTGGCATATAAATTTCTAACAAGACGACTAAAAGGTTCCAGCAAACATTAGACCTAAAGTAAATGTACTAGCATGTCTAAAACTTAATCCTAGCTAATTGGTTTGCCTACATAGATCTTTTTCTTCCATTCTGTCCTATTCCTCGCTAGGTCTTCATGGATTCCGAGATTGTAGGTCTTTTGAAACAACTTTCTTCCATGTGATTTAGGCCTACCTTGTACACCTATGGACCAGGGCATCTAGAGGTCGATATAGGACAAGAAATCCATCTCAAGGGACATTTTCTCATTTTATCCTTTGTATGCTACTTGCACCTTCCACAGAATGTGGTCATTTTTTATCTTGTCTAATCTTGTATGACACAAGTCTATCGAAGCATCCATATTTCTGTGACACACATATATTGTGGATATGTTAAACTTTAGAGGCCCAACATTTACTCTCATATAACATTGATGGTTTTACAACTCTTCTACTGAACTTGCCTTTCACTCTACTAGGTATATTTCTATCGCATAACCTAAGTTGCTCGGACACGGATGCGGGTGTCCGACACTGGTGCAGATCTATAGGTCGGATCTTTCAAGATGTAAATTTTAAGATTAGAGGATACGGATCCTAGTACGGATACGGGTGCGGGGATCAGCCTAAAAATAATTTTAAAAAATAAAAATCTCTCTAATTTATGAGAAATTTTGTGGAATACTTACGTATTAGCTTGTAAAGTGTGAATTTCCTTTTTATTCTCAAGTTGTAGGAAAGTAAAAGATTGATTTCCTAGATAAGATATGCTATTTTCTTCAAATTTACCCTAGTTTTAGTTCTGATTTCGGTAATCAAATTGTATCTCGTCTCGAACTTTGATGTCTGTCGTGGTCAAAGTACCCAAAATTGTTTGACCAGATCCGGTACGGATCCCATACCCACACCCATACTAGTGTCGTGTCGACACGGGTACGGCACCTAAACTGCCATGTCGGAGCAACTTAGCGCATAACACTATGGTAGCACTTCTCTATTTCAACCATCCTATTTTGATTCTGTGTGTAGCATATTCATCTATCATATGTTTCTCTTGAAACATCGAGCCTAGATATCTTCATTGTTCGAATTTAGGCATCGCAACCTGTCTACTCTCACCTTAATTTCACTCTTCTTATGCTGGCTAAACTTGCAAGCATATATTCAATCTTACTTCTACTAGTTCTAAAATCCTTATTCTCTAGAGTGTTTCTCCACAGTTCAAACTTTTGGTTTACACCCTCGCCAGTTTCGTTTATTAACACAATATCGTTTGCATATGGCATATACCGTGGAACATCTTCCTATATAATGTTAATAAGCTCATCCATAACTAGGGTGAAATACGTACCGGCTCAATGTCAATCCCTACAATAAAGCCGTGGTATGAGAAACTCCTTTGTATCTTCTATTATTGTTCAAATAATGTTATAAATATAGATTAAGAATTCAGTCATAAACTACTTTTCCCTTCAAGAATAAATGCTTAAAACCTGGGGATAAAAAGAAGACATGAGATGGCTAAACAAGAAAATAAAAGAGCCATATAGAATAGTATTAAAATATGTAGTTGTTTGCATACCATGATAAATTTTCTTGCTGAATTGCTTGCATTTTTTGGGCATTTACCATTTGACACCCTAAAAAGCAAGTGAAAAAAGTAAGCATATATTACACGATTGTGTTAAGAAAACCGAAGCATCTCGAAACAAAAAAGATTTAAAAGAGGACAAGATAGACATCGTGAAGCACCTAAAGATATGAAACTAAAGAACCAAAATATCAGTAAATGGAGTCAGATCATGCCAAAACTAAGCTCAATCAAATGGAGGCGATTAATGATTTTAGAAACCATAGGAAGTTCAAACTATAATCTTTTCAATATAGTTCTTATGACGGTGGTATTCGGGCCAGCTTGTGCGCACCTCGACTATTCTACCAGCTTGGGAAAAGATGGATTGTTTTCAGTAAAATCATATTATCATAAACTTTTAGGGAGGGAGAGCCTGGGATGCCATTGGCACTCATGTGGATCCTATGGAAAGTAAACAGGAGAGCTTTTGATGGAATAGAGAATGACTATGCACGCTTGAGGAATAGCCTCTCATTTCTAGTTTCTTTTTTGTGTACCCATGAGGTTCCAACGTGTATAAGGGATAGGGTGTCGTTCGTGGAGAATAATATTATAATGTATATTGTATATTCTATATATTTAGTATACTACTTGTATATTGGATGTTTCCCCATTATTTATAAAATCATTTGCTTTATCAAAAAAAAAAAATAGACATGTCAAGTGAAGCATTGTATATTCTTTTTCTTGATGTTCCAGAACAATGGCTACAATTTAGCTCACCAAAGTTACTCCATTTACACCTCTTACTGGGTTAACCGCAGTTTCATGCATGCTTAAAATGGCATCCCAGAGAAGCACTGATAATTGCTATTTCATGATCTAGATCTAATGTGAGAATGGAAGAAGTGAATTAGGAGAGCCATTCTCAGATTTTTGCAGAAAAGCGTATCTATCTCTAAGAATTTTAATTTGCCCTATATCAATTTTCCCGTAAAAGTATAACTAAGGACTAGAACACAAAACACTAGAAAACCTCTTTCAGGAGAGAAATGACAGGATGTTAATCAATCACTTACAGCAGTTTGGAGCTATTATATGATTTGGTTCTCGAAGAGTTGCCCCTGATATTGCTGATATCTGTCAATACTTTTCTTTTGACATTTACCTTAACTGCAAATACAAAGTGTACCTACTAATAATGGTTCTGAAAACATGAAATGTAGTAACTTTACCAAACAAATTTCACAAAACTTACCAGAAGTACTGCATTTTGCTTTTATCCTCTCTATGTGCTTGATATCACTCTGTTGAAAAAATGGAGATTGATGGACCAAGAGAAAGTATGAAATCAAGATCTTGTGGTATGATGAATTAATTTATTTTACCATCGCATGAATGCTGTTAACAAGTTTAGGAAATAACGCTCACAGGATACAACAAAACTTTATGAATTCTGCACTGTCAGACACATCGGAACCAAAGTTCAGAGAGGTGAACCCCTACCCATTGTTAGAAAAGACTAAATAGTAAAGTGGCTAGTTTTAATGCCACACTTATAAAGTAAGGCGCCTTACTTCGAACCAATGCTTAACAGTACTATCAAAGGAGAAAAGCGAAAAAAAGAAGTGCACACGTCTGTTGGGGCTTTAATCTCAATGTGCTGATAAAGTGAGATCGGCACTAATCTCAATGTGCTGATAAAGTGAGATCGGCACAAATGAAAATAAAAGATATACATGTAATTCAAGAATGATAACTATAAACCACGAACAATAACTATGAAAAATGGTATTAGAAAAATCATCATTAGGAGAAATACATATTGTTCAGTTCTGCCAATTTCAAGATAATACACATGGTGACAAAATGCACGTCTCAGTGTCTTGGTGCCGGAACTAAAGGACTGCCTAAGCGAGGCAAAGAACTCAGCCTGTTTTGCATCTAGTTTTAGGCTTACGTGTGACCCAAGTGAGCCTTTGATAACACAGGCATCTAGGCTACAGGTATGTTTTCTAAAAACCACAAGCTTTCACCGTATGTCATCACAGTAGTTTTTTTGTTTTTTTATTAATTATGTCACCACAGTAGTTCTTTTACCGAAGGGTCGCCAAGGTTGTTATTTAACAAAGGTCACTAAGATAGTTATTTAGGTTTTTCACAACAAAAATCACCTAGATGACAGACATTTTTAATAAAACAATTGTCATATTTGTTCTCAGCAATAACATCTTCTCGGTTGTGTTAGTACACTACCATAAACAACAGAGTGACCTTGGAGAAAATTAGGGCAAATTTGTTTAATGTACAGATAAGAGACAAGTGAATTACTAACAAAATATAACCGTGACTGCCCGGAATAGGCAACTTATTTTCGAAAAAGAAAGAAAGGAAATATGGCAAACCTCCGAGCTCTTCCGACTGGTCTGCACATCACTCATGTTAGGCGCACCAGACATTCCCCTAAAAACAAAAACAAAAAAAGAAAGTCTAAGTTTTTGTCCGCTTTCAACCACCACTGGTAATATATTTTTTCCCCGAAAATCTCTTGGTTTAAACACCCAAGAAATACAAGATAGTAGGCTTACTTGCAGCGCCTGCTGAGA
The DNA here is from genome assembly GCF_000390325.3 of Nicotiana tomentosiformis. Lineage (NCBI taxonomy): Eukaryota > Viridiplantae > Streptophyta > Magnoliopsida > Solanales > Solanaceae > Nicotiana > Nicotiana tomentosiformis. The sequence continues at coordinate 66,672,742 of NC_090822.1, read as the reverse complement.
GAATCACGGCTTTGGATTTTTATCTTATCTGCCTCTTCGTAAACCTTGAGTTCTGTAACTCCATCTGTAGATGAAGCAGTTTCAATTTTAGAGTATAGTAAGCGGGACTCTAGTCCCTTTTTGAAAAGAAAAAAAAAAAAAAAGGAAGGTACAGAACAGGATAATAATAGTAGTAAAAGTCAGAGTGAGAAAGAGGTAAGAGTTGATGAAGTAGAATGAAGCACCTTTTATGGTGGATATATGTTTCTGCGAGTTCAATTTACCCTAAACACATCAAAATTACAAAAAAAAAAAATCAGTAGTAAGTAAACCAAAACTCTACACACATGACGAGATTAGGAAAATGTACCATTAAAGCCACGGTTGGAAGAATGCGATGCGCCTCTTTGTTTGAAGATTATTATGAGTTCAAACGGATCTATGGCCCAAATTTAAGAGGTTCAATTGAACAAAGTGCATTGTGCTTACAGGAATTGGAAATGGGGAGCGGGTTTTCCACGGTTTTTGAATTGCTAATGTGGCTTTTTACAATAATGTCCTCTACTTGTTGCCCGCCCAAACAGGTGGAAATGGCGTGGGCAGCCACTTTTTATGTTGTTATTTTATTTTTATCCGGTATTAAAAATAGCCACTATTCTTTACGAGTGTTGTGTATCATAAAATTAAGGATATAATGTCCTAAAATTTAACAACAGAAAATACAAATACAAGATATTTTATTCTTATTATTTATACAATACTTGTGAAGTTAAGGATATTGTATCCTTAATATTTATACTGTACACATGAAATTAAAAATACCGTGTCCTGCTGAGTGAGAAAAATAGTTGTTTAAGAAGGAGATTCACTTTCTCTCTTGCACCACATGCGAGAATCAATTAACAGAAGAGTCGAGAAACATAAATTTCTAGAATAGCCATAAACATCGATGGAGGATGAAATTTAGCAGCAAAGTAGTTGATTGGGAAATGGTAAGAAAAATCCCAAACTTTAGATGCAAACAGTAGACGGGGCAGTAAACAAAAATTTGTGGAGGAGTAAATTTAGCCCAAATTACACGGCTGAGCATTTCTAAAAAAATATTTAAGAAAAGAATATCATTTGTTGTTTATTCCAGAAATGGCAGATTTTTTTACAATAATATTAGCATATTATATAAATTATGCACATAATTAATGAGGCACAAATCATGGAATATGTTACAAGTATGAGCAGATACTTTCTATATTCAGTTTTCCATTTATAATTTATTCAGGATTGATGGTTTATAATATAGATATATCATTTATAATTGAGGGGCCCATTTTTTATAAATAATATATATTTTATAGGTATTTAAAAAATAATATGTAGTGGAGTAGTATTTTTGTGTTTTTCATATAAATGGAAAGAAAACCTTTTAGAGTAAATAAAGTAAAATTTTGACTTACTTAAAAATGATAGATGAATAATTTTCAATTTGAATTGATTTAATAATTTTATTTTTTACTCCTTCTTTTCCAATGTTTCAATCTTACTCTTCATATTCCAATATCTTCTTCCTTTCTCTTTATTCTTGCTCACCTTCTTCAATTCTTTCTCCAATATTTTTTTCTTTCTCCAAAATTTTATTTTTCACCTTCTTTCTCCAAAAATTTATTAATTCAAGTGTTCAATAATATTTTTAAGATTTCAATAGTTCTATACTTCTATTACTTTATAAAAAATATAGTATAGTTTTCAAAATTTACAGGAAGAATTTTGAAGTAGACAAGCAACAACTAAAAATTTTGGACTCAAAGTCTTCATTCTTTAAACTTCCTGAATCAGTAATCGGGTAATATCTTTCTAGTATTGTTTTTATTTGATATTTGGTATTTCATTAATTTTACTTCATACATATCATTTAAGTTTTTTAAAAAAAATTAAATACTTATGCCTCACATTTGGCTTTAGGCCCCAAATGCCCTTGAGCCGCCCCTGAATACATGAGTGCATATTATATATATATATATATATATATATATATATATATATATATATATATATACAACAATAATATATTCCATATATGTAATATTATACGATAAATATACGAGTAAATCATAAAATTAATTCTATGCCCAAAATACATCATATATCACTATGCATATCCAAATAGTTATATATAATATGTATATATCAGTTTTTTGTGTGCAAATTTATATATCAGTTATATACGTTGTATATAATATAATAATAATATACAAATAGTATAATATTAAATAATATTTATACAACTAAAATATACTCCAAATATTATATATTATTTATATAACTATTATATAGGAGTACTATATAAATTATACTTATTATTTTTAGGAGTATAAAAGAAATCAAATACAATAAAAATTAAACATGTAAAGAAAACTTCCCATCACGTTCCCAAATTTGAAAATCTTCGTTTTTCTTCGTTTAAAAAAAAAGATAAATTAAAAGGAGAAACCAAAAAGGAAAAAAAAAAAAAAAAAAGGCAATAGGAAGTGAACACAGTAATGAGGTCTAATGGTTGTGCAATTTTGTTCCCTATAAATTAGCTAAACGCAGTAACTTCACATTAATTACCTTTCAACATTTTTAGGACTTCCACAAAAAATAAGCAACTAAAAATGATAAGGATTGAGAGATCCATTAATTAATTGATTATATTTATGCTAGGAATGTAGTTAATTAGCTGCTAGTTTTGTAATTGCTTACTCCTGCTAAGATTCTGAATTTTTTTCTTAAATATTAACTAATTATGATTTTCCCCCGTAAATTTACTGGTAGAGGGGAATACACGTGTTAAAGGAAAAGGACAAAATGCTCAATAACCCATCAAATGGGCCCAAGTCTAGTACTATTGACACAACCTTTTGTACAATAGATTATTGCAATGTTTGTCCTCATCAACTCCCATTTCTATATAGTAACTAGTACTAGTAAGGTAACAGTGTGCTATGCACGGGCCAACATGATTAATTTGTGAAGTATATAGTGAAAGATTGTGAACAACATATGATAACTTTATAATATCATAACTGTTACTGATTGTATCATAGCAACATATACAATACGTATTTAATGTAAAAATATTTAAGTTATAATAATGAAACTTAGAAAGTTTACAAACTAAACATATTCATTCTCTAAAGTTGAAGCAATTTCAACGGAGGATGAAAATAATTAAACATTTTCTCTTGAGATAGAGGAACCTGCAAGGTTTCAAAGTAGGCTTCAAACACCAAAAGATGTAATTGTTTGTTGAGAAAATGTAGGAGACAAAGTAAAAGCACAAAAACGACATTTGAAATATCACTGAGAATTAATAAATATGTTAACGCATGTACGTTGAATAACTTGTGTCTGGTAGGTGAACTTCTTGAACTCATGACTTATCATTTGCATGTGATAAGATTTATCAATTACATTCGCCAGTATAGTTTTCAAATATGGCATCACCTCGTCATAGTATTTTTGGAATCATAACTTGTTGATTACATGTCGAGTAAATGTAAATTTTCAAAAAGATAATAAGGATAACAGACTGTATCTTTTGAGTAAGAACATATTGAAATCTGTGGAGGCCATTGAAACACCAACATTTTCTATAATATTTTGGTCCTTAACGTAGAAAGATTCATTGAATTAGAGCCATTTTTCTACTCATAAGAAAAGTTCCTCTTCCTCAACTAAATGAAGATAAAATGACAAACCCAAATAGACGTAAATATCTACAAAGATCAATGGATTCCATATGCTTTCCTTTTTCTACTATGTTATTTTTTTCAAGAAATATTCCCGATTAAGCATTCTTCACCCACCTTGTTTAGCCAAACAAACAAATTTGACTAAAGAGAAAGAAGAAAAGTCATTGGTTTAACAATAGTAAAGCACAGTTATCATATTTCTTCTTGGGTAAAACATGGTGGATTTATGTCCAAAACATGGTTGTATGTGGTACAAGAACGAATCAATACTCTATTATTTTTCAAAGGCAGCCTAACTGTCCAAAAAAATCCACTCAAAAAGTTTAACCAAAGAAAGAAAATTAGAGTACAAATTAAGACACTTATTAAGAATTAGTAACGATAAATTTCAAATAGAAGAAAGAAAAAACTTGTCGACTACATATATCTTTAAACCTAAAGACTCAATTACACGGTTGCAATGCCAGTATCATACTAATCTTAACTAAGCGAAAAGTGTAATATTTGGAGTTATCATTCTTAACTACATAATAATTAAAATCAACCAAGTTATTATCAGAGAAAGTGAGTAGCAATTAGAAATATAAATTTAGGCCTTTTTTAAATGGAGTTACCACTCTTAACCACAGAACAACTAAAATCAATCAAACTATTATCAGAAAAAATTGAAAAGGTCATGAACTTCTCCTTATCGGTCATAATTTGAGTTATTCTGATTTGTAATACTGTTATTATAAATTTAGACTATCTGATTTCTGTACTGCAAAGGAAAGAAGAAAAGAGGGCCAACTAATTAGCAAGATCATTTGCACCATTTCATTCACCAATGCCCCGATTAGGTTAGGTTGTCTACATCATACCCCTCGGGTACGTGTGATGACCCAAAATATCATCTTTAAATTTAATAAATAATTATATATTCTAAGACCTTGAAAAGCACCATGTATAATTTCTCGACTTGCGTGCACAGTCCGTACAATTTTTCGGGAAGTTTTTATGTGAAAAATGAATTAAAATATGAAATAGAACTTTAAAACTCAACTGAGTTGACTTTGGTCAACATTTTGAGCAAACATACCCGGATCAGTATTTTGACAATTCCGGTAGGTCCGTATCGTGATTTGAGACTTGGGCGTATGCCCGAAATCGAATTCCGAGGTCCCTAACTCGAGATATGGAATTTTGATAAAAAATTAAAAGTTTGAAAGCTTAATGATTTTTAATAAATTACTGAAGTTGGATTTATTGACCTCGGGTCTGTATTTTGGTTTCGGAGCCCGGTATAGTTTCACTATAATATTTATGACTTGTCTGCCGAATTTGGTGAGAATCGGAGTTGATTTGACGTTATTTGGACGTTTGGTTGTAAAAATATAAGTTTTAAAGTTTTCTTGGAAATTTCCTTTGATTTGGTGTCCGATTCGTAGTTTTTGGTATTATTTTGGCGATTTGATTGTGCGAGCAAGTTTGTATGATGTTTTAGGACTTGGGTGCATGTTTGGTTTGGAGCCCCGAGGGCTCGGGTTGGTTTCGGATGGTTATCGGATCATTTTTTTGGACTTGGGAAAAATTGCAGAAATCTGCTTCTGGTATCCTTCTTCGCGTTCGCGGGAGGGAGCTCGTATTCACGAAGAAGAAACGAGAGGCAGATGAAAATTACTCTTCGCGTTCGCGAAGAGGGGGCCGCGTTCGCGAAGGCTTGAGGTGCGAAGCTTCGCATTCGCGATCGAAGCCTCGCGTTCGCGAAGGGAAAGAGGCTTTCAAGGAAAATTAGCCTTCGCGTTCGCGAAGGCCAAGACAGGCAAGCATCGCGTTTGCGAGGTAGCCCTCGCGTTCGCGAAGAGTAAAATTGGACAACACAAATTTGTGCTTCGCGAACGCGAGGCACTGACCACATTCGCGAAGGGTAAAAATCCGAGAAACAGAACTTAAGTTCTGGAAATGGGTTTTCGACCCATTTTCAACTGTTTTCCATTTTTGAGCTCGAGTAAGGCAATTTTTGGGCGATTTTTACGGAAAAACATTGGGGTAAGTGTTCCTTATCCTATATTGATTATATTTCATGATTTCATACGCATTTATATCATGAATCCGTGAATTTATGGAAGAAAAAAAAATTATAAAATCTTCCAAAAATAAAAATTTAAGATTTGAAGGTCCATTTGACATTGGAATTGGATAATTTTTGTATGGTTGGACTCGTCTCGAAATGGGTGTTCAAATTTCGTAAGTTTTTCAGGGATTTAAGACGTAGGTCCCACTGCCAAATATTTTAATAAATTTCGGATTTTTATTTGGAAAATTTGTAAATTCATATGGAATTAATTCCTATGATTAGTATTGAATATATCGAATTGTTTGTGAATAGATTTGAAGCTTTCGGAGATAATTTTAAAAAGAAAAGTTGTGGTTGAATAATTAATCGGAATTTGCAAAGCGAGGTAAGTGTCGTGGTTAACCTTGACTTGAGGGAATAGAACCCTTAATTTAATTGTTATATGAATTGCATGTGAACGACGTATAGGTGAGGTGACGAGTGTCTATACGTCGTCAAATTAATTGTTTGCCTGCTTACTTGAAAAATCATAAATTGCTTTAAATCATAAATTAATTATTATAATAACTGTTTCTCTCCTATTCTTTGTCAAATATTAATTCTTGAATTCCTGCATTAATTGTTACCTACTATTTGAATTATGTGTTTTAATTGTTATTTGACATTTAGCATATTAAATATTAAACTACCTATTTTCTCCCTGATTTCCATAATAATCTCCTATTTGTCTTTGTTTGCTTCATAATTAAATTATAATTATTGTATGCTTGTTGTCTTATAATTTTATATTAATTATTGTATTTATTGGAAAAATTTCCTCTATAAATATTGGTAAATGAATATGTTGAAGGATCGGGTTGCACGCCGCAACAGAATTAATTATAATGAATATATTGGAGGATAGGGTTGCACGCCGCAACAGATTTATGAAAAGTCCATATTGGAGGATCGGGTTGCACGCCACAACAGACTTATGAAAAGTCTATATTGGAGGATCGGGTTGCACGCCGCAACAGACTTATTAAAAAGTCGACATACATACATATATATATATATATATATATATATATATATATATATTGGGGGATTATATATTGTGAGAGCGGGTTGCACGCTGCAATAGAACTGATGGAAATGATAATTGGTTATGACTGCTGAGTTAGCTTCAATTATTATAAATGAGTTACCTGATTTATTTCTATTATTGTTGTTGTTACTAATATTGCGTACATGTAATGTAAGTGACCCGCCTTAGCCTCGTCACTACTTCATCGAGGTTAGGCTCAGCACTTACCAGTACATAGGATCGGTTGTACTGATACTATACTCTGCACTTCTTGTGTAGATTTCGAGTTGGTCCCAGCGGCGTGCCATAGACTTGTTCGGATTTCAGCTATCCAGAGGAGACTTGAGGTATAACTGCATGGCGTCCGCAGTTCTGAAGTCCCCGTCTATTTTACTTTAGCTGTGTGTTTATTTTCAGATAACTTTATTTTATTCAGACCTTTATTTATATTATTCTAGAAGCTCGTGTACTTGTGACACCAAATTCTGGGATGGTATTTAGACACCATTGTTTTTATGGATTATTTCACTATTTTTCAAACTTTGCTTCCGCTTTTGGTTCCTTGATTATTAATACTGTAAAGATTATTTAAAAATTGGTTAATATTATTCTAACGTTGGCTTGCCTAGCAAGTGAAATGTTAGGCGCCATCACGGTCCGAAGGTGGGAATTTCGGGTCGTGATAGTTGGTATCAGAGCACTAGGTTACATAGGTCTCACGAGTTATGAGCAAGCTTAGCAGAGTCTGAAGGATCGGTACGGAGACGTCTGTACTTATCTCTCAGAGGCTATAAATTTTAGGAACAATATCACTTCTTTCTTATTCTGTCGTGCAATTTTATTCTATCATCGATGATTGAACCATTCTACTCTTATTCTCTCGCAGATGGTGAGAACACGTAATACCTATACCGATGGACATGGACCAGAACCCCCGGTGGCAACTATGGCCAGGGGTAGAGGTCGAGGCCGAGGTCGTGCTAGAGCCGAGGTAGAGCTCAGTCCGGAGCTCGAGCAGCTGCACCTGTCGTAGAACCTCGGGTGGACCTTCAGGAGGAGGTTCCAGTTCAGAATGTACCAGCTGGACCAGTTCAGGTCTCGGAAGCATTCATAGCTACTCCAGTGCTTCAGGATGCTCTAGTCCGTTTGGTGAGTCTTATGGAGGGCGTGGCCCAGAATGGTACATTTACAATGGCACCAGCCATTTCACAGGCTGGGGGAGGAGCACAAACTCCCACTACTCCCGCTCTGGAGCAGATGGCTCCCCAGAATCAGGCTCCAGCAACCCCGCCAGTTGGGGTAGTTCTGCTAGTTGTTGCGGCACAGACCGGTGATAGACCCGCCATGTCTTTTGAGGCATTATTGAGACTGGATAAGTTTACTAATATCTTTCCAGTTCACTTCAGTGGTACACCTTCTGAGGACCCACATGATTATCTTGAATGCTGTCATGAGGTGCTGCGGAACATGGGTATAGTTGAGACCAATAGGGTTGATTTTGCTGTATTTCAGATGACGGGTTCTGCCAAGAGGTGGTGGAGAGATTATACATTGACCCGACCAGTCGGATCGCCTGCACTTACCTTGGAGCAGTTCTCTCAGCTATTTCTGGAGAAGTTCCTCCCTATCACACTGAGAGAGGAATTCCGCAAGCAATTTGAGCGTCTACAACAGGGAAGTATGAGTCCCGTTTTGTGGATTTGGCCTGTCATGCTCTCCTTTTACTACCTACGGAGGGAGAGAGAGTGAGGAGGTTTATTGAGGGACTCACTCACCCTATCAGACTTCAAATGGACAAGGAGACCGAAAGTGATATTTCTTTTCAGGCGGCTGCTAATGTCGCAAGGAGGATCGAGATGGTTCTTGCATAGGATAGAGGGCAGAGATCCGATAAGAGGCCTCGTCAGTTCGGTGGTTTCAGTGGTGCCTCGTCTGGAGGCAGTGGTAATTTTGGTAGGGGTCATCCTCGCAGACCATTTCATTCAAGCACTTTATAAATCTCCCGGTGCTTCAGGGAGTCACGGTCTTATTATGCCTTACTCTGGGCAGCCAACATTCAGTGCACATTCAGCTCCTATCAGTGCACCACCACTCCAGAGTTACTACAGCGATTATCCGGCCCATTTGGGTCAGCTTCAGCAGCCACGACATCAGGATTAGTGTTATGAGTGTGGGAACATTGGTCACATCAGGAGGTATTGCCCTAGATTGGCGAGTAACAGATCTCGGCAAGATTCTCGTGCCATCATATCAGCACTGGTTGCTTCACCGCCTGCTCGACCAGCTAGAGGTAGGGGTCAGGTAGCTAGAGGTGGAGGTCAGGCTATTAGAGGTGGAGGTCAGACCGTTAGAGGTGGAGGCCAGCCAATCAGAGGCCATCCCAGGAACGCAGTTCAGAGTGGTGGGGCCGATCCCCGATTTTATGCTTTTCCAGCTAGGCCTGAGGCCGAGTCACCTGATGCTGTGATCACAGGTATTATTCCAGTTTTCCATAGAGATGCTTCAGTTCTATTTGATCCAGGATCTACTTTTTCCTATGTGTCCTCTTATTTTGCTTCATATTTGGTTGTGCCTTGTGATTCTCTGAGTGCTTCTGTGTGTGTATCTACACCGGTGGGAGACTCTGTTGTAGTAGATCATGTCTATCGTTCGTGTGTGGTTACTATTGGTAATCTTGAGACTAGTGTGGATCTTCTACTTCTTGATATGGTAGATTTTGATGTCATCTTGGGTATGGATTGGTTGTCCCCCTATCATGCCATATTGGATTGTCATGCCAAGACAGTGACCCTAGCTATGCCGGGGTTACCTCGGTTAGAGTGGAAAGGAACTCCTGGCCATTCTACCATCAGGGTTATTTCTTATACAAAAGCTCGGCGTATGGTAGAGAAAGGGTGTCTAGCTTATTTGGCTTATATTCGCGATCCCAGTGCGGAAGTCCCTTCTATGGACTCAGTACCAGTTGTTTATGAATTTTCATAAGTATTTCCTACAGATTTGCCGGGGATGCCACCCGACAGAGACATTGACTTTTGTATTGATTTGGCTCCGGGCACTCAGCCCATTTCTATTCCACCATATCGTATGGCCCCGCCATAGTTGAAAGAATTGAAAGAGCAGTTACAGGACTTGCTTGATCAGGGATTCATTAGACCTAGTGTCTCGCCCTGGGGTGCACCGGTATTATTTGTAAAGAAGAAAGATGGCACCAGATGTGTATAGACTATCGGCAGTTGCACAAGGCCACTATCAAAAACAAATATCCGCTGCCAAGAATTGATGACTTATTTGATCAGCTTCAGGGTGCCAAGGTATTTTCGAAGATCGATTTGAGGTCTGGTTACCATCAGTTGTAGATTAGGGCATCTGATGTCCCTAAAACAGCTTTTCGAACTCGGTATGGGCATTACAAATTCCTAGTAATGTCATTTGGGTTGACAAATGCCCCAGCGACATTTATGGATTTGATGAATCGGGTGTTCAAGCCTTATTTGAACTCTTTTGTGGTTGTATTTATTGATGATATCTTAATTTACTCCAGCAGTCGAGAGGAGCATGAGTAGCATCTTTGAAGTGTGCTTTACACCTTGAAGAATAATCAGTTATATGCCAAGTTTTCAAAATGTGAGTTTTTGTTAGACTCAGTTGCCTTTTGGGGGCATGTTGTATCAGTAGAAGGCATAAAGGTGGATCCTAAAAAGATTGATGATGTTCAGAATTGGCCTAGACCTACTTCAGTTACAGAGATCCGGAGTTTCCTGGGTTTAGCAGGTTATTATCGTCGGTTCGTGGAAGGGTTTTTTATCTATAGCAAGCACACTGACCAGACTAACCCAGAAGGGTGTCCCATTCAGATGGTCAGACGAGTGTGAGTTGAGATTTCAGAAGCTCAAGACCGCTTTGACTACGGCGCCAATGTTGGTATTACCCACAGGTTCAGGATCGTATATGGTATATTATGACGCATCTCACATTGGGCTTGGTGCAGTATTAATGCAAGATGGCAAGGTAATTGCATATGCGTCGCGGCAGTTGAAAGTTCACGAGAAGAATTATCATGTTCATGACTTAGAATTGGCAGCCATTGTTCATGCGCTGAAGATTTGGAGTCATTACCTCTACGGTGTCTTGTGTGAGGTATTTACTGATCATCGCAGCCTTCAGTGTCTGTTCAAACAAAAAGATCTTAATTTGAGGCAGAGAAGATGGTTGGAGCTGTTGAAAGACTATGATATCACCATTTTGTATCACCCCGGAAAGGCCAATGTGGTGGTCGATGCTTTGAGTAGAAAGGCTGTGAGTATGGGCAGTCTTGCGTATATTCCGATTGATGAGAGGCCATTAGCTGCAGATGTTCAGACTTTGGCTAATCAGTTCGTGAGGTTAGATGTTTCAAAACCCAGTCGGGTTCTAGCTTGCACAGTCACTCGATCTTCTTTATATGAGCGAATTAGAGAGAGGCAGTATGATGATCCTCACTTACTTGTCCTTAAGGACACGGTGCAGCACGGTGATGTCAAACAGGTTGTTGTAGGGGAAGATGGGGTTCTGCGAATGCAGGGTCGTATTTGTGTGCCTAATGTGGATGGGCTTCGTGAATTAATTCTTGAAGAAGCACACAGTTCCAGGTATTCTATTCATCCAGGTACCGCCAAAATGCATCAAGATTTGCGGCAACATTATTGGTAGAGGAAAATGAAAAAGGATATAGTTGCATATGTAGCTCGGTGTTTGAATTTTCAGTAAGTTAAGTACGAGCATCACAGACCTGATGGTTTGTTTCAGAAGTTAGAAATTCCTGAGTGGAAGTGGGAGCGTATCACTATGGATTTTGTTGTTGGGCTCCCACAGACTCAGAGAAAATTTGACGCAGTTTGGGTCATTGTGGACAGGTTGACCAAGTCAGCACATTTCATTCGAGTGGCAGTTACCGATTCTTCAGAGAGGTTAGCTGCAATTTACATTCGTGAGATTGTCCGCCTTCATGGTGTGCCCGTGTCTATTATTTTAGATCGAGGTACGCAGTTTACCTCACATTTCTGGAACGCTGTATAGTGTGAGTTAGGCACGCGGGTGGAGTTGAGTACCGCATTTCATCCACACACAGACGGACAGTCAGAGCGCACTATTCAGATATTGGAAGATATGCTCCGCGCTTGTGTTATAGACTTTGGAGGTTCTTGGGATCATTTCTTGCCACTTGCGGAGTTTGCTTATAATAATAGCTACCAGTCGAGCATTCAGATGGCTCCATATGAGGCATTATACGGAAGGCGATGCCGATCGCCAGTTGGTTGGTTTGAACCGGGAGAGGCTCGGTTGTTGGGTACCGATTTGGTACAGGATGCCTTAGATAAGGTCAAGATTATTGAGGATCGACTTCGTACAGCTCAGTCTAGGCAAAAGAGTTATGACGATCGTAAAGTTCGTGATATTGCATTCATGGTTGGAGAAAGAATATTGCTCCGGGTTTCACCTATGAAAGGTGTAATGAGGTTTGGAAAGAAGGGCAAGTTGAGCCCTAGGTATATCGGATCCTTTGAAATTCTTGAAAGGGTGGGTGAAGTAGCCTATAAGCTTGCATTACCACCTAGTTTATCAGCGGTTCATCTGGTGTTCCATGTGTCTATGCTCCGGAAATATCATGGTGATCCGTCCCATGTGTTAGATTTCAGCTCAGTCCAAATGGACAAAGATTTGACTTACGAGGAGGAGCCGGTGGCTATTCTAGCCGGCAGGTCCGATAGTTGAGGTCTAAGAGTTATCCTTCAGTTCGGGTATAATGGAGGGGTCAGCCGGTAGAGGCATCTACATGGGTGTCCGAGTCGGACATGAAGAGTAAATATCCACACCTTTTCTCCAGCTCAGGTACTTTTTCTAACTCCATTCGAGGACGAACGCTTGTTTTAGAGGCAGAGAATGTGATGATCCAAAATATCATCTTTCAATTTAATAAGTAATTCTGTGTTCTAAGATCTCAAAAAACACCATGTATAATTCCTCGACTTGCATGCGTAGTCCGTACAATTTTTCGGAAAGTTTTTATGTGAAAAATGGATTAAAATGTGAAATAGAGTTTTAAAACTCAACAAGTTGACTTTGGTCAACATTTTGAGCAAACTGACCCGGATCAGTGTTTTGACAATTCATGTAGGTCTGTATCGTGATTTGGGACTTGGGCGTATGCCCGGAATCGAATTCCGAGGTCCCTAGCCCGAGATATGGAATTTTGATGAAAAATTAAAAGCTTGAAAGCTTAATGATTTTTAATAAATTACTGAAGTTGGATTTATTGACCTCGGGTCCGTATTTTGGTTTCGGACCCCGGTATAGGTCCACTATAATATTTATGACTTGTCTGCCGAATTTGGTGAGAATTGGAGTTGATTTGACGTGGTTGTAAAAATATAAGTTTTAAAGTTTTCTTGGAAATTTCCTTTGATTTGGTGACCGATTCGTAGTTCTTGGTGTTATTTTGGCGATTTGATTGTGCAAGCAAGTTCGTATGATATTTTAGGACTTGGGTGCATGTTTGGTTTGGATCCCCGAGGGCTCGGGTTGGTTTCGGAAGGTTAAAGGATCATTTCTTTGGACTTGGAAAAAATTGCAGAAATTTGCTTCTAGTATCCTTCTTAGCGTTCGTGAGAGGGGGCACGCGTTCGCGAAGAAGAAACTAGAGGCATATGAAAATTAATCTTCACGTTCGCGAGGTAGCCCTCGCGTTCGCGAAGAGTAAAATTGGACAGCACAAATTTGTGCTTCGCGAACGCGAGGCACTGACCGCATTCGTAAAGGGTAAAAATCCTAGAAACAGAACTTAAGTTCTGAAAATGGGGTTTCGACCCATTTTCAACTCTTTTCCATTTTTGAGCTCGGGTAAGGCGATTTTTGGCCGATTTTCACGGAAAAATATTGGGGTAAGTGTTCCTTATCCTATATTGATTATATTTCATGATTTCATTCTCATTTATATCGAATCCGTGAATTTATGGAAGAAAAAATCAAATTTTTATAAAATCTTCCAAAAACGAAAATTTAAGATTTGAAGGTCTATTTGACATCGGAATTGGATAATTTTTGTATGGTTGGACTCCTCTTGGAATGGGTGTTCGGATTTCATAAGTTTTTCAGGGATTCGAGACGTGGATCCCACTGCCAAATATCTTAATGAATTTCGGATTTTTATTTGGAAATTTTTTAAATTCATATGGAATTAATTCCTATGATTAGTATTGAATATATCGAATTGTTTGTGAATATATTTGAAGCTTTCAGAGACAAATTTAAAAGGAAAAGTTGTGGTTGAATAATTAATCGAAATTTGCAAAGCGAGGTAAGTGTCGTGGTTAACCTTGACTTGAGGGAATAGAACCCTTAATTTAATTGTTATGTGAATTGCATGTGAACGACGTATATGCGAGGTGACGAGTGTCTATACGTCGTCAAATTAATTGTTTGCCTGCTTACTTGAAAAATCATAAATTAATTATTATAATAATTATTTCTCTCTTATTCTTTGTCAAATATTAATTCTTGAATTCTTACATTAATTGTTACCTACTATTTGAATTATGTGTTTTAATTGTTATTTGATACTTAGCATATTAAATATTAAACTGCCTATTTTCTCCCTGATTTCTATAATAATCTACTATTTGTCATTGTTTGCTTCATAATTAAATTATAATTATTGTATGTTTGTTGTCTTATAATTTTATATTAATTATTGCATTTATTGGGGAAATATAACGACTCGGCCGGTCGTTTTGAATATTATAACCCCGTTCCCCCATTTACTGCTCAAATTATGTCTTGTAATTAATTTATGACTTATCGGGTTAGTTGGTTCTGGTCCGGAAGGAATTCGTAATGAAATAAGACACTTAGTCTCATAATTGAAAATTTAAGTTAGAAAAATGGACTGGATATGGACCTATGTGTAAGCGACCTCAGATTTAAATTTTGATGATTCCAATAGCTCTATATGGTGATTTTGGTCTTAGGAGCGTGTCCGAAATATTATTTGGAGGTCCATAGTGGAATTAGGCTTGAAATGCCGAAAGTTAAATTTTTGGGAAGTTTGACCGGGGGGTTGACTTTTTGATATCACAGTCAAAATTCGATTCCGAAAATTTGAATACTTCCGTTATGTCATTTATGACTTGTGTGCAAAATTTGAGGTCAATCGGACGTTATTTGATAGGTTCCGAAGTCGTTTGTAGAAATTGAAAATTTCAAAGTTCATTAGGCTTGAATCTATGTGTGATTCGTGTTTTAGTGTTGTTGGATGTGATTTGAAGTCTCGACTAAGTTCGTATGATGTTTTAGGACTTGTTGGTATATTTGGTTGAGGACCCGAGGGCCTCGGGTGAGTCTCGGATGGTTAACGGATCAAATTCGGACTTGAAGAAATAGCTGAAGTTTCTGCCCTCTACTGCAATCGCACCTGCGAAAATTCAATCACAGGTGCGAGCTCGCAGAAGCGAGCCTGGCAAGCGCAGATGCGCAAATGGACTGTGGGGCAGTGGTCGCAGGTGCGAGGGAAATTCCGCACCTGCATGAGTGCAGATGCGGAGGAACGTGCGCAGAAGCAGCTTGCGCAGGAGCGCAAATAGGCGCGCAGATGCGGGCAAAGGCGCAAATACGGGAGTTTTTTCGCACATGCGGTTGGCGCAGATGCGGCCAAGTTGCCGCAGGTGCGAAAACCTCTGGGGCAGTACAAAAACAGAGGGGTTCCGAGCTTTTGCCATTTTTGGGCATTTCAAGCTCGGGTTGGGCGATTTTGAGCAAGGTTTTCACGGGAAAACTTGAGGTAAGTCCCTTGTGATCATTTCTACTCCATAATATTGAATTATCATCGAATAATCCAACTATATTACATGTTTTTGAGGTATAAATCGGGGGTTTTGAACTTAGGGATTTGAAATAAGATTTGATGATTTGGAGGTCGAGTTGATGTCGGATTTTGGTAAAATTCATATGGTTAGACTCGTGGTGGAATGAGCTTTCAGATTTTGTAACTTTTGTCGGGTTCCGAGGCAATTTTTGAGCTAATTTTTGGATTTATTTGAAAAATTATTATTTTCTTATGGAATTAATTCCAATGCATTTGATTGACTGAAACGAATTATTTATGACCATATTCGAGACAGTTGGAGACCAATTCACGAGGAAAGGACATTGCAGAATAAGAATTTCACGACTTGAAGTAAGTAACAGTTTTAAATCTGGTCCTGAGGGTATGAAATCCCGGATTTTGGTATCATGCGATTATTTTGGAGTTGACGCACATGCTATGTGACGGGCGTGTGGGCTTGCACCGAGGGGATTGTGACTTAGTCCGTCCCGAAAAACTGTAAAGTTAAATAATTTGTTGTTATCTATATGCTCTCCATGTGCTGATAAAATTTGACTGTAAATCATGTTAGAAATCAAGCTTAGGCTATGCGATAGTACTGTTGGGACCCACAGAGGTCGTATACTTGTTGAATTGCATGCTAAATGCTATATTTACTCAGTCTCAGTTTTTACTTGCACATTTTATCCCAGTCTCTGTTATTATTATTGATACATCATATCATTGTTGTTTTGGCTGATTTCATGATTATTGAGAGCCCGAGAGACTAGGGAGATTTAAGACTGAGGGAGGCCGAGGGCCGGATTGTGAAGATATTTTTTGGATCGGGGTTGCCCGCCTACAGCATGCCTTATTGGCTTATTATTGCACGTGAGTTGGCCGTGCGGATCCTTATATTATTATTGCACGTGAGTTGACCGTGCGGATCCAGATATTTATATTATGGCACGTGAGTTGTCCGTGCAGCATGTGAGTTGTCCGTGCTTATAGTGCTTGGGATTTAGGAGCCCCTCATGAGTCTGTACACCCCCAGTGAGCGCGGGTACCCATTGAGAGTGAGTCATGAAGGCTGGGAGCCCAGTGAGCGATTGTTGTCCTAACAGGTTGTACTTGATTTCCATTTGTTGTTACACTTAGTTGCTATCTGTCATTGTTGTGAAATCTCTGAAAGATTGTTGATATACGGATTACATGAACATGAACTGTATAAAAATTAATTTGATATTAAACTGCCAGATTTGATACCATGTCTATTCTTTTGCTGGAATTACTGGAAATGAACCATAGCTGTGTAGCTCGTTACTATCTTCAGTTCCTTATTTATTATTGTTACTTGCTGAGTTGGTTGTACTCATACTACACCTTGCACTTCGTGTGCAGATCCAGGTGTTCCCAGACATAGCGGGTGTTGATCCTTTCGCGCAGTTGATTTTCAGGAGATTTTGAGGTAGCTGCCGTGTTCCGCAGACCTTGTCTCTCCTTCTCTATCTCTTTGTTCACTGTATTTGGTGTCAGACTATTATAGACTATATTTTCCAGACTTGTATTCATATTAGATGCTCATGTACTCAGTGACACCAGGTTTTGGGGAGTGTTTGTATCGTATTTAAATATTATATTTTCAATCTTGAGAGAAATTATGGTTTATTGAGATTTTTGGCTTGTCTAGTATTGAGATAGGCGCCATCACGACGGGTGAGATTTTGGGTCGTGATAAGTTGGTATCAGAGCGTATGTTACATAGGTCTCACGAGTCATGAGCAGGTTTAGTAGAGTCTTGCGGATCGGTACAGAGACGTCTGTACTTATCTTCGAGAGGCTGTAGAACCTTTAGGAAAATTTCACTTTATTGTATTCTGTCGTGCGAATTTGTTGATTTTGGAAACTATATTTTTGCTATTCTATTCTCTCACAGATGGTTAGGACATGTACTACCGGATCGGACGGTCAGCCACCAGTACCACCAGTTAGGGCCGCGAGAAGCCGGGGCCGTGGTAGATGCCGGGGCTGAGTTAGAGGTCGAGGTGTAGCTCGTACCACAGTTGGAACAACAACTGTAGTACCACTAGTTATTCCAGCACATGAGCATATTCCATATATAGTTGAGCCGACAGGGTCAGCTCAGGCACCAGCTGTGCCCATTGAGATTGCAGGTATTCAGAAGACTTTGGCCCAGATATTGGCAGCCTGCACTGGTCTTGCTCAGGTGGTTTTGGCTCAGGCCGCACCTGCCACTTCTCAAGCTGGGAGAGGTACTCACACCCCTATTTCCCATACTCCAGACCAGGTAGTATAGGGACTTCAGATACCGGGAGCGCTACCAGCCCAGCCAACTGTAGTTGCTCAGGCCTCGGTAGTTCCTGTTATGGCAGATGATGAGCAGAGGAGGCTTGAGAGATTTGAGAGGCTTCGACCTCCACCATTTAGCGGTACTGAGTCAGAGTATGCTCAGGATTTTCTGGATAGGTGTCAACGGATGCTTCAGATAGCGGGTATTCTGGAGACCAGTGGGGTCTCATTTACTACTTTTCAGTTTTCTGGGTCTGCACTCAGATGGTGGGAGACTTACGAGAGACATAGGCCTGTTGGCGCAACACCCCTTACTTGGCATCAGTTCTCCATGGTCTTTTTGGAGAAGTTCGTACCTCACTCCTACAGAGAAGAGTTGCGCAGATAGTTTGAGCAGCTTCGCCAGGGTGATATGTCCGTGACACGATACGAGATGAGATTTTTTGAGTTGGCTCGTCACACAGTCTGGTTGGTTCCCACTGATAGGGAGAGGATTATGAGGTTCATTGATGGCCTCACATATCAGCTGCGATTACTTATGACTAGGGAGAGAGAGTATCTGGTGCTACTTTTGATGAGGTAGTGGACATTGCTCGGCAGATAGAGATGGTTTGTAGCCAGGAATGTGGAGAGAGAGAGAGAGAGAGGCTAAGAGGCCTCGTGGTCCGGGTGATTACAGCGGTGTTCCTTCAGGGGGTCAGTTTCACCGAGGTAGGGGTCGTTCTTATAGACACGCTCAGACGGGTCATCCAGCTCATCGTGGTGCATCAGCTAGCCATGGTTCTGACAGTGCTCACTCAGGCCAGTCTTTATTCAGTGCACTACCAGCGCATAGTTCTCATCATGCCTCGTCCGTATAGGCTTCTACAGGTCATTCCTCGGGTTATTAAGAGCAGCAGTTCCGTCAGAGGAGGGGTTGTTTCGAGTGCGGAGAATTTGGACATTTCAAGAGAGAGTTTCCTAGTGTGTTAAGTGGGGTTTCACAGCAGAGTTCTCGACCAGCGGCACCAGTACCAATAGTTGCACCACCCGCCATGCCATCTCGGGGTGGGGGTCAGGCAGCTAGGGGTCACCCAAGAGGGGGAGGCCGATCAGGTGGCGGGCATGCTCGATTCTATGCTTTTCCTGCCAGGCCAGATGTTGTTGCCTTAGACGCAGTGATCACAAGTATTGTTTTAGTGTGCCATAGGGAAGCTTCTATATTATTTGACCCTGGTTCCACTTATTCATATGTATCATCATATTTTTCTCATTATCTGGATATGACCTGTGAGTCTTTAGTTTCACCTGTTTGTGTATCTACACCGGTGGACAATATTATTACTGTGGATCGTGTGTATCGGTCGTGTGTGGTGACTATTGGAGAATTGGAGACTAAAGTTGATCTCTTATTACTCAGTATGGTTGATTTCGATGTAATCCTGGGTATGGATTGGTTGTCTCCATGTCATGCTATTCTGGACTGCCACGCAAAAATCGTGACATTGACAATGCCGGGGTTGCCAAAGGTTGAATGGAAGGGTTCTCTAATCTTGTTCCTAGCAGGGTAATTTCTTATTTGAAGGCCCAACGTATGGTTGGAAAGGGATGCTTGTCATATTTGGCCTTTGTGGGAGATGTTGATACAAATGCTCCTATTATTGATTCAGTACCAGTCGTGCGAGACTTTTCGGATGTATTTCCTGTAGACCTGCCGGGTATGCCACCCGATAGGGATATTGATTTCGGTATTGATTTGGTACAGGGCACTTAGCCCATTTCTATTCTTCCGTATTGTATGGCACCAGTTGAGTTAAAAGAATTGAAAGAGCAACTTCAAGAACTCCTTGAAAAGGGATTTATTAGGCCTAGTGTGTCACCTTGGGGTGCACCGGTTCTGTTTGTGAAAACGAAAGATGGTACTATGCGGATGTGCATTGATTATAGGCAGTTGAACAAAGTTACAATCAAGAATAAATATCCATTGTCGCGTATTGATGATTTATTTGACTAGCTTTAGGGAGCGAGGGTGTTCTCCAAAATTGATTTGAGGTCTGGGTATCACCAGTTGAAAATTCGGGATTCAGACATTCTAAAGACGGTATTCAGGACTCGTTATGGCCACTATGAATTTCTTGTGATGTCTTTTGGGCTAACCAATGCCCCAGCATCATTTATGCATTTGATGAATAGTGTATTTTAGTCATATCTTGATTTATTTGTTGTGGTATTCATTGATGATATTCTGGTGTACTCACGTAGCCAGGAGGAGCATGCACAACACTTGGGTATTGTATTACAGAGGCTGAGAGAGGAGAAACTTTATGCCAAATTCTCTAAGTGTGAGTTTTGGCTTAGTTCGGTGGCATTCTTGGGACATATAGTCCAGTGAAGGTATTAAGGTGGATCCGGAGAAAATAGAGGCAGTTCAGAATTGGCCCAGACCATCCTCAGTTACTGAGATTCAGAGTTTTCTCGACTTGGCCGGTTATTATCATCGTTTCGTGGGGGGTTTCTCGTCTATTGCATCGTCTATGACTAAATTGACCCAGAAAGGTGCTCCGTTCAGGTGGTCGGATGAATGTGAAGAGAGCTTTTAGAAGCTCAAGACAGCTTTGACTACAGCTCCAGTATTGGTGCTGCCTACATGTTAAGAGTCTTATATTGTGTATTGTGATGCGTCGCAGATTGGTCTCAGCGCAATACTTATGCAAGATGGTAGGGTGATTGCCTATGCGTCCAGACAGTTAAAGGTACATGAGAAGAATTATCCAGTCCACGATCTTTAGTTAGCAGCTATTGTTCATGCCTTGAAATTTTGGCGGCATTACTTGTACGGTGTCCAGTGTGAGGTATATACCGATCATCAGAGTCTACAACATTTGTTTAAACATAAGGATCTTAACTTGCGGCAGCGAAGGTGGTTGGAGTTGCTTAAGGATTATGATATCACCATTCTCTATCATCCCGGAAAGGCCAATGTGGTGGCCGATGCCTTGAGTCGTAAGGCAGAGAGTTTGGTTAGCTTAGCATACTTACCGGTAGAAGAGAGGCCTTTAGCCTTGGAGGTTCATGCCTTGGCTAATCAGTTTGTTAGATTGGATGTTTCCGAGCCGAATTGAGTGTTGGCCTATGTGGTTTCTCGGTCTTCTTTATATGATAGCATCAGAGAGCGCCAATATGATGATCCACATCTGCTTGTCCTTAAGGACACGGTTCAGCACGGTGATGTCAAAGAAGTCACTAATGGAGATGACGGTGTATTACGGATATAGGGCAGGCTATGTGTACCTAATGTAGATGGTTTGTGTGAGCTGATTCTCCAGGAAGCTCACAGTTCACGGTACTCTATTCATCCAGGCGCCGCGAAGATGTATAAGGATTTGAGACAGCACTATTGGTGGAGGCGGATGAAGAAAGATATATTTGGGTTTGTATCTCGGTGTTTAAATTGTCAACAGGTAAAGTACGAGCACCAGAGACTGGGAGGATTGCTACAGAGACTTGAAATTTCGGAGTAGAAGTGGGAGCGTATTACCATGGACTTCGTAGTTGGACTCCCACAGACTTTGAGAAAGTTTGATGTTGTTTGGGTGATAGTAGATCGGTTGACCAAGTCCGCACATTTTATTCTAGTCGGTACTAATTATTCTTCGAAGCGGTTGGCTGGGATTTATATTCGCGAGATTGTTCGCCTACACGGTATGCCGGTGTCCATTATTTCAGATAGGGGTACGCAGTTTACCTCACAGTTTTGGAGGGCAGTGCAACGAGAATTGGGCACACATGTTCAGTTGAGTACAACATTTCACCCTCAGACGGACGGACAGTCCGAGCGTACTATTCAGATATTGGAGTATATGCTACGCGCTTGTGTCATTGACTTTGGGGGTTCATGGGATCAATTTCTGCCACTCGCAGAGTTTGCTTACAATAATAACTACCAGTCAAGCATTCAGATGGCTCCGTATGAAGCTTTATATGGGAGACAGTGTCGGTCTCCGGTGGGTTGGTTTGAGCCGGGTGAGGTTAGACTATTGGGTACTGACTTGGTTCAGGATGCTTTAGAGAAGGTCAAAATAATTCAGGAACGGCTTCGCACGGCATAGTCTAGACAGAAGAG
The DNA here is from genome assembly GCF_000390325.3 of Nicotiana tomentosiformis. Lineage (NCBI taxonomy): Eukaryota > Viridiplantae > Streptophyta > Magnoliopsida > Solanales > Solanaceae > Nicotiana > Nicotiana tomentosiformis. Next base: position 66,650,665 of record NC_090822.1, on the reverse strand, counting down.
TTATGCCGACAGGAAGGTTCGTGATGTTGTTCACATGGCTGGGGAGAAGGTTCTGCTCAAGATTTCACCCATGAATGGTGTGTTGAGGTTCGGGAAAAAAGAGAAGTTGAGCCCTCGGTATATTGGGCCTTTTGAGATACTTAAGAAAATTGGGGAGGTGGCTTATGAACTTGCTTTGCCACCTAGTCTATTAGGTGTTCATCCAGTGTTCCATGTATCCATGCTCCGAAAGTATGTCGGGGATCCGTCTCACATTCTGGATTTCAGTACAGTACAGCTGGACGGTAATTTGACTTATGATGTGGAGCCGGTAGCTATTTTAGACCGGCAAGTTCGAAAGCTAAGGTCAAAGAACATAGCATCAGTGAAGGTGCAGTGGAGAGGCCAGCCAGTCGGAGAAGCTACTTGGGAGACTGAGCAGGAGATGCGAAACAAATATCCACACTTATTTGAGACTCCAGGTATTATTCTAAACCCGTTCGAGGACGAACGTTTGTTTAAGAGGGGGAGAATATAACGACCCGGCCGGTCGTTTTGAATATTATAATCCCGTTCCCCTATTTACTGCTCAAATTATGTCTTGCAATTGATTAATGACTTATCGGATTAGTTGGTTCGGGTGCGAAAGGAATTCGGAATGAAATAAGACACTTAGTCTCATAATTGAAAATTTAAGTTTGAAAAATGGACCGGATATGAACCTATGTGTAAGCGACCTCGGATTTGAATTTTGATGATTCCAATAGCTCCGTATGGTGATTTTGGGCTTAGGAGCATGTTCGGAATATTATTTGGAGGTCCATAGTGGAATTAGGCTAGAAATGCCGAAAGTTATATTTTTGGGAAGTTTGATGGGGGGGTTGACTTTTTGATATCGAGGTCGAAATCCAATTCTGAAAATTTGAATATTTCTGTTATGTCATTTATGACTCGTGTGCAAAATTTGTAGGTCAATCGGACGTTATTTGATAGGTTCCGAAGTCGTTTGTAGAAATTAGAAATTTCAAAGTTCATTAGGCTTGAATCTATGTGTGATTCGTGTTTTAGTGTTATTGGATGTGATTTGAAGGCTCGACTAAGTTCGTATGATGTTTTAGGACTTGTTGGTACATTTGGTTGAGGTCCCGGGGGCCTCGGGTGAGTCTCGGATGGTTAACGGATCAAATTCGGACTTGAAGAAATAGCTGAAGTTTTTGCCCTCTACTGCAATCGCACCTCCGAAAATTCAATCACAGGTGCGAGCTCGCAGAAGCGAGCCTGGCAAGCGCAGATGCGCAAATGGACTGTGGGGTAGTGGTCGCAGGTGCGAGGGAAATTCCGCACCTGCGTGAGTGCAGATGCGGAGGGACGTGCGCAGAAGCAGCTTGCGCAGGAGCGCAAATAGGCGCGCAGATGCGGGCAAAGGCGCAAATGCGGGATTTTTTTCGCACATGCGGTTGGCGCAGATGCGGCCAAGTTGCCGCAGGTGCGAAAACCTCTGGGACAGTACAAAAACAGAGGGGTTCCGAGCTTTTGCCATTTTTGGGCATTTCAAGCTCGGGTTGGGCGATTTTGAGCAAGGTTTTCACGGGAAAACTTGAGGTAAGTCCCTTGTGATCATTTCTACTCCATAATATTATATTATCATCGAATAATCCAACTAGATTACATGTTTTTGAGGTATAAATCGGGGGTTTTGAACTTAGGGATTTGAAATAAGATTTGATGATTTGGAGGTCGAGTTGATGTCGGATTTTGGTAAAATTCATATGGTTAGACTCGTGGTGGAATGAGCTTTCAGATTTTATAACTTTTGTCGGGTTCCGAGGCGATTTTTGAGGTAATTTTTGGATTTATTTGAAAAATCATTATTTTCTTATGGAATTAATTCTAATGCATTTGATTGACTGAAACGAATTATTTATGACCATATTCGAGGCAGTTGGAGACCAATTCACGAGGAAAGAACATTGCAGAATAAGAATTTCACGGCTTGAAGTAAGTAACAGTTTTAAATCTGGTCCTGAGGGTATGAAATCCCAGATTTTGGTATCATGCAATTATTTTGGAGTTGACGCACATGCTATGTGACGGGCGTGTGGGCGTGCACCGAGGGGATTGTGACTTAGTCCGTCCCGGAAAACTGTAAAGTTAAATAATTTATTGTTAGCTATATGCTCTCCATGTGTTGATAAAATTTGACCTTAAATCATGTTGGGACCCACAGAGGTCGTATACTTGTTGAATTGCATGCTAAATGCTATATTTACTCAGTCTCAGTTTTTACTTGCACATTTTATACCAGTCTCTATTATTATTATTGATACATCATATCATTGTTGTTTGGGCTGATTTCATGATTATTGAGAGCCCGAGAGAGAGAGATTTAAGACTCAGGGAGGCCGATGGCCTGATTGTGAAGATATTTTTTGGATCGGGGCTGCCCGCCTACAGCATGCCTTATTGGCTTATTATTGCACGTAAGTTGGCCGTGCGGATCCTTATATTATTATTGCACGTGAGTTGGCCGTGTGGATCCAGATATTTATATTATGGCACGTGAGTTGTCCGTGCAGCATGTGAGTTGTCCGTGCTTATAGTGCTTGGGATATAGGAGCCCCTCATGAGTCTATACACCCCCAGTGAGTGCGAGTACCCATTGAGAGTGAGTCATGAAGGCTGGGAGCCCAGTGAGCGATTGTTGTTCTAACAGGTTGTACTTGATTTCCATTCTTTGTTACACTTAGTTGTTATCTGTCATTGTTGTGAAATCTCTGAAAGATTGTTGATATACAGATTACATGAACAAGAACTGTATAAAAATTGATTTAACATTAAACTGCCAGATTTGATAGCATGTCTATTCTTTTGCTGGAATTACTGGAAATGAACCTTAGTTGTGTAGCTCGTTACTATCTTCAGTTCCTTAATTATTATTGTTACTTGCTGAGTTCATTGTACTCATACTACACCCTGCACTTCGTGTGTAGATCCAGGTGTTCCCAGACATAGCGGGTATTGATCCTTTCGCGCGGTTGATTTTCAGGAGATTTTGAGGTAGCTGCCATGTTCCGCAGACCTTGTCTCTCTTTTTCTATCTCTTTGTTCACTGTATTTGGTCTCAGACTATTATAGACTATATTTTCCAGACTTGTATTCATATTAGATTCTCATGTACTCAGTGACATCAGGTTTTGGGGAGTGTTTGTATTGTATTTAAATATTATATTTTCAATCTTGAGAAAAATTATGGTTTATTGAGATTTTCGGCTTGCCTAGTATTGAGATAGGTGCCATCACGACGGGTGAGATTTTGGGTCATGACAGGATATTTTTTCTATAAGAATTGGTAAATGAATATGTTGGAGGAACGGGTTGCACGCCGCGACAGAATTAATTATAATGAATATATTGGAGGATCGGGTTGCACGCCGCAACAAACTTATAAAAAGTCCATATTGGAGGATCTGGTTGCACGCCGCAACAGACTTATGAAAAGTTCATATTGGAGGATCGGGTTGCACACCGCAACAGACTTATTAAAAAGTCGACATACATATATATATATATATATATATATATATTGGGGGATCGGGTTGCACGCCGCAACAGATTTGATTAAAAGAATATATTGTGAGAGCGGGTTGCACGCTGTAATAGAATTGAATGGAATATATTGTGAGAGCGGGTTGCACGCTGGAACAGAATTGAATGTGAATATGTTGTGAGAGCGGGTTGCACGCTGCAACAGAATTGATGGAAATGATAATTGGTTATGACTGCTGAGTTGGCTTCAATTATTATAAATGAGTTACCTGATTTATCTTTATTATTGTTGTTGTTACTAATATTGCGTACAGGTAATGTAAGTGACCCGCCTTAGCCTTGTCACTACTTCATCGAGGTTAGGCTCAGCACTTAACAGTACATGGGGTCGGTTGTACTGATACTACACTCTGCACTTCTTGTGCAGATTTTGGAGTTGGTCCCAACGGCGTGCCATAAACTTGCTCGGATTTCAACTATCCCGAGGAGACTTGAGGTATAACTGCATGGTATCCGCAGTTCAGAAGTCCCTGTCTATTTTACTTTAGCTGTGTGTTTATTTTCAGACAGCTTTATTTTATTCCAATTTTATTTGTATTATTCTAGAAGCTCGTGCACTTGTGACACCAATTCTGGGATGGTATTTAGACACCGTTATTTTTATCTATTATTTCACTATATTTCAAACTTTTCTTCTGCTTTTGGTTCCTTGATTATTAATACTGTAAAGATTGTTTAAAAATTGGTTAATATTATTCTAACGTTGGCTTGCCTAGCAAGTGAAATGTTAGGCGTCATCACGGTCCGAAGGTGGAAATTTTGGGTCGTGACAGTACGGCGGCCCTTCCCCAGACCCTGTGTGAATAGGGGATACTTTGTGCATCGAACTACTCATTCACCAATGCCTCGATTAGTGAAACTGAATTGTTGTCACCGTCAACCAAAATATTTCATCATGCTAATATTTCTCTTTTTTTAAATGTCTTAAGGCCACCAAAATTTGAGTCAGAAAATTGTAGAGGCATAACACCAGCTAATTGAGTCAAGAGTGTATTGAGGCCATGTTTGATGAGATTCAAAATACAACATGTTTGGAAAGCTAAAGTAAACAGTTTAAAGTACCAAACAGAGTCTATGGGACCAGTAGAACCGACATTGTTACCCCTTCCTAAACCAACTTCCTACGAGAAAAAGCAATATATATCACAAAGTTTCCATAATCATTAACATTTTTTGAAGTTGCACAATCATGCCTTCGCAATTGAAATTCCGTTTAATCTATTGATGGGCATGAAGAAAGAGGACTAGATTCTAATTACTACTTGAAGAAATTCATATATGTGTAAAGCCAATTGGGAAAAACTAAGGCCAAAAAAATATAAAATAAGGGGAGAATAAAACTCACCAGATAATTATAGCAGCGAATTTAGCGAATTTCGTACAACAGATGGAGGCCAAGGTACCCTCCGCATATGGATTTTGACTTTGTAGTGCTGATGATGCTCATTCCGATGAGTTGGATGAGGAATTAGACACTTCCCCTAGCTACTTCATTTATATCAAATAATTAATATCATCTTTCTGAAAGGTATGCACGCAGTTGTGTCAGAGCTATTACTTGGTATATATCATGGCTGATTACTATTTACAACCAAGGAGCACTTTACAAGGATTCAAGAAGCATATGTAGCTACTATTGCTACAACTTACTTTTTAGGTTATTTACTATATGCCTAACTTCTAAATTGGCAAGTTGTGCCATCACAGTCATATGAAATCTTTAGGAAACGAAATGGTATGACATAAAAGATCTGCTTCACATACAACATTATATTGCAAACTGCACCTCACCACCTCTAAGCAGAGACATGCACAAAAAAAGTGATGATGTGTGTTTCCCTATACTCCCACTTCTTACATCATCAACTGATATCTTCTTATGCATTAGCAAAGTCCTCAAAGTTTGTCATTTTTACGACAACACAAATAATATACGTTCAGCTTATGGAAACAAATTGAAGTGCGATTAGAGAAAGCGAGTAGCAATTAGAAATACTACAAATTTAGGCCTTTTTCAAATAAATAACCAACAAAAAAAACAAAGAGGAAAGACAATATACAGTGCAGGATAAGCAGTTCATAGGTGTAGTGAGAGAAGTGTTTAGTTCTGCATTGTTGTAATAAACTATTAAACTTTCTGAAATATATAAACAAAACAGAAAGTTAGTAATACTTGTTTAACGAAATAAATTCTGAAAAAATAGTATAGGAATAAATCGAGCCCACTGAATACACAATGTGTCCTTAAGGAAATTATTCCCCTCAAGTACCCGAGGTGCTGGAATATATCCTCCCAAGATAGAACGATTTAACTCACCGGAGTGTTCGTACCAAAACGCCGGTGAACAGCGAGCCACTCGAAGGCTGTAAAACACACTGAAATTTTTTGTGTAGAAGAAGAAGAAGAAGAAGCTCAGAAAATTTCATAAGGAAAGATTCTAGGATTCAAACTCTATTTATAGAGTTGCTGGCATTATTTCTAAAAAGGTTTGCAACCTTTCAAAAACAGCCATGGCTGTTGGAACAGGGTTGTTTGAAATATTGCGGAAAAATAGATTTAAAATAATCCGGAAAAGAAAATAGGCCTGATCGGACCGGGTCGCGGGTCATGAGTTATTCCGGATTAAATTTTTCGCTAATTATTTAATTAATTAATTAAATAATTGAAAAGAATTTTGTCCAAAAAGATTAATCAATCAATCGATCTTTGAACAAATCCAAATCCAAATCCAAATCCAAATCCGAAGCCGAGCGAGCGACGACAACGCGAGGCTTGCCTTCTTCTTAACTCTTTCAGAGCTAGAAGAAGAGCAATCATATATATACCCATCAAAAGCCTTTTCTTCCTCCAATATGGGACAATGTCCCTTTGCCAAGGAGGGAAAATCAAATATTTCATTTTTTCTCCATTTCTCATTCACTCTCTTTAAGCTACACAAGCTTAAAATCCCAACAATCCCCCATATGAATAGGGAATGACTATAAAATAAAGGAATGCACGGACGCGTGTGTGTTTTACATGCAAGAATTAATTGCATCTGGATAAGTAGGTTTCCCTTTGAACTTTTCGTAGTGAACTTATATCAGATATACTCGGTCAATCGGTAGATTTGATTTCTTTGAACCGTCGAGCTTTGTTGTATACCTAGACAACCTAAGTCACACAATCAATCCTTAAACATCTATGGTTCTCACGGTTGTGTTCGTTTCAGCCATGAACACCGCCTGGTTTCATGAGTGCTTAGAGAATAGGCCTTTACTTTCATTCCCCTTGAAGCGGATTACACTTCACACTCACATAGGTGATTTCTAAATGTGTAATCCTATAGACACACTATCTGCTCATATCCTGCCAGACTTAGCAAATGATTAAAAAACCTTTAAGCTTTGTTGACTCATCAAAAAGCCTTAATGCTTTACCTCGATTTCTAAACATTGTCTTCATCACGAGAATGGGTTGAGTTATTTGACAATGTTGAACCATCATTCATAACTTTGTTTGATCTCTTTGAACCTAGCTCGTTGGATCACCAGTCTGCTAGGTAGAGTTACCGCCATGATGACTTGTCCTAGACCTTAACCCCATTCCCTTTGATGATCTTTCAACTGCCTCTCTAGATAGGCCTTTTGTAAGTGGATCCAACACGTTATCTCTTGACTTTACGTAGTCAATTGTGATAACACCACTAGAGAGTAGTTGTCTAACGGTATTGTGTCTCCGTCGTATATGACGAGATTTTCCGTTATACATAACGCTCCCTGCCCTGCCTATTACCGCTTGACTATCACAATGTATACAAATAGGTGCCAAAGGTTTGGGCCAAAATGGAATATCTTCCAAGAAATTCCGGAGCCATTCAACTTCTTCACCGGCCTTATCTAAAGCTATGAATTCAGATTCCATTGTAGAACGGGCGATGCATGTTTGTTTGGATGATTTCCAAGACACTGCTCCACCCCCAATTGTGAAAACATATCCACTCCTGGATTTAACTTTAGATGATCCAGTGATCCAATTTGCATCACTATATCCCTCGATCACGGAGGGATATTTGTTATAATGCAAAGCGTAATTTTGGGTATGTTTGAGATACCCCAATGTCCGTTTCATTTCCATCCAATGTATGTGGTTGGGATTACTTGTAAACCGACTCAGTTTACTAATAGCACATGCTATATCTGGTCGCGTACAATTCATGATATACATCAAACTTCCCAATACTCTTGCATAGTCCAGTTGTGAGTCACTTTCACCTTCATTCTTTTGAAGTGCATAACTCACGTCAATTGGAGTCTTGGCAATTTTGAAATCCAAATACTTGAACTTGTCAAGTACCTTTTCAATGTAGTGAGACTGTGATAATGCTAGACCTTGTGGAGTCTTGTGAATTCTGATTTCTAAGATCACATCAGCAACTCCTAAGTCTTTCATATCGAATTTGAGCCAACATGCGCTTAGTAACATTTATATCTGCCATGTTTTTGCTCATTATCAACATGTCATCAACATATAAACAAACAATGACTTCATTACCTGGAGTGTTTTTAATGTAAACACATTTGTCGCACTCATTGATTTTAAACCTACTTGCCAACATTATTTGGTCAAATTTGGCATGCCATTGTTTGGGTGCTTGTTTAAGTCCATAAAGTGACTTAACAAGTTTGCACACTTTCTGTTCTTTAATAGGAATCACAAAACCCTCAGGTTATTCCATGTAAATCTCTTCCTCTAATTCTCCATTTAAGAAAGCTATTTTAACATCTATTTGATGGATTTCAAGACCATACACGGCCGCTAGTGCCACTAACACCCTAATAGATGTTATCCTCATTACTGGCGAGTAAGTGTCAAAGTAATCAAGGCCTTTCTTTTGTCTATAACCTTTGACAACAAGTCTTGCCTTATATTTGTCAATAGTGCCATCAGCTTTCACTTTCCGTTTAAAGATCCATTTCGAACCTAAAGGCTTATTTCCCGGAGGAAGATCTACCAATTCCCATGTATGGTTATCCAAAATTGATTGAATCTCACTATTGACTGCCTCTTTCCAAAATGCTGAATCAGAAGATGACATAGCTGCTTTAAAAGTTTGAGGCTCATTTTCAAGCAAGAATATCACAAAATCTGGTCCAAAGGAAGTAGATGTTCTTTGACGTTTGCTACGCCTTGGATCTTCTATACTTGGAGTATTTTTCTTTGGTTCTTTCCGAGGTCGTTTAGGTCTTTCACTTAACGACTCACATTCAGTTTTATATGGATAGATGCTTTCAAAGAATTCAGGATTAACGACTCACATTACCGTATTAATATGAATTTCGGGATTATCGGATTTATGAATCAAAAACCGACATTCTTTACTGTTTGTAGCATATCCAATGAAAATGCAATCAACAGTTTTTGGTCTGATTTTAACCCTTTTAGGTAAAGGAACTTGTACATTTTCTAGACACCCCCACACTTTGAAATATTTCAAGTTGGGTTTTCTTCCTTTTCATTTTTCATATGGAATAGATTGCGTTTTGCTGTGGGGTACTCGGTTAAGTATTCGGTTAGCTGTAAGGATAGCTTCTTCCCACAAACTCTATGGTAATCCGGAACTTATTAATAAAGAATTCATCATTTTCTTTAATGTCCAATTTTTCCTTTTCGCAATTCCATTGGATTGAGGTGTGTAAGGTGCAGTAGTTTGATGGATAATTCCATATTCCGAACATATTTCTGCAAATGGAAATTCATATTCTCCACCTCTATCACTTCTAATCATTTTGATCTTTTTATTCAATTGATTCTCCACTTCATTCTTGTATTGCTTAAATGCTTCAATTGCTTCATCCTTACTATTAAGCAAATAAACATAACAATATTGAGTGCAGTCGTCAATAAAAGTAATAAAATACATTTTCCCACCTCGAGATGGTGTCGACTTCATATCACAAATGTTAGTATGAATTAAGTCTAAAGGATTTGAATTCTTTTCAATAGACTTATAAGGATGTTTTACAAACTTAGACTCAACACATATTTGACATTTTAATTTATTACACTCGAATTTAGGCAATACTTCTAAATTAATTAACTTCCGCAAGGTTTTGTAATTGACATGTCCTAAACGAATATGCCATAAATCATTTGACTCCAATAAATAAGAAGAAGCTGAAATTTTATTCATACTGTCAACAACCATTACATTTAGTTTGAAGAGGCCCTCTGTGAGGTAGCCCTTTCCAACATATATTTCATTCTTGCTTACAACAACTTTATCAGAAACAAATACACATTTGAATCCATTCTTAACAAGCAAAGAAGTAGAAACTAAATTCTTCCTAATAGTAGGAACATGAAGAACGTTGTTGAGCGTTAACACCTTGCCGGAAATCATCTTCAGGAATATCTTCCCATAACCTTCAGTCTTGGCTGTTGCAGTATTTCCCATGGAAAGCTCTTCTTCGGGACCAGCAGTAGAGTAAGTCGCAAATGCTTCCTTGACAGCACAAACATGTCGAGTGGCTTCAGAGTCAATCCACCACTCCTTCGAATTTCCAACTAGGTTGCATTCCGAAAGCATTGCACATAGATCATCAATGTCATCATTCTTCTCCACTATGTTGGCCTATCCCTTCTTCTTATACTTTTTCGGGAGTCGACAATCAGGGGCTTTGTGACCAGTTTTTCCACAATTGTAGCAGCTGCCCTTGAATTTCTTTTTGTTCTGCTCCTTAGTCTGTCCAGAAGACCTCTTTCTTTTCTTACTTTTTTGAGCAGTCTACTCAACGATATTAGCTCCCATGATCGTTGAATTTCCACCAGACTTCTTCTCGGCTATTTTGTTGTCTTCCTCAATCTTGAGACGAATCACAAGATCTTCCAACTTCATTTCTTTGCGCTTGTGCTTAAGATAGTTCTTGAAATCTCTCCACGAAGGAGGCAATTTTTCAATCATTGCAGCCACTTGAAATGCTTCATTCACGGCCATACCTTCAGCAATAAGGTCATGAAAAATAAGTTGAAGCTCCTGAACTTGGGTTCCAACAGTTTTGATGTCTATCATTTTATAATCTAGAAACTTGGCAACCACGAACTTCTTTAAGCATGCATCTTCAGTCTTGTACTTCTTCTCAAGTGCGTCCCATAATTCTTTCGAAGTATTCATCGCACTGTACACATTGTACAAGTCATCCTCTAAAGCGCTTAAGATATAGCCTTATAAAGAAAATCTGCCTGCTTCCACGCCTCAACAATCATGAATTTCTCGTTGTTCGGCATGTCTGCAGCAGGCACTGGAGATTCTTCGCTAGTGAATTTCTGCATACCAAGTGTGGTAAGCCAGAAGAACACCCTTTGCTGCCATCCTTTGAAGTTGGCTCCGGAAAATTTCTCCGGTTTCTCTACCGGTGAAACAATAGTCCGGCTTGACGAGGCTATCGTCGTTGCCGCAACAGTCGCAGAAGAATTTTCGTTATCAATTGCCATTTTGTCACTGCAAACAACAGAAGAATTCAATTAATGGCAAAACTAGAACAGTAAACAATACTGTTATTAACAAAAAAAATAGTATGTATAAAAAATAAAGCCGAAGTTTTTTATATACTGTTTCACAGAAAACGATAAAGTTTTTATGTTCTTCAAATCGTTTTCTGAATATCAATACTCTGATGAAGTTTTTATATCTTCAAATCAGAATAGTAAAATTCAGAAGGAGTAGAAAACCACACAGGTTTAAATCTCCACAAACAAAATACAGAATAAAATAATTTCCTTAAGATTGTTATAATTCTGTATTGATGTAATAAACTATTAAACTTTCTGAAATATATAAACAAAACAGAAAGTTAGTAATACTTGTTTAACGAAATAAATTCTGGAAAAATAGTATAGGAATAAATCGAGCCCACTGAATACACAGTGTGTCCTTAAAGAAATTATTCCCCTCAAGTATCCGAGATGCTGGAATATATCCTCCCAGGATAGAATGATTTAACTCACCGGAGTGTTGGTACCAAAACGTCGGTGAACAGCGAGCCACTCGAAGGCTGTAAAACACACTGAAATTTTTTGTGCAGAAGAAGAAGAAAGAAGCTCAGAAAATTTCGTAAGGAAAGATTCTAAGCTTCAAACTTTCAAAGCAAAGAGGGTCTAATGAGCCCTATCAATGGCAATAATTGTCTCAAATTAAAATAAATTAGAGATACACAGTGATCGTATAAAAGAAGGATTACCTCTTACAAGCATAAATCTCACATTCTTGTGAGTTCTTCAGCATAAATCTTACATCTAATCTCATCTCATATCTAAGCCAAAAATAATCCCTTTACCTGCAACCATCAATCAACCAAGTCAACACACACACAAAAAAACAGAGAACATTAATTCATTAATTGCACCTCAATCTTAACTCAACTAATTAAAATAATAATATAATTCAGGAAACAGAAGCATTTTGAATCTCAATTTGTTAATTGGCAATAACAAAAACTACTTAGAATTAAGTTAAAATTATGGCAAAATAGTTCGTGCAACCCTTGAATAAAAATTAAATTGAAGAACTCACAATGAAACTTAGCAAAAGTAATATCAAATAAATTGTTAACCTAGAAAAGAGCCAATCACGATCACCCAGAAATGCTTAGGGCTGCCGGAACCACCAAAAATCAAAATGGGAATGACATGCATTGTAAAAATAAGAAACCCAAAAAATGACAAAAACATGAAACATGGAAAATAATAAAATCATCATGCATTAATTAAGAAAAATATTCGTTGATTGAATTGAAGAAAGTCAAGGAAACAAAGAAGAGTCAAAGAGGTATATAAATGCATATATTCCAAGCACACAAGATGTTTTTTTTGTTCAATACAGTTTCATTCTAGTAGGGCAAGCAGGGAATAGGGAGAGTGCGAATAAAAAAGGACAAAGAGAAATAAACTTACCGCAACTCAGGTATACAACAACATAAGGCAATCTCGAACCAATTAGTGAGTTACGAAGGTTATAGGCAGAGAAGGGAAGGAAGCAAAATGACGTCTGTGTGAGAGAGAGAATAGAGCTCTGGAGTGTATTCTAGAATTAATCGATATGAACGAAGAAAACATATGTACGGGATAAGGTGTAATTTTAGTAACTAATTTTCCCCAAATAAACATTGAAATTACAGGTTTGCCATTGTTAGTCCTTTGTTCGTCCTTCTTAACTCCCATTTCTAAATAGTATATATATATATATATATTACATACTAGTCCTGCAAAGCCCTTGCTAAACCTGCCCCCAAGATCAAGGCAATAAAGTTCATCATAATGGTCTTACTTATCAATTATAATAATAATTTGTGCTACGATTTTAGGCACAACTTTTTAAAGATCATCGCTTCTTAACCATTTATTATTCATTATTTATGTTTTCTGATAATATCATTAGATAATTTATTAAAAGAAATACTTATAAGAAAGCAAGTGTGCTAAGGAACAAGCATATATCAAAGGGACAAAGGTAACTTGATATTTAGTAACATAATTTAAAGTATGCAGAATGATTTCAAATGAACTATAATCATAAATTAAAGAAGATATTTTAATATTTTATGAATTTGTGAGCATATAATTCCTGATTAGAGGTAGAAATAAAGAAGATATTTTAATAGATTATTTTGGTATTTATTGATTAACTACTCATAACTTCATATGACCGTAGTGTATGCTAGAAAAAATATGATGATTAAAGTCTAGGTTTAGATGAAATTCAAAAAGACCCAAATTCATTAAAATAAAGTCCAAGAATTAACTTAGTTTTCCATTAACTCATTAATGCTTTATTTTTAAAAGAAAATTCCGCTACCCAACCAATTAAGGATTATATGATTTCTGACAAATTAAATTGTTTTTTAAAAAAATATATCCTTGTTTCAATAGCATGAGACCATCAGCCGTATTTAATAAATGTGAAACTACAAGTTGATCACGTGCTAAGCACCTCTCCCTTTTCCTCTGTTCTATCCCTATTTAATTAAGTAATTTGGTTGAAATTTAAATATTTTTATTTTATTTTCAATTTTTAAAAAGTTTTGAAATTTATTTTCTATTGTATAATTGTGTTAAATCACTAAATCTAAATTTATATTTTCAAAATAATTTTTCTATTAAAAATAAGATCGAAGAGAAATTTAATTATAATTTTAGAATTATTAAGAAAATTTGATCGACAGAGTACTCTCTTAATATCAAATGAGTTCTTCAAGGTTATTGTTATCAGCATTTTAGATTTGTCTTTGTGCATAATTATTCATCATCATTCACAACTTTTCAAGCATTTTTGAAGGGCTCAAAGTTTAATATATTTATCAAATTAAATATAGGAACCTAAGCAAAAAAGAAATAAAGTAGGGGCAAAAAACTTATGGTACATACTTCACCTGCAAAAAGTTAGGTTAAGCAGCTTATGTATTACCAAAAAGGGTTTGAAAGTATATTGATTTATTAGAAACATACTTTAGTATATGAAGTAATAAATAGCAAATACTAGGACATATTTGGAAGAGCAAACCTTTTTGGTTGGCAAGCTAACAAGATAGTTACAATATAACTAAGGACTACAAAACTCTTTACATGGTCCTTGTTATAAGAAATATCAAATTATGGTGGATGTATACTCTTCTTGCATGATATTTATGTCAAATGCTTAATGACATATTCAATAACATATTTTCTATGTTTAATGACATATTCAATGACATATTTTCTTCATTTTTCATGCATATATAAAGGCCTTGTAATAGATAGAAAAATACACACAATGGAAGAAAAAATAAGAATCTCTCCTCTCTTTCTCTCTATATCTCTTAGCTTGTTTTTCCTTGTTCCATATTGTTACTTTGAGTTATATTTTATATCACGTTATCAGCACGAGACTCTACCGTCTTAAGAAGCTCTTTGAGAAGACTAAGGTATAACTTTTTTCCTCTTTTAATTATGACTGATATTATGAAAAGAAAGATCGTTGCCCTGAAATTTCGGGCAAGAACTATATATCATGGGTGTTGGATGCTGAAATCCATTTAGATGCAATGAGTTTTGGAGATGCCATTAAAGACAAAAATAAAGTATCTACCCAATACTGTGCTAGGGCCTTGATTTTCTTGTGCCATCACCTTGATGAAGGATTGAAGATAGAATATCTCACAGTCAAAGATCCACTTGTTTTATGGAATGACATAAAGGAAAGATATGACAACTTAAAGTTGGTCACTTTTTCACAAGCACGATATGATTGAGCTTATCTGAGTCTCCAATACTTTAAGTCTATTTCTGAATATAATTTTGCTATGTTCAGAATTACTTCTAAATTGAAACTCTGTGGAGATACTATCACTGACTATGATATACTTGAAAAAACGTTCACAACGTTTCATGCTTCCAATATAGTCTTGCAACAGCAGTACCAGGACAAAGGTTTTAAGAAGTACTCTGAGTTGATTTCTCTTTTCCTTATGGCTGAAAGAAACAATGACTTGCTCATGAGAAATCATGAAAATCGACCCACTGGGTCCATACCATTGCCTGAAGTGAATGAGGTGTATTCCCATTATTCTAAACGTGGAAAAGGTCGTGGCCCTGTTCGTGGTCGTGCCCAAGGAAGAAATTTTTCTGGTGTTAATCACCCCCCGAAGAAAAATAACCACCAAAAGTGGAAAGGGCCAAAGGCAAATGGTTCAGAAACTGAATATTATCGTTGTGGTGGAAAAGGGCATTGGGCAAATATTTGTCGCATACCAAAATATTTGGTTGAACTTTATCAAGCATCTCTAAAGAATAAAGCCCCTGAAGCTAATTTTATCTATGACAATAAATTTGACATCGCCCACTTGGACGTGACAGATTTATTTGAGCACCCTGATGAAAAAATAAACCACTCGACCGGTGATGGATCTGTGGTTAAAGATGATTGAGCAGTTTGATTTTTATGTTTTTCTATTCGCAGTATCTAATCAATAAATATCTTGTAATTTTTATTGCACTTAATAATACTTCTTATGTAGTTCTTAAAAATATATGTATTTTCGAAATTTCACAAATAAGGAGTAATATCTAAGTAATTAGTGTCCTAGTCTCAGTGATCTTTTAACGCTTTTGATTTTCCTTTACGTTACTTTAATTCTCTTTAAGAAAAGGTTTACAAGCACCCTGGGACAACTTTTGTTACTTCACCCTCAATTCTTTTTCATGTACATGGATGAAATATTATGAATAAAGAAAAGATAAGCAGCTTAGTATGTTCTTTTCTTATGACCATGGTCGGTACTCAGTAAGTATCAAGACTAACCTCAGTGGAGTAGAGACGAGGTACAGTCAAGACACTCACTAGTCTAATAACCTATGCAATATAATATACAAAATAATAGGAAACAAATAACAATAAGGGCAACATAGAACAATTAGTGTTGTGCACATCAAAACAACAAGAACACCATTAATATCACTCAACGAATAATAAATACAAGTACACCCAATTAAATCAAGTTCTTCAAATAAATGTCTTTCCAATGTAAGTACTTCAAGTATAAATCTTCCAAATATAAGTTTTTCAATAAAAATCCTTAGAATACAACCTTGTCAAATAAATATATATTTCGAATATACTCCCTTCAAATAAATTTCTTTCAACTATAATTCTTTCAAATAATATTTTTGGAATATAATTCATTCAAATAAAAGTCACCTTGTGACACCTCATTTCATAATCATAAAAATACGGATCTCCACCCACTTCCATATTTTTACGGTACCTCGTGCCCTTATTTCTATTACAACTGTATGGACAACACACGTGCCAATAATATCAATGTATATAAGATCCACATGATCAATTTATTCCACTAAAGTGAGTTTAAAATTTTTAAATCAAGTAAGAAATTAACAAAGAAATAAATTTATTTTAGAAATCATTTGGGTGAAGAAAATAACATTGCACTTAAATTAAAGCATCAGATAAACTACTAATTTGGATGTAAAACTATTTAATTTGAAACATAATATTAATTTTTTTTATTTAAATCAACTTAATCATCTAAAATCAGTAAGAAAACCCAAAAATATACTTCTTCAGAGTCTCGTGCTTAAAAAAAAAACCAAAGCCACGATACAACTAGGAGCACAAAACACATAATAATAAAGTCAGTTAGTATATCACGGAAGAAGACAAGAATTTACATATTAAATGGAACAAAATCACCCAAGACAAGAACATAAATAAAGAAATATCAATAGGGCACTCCCAAGGTACCGCCTCGTAGTCCCAAATCATAAATAAATTCATAATGTCTCATTTCATTATATTACCGCGGGAGCCTTCACATTTAATTTTTAAAGAAATCATTTTTCTTGAAATAGCATCCCGCGTTTTGGCCACCCTTATCACACCGCATGACTTCTAGTAGTTCCCCCACTAGCCACGCGTTTCAAGCCACCCTTATCTCACCGCATGCGTATCAATATCACAATATTTTACAAATCGCACATCAAGTGCCCAAATATCACAGCATAATACAACTTGCACCTCAAGTGTCCCAATATTATAACATATTACAAATTGCACATCAAGTGCTCAAATATTACAGCATATCACAAATTGCACATCAAGTACTCAAATATTACAACATATCATAAATTGCACATCAAGTGCTCAAATATTACAACTTTTCACATAAATCAACAATACCTTATTTTTTCACCATAAGGAGCCCACGACTCGATCATAATGTGTACAACATCTTAACAAAATGTTCGAGAATGAACAACTCAACCGAATATTATTTCACAATTTGGCACTTTGCCTCAACATGATTCACGACCTTTATAATTCAATACCAAATTTTCAACAACGTGAACTGAGAAGTAACTCATCAAGGAATAACACCTCCTTTAAGTCACAACTTCAAGAAATAAATAGATTTATTCATCTTATTAACTAAATTTTCTATTTAAATTATCTGTAGGTAAAATAAAAAATGAAAGTGTTTTTCATAAAAATGGCAACTCAAACAAACACAGAGTTCACATAAAAGTCAAGTGGCAATCACACCAAATTATCATATAAAAATAACCTCGGCAAACAAGGAATGAGGCATGACAAATAAAGGATTTAATAAGTTACAATAATTTTTTAATTTAATACTTAAGGGCGTCTACGAATTTCAATCGATATAATATGCACATATGAACCAAGTACGTACTCGTCACCTCACGTACATGGTTTCCAATTACATAATTTTTTACATAAGACTCAATGCCTAAGGGGTAATTCCCCCACTCAAGGTTAGGTAAGATACTTATATTTTTGAAGTTAGATCAATATTTCAAAATAGCTTTCTCACGTGAATTGACCTTCGGACGGCTCCAATCTTTCTTGAGCCTTCCTTACACTACTACGAGATTCCGGAAATCCTAGCAACTTCAATTTATTTAGAAACATAATAAAAGTGAACCATAATTAGGAAGATTTTCATGGTTTCAACTCATTTGAGCATTTTATCAATCACTAGGTGTGCAAATTTGGCTACAAGATTCTTCTACAAGATTTCCTTTACTCCTCAACCCAATCTTTACTTATTTTAGCCCAACAATCTTCCCACAAATCTTATAGGTACATACATGTATAAATAATACTCTCATACCCAAGAATCATACTCCTAATCAATCATCTTCTACCCAAATTCGAAATTGAAAACTAGGGTATGGAACCTTACCTCTTAGATGAAGAACTTGTGAGATTTCCTTGTTGGATTTCAAAGTTTGAACAAGATCTTGAGAACAAAATACTTCATCTACTTCCTCTCTCTAGAACACTCTCACTTCTCTCTAAAAAACCTCAGATAATTGCCCCAAAATAAACCCCAAAGCCTATTTATCAAAATGGGTTCGGGTTATGAAAATAGGAAAATTAACCCTCTGAATTCAATTATGCGGTTGCACAATGGACCGCATAATTGGTGTACGGGTCACAAAATGATCGCACAAATCGGTGCCCAGAACTGGGCTGTTCTGGACCATTTTGCGATCAGTTTGCGGTCGTGTAACCATTTTGCAATCGCATAATGGTCGCATAATTGGTCGCATAATCGCATTCTGTCAGCCTTTGGTAATTTGATCATAACGTCTTGTAGGAATGTCCAAATAATGAACGGTTTGAAGCGTTAGAAACTAGACACATAAACCTTTATTTTGATAGGAAACACACCATATAACTATATATATAAAGAGAAATATGATCCTTTTAAGTTAGGTCTTATGCGAACTTACTTGAAACTTTAGTCTATTATGAAATTTCCAACTTCAACATTCGATGCTGAAACCTATCGAATCAAGTCTGATTGACCTCAAATATTGCACACAAGTCATAAGTGACATAAAGGACCTATTCCAAATTTCTAGAATCGGATTCCGACCTCGTTATAAAAAATTCAACCTTCGATCGAACTTTTCAAAAATCGTCTATTTTCCAACTTTCGCCAAAATGCGTCGAATTGTCCTACGGACTTTCAAATCCAAATCCGAACACGCGCCTAAGTCCGAAATCACCATACGAAACTATTGACATCATCAAAATTTTATTCCAAGGTCGTTTGCTCAAAAGTCAACTCTCTGGTCAACTCTTTCCATTTAAGCTTCAAAAATGAGAATTTCTCTTTCAATTAAATTCTAAATCTTTCGAAAATCAAACTCGATCACACCCGCGGGTCATAATATATATTATAAAATTATCCGGGACCTTAAGTCATTAAACGGGATATTAATTCTTGAAACGACAAGTTGGGTCGTTACATTAAGTCTATTCGACTTGATAATGCTGCTGAGTTTTCATCCCAAGCATTTAATGATTATTGCTTATCAATTGGGATAAAAGTGGAACATCATGTACCTCCTGTTCACACTCAAAATGGCCATGCATAATCTTTGATTAAACTCCTGCAATTGATAGCAAGACCGTTACTCATGAAAACGAAATTACCCACTTCTATTTGGGGTCATTCCATTTTGCATGCAGCAATGCTAATTCGTCTCAGACCGACAAATTATCATAAATATTCTCCATTGCAATTAGTTTTGGGTCATGAACCTAATATATCCCATCTAAAAAATTTTGAATGTACTGTATATGTGCTTGTAGTACCGCCATATCGCACCAAGATGGGTCCCCAAAGAAGGTTAGGAATATATGTTGGGTTTGAACCACCCTCCATTATTCGTTACCTCAAAACATTAACGGGAGATTTGTTCACTGCTCGATTTACATATTGTCGATTCGATGAGGCATTTTCCCCAAAATTAGGGAGAGAAATTAGTGAAATCAAACGGGACATTTCGTAGAAAAATCCATCATTATCTCATCTTGATCCACGTGCCTCTATTTGTGAAAAAGAGGCGCAAAAGAATATCTATTTGTAGGAAATAGCAAATCAAATGCCAGATGCATTTAAGGATTTGAAAAGGATAAGGAAATTACATATCCCTCCGAGAATGTTCCAATTCGTATTGATGTACCTGTTGGGCAATCTTCTAGAGTCATAGCTAATGAGTCAAAATCACGCCTAAAGTGTGGCAGACCATTGGGTTCTAAGGATCTAAATTCTAGAAAAAGAAAAATAACAGAGAAAATAAGAGTATATTGCCTTAATATGCGTGTTATAATGATCCCTAATGAATAGTTAGACTCCCCTTTATATAGTAGGGGAGTTTTACCCTAAGTACAATTCCAAAAGAGATAAAAAAATTTCGTTTTACTAATCACTGATTTTCTACTGATACGTGCCGAGATTTACGCTGTAACACCTGGCTGGACACGGATATCACGACCCTTTGTTTGTCGTGCTCGATTATCTGGTAATGCTCTCCGAAGTTTTGAGGTTCAAATCGGACCTGGGAGACATGACCCCGATTCTTCTGAGGGCATGTGTTTTTTCCGAACCCGACTCAAGGGGCTCCTTGCCCCAATTTCGGTTCCTTACAGTTACTTCTCTGCTCCATTTACTTCATGAGGCGTCCAAAGGGATCAGTTTCACCCATATACAAACATATTAGCAGCCAATTAAGTTGCACCTCTTAGTCAGAACATGTTGTAACATGTTTAAAGATTTGATCATAAATAAAGCGTCTTCATTACATGTGCAAGGTTTGTTGTTTCCTTTAAATTATACAAAGACATGTTCCAATAACAATTAGTAACAGGTATAACAATTAAAAATAGTGATGTATATGTTGTGACATCAGTAACTCCATAATTTGATAGAATTGGCAACAGTTGTGCCAAAGAACAAAATTAACAATGAGTGAGTGGTACAATAAATCAAGCAAAAAAACTGAGCAGATGTATATGACTATTGGTTGATTCGACGAAAAGAATAACATCTCGGCTAGCAAGTGCAATAGCAATGCCATTTAGGCTTGGAAATTTGATTCTTAGGGCTGAGAATGAACCTGTCACGATCCAAAATTTTTCATCGACGGGACCGTGATGGCGCCTAACATTTTACTTGCTAGGTAAGCCAACGTTAGAGAATCATTAAATCAATTCCTTATTCTCATTCAGTAATTAACAATAATTAACTAAGATGAAATATAAATAGCGCGGAATATCATAAAAATATATTAATTACTACCACCCGGATCTGGAGTCACAATTCACGAACATTCTAGAATTTACTACAAGTAATAGTCTGAAAGAAATACAACTGTCTGAATGAAAGAAACAGTAGAACAAAAGAGATAGATGGGGACTTCTAGGTCTGTGAACGCCGACAGATCTACCTTGAGTCTCTGGACAGCGGACCAATAGTAAAATCTCGATCAACCCGAGCCGGTATCAAAATCTGCACAGAAAGTGCAGAGTGCAGCATCAGTACAATCGATCCCATGTACTGGTAAGTGTCTAGCCTAACCTCGACGAAGTAGTGACGAGGCTAAGGCAAGGCACCTACAAATTAACCTGTACAATTTAACAATGTATATACAAATAACAGAAATGAAGAACTAAACAGGAAATGTCGGGAGGGAAACATACTGAGGGGAATACAAGATAAAGAACTACAACAGAATGATCATCGGAGCAGTCAATATACCATGAATCAACAGAAATAGTGAATACAGTAAGGAAAAATGCACGACATCACCCTTCGTGCATTAACTCTCATATCATGGCACGACATCACCCTTCGGGCATTAACACTCACAATATGGCAAGGCATCACCCTTCATGCATTAACACTCACAATATGGCACAACATCACCCTTCGTGCATTAACATTCACAATATGGTACAATATCACCATTCATGCATTAACACTCACAATATGGCACGACATCACCCTTCGTGCATTATCACTCTCCCTTACCATAATTCAATGCATAAATAATAACAGGGAGATAGAATAACAAGTACAAACCTTACTTCAACATTTGGTTCCATAATATCAATCTCAACTTTGAAATAAAAACTCAATTATCATCAGAAAATCGTAAATATGATAAGAACGATAAATTAAAAAACTCTAATATAACACGTAGTAATTAGGCACAGGAATGAGACAATATAAGAAAAACAGAGAAACATGGAAATTTTTGGGAATGCCGAAAGTTGAATTTTTGGGAAGTTTGACCGAGGGGTTGACTTTTTGATATCGGGGTCGAAATCTAATTCTGAAAATTTTTATAGCTCCGTTATATCATTTATGACTTGCGTGCAAAATTTGAGGTCAATTGGACTGGATTTGATAGGTTCCGGTGTTGTTTGTAGAAATAGAAAGTTCAAAGTTCATAAATTTTGATTTGAGGTACGATTAGTCGTTTTGATGTTGTTTGATATGGTTTGAAGCCTCGACTAAGTTCGTATTATATTTTGGAACATGTTGGAATAATTGGTTAAGGTCTCGAAGGTTTCAGGTGGAATTCGGAAAGTAAACGGAATTTCGCCAGAAATTTCTTGTGTGTGAAGCCAAATGTGGAAGCTTATATCTCATAATTCATAAGGAATCGGAAAATTGTTA
Source organism: Nicotiana tomentosiformis (assembly GCF_000390325.3). NCBI lineage: Eukaryota > Viridiplantae > Streptophyta > Magnoliopsida > Solanales > Solanaceae > Nicotiana > Nicotiana tomentosiformis. The sequence goes on along the minus strand of NC_090822.1, from coordinate 66,628,051 downwards.
AAACATGAAAGTTGTAGTTGTTTGTTTCTAATTTCCAGAAAGTTAAACTATTCATTATTTGGACATTTGTATAGAAAGTTATGATAGACTGAATGAAGGCTAGTAGAGCAGTTTTGCCAGAAATTTTGATGCATGGAGCCGACTTGGAAGCTTATATCTCGCAATTCATAAGGAATCAGAAAAGTTATAAAACATGAAAGTTGTAGTCGGTTGATTCTAGTTTCTAGAAAGTTAAATCATTTATCATTTGAACTTTTGTACATAAAGTTATGATCAATTGAAGAAAAGCTAGTAGAGCAGTTTCTGGTGGACTTTTAGTGACGAAAAATGGACTTTTAGTGACGGATTGGCAGAAACTTAAGGACCAAAAATGGTCATTTCATTCATTTCCTTATCCTATATTGATTATATTTCATGATTCCATACTCATTTACATCATGAATCTGTGAATTTATGGAAGAAAAATCAAGATTTTTGCAAAATCTTCCAAAAACGAAAATTTAAGATTTGGAGGTCGAGTTGTTATCGGATTTTGGTAAAATTTGTATGGGTGGACTCGTAATTGAATGGGTTGTCGGATTTTGTAAGTTTCTCCGGATTCCGAGATGTGGGCCCCACGGACAAATTTTGAGCTAATTTCGGATTTTAATGAAAATATAATATTTTCTTATGAAATTGATTACTATAATTTTTGTTGACTGTATCGAATTAATTATGACTAGATACGAGTCGACGGAGTCGGAAAATCGAGAAAAAAGCATAATACTTGGTTAAATTGGAGCAAGTCGAGGTAAGTAACTTGTCTAACCTTGTGTGAGAGAAATTTTCCCTAGAATTGATATTAATGTGATTATTGAAATGTGTTGAAAGTCATGTACACGAGGTGACGAGTGTGTACACGGGCTAAATGTGAAAGATTATATTTTAAATTGTGTAAATCATTGTTGCGCATTTATTAAATTATTTTATCTTGTTATATTCTTCATCATTGATCTGTGATATATATTTTAAATTTGTTTGCCTTTTTCCTGCTAATTGTTTTACCTGTTTAATTGAAACTTGATTTCTTTCATACTGTGCATTATTTGAAGGTTGATTTTCTTTAAATTAAATATTATTAATATAAAGTATTTGACATTTTTAATTTTGATATTGAAGCAACGTATTAAAAATTTGGAATATTATTTTCCTGAATTATTTATTTTTGAATATTTTCGTGAGATTTTTTTTCGTGGAAAATTGAAATATTGGGTACTTGAGGTGCAAATTGTGATATATTGTGATATTGATACGCATGCGGTGGTATAAGATCTGGGTGTTGAAACACATGCGGTGAGATAAGGGTGGCTTGATACGCGTGGCTAGTAGGAGTGACTACTAGAAGTCATGCGGTGTGATAAGGGTGGCTAAAACGCGGGATGCTATTTCGGAAAAAAAATATTTTCTTTAAATAAATTGTGAAGGCTCCCGCGGTGATATAAGGAAATGAGATATTATGAAATTATTTATAATTTGAGACTACGAGGCGGTACCTCGGTAGTGCCCTTGTTAAATATTGATTTATGGCCACAGTTGCCTTCGATTAATTATTGTGATTTTCATAAAGTTGAAGGAAATTCTGTTTTGATTCTACGAGATATTATTTGCAATTATTTGGTGTCATTAAATGTGACATACTATTTGATTCATTTTCAGTGTCATTTTATTTTACTATATTGTTTAACATTTTACCATTCTATTATTATATTCCAGTAGGGCCTCACCTGACCTCGTCACTACTCTACCGAGGTTAGGCTTGGCACTTACTGGGTACCGCTGTGGTGTACTCATACTACGCTTCTGCACATCTTTTGTGCAGATTCAGGTACATCTTACCAGCCTAGACGTCAGTGAGTTACCTGCGTACGGAGATTTCGAGGTATATCTGCCAGCGTCCGCAGACTCCGGAGTCCCTTTCTATCATTTTATGTTGCTTCCTTATATTTTATTTAGACCTTGATATATAAAGACATTGAGAATAAATTCTTAGAAGCCTGTGATTTATTTCTACCGGATTTTGGGAGTTGAAATTGTTTCAATTGTAGTTTATTTATTTCAGATATTTATTATTATTCCGCATTGTTAGGCTTAACTAGTTTTAGAGACTAGGTGCCATCACGATATCCTACGGAGGGAATTTGGGGTCGTGACAACTAGGCAAGCCGACTCATTTCCAAAACAAACCGATATTTTCATTTCAAAGATAATTTCAATGTTATTTAACATAAAAACCTTCGTAAAGGAGTTCAAATCAAAATAAAAGTGTGGAAGGAAAAGCCCGACATCGGGGTGTCACTAGTCATGAGCATCTACTACAAACTGTCTAACAATATCAAGGCTAACTCAGCCTGAAAAATGACTAAATACAACTAGAGGAAGTTAAGAGGGAGAAGAGCACGGGCACAATCACTCATGCCTCCCAGTCACTCAGCACTTGGGTCTCGGCACTCGCACTCAGTAGGTACATGCGCTCACTGGGTGTGTGTACAGACTCCGGAGGGATTCCTTCAGCCCAAGCGCTATAATCTGCATGGACAACTCACGTGCTGCACGGACAACTCACGTGATGCACGGACAACTCATGTGCTATAATAATAAAGTATGTTGCAGGCGGGAATCCCCGATCCATACTCATCCTCATAAATCAGGCCCTCGGCCTCACTCAGTCATAAACCTCTCAAGCCACTCGGGCATTTCAGTAAAACGGGGCATTCGGCCCAAAACATTTATATGCATCAAAATAGAGTCATAAAACTGAGTTATGCGTTAAACAAGTATAAACATGACTGAGTATGGATTTTCAATCGAAAACAATGAGAGGATGGTAAGAAAAAGCCCCTAAGGATCCAAACAGCACTGGCGCAAGGCCCGAACATGGTATTCAGCCCAATTTACAGAAACTCTTTCTAAAACATATAAGTATCATATAGTTTCAACAAAATATGTAACTTTACAGTTGCTACGGGACGGACTAAGTCACAATCCCCAACAGTGCACGCCCACACGCCCGTCACCTAGCATGTGCGTAACTAAAAATAGTAAAATGATACAAAATCCGGGGTTTCATACCCTCATGACTAGATTTACAATCGTTACTTACCTCAAGCCGTGAAATTCTTATTCTGCAATGTCTTTTCCTCGTGAATTGGTCTCCAAACGCCTCGAATCTGGTCATAAATAATTCGTTTTAGTCAATAAAATTCATTGAAATTAATCCCATAAAAAATAATGATTTTCCATAAAAATCTGAAAATTGGCTCAAAAATCGCCCGTGGGGCCCACGTCTCAGAGCTCGACAAAAGTTATAAAATTCGGAATCCCATTCAACCACGAGTCTAACCATACCAATTTTACCAAAATTCGACCCTAACTCGACCCTCAAATCTTCAATTTAAACCAAGAGGGTTTTCAAATTTTCCCAACTCCATTCACCAATTAAGTGATAAAAACAACCATGGATTCGGGTAATTTAACCAATATTGAGTTAAGAACACTTACCCCATTGTTTTCTCTGAAAATCACCCAAAATCGCCTCAAATCCGAGCTCCAAATCGTCAAAAAGTGATTTCAGAACTTAAACTCTCTGCCCAGACATTTGCTCTACGCGATCGCGAACATTCCCACGCGATCTGAAGAACAATTTTCATCTCCCAGATTTTACTCTACGCGATCGCGGATTTTCCCATGCAATCGCGATGCACAACATCACAGACATACGCGATCGCGGACTAGTTCACGTGATCGCGAAGAATAAAATGCGTGACTTCTACTCCGCTCCACTTACTCTACGCGAACGCGACCTTCATCACGCGTTCGCGAGTCAAAAAATTCCAGAGCTACGTGATCGCATCACGCGATCGCGAAGCACAAAGTGCCACTGACTCACATTAACCCTACGCGATCGCAGATATCCCCACGCGATCGCGTAGAACAAAAATCCTCATTGACCATCTAAGCCTACGCGATCGCAAATGCATTCACGCGATCGCGTAGAAGGAAAACATTATCAGATATCAGAAAATTCCAGCACCTATTCAAGTCCAAATTTTTGATCCGTTAACCATCCAAAACTCACCCAAGTCCCTCGGGACCTCAACCAAATATACCAACAAGTCCTAAAATATCATACGGACTTGGTCGAATCCTCAAATCACCTCAAACAACGCTAAAACCATGAATTACACTCCAATTCAAGCCTAATGAACTTTGAAATTTCTAATTTCTACAAACGACTCCGGAACCTATCAAATCACGTCCGATTGACCTCAAATTTTGCACACAAGTTATAAATGACATAATAGAGGTATTCCAATTTTTAAAATCGGATTCCAACCCCGATATCAAAAAGTCAACCCCCCGGTCAAACTTCTCAAAAATTAAACTTTCGGCATTTCAAGCCTAATTCCTCTACGGACTTCCAAATAATATTCTGGACACGCTCCTAAGCCCAAAATTACCATACGGAGCTATTGAAATTATCAGAATTCGAATCCGAGATCGTTTACACATAGGTCCATATCCGATCCACTTTTCTAACTCAATTTTTCAATTATGAGACTAAGTGTCTCATCTCACTCCGAGTTTCTTCCGGACCCGATATAACATAATATAGCTGAATAACACAAAAAAGAAGAAGTAGAAATGGGGGAAAACGAGGCTATAACTCTCAAAACGACCGGCCAGGTCATTACAAAAACAGGTAAATTGGCGGTGCATAAGTACTCGTCACCTCACATATACGCCGCTCACATGAATTTCACTTAGCAAGTAATCTAAGGTTCCTAATTCCCTCATGTCAGGGTTAGACACAACACTTACCTCGCTCCGAAGGCCACTTAATTCTCAATCACAGCTTTTCCTTTGGAATTCACCTCCAAACCACTCTTATCTATTCAAAAATGACTCAATAATAGCAAATATTGCTTAAGAAATCAATTTTATTGCATAAATTAAATTTTCCTCCAAAAAGTCGAAAAATCGATCCCGGACCCGCTTGGTCAAAATCCGAGGTTCGGACCAATATCCTTTTACCCATTCACCCCCGAGCCCGAATAGATAATTAGTTTTGGAATCCGACCTCAAATTGAGGTTTAAATCCTCAAATTTTGAAATTTCTAAGTTCTACCCAAAAATACTAATTTCACCATAAAAATTCTAGATTCTAGGTTGAAATCTTGTTATAAGATGTAAAAGATTGAAAGAAAAGAGTTAGAAATCACTTACCTATGATTTGGGGAATATTTGGTCTTTGGAAAATCGCCTCTTAAGGTTTAGGGTTTTGAAAGTATGAAGAATGAATGAAAAATCCCGTCTAAGTCCCTTTTACTCAGCTGCAGGTGTCGCAATTGCGACATGAGCTTCGCAAATGTGAAGGAACAATCGCAATTGCGATGCCCTTCATAATCCCGTTGCCTTCGCAAATGCGAGGGTAGTGTCGCATTTGCGACCACTGAACCTCGCAAATGCGAGTAGATGTTCGCATTTGCGAACCTGCCCTTCCCAGACTCCGATCGAAATTGCGACGAAAATCTCGCAATTGCGAGAACATGCTGGTCCAGGCCTTCTTCGCAATTGCGATAGATACCTCACAATTGCCAGGCCTGCTTATTTCGCATTTGTGAAGCCTGATCTCGCAATTGCGAGATCAGAAGCGTACAACAGGTTCAGTTATACCAATAATATTTTCTAAGTTCAAAACATCTCGTGGCCTATCCGAAATTCACCCGAGCCCTCTCCAAACCAAACATGCACACAAGTCTAAAAACATCATACAAACTTGCTCGTGCGATCAAATCGTCAAAATAATACCTAGAACTACAAATTTAGCACCAAATCAAATGAAATTCTCAAGAACACTTCAAAATTCATATCTTCTCAACTGGACGTCCGAATCACGTCAAATCAACTCCGTTTCTCACCAAATTTCACAGACAAATCTTACATATCATAATGAACCTGTATCGCGCTCCGGAACTAAAATGTGGACCCGATACTAATCATGCCAAATATCAATCAATTCTTAAAAATAATTAATTTCCAGACTTTTAATTTTCATCAAAAATTCATAACTCAAGCTAGGGACCTCCGAATTCAATTCCGGGCATACGCTCAGGTCCCATAATTCGATATGGATCTACCGGGATCGTCAAAGCACAGATCCGGACCTGTTTACCAAAAATGTTGACCAAAGTCAACAAAAATCAACTTTTAAGGCAAAATTCTTATTTTTATTAGTTTTCAACATAAAAGCTTTCCGGAAACCTGTCCGGACTGCGCACGCAAATCGAAAAGGATAAAAATAATATTTTTAAGGCTTAAGAGCACAGATTCAAGTTCTAAAATATAAGATAACCTTTTGGGTCATCACAGAACCCATGTAAGCTATTTGAGAGATTCAAAGATGAATCTTTACTTGAATTTAGCTGTATATTATTTGTAAGTTACCCATATGAGATAAATTATTGTGATAATCAAATAAACAAGATTAACTTTCAAAACTATCTCTACTCTCAGGAACCCAACATGAAGATGAATGCCTAATTCTAAGAAAGAGCTTCAATCACATGAATATATAAGATAGGAAAAAAATGCAATAGCTCCAACAGTTGCATTTTATTTGTCTAGAGTGGTCAGAGGAATAAAATTACTGCTGGAGCTATTGCATGTTTTTTTGTCTGTTGCTTTAACAGAGAAGAGCAAAGATTGATGGAAACTTGATGGGGGTTTGGATTTTTAAAGAGAAGAAAATTAAATAATGCAACTGTTGGGAGATAGATTTTAGAATGAAGTTCCCTTCGCGTCCGTCGCCAGAAGCGCAACCAGGGGACTCTTCAGACAGTCGCGTTTTTAGGGTTTTCTTATTAAAACAAATATAATATGATAAGGGTAATTTCGTAATTTGACTTTTAACTTAAGAGCTTCCTATTTTTAATATACTAGTCTCTATGTTCGTGCGATACAAGAGATATCTTGTGCTAAATTTTAAACATGTACCAAAAATAATACACTTTTAATTGCGTAAACTACTTGTGATTAATATATGAAGTTCAGTAATAATTAGTTCCTTGAAATAAAAGAATATTAATATATAATTGAAACCAACTTATTAATAAAGTTTTATCATAATTAAAGGATAAAATTAGTTGCAAGTAGATATATTTCAAATTATTATATTAAAATTGGTAAAAAGACGACTAAATTGATAACGATAGTAGATAAGAGCATGAACGCAAAACCCTATATTTTCTCATATTAATTTATCCGTGTGTTGTCTTTCAATATATCACGAACAATCATCTCTTTTAAAGTTCTACACGTAGAACTTACAAAAAGCAATATACTTACGTACATGTCAATGTTCACATACACCCAATATATATTTTTTTTACATAAAATTTAGAACAAATCAACCCAACCCACCTTCAATAGAGATAGAAGCACGGGAGTAGGCCAACGTATAATATGTAGCGACACAGGTTTAACACAACCGTAAATAGAGAAGGAAGCATTGAAATATGCTGAAAGTAAAAATATTATCGAAACTTAAATAACTCCTTGGTACTGATTTTTTGTTCTTCCTTATATTTAGCTACCACACTTTTTTCTTGCTAACCCCATAAATAATCTAATACGAATTTTTTGATATGATATTAAAAACGTCTTATAAGCATGTGAATAATATGAATTCTATTAGTAAATAAATTCGTTGAAGAATATGAATCCTAGTGTGCATAGTATATAAGTTCTAATTATTATAATTCTATCCAATATGAAATTATTTGTTTTTGTGAAATCTACAATATTGAGGGCATAAAAGTCTGTTAATATTTCAGGGATATATTTGTCGTTCAACATTTAGTATAAATTATTCGTGCTTTTATAATAATATAGATTAGTCTCTATGTGTCACGACCCAAAATTTTTCACCGACGGGACCGTGATGGCGCCTAACATTTCACTTGCTAGGCAAGCCAACGTTAGAAAATCATTAAACCAATTCCTTATTTCCATTCAGTAAATAACAATAATTAACTAAGATGAAATATGATAAGTACGGAATATTATAAAATCGTATTAATTACTACCACCCGGATCTGGAGTCTGAAAGAAATACAACTGTCTGAATGAAAGAAACAGTAGGACAGAGAAGATAGACGGAGACTTCAAGGTCTGTGAACGCCGACAGATCTACCTTGAGTCTTCGGACAGCGAACCAATAGCAAAAATCTCGATCAACCCGAGCTGACACCAAAATCTGCATAAAAAGTACAGAATACAGTATCAGTACAACTGACCCCATGTACTGATAAGTGTCGAGCCTAACCTTGACGAAGTAGTGACGAGGCTAAGGCAAGGCACCTACAAAATCAACCTGTATAATTTAACAGTGTATATACAAATAACAGAAATGAATAACTAAACAAGAAATGTCGGGAGGGGAACATGCTGAGGGGAATACGAGATAAAGAAATACAACAGAATGATAACCAGAGCAGTCAACATACCATGAATCAACAGGAATAGTGAATACAGTAAAGAAAAAATGTGCGGCATCACCCTTCGTGCTTTTACTCTCAATCTCACCATAAAATCAATAGAAACGGCATGACATCACCCTTCTTGCATTAACTCTCATATCATGGCACGGCATCACCCTTCGTGCATTAACACTCACAATATGGCACGGCATTACCCTTCGTGCATTAACACTCACAATATGACACGGCATCACCCTTCGTGCATTAACACTCTCCCTTACTATAATGCAATGCATAAATAACAACATGGAGATAGAATAACAAGTACAAACCTTACTTTAATATTTGGTTCCATAATATCAATCTCAACTTTGAAATAAAAATTCAATTATCACTAGAAAATCCGTAAATATGATAAGAACGATAAATTGAAAAATACTAGTATAACACGTAGCAATTAGGCATAGGAAAGAGGCAATATAAGTAAAACAAAAGAAATATGGAAAAACAGGCAATTTGGCGGCGCATAAGTACTCGTCACCTCACATATACGCCGCTCACATGAATTTCACATAGCAAATAGTCTAGGGTTCCTAATTCCCTCAAGTCAGGGTTAGACGCAACACTTACCTCGCTCTGAAGGCCACTTAATTCTCAATCACAACTTTTCCTTTAGAATTCACCTCCAAACTACTCGTATCTATTCATAAATGACTCATTAATATCAAATATTACTAAAGGAATCAATTATATTGCATAAATTAAATTTTCAAAATTTTCCTCCAAAAAGTCAAAAAATCGACCTAGGGCCCGCTTGGTCAAAACTCGAAGTTCGGACCAAAATCCATTTACCCATTCGCTCCCGAAATCCGAATATATAATTGATTTTGAAATTCGACCTCAAATTGAGGTCTAAATCCCCAAATTTTCGAAATTCCTAGTTTCTACTCTAACCCCTAATTCTACCATGAAAACTCTAGATTTTAGGTTGATAATTCATAAAGTGTAATGGGTAATTGATAGAAAATGGTTTAGATTCACTTACCAACACTTTGGGAAAGAAAATGACTCTTGAATATCGCCTATACCCATTTGGTTCTTGAAAAATATTGAAGAAATGGCTTAAACCTGTGTTTGATTCTGTTTTATGCATTGGGCGACAGTGTGCATCGTATTCGCGAGGCCACTGTCGCGTTCACGAAGAGCATTGGCTATCAAGCCTTGCGTTCGCAAGACAGTGTTCGCGTAGGCTACCCCCTGGACTTTGCGTTCGCGAGACATTGCTCGCATTCGCGATGAAGGAATGATCGACTCTTTCCCAGGTGTGCCTAACACTACGCGTTCGCGAGGAGCTGGTCGTGTTCGCGTTCGCAAAGGGTAACGCCCCCATCGCTTCGCGTTCACGACAAAGCCTTCGCGTTCGCGAAGAAGAAAATTCCAGTTGCCCAGTTTACTCTTCGCGTTCGCGAGAGTACCTTCGTGAACACGAAGAAGGACATGCCAGAATACCTGCTGCAGCAAAATACCAGATTTTCTAAGTCCAAAACATCCCGTAGCCTATCCGAAACTCACCGAGCCCTCAGGGCTCCAAACCAAACATGCACACCAGTCTAAAAATATCATACGAACTTGCTCGCATGATCAAATCGCCAAAATAATATCTAGAACTACGAATTTAGCACCAAATCAAATAAAATTCTCAAGAACACTTTAAAATTCATATATTCACAACTGGACGTCCGAATTATGTCAAATCAACTCCGTTTCTCACAAAATTTTACAGAAAAGTCTTAAATATCATAATGAATCGGTACCGGGCTCCAAAACTAAAATACGGACCCGGTACTCACAATGCCAAACATCAATCAATTCTTAGAAATAATTAATTTTTAGACTTTTAATTTTCCTCAAAAATTCATAACTCGAGTTAGGGACCTCCGAATTCGATTTCGGGTATACGGCCAGGTCCCATAATTTGATACGGACCCATCAAAACCGTCAAAATATGGATACAGGCCCATTTACCAAAACTCTTTACCGAAATCAATTAAAATTAACTTTTAATGCTTAAATTCTTATTTTTATGAGTTTTCAACATAAAAATTTTCCGAAAATATGCCCGGACTGTGCACGTAAATCAAAGAGGATAAAAATAAGATTTTTAAGGCGTAAGAGTGCAGATTCAAGTTCTAAAACATAAGATGACCTTTTGGATCATCACACTATGTACGTGCTTCACACCTAAAATTTTAGTCAACTATTTACATAGAGGAGCAAAAAAAAAAAAAAAACTTAAGGAAAAATATATACAAGAAATAAGTTTGTTTGAAGATAAGATCTATTTTAATAAGTTTGAAGAATCTTCAGTCCATTATTTATTTTTTTAAAAAAATTATTTTCTATCTATTTTTTTCAATTTTAAACAATTCTTTTGAACCAAAAGAAGCAACTTTTGAAGATATGGTATCAATTCATTTAAACAATCCACCTCAATTTTTACAATAAAAATTGGGTTATTACATATACGTATTATAACCTCTAGAGTTTTCTCAATTTAAATACAATAAAATTAAGATAAACTCAATCGTAATAAATAACATCACATTATCAACAAAACTCAAAGACATCAGCAGCAAAAAGGAAAAAATATACAATACTCCATGTATAAAATATTTTTTCATTGATTCAAAAGAAAAAAAAATTAAACACAGAATTTACACTTCATAGACAAATTAAAAAGCATTACTTTTGTCATGTTAATATGTCTATATGTTATATTTTGACAAATAATTATCTCTTTTAGAACTCTGCACGTAAAACTTACACAAAGCAACATATAATCTGTAGCCAGACATGTTTATGTCTGTATATATATATATATATATATATATATATATATATAATATTGCCAATATATAGTTAAATAGTTATGTAAGTTTGAAATTACAAACAGGCAATCGAAAAAATAAAATGAGTAATTTGATTAAAAAAAACCAACCCAACATTCATCCAACAGAGAAAGAAGTACTTGAAAGTAAAAATATTATCAAAGGTATTTATTTAAATAACTCCTTGTCCTTGGCATGTCTCCTATTTTGGTTTCTTCCTCAAATCCAGGTCCTCTTTTATTTATTTTTTTATTTTTCTGAAATTCTTCTTTGCTTTTAAGTACCAACAAATTCGTTTGTATTCATTGTCGATGTCTATGTCTAGCTTAGATTCTCTTGCTTGAAAAGACTCGAGCACTGTAATTTATCAAGAAACGTGATTTTTTGTTTATCATTCTGCTCGTCTAGACCTATGAATCATGCAACCGCCAACCTTTTCCATGCTAGCCCCATAAAATAATAGGAGTACTTTGATTTTCTTTTAACTATGACACTAAATAAGACTTCTACTCATACGAATAGAGGTAAGAGCTGTTAAATCTGCTTTCGTCTTTGTAGAGTTGGTATGATTTTTGAATTGGAAATTATAGGTAGGATATGATATCCCAAATAGCTAAATTCTTGGAATTCTACTAAGATTAGAAGTCCTTGTAATTAAATTCGTGTTAGGTAAAATTTTAACTATTATAATTTTATCCAACATGAAATTATTTTGTGAAGAGATAATTTATCTTTTGAATATATAAAAGTCAATAAAATTTTAAGGATAACGATCAATCATTTTTTCTCCGTACTTTTATAATAATATAGATAAGTAAATACATTAAAATGCTACAATTTTAACCCAATTATGTAGAACAGAATAAAGTATACAAAATGTTACCACACAATTACTATACATATATAAATAAATAGGAAGAGATTTTTTTTTATACGAATCAAATAATGGATGACCACAGAATATTTACACTATTACCTACCATTAATTCAAAACAAATGAAAAGAAAGTCGTGTGTCTTGATATTATATTAAATAAAATAAAAGTTAATAGCTTGTATAAACATTAATTAAAAAAAAAGGAGAAGCAGAGAAATTAGAGTTGGAAACAGTTGCCAACTTGATTTGGGAACGATTTCAAATTCATGGTGGATTGACCAAAATTCAAGTAGGCAGAAGTTTAGTTGAATACAGAGGTCGAAATATTTGGGGAAGTTAAAGTTACAATTCTATCCAATATGGATTATTTCTTCGAATGAATTTAGTCTTGTAAGGGCATAATAGCCGATCAATATTTTGAAAATATTTTTGTCGTTCAACATTTAGTGTGAAATATTCGTACTTTTATAATAATATATATATATATATATATATATATATATATATATATATATATATATATATATATATAGATAGATATAGATATAGATAGATAGATGTATAATAATCTATATTATTATAAAAGTACGAATAATTTATGCTAAATGTTATATATAAATAGAAATAGATAGTTGTAGATATAAATATATACGTTCTCAATTGGGGAAGATATAGGAAAAAAATAAGTACCATTAATAAGTGTTATAGTTTTTCTTTTAAGCTTTATAAATCGGTAAATCATTTAAAATTTGATCATAAGTTAAAATTCAATCTACAACATATGTTGTAGTAAATTACGTAAGACACTTTAATTTTAAAAAATGTGCTTTTCTAATTCAAGTAGGATCAATTTTATATGGTCGATGTATGTGTAGTTTAAATCGAAAAAGAACTCCATCATTGAGTAATTTAATTACAATTAGATCCTTAAACTATACAAATATTTAAGGGTATAAAAGTCGATCAATATTTTAAGAATATTTTAATCGTTCAACATTTAGTATAAATTATTCGTACTTTTATAATAATATAGATATAGACTAGTACTAGTATTAGAATGGCTTTTCACAACCCATTGGCTGCCGTAGACAAGAACTTCTATACAAGAATGTCGCTTTTCATTAGAAGCCACCAACGATCAATTCTAGAGTTGAAAAGGTGTGTTACAAAATTAGAGGGGCACAGCCTTTCGAGAAGGACAAACCAAATTTAAATATTATTATGAAATAGGTAGAATATTTAGGTTATTTAGAAGGACAATTTGGTAATTTAACTTTTAACTTTTGAGCTTCCCACTTTTGTAATAATATAGACTAGTATTTCTTAGTAAAAAAAATATAATATGATAAGGGTAATTTCGTAATTTAACTTTTAACTTAAGAGCTTCATGTTTTTAATATACTAGTATTAGGATACACGTGATGCGCGTGTACCCTATGTCAACAACAACAACAACAATAACCCAATGAAATTCCACTAGTGGGGTCTGGGGAGGGTAGTGTGTACGCAGACCTTACCCCTACCCTAGAGGTAGAGAGGCTATTTTCGAAAGACCCTCGACTTAAGAGGACAAAAAGACAAAAAGACAAAAGGAGAAAATATCAGTATCACCGCAGAAATCATAGGAAAAATAGGAACAACATGAAATCCAAAAGAAAGATGCAAAGCAAAAGTGATAGCTAGTAAATAGGTTCGGCACTGAAAAACGAAATAGTAAGACACGACATTGCCACTATCTAGCTTAGACAAAAACTCTACCGGATTAGTCTCACAACTGTACGAAGTAAGGCAAGTGTCACGACCCAAAATTCTAACCTGTCGTGATGACGCCTATCTCAATACTAGGCAAGCCGAAAATCTCAATAAACCACCATATATTTTAAATTTGAAAACATAATAATTAAATTCAGCGGAAGAAACTCACAATTTCAAATATAACACTCCCAAAACCCGGTGTCACTAAGTACATGAACATCTAAATTGAATACAAAGTTTGACTGATAAAATCACTATCTGAAAATATAGAACAGTACAATAATTAAATAGGAAGGGAATCAAGTCTGCGGACGTCACACAACTACCTTGATAGTCCCCAACATAATTAACTTCGAAATCTAGCAGCTGCCATATCCGGGAGCACCTGGATCTGCACACGAGGTGCAGAGTGTAGTATGAGTACAACTAGCTCAATAAGTAATAAGACTAACCTCTGGGCTAAAAGCAATGACGAGCTCCGCAGGTATAGTCCAGTATAAATAATGGTACAAAAATATAGGCATGCTTTCAAGTTTAACAGTTAAACTCAGTACAAGTGAAATAGATCAATACTGCATGATAAGGGGTATATGACGTCTCAGTAGAAAGACCTCATGTAAATACTGATCACAAATTATTCGATCACTCGGTACTTTTTATGGCCAATCCAGCCCAGGGGTGTTCCAAATAGTAAATATCCTCACAATGGATGAGCACGACTAAGTATGAAATGTATATTTTAAAATAATTAATTTAACAGCAACATGACCCCATGGGTCCCATCTCAATTTCTCTAACACGTGGGAAATGTTCAGATAATAACATGATTCTTTAATTTATACAACTTTACAGAATTTATTCTAGTCATAATTTCAATGGTGCACGTCCACACGCTCATCAACTATCGTGTGCGTCACCTCCAGACAATTTATATAATACCAATTTGGGGATTCATACCCTCAAAACTAAGTTTAGAAGTGTTACTTACCTCAACAAGACGAACCCAACATCGAGCAAGCTAAGCAGTACTCAGGAAATTCCATTCTGTGCGTATCTACCTCTGAATGCCTTCTTGTCTCCTCAATTCAATGCCAACGATCCGAAACTGAAATTTACCCCTTAATGATACTACAACGATCTACTATACTAAACAACTTCAATCTACAATATTAACAACTAATGGGACCAACATTAGTAACCAATTCCATAGTTTAGGCCATTTAGATAATTTACCAAACACATATTGGGCATACATTTATACATTTCTTAACCACAGAATTAGTTCTTCCAACTACCATCATTTACCAACAATTCATCCCACCATCATTCTTTAACAACTTATAATCCTAACATCACGTGTGTGACCAACCATTCTCACCCAACTAACAAAATTCCATCAAATAGTCACTTTTCAATCTCTATAATGATTATGTATTTAAATTGAGAATTTATGGCTTCCAATCACTGTACCATAAGTTCCAATACTTGATTCATACTCATATTTCCATAATAAATACATACATGTACACATAATACTCTCACACCCAAGAATCATACTTCTTATGGCCTACTTTTAATCCAATTCCCAAAATTAAAAACTAAGGTATGGAGCCTTACCTCTTTGATGAAGATCTTGTGATTAGCTTCCTTGATTCTTGAAGATTGGTACAAGATTGGATAATTAGAATGTTAGGTTTACTCCTTCTCTCTCTAAAATGCTCTTACATCTCTCTAAAATATCAGATTTTACCTCAAAAATGACTTAACCCCTCTCTCTACCCGGCCTTGGGGTTATTTAATGGGTTTCTACGTGCACGGTCGCGCACCTGAGGCAGAAACTCTCAAATATGCGCGGCCGCGCATCTGGGCGCGCATATGACACAGGTCCAGTAAAATGGCCATAGCCTTCTATATACATATCCATATGACAAACGGTTTGATGCGTTAAACAATACTCAAAGGGATTTAATTTGATAGGTAGGTCACCACCTAAATCATTATATGGAGGTAGTTATATTCATTGGAAGTGGGTCTTGTGCGAACTCACTTGAAACTTTATCCCATCATATAATTTTCAACTTGACTTAGCCTTAGGGCTCTTCTTAGACCATAAACCATTATTAATGCACCTCATACATATATTATCATGATAAATTGATATCATTTAAATTATCAATCTTGTTCATACCCGAATTAATATAATTAGCACCCGCCACATCTTGTTCATCTTCGAAATATTCCGGGGGTATTACAGCAAGACTCAACTACCTCCTAACCTACAACCCTAATACTCGATCTCCACATCTTCCTATCAAGTGCCATGTCCTCAGAAATCTAAAGCCTCGCCATGTCCTGCCTGATCACCTCTCCCCAATACTTTTTCGGCCACCCTTTACCTCTTCTCGTGTCCTCCACAACCAGCCGCTCACACCTCCTTACCAGGGCATCTGAGATCCTCGTCTGTACATGTCCGAACTATTTGAGCCTCGCTTCCCGCATCTTGTAATCAATGGGAGCGACGCGCACCTTCTCCCGAATATCATCATTCCTAATCTTATCCATCCTAGTGTGCCCGCACATCCACCTCAACATCCTTATTTTTGCTACTTTCATCTTCTGGATATGTGAGTTCTTAACAGGCCAACACTCAGCCCCGTACATCAAGGCCGGTCTAACCACCGCTTTATAGAACTTACCTTTGAGTATCAATGGCACTCTTCTATCATACAGGACTCCAGATACTAATCTCCACTTCATCCATCTTACCCCAATACGGTGTGTGATATCCTCGTCGATCTCTCCTCCCCCCTGGATAACCGACCCAAGGTACTTGAAGTTGCCTCTACTTGGGATGACCTGTGAGTCAAGCCTCACATCCGCGCCTTCTTCCTCCGGCTCAATGCTGAACTTACACTCTAGGTATTCCGTCTTCGTCCTGCTCAGCTTGAAACCCTTAGACTCAAGAGCCTGTCTCCAAACCTCCAGCCTCTCGTTAACATCAGCTCGCGACTCATCAATCAGAACTATGTCATCGGCAAATAGCATACACCATGGCACCTCCCCTTGAATATGGTGTGTTAACACGTCCATCACCAGGGCGAATAAGAACGGACTGAGCGCAGAGCCTTGGTGTAACCCTATAACAACCGGAAAATGCTCAGAGTCGCCTCCTTCTGTTCTTACCCGAGTCTTAGCCCCATCATACATGTCCGTAATCGCCATAATGTAAGGAACCGACACACCTTTTGCCTCCAAGTATCTCCACAGAACTTCTCTAGGAACCTTGTCATGTGCTTTATCTAGGTCAATAAACACCATGTGCAGGTCCTTCTTCCTATCTCTGTACTGTTTCACCAACCACCTAACAAGGTGTATAGCTTCCGTAGTAAAATGACCCAGCATAAACTCGAACTGGTAGCCTAAACATGATCTTTAATAAGATCCCCATCTCAATTTCTCTAACACGTGGGAAATGTTCAGATAATAACATGATTCTTTAATTTATACAACTTTATAGAATTTATTCAAATCACAATTTCAATGGTGCACGTCCACACGCTCGTCAACTATTGTGTGCGTCACCTACAGATAATTTATATAACACCAATTCAGTGATTCATACCCTCAGAACCAAGTTTAGAAGTGTTACTTACCTCAACAAGATGAACCCAACGTCGAGCAAGCTAATCAGTACTCAGGAAATTCCATTCCGTGCGTATCCACCTCTGAATGCCTTCTTGTATCCTCAATTCAATGCCAACGATCCGAAACTGAAATTTACCCCTTAATGATACTACAACGATTTACTACACTAAGCAACTTCAATCTACAATATCAACATCCAATGGGACCAACATTAGTAACCAATTCCATAGTTTAGGCCATTTAGACAATTTACCAAACATCTAGTGGGCATACATTTATACATTTCTTAACCATAGAATTAGTTATTCCGATTTTCGACTACCATCATTTACCAACAATTCATCCCACCATTATTCTTTAACAACTTATAATCCTAACATCACGTGTGTGACCAACCATTCTCACTAAACCAACAAAATTCCATCAAATAATCACCTTTCAATCTCTACAATGGTTATGTATTTAAATTGAGAATTTATGGCTAACAATCACTATACCTATCACGACCCGAAATTTCCACATTCGGACCGTGATGATGCCTAACATTTCACTTGCTAGGCAAGCCAATGTTAGAATAATATTAACCAATTTTTAATCAATTTTTAAATTATTAATAATCAAAGAAACAAATGTGGAAGCAAAGGTTGAAATATAGTGAATAATCCATAAAAACAACGGTGTCTAAATACCATCCCAGAATTGGTGTCACAAGTGCACGAGCTTGTAGAATAATACAAATAAAGGTCCGAATAAAATGAAGTTGTCTGGAAATAAACACACAGCTAAAGTAAAATAGACGGGGACTTCAGAACTGCGGGCGCCATGCAGTTATACCTTAAGTCTCCTCCGAGTAGCTGAGATCCGAGCGAGTCTATGGCACGCCGCTGGGACCAACTCTAAAATCTGCACAAGAAGTGCAGGGTGTAGTATCAGTACAACCGACCCCATGTACTGGTAAGTGCTGAGCCTAACCTCGACGAAGTAGTGACGAGGCTAAGGCGAGTCACTTACATTACCTGTACGCAATATTAGTAACAACAACAATAATAGAAATAAATCAGGTAACTCGTTTCTAATAATGGAAGCCAACTCAGCAGTCATAACCAATTAATATTTCCATCAATTCTGTTGCAGCATGCAACCCGCTCTCACAATATATTCATATTTAATTCTGTTGCAGCGTGCAACCCGCTCTCACAATATATTCACATTCAATTCTGTTGCAGCGTGCAACCCGCTCGCACAATATATTCATTTTAATCAAGTCTGTTGCGGCGTGCAACCCGATCCCCCAATATATATATGTATGTCGAGTTTTAAATAAGTCCGTTGCGGCGTGCAACCCGATCCTCCAATATGGACTTTTAATAAGTCTGTAGCGGCGTGCAACCCGATCCTCCAATATGGACTTTTAATAAGTCTGTTGCGGCGTGCAGCCCGATCCTCCAATATGAACTTTTAATAAGTCTGTTGCGGCGTGCAACCCGATCCTCCAATATATTCATTATAATTAATTCTGTTGCAGCGTGCAACCTGCTCTCACAATATATTCATTTACCAATTCTTATAGAAGAATTTTCCCAATAAATACAACAATTAATATAAAATTATAAGACAACAAGCATACAATAATTTTGATTTAATTACGAAACAAACAAAGGCTAATAGCAAATTATTATAGAAATCAGAGAGAAAATGTGCAGTTTAATATTTAATATGCTAAATGTCAAATAACAATTAAAACACATAATTCAAATAGCATGTAATAATTAATGCAGGAATTCAAGAATTTATATTTGACAAGAAATAGGAGAGAAATAATTATTATAATAATTAATTTTTGATTAAAATAATTTATAATTTTTCAAGTAAGCAGGCAAACAATTAATTTCACGATGTATAGACACTCGTCACCTCGCCTATACATCGTTCACATGCTTTTCACATAACAAATAATTTAAGGGTTCTATTCCCTCAAGTCAAGGTTAACCACGACACTTACCTTGCTTTGAAAATTCCAATCAATTACTCGACCACAACTTTTCCTTTTAAATTTATCTCCAAAAGCTTCAAATCTATTCACAAACAATTCGATATACTCAATACGAATCATAGGAATTAATTGCATATGAATTTACAAATTTTCCGGATAAAAATCTGAAATTCATTTAAATATTTGATAGTAGGACCCACGTCTCAAATCTAGGAAAAACTTACGAAATCCAAACACCCATTCCGAGAAGAGTCCAACCATATAAAAATTATCCAATTCCAATGTCAAATGGACCTTCAAATCTAAATTTTTTTCGTTTTTGGAAAGTTTTACAAAAATTCCAATTTCTTCTGTCTAAATCCGAAATAAATGATGAATATAGACTTAGATTTATGAAATACAATTACTATAGGATAAAGAACACTTACTTAGTTCGAAATCGTGAAAAAATCCTTAGAAATCGCCCCTAAGCCGAGTTATAATTGAGGGTTTGTGAAAAATGGGAAAAAAAAATCCCGTTTTGGTTCTGTTTTAAGTCACAGGCGTCAGGCCTTCGTCGCGTTCGCGAAGGGCCTGTCACGTTCGCGATGAATAGCAGCCCGTGACTTTCGCGTTCATGAGTCCTCCTTTATGTTTGCCAAGGCTTTTTTCCCCTGGACTCCGCGTTCGCGTGCCAGTGCTCGCGTTCGCGTAGAAGGACAACTGACCCCTCCCCCAGGCCTTTAAAGCTTCGCGTTCGCGTTGAGCTGGTCGCGTTCGCGAAGGGTAAAGTCCCCATAGCTTCGTATTCACGACCCAATCTTTGCGTTCGCGAAGAAGGAAAATTCAGCCAGCCCATTTTGCTCTTCGCGTTCGCAGAGTACATTCGCGAACGCGATAAAGGAAATACCAGAAGCCTGAAGTTGCAGAAAAACCAGATTTTCTAAGTTCAAAATCATCCCGTATCCTATCCGAAACTCACCCGAGCCCTCGGGGCTCCAAACCAAACATGCACACAAGTCTTAAAATATCATACAAATTTGCTCGCGCGATCAAATCGCCAAAATAACACCTAGAACTACGAATCGGACACCAATTCAAAGGAGATTTTCAAGAAAACTTTAAATCTTATATTTTTACAACCGGACGTCCGAATCACGTCAAATAAACTTTGTATCTCACCAAATTTGGCAGACAAGTCATAAATATTATGGTGGACCTATACCAGGCTCCAAAACTAAAATACGGACCCGAGGTCAATAAATCCAACATCAGTAATTTCTTAGCAATCATTACGCTTTCAAGCTTTTAATTTTTCATCAAAATTCCATATCTCGGGCTAGGGACCTCGAAATTCAATTCTGGGCATACGTCCAGGTCCCAAATCACGATACGAACCTACAGGAATTGTCAAAACACTGATCCGGGTCTGTTTGCTTAAAATGTTAACCAAAGTCAACTTAGTTAAGTTTTAAAGCTCTATTTCCCATTTTAATCCGTTTTTCACATGAAAACTTTTCGAAAAATTTTACGGACTGCGCACACAAGTTGAAGAATGATACATGGTGCTTTTTGAGGTCTTAGAATACAGAATTACTTATTAAATTTAAAGATGACAATTTGGGTCATCACATCCTCCACTTCTAAAACAAACGTTCGTCCTCGAACGGAGTTAGAAAAAGTACCTGAGCTGGAGAAAAGGTGTGGATATTTACTCGGCATGTCCGACACGGACTCCCAGGTAGATGCCTCTACCGGCTGATCTCTCCATTGCACCCGAACTAAAGGATAACTCTTAGACCTCAACTGTCGGACCTGCCGGGCTAGAATAGCCACCGGCTCCTCCTCGTAAGTCAAATCTTTGTCCAATTGGACTGAGCTGAAATCTAACACATGGGATGGATCACCATGATATTTTCGGAGCATAGACACATGGAACACCGGATGAACCGCTGATAAACTAGGTGGTAATGCAAGCCTGTAGGCTACTTCACCCATCCTTTCAAGAATTTCAAAGGGTCTGATATACCTAGGGCTCAACTTGCCCTTCTTTCCGAACCTCATTACACCTTTCATAGGTGAAACCCGGAGCAATATTCTTTCTCCAACCATGAATGCAATATCACGAACTTTACGGTCGACATAACTCTTTTGCCTAGACTGAGTTGTGCGAAGTCGATCCTGAATAATCTTGACCTTATCCAAGGCATCCTGTACCAAATTAGTACCCAACAACCGAGCCTCTCCCGGTTCAAACCAACCTTCCATATAATGACTCATATGGAGCCATCTGAATGCTCGACTGGTAGCTATTATTATAAGCAAACTCCGCAAGTGGCAAGAAATGATCCCAAGAACCTCCAAAGTCTATAACACAAGCGCGGAACATATTTTCCAGTATTTGAATAGTGCGCTCTGACTGTCCGTCTGTCTGTGGATGAAATATTGTACTCAACTCCACCCGCGTGCCTAACTCACGCTGTACAGCCCTCTAGAAATGTGAGGTAAACTGTGTACCTCGATATGAAATAATAGACACAGGCACACCGTAAAGGCGGACAATCTCACGAATATAAATTTTAGCTAACCTCTCTGAAGAATATGTAACTGCCACTGGAATGAAATGCGCTGACTTGGTCAACCTGTCCATAATGACCCAAACTGCGTCAAACTTTCTCTGAGTCCGTGCGAGCCCAACAACAAAATCCATAGTGATACGCTCCCACTTCCACTCAGGAATTTCTAACTTTTGAAACAAACCACCAGGTCTCTGATGCTCGTACTTAACTTGCTGACAATTCAGATACCGAGCTACATATACAACTACATCCTTTTTCATTCTCCTCCACCAATAATGTTGCCGCAAATCTTGATACATTTTGGCGGTACCTGGATGAATAGAATACCTAGAACTGTGTGCTTCTTCAAGAATTAATTCACGAAGCCCATCCATATTAGGCACACAAATACGACCCTGCATTCGCAGAACCCCATCTTCCCCCACAACAACCTGTTTGGCATCACCGTGCCGCACCGTGTACTTAAGGACAAGTAAGTGAGGATCATTATACTGCCTCTCTCTAATGCGCTCATATAAAGAAGACCGAGTGACTGTGCAAGCTAGAACCCGACTGGGTTCTGAAATATCTAACCTCACGAACTGATTAGCCAAAGTCTGAACATCTGCAGCTAATGGCCTCTCACCAACCAGAATATATGCAAGACTGCCCATACTCACAGCCTTTCTACTCAAAGCATCGACCACCACATTAGCCTTTCCGGGGTGATACAAAATGGTGATATCATAGTCTTTTAACAACTCCAACCATCTTCTCTGCCTCAAATTAAGATCTTTTTGTTTGAACAGATACTGAAGGCTGCGATGATCAGTAAATACCTCACACGAGACACCGTAGAGGTAATGCCTCCAAATCTTCAGCGCATGAACAATGGTTGCCAATTCTAAGTCATGAACATGATAATTCTTCTCGTGAACTTTCAACTGCCACGACGCATATGCAATTACCATGCCATCTTGCATTAATACTGTACCAAGCCCAATGTGAGATGCGTCACATATACCGTATACAATCCCAAACCTGTGGGTAATACCAACATTGGCGTCGTAGTCAAAGCGGTCTTGAGCTTCTGAAAGCTCAACTCACACTCGTCTGACCATATGAATGGAACACCCTTCTGGGTTAGTCTGGTCAGTGTGCTTGCTATAGATGAAAACCCTTCCACGAACCGACGATAATAACCTGCTAAACCCAAGAAACTCCGGATCTCTGTAACTGAAGTAGGTCTAGGCCAATTCTGAACAACCTCAATATTTTTAGGATCCATCTTTATGCCTTCTGCCGATACCACATGCCCCCAAAAGGCAACTGAGTCTAACCAAAACTCACATTTTAAAAACTTTGCATATAACTGATTATTCTTCAATGTGTGAAGCACACTTCAAAGATGTTGCTCATGCTCCTGTCGACTGCTGGAGTAAATTAAGATATCATCAATGTACAACCACAAAAGAGTCCAAAAAAGGCTTGAACACCCGATTCATCAAATCCATAAATGCTGCTGGGCCATTTGTCAACCCAAATGACATCACTAGGAATTCGTAATGCCCATACCGAGTTCGAAAAGCTGTTTTAGGGACATCAGATGCCCTAATCTTCAACTGATGGTAACTAGACCCCAAATAGATCTTCGAAAATACCTTGGCACCCTGAAGCTGATCAAATAAGTCATCAATTCTTGGCAGTAGATATTTGTTTTTCATAGTGGTTTTGTTCAACTGCCGATAATCTATACACATTCGCATAGAACAATCTTTCTTCTTTACAAATACTACTGGTGCACCCTAGGTTAAGACACTGGGTCTAATGAATCCCTGATCAAGCAAATCTTGTAACTGCTCTTTCAATTCTTTCAACTCTGGCGGGGCCATATGGTATGGTGAAATAGAAATGGGCTGAGTGCCCGGAGCCAAATCAATACAGAAGTCAATATCTCTGTCGGGTGGCATCCCCGACAAATCTGCAGGAAATACTTCTGGAAATTCACGAACAACTGGTACTGAGTCCATAGAAGGAGCATCCGCACTGGGATCGCGAATATAAGCAAAATAGGCTAGACACCCTTTCTCTACCATACACCGAGCTTTCATATAAGAAATAACCCTGCTGACAGAATGGCCAGGAGTTCCTTTACACTCTAACCGAGGTAACCCCGGCATAGCTAGGGGTCACTGTCTTGGCATGACAATCCAATATAACATGATAAGGGGACAACCAATCCATACCCAAGATGACATCAAAATCTACCATATCAAGAAGTAGAAGATCCACACTAGTCTTAAGATTACCAATAGTAACCATACACGAACGATAGACATGATCTACTATCACAGAGTCTCCCACCGGTGTAGATACATATACATAAGCACTCAAAGAATCACAAGGCACAACCAAATATGAAGCAAAATAGGAGGACACATAGGAATAAGTAGATCCTGGATCAAATAGAATTGAAGCATCTCTATGGCAAACTGGAATAATACCTGTGATCACAGTATCAGATGACTCAGCCTCAGGCCTAGCTGGAAAAGCATAAAATCAGGGTTGGTCCCCACCACTCTGAACTGCGTCTCTGGGACAGCCTCTAACTGGCTGGCCCCCACCTCTAACGGTCTGACCTCCACCTCTAATGGCCTAACCTCCACCTCTAATGGCCTAACCTCCCCCTGTAGCTGCTTGACCCCTACCTCTAGCTGGCTGAGCAGGCGGTGAAGCAACCGGTGCCGGTATGATGGCATGAGAATCTTGCCGAGATCTGTTACTTGCCAATATAGGGCAATACCTCCTGATGTGTCCAATGTTTTCACACTCATGACACCCATCCTGATGTCGTGGTTGCTGAAGATGAAACTAACCCAAATGGGCCGGATAACCGCTGTAGTAACTCTGGAGTGGTGATGCACTGATAGGAGCTGAATGTGCACTGAATACTGGCTGCCCAGAGTAAGGCATAATAGGACCGTGACTCCTTAAAGCACCGGGAGATACATGAAGTGCTGAATGAAACGGTCTGGGAGGATGACCCCTACCAAACTTACCTCTGCCTCCAGATGAGGCACCACTGAAACCACCGAACTGACGAGGCCTCTTATCAGACCTCTGCCCTCTCTCCTGTGCAAGAACCATCTTGATCCTCCTTGCGACATTAGCAGCTGCCTGAAAAGAAATCTCACTTCCGGTCTCCTTGGCCATCTGAAGTCTTATAGGGTGAGTGAGTCCCTCAATAAACATCCTCACTCTCTCTCCCTCCGTAGGTAGTAAAAGGAGAGCATGACGGGCCAATTCCACAAAATAGGACTCATACTAAGTAACAGTCATACTGCCTTGCAGTAGACGCTCAAATTGCTTGCGAAATTCCTCTCTCAGTGTGATAGGGAGGAACTTTTCCAGAAATAGCTGAGAGAACTGCTCCCATGTAAGTGCATGCGATCCGACTAGTCGGGTTAATGTATAATCTCTCCACCACCTCTTGGCGGAACCCGTCATCTGAAATACAGCAAAATCAACCCCATTGGTCTCAACTATACCCATGTTCCGCAACACCTTATGGCAGCGTTCAAGATAATCCTGTGGGTCCTCAGAAGGTGTACCACTGAAGTGAACTGGAAAGAGCTTGGTAAACTTATCCAGTCTCAATAAGGCCTCAAAAGACATAGCGGGCCTACCACCGATCTGTGCCGCAATAACTGGCTGAACTACCCCACCTGGCGGGGCTGCAGGAGCCTGATTCTAGGGAGCCATCTGCTCTGGAGCAGGAGTAATGGGAGTTTTTTCTCCTCCCCCAGCCTGTGAGATGGCTGGTGCCACTGGAAATGTGCCATTCTGGGCCACGCCCTCCATAAGACTTACCAAACGGACAAGAGCATCCTGAAGTACTGGAGTGGCTATGAATCCTTCCGGGACCTGAACTGGTCCAACTGGTACATTCTGATCCGGAACCTCCTCCTGAAGGTCCACCTGAGGTTTTACAACAGCTGCAGCTACTCGAGCTCTAGACTGAGCTCTACCTCGGCCTCTAACACGACCTCGACCTCTACCCCTGGCCATAGTTGCCACCGAGGGTTCTGGTCCCTGTCCATTGGTAGAGGTATTACGTGTTCTCACCATCTGCGAGAGAATAAGAGTAGAATGGTTCAATCATCGATGATAGAATAAAATTGCACGACAGAATAAGAAAGAAGTGATATTGTTCCTAAACTTCATAGTCTCTGAGAGATAAGTACAAACATCTCCGTACCGATCCTTCAGACTCTACTAAGCTTGCCCGTGACTCGTGAGACCTATGTAACCTAGGCCTCTGATACCAACTGTCACGACCCGAAATTCCCACCTTCGGACCGTGATGGCGCCTAACATTTCACTTGCTAGGCAAGCCAACGTTAGAATAATATTAACCAATTTTTAAATAATTTTTAAATTATTAATAATCAAAGAAACAAATGAGGAAGCAAAGGTTGAAATATAGTGAATAATCCATAAAAACAACGATGTCTAAATACTATCCCAGAATTGGTGTCACAAATGCACGAGCTTCTAGAATAATACAAATAAAGGTCCGAATAAAATAAAGTTGTCTTGAAATAAATACACAGATAAAGTAAAATAGACGGGGACTTCAGAACTGTGGACTCCATGCAAATATACCTCAAGTATCCTCCGAGTAGCTGAGATCCGAGCAAGTCTATGGCACGCCACTGGGACCAACTATGAAATCTGCACAAGAAGTGCAGAGTGTAGTATCAGTACAACCGACCCCATGTACCGGTAAGTGCTGAGCCTAACCTCGACGAAGCAGTAACGAGGTTAAGACGGGTCACTTACATTACCTGTAAGCAATATTAGTAACAACAACAATAATATAAATAAATAAGGTAACTCGTTTATAATAATTGAAGCCAACTCAACAATCATAACCAATTAACATTTCCATCAATTCTGTTGCAGCGTGCAACCCGCTCTCACAATATATTCACATTAAATTCTGTTACAGCGTGCAACCCGCTCTCACAATATATTCACATTCAATTCTGTTGCAGCGTGCAACCCGCTCTCACAATATATTCATTTTAATCAAGTCTGTTGCAGCGTGCAACCCGATCCCCCAATATATATATGTATATCAACTTTTAAATAAGTCTGTTGCGGCGTGCAACCCGATCCTCCAATATGGACTTTTAATAAGTCTGTTTCGGCGTGCAACCCGATCCTTCAATATGGACTTTTAATAAGTCTGTTGCGGCGTGCAACCCGGTCCTTCAATATGAACTTTTAATAAGTCTGTTACAGCATGCAACCCGATCCTCCAATATGGGCTTTTAATAAGTCTGTTGCGGCGTGCAACCCGATCCTCCAATATATTCATTATAATTAATTCTGTTGTAGCGTGCAACCCGCTCTCACAATATATTCATTTACCAAATCGAATTGCGCATGCAAATCGAGGAGGGTAAAAATAACATTTTTAAGGCTTAAGAGTGCAGATTCAAGTTCTAAAACATAAGATGACCTTTTGGGTCATCACACTCTTCAAACAACAACCATGATGAACAACTTGATCCAACATGGCAGAATACAGTACATACAGAATCACACATACCATCTGTTCAACGAAATGCCAGGGTCAGTTTTAATGTTAATGTTGATGAATATATGAATGATTTTGCTTCACAAAGTCATGTTGAGATTAGTCGTCCTGAGAAGTTGCAAGAAAACACAAAAAATGAGGGTGATAAAAGGAAGTCACCTACAGCGCCAAATGACGCCCATGGAGTTCCTGGTTTTTCAACTGGCCTAAACCCAGTTGAAACTCAACTGGAAAGAAAACATTATTCACATGTTGCTGAAGGTCACCCGCAAGTCCAATCTCAAACTCCAGTTGATATCATTGATACTCGACCACTGGCAAAAAACTTGAGTGTCTCACTGACTGCCCATGGAATTCCTGTGTTTCACCTGTCGAGATAATATTTATTGATAAGGAAAAGGAAATCGCAACCACTCCTACTACTCAAGTGCAGCCAATCACTACAATAACAAATTTGGCATCGTCAGGTAATATTTCTGCAACATATGTGTCTAATGCAGCAAATACTGATTTACCTAGGAATGTCAATGCTCAAACTAATCCCCAACTCAATCAAATATCAATGCCAGTAAATTTTCCTAAGATCTCCACCAACTTTGACAAAGCACATGCTTTCCAGAAAAAAAATAATACTAAGACTAAGCATCATCACACTAACGCTCAGATGTTAACACCAAAAGAAAATACACAACATACCAAATACCATAGTCAAACAATCAGTACATCTGATGCAAACACACATCAAAGCATCTTAACCAGTTTTTATATACCAAAGCACACACACTTCGTACAACCATATGCAAATGTCCACCAAATTACCTAATTTTACTCAACAAAATCAGCAACCAAACTAAACCAAACAGAAGTTACTGCCCAGCCACCTAAACTAACTAACTTTCATGCCCTATCACCTCCTATCATAACTCATTCACTTGATACAAAATTAAGAGCAAGGCAGGCAGCAAAAATAGCCCCAATAGAGTTCACACACCCCAAAATAACTACCAAACAGGGCCAACCGACTGTCACATTTACTAAGAAGGACTACATGATCACCCTTGCATCCAGATGCCAATATACAATTGTAGGGAAATTTCTTAACACAATGCCTCGAATGGAGGTGATCAGGAGAAGCTTCATATCACAAACCGAACTAAGAGGAGTTAAAATAGCCCATTTCAATGCTTGCACAGTCTACATTGATCTAGACAATGAATACGATTACACAACTGTCTGGACAAAAACCTTCATGTACATACAAAGTCAAAGAATGGAATTACAAGCTTGGACACCTAACTTCAACCCGAATGGGGATAACCCAATAGTTCCTGTTTGGATAGTCATTCCTGAACTACCATGGAATTTCTACTACATAGAGGTCCTATCTGTATTGTTGTCTCCTATTGGTAAGGTATTGCATCTCGACCTAGCCTCTATGCAGAAAACAAGAGGAAGTGTAGCTAAAGTCAAAATGCAGGTTGGCTTGACTCAATTCAGGCCTCATCATGTTTGGCTAGGCTTTGATGAAGATCAGGATGTTAACGGGGATGGACAGTAGCTAGAAGTGATATATGAGGATCTACCAACATATTGCTCACATTGCAAGCACTTAGGACATGAAGACTACTCATGCCCTATTCGAGAAAAAGAAGAAGAAGACAAGAAAAAAGCAGCTGTTGAAACCCCACAAACTCAAACCAAACATATATCAAACAATACTGAAAGAGCAAATAGAATACAACATCAAAAGGAGCACATCATACCAGGGCAGCACAAAGAACAAAACTACAACCAAAAAGTAGTGGTACAAGACCAAAATGAAGAACAACAGCGAAAAAATCAAACCTACAACATAATAAATAATAAATGCAAACCACTCCAAGGATCAATGGCAATCTCAAAAGAAGAAGAACTTCAAGGGTATCAACCAAAAAAACAAGCAAAAGAAACACAAACAGCCTTATGAACAAATGAATGCAAAATATATAACCACAAAAACTCAGAACCATGGTTCACAGACCAATCCACAAACTGACACGACAAGTGCTCTGGAGAATATGGCAGAATCAAGTGCCAGGACTACTGGTATTGATGCTGCAACTGATGGAGATAACAATGGCAGGGACCAGATAAACGACAAACAGCACAAGCATGAAACAGTGGAAACAAACATAACTCAAGAGAACCAACATATCAGGACTGCTGACAAATCTAGTGGCAATCCAAAAGATCCAGGAATTGGTACAAACAATACTGCTATAATTGTTGGGGTATCACCAGCTGTGACAAAGGAAAATACTATTGAATGGGTTCAAAGGAGTTTTGGAATGAACAAGGAAGTCCTTAATGTTACACTCAACCACTCATGTCAGGATATTCCCTTATAGACATGTATGGAATCTCCTATGCCTAATGGCAATACAACAGGATCTGTACAACTAGGGACCGAACTAAAAAGTTATGGAACAGGGAAACAAACAATACCAAGAGTTGATGATCATAAGGAAAAGCCAATTCCATAACAGCTTCACAATGCGTTACCCAACAATGCTTTGAGTAGCAACGCAACTGGAAAACTTCTAGCCACTATTCAAAGACCAATAATGGCAACCATACCAAATGACAAAGTCAGTGATGATGCTCCAGAACCCCAAGATGTGGTTGGGAAGGATGATATCGTTGTATATGAACAGAATGGTACAACTACTGTACCAAAGGAGCCAACTGCAATTAATACATTGGCTATGGCTTGTACAACAGATACATGATCTCCAATACAGATCCAAGTAATTGAACCATTGAAATCTCCAAATCATGTAATGCATGACATTATTACACACAACCAACAGCCAATGGAACTTCATATTCCCTTGGTCAATAAAGAGCAACTAGAAGATGAAGGTGACAATGAATCTATTGCTGGGAACTTCAAGGCTGTTGCAAGAGAAAGAGATTTGTCACCTAGGTTGTCTACTAAATAGGGAAAGAAAGGAAAGAAGCAAAACCAATTAAAGGAACAACTACCACCCACAAGAATATTGCCCAAAAGGGCAGCCTCCACGACTAGATGATGATTAAAATACTCATATGGAATATTAGGTCTGTTAAGACACAACAGGCCTTTCAGAGAGTTATCAACATGCAAAAGGAACATGGTTTTTTTTTATAGCACTTATGGAACCTTTTAAAAATCAAAGATTTATTCAAAACTAAAGGAGGAGACTAGGCATATATGCTGCGATTTCAAATGTCAATGGCAAGGTATGGATATTTCTGGATTCAGTCATACAGTGGGACTTATTAATTGACATGGAACAACAACTTACTATCAGAGTCTATCATCAAAATATTGGTAAATATATCATGATGACTTTCGTATACGCTAAGTGCTCATCACTGGACAGATTAGAATTATGGGACAGTTTATACTACCTTGCAAGTGACATGGAACTACCATGGCTAGTTGGAGGGAATTTTAATGTGCTTTTGAATGAAGAAGAGAAAATTGGAGGGCTTCCAGTCTATCCTCCAGAATATGAAGACTTCGCCTTCTGTGTAAACTCATGTGAACTCTTTGACACTGGTTACAAAGAAAGTCCCTTCACATGGTGGAATGGGAGGCCAAATGCAGAATGCATATTTAAAAGACTGGACAGAATCTTTTTCAATTCCCCATTCCAATCTTTATTCCCAACTACAGAGGTCGAACATCTTATTAGAACAGGCTCGGATCATGCACCACTGTTTATGACTTGTGGTGACACGATAATCACATTTACTAAACCATTCAAGTTTCTGAATTTCTGGACAAAACATGCCACTTTTAGGGAGGTGGTTCGACAAAATTGGCAAGCTGACTTTACAGGTGACCCCTTCTGGATGTTCAAACAGAAATTAAAAACAGTTAAAATTGCTCTTTCAAAATGGAGTAGGCTCACTTAAGGGGACATCTTCAAGCGACTATCTTTAAGGGAAGATGTGGTCAGAATAAAGGAAATGCTTTTTGAAGAAGAACCTACAATTGAGAATAGAATTGTACTTTAGAAGGCACAGTCTGAATTAAAGAGATATCTGAGCATAGAGGAACAATATTGGAAACAAAAAGCAGGTATGTCCTGGTTTGCAGAAGGAGACAGAAACACTAGTTTCTTTCATAACCATGCGAATGGTAAAAGGAAGAAAATCCAACTGAAGAGGATCCAGAACCATGATGGTAATTGGATTGAGTCGCAAGAACGGATGGTTGATGCAGCAGTTGAATTTTTCCACAAACAGTTCACACATGAAGCTGATCATACAAGTTCTGAGCTCCTCAACAATGTGCCCTCAATGGTGTCTTGTGATCAAAACATAGAACTTTGTAGAATTCCTACAATAGAGGAGGTAAAGGCAGCGGTTTTTTCACTGAGTGGTGAAAGTGCAAGTGGGCTAGATGGTTTCACAGGTATTTTCTTTCAAGAACGCTGGGATATAATAGGGGAAGACATACATGAGATGCTGAAACTATTTTATGGAGGAAGTTCCTTACCTAAGTCTATAACTCACACAAACCTTGTCTTGCTACCAAAAAAATAACAGGTTCAAACATTTAATGACCTAAGAACTATTATCTTAAGCAATTTTGTAAATAAAGTTATCTCTAGAGTTGTTCATGATAGGTTGGAAAAAATATTGCCTTCTCTGATCTCTTCCAATCAGTCAGGATTTGTCAAGGGGAGAAGTATATTTGAAAACATTCTGTTAACACAAGAGATTGTTACTGACATAATATTAAGGGGAAAACCTGCCAATGTAGTTATCAAACTTGACATGGCAAAGGCATATGATGGGGTCTCATGGAAGTATTTAATGCATGTTTTGAGGAAAATGGGATTTGCAGAATGCTTCATCAACATGATATGGAATTTAATTTCCAACAACTAGTATTCTTTTATGATTAATGGTCAAGCCTCAGGATTCTTTCACTCAACAAGAGGGGTCAAGCAAGGGGAACTTCTCTCTCCATCCCTGTTCATACTCTCTTCATAAGTACTGTCTAGGTCGTTAAATAAACTATTTGAAGACACGAGGTTCAAGGGCTTTGGGATGCCTAAATGGACGGATCCATTGAATCATTTGGTCTACGTAGACGACACTATAATATTTTCTTCAGCTGATCCATACTCTTTAAGGAAAATTGTAGAAGTATTGTCCAAGTATGAGCACACATCAGGCCAAATGATCAATAAGAAAAAGAGTTCTTTTTATATACACTCTAATGTGTCCCCATTAGTGTCTAGCTCTATAGGTATTAACACTGGATTTTCAAGGGGTGAATTTTCATTTACTTATCTTGGTTGTCCAATATTCTACACAAGAAGAAGGAAGGATTATTACAATGACCTAATAAAAAATATAAAGGCAAAATTGCACTCTTGGAAAGGGAAGCTACTATCCTATGGGGGAAAAGTTACATTAATCTCTAGTGTCCTATAAAGCATGCCAACGCACATCCTTTCTGTCATTGATCCACCTAAAAATGTACTTGAACACCTTCATAAAACCTTTGCGAGATTCTTCTGGAGTAACAAGGAAGAAGGTAGAAGTAGACATTGGAAAAAATGGCAAAATCTATGCCTTCCAAAGGAAGAAGGGGATTTAGGTTTTAGATCACTGCATGATGTATCAAAAGCTTTATTTGCCAAATTGTGGTGGAAGTTTAGGACATCCAAGTCCTTATGGTCTAACTTTATGTGGAACAAGTACTGTAAAAAGGAACCCCCGACAACTGTCCAATTTAGACAAGGATCTCATGTATGGAGGAAAATGTTAGAGGCTAGGGAAGAGGTGGAGCAAGAAATACTATGGGAAATAAATATGGGTTCTACTAATGTTTGGCATGAGAATTGGACTGGTCTGGGAGCCCTGTACTATATTGTTCCAAATGACTATACAATCAATGAAGATATACAGGAAGTAGCTGAATTGAGAGTGGATGATACCTGGGATGAACACCTACTAGCACAATCTTTCCCCGCGGACATTGCTCAACATATCAGGCAAGAAGTCATATCTGGCACTACTGAAGATTCCTGGGATGTTCCTAGATGGATGCCTACACCTTCAGGAAATTTTTCTGTTAGTAGTGCTTGGAATATTTTGAGGCATAGAGCTCATGCAAATCCTGACTACAGTAAGATATAGACTAAAGGTCTACCTTTTAAAATCTCATTCTTCTTATGAAGATTGTGGAAGGGGAAGATTCCTACTGACGATTTGTGGAGAAGAAATGGGTATTTGGTAGTGTCTAAGTATTGGTGTTGTTCACAACCGCAAGAAGAGTTTTTTCAACACTTGTTCTTAACTAGTGAAACTGCAACCAGAGTATGGAGAAACTTCCTTCAAGCAGCAGGTTTGGTGGTCAATATAGTACAGGTACATCAAGTAATAAGAACATGGTGGAATGCAAAGTGTTTTCCTATACTAATGCCATTATTTCAGGCAGCTCCAGCTGTAATCATATGGGAACTTTGAAAGAGGAGAAATACAATGAAGTATGGTGGTGCAATTTCCTACAATAGGGTGATTCATGAAGTGAATAAGACTTTACATTACCTAGCAAGGATGAGGTACCCATGCCTGTCCAGAATTCCTCCTCTATGGTCAGATATGATCAGCTTCTTTAAAGGTTACAAGCCATATGTGGGGACTAAGACAGTTACATGGCAGCTTCCTTATGAAGAGTGGTTCAAATGCAATACTGATGGTGCATCAAGGGGCAATCCTGGACCAAGCTCATATGGGTTTTGTGTTCGAGATCATGCTAGAGATTTGGTGTTTGCGAAAGCACAAGAGATATGAGAGACAACTAACATAGTGGCGGAGGCAAAGGCAATTGTGGAGGGGCTGACATACTGTGTGGAAAGGCAGCTACATCCACTGATTATGGAGACTGATTCCTTAGTAATGAGGAAGATAATTGATGGCGAATAGGAAACTCCTTGGTGTATATGTGCTGAAGTAAGGAAGATCAAGCATATAAAGAACAACTACAATGTTGTCTTTCAGCATGTACTAAGGGAAGGAAACAGTGTTGCTGATTTTTTTGCTAATCTAGCTTTCAATTTTGTAGGTACACACACATTTCAGTCATTTAATGAATTTCCAAGTGCAGGAAAAAAACTAATCAACGTGGACAAATCATAAATTTCTAACCTTCGAATTAGGGTTGTGAAGAGAAGAGAACCTGATTAATGAGCTCAACATATAAAACCTTGCATTATTTTCAACAGTACATGCAAGAATTTAAAGAAAAGTAGGCTAGTAAAACTCCACCAACTAGCCTTCCTAAACATGCAGTTGTTCTCATTTGTATGGCGTACATACTTGTTTGGTTATAATTATAGCTAACATTGCACAACACCAGACTATAGGGGACCTGTTGCCCCCCCTCACTCTACTGGGCTTAGACACTCCATCTCCAGGGATTGACACACCACTTGTAAATGCTTGGCTGCAGATACCAAAGACCTACGCTGCCTCTGCAAATGTTTGGTTATAGTTGTTATATCTCTCACTCTACTGGCTTTGCTTGAGTAGTGTTAACTGTAGGTTATAATCAATATCCTCAAAAAATTGAGGCAACAATATGTTCAAATTATTTCTGCACATCTCAAGGGTTCTACACTTTTGTTGTGACCACTTGTAAATGCCAATACTGCTCTCAACAATATGTTGGCATATCATTTGACAAGGTGTATAACAATTGTTGAATCTGCAGGTCAAATATATGCCAATTGAAGGGTGTAGATGCCACAATCTGGGAGCACAGACACATTTCATAACCCTGTTTGCTACATTTTGCAGGATAGCAAGATCAGAAAACTTAGGCAAAGACTAGTCTCATACAGATACCAAAGGATGCCATATTTGCTTGGTTATAAATGCTCTCTCTCTTTCACTCTACTGGGCTTACATACACCAGGCTTGAAGGGTGTAGATGCCTGAGTAGTGGTGACTATAATATGCCTGGATGAATCACCAGTTATGCTCTCAACAATTATAAAAGGCTTAGAAAACTGAGGCTATAATATACAACCAGCACTGCTTCTGCACAGAAGACAATCAAGAAATGATTAAGCTTCAGCAGAACCAGTACTTCATTATTAACTACCAATTGGAGTTGCCACTACATAGGGCTATGTGGGAATGACTTGAAGATAACCAACAAGGGAATCACAATCTAGCACCAACAACATCCCTCATCATTCATCACCCAGTCAACATCAAAGTTCCCAGCACACACAGAACCTGGGAGCACAACATTGCATCTTAACTTGGTTGCTTCATTTTGCAGGGATCAATAACAGGATTAGAAAACTGAGGCAAAGACTAGTTCCATACAGATGCCAGAGGATGTTCAACCTCTACTGGGTTTACAGTATATTCTCAACCTGCACTGCTTTTGCACAAAAGACAATCAAAAAAATGCTTGGTGTTCAGCAGAACCATTACTGTTGTTCAATGTATGGTCTATCATTAACTGCCAGTTGGAGTTGCCACTGTTTCTTGCTATGTGGGAATGACTTGAAGATAACCAACAAGAGAATCACAAGCCAGCACCAACAACAACCTTTCCTCACCGCTCACCACTTAGTCATCTTCAAAGTTCTCAATACACACAGAAACCTGGGAGCACAACACTACATCCTAACTTGATTACTTTATTTTACAGGTTTCATAGACATGATAAGATTACTTTGGCAAGTATACAGAGGGGTGTAGACATTACAAATAATCAGTAGAATACTGGTTCTACACAATATATGTTTGCTGCTACTCTGAAGAGTCTTACTGCCTATTTGTGCTAGTATCAACTCCCAGAGGTATTAGCATATTGCAATGATCATTATGGAAGATTCTCAGCACATTACAATAACCAAATATCAGCAACATAGATGACAACACAATCATGCTATACAGATCAATTTCAATCATCTTGAAGGGGTCAGCAATTTGCTGTACATACTCAGAAACAACACAGATATCAGTACACATCAGGATCAGAAAAATGGAAGCTATCATGCTATACATCACAAGCAGCTTGGCTTGGACATCGATCAGATGTACCCACACAGACAGTTATCACATGGCCTGATCTTGACTGCAGTGTAATGCTTGTGTGGTGTTAGACTATTTCTCAGTGGTATTAGCATATTATCATGCTCATTCTGTGGGTGGTTTAACACCATACAGAACCATGGAGTCAAGCAGCCATCTCATAGATACGGCTTATACTAAATGTGATTGCATTTATACACAGTACATGGTTGCACATATGAACAACCTCTTGGTTCATGATTTGTTGGTAATGGTATATCAAACTGAGGATATCTACTCACATAAAATAGAGGGAAAACGGCTGCACACATCTGATTTTGGTATTGACAGTATAGTGTCATTTCATTATCCAGTGGTATTAGTGTGCATGCATGCTCAATCTGGAGATGAGAAGACACTATATTGTCTTCATGTATCAAGCAGGCATCTCTGTTGCTATTATGCTTTCATCCCAAAGTCATGTTCAATGTATCAACAATGATGCTGAAATTTTTAGCCTCAAGATCACAACGTCCAAAATGCTTTGCTATACAACTACTGGATTTAAATATACCTAATCCTTGGATTGCAACAAATGGCGTATGGTGAGAGATTTGTAGGTGCTACAACAAATTATTGGCAACTGGTGTGTACATTCACAATCGTCGGCAACATTTGGATGCTGCAAATTACTAACCTTATATTTTTCATCTTTCACTACGCTACTCCTACATTGTTTGTTTGTAGGATATTTAAACATTCTGTAATTTTACCCGGTTTGAAATTTATTATATATAATAGCTACTAGGATAATGACCTAGTAGTATATTTGCTTAAGGAAAAAAAAACATATTTAATCAATAAAGTAGCCGACCTAGCTAAGCATGAAAACTAAATTTTTTGAATGCTTTGTGACCTATCATGCTCGTTCTTTTGTTTTACTTTTGTTTGAAAATGATTATCTATATACTACATATTCTAGACATGTCAACTACAGGCACAAAACAAATTAGCGACAGACAAAAATATGTAGCTAAACAATAAAATTCGTCACTAATCTTATTTAGCAGTGGATTAGCGACAAATTATAAAAAAATTCTATTAGATATGAGACCATTTCCTAGCTAATTTTAATTTCTTATGTCAAAATATGTAATAATTTTTTTAGTAATAATATTAGTTTACTTTTTATCAAAAAACAAAAGTCTATTTCCATCTAGTTAACGGGATTATGCATTACAGTAATTTAGGTATTGCCTAGGAAAAAATATATTCTAATATAATATTTTTTTAATAATATGTTCTTCTTTTACTGATTCTTAACCTGGTGAATTAATTTCAATTAATTTATTTCTAGAATAAAATAAAAGTTCGATTGTCTAAGGTCAAAACTTTTTAGAAACTCAAAAAGAAAATCACAGTAAACTTTAAGATTTTAAATATTAGCCTATCTAAAATTTACGTATATATATTTTTTTGATTTCAAGGTCTTATATATTACTCCCCCTTCGAATCATTTACTAAATATAAAGTAAAATAGAGATTTTATTAAGTTGCAACATTCTTGCTAAAATTTAGTTATTATTGTCATCTTCTAATCAACACGACCATTATGAAATTACATCAAATTTGTCGACATTAATTTGTGAAATAAAATAAGAATAAAAGAAAGTGGTTAAAAATTAATTTGTTTAAAAAAGAAATAAAAAGTAAAAGTATTGTGAAAGATAGTATTTTGGAGACTTTGATTTATCAACACCATGTTACAATTTGTGATGGTTGGAAGAGTTCATTCTACGTAGGAAAGAAAAAGAAACGGTATTCCTAAACATTAGACATATTGATAGTGATTTACATTAGTAGATATTAGACATCTTACTCAATTTTACATTAGTAGAAGAGTTCTCATATAATGTAAATAACAGTTAAAATTTTAATTTATTTCAAAATCTTACAGATTTGAAAAGTATTGAATGACAATTCCCTACACCACGTAGGATTTGTTCAAACCCAAAATTCACATAATTTGACTATGAATGAAAAAGAATCTTAAAACTGAATTTTTCTGTATTTTAATTTAATATAAATTTGGGTTAGTCAAGCAAAAGGTTAATGATTATTTGTTATGGCCATTTCTTTGTTAGAACAACTAAGGTAATATAAATATTAGACAAAACTAATAGGAACATAGTTCTAATAAGAAAATAATTTATATAAGGTAAAATTGTAATGGACTTTAAAGTCCTAAATATTAAGATTTCCTACATAAATCAAATAAAAAAGATTTATTAACCATAATTTTAATTAATCTCAAACTCCTAAATATTTGATATTAATTGAATGACTATTTGAACTGTATTTTAAAAGGGTAAAACAAAACAATCGAACGACATTTCGCTAAAGGTCTTCGTACTTTTAATATAGTATCGATATAGATTATTATACAAATAAGTTCAACGGTAATTTAAAGGTCGAAATCATCATTAGGCATGAAGGCTGGTGACTAAAAACTAAAACAAAGATGCTAAAAAAAAGTTGTATAACTTTTGCAGCAGCACTCGCATTATTATCTTAAAAAAATTGTGTGGAGTTGGGACACGAAAGCATATCCTCAATAGGCTACTTTATAATCGAAAAGCTGAAGAAAGGAGAAAGCCTTTTTGCTTTAAGAGTAATAGTGGTAGTTTAAGATTAATAGTATATATAGTCCGACATAATAACGACATCCTGAGGTCAAATATGACAAAATCAACAGAGCAGTGTGTGCTAAATGCAAAGTTGAGAAACTGTGAAGCCTTTCTTCAAAGGCAATTGCATTTTTGCATGACAACACTTTGTCACCACCAACTACTAAAGTCCTTCTCACTAATCTTAAGTTACTACTCAAAAAGCTGTGGGATCCAATAGCAGTTTTACCAGAAAAGTTGATGTCATGTAGTTAAGTCGTTGGCACTCAAATTGAACCTTCCCACTCCAACTCGATGGCCACATCATCGATTCAATTACACCTAAGGACGTTCTTCTATAAATATAAATGAACACTTTCTTCCTGGTCTCTCAATGCCAGTCTCCTTTTACTAGACTAGATTTTCTTTTGTTTAACTCCTGTTTCTCCTCTATTTAGCTTATCTCACCATGAATAACCACAATGTCCAAGTTTGTTCTTACTGCTATAAAGCTGTAGTATTAACATGCCTTGTCATTCTAGTCTTCGCCCCTGGAATCTCAGGTGAATGCACTTGCAACATCAAGGTTGATCAACCGCGAAACACCAAAAACAGTAGTGATTCCCTTAGATACAGACTCATATCAATAGTTTCAATACTGATTGCTGGTGCAATTGGGGTCAGTCTCCCACTTTTGGCAAGGAAAATTGAAGCTCTGAGGCCCGAAAATGATATTTTCTTCATGATCAAGGCCTTTGCTGCTGGTGTCATTCTAGCCACTGGCTTCATCCACATATTGCCTGATGCATTTCAGACACTAACATCACCTTGCCTGCAAGGCATGGACCCTTGGGGTAAATTCCCTTTCACAGGTTTCTTTGCCATGATCGCCTCTATTGGATGTTTGATGATTGATACATTTGCAACGAGTTTTTACCAAAACAGGCACTTTCACATAGCCAAGCAGGTCAATATTGTAGACGAAGAAGCAGCCAGGGATGACATACAACACAGTCATAGTCATGCCAGCCATGTTGCACATGGGGCGACTCATTCTATCGGATCTGATCAAGAATTGATTCTGTCTGAAAATATACGAAATCGCATCATATCACAGGTAAGCTCCATTAGATATTTACTGCCACAAAAGAGGTTAAACTTATAAGAACAAGCATTAAGACCAAAAAAGCATTAATACTAATGTGATTACTGCGGCTTAATCAGGTGTTGGAGCTAGGAATTCTGGTCCACTCCATAATAATTGGAGTTTCCTTAGGTGCCTCACAAAATACCGAAATGATAAAGCCTCTATTGGTTGCTCTGTCATTCCACCAATTCTTTGAGGGTATGGGACTTGGAGGCTGCATTTCACAGGTAGCATCCTTATTCTCTAACAAGCATGACATGAGTTTTTGACATAATCAAAGAATATTCTAATAACATAATGCTGACAAAGAGTTAATTAGGTAAGTGACTCGAAAGGTTTCTAATTGTTGACGACACCTAATACTCTCTCTTGGTTGAATTTTCCAGGCAAAATTCAAGTCTACATCAACAGCAATCATGTCAGTTCTTTTTTCTCTCACAACGCCAGCAGGAATTGGGATTGGGATCGGAATATCGAGGGTGTATAATGCCCATAGCTCTATTTCTCTAATAGTCGAAGGGATTCTGAATTCTGCTTCTTCAGGGATTTTAATCTACATGGCCCTCGTTGATATACTAGCATCAGATTTTATGAATCCAAGGATGCAGAACAATGTCAGACTTCTATGCGGGGCACACATTTCACTTCTTCTTGGAGCTGGGTGCATGTCTGTGATGGCTAAATGGGCTTGAATAATATTTCAACAAAATGCTTATGGGTTTGGTCTTTGAGTAATTGAGTTGAAGCAATGAATTGTTTACAATCTGAAAGCTGGTCGGCTAGGAACTCAGTTGTATTAGTTTCATTAAATTAATATAGCTTCTTCAATAAACAGCTTTCATGAATATAGAGTACCAGGAAATTCTGATTAGTTGCTTATGATACAACCAGGAGAGGCACTAATAAAGTATAGCAAGCTGCTAGTAAGACTAATACCTAAAAGTTACACCAGTGAGCAGTGAACTTCAGCAGTATCGTGCTCCGGACTAGTAAATTATCCAATATTCACCACTCCAATCAGCAGTTCCAGCACTGACAAGAATTTAAAGATCAGAGAATTAGTGGCTGGCACCACAAGCCACCCCAAAGGGCGAGGAAAGAAGGCAAAGAATTAAAGCAGTAAATGTCTGGAACCAGAAATAAAGGCAAATGGGCAAGATAATCCCTTAATTTAGGAATTGAATTAACTGTGTCCCTCAAATATTACATAGAACATAAAATGTCCTCCAAGTTTGTAACTTAGTCCACCAAACATATATTGTTAGCGTAACAGAATTTAGTCAATGTTTCTGCTAACCCTAACTGCAGACTACTTTGCTGACAGCTTTAGCTGCTACAACTGGAACTGAACTCAGTCCCTATCGAAAAGGATGGTGCTAAGGATCATTTGGGGACTAAGGTAATCCAACCCTTAAACTTTAAAGACTATTTTGCCCATTTTATCCACTTAGTTGATCAGTAAATACCCAGTCCACCTTACTCAAGATTTATAGGTTCATGAATAATTGCCTTCACAGTATCGGTCATCGCCATTGAACTGAAACCATCGTCCTTGATGTAAAAGTGATGCAGCACTTTGCTCATTTTCCAAAATAAATCCTTGCAAGCACGTGGAACTACGCTGCCCTCTCCTTGCAAAACCATGTTCAGGAGTTCTCCCCTTTGGATTTCAATTGTACGGCTCAAATCTCCAATGGCTGCTTCCTCACTTACGCTGCCATTCCCATGAATGACGCTCAAGGCTACAGCATTTAGTTTTCCATCCTTAGACTCTCTCTGCAAAAATATTTTAAGAGATCAAATAACTTAGAAAATGATGAAGCAGCAAAGGGAATGTCTGATGCAGAATAATGAAGCATATATATACCTCAAAACTCCTGATGTCATTAAGAAGACGACCGCAAGTGCTCATTAACTTGAATAGACTCTGGTATTCGGGGTGTTGCACAACATCATTTGGGAGCTTGGGCCCAACAAAATAAAGTGCTGGGAGGACAA
Source organism: Nicotiana tomentosiformis (assembly GCF_000390325.3). Taxonomy (NCBI): domain Eukaryota; kingdom Viridiplantae; phylum Streptophyta; class Magnoliopsida; order Solanales; family Solanaceae; genus Nicotiana; species Nicotiana tomentosiformis. The sequence goes on along the minus strand of NC_090822.1, from coordinate 66,585,347 downwards.
TTGGTCCTAAGGCAAATGATACGTAACCATTGGCGATATATTCATCCATCGTTGGCACAGACATATCTCTAGCCCATTCAGCTTCTCGTAACATAGCATTCAGTAGATTCGACCACTGCAAACATAATTTTAGCTTACTCAAAAAATAATCAAAAGATATAACTGCAAGAATTTTCTACTTGATTTTCCAAACACAATTTGAAATTAGATAAAAACACTTGTAAACAAAGGATATTGGCGAATCTTGTAATACTGAAAGGAACCAACTGCTCAATTGCTGAGGGATACTGTTTATGTGACAGAAAGAGCATCTTGAGTTCGACCTATATGGTAAAGTATGGTGACACTAGAACATCTGTCAAAGAAACCTGGATGAAACATGGTTGAATGTAAATATGTGCCCAACAGCAAGGCAGTTATGCCAAAGGTACAGTAACCAAGTATCAAGACGAAGAGAGTTGTCGCACAGGATCAGCAAACTGGATAAAATGGGAAGCTTGGATCCCTAATAAATGTGCCATAAAAAATTTCTCTTCTTAGCACGGGTAGGGCATGAGTTGATATATAGACAAAGCATAACTAACAGATTGAAGAAGGTCCACTTGTTAGAGCTCACTGCTGAGAGGAAGGGGTTGACGTCATCATTTTATAAATGTAATAGGTGGACATTAATCTTGGAAAGTCATAAAAGTCTACAGCTGTTATCCTTGACCACAAAAGTTGTTGCATTCATGAGTCTGAGACCAAGTTTTACAAGTTGAAACTCAACCAGGTATAGTTGTAAACGGTAAGGGAAGCGAGAGTTTACTGAAGAAAGATAAAATACTACATTGAGTTCCATAGTTTTAAACTTTGATGCTGCTTCATCTATCAGTTTTTTTTCTTGGGTTAACCATATTAACCTCCCTTCTATATTTACATAGTTTAGGAAATCTCCCTCCTAAGTCTATAAAATGCAATAATCTCCCTCCTAGTGCAATTTTCATTGCAAAACTCCTCCTCTGTTAGTAAAGAGTTCGTCTGACTATTGGATTCGAATAACCATATCAACTAACCTAATCTTAATCTATACACCTCATCTGATTAACTCTGTCATTTATGTTGAAAATTAGTTTCCTCATTGGGATAAATTCATCATGTCAGATGCAATTGATTCATGAGTCACGACAGAATAGAAACATAAAGAACTTCCAATATTAAAAGATACACCTGAGAAAATAGAGTACTTATTTTAATAATAAGCATTGTGAAAATATATGAACATTAATGGTTTACTTTATGAAACATGTAGTGCTAAAGAATCTTTATCTCAATATTTACACTCTTCTAAAGATGACTGTATCTATATCATAACACTTGACCCAGTAACTATCATAGGGTCAACAATATTCTTCCTTGACTTTAGTGATTTTAATAATCCTTTGATCATTTTTAAGTTAAGAAATATGTCGTTGGTATAGTTTTTTCCGTAGTTTCTAAATATATAATTTCTGTTTTCAAAAGATAAACAAACCAATGTCCGACGCCAGACCAAATCTTAACCAAGATAAATGACAGTGTAATCGACATTTTCTTTTTTGTGTTTTACACTTAAATTTGGCATGACATGCCTTATGCCAGAAAAACAAAAACCTTGATTGGCATGCCATGCTGCAAACAATTTAAAATAAGTGGGAGAATTAAACAATATGAATATCATAGAGTGCAATATCTCTATTAGTTATAAAAAAAGGTAAAGAGTCTTACAATATCAGTTATGTGTCTTGTCGCATTATGTGCTTGCCACTTAAATGCTTCATCTCCAATCTCACAAATAGTGCTGTGAAGCGCTGAAAATATGATGCCCACTTTCTCCGAACAGCAGTCAGTGCTAACATCTACATCCCACCTGCCAAAAAGACCAAGGGGTTTGAATAAGACGACACTGCTGAAATCACCAAGGAACATTTATAACAATGAAAATATGACAGGAGACATGTACTTCTTAAACAACTGAATTAGGTTATTCAATTCTTCCATAGAACCTCCGACATCAAAGAAGTCATCAACCACAGTAGTAAGTACACCATTCTTGGCCCATGACATGCGGGCATCAGATAGTTCAGGATGAAAAATTGTGGCTGCAGCAGAAAAGTAGCAGTATGCAGACTTCTCTCTGGCAAACTTCAATTTGTCCAATCTGTTTCGTATTAACCACCTGTTACCACAAACACTTAAGTCTGCACATCAGGAAAAGTATAGCACAAAGAGAGCTCTTCACTATTTGATATCATATCTTCCTCAACAAGGTAGAGACCAACTCGCTGGCAAGTAATAAGGAAAACAGAACCAGGAAACCTATGAGCCAAAAGGTTGCATATAAGTTAAAATCAACTATCTTTTTGTCAATTTCAGAAGTTGTCGAAAGCGAAGAAGTTAAATAAGGAAAAGAAAAAATATCTGGGAGAAGTAATATGTGGTTTAAGCTTTTCCAGTTTGATTTAATAAATATACCATCTCTGATCTGACTATTGTAAAACAACTAGTGACAACTGCTTCCAGAACGATGATCAAGGTTCAAAAAGATACGAACCTCTCAAGTTGTTTTAATTCTTTGCGGTGAATAGATTGGCAAAAGTTGAAGTCTTCTACCGCCAAGGTTAAGAGATCTTTGTTGCCAAAATTTGACGAACTGTCCCAAAAAAGGGAAGAATTGAGTAATTGACAAAAGGGAGCACATATAACCAAAACAAGCACAAGATCAGTCCTTGAGAAAATAGACAGAAGTTACCAATATGAAGTTTTTAGGACTCTTGTATTATCTACTTCATAGTGCTCTATATTTCTCCTGTTGGCTATCCGTTCTAACTTCGCATGAGAAGGGAACTTAAGAACATCATCCACCTAAAATAAGTAGCAGTAGCTAGCTCAAAGAGACAATAACAATGAAATCTGAGCTGACCATAACACAACTTATGGAAAATACCTGTTCATGGATCTGTCTCATACGTCTGCTTGGAGGATAAACCTCACTTGCCAGTCGCTGTCTAAGAAAATGTAAGGATGAGTTCAATTTCTCAGAAACAGGTTGATCAGTAGCAATAATCATTTCTAACGCTTGATACAAATCCAACATAGTATATATGTCCTTCAAATGTCCACCACAGTGCTCCTGCTCCAGAAACTGAGCTACAGGATCTGTAATGTACGCCTAACTCGTCAAAACTACTTGAACAACAAAAAGTATTCTAAGAAAACAAGCTGATACGATTACAAGTCATTGAGGTACCAGAGGAGACATTGTATCCATATTCGCGCAATATCCTGAATGACATGGCACAAGTGGAAGCATTTGTGAAGATTTCTTCCTCCCCCTGCAGCCAGCATCTTTTTTTTTTTTTTTTTTGGTTGGCTAATGTCATGACTTGTAGAAGTAAAAACTTACAAATGCGTAGGCTTGGAGAGAGTCAATCTAACAGAACTAATATTGTTGTACAAGCACAAGAGTATCTGTGATTTTGAAGGTTACCGGTAAGTTTCATCCAGTACACTCTGAATTTCCTCAGCAAAATGTCGACAAATTCCCAATTTATTGAGATTATCGACCATACAAAGGCGTCCGTGTATATCTATTGGACAGATAGCTGGAACTGAAAGGTCGATAGGCATTAGACAAGTTGCTTCAAGATGCCATAAAAACTTTCACGATATAAATAAATGTGCAGAAATTTACCGGCATTCCCAAACTTTTCCAATGCATGGCGAAGGTAATCGAGGCAACAAGAATCATAACGGTGAACAAGAGAAGCAGCTGTAGTAGATGGTGAATTGAACAATGACCCATTCTTACTTTGATATTTCATAACCATCTTCCAGTCTTGAAGTTCTCCCATTCCCTCTGACACATAAGCGAGGTAAGGATTAAGCTCCAATGAGCTGCTGTTGTACAATCTAACATGAAGAAGGAATCTTCAATGAAAATACAGATAAGCTGAGGTGAATATGAAATCAGAATGCTATAATGTTATCTCCAAAAATTGCTTTTCTTTCTTGATGAACTTTGATTTTCTCATTGAAGCATAGTAAGTTAGGTGGGAGGATCTACACGATGCCCATCTTTTTTGCAAGATTTGAACAGGTCAATTATCCTCTCAAGATGCACTGTATATTTTAAAACACTTAGCTAGCCCCAATCAGAGAAAAGCTAAATCAAAATTATACAACTAGAACCCACTTTTAAGTTCATTTAGAAAAGTAGATATAATGTTACAACATCTTAATGACTAAAATCTACCTTTGGAGCTCGATATCCCTTCTATGAAGCAGCTCATTAAACACGCTTGATTCTAAATGAAGCTTCAGAGATAACTCTTTAGCATATTCAAGCATGCCAGTGAATATGACACCAAATCCAATTGGAGAATATTGGTCCTCGTCAATTGCAGAAGCAAAATTTAACTCGATAAAAAGTAACCCTGCAACATGCATTGCTTCAGTCCGATGAACATAAAGAAAATTTCAGGTAAAGAACAATCAAATCCATACCCCTGCTGATTAATTCTTCACCTACGCCCCATTTTTGGAGTGCAAGGACACATGCCAAAGTAGACGAAAGAACATCTTTAAGTAACGAGGGTCGGTGATGCGGAAGCGCCCATGATCCATCTTCCAGTTGATTCTGCAACACCCAGTCAAGGCACTCAGGGAAACATGGGACTTCAGCTGAATGTGGAGAAGGGACCATTGCCACCCACGCCGTGTCGTATGACGAAACAGAAATTTCAACTTTGTGGAACAGTTCCCTGATTCTTTCTTTGGTCGCCTCATTGCTCTGCGTTCAGTTTTACAAGATTAATCATCTCAAACGAGAGAGAGAGTGTGTGTTTGTTGGGTAGGGGTGTTGATTAGTGGAAATCATACTTGAAGAGAAAAATCAGTTGATGGTGCTGTTTGGGTGGCATCAATCAGACAAGCTGCTAAAACAAAGAAATGAACGTTAAAGAAGACAATGAGTAAAGCGTGATACATAATCACTCCCAATGCAACTTTTAAACCTGTCACTTTTCCTCATTATATTTCAAAGAAAGTGAATTTTGACTAACATTTTAATACAAGGAAGACTATAACGTGCTGTAATTTTCAAATTTTGTAATATCTTCACTTTACTTATTCATCTAAAGGACCGCTGCTGGCATCTTTCTTTTAAAATTTATTTATTTATGTGCTATGGATGCCTAGCTAGGACAAAGCAGGCGTAAAGGAAATTGCAGTAGGTGTAGGTAGTAGGAGTACTACTTACCAGAGGAATGGGAAGGTTGGGTGACACCCAAGCGACTAGCAGTGTTGAATTTGTTTGTGAAAGTATTTGTTCCAGCTCCGTTAAGGGAATGAAACTTCCGAGGTTTAAGAACTATAAACCCAAAATAAAGTAGGCTTGAACTTTGATTAAAAGTGAAAAGGAAAAGAGAAGCGAGAGTGCTTGAGTGGAGTAGAAGAGAGCAAACCTGAGAGATAAGAAGAGGCGGAGGCGGAGGAGGGAAGAAGGCGATGGGTTTTAGTAGAAGAAAAAGTAGTAAAGCAGGTGGCAGTGGTAGCAGGCGAAAGAGGCATGATTGCTGATGGTGGAATAATGGAGAGATGAACGCGGCCTCTGTCTATTTGTATTGGAAAAATGTGAGTGCTTATTGTTGCTGTCTGTGGTGGTGGGATCAATTATCACAAGATACGCTCCCCCAAGCAGACAAAGTAGAGGTGCGTGCGAGTTCATGACACCTGTTAGTATTTACTCAACTCACACAACATAATAAGTCACCGTATGTGCATAGATTCTCAAATTTATTCTAAAAAATTTAATTTGTTTGAAGTTTGGATTGAAGATTAAAATGTATTTAGATATTTATTTTGGGTGAAGTTTGATTTAAAAAAATATGAAATATGACTTATACTCACAAATTTTGAAAACTATCACAAATATCCAACAGTACCATTATCAATAACATTCATTATATTATCGCAAACCATAGTCCTCGACATAAATAAATTTGATACAAAATTATCATTTTTATAATAAATTACACGATACACTATCAGATGACTAGGAAGACGAAACAACATCATTACAAAATAATAAATAGTGAGCTCTTTTATAAAATACAAAAATTTAGGACAATTTTTTAAAAATATAATAATGATATTTTAGCCCAAACCCAGCTATTGAGCTGGCTTTGGGATTTGGTATTTGGGATTTGACTAAAATGTAGGCAAAATCTATGACCAAATATGTGTTTGCCAAAATAAAATCCAAGTTTATTTTGACAAAATTTATGGCCAAACGGGTCTTACATTCTTTTTAGGGATTTTTACGCAAATAGCCGGTCATATTCATTGTTTACTTTTTTTTATTCATATACATAAATTATACATTAATTATATACAATTATACATATATAATACATAAATTATACATATATTATATTTTCACCGATTATTTTTAGTTTAAGTGGTTGGGTAAATGACTATTTAGGTTAATTCTTCTTCTTTTTAGTATGTTCTTATACCAAAGGGAAGGTGGCCCGGAATGGACGGGGATATTTAAGATAATTACGTGCCTTTACGTGTATAATGCTGGCGGAGTAACTTTGCAAAATGATATCAATAGTATTACATAAACTTTGAGTCAATAATTATATAACAAAGAGTAAAATATAAATTTATGTGAATGATCAATGTGAAAAGTCTTATGGTAATTTGTTTGAAAGTACAAATTTATGTAAATGATCCGTTCATAACTTTGAATTTTTTTTATTTTTTTATTTATTTATAGAGAAACCCATCTTCATAATATTTATGTTGAAGCATCAATCTTGTTTACCAAGCACGAGTGATCTCCAACTATTTTTAAAGAAAAGCTGTCTCACACCAAAAGAAAATTTGGAGTAAGTTGTAAACCATAGTGATCCAAAGTGCAAATGAGTGGCTGCAATATTTTCGTCACGTTTCATCAGTTCATTAGTTAAATAATTAAGAACAATTACGAGGAAGTACAGCTGAGGAAGTGTACCTCCCCAATTAATTTTAGCTTAATTCTTTTTCTCATCTAATTTAGCTTATTGTTTACCCGAAAAAATCGGATAACGTTAAATTTAGATATGGTTCTAAGGGTATGCAAATTTCTTTGATACAAAATGACGATACATGTATTTTTACTATGAAAATGGAAAAATGATAGAAGGGAAGACTGAAAAATATTAGAAGAACCAGCTCAATGAAATCCTGATTGTGTCCCTCCCTATTGCAGTCTATCTCCCCTTTTATAATAGAGGATCATTACTTTATTTGTAATAATATAAAATAATACATATAGTGGAGAACCCATGATGGTTTGTCTCTCCCTTGATTCTCGCCGAGATTCTCTCCCTTGGTGCGGTTGTAACGGCTCTTGTCTGCGAGCTTGGCACTGACTCGAGCTTGGTGCTAGATTGAATCCCCAGTCTTAGTTCGAGCTCGGTTCTGCCTTGGAGCATCGATATTCGGGGCCTGTATCGGTCATCGTTAACCCGTAGTTCGATTCGAACGCAAACTCGATAATGATATCGAGTTTTGTGGTTAATTGGTCTTATAGCTCGAAACTCGACGTCTCTACTTCGAAATTCGTCCGAGCTCGCCATGCGGATACCCTTCGATTGAAACGTCATTGTCTCGACCGGCCTTTATGACTGAGAATCGGTTTTGACCGTATACACTTATTTTGTATATACTTTGAAACTTCTTTTCACATATCAGCATAGTATTAATTTAGCCATTGCTACGGTACCACTCTAGAAGAATGAATCAATTTTCACCGTAATACACATCATCGTAAGTAGGGTAACTCATATTGCGAATAATATCTGTTCTATGATACACATGAAAAATTCAAAATCATACTTCGCCAAAAATAATGCACATAATATTAAAATATTATATTTCTCATAAGAATGTAAAGTTTATCAACTTTAACCAAAATGATAGCTAAATATAAATCTCATTTATTCTTAAGCGGTAACAATTTTCAAATATAGATATGATTCATTCCAAATTAAATACTTCATATTATACTGAAATTCGAAAGTAAACTTCGGACAATAACCAGATTAAAAAATCTAATTAGGTTTAGTTTGATTTGATTTGGTATTGAGTAAAAATAATCGAACTAAACTGACATATAAATATATAATTTTTATATATACTTTTAAGATTTTATATATATATATATATATATATATATATATATATATATATATATATATATATATATATATATATATATATATATATAAAGTATCTAAAAATATTTGTGATTCTCTCACGGAATATAGTATCTAATAGAACTATGAAGTGCATGTGCATCCATTTCTATTTATTTTAAATAATGATTTGTATCATCACTTTCTTATCAACAGTTTTGAAATACGTCAATCTCTTTATTCTTCCATATCATATGTCAAGATCTATTAAACTCGGGGCATTTGCATCTATACCCGATTTTGGGGTCACAATTGAACATATACTCACTTTGCAAAAAAAAAAATGTTAGCCTACCCACTTTACGATCAACTTCAGACTTATCGGGTCTGAAGTTAAAAAAAATTAGTCTGAAGTGAAAAAATTGTACTTCACATGCACTAAGTCAAATAGGTATGAAGTGCAACCAATTGTTTCATGCACTTAAGGCCAATAAGTCTGAAGTGAAAAATTATACTTCAGATGCATTTAAGAACAAAAGGTCAAACGTTTTCCTACTATTTAAGGCCAATAATTCTGGAGTGAAAAATTGCACTTCAATTGCACTTAAGGCCAAAAGGTCTGAAGTGCAACCAATATTTTCATGCACTTAAGGCCAAATAGGCCTGAAGTGCAAATTGCCCAGAAACAAAAATATATTTTTCGAATTTTAATAATCCAATATACGATTTAATACTTAAATCTACTCCAAATGAGCTCAAATTTTAAACATAACCTCCAAATATCATCAAGAAAAACCTCAATCATCAATTTGTCAAAAGAATAATAAATCTAATGAACCCATTTTGCAATTAAGAAAAAGAAAAAGAAAAAACCCTAAGCAATAATAAAAAATAAAGCGCCACAATAACCCACTACTGTAAAACATCATAAACTATCTTAAAATATGTTCACAAACACCATATAAAATCACTGTTACCTGAAGAAGAAGAAGAAGAAGAAGAAGGAGGAGGAGGAGAAGAAGAAGGAGGAGAAGAAGTAGAAGAAGCAGAAGGAGGAGGAGAAGGAGGAGGAGGAGGAAAAGGAGAAGGAGAAGAAGAAGGATGAGAAGGAGGAGGAGGAGGAGGAGGAGGAGGAGGAAGAGGAGGAGGAGGTGTGAAGTTGTTTAAATAGTGAGTACAGGTTAAAAAGAGTTAAAAAGTGGGTACAAGTTAAATAGGGGTGATCAAATAGGCTCCCCATATAATTTTTACATCAAACTCTTATTTCTTTTCGAATTTGAAATGGTATGTTATCGGTAATTTTAAATTAAACACAACATATCATTATATAAGTTCCATATTATTTTTTGTGTTTAGTTACTAAGTTCGGTTAACCTTGAAATCATATATCAACAAAAAATTATTGTTAGACAACCAAAAAAATAACTATCGTGTGTTACTAAACAAATTCTCCAGTAAGAATATTTTAATATATAATATGTTTGTCAACTTTTTAAACATTTACTAAATATATATTCACTTATCAAAACTTTATCTATAACTTTAACAAACTAATATTGAAATAATATTTATGTAAAAAAAATAATCCAAAAAATACGAAAAATCCAATAAAACTGAACCAATTCAAACCGATATAGCTGGTTTGGTTTTGTTTTGACAAAATCCGAACCAACCTAGCTTATGTACACCTCTAATAGATATATTAAAAAATAATATAAAATAATAAAATGATGGAGACAATAATTATAACTATACTATCTTTGACTAGAGAGCATTAAATTACGTGTTGTGTTTGTGCGCGTCAAATTTTGGTGTTGATGCCAGGGATTGGCAATCAATACTGTTCAAAATAGTTTTTGGTGCTACTTCAGAAATCAATTTTATTTTATTCTTCACAGTTTTTCTCTTCCATGTGCAGGAAACATGTTAAGGTCGTTAGTGTATGACTCGATCTTCTCCATAATAAGTAATACCCTATAAACCAGAATTGAAAAAACACGTACGACAACTGAGAAAAGAGAAAGAACTCACCGGAAAATTCTTGGGGCAATCTTTAACCCAAGAGAACATGGCTAAGAACGGTGAGGAGATAGTTGAATTTGCTGCATGGGAAGCGTCCCAACAGGAAACAGCCGCATGGGCAGTTGCTGAAGCAGCTCTCAGAGTTGATGAAATGGTTGACGGGAATGGAGGACGAAGATTCAACATGAACCGACCTCTAGTTGAAGAAGAATTTAAAAACATTATGCCCAAGCCTGGACGATTACTGGGAGACTACACAAGGCCAGTCTACAACCAAGGAGTATATAATGTACGACCCCCTCAGATCGCAACCAATAAATTTGAGATCAAGCAAGGGCTACTTCAGACCATTCAGAATAATTATGTCTTCTGAGGCAAACCTAATGAGGATCCAAATACTCATTTGATGGATTTTGATGAGATTATGAATACCTTCCAGCACAACGGAGTATCGAAAGATGATATCTACTTCCATTTCCTTTTTCACTGAGGGAAGATGCCAAGCACTGGTTGTGGAGTTTGCCGAATGGGAAATTCAAACTTGGGAAGACATGACAAAGAAGTTCCTTGAAAAAATTTTTTAGCTGCAAAAATAGGGAAAATTCGAAGAGAGATCCACAACTCAGAGGACAAGATGCGGGAAGCACGACTTAGGTGATTTGGTCATGTGAGGAGGAGGAGTACATATGCCCCAGTGAGTAGGTGTGAGAGGTTGACATTGGAGGGCCTATTGAGAGGTAGAGGTAGGACAAAGAAAAGGTGGGGAGAGGTGATTAGGCAAGACATGGCGCAACTTCAGCTGACTGAGAACATGACCCTTGATAGGAAGGTATGGAGGTCGAGGATTAGGTTAGTAGAGTATGTAGTCTAGAGTGTTCATAACAGTAGTATTGGCATGCATCCTCGCTTTCTGTTGGTGGTAGGTTTTTATGACTAACCGTTATTTTTTTCATTGTTGATTAACCTACTATCTTGTTGTTTTTATTCTGCTTTTATATGCCTTTTTGTTACTGTTCCTTCTTGTCTATATTTTCATTAATGTGGTGCTTATGCTTTCCTAAGTCGAGGGTCTATTGGAAATAACCTTTCTATCCTCACAAGGTAGGGGTAAGGTCTGCGTACACACTACCCTCCCTAGATCCCACGGTGTAGGATAATACTGGGTATGTTGTTATTGTTGTTGTTGTAGTACATCCTAAAGAGCAAGGTATAGTAAAACTCCCTAGATCTTCACACTTTTGAGGGAGCGTATTTTGAAGAATGGCATTACAGTGCTCTGTGAGATTGACAACCGGTGTCTCTTTCACTTTTTGCTTATTGGACAATATCTCCTTCAAGAATTTAGCATAAGCTGGCATCTGAGAGAGCACCTCTGTGAATGTCAGATTAACAAGCACCTGCTTGAGCACATATAGGAAACGCCCAAATTATTTGTCCAGCTTATCTCTTCTCTGCTTCTGAGGGAAAGGTAGATCATGCATGTATTTGCTTTCCTCAGTCTCCTCATTCATTGAATTCCCATCTTTCTTCTTATTCTAAGCTCTAGTCTTCCCCTTCTTCTTCAGACCACCATCTACCATCACTTCACCTTCTTGAATGTGCTATCTTTCTGCTCCTCCACAATCTCTACCTGTCTTTCAATCAACTCATTCTTTTGTTTTGCTATGGGATCCTCCAATACGTGCCCACTCCTCAAAGACACTGCATTTATTGTCTCTTTTGGATTTCTCTCACTATCAGCAGGGAGAGTTCCTAGAACCCTCTCAGATAATAGATTAGCTAGTTGCCCCACCTGTCTTTCCAAGTTTCGAATGGCCGTGCCCTGTTCTCTAATAGTTGTGCCCTATTCTCGGATAGTTGTTCCATGGGTTTCAAGACTTTCATCTGTCCTAATAATAAAGGCCTTCATCAAATCTTCCGTGCTAGAATGACTAGACCGTGGGGGCTGATATTTCTACCTCTGGTGATTTTGAAAACTTGGAGCTCCCTGTCCCTGGGGTCTGGAGTTATTCTGTTTCCATGCATTCGCATTACCACCTGGTGAACTCCAAGAAAAACCTGGGTGCCTCTGCCCCATGGAGTTAAAATTATTGCCACTTTGGTAGTTGCCTCTGTCAAAGCTCCCCACAACATTTACCATTTCATCTGTAGTCGAGGCCTGACACTCATGTGTTGGATGACCCATTCCACAGAAATCACAGACTAAAGATGGCTGGCTCTGGACCTTGGCTAAGGTTAACTTTCTTATCTCTCTGGCCATGGTGTCTAGCTGGGCTTGCACTGATGTCTTAGAATCCACTTGATGTACCCCAACCTTTTTACTTCTCTTATTATCATTTGCAGGCTATTGATTTTCATCTTCAGATAATTCATTTAGAATTGCAACAATCTCCTCCAGAGTTTTCTTCATAAGAGGACCTCCAACTGCATTGTTTAGCGTCCTCCTACTAGAGGGTGTCAGACCATCCCAGAAATCTTGGAGTTGCATCCGCAAGTCAACTCCATGAAGTTGTCATCTTCTCCCAATATCCTTAAATCTTTCCCATGCTTCAAACACCGTTTCTGTATCTTTCTGGGCCACACCCACCTTGTCGTGAATAACCTTATTTCTGATCCTATATAACCTGGTGTGCCCGCACATCCATCTCAACATCCTCATCTCTGCTACCTTCATCTTCTGGAGAAGCGCGAGCTTGACTGGCCAACACTCAGTCCCATACATTGGAGGCACTAAGTTGAAAAATCTTAGTGTGATTCAGGTGCTTCTATTAATCTTATGCCTTTGTCTATTTTCAGGAAATTGGAGGGAGAGATTGGAGAAATAAGATCTATACATGTGTCCTTGTATCTGGCGGATCAGACCACAATCATACAGGAAAATATAGTGGAAAATATGCTAGTTTGGGTAGATAAATTTGTGTTCCCCGTGGACTTCATCGTGGTGAATATGGAAGAGAATAGGGAGATACCTATGATTTTAGGGAGACCCTTCTTGGCTACTGGTAGAGCGATTTTGGACATTCAAGAAAGGCAGCTCATGCTCAGAGTGGGGTAAGAAAGGGTGGTCTTCAAGATGGAAGGAGCAATAGGGGCCCTAAAGGAGCTAGTTGGATAGAGTAAGCATGATAAGTGTGGGGTGTACTCAAAGAAGGAAGAAAAAGAGCTCTCACCATGGATGTGTGCACTGGGTCGAGCGTGCAAAGGAGATCCCGATTTTGATTCAGATCTTGACTAGATGAATCAGGGTAGTTTACTTTACCTTTTGCTTTTTATTTGTATGTAATGGGGACATGACACAATTTAAAGTGTGTGTGTGTGGGGGGGGGTGGGGATGTAAATATGTACATGTGTGTTTGCTTTCTTTGTTTTGGTTAGAAAAAATTGACTTTTCCCGACGATGGATTCCACAATTGTCTTCTTGAGGGATCAAAGTCGAAGAAAAAAAATATTTTGTTTTTTCTTAGGTAGTGTAACAATTCCCCCCCCCCCCCCGGTTTTTCTTTATGTAGCGATTCTTTTCCAAGGGTTTTACTTGAACCGAGTGTAGTTAGTTTTTCTTTTGTTAGGAAATTTGAATTCTTGTGCTATGGTATGAAATGGAGATGAATTTTCTCGACCTTTTTTTGCCTTGAGAGTAGTGAATGGCTCAGTTGTTACGTCTAAGCTCAGTTCTTGACTCATGTATAAGTGCCTATTTTGACGTTGCTTAACTGCTTTGACTAGAGAGTCGGGATAGATCCGATCCTAAGTGAGTTATGTGCCATAGTGTGAATAAGGTTTGTTGATATTCTATGCATGTCAGTTGATGTCTAGAACTTATCATGTGTGTTTGCAAAGAAAAATAGTCGTCTTGTTCAATCTAGGAAGTGATAGAGGCGTTTCTTTGTTGAGCCAGATATATGCTTTTACCCACCTAATTAATATGTATCGTAGTTAACCCCTTTGAGTATGTAATCCTATTTATTTGGAAACCACACTACAAGCCTGACCCCTTTCTTTGAATTGACTATATGTTTGAACCTTTTAACTCTCTCGAGCACTTGAAATTGTTATGAGCTTGTAAAAGCTAAGTTGAGGTATGGTCGTATTTTTGAGTGAAACTATTGAAAAAAGAGGAAAGTTCATTGTTTGAAAACATTGTGAGAGACACTTGTAGGGAATTGAAAGGAAAAAAAACAAGTTAGTTTGCTTGAAAAAAAAATCAGAACATAGAAAAGAAAAGAAAATTGATTCCTTCCTAGTTGTAGTTCTCATCTTGGTTGTGCTCAAAGATATTGAGAGCTTGATGCTATTATGTGTGAAGGTTAGGGTTTGGTTAAATACAAGTGTCTGGTTTAAATTGTTAATGTATATGTATTAAAGTGCTTAGGGAGGTGTAGTCACCATATCCAATAGTATCCTACCCGTCCCACAACCTACATTACAACCAAAATAAAGTCTTATTTGATCTTTGACTGAATGAGCGCAATTAGTAGAGTATTACACTACGGGCAAGCATATGGTGCGTATTCTGTGGCACATGAATTTTGATTCTAAGATGAGTGAATTCATTGTGTCTTGAGTTCCTATTTGTTCTTGAATTTTATTTTGTGTGAAACTACTCTCTATCTTTGGTGTGAGGGAACATGATTTGCAAAGGAAAGGTAATGTCTTTGGCCTCTGTGTTAGAGTAAGTGAGCAAGTTTTGGGAAAATACGTGGTGTTTTTGAGTCAAGTCTTGAGGCTAGTGTGTTATGATAGGGTACTTAGTCTGCTTTAAATATTCTGGGCATGATGTGTTAGGGATGTTGTCTGATGAGAAGGTCATCTCTATGTGAAGTTCAGTTTGATTACTCGAGGACGAGCAATGGTTTAAGTGTGGGATGTTGATGGTAGGCGAGAAATCCATATTTTAGTCATAGTTTGCACTCTAATCA
Organism: Nicotiana tomentosiformis; assembly: GCF_000390325.3. NCBI lineage: Eukaryota > Viridiplantae > Streptophyta > Magnoliopsida > Solanales > Solanaceae > Nicotiana > Nicotiana tomentosiformis. Next base: position 66,570,205 of record NC_090822.1, on the reverse strand, counting down.
CTGTATTTTACTTGTGGTTGAGTTTAATTAATGGTGATTTGCGCTTATTACGTGTTTTATACCTTGCAAAAAATGATTCCGAGCTATTAAGATAATTTGGAGCTAATTTGAACAAGTTTGAGCTTTGAAGTCTGAGTAAAAGCTCAAGAAATTAAGTCGGGATCATATTCGGGGGTCGAGGACCAAGTATAGATGTCAACAAGTGAGGAAAATAAATTACTCTAAGAAAAATGCACTGCCACGCTGCGAGGCGCGGGGCGATAGTGCAACATTTCTGGTGAGTGAAAAAAATCAACTCTCTGAAAATCCTCACTGATGTTGCTCATGGGGCGGCGCATGGCGCGTCGCGCCAGTGTATTTTTGCGATCCAATTGTCCCACTCCTGTTTGGAAAAGGTAGTTTCGACCGGGCCCGTTCCTACATGGTATAAATACATCAAAAAGCGATTTTTAGGGACTTTTCAACCTACAGAAGATTGGAAGAGCATTGGAGACTCAAAGCACTAGGATTCATCATTCTTTCCTCAACTCAACACCCGAGTTTGGATTGAATTCATGTTTTTTTTACTCTTTCATTATATTTGTGATGACTTAGGGTTTGACGGATATGGTGTTTTGATTGCTATTTGTGAATTTTAATTCTATTTCTTTGCTTGAATTTGTTTATGGAGCGTTGAATTATTTGCAGCTTTATTCACCAATTTATTTAATCGAAAAAGGAATATTATGGTGATTATGTTGCATTATTTTATTTGTTTTAATTCAGTGATTCTCTTAAATAATCGAAAGACCTTGTTGAATTGTTGATTAAATAATGTTAGGAGAATATTTGAGAGACATTTTCCTGAAGACTAATTCATAAGCGCATGCTTGCATATTTTCACAGTACTTATATTAGTTCACCTCGTAGATTTATGATTTAATCGAGAGAGGAGTCTCACTACACGTTTGAACTAATCATCAAGTGAATTCGTGAGAATCCTTAGAACATTAGAGTGAATTGAACTAGAGTTGGATTCCAAATAGCTATCTTGTACCTATCCTGTCACGACTCTTATATCTCCCATTGATATTTCAGTGTTGCTCAACTCTTGTCTTCCAGTGATCAATTGTTAATTGTTTTAGTCTCATAGTTAATTTTAGTTATTAATCATTCCAACAAACGTATTAATCATCCTGAATAGCGTTAAGCTAGAAATTACTTGAGCATTATTTAAATTCAATCCCCATAGAGACGATAATCATAACTATACCATCTTTGACTAGCGAACATTTTTGTGTTGTGTTTGCGCTCGTCAAGTGCATAAAAGTCTACATTTTCCGAATGAAGCATACTTTCAATCAAAAACTGTTTAGTATGGAAGGTATGAATAATGTGTTCAATTCATAATAAACCTAAAGCTGGATAGGGCTCCAACGAAGTACAATGAGATGGCGCCTAGAAATTAAGATGAGATAAGCATTAGCATGACCAGCAAATAAAATGAAGTCAAGCACAAATTCCTTTCATTATGGTCCCTTCTTTCTGGATTCAGGGCATGCAACAGAGTTAACCTTGGTTCTCCACGAAAGAAAACCAATGGGTGGCTAATCATATATGAAGAAGTTGCTAGTTTGGTATACTTGACAGACAGCAAGAACCAAAAAAAAAAAAAGCTACCTAAATTTAGGGGTTGCTTGAGAAGAATAGAGGCGGGGTAAGGAAAGTGATTCGTACAGATGGTGGTTATGCAATTACGTCTAAACATTATTGAATGTTGACACTGCAGCTCAGAAACAACTTAAATTTACAAGCTCAACAAAACCTAAAAAAACCATTACACCTTAAATTTACAAGCGTGCATAAACAACACCTAAACACATTACATTTACAAGCTCAACAACACCTTAGATGTACATATGCTTGTTCATCCAAACTCTATATCAAAATTTAACTAGCTTGATTTCAGAAACATGAGTCATCAAGAGTTGATTATCCTGTTTGGGCTTGTTTGGTGTTTGGTGCAATCATATTGGGGGCTGCATTGAACCGTGACGCACGCTTGTAGGTAGCCTCTTCTGGTGCTAGCACTGGCGTTTCATTCAAATGTGCCAAACTGCTAATTACCCACCTACAGCCATAGCCCAATATTACAACTAATCAGGTCCAACATTAAAGTAACTAACATGCTACAATGCAATGTAATTAAATTATGATAGTGCAAAAAGGTTTTTTTACTGTTAGTGTATATAAGTTTAATAATTTAATTAGGAGACATAATTTCCCAAATACTTCTTACACCATCAATGGATAAAAGATACTTTTGTACTATTGTTGCGAGGGGGCATATATGACTACATATTTCTTGGAGAGAATTCTGGGTGATATGAAGTGCATTTATACAAGTAATATTCAGTAGGAATAATAATTAAAAGAACTGTAGATTGATCGGTTGGCCTAGTGAAAAGAGATTATCTCGCTTAGTTTGAGAGAGCACTTGTTAAATTAAATATTTTTTGCCCCTAAATGTATACACTATTGACTTTAGTTGCTCTCATAAACTCATCCACCACATTTTCAAAGTTATAGATCAAATATCAAATATGCGTACATACCAGCCGTGTTTCTCGATTAGTTTCTCCCAATTTGTATCACTGTTGATACCCAAAATCTCCCCGGAGTTTGACGTTTCGTACTCCTTTTTAGCAGTCTCTTCAAAGGTACTATTAGCCTGTCCCAAAACAACCAACGTCTAAGCCACTAGAAATTAATTAATACCACACCATCCTTTCGACATTAGAAGAGTAAAAATACTATTACCTGATTTGGGCTGCGAGGGGATAGCATAGAACTATCTCTGGGATGCTCTTCTTCTTTCTTTTTTTGGGATCTCCAATAGGCATTTATTTCTTCCTTTGTTAATGACGTGTTTCTCTTATATTTCACTGCAAAGTAAAAAAGAATTATTTCGCAACTAAAACTCAGAAAACTATAAGGTCAGTAGAAGATATGCAGCAACTTACAAACTTTGGGGTCAGGAATATTACAGGCCCAACCTGCCATAAGGGAACCCATATTCACTTATTATTTAATTTGCTGGTTTTCTTTGAAGCAGTTGATAGTATACTCAGTTCCTGAGTGTATCTCTCTGAAATAATGTGTCTTTAATAAAGCTTTACTAGAAGACAAGTTCATAAATTTATTTTGGGCGCTTGCTTTGATTTTTAATAATATTAGGCGTGGAACTTCTAGCAGCACGTAGATATGCATGCAGGGTGACGAGAACTTTTGGCAAGATAAGTACCCAAAATGGAAAAGAGAATTTATGATACAAATGGATGTCCTATAGATCGTCACGTCATAGTTTACATTAAGTATCATCCAAAAATATGTTACGTACATACGATCTTCACGTGACCAAGTCAGGAAGCCAAGCTTATCTAACTTCTGAATTGGATTCTTTTTATTTACCCCTTCAAAATGAGTAACAATTAAATTTGTATGTGATTTAAAAGATACGTGATTTAATTCAATACGAATGATCTAAGAATAACAAATAAGTAAATTAAAGAGAGAATGAACGGTCAAACCAATCACAATATAACAATCATGTCTGACCTTAAGTTGAACACTGAAAATCGGCCTCGATCGAGTCCTCGATATGAGCTCGTTTACAATCAAAGAAGAGAATAACCGAAGAACACTTTGAATAATAGCTAGAAGACAAAAATAAAATTTTATTCCTTTGATATGCGTGTCAATAATGTATTTAAAATAAAAAAATTCTCCCATTTATATAGTAGGAGAATTTTAGTCCTAATAAAAGTTTAAATAAGGTAAAAATCTTCTTTTTCCGGTAAATGTCAATCCGCAATTGATATCAGACGGGATCTGCACCGTAATATCCGATTGAAGGCGAATATTATGGCTCCCCACTTATCACGACCAATCGTTCCTCCTTTTCCCGTGGGTCTCAAAATTTTACTTGGTCATGGTTCGTTATTTTGCCATGCCCGATCCTAGATACATCGTTCACTCCTTCTGAGTTTCGATACGAGGGATCCTTCTGCCTTGCTTGTAGTTGCATCGAACCGCGCTTCCCTCTCGTTCTCTTATTGGAAAATCGGAGAAAACTTTGCCCCCGAATTTACCCGTATACAGATAGTGCCCTCGCTTTTCGGAGAGCAGATTTATCATAGCGACGGGAAGCGACCAGTTGACCCCGGTTCCTTCTTCCGTATGCTATAACTGAGTCGACGGGTCAGTGAAATGTCCCATCGATCACATCGCTCTGACTTCGAACACTTGTTAGCCACCGGTTGACCGTCCTCGAATGCGAAACGTCACGCATTAATTACTCCACTCTACCTGTTCATATAAGGACAATGTAAGCAAATTGATAATAGTATGCTGACTACTTATCTACCGTCATTAGTTAACTAATTAATCATTCTAAATAGAATATTTATAACTCTGTTTCACAGTAAGTATTAAGATAATATTAATGAGCAAGGATTATGATCCTGACTTTAGTACCGAATACTCTAAACTTGATTCAAGCCCAATCGTTGAAGGCATATCATAACAACTAAGGAAAGGTAAGGAGTCTTCAATCAGGTACCAAATTGACGATATTTTAATTCTCTTTGATCTTCCTGTTCAGAGTAACGATTTTACCATATGTGGTTCATTACAGTTTACAGGGGTCAAGTAGCGGTGAAATGTTGAAAACTCATTAGAAGAATGATGGGAATGGCTAGATGAACATTATAGCTTGGATATAATCATTCCATGGAGATTAGGCACAAATATAATTAAAGGTTCTTGATTTTAAAGGTGTCGTCTTTTCCGAAAATGATTTAACTTAATTATATGCATTACGTGATAGACGAAGATATACTATAGGCTGAGATATCCCATGTGATTAACTATCTCACCTTCTATATGAGATAATTAATACCATGATTTGGTATAAAATTTATACTTATATTAACTAATACTCATAACTAAATATGGGATAAATACAATCATAAATTTTATCCCGAGATTAGTATTCTTATCCCGGTAACCAAACGATCCCTAAAGGTATAAAGTTTTTACCATCAATATGTAGAAGTTAAATTTTGAAAGAAATAGTCCATCTTTAGTGCCTACAGTTCTAACATTTTAGATCTCTTTCCAAAATTTATATCTCATTGCACACAATTTGGTTCCAAATGATCTGTATTAATGAGCGGTTATTTGTTTAATCTAAAGTTTGATTATTAAGTCAAGCAATTAAATTTATAAAATTTAGGCCATAAGCAATCTCACTAAATCAAATGTAGTTGACCATTAGACAATATAAAATAATGGACGTTACGAAATAATAGTGACAAAGCAAATAATTAAACAAAAATAATAAAAAGATAGAAGAGAGTAATTCTTGTTGATCGATCCGGGATAATTGATAGTTGATGAACATTAGTAATAAGTATTAGATGAAAAATAATTTTTTTAAAGTTATTTTATAAGAGTGTGTATTACAATGATAGGAGAGGTAGATATTTATAAGACAATCTAGCCTTAACTAACTCTAAGCACCTCTCCCGCATGTTGCGGAAATTAAATCGTCGTTGTTGGACGTGATAAGATAGAATCCCAGACATTTTAGAGTTTAACGGTGATGGGATGTCGATTGTCTGGGTATCGTGAAACTTCTAGATGGATCATTTCGGAACATTGCTATCCGATATAACCAAAGTAGACCCGTGACCAAGTTCTAGGAATTGTTAAGATTTCTTCGGTCTTTGAACAAGCTAGAACCGGCTAACTAGGAGTTGACTATGATGAGTTTCTTCAGTACTTGCCACGTTTCCGATAAAAGAGTCTTCATGCCGGTATATTAATTACCAATACAGATAGCTCCCTCACTTTTCGGGCAGTTCTCTTGAGCTGACTGGAAAATAAAAAAATTTATGTGGGAAATAAAACATAACCGTCATCTGATAAAGCGGATGTCCCTTCAACTTTACAACTGGTACATGTGACAAGATCAGGTTATTGATGATGTCATTATTCATTAACAAGGCAATAATTACCCTGCGCTTGAAAATACCAACTCCCTTCACCCATTCTTCTTCTTTTCCCTATTCATTTTTCTGTTAGAGATTTTATTGTTGTTTCGTGAAACTTTTCTTAAGTTCTTGCCTTTTCAGTCTATAATTTCTAAATTTTCTTTAGTTTTGTCTTCATGTATGCATATTGTTTATGCAATCTCAGGGTCATGACCTTCAACTTAGTTAATACTCCGCCATCACAAGATTTGACACTACCGAGAGATGGTTTCTGATGGCTCCTACCGAAGAGGTGAGGAAGTAGATATGATGGGGTTGGTGAGAAAGGAAAAAACCATCACCCACAAATCTTCCTTTGGGATCAATAGCACTGACTGTGATCCTAGTCTAGAGAAAACCGTGTGCGACATTATTCCCAAGGAGTTGAACCTCTCAACTGACTGATCTCAAGGCAAGATCGCGAAGCATCTCAGTGACAGAAATGCCCTGGTGGATGAATACACTTCTTTAATACAGTTGGACCACCTTCCTTCCGTTCGGGTGGAGTGTGGATGGGATGAAAATGTACAGGTTCATTGTGTCCGATAGGGCAGCTGAATTATCAACCATGGCGATTATTTTTTATTTGTGTACAAATATTCCTCCACCATTAGGTTTGGGCTTTCAATTAATGAATTCTCCGAGGAGATGTGTAGAAGATATAATATTTGCTTGGATCAAGTGGGGCCTCAAGTATGGAGACTCATTACAGGCTTCCTCTAGTCTTCCTTCCTCGACCGATGAGAACTTTACTTTTTGGCATTTTCTGCATCTCTAATCTCCCAAGCTTTTTTGGGGCGGCATGTTCACAATGAATCCACGAGGCAAGTGGGCCATCATCTCCAACACCAATGATGATTATGATCGGGGATGGTTGTTTACTATGCTTACCTCATGATTCATCTAATCTGCAATCACCATAGTGACTTTTAACACTATGTAGGGATGGGTCGGCAAGATCTTAAGTGTCTCCACCAAAGCTTCAAGATCTTGGAAGGCCATTTCTACTGAAAGAGAGTGGAAGGCCAATAATTATGGTAGCATCTTGTTTTATCAATTTGAATTGGTTACAACACTATTATGGAACTATACAACTCAGTTTTTCACATCTTTGGAGGTTCGACTGGGAAGAAGTAGCAATCTCAATCCTGACTTTAAGTTTAGCCCTTGTTTTCTGATCTTGGAGGGGCTTAATAGGCACTTTTTGGATTTACTTACTAGGAAGAAATAAAATTTTGATATGTCTAGTGTCGTCCCGGAAGGGGGGAGCCAACAATCGGTGAGACAACCTCTTGTTGGTTCTTTTTAAGAAGATAAATAATGACATTAGCAAGAGGGGGAGCAACCCGGGAAAGTTAAAGGTTTGCATGAAGCACCTATGGTTATTTATCGGGAATGATGTCGTCTAGAGTTTAGGGATGCCAACAGAGATCAGGAGCAGGTGTTGCAAGCCAGTCTCTCAACTAACGTCGGTAATTGCACAATTATGATCTTCGTTCCTGGCAATATTAATATTTTCAAGGCTCCAAGCCATGCTGGCATTTATCTACATGAGTTGATCAATCCCGTGGAAAGTGTCCAACTTAGGAGGCACTCAACAGAGGGGTTGATTTCACATATTATTTTGTTAGCTCTCAAGATAAGATAATTTGTTTGCATTAAACTATTTTGCTATCCTGGGGACTACTATTTTAGTCACTCATATATTTCATTTTGTAGGGCAAGTTGATCTCCATGGATGGACTTAAAAGGGTGCAGGGGTAGATGGCTAAGGTTATGGAGCTTACCGAGGCAAATCAAAAGTTGAAGTCCGATCTTGAAGGATTTAAGGTTGAGAAGGAGGCCTTAGTGCAAAGGGAAGATGCCAATGCTAAGAGTTCAGAGCAGTTGCAGAAAGAGCAGAAAGAGCTGGAAGACTGGGAGCCATCCTTCTCCATGGAACTGTCTCTCATGCCACGACCTTGGGGAGCGAGACCGGCGCTCAACCGAAATACCTCGGTCGAACAAGCCTGTACAATACCACCTACCCAATTCTCCCATGAATAAAGAGAAGATACATTTTATTAATTAGACAGTAAGAGGTCATGTGAATAATACCAGTTCATTTCCATTAGTTACGCCATTAACAAGTCTCCAAACAGTACACTATACATTCGTGGTTGAAGTGGAACATGTGATATAATTACAACAAATTTAGTTTAACTTTCTCAAAATAAGATACAACCCACACAACGTCTACGGAACCTCTAACAGAAATAAGAGACTGCTAAGACAGTGCTGGCAACAAAGCCTCGGCTATACTTCAAAATGCTAGGTACAAAGGACAAGAGATACAGGACCTCAAAATGAGGTGGAACTCACCAAGTCAGCTGAGGAGAGGGTGTGCTACTATCACTGATCAACACCATCTGCTATGGAACCACCTGTACCCATTAAAGATGCAGTGCCCCCAGCAAAATGGACGTTAGTACATATAAAACAATGGTAGTATGTAAAGCTAAACACCCTCTAAATAGAACGAATAATAGTAAACGGAGAAGGAAACATGAAATCATTTAGAGACTCAAACAGTTTTAAGGTGTCGAATTAGGGGAAAAGTAAATTTCAAGTAAGTTTCAATCTTTTTAAGTTGGGAGATCTTTAGAACCGATACACCATCGTATTTTTTAGTACGGAGTCCGATCTCAGCCCAATCGGCTAAGCCGTCTCACATCGAGACATCCACTCACAATACCACCATGTGCGCGGCATGGCGTCCGATCTCAGCCCGATCGGCTAAGCCGTCTCACCTCAATGTTGTGTGGGTCGACATCACATCACATCTCGCTAGCAATAATCTCATACCATATAAGGGAAAATATCTCAACACATCAATCTCATCCCATATAAGGGAAAACAACTTCATTACATTAACACGGGAATTTACCTCTCAATCACTCCTACACCGGCACGTGTAGTTTCGGGGTTAGATTTTTTTGGCCTACCCTTCTTCGACGGCTAAACGATACTCCCAAAGCATTTATTATTAAAAGGATTTACCACTCATTTCATATTATTTTAAATATCATTCATTTCATTGGCACCATTGGCCATAACGCAATATCATTCTTGGCACGTTGGCCGCACTTCATATTTCATACTCCCTTCTTTCACTTTCAAATATCATCACGGGTCATCAACATCAAGGCTTTTCAAATTAAGACTTTAAATACGCATGTTAGCAAATAAGAGTCTTAGGCACATAGGGATTTCTTACACAATTTGGCATAATAACTTTGTTTTGATCTTGACTTGAAGTCACAACATTTTAATACATACTCATACTTTGAACACGCTCCCGAAGAATAACATAATATGATAAAAATATCTGGAACACATTTTTAACATATTCATAGATACATCTTTCAACACCACGGTTATTTGGAATAGTCAATTTAAAATGAACAACTCGGGACTTATAAGAACCTCATGGGATTCTTAAGGCCCCATAAACTTTTGCAAGGAATTTAAGGTTTTGTGGCGCCGAGGTAGGCTTAGGTGTTTGAGGATTGTAGAAAATCCTCAAACAAGAATGCACTGAGGCGTTGATGGAAATATTTGGCTGAAGAAGGCGATTCTGCGGTCAGTTTCGCGATCGCAAAACCATTTCGCGGGCCGCATAATTATCGCAAAATTGAGCAGAGAACTTATTGAATTTTGAAGGATGTTCTGCAGTCCATTATGCAATCGCATAGTTATTTCGCGGTCTACACATCCATCGCATACTTGGCATGAAGAATTTTTTAGAGTGATTCTGCGGTCCACTCTGCGGCCGCATAAGTGGTATGTGGACCGCATATGAGCCACGAACCTATCCAGTCTAGCCCAGATTTGGAGGACAATTTTGCGGTCCAGTTTGCGGACTATATACGTGATCTGCGGTGCATTCTGCGACCATAGATTTGAGATCGGAGAGTCCATTTTCCCTATTTTATAACCCCGACCTTATTTTGGGGCGACCATCTGATGATTTTAGAGAGAGGTAAGAGCATTTTAGAAAGAGAAGGAGGAAACCTAACTTTCTAATCATCCAATCTTGCACCAATCTTCAAGAATCAAGGAAGCCAATCACAAGATCTTCATCTAAGAGGTAAGGTTCCATACCCTAGTTTTAAATTTCAAATTTGGGTGGAAGATGATTAATGGAAAGTATGAATCTTGGGTGTGGGAGTGTTATTTATATATGCATGTACTATCATGGGTTGTGGAAAGATCATTGAACTAGTATAGGTGAACTCTTGGCGTTGAGTTGGTTGTGGGGTGAAGGAAATCTTGTAGCAGGATCTTGTAACTAATTTGTACACATAGTGTTTGATAAAATGCTCAAATGAGCTGGACCGTGAACTTCTTTCTAATTATGGTTCAATTTTGTTATGTTTCTAAATAGATTGAAGTTGCTGAGATTTCTGGAATATTGTAGTAATTTAATAAAGCTCAAAGCAAGGTATGTTGGCTAAACTTTTCTTTTAGAATTGAACCCCACAATGGCCTCGTAAAGTCCCGTGATGCTCATTATAAATTGATTATTCCAAATAAGCCTTGTGTCCAAAAGATATATACTCAATATGTATTCCAAATGTTCCTATTATGTTATGTGTTATTTGAAAATGTGCTCGAAGCATGGGTTGCATATCTAATTGTTATAACTTCAAGTCGTGGCTCAAATGAAAGCTATTATGCCATATTGTGTAAGAAATCTCAATGTGCTTAACATTCATATTTGCTCACATGTGGACATAAAGTCTTGAATAAAAATGCTTTGCGGTTGATGATCCATGATGATGTTTGAAAGTGAAAGGAGAGAGTGTGAGATGTAGAAATGTGTCCATCATGCCAAGAATGAGAATTACATTTGTGGCCAATAGTGCCCAGAATGAGAATTACATTTGTGGCCAATAGTGCTAATGAAATAAAAGAATGTGTGAACATTATGAGATGAGTTTTGACTCCTTTATATAATAATGTCATTAATGTCCTATGATCACCCATGACTAGTACAATTAAGTGATAGTGTGCACATGAACTATGGCCATTTGCCAAAATGAGAATCATGAGATATTTTATGTTCCAATTGTTTCAACTATAGTTGTATGCTTCTGAAATAATGAATGTAAATGACTTTGATGTTAAGTCACTGAGAATCATGAACTTAGCTAGTGACCTTAAGATGACAAGGAGGTATATAATGAGGAGGAAAAGAGACGCACTTTACTAAATGATGACGAACCATAAGAAAAGAAAGTGGGTCGAGGTACCATTGAAATCTACTTAGTGATTTGCCATGCATGTGTTAATGAAATAAGCTATGTCTCCATGATGAGCATGAAAATGAATTGTTCCAATGATCCGGGAACTTACGACCTTAAAAGTAGCATTAGTCATGTCACTTGAGTTTATATATGGTTATGTGCATAATGATGTGTTATGAATCCTATGGATGGTCTATGAAACATATAGGTATATTGTGTATGGAATCCTATGGACGGTCTATGAAACACATAGGTATATTGTGTATGGAATCCTATGGACGGTCTACGAAATGCATAGGTGTATTGTGTATTGAATCCTATGGACGGTCTATGAAATGCATAGGTGCATTGTGTATGAAATCCTATGGACGGTCTATGAAACGCATAGGTATATTGTATATGGAATCCTATGGATGGTATATGAAATGCATAGGTGTATTTTGTATGAAATGTATAGGTGTACGGTATGAATAAACACTATGGATGGTCTATGAGATGCATAGGTGTATAATATGATATGTGAACACTAAGGACGGTCTATGAAATGTATAGGCATAAAATAAGAGAGGGATATGGACGGTCTAGTGAGACGCATTATTAATGCAGACAATAGGTGTCACTTTCATTGGCCTTGTTTTTATAGGTTGTTTCAATTTTATTATATTATATATTTCACGCATAGTTCATATGGCTCAGTTGATCCTAAAAGAATTTTAGAATGATGCAAGTATAATAAGACTTGAAATTTGATTCTATGGGATATTTCGTAGTTTCTTGATGTACTTTATTTGCCTTTTATTTGAGTTACTATATTTGCATATGCTGTTTTGTCTGCCTTACATACGAGTACTATTCTACATGTACTCACGTCCCATTTGCCGGGGCGCTGCATCTTTTAATGGATGCAGGTGGTTCCATAGCAGGCGACATCGATCAGTGACAACAGTACATCATCCTCTCAGTTAACTTAGTGAGCCCCACTTCATATCGGGGTCATGTACCTTTTGTTTCTCATGTATTGTATTTTGAGGTATAGTCGGGGCCTTGTTTCCGGCACTATACTAGTACTCTTTTGTACCCGTTACAGGCTCCGTAGACATAGTGTGGGTTGTACGTTAATATTGGGAAGGTCAAACTAATGATGTTGTAATTGTATCACATGTTCCACTTCTAAACTATGGATGTGTAATGTAATAGTTTGGGGACTTATAAATGAAGTAGCTAATAGTAATGGATTGGTGTTATGTACATGTTCTCCTTAATGTCTAATTAATGAAAATATATTTTCTCGTTATTCATGGGTGAGTTTGGGTAGAAGGCATCTAGTAGGCTTGCTCGGCCAAGTTATCTCGGTTGAGTGCCGGTCGCGCTCGCCAAGTTCGGGGCGTGACATATTCAATTCTAAGAGAGAAGTTTAGCCAACATACCTCGCCTTGAGCTTCCTTAAATTACTACAATATTCCAAAAATCTTAGCCACTTCGATCCATTTAGAAATATAGCAAAATTGAACAAAAATTAGGAAGGAGTTCATAGTTCCAGCTTATTTGAGCATTTTATCAAATACTAGGTGGGTATTATGTTTTCTAGCTTCTCCTATGGTGGATTTCCCTCACCCCACAACCCAAGGTTTACCCATTTGGGCTCAACTACCTTCCCATACTCATGATTGTACATGTATGCATGGATACACTCTCATACCCAAGAATTTGCTTGCCTTATTACCTATTTTTAGTTAAATCTCGAAATTGAGGGTTAGGGTGTAGAATCATACCTCTAGGATGAAGATCTTGTGACTCTTTCTTGTGATTTCTTCAAGACTTGAGCCAAGATTGGTAAATACTTAGCTTAGGGATCCCCTCCTCATTCTAGACCGCTTTCTTCTCTCAAAAATACCAGTTAGGACCAGCCAAAATAGACCCCAAGTTGTTTTTATAAAAATGGGATCGGGTGAAATTTTCCAAACTTAAACTCAACGAAGCCAGATCTGTGGTCGCAGACCGGACAACAAAGCAGGTATGCGGCCCGCAAAGGGGACCACAGAATAGGGTCCCAAAACTGGGTTGTTTGGGGTGGGTCTGCGGCAGGTGTATGGTCCGCAAACCAGTTCTGCGGTCACATAATGGATCGCAGAACCTCCTTCCGAAGTTTATCATGTTGTCTTCTGCAATGAATGTGCGGTTTGTGAAACAATTATGCGGCCGCATAATTGACTGCAAAATATCATCCCAAATTTGCCCTGTTCTCTGCTTGACTCTACGGTGGATCTACGGTCCACAGATCAGTTCTGCGATCGCAGAATCGATAGCAGAACTGCCCTACTCTGCCAAAATATTTTTTTCAACTCCCCAACGCGCTATTCAACACATACATCTACCTTGGGACCATGAATCCCCGGGTTTTAGGTAAAATGTTACGGGGCCTTACACTATCTAAGGTGACCAGAGAAATCCAGGATCTCAAAGCCTTAGTGGTAAAGAAGGAAGAAAATTAAATTCGTTTAGTGAAGGACCACTCCCAGGTGCTTGCCGATAGTGTTGTGTTGTAGGACAAGATAAAAGATTTAAAGGCTGACCTTAGGAATTTAGAAGAGTTGCTCGAGGCAACAGAGCCAATATTATCCATTTATAGAAGGACATGACCAATCGAAGAATTCCGGGAATAGAAGAAGATAGATCAAAATTAGGTAGTTATAGAAACCTAGTCAAACACTTTTCATGAGGTACATGCCAGGAGCCTGAAACTTGCAGAGCTGATAAATAATGACGTATAAGTAGTGAGGGAAGCCCGATTGCTCTTGGGGATCCCATATGCCAAAGGAGTACAAGACAATTCTAGAGAGGATGACGACCTCCTTGAAAATATGAACTAGGGTAATGCAGAAGAAGACATATCGATGCGCCCTACTTCAATGACCCCTCCCCCCCTGTCACCCATATTTTTGTTGTTCCATATCAACCTCACAGATCCTTGCTTCTAACCCGGTTCTGCGTCTTCAGGATCGGATGACCCTATTGATCTGTTGTTCCATATTTATTAGAACTTTATATATTTACCTTGGGCCTTCATGTCGTTTAACAGAATGGTTTCATTCCATCATTTTAATTTTTCTAGTGTAAGTTTTGTGTTTGACTTTGAACCTGAACTTGCTCTTGACTTGTATGTTTCATACTTAGATGCATTTTATCTAAGTTTACTAGTACTTTCACAATGAATTTTCCGCTTCAGTGCTTTAGTCATACTTAGCCGCATGTAGCCTAGGTTTTTGTCTTTTCGCTTTCGAAGCGATGATTTCAAATTGAACGCAAGTATCAAGTGTTCGGTATTCGTAAGTAGTTGCCATGAGTGCCCGTATAAGGTTAAGGAGGGGTCCGTAATATATTGTATGTGTATGGAATTGACGTCTTATTTATATTTAGGCATGTCCTAGATTTGGCACTACAAGAAAAGGAGAAAAAGTCGGATAAAATAATGAACGAGAAGTTTATCGTCATAGACAAAAAACAAAATCTGGTATTATCTTAAATCTCTCAAATGAGGTTTTACATGAAGTTTATGCAGAAACTACAACCAAAGACATGTGGAAAATTTTTAAAACTATGTATCCAAAAAGGACAGTAGAAAATAGATTTTACTTGAAGCAAAAATACACTTTTCGTATGTCTGAAGGTAATTCTACACTCTCACATCTTGACACATTTGGTTCTATTCTTAAGTATTTGAGTAACATATATGTTGAAATGAGGATAAAGTCGTGTTATTGCTTATTTTCCTACCACATTCCTTTAAGCATATAAGAGATACTATACTTTATGAAAAGGATAATATATCTTATAAATATATCAATTTTATCTTAAACTTAAAAGAACAGATATATTAAGAAATTACTTGAGAATCTAGTGGGAACCAAGGGGGAAGACTTGGTTGTAAGCGGTAGATCCAATATGAAAGATTCAAGTAGTGAGAAATCTAAATCAAGGTCAAAGTCTAGATACAGAAAAGTCATGTGTAAGTATAGTCATAAGAAAGACCATATTATTTATGAATGCTTTAAGTTGAAAAATAAAGATAAACACACAAAGAAGAAAAATGAACACAAAAATGCTGACACCCGAAGTAAGTGTAGCTACTAATGAGACTGAAGGAACTACATTTTTAGCAACTAAAAATAGTTTCAAATCTAACAATGATCAAATTTTGGATTCGATTTGTTCTTATCATATGTGTCTCAATAGGAATTTATTTATCACATATGAATCTGTTAAAAGTGGAGTTATCTTGATGAGCAACAATGATGCATGCAACGTTATTGGTAAAGGTATAGTCCGAATCAGATTGCATGATGGTATGGTCACAACTCTCACCAATGTTAGATATGTTTCTTACTAGAAGAAAAATCCCATCTCTTTGAGCACTCTAGAATCTCTTGGATGCAAATACACAGGTGAAGGTAGAGTTCTGAAAGTTTCTCAAGGTACTCTCGTGATCATAAAAGTATGTAGATCTAGTACATTGTATACTTTATTGGGATCCACTGCTATAGGTGCTGGTGCTGTTTCAACATCAGATAAGTATGATTTTGACATCACCAAATTATGGCATATACGATTGGGGAATATGAGTGAAAAGGGTATTTCTATACTTAGCAAAAGAGCGGAGAAAGTACTGAGAATATGGAGTTCTACGAACATTGTGTGTTCGAAAAGTAGAAAAGAGTCATCTTCAAGTCTCCAGCAATTCATACAACAAAAGGTACTTTAAATTACATTCATTCAGATCTTTGGGGTCCTTATCGTACCCTGTCAAAGATGGTTCTAGGTATATGTTAACTTTCATTGATGGTTATTCAAGAAAAAATTGGGTTTATTTCCTGAAAAATAAAAGTGGTTTTTTCTTAACTTTCAAACACTGCAAAGTTTTAATTAAGAAGCAAACAGAAAAACAGGTTAAGCGGTTTAGAACAGACAATGGCTTGAAATTTTTTAGTGATGATTCAACGAATTTTAAAAGAATGAAGGCATTATTGACACCGTACTATGAGGATGCTCCCTCAGCAAAATGGTGTAGCAGAAAAGATGAACAGAACTCTTTAGAAAGAGCTCGTTGCATGATTTTAAATGTTGGATTGACAAACGCCTTTTGGTAGAGGCTATTTGTATAGCTTATTATATTGTCAACCGTGCTCCTTCTGCACCTTTGAATTTTAAGACTCCAGAGAAAATCTGGTTAGGTACTCCTGCTAATTATTTTGATTTAAAGATATTTGGTTACCCTGCATACATGCATGTAAATGATGAAACATTTGAGCTAAGGACTAAAAAAATACATTTTCATTGGGTATGCATCTTGGTGAAAGGATACATACGATGGTGTTTTGATCCCATAATACCAAAAATTATAATTAGTAGAGATATAAGCTTTGATGAATTCTCTATATTATATTCCAGATAAGAGTCTTTTAGTTCTTGTAGTACCGATAAAAGTAAGAGCATGTGGATGCTGAGATTGGAATTCCTTCTGAGCCAAGCTTATCAACTTTGGAGCAAAACTAAATTGAAACTCCTAAAATTTGAACCAGGAGCTGAAATTCCTGAAGTGAAAACTCCTGATGTCAAACCAGAAGACGAGGAGTATTCAATAGCGAAACATAGACCAAGAAGAGAAAGAAAGCAACCATCAAGATTTGGAGATTATGTTGTATTTGCTTTTTCAGTTGCACATAAAATGATATTCAGTTTTTGGTGCTTATTTAGCCAAGTGGATGATTGCAAAGAATGAAAAAATTGAGTCTCTCCAGAAGAATGGTACTTGGTCTCTTGTGAAGCCGCCATCAGGAAAGAGAATTGCTGGATGCAAATGGGTCTTCAAAAAAAATAATGGCATTCCAGAGGTTGAAAATGGAAGGAATAAGGCACGATTAGTTACAAAGAGCTATAATCAGGTACAAAGAGTTAACTTTAATAATATTTTCTCACATGTTGTTGAACATAGCTCTATTTGTATATTGCTTGCCTTAGTTGCCTTGCTTGATTTGAAATTAAAACAACTTGATAAAAAGACATCTTTCTTATACAACGAACTTAAGGAACAAATATGCATGCATCAAGCCGAAGAATTTAAAATTGAAGGGAAAAAATCATGTTTTCTCGTTAAAGAAATACTTGTACAGATTAAGCATTCTCCAAGATAATGGTAGAAGAGGTTTGATTGCTTTATGTAGGGTCATGATTATTCGAGGAGCATGCATAATATTTGTGTTTAATTACAAAAGTTAAATGATGGTTCATTTGTGTACTTATTGTTATATGTTGATGACATGTTCATTGCTGACAGAAATTCACAATTTGAAAAGTCGGCTGCAAAGTGAATTTCATATAAAAGATTTGGGAGTTGTCATGACCCGGAATCCCAACCTCGGGGTCGTGATGGTTTCTAACATCCACTTGCTAGGCAAGCCAATATTAGTTAAATAATTTAATAATTAAACAGTTCACAATAGAATAATACAATTATTAACGAAGATTAAAGATAAAATACATGAAATAAACCCATAACATAACGCGGTCTAACTCAATCCCAGAAGTCTGGTGTCATAAGTACATGAGCAACTAGAAGTCTACAAGTATAGTTTGAAACAAATACAGTTGTTCGAATGAGATAAAAAGTAAGATAGGAAATTGAAGGGGACTACAAGGTCTGCGAATGCCAGCACATCTACCTCGAGTCTATGAAGCAATGTGATCCGAGCAGACGCACCACTAAGCATCGCTAGGACCGATACAGGTATCTGCACATGAAGTGCAGAAGGGTAGTGTGAGTACAACCGATCCAATATACTCTGTAAGTGTCGAGCCTAACCTTGATAAGGTAGTGACGAGACTATGACGAGACACCTATGTAAAAAACCTGTACAAATATATATAAAGCAGCAAAATAACAAGTAGAACAATAAAATATTAACTGGGAGGGGATATGCGAAAGGGGAGATATCATAAAACCTGCAAGCACAAAATAACATCTTCCGAAATAAACATCAATATAACCAATTAAATCACCAAAATTGGATATCAAACAAGACAATAAAATGAAGATGGAACGTCAACTCCCTTTTGTGATTTTGCTCTCGTCCTTACCATGTAATATCATAAATGTAATGGCACGGCATCACCCTTCGTTCTTTTACTTTCAACATCTCTCAATATATGATAATGAATGCAAATAAGGCACGAGAACACCCTTCGTGCTTTTATCTCTTCCTCACTAAGCAACAATACAAATCTGAATAATAAAAATAAGGCGGGAAATAATTTCACTTGAATTATAGTGCCACGATATCAAACTCAACTTTTAAAATATCCAACATCTTTGAAATAAACAATAAATATGAAACAAATAATTAAAAGAAGTAATAGTCTAACCTAAGCATGGAAAACATAATCAACAAAACAATGTAATACAAAGAAATAATTTCCACCTGCATGCTTAACCAATTCACAATACATAGATACTCGTCACCTCACATATATGTTATCCCCACATATAAAACACGTATCAAATAGACCAAAAAGTCTTAATCCCTCAAGTCAAAGTTAACCACGACACGCACCTCACTAAGCAACAAATCAATGCTCAAACACAACTTTTCCCCTAGAATTAACCTCCAATCCAATCATATCTAACCAAATATAGTTCAAATAATTAAAAATAGGATTTAAAAACTACCCACGAGTGAAAAAGATTTAATATTTAATTATTTTGGAAAAAGTCAACAAAAGTTAGCCCCGGTCCCGCTTGGTTAAACCTCCAAATTCAGACCAAAATCTAATTACCCATTCACCCCCGAGCCCGGTTATGTGATTAGTTTGAAACGACCTCAATTTGAAGTCTAAATCTCAATTTCTCAAATTCTCCAATTTCTACCTAAATCCAATTTCTACCATGAAAAAGTATAGATTAAAGGTTAAAAATCAGTGGGTGTGGAAATGTAAGAAAAGAAGTTAAAATCTATTAACCTATGAAGTTGGGATGAAAAATCTCTTCAAAATCGCCTCTAGGCCGAGCTCAAACTTAAAAATGGTGAGAAATGAGGAAAACCCCAATTTTTGAAAGTTTATAACACTGGCCATTAGGTTTTCTTTGTGTTCGCGAAGCACCTGAAGCGATGCGAAGCATTAGCGGCCAGAAGGCCTTCGCGTTCGGGAGATAACCTGTGCTTTCGCGAAGGCTAGCTTCCCCTGCCTCTGTGTAATGACCCGACTTGTCGTTTTGAACATTTACGCTCCTTTCAACTATTTGAAGTCTTGAATAGCTTCATATGATGTATTATGACGTGTGTGAATTGTCGGTTTTGATATTTCAGGTGTTTCGAGAGTAGTTCGAAAGAATAAATTTCATGTTGGAAGCTTAAATGAAAAGGGGTGACCGGAATTTAACCTTTGTGTAAACAACTCCGGAATGAAGTTTTGATAGTTCTAATAGCTTCATATGGTGAATTTGGAATTAGGAGTGTGTCCGGATATTTATTTGAAAGTCCGTAGTTGATTTTGGCTTGAAATGGCGAAAGCTGGAAATGGAAGGTTTGGAAGTTTGACTAGGAATTAACTTTATTGATATTGGGATCGGAATCCAGTTCTGAAAATTTTTATAGGTCTGTTATGTCATTTATGAATTGTGTGCAAAATTAAGGTCAATCGGACTTGATTGGTTAGGTTTCGGCATGGAATGTAGTATTTGGAATTCGGAAGTTTATAAGTTTCTTAGGCTTGAATCAGTGCGTGATTCGTGATTTTTAGGTTTGGTACCTCGGGAAAATTCTTGAATAAATCTTGTTTGAAAATTGTGGTTACTTAAATAACCTTGACTCGGGCGAAATAGAAAACACATCTCGTCAGCACCGCCCAGGGTAGCTCGGTTTCGCCATTTTTGACAAAACTAGAGTTGGGGAGCTCGGTTTGGGCGATTTTCAGAGGCGAATTTCACCACACAACTTGGGGTAAGTGTTTTTGACTCCCTTGTGATTATATTTCATGAATTAATCTTCGTTTTCGGCGTTAGATTATTGATCTTTCAAGAGAAATCAGGGGAATTTTCTACAGTTCCATAAAATGAATTTTCGAGCTTTGAACACTGATTCAGAGTCGGATTTGAATAAAATTAGTATGGATGGACTCGTAATTAAATAAGTTATCGGATTTTATGAGTTTTGTCGGGTTCTGAAATGTGGGCCCCATTGTTGACTTTTCAAGCGGAGTTAGAATTTTTTTAAAATTGTTTAATTGTAAGCATTGGAGTACATTGTGATTAATTTGCACGTTGTTTGAATAGATACAGATCGTTTGGATTAAATTAAGAAGATAGGAAGGTGTTTGGAGGTTGATAAGCGCGGAATAGAATTTCTTGAGTATTGTTTATCTTACTCGGCATTGGATTCGGCTTGTTCGAGGTAAGTAACTCTTCTAAACTTGGATTTGAGGATATGAACCCTAATTATACGTGTTATGTAAATTGTTTGGGAGGTGACGCATATTCTAGGTGACGGGCGTGTGGGCGTGCACCGTAGAAATTGAGACTCAGTCAATTCCGTAGAGCGGTATAGTTAATTAACTTGTATTTTTCCATGTATTTTTCATGTGTTAGAGAAACTGAGTTGTGACACATTTTAGAAATCTTGCTTAGGCAAATGCTGGTATTATTGGGACCCACTGAGGTCATTCCTAGTGTCAAATTATATGTTTAAACTGTAATTTCATACTCAGTCATATTCATTCATTGCATATCATATCTTAGTCTTTGTTGTTATTTATTGATACATCATGTCATCATTTTTGGCTAGTTTCATGATATTATGAACCCGAGAGACTGGAGAGATTGATGACTGAGTGAGGCCGAGGGTCTGATTGTTAGGACATTATGGGATCGGGATGCACGCCGCAATATATTTTTATTTTATTTATGCCTGGACCTGGCTTATTATAGCGCTTGGACTGAAGAAGCCCCTCCGAAGTCTGCACCCCCACAGTGATCGCAGTAGATATTATATTTGGGATGTAGTTCCCTAGGCATAGAGTTGCCATATATATTCACTTCTGGGATGAAGTTCCCTAGGCATAGAGTTGCCTTATTTATTTATATTTGGGATGGAGTTCCCTAGGCAAGGAGTTGCCTTATTTATTTATATTTGGGATGGAGTTCCCTGGGTATTGAGTTGCCTTATGTATTTACATTTGGGATAGAGTTCCCTCGTTATGGAGTTGCTTTATTTATTTATATTTGGGATGGAGTTTCCTGGGCTGGATTGACCCTGTACAGTACTGAGTGACTGAATATCAGTTATTATGTATATATATTTGGGATGGATCTTCCCTAGGCTGAATTGGCTATATACAGTACTGCAAGATTGAGTACTCTAGGAGTGTGAGTACATGAGTTCATCATTGTGTTGCATTGCATTAAACATGCATACTTGATATGTAAGCATAGAGAAGTATTTTTCTCATGCCATATGATAATGAGATTTCTTATCTGTCGGTAAAGTTTTTGAGAAAAATCACAGGTTTCAGGCTTACTCATATTTTCGGTGACTTTCGGCAAAGGATTTGAGTTTTACTGTTATATTGATAAGAAAATGTTTATTTTTCCGGAATTTTATACGAGGTGAGCATTTTATTATTGAGTTATTACTTGTGCTACTTTAAATTGTATTGTTATGACATGTTATTAGTTAATGGAGTTGGACTCTAACCCTTGTCCCAGCTTATCACTACTTTCAACCTAAGGTTAGGTTTGTTACTTATTGAGTACATGGGGTCGGTTGAACTCATACTACACTTCTGCACCCTGCGTGCAGATTTATGATGCTGATGTTGCTGTGTATGGCGGGAGCTGGCATTGGAGATGTACCTGCATTCCGGTCATAGCTGCCTCTTGATCTTGGTAGCTTTAGATTTAAAAATCTGTTCATGTATTTTCAAACAGATGATGTATTTTATTTCTCATCAGCTTTGTAAATTATGAATCTTAGAAGCTCATGATTTGTACTACCAGTCCTTGGAGAGTGTATTGGAGTTAGTTAACTATTAATTGAATCGGGTTATTTTTATTTGGCTTACCTAGCGGGTGAGGTTAGGTGCCATCATGGCTAGCTGGATTTTGGGTCGTGACAAGTTGGTATCAGAGCTCTAGGTTCATAGGTTTTATAAGTCATGAGCAAGTGTCTAGTAGAGTCTTGCGGATCGGTATGACGACATCCATACTTATATTTGAGAGGCTATAGGGCATTTAGGATAACTTCCCATCTTTCTTTCCTTATCGTGCGGAATTGATTCAGCTTGAAACATAACTCTTTGAATTCCTTCCACGCATTCGTATGCGCATGTGAGTGCTCGGTATCAGATGTACATTGATGGCTTGTGATTCTATGGATGAGGTGTGAGATATGAGATTTCTATGTGCTGATGATGGGCCAGTCTAGAGGACTTGAGGTCGGGTTTTGTTTGTAGCTTGAGCACCGGGATTTCGGTTGTGTGAGCATGTGATTTGGACTTATAAGTCCGGTAGTGTCTCTACTAGTGGAATTTTGGCTCGATAAGTGGTTAGGTGACCATATGATGAGTATGATGTCACTGCGGGATGTATTCAGATGGTTTGAATGTGACGGGAAGAGTTTGTTTGGGATATGAAAATGACTATTGGATGCTTGATTTCTGTCTTGATTTGACGTATAGTCTTGAGTATAAAAGTATTGAAGGATCTTTCATGTTGTTTAATTGTGGCTGCGGAAAGGTGTGGATAGATGCCAGTTTGAGGCTAAGCATGCGGGTTATCACCTGCGGGGTAATTTACGGATGTGTGATCCTTACAATGTTATGTGGATAATTTCTTTTCTACCAGCAGGTTCTATGTGTTGAGATTTGTATTTGAAATGGTCAAGGAAGTCCACCTGACCATCACGAGAATGAAGGCAAGCTTAGCAGATGAATTGAGGTAATATACGGGTTGCGTTGCATGATCTTGAGAAGAATTTTCGTTGAACTGACTGCGAAATTATGACAGTAATAGAGTATGGGTATTGTGAGTAATGGAATATTTTGTTCTATGGCTTTGAGCCAAGTGGGAGTGTCTACTATCACCGATTTGATTGTGTGGTTATGTGTTGTACTGGTTTTGGTTTGAGGTTTATGTGTTAATCGGTTATGACTTGCAAAGACTGAGATCGAGGATGACTCAAGTAAAGGAATTTCTGGATACGGGTTATGTTACACTTCATGGATATATGGAAATCATGGATTGAGTTGAGTTGGTATTTATGAAGGATGTAGTGCGCACAAAGTATGAATTTGATTGGTGGTATTAAAGCAGGGTTACTTCTTTGAGTGTTGTTGTGCAAATGGGGTACGTATCTTTTGGCCGTTTGGGCGGAGCAATTTAGATTTGGGCAGAGTTGATGACTCTCAAGAAGGTTCTAAAGAGTTAAAGATTTATATGTAAGCAATTGAGAATTTTTCGGATTTGTATACCGCTAGAATCAGTTAGTTACATTGGAGGGTGTCGGGACTTGCGGTAATTCTGTATGACTATGGATTCTACATTCCAGTATAAGAAAGGCAAAAAGAATAATTTTAAATTCACATAAGGTATTTTTTTCAGAGTGGGTGTTTCGGTTGTGGTATTTATGGGGGGTAATTATGATGTGGTGAGACTTTACAGATGTTTTCATGGCAATATACTTGGTTTTGGTGACCTGCATGGCTTGGTCGAGTTAGAGAAATTCAGTTCCGATAGCTTGGTTACGTGCAAATGGATTTTAAAGTGTTCTTAATGGTTTCTACCATGGTTTGAACCAAATATTTTTTACCGGTGTGGGGAACGTGTTATGTATTGTGATTTCCTCCTAGAAGGACGCAAATGGAAGGTTTCTAACTAACCGAGTATGTATTCTGTTGGTGACTCAGAGTATTAATCACGTTCTCGTGTTTTAATGTAATGGCCTAATAGAGGCGGCGCGAGGAGTGAGATTAGGATTTGCATGTGCAGGTATACGATTCTGATTTGAGGGGATAGTCATGAATTCTTAGACAACATGGGCGGTTTCATATGACTAGATGAATACTATTACTACTTAATATTTCCTGAGATGGGTGCACATTACAGAAGGCGTACTATGTTTTGACTTACAGATGTTTCGTTGGTATTGCGGTACTCACCTGGTTGATCGACTGCTCATATTCAAATTTTTGGTAGGTGGCACGGAAGAATTATAGAAGTGTTCCTCGTGGGATGATCGTGCATGAAAGATGTGTTAGTCATTCGAGTGTTGGAGTTGGGATCAATTACGATGATTCATGTGTTCTATGAATTTGGAGACTGGAAGTTCTCAGAAGAATATTATTTTAGGGTTGCGGCCTGTTTGAGGTGAGTATTTTATTTAAACTCAGTGGAGGCACTAGTTGCGTTAATTATTTGTAATAGCTATGCACTACGAGTGCGTATATATGTGAGGTTTGAGCCCATGTGCGAGCATCGGGGCAAGTATTCATACTCGAAAAAATGCTTAGGCTATGATATGCCTAGGGTTGACTGTTAAGCGTAAAATTATAACATTCCTCGTATTCGTACCTTTGTTGAGAACTATCTGGGCTATACTTGAGGTTACAAAGAGGCTAATTCCCTGAATAAACTTGTTAGTTACTATTTCTGCGTTAGCTTGCCGATTTGAGTTGTGATAGCACACTTTGCACATGCCTACTCTATGGCGTGTTATTTATACCAGTCCAGGAGCATAAGAGTCTTACTTCAATTATCATATACATGTGTACTTGTTTGATTGCTCCTGTATGATATGCTTGGACTGGAGGCTTGTGACCATGCCATGCGATTGATGTTAATATGAGATCTAGGAGAGCTGGTTACTGTTATTAGATTCGTGTGTTTTGGTTCTACTATATATGATGAGCTCATTGCATAGCGGTTGTGGTGGTGCTTGTTGAACTTGCGAAACGGTTCTCTTCTTTGAGACATTTTCCATTTTTGGGTACACGGATTGTGCAATTTGTGGCTTGAGTTATATTAGTGTGGCATGTCTGTGGAATAGTTGTGTTTGATAATATAAGGTCATTGGACCTAGAATGGGTACTATCAGGTTTGATTACGGTATATTTGGGAGGATATTATCGAAAGTTGGCTTATAAAGTGATTATGGTTCTGGTTGGGGGTGAGAGAGCTCCATGACTTGTTGATCTGATAAGTGGTTACGAGCTTCCACGTGTTTCTTTCATTTTCAGCAGTGTACGAAGGTTTTGGAACGAACTTTTGTTTGATATGGGGTTTAATACTAGTACCGAGTTGGTTTTGAGTAGTAACTGTGATCGAGAATGGTGCTGCGAGTATGCGAGTTGTGAAGTTTTTTATGTGATTATATCCGGGGTTATGGTTATGGCTTAATACAACTTGTTCAGACTTATACAATGTGTAGCTGTGAGATTCGGGTCTTGTAAGAAATTCTGGATGTTGGAAATTGGGTTCTAAGTTTTACGGACTAAGGTTAAAGTAATGATCTTCAATTATGTTGTGTTGTCATACCTATATGGAATAAAGTGGCATGGGATCACCCCCGGGTATGTGCGTGGTAAGGTGGAATAGCGATTTGCAGGTTTGGGAACAACTCTTGGCACGTTCGAGGCGAACGTATGTTTAAGTGGGGGAGAATGTAACGACCCGACTTGTCGTTTTGAACATTTACGCTTATTTCAACTATTTGAAGTCTTGAATAGCTTCATATGATGTATTATGATGTGTGTGAATCATCAGTTTTGATGTTTCAGGCGTTTCGGGATTTGTTCGGAAAAATAAATTTCATGTTGGAAGCTTAAATGAACAGAGTTGACCGGAGTTTGACTTTTGTGCAAACGTCTCCGGAATGGAGTATAGGTCTTTTATGTCATTTATGACTCGTGTGCAAAATCTGAGATCAATCGGACTTGATTTGTTAGGTTTTGACATCGAATGTAGTATTTGGAATTTGGAAGTTCACAACTTTCTTAGGCTTGAATCGGTGCGTGATTCGTGATTTTTAAGTTTGGTACCTCGGGGAAATTCTTGAATAAATCTTGTGTGAAAGTGGTGGTTACCGAAATAACCTTGACCCGTGAGAAATAGAAAAAACATCCCGTCACCAGCGCCCAAGGTAGCGTTGGATGCTAGCCCTGGCGCTGGGGCTTTTTTGAGATTCTGGAAACAGCACCACAGGTAGCGCCCCACGCCACATGTGGCACTGCAAACATTAAATCCCTATAAACGGGGGGTTTCACCATTTTAGACAAAATCAGAGTTGGAGAGCTCGGTTTGAGCAATTTGCAGAGGCAAATTTCACCACACAACTTGGAGTAAGTGTTCTTGACTCCCTTGTGATTATATTTCATGAATTAATCTTCATTTTCGGTGTTAGATTATTGATCTTTCAAGAGAAATCCGAGGAATTTTCTACAATTCCATAAAATAAATTTTTGAGTTTTGAACACCGATTCAGAGTCGGATTTGAATGAAATTAGTATGGCTGGACTCGTAATTGAAAGGGTTGTCGGATTTTGTGAGTTTCGTCGGGTTCTGAGACGTGGGCCCCACTGTCGACTTTTAGAGCGGAGTTGGAAATTTTTATAAATTGTTAAATTATAAGCATTGGAGTACATTGTGATTAATTTGCACGTTGTTTGAATAGATACAAATCGTTTGTCTTGAATTGAGGAGATAGGAATGCGTTTGGAGGTTGATAAGCGCGGAATGGCATTTTCAGAGTATTGTTTATCTTAATCGTCATTGGATTCGTCTTTTTCGAGGTAAGTAACTCTTCTAAACTTGGAGCTGAGGGTATGAACCCTGATTATAAGTGTTATGTGAATTGTGTGGGAGGTGAGGCACATGCTAGGTGACGGGCGTGTTGGCGTGCACCGTAGAAATTGAGACTCAGTCGATTCCGTAGAGATGTATAGTCAATTAACTTGTATATTTCCATGTATTTTTCATGTGTTAGAGAAATTGACCTGTGACTCATGTTAGAAATCATGCTGGTATTATTGGGACCCACCGAGGTCATTTATGTTGTCAAATTATTTGTTTAAACTGTAATTTTATACTTAGTCATATTCATTCATTGTATATCATATCTCAATCTCTGTTGTTATTTATTGGTACATCATGTCATCATTTTTGGCAAGTTTCATAACATTATGAGCCCGAGAAACTTTCATGACTGAGTGAGGACGAGGGCCTGATTGTGAGGATATTATGGGATCGGGCTGCACGCCGCAATATATTTTTATATATTTATGCCTGGACCTGGCTTATTATAGCGCTTGGGCTGAAGGAGCTCTTCCGGAGTCTGCACCCTCACAGTGAGCGCATTGGATACTATATTTGGGATGGAGTTGCCATATTTATATATCCACTTCTGGGATTGAGTTCCATGGGCATGGAGTTGCCTTATTTATTTATATTTGTGATTGAGTTCCATAGGCATGGAGTTGCCTTATTTATTTATATTTGGGATGGAGTTCCCTGGGCATGGAGTTGCCTTATTTATTTATATTTGGAATGGAGTTCCCTAGGTATGGAGTTGCCTTATTTATTTACATTTGGGATGGAGTTCCCTCGGCATGGAGTTGCCATATTTATCTATATTTGGGATGGAGTTCCCTGGGCATGGAGTTGCCTTATTTTTTTCTATTTGGGATGGAGTTCCCTAGGCTAGATTGGCCTTGTACAATACTGAGTTACTGGATGTCAGTTATTTTATATATATATATATATATATTTGGAAAGGATCTTCCCTGGACTGGATTGGCCATATACAGTACTGCGAGATTGAGTACTCTGAGAGTGTGAGTAGATGAGTTCATCATTATGTTGCATTGCATTAGACATGCATACTTTATATGTAGGCATAGAGAAGTATTTTCCTCATGCCATCTGATAATGAGATTTCTTATCTGTCGGTAAAATTTTTGAGAAAAATCACAGGTTTCAGACTTACTCATATTTTCGGTGACTTTCGGCAAAAGATTTGAGTTTTACTGTTATATTGATAAGAAAATGTTTATTTTTCCGGAATTTTATACGAGGTGAGCATTTTATTATTGAGTTATTACTTGTGCTGCTTTAAATTGTATTGTTATGACATGTTATTAGTTAATGGAGTTGGACTCTAACCCTTGTCCCAGCTTATCACTACTTTCAACCTAAGGTTAGGTTTGTTACTTATTGAGTATATGGGGTCGGTTGAACTCATACTACACTTCTGCACCCTGCGTGCAGATTTATGATGCTGATGTTGCTGTGTATGGAGGGAGCTGGCATTGGAGATGTACCTGTGTTCCGGTCATAGCTTCCTCTTGATCTTGGTAGCTTTAGATTTAAAAATCTGTTCATGTATTTTCAAATAGATGATGTATTTTATTTCACACCAGCTCTGTAAATTCTGAATCTTAGAAGCTCATGATTTATACTACCAGTCCTTGGAGAGTGTATTGGAGTCAGTTAACTATTAATTGAATCGAGTTATTTTTATTTGGCTTACCTAGCGGGTGAGGTTAGGTTCCATCATGGCTAGCTGGATTTTGGGTCGTGACACTCCGCGTTCGTGAGCCCACGCCCACGTTCGCGTATGGTAACTACTGCCTCCCCCCATAATCCCCTTAAACCTTCGCGTTCTCGTGTGAACGGTCGCGTTCGCGAAGGGTAAGCCCTCCACTGCTTCGCGTTCACAACAAGTTCTCCGCGTTTGCGAAGAAGAACTCTAACCCTGTCCCAGTTTCCCCTTTGCAATCACGAGATTACCTTTGCGATCGTGAAGCACAAGACACCAGACATCAGCAAGTAGCTGAAACCAGCAATTTTTCTAAGCTCAAATAGTCTGTAGCTTATCTGAAACTCACCTGAGCCCCTCGGGCTCCAAACCAAATATTCACACAAGTTTAATAACATCATACGAACGCGCGATTAAAATATCAAAATAACCCCTAGAATTACGAATCGAACATCAAAATGTATGAAATTTTCAATGAAACTCAAGAACTTCCAAATTCACAACCGAGCGTCCGATTCCTATCAAACTAACTCCGTTTTGCACCAAATTTTACAAAAAAGTTTTAAATAGTAAAATGAGCCTATACCTAGTTCCGGAATCAAATTTCGAACCCAGTTGCAATAAAGTCAACCTACGGTCAAATCTAGTAAATATTTAAACCTTCAAGTAACTAGTTTTTGATAAATCAAGTCGAATCAAGTTAGGGACTTCTGAATTCAATTTCGGGCATGCACTCAAATCTAAAATCATGATATGGCCCCACCTAGATTGTCAAAATATCGATCCGAGATCGTTTACAAAAAATATTGACCGTAGTCAACTCAAGTTATTTTTAAAGCCAAAAATCATATTTGCTTAAATTTTCATATAAAATCTTTTCGGAAAAAGACACTGACTATACACGCTAATCGAGATAAAGGAGCCAACATATTATTCCTGACGTAGAAGAAGTACTTGGAGAAAGTCTTGGAGAGGTTTGACATGAAAGATGCTAAACAAGTTAGTACCACTTTTGCTGCTCATTTTTAATTATCTGCTGCTTAGTCCCTGCAGTGAGAGGAAGATGAGAGGTATCTAGTACAGGTACCTTATTCTAGTGTAGTTAGTAGTATTATGGATTGGTACAAGTCCAAAAATTTCACAAGGAGTAAGCGTGGTAAGTCGATATATGACTTGTCTTGGTAAAGCACATTCGCAGGTTGTGAAATGAATTCTCAGACACGAGAGGTACTTCAAATGCATGTTTGTAGTTTTGGAGAAATACTCTCACTTTGGTTGGTTTTGTAGACTTAGATTATGCAGGTGATCTCGATAAAAGGAAGATCACTGACATTCTACATATTTTGTATTGGTGGTTGCACTATTATTTGGAAAGCTACATTAAAATATGTAGTAGCTTTATCTACTACTGAAGCTGAATATATAGCTATGACCAAGGCGATTAAAGAAGTCTTATGGTTGAAGGGTCTATTTGCTGAATTTAGTTTATACCAAGGTGGTATTACCTTTTCCTGTGATAGTCAAAGTCCCATTCACTTGACTTAAGATCAGATCTATCATGAGAGGACGAAGCATACTGATATTAAATACCACTTCATTCGAGAAACCATTGCTGAAGGAAAAGTCTCTGTTCAGAAACACTAGAGACAACCCTGCTGACATGTTCACGAAGCCTATACTAGTTGGCAAGCTCAAGTACTACTTCAACTTGATTGGTATTTATGAAGAATATTTTAGCCCACAAGGGATTTTGCAAAGAGAGTGGAGTAATTTACTATATCAACCAATATTAAGCCAAGGTGGAGATTTGTAAAGTTGCCTAATTGACTACACAGAAAAGAGAAGGTTATTTCTTTATTGCAAAATTCTATACATTCTTAGTTGGCAAATAGGCATTTGCCAATAAGAGATTGCTCGGCAGGGATCTTTTTGGTCTCCAAGTTTGGATATGTGGTCGAGATCTCTTTGCAAGTAGGAAACTTGCCTTTTGTAAACTTGCAAAACTTCGTTCTATTTCTCCTATAAATAGTACTACTGATTCTTTTCTTTTCTAAACAACCAATTCAAGAGCCTTTTTATTCTTGTATTTCTTTCTCTTCCTTTATTTGAGAGTATTTTGTAACAAAGTTGAGTGTGGAAAAATACTTGTGTGAAACTTCTTTGAAGTGATCTTGTGAGGTTATTCTCATGGGATATTTTGGGATTGATTAAAGCATTATCTCTAATCTTGTACTCTCTTTTGTACTCTTTTTGGTATAGTAAAATTGCTCATCTCTGCTTGTGGACGTAGGCCATACTAACTGAATCACGTTAAATTTTTGCATCCTTTATATATATTTTAATTATTGTTATTATCAACTTTCATTGTCTTTGTTATTGTCATTGTAAAGTTATGGGCTAAATTCTACATTACCGAGGTTCTTGAACCTAACACTATGGTATATTGTTGATGGTGGGCGAGAAACCCATATTTTAGTCATAATTTGCACTCTAATCACTGCATTTTACTTGTGGTTGAGCTTAATTAATGGTGATTTGTGCTTACTACGTATTTTATGACTTACATGAAATAATTTCGAGCTATTAAAATAATTTGGAGCTAATTCAAATAAGTTAGAGCTTTGAAATCTGAGTAAAAGCCCAAGAAGTAAGTCGGTATCACATTCGGGGGTCGAGGACTAAGTCTAGATGTCAAAAAGTGAGAAAAAATGATTACTCTGAGAAAAATGCACTACCGTGCCGCGGGGCGCGTGGCGGCAGTACAAAATTTCTGTAGAGTGAAAAAAAATTAACTCTTTGAAAATCCTCACTGATGTAGCACATGGGGCACCGCGCCAGTGTATTATTGCGGTCCAATTATCCCACTTCGGCTTCAAAAAGGTAGATTCATTCGGGCCCGTTACTGTATGGTATAAATACATCAAAAATACGATTTTTAGGGAACTTTTAACCTAAAAAGATTGAAAAAGAATTGGAGACTCAAAGCTTAATGATTCATCATTCTTTCCTCAACTCAACACCCGAGTTTGGATTGAATTCATGTTTTATTACTTTATAATTATATTTGTGATGACTTCCTCCATGATTATGGAGTAGTTTCCCTTAGTGTTTGACGAATATGGTGTTTTGATTTCTATTTGTGGATTTTAACTCTAGTTCTTTGCTTCAATTCGTTTGTGGAGCGTTGAATTATTTGCAATTTTATCCACCAGTTTATTTAATCGAAAGAAGAATATTGTGGTGATTATCTTGCATTATTTTATTTGTTATAATTCAGTGATTCTCTTAAGTAATCGAAAGAGCTTGTTGAGTTGTTGATTAAATAAAGTTAGGAGAATATTCGAGAGACATTTTCCTGAAGAATAATCCATAAATGCATGCTTGCATATTTTCACAGTTTTTATATTTGTTTATCTCATAGGTTTATGATTTAATCGAGAGAGGAGTCTGACTACACGTTTGAACTAATCATCGAGTGAATTCGTGAAAATCATTAGAACATTAGAGGGAGTTGAACTAGAGTGGGATCCCAAATAGCTATCTTGCACCTATCCTGTCACGACTCTTATCTCTCCCATTGATATTTCAGTGTTGCTCAACTCTATTCTTCCAATGATCAATTGATAAATATTGTAGTCTCATAGTTAATTTTAGTTATTAGTCATCCCAACCAATGTGTTAATCATCCTGAATAGCGCTAAGCTAGAAATTACTTGAACATTGTTTAAATCCAATCCCTGTGGAAACGATAATTATAACTATATTATCTTTCACTAGAGAGCATTAAATTTCGTGTTGTGTTTGTGCGCGTCAAATTTTGGTGCCAATGCCAGGGATTGACAATCAATACCGTTCAAAATAGTTTTTGGTGCTAATTTAGAAATCAATTTTATTTTATTCTTCACCGTTTTTTCTCTTCCGTGTGCAGGAAACATGTTAAGGTCATTAGTGTATGACTCGATCTTCTTTAAAAGAAGTAATACCCTTCAAACCATAGTTGAAAAAAATACCTACGACAACTAAGAAAAGAGAAAGAACTCACCGAAAAATTCTTGGGGCATTCTTCAACCCAAGAGAACATGGCTAAGAACGGTGAGGAGATAGTTGAATTTGCTTTATAGGAAGCATCCTAATAGGAAGCAGCCGCATGGGCAGCTACTGAAGCAGCTCTCAGAGCTGATGAAACGATTGACGGGAATGGAGGACGAAGATACAACCTCAACCGACCTCTAGTTGAAGAAGAATTTGGAAACAATATGCCCGGGCCTGGACGATTACTGGCTACGCAAGGCCAGTTTACAACCAAGGAGTATCTAATCTACGACCCCCTCAGATCGCAACCAATAAATTTGAGATCAAGCAAGGGCTACTTCAGACCATTCAGAATTATTGTGTTTTCTGAGGCAAACCCAATGAGGATCCAAATACTCATTTCATGGATTTTGATGAGATTATGAATACCTTTCAGCACAACGGAGTATCGAAAGATGCTATCTACTTAAGGACATTTCCTTTTTCATTGAGGGAAGAGGCTAAGTACTGGTTGTGGAGTTTGCCGAATGGGTCAATTCAAACTTGGGAAGACATGACAAAGAAGTTCCTTGAAAAATATTTTTTAGCTGCAAAAACAGGAAAAATTTGAAAAGAGATCCACAACTTCGAGCAGAAAGATACAGAAACAATGTTTGAAGCATTGGAAATATTTAAGGATATTGTGAGAAGATGACAACTTCATGGAGTAGACTTGTGGATGCAACTCCAAGATTTCTGGGATGGTCTGACACCCTCTAGTAGGAGGACACTAAATAACGCAGTTGGAGGTCCTCTTATGAAGAAAACTCCCGAGGAGATTGTTGCAATTCTAAATGAATTATCTAAAGATGCAAATCAATGGCCTACAAATGCTAACGAGAAAGTAAAAAGTTTGGGGTACATCAAGTGGATTCTAACACATCAGTGTAAGCCCAGCTAGACACCATGGCCAGAGAGATAAGAAAGTTAGCCTTAACCAAGGTCCAGAGCTAGCCATCTTTAATCTGTGATTTATGTGGAATGGGTCATCCAACGCATGAGTGTCAGGCCTCGACTACATATGAAGTGGTAAATATTGTGAGGAGCTTTGGCAGAGGCAACTACCAAAGTGGTAATAATTTTAACTCCATGGGACAGAGGCACCCAGGTGTTTCTTGGAGTTCACCAGGTGGTAATGCGAATGCATGGCAACAGAATATCTCTAGACCCCAAGGACAAGGAGCTCCAGGTTTTCAAAATCAGCAGAGGTAGCAATATTAGCCTCCACAGTCTAGTCATTCTTGCATGGAAGATTTTATGAAGGCCTTTATTATTAGGATAGATGAAAGGCTTGAAACCCATGGCACAACTATCCGAGAACAGGGCACAACTATCAGAGAACAGGGCACGGCCATTCGAAACTTGGAAAGACAGGTGGGGCAACTAGCTAATCTATTATTTGAGAGGTTTCTAGGAACTCTCCCTGCTGATAGTGAGAGAAATCCAAAAGAGATAATAAATGTAGTATCTTTGAGGAGTGGGCACGTATTGGAGGATCCCATAGCATAACAAAAGGATGAGTTGATTGAAAGACAGGTAGAGATTGTAGAGGAGCAGAAAAATAGCACATTCAAGAAGGTGAAATGATGGTAGATGATGGTCTGAAGAAGAAGGGGAAGACTAGAGCTCAGAAGAAGAAGAAAGATGGGAATTCAATGAATGAGGAGACCGAGCAAAGAAAATACATGCATGCTCTACCTTTCCCTCAGAAGCAGAGAAGAGATAAGCTGGACAAATAATTTGAATGTTTCCTAGATGTGCTCAAGCAGGTGCTTGTTAATCTGACATTCACAGAGGTTCTCTCTCAGATGCCAGCTTATGCTAAATTCTTGAAGGAGATATTGTACAATAAGAGAAAAGTGGAAGAGACACCGGTTGTCAAGCTCAAAGAGCACTGTAATGTCATTCTTCAAAATAAGCTCCCTCAAAAGTGTGGAGATCCAGGGAGTTTTACTATACCTTGCTTTTTAGGAAGTACTACAACGACAACAACAACAACAACAACATACCCAGTATTATCTCACACCGTGGGTCTGGGAGGGTAGTGTGTACGCAGACCTTACCCCTACCTTGTGAGGATAGAGAGGTTGTTTCCAATAGACCCTCGACTTAGGAAAGCATAAGCACCACATTAATGAAAATATAGACAAGAAGGGACAGTACCAAAAAGCCATATAAAAGTAGAATAACAACAACAAGATAGTAAGTTAATCAACAATGAAAAGAATAACGGTTAGTCATAAAAACCTACTACCAACAGAAAGTGAGCTTGCATGCCAATACTACTGTTATGAACACTCTAGACTACCTACTCTACTAACCTAATACTCGACCTCTATACCTTCCTATCAAGGGTCATGTCCTCGGTCAGCTGAAGCTTCACTATGTCTTGCCTAATCACCTCTTCACACCTCTTCTTTGGCCTAAATCTACCTCTCCCTAGGCCCTCCAATGTCAACCTCTCACACCTCCTCACCGAGGCATCTGTACTCCTCATCCTCACATGACCAAATCACCTAAGTCGCGCTTCTCGCATCTTCTCCTCAATAGGGGCTACACCCACCTTGTCGCGAATAACCTCATTTCTAATCTTATCTAACCTGAGGTGCCCGCATATCCATCTCAACACCCTCATCTCTGCTACCTTCATCTTCTGGGCATGAGCGAGCTTGACTGGACACCACTCAGCCCCATATATTGGAGGTACTAAGTTGAAAACTTTTAGTGTGATTCAGGTACTTCTATTAATCTTATTCCTTTGTCTATTTTCAGGAAATTGGAGGGAGAGATTGGAGAAATAAGATCTATACCTGTGTCCTTGCATATGGTGGATCAGACCACAATCATACCGGAAGAAATAGTGGAAGATATGCTAGTTTTGGTAGATAAATTTATGTTCCCCGTGGACTTCATCACGGTGAATATGGAAGAGAATAGGGAGATACCTATTGTTTTAGGGAGACCCTTCTTTGTTACTGGAAGAGTGATTCTGGACATTCAAGAAAGGCAGCTCATGCTCAGAGTGGGGGAAGAAAGGGTGGTCTTCAATATAAAAGGAGCAATAGGGGCCCTAAAAGAGCAAACTGGATAGAGTAAGCATGATAAGTGTGGGGTGTACTCAAAGAAGGCAGAAAAGAAGCTCTCAGCATGGATGTGTGCACTGGGTCGGGCGTGCAAAGGAGATCCTGATTTTGATTCAGACCCCGACTAGATGAATTAGGGGAGTTTACTTTACCTCTTACTTTTTATTTGTGTGTAAAGGAGACATGACACAATTTAAACTGTGGGGTGGGGAAGTAAATATGTACATGTGTGTTTGCTTTCTTTATTTTGGTTGGAAAAATATTGACTTTTTCCGACGATGGATTCCTCAATTATCTTCTTAAGGGATCAAAGTCAAAGAAAAAAAAATATTTTGTTTTTTCTTAGGTAGTGTAACAATTCCCCCTTGGTTTTTCTTTGTGTAGCGATTCTTTTCCAAGGGTTTTGCTTGAACCGGGTGTAGTTAGTTTTTCTTTTGTTAGGAAATTTGAATTCTTGTGCTATGGTATGAAATGGAGATGAATTTTCTTGACCTTTCTTTACCTTGAGAGTAGTGAATGCCTTAGTTGTTACGTCTAAGCTCAGTTCTTGACTCATGTATAAGTGACTATTTTGATGTTGCTTAACTGCTTTGACTAGAGAGTCGGGATAGATCCTATCCTATGTGATTTATGTGCCATGGTGTGAGTAAGGTTTGTAGATATTCTGTGCATGTCAGTTGATGTCTAGAACTTGTCATGTGTGTTTGCAAAGAAAAATAGCCGTCTTGTTCAGTCTAGGAAGTGATAGAGTCGTTTCTTTATTGAGCCAGATATATGCTTTTACCCACCTAATTAATATGTATCGTAGTTAGCCCCTTTGAGCCTGTAATCCTATTTATTTAGCAACCACACTACAAGCCTGGCCCCTTTTTTTGAATTGACTATCTGTTTGAATCTTTTACCTCTCTCGGGCACTTGAAATTGTTATGAGCTTGTAAAAGCTAAGTTGAGGTATGGTCGGATTTTTGAGTGGAACTATTGAAAAAGGAGAAAGCTGAATTGTTTGAAAAATTATGAGAGACACTTGTAGGGAATTGAAAGGAAAAAAGAAGAAGTTAGTTTGCTTGGAAAAAAAATCAGAACTTAGAAAAGAAAAGAAAATTGATTCCTTGCTAGTGGTAGTTCTCATCTTGGTTGTGCTTAAAGATATTGAGAGCTTGATGCTATTATGTGTGAAGGCTAGGGTTTGGTTAAATACAAGTGTGTGGCTTAAATTGTTAATGTATATGTATTAAAGTGCTCACAGAGGTGTAGTCACCATATCCAATAGTATCCTACCCGTCCCGCAGCCTACATTACAACCAAAATAAAGTCGTATTTGATCTTTGACTGAATGAGCTCAATTAATAGAATATTACACTACGGGCAAGCATATGGTGTGTCTTCTGTGGAGAATGAATTTTGATTCTGAGATGAGTGAATTCTTTGTGTCTTGAGTTCTTATTTGTTCTTGAATTTTATTGTGTGTGAAACTACTCTCTATCTTGGTATGAGGGCACATGATTTGCAAAGGAAAGATTATGTCTTTGGCCTCTGTGTTAGAGTAAGTGAGCAAGTTTTTGGAAAATACGTGGTATTTTTGAGTCAAGTCTTGAGGCTAGGATATTATGATAGGGTGCTTAGTCTGCTTTAAATATTCTAGGCATGATGTGTTAGAGAAGTTGTCTTATGAGAAGGTTATCTCTATGTGAAGTGCAGTTTGATTGCTCGAGGACGAGTAATGGTTTAAGTGTGAGGTGTTGATGGTAGATGAGAAACCCATATTTTAGTCATAGTTTGCACTCTAGTCACTGCATTTTACTTGTGGTTGAGTTTAATTAATGGTGATTTGCGCTTTTATACTTTGCAGAAAATGATTCCGAGCTATTAAGATAATTTGGAGCTCATTTGAACAAGTTAGAGCTTTGAAGTCTGAGTAAAAGCCCAAAAAATTAAGTCGGGATCATGTTCGGGGTCGAGGACCAAGTATAGATGTCAAAAAGTGAGGAAAATAAATTACTCTGAGAAAAATGCACTACCGCACCGCGGGGTGCGGGGCGATAGTGCAATATTTATGGTGAGTGAAAAAAATCAACTCTCAGAAAATCCTCACTGATGTGGCGCATGGCGCACCGTGCCAGTGTATTTTTGCGATATAATTGTCCCACTTCTGCTTGAAAAAGGTAGTTTCGTCCGGGCCCGTTCCTACATGGTATAAATACATCAAAAAAATGTTTTTTAGGGACCTTTCGACCTACAGAAGATTGAAAGAGCATTGGAGACTCAAAGCACAAGGATTCATCATTCTTTCCTCAACTCAACACCCGAGTTTGGATTGAATTCATGTTTTTTTTACTCTTTCATTATATTTGTGATGACTTCCTCCATGATTATAGAGTAGTTTTCCTTAGGGTTTGACGGATATGGTATTTTGATTGCAATTTGTGAATTTTAACTCTAGTTCTTTGCTTGAATTCATTTATGGAGCGTTGAATTATTTGTAACTTTATTCACTAATTTATTTAATCGAAAGAGGAATATTATGGTGATTATCTTGCATTATTTTGTTTGTTTCAATTCAGTGATTCTCTTAAATAATCGAAAGACCTTGTTGAATTGTTGATTAAATAAAGTTAGGAGAATATTCGAGAGACATTTTCCTGAAGACTAATTCATAAGCGCATGCTTTCATATTTTCACAGTACTTATATTAGTTCACCTCGTAGAGTTATGATTTAATCGAGAGAGGAGTCTCACTATACGTTTGAACTAATCATCGAGTGATTTCGTGAAAATCATTAGAACATTAGAGTGAATTGAACTAGAGTTGGATTCCAAATAGCTATCATGCACCTATCCTGTCACGACTCTTATATCTCCCATTGATATTTCAGTGTTGCTCAACTCTTGTCTTCTAGTGATCAATTGTTAATTGTTTTAGTCTCATAGTTAATTTTAATTATTAATAATCCTAACCAACGTGTTAATTATCCTGAATAACGTTAAGTTAGAAATTACTTGAGCATTATTTAAATTCAATCCACATGGAGACGATAATCATAACTATACCATCTTTGACTAGCGAACATTTTTGTGTTGTGTTTGCGCCCGTCAAGTGCATAAAAGTGTACATTTTCTGAATGAAGCATACTTTCAATCAAAAACTGTTTAGTATGGAAGGTATGAATAATGTGTTCAATTCATAATAAACCTAAAGCTGGAGAGGGCTCCAACGAAGTACAATGAGATGACGCCTAGAAATTAAGATGAGATAAGCATTAACATGACCAGCAAATAAAATGAAGTCAAGCACAAATTTCTTTCATTATGGTCCCTTCTTTCTGGATTCAGGGCATGCAACAGAGTTAACCTTGGTTCTCCACGAAAGGAAACCAATGGGTGGCTAATCATATATGAAGAAGTTGCTAGTTTGGTATACTTGACAGACAGCAAGAACCAAAAAAAAAAAAAAGCTACCTAAATTTAGGGGTTGCTTGAGAAGAATAGAGGCGGGGTAAGGAAAGTGATTCGTACAGATGTTGGTTATGCAATTACGTCTAAACATTATTGAATGTTGACACTGCAGCTCAGAAACAACTTAGATTTACAAGCTCAACAAAACCTAAAAAAACCATTACACCTTAAATTTACAAGCGTGCATAAACAACACCTAAACACATTACATTTACAAGCTCAACAACACCTTAGATGTATATATACTTGTTCATCCAAACTCTATATCAAAATTTAACTAGCTTGATTTCAGAAACAGGAGTCATCAAGAGTTGATTATCCTGTTTGGGCTTGTTTGGTGTTTGGTGCAATCATATTGGGGGTTGCATTGAACCTTGACGCACGCTTGTAAGTAGCCTCTTCTGGTGCTAGCACTGGCGGTTCATTCAAATGTGCCAAACTGCTAATTACCCACCTACAGCCATAGCCCAATATTACAACTAATCAGGTCCAACATTAAAGTAACTAACATGCTACAATGCAATGTAATTAAATTATGATAGTGCGAAAAGTTTTTTTTTACTGTTAGTGTATATAAGTTTAATAATTTAATTAGGAGACATGATTTCCCAAATACTTCTTACACCATCAATGGATAAAACATACTTTTGTACTATTGTTGCGAGGGGGCATATATGACTACATATTTCTTGGAGAGAATTCTGGGTGATATGAAGTGCATTTATACAAGTAATATTCAGTAGGAATAATAATTAAAAGAACTATAGATTGATCAGTTGGCCTAGTGATAAGAGATTATCTCGCTTAGTTTGAGAGAGTACTATTAGGCGCTTGCTTTGATTTTTGATAATACTAGGCGTGGAACTTCTAGCAGCACGTAGATATGCATGCAGGGTGACGAGAACTTTTGGCAAGATAAGTACCCAAAATGGAAAAGAGAATTTATGATACAAATGGATGTCCTATAGATTGTCACATCATAGTTTACATCAAGTATCATCCGAAAATATGTTACGTACATACGATCTTCACGTGACCAAGTCAGGAAGCCAAGCTTATCTAACTTCTGAATTGGATTCTTTCTGTTTACCCTTAAAAATGAGTAACAATTAAATTTATACGCAATTTAAAAGATACGTGATTTAATTCAATACGAATAATCTAAAAACAATAAATAATTAAATTAAAGAGAGAATGAACGGTCAAACCAATCGCAATGTATCAATCAGGCCTGACCTTAAGTTGAACAATGAAAATTGGCCTCGATCGAGTCCTCGATATGAGCTCGTTTACAATCAAGGAAGAGAATAACCAAAGAACACTTTGAATAATAGCTAGAAGACAAAAATAAAATTTTATTCCTTTGATATACGTGTCAAAAATGTATTTAAAATAAAAGAATTCTCCCCTTTATATAGTAGGGGAACTTTAGTCCTAATACAAGTCTAAATAAGGTAAAAATCTTCTTTTTCCGGTAAATGTCAATCCACAGTTGATATCGGACGAGATCCGCACCATAATATCCTATTGAGGGCGAATATTATGGCTCCCCACTTATCACGACCAATCGTTCCTCCTTTTCCCGTGGTCTCAAAATTTTACTTGGTCAAGGTTCATTATTTTGTCGTGCCCGATCCTAGATACATCGTTCACTCCTCCGGAGTTCCGATACGAGGGATCCTTCGGCCTTGCTTGTAGTTGCGATGAATCGCACTTCCCTCTCGTTCTCTTATTGGGAAATCGGGGAAAACTTTGCCCCCGAATTTACCCATACATAGATAGTCCCCTCGCTTTTCGGCGAGCAGATTTATCGGAGTGACGGGAAGTGACCAATTGACCCCGGTTCCTTCTTTCGTATGCTATAACCAAGTCAACGGTCAGTGAAATGTCCCATCAGTCGCGTCGCTCTGACTTTGGACACTTGTTAGCTGCCGGTTGACCGTCCTCGAATGCAAAACGTCACGCATTGATTACTCCCTCTCTATAAAAGTTTCGGTCTTTTTTTTTACTTTTTTACTTTTCGATTCCAGAACTCCTTAATTTATCCCCGAACTTTTCACTTATTCTTAACCCATTCAAATCTTTATACATTGTTCCATATATCTTCATATTTTCATCTTCCCATCTTCAATTTTCCTACTCCATCTTTAAATCTTCAAGTTTGACCTTCAAACCTTCATCCTTATCTTCACATCTTCATCCTCACCTTCAAATCTTCACTTTTCCCAAAATTCGATGGCGAAGACTTCAAAATCTGTGCCTTAACAGACCTTCCCTTCAACTTCCTACCCGGCCACAGACGCTGAGGTAGCCGTACCTGAAGTGGCCCCGGAACCTCCCCTGAAAAACTTTATCCCCGGAGTTGCTCTATTGAAAACGAGTTCAACGTCGAAAAAGCCTCCCATCAACAGGATCGAGGCAAGGAGGATAGAGGTACATATGCTCCATTATAGATGATACGCTCCCTACGGTCCGGGAAGACTGCAAATAGGAGGGCAAGGAGGTGGTCGTCCCCGGTCCACATGAGGACATTACCACATATGTGGAGGGGTATCTAAGTGTTAACATATACCCCTTCACACTTGCCACCGTGGAGCCCATAGTTCTCGACTTCTGCAGAAGGTACGAGGTCTGCCTCAGGCAGATTTATCCATATTTTTGGAGGATTGTGATCCTCCTCTGCCACTTTGTTAATAACACCGAAGCACCCCGGTTCACCCTCGACCATCTGCTTCATCCTTATAATCCCCGGATCTTCCGAGGGGGATTAATCAAGCTCGTTCGTCGGCCGAGAAAAACTCCATTCTCGAGCATTGATGGGGATAGGGATTGAGGCTAGCAGAGAAGATTCATTCGGGTGAAAAGCGAGGATCTCATTCCCTCCGAGTTCTTACCGTTCAATGAAAAGTGGAACCTAGCCCGTAAGTCCTTCTTCGTTTTGAGTACTTAGAATTTCTTTTGGATATTTTGGTTCTTCTTCTTCATTGCTTGGTTTTACCATCGTGCAGCAGTTGCCCGATTCCCCAACTCAGTTCCCCGCTTTAAAGAGTGGGTCGAGGGGATCTGCACGCAGAAGTTGTATTTTGAGCAGAAATGGCGCAAGCTCTCGAAGGGCAAGTGGGAGGCCCCTTCCCATGGTGAGTGCTCTTCCCGACCAAACTTACTTACATCTTTAACTACTTTCCTCTAAATCTCTCTCTTTCTTTCACAGGTAGCCCAAGACCACTGATCTACGGGCATTGGATGAGGATGAGGCTTCGTCCTCATCCGATAAACCCTCCGTTTTCGGACAGCCTGAGGTTGTTACGAAGAAAGAGGAGAAGAAGAGAAGAAAGAGAAAGTCTTTGAGTTCCCCGGACGCCGAAGCCAATAAGAAGAGGGTAGCGGTCCAGGATCGAAAGAGCAATAAGAAGAGTACCCGGGCAAGGGTACCGGACTCTAACTCCCTCTACCGGCTCAGGGAAGTGACCGAGAGGCCGACCCCTCTTTAGCTCGGGAGCCAGAAGGAAAATCAAAGGCTACGGTCTCCCGAGAAACTATCCCTGCTCTGAGGGAAGATGTTAGTGTCATTGACATCACGGAATCGCCATCCCATATAGAGTCCTTAATTGACGAGGCTCAGGCCGTCAAGGAGAAGCCAAACGATATGGAATGGGCCGCAGACGTGGCCCTCAACCTATTCTTTGATGGTGGGGACATCAGCGCATTGGAGGATTACTCCGTGTTCGGTCACCTGGAGATCCCAAAAAAATTGTATCGTCAGAAGTAAGCGAGCCGAGCTCGAGCCCAAAGCTGGTGAAGCAGTTCCCTACAACGAGCATGGATCCCGACCGTAAAAGAACGC
Source organism: Nicotiana tomentosiformis (assembly GCF_000390325.3). Classification (NCBI taxonomy): domain Eukaryota; kingdom Viridiplantae; phylum Streptophyta; class Magnoliopsida; order Solanales; family Solanaceae; genus Nicotiana; species Nicotiana tomentosiformis. Next base: position 66,526,819 of record NC_090822.1, on the reverse strand, counting down.
TTATGTTTATGATCTCGACGGATATCCGGGTGCTATCAGAACCGGTGGGTATGGCCAGCTATCTTTGCTGCCTGGTGACCGAAGAGGATTAGGGGAAGATGAACGAGGTGAGCACACTGAGCCTCTTCAATGAGGCACAACAGGCACTGAACCGGGTAAGTTTACCTTTCCTTGTGCCTTTCATGTAGGTCATTTAACTTCAGTGTATCTTTATGATCTTATTGATTTGTTTTTCAGGCTTCGGTGTTCCACTACGAAAGCTTCCATCAGTCTGGGATGGATGTCATCCAGCTCGAGTTCGAGCTCAAGGAGCAAGTCTGGCAGAAGGACATGTACAAGGTTCTTAGTAAGAAAAACGACGAAGTCCTCAAGGATCTCACCATTCTTCAAGCTGAGCTGGAAAACGCTCAAAGGGAAGCTTCAACCGTGAAACGCGAGCATGCCGAGCTGGTCTAGAAGGTAAGGATATTTGAGATTAAAAATGAGAGGTTACGAGTAGTAGCTAACGATGCAACCTCGCAGGTCCAAGAGAAGACAAACCTGATTGACCAGCTCCGGGCCGAAATGAACAAGCTCAAAGCTTCGGCCGAGACGCTAAGGAGCAGGATGGATCTTCTGGCCTCAAAAGAGGAGTCTACCAAAGAGGAGTTGGTATCGGTCACAGACCAGCTCCGGGTGACGAAGGATAAGGCCGACAAGTGGTCTCGGCTAAATGATGAGCTCCGAGCACAACTGGACTCAGCCGTCTCAGAACAGGACGACCTTGGCTGGGAGTATACCGTGCTGAAGTCCAATTTAGAGGCATCCTCGATCAATTCCTCCGAGGTCGAGGAGATGCTGGCCCAATAAAAAACCAACGTGGAAATAGCCGAGTCCTGCTTAATAACAAAGGCCGAATACGTAAAGTGGCTATCCCGAAGGGAGACTCTCGAGGAGATTCACGCTTGGGGGTTTGATGTGTCGATCGAGATTGAAGAGGCAAAGAGGCTTGAGGCCGAGGTAAAAGAGCTATATGAGCCCGAGGGTTATGGTGTTGAGTCGGGCTCTGGTGAAGATTAGGCGGAGATGCCTTAGCTTATTTTTTGTTTTCTTTTATACATTTCGTTTTTGTTTATTTTGATGTCGTTTTATCGTGCCTTTGTAAATATTTTTGGAATATGTAAAATTTCCCCTTCAGCTACACTGTGTCTTTTATTTTTCAATATCTGTTTGCAACTTTTTACTTGAAGATTGTCATTAATGCCTTAGCATAAAATTGGACATAATCAAGAGTACCTGTTCCCCCGAAGCCCGAATGAGGCCCGGTTTCGATAATAACTCTGAGTTGTTTAGGCTTCGAAATCTCGATAAAAATGAATACCTTTAATATACTTGAGTGTTTTAGTCGTACATGATGGTGTTTTGCCGAATGCAACATTTTAATAGGTTTTAATCATCTGTAAGGGCCTTACTTTCTAAGTACAGACTTGGACATCTCCGAGCCATTTTAATTCGGCCGTAGCCTTTCATGTACAGGCCTTGCCTAATAGGCTTGGTGCCTCGTGGATTCGATAGCCTGGGTTATCCAATCTTTTTATCGAATAATAGTCCTCGACTCGGGGTGTCCCGTAGGCTCTAGGATTTATGATCCTTTATTTGTTTTAAGTAACTCAACGAATGTATGAATAGTGCAAATGCATAGTGATAAAATATAGAGGGAAAATTTCTTTCATTACTTTGCATGTTGAGTACATAATCAGAGACGCATAAGTTTTTTGTTATGGCAAGAATGAGCTATATGGGTACTGTTCGTTTGATCGTTTGACCCTTACAACGAATCTTAATCATCAAGCCTTGGCTTTTAATATTGTTGGTCCAGTACAGATGATCAGCAAATCTTGCTTTAGGCCGGCCTTTAAAACTAAGGTAGCACATTTTATTGTTGTCTCGTTAAGAACCTTGCCATAAAACCCACTTCGGGAAAGACCGGTTCAAGGGAAAAAGAGTACAACACATGCTTTCAGACCTAATTGTCAAATTTTCCCTCGGCCGAGTACCTGCATAAGTTAGTCCATAGTATAACAAATTTCAAAGGAAATTATGTTCGTACCTTAGCAGTAGTACCGCTTTAAGTGTTCCACATTCCAATTGTTCGGTAGTTGTACACCGTTTCCAAACTCGAGTTCATATGAACGTATCCCGGTTATTCCGAAAACTCTATACGGATCTTCCCAATTCCGGCCTAGTTTTCTGTCGTTTGGGTTCTTGGCGTGTAGCGTTACTTTCCTTAACACGAAGTCACCGACTTGGAAATGTCGAAGGTGAGCTCTTCGGTTGTAGTACCTCCCCACTCGCTGCTTTTAGGCAGCCAACCGGACCAAGGCGGCTTCTCTCCTTTCGTCCAATAAGTCCAAACTCGTGGTCATAGCCTTGGCATTTGACATCTCTGTGCATACTGGAACCTTAGGCTCGGTTCCCTCACCTCGACCAGGATTAGGGCTTCCGCACCGTGGACTAGAGAGAATGGGTCGCACCGGTACTTGACTTCAAGGTCATTCGATATGCTCACAAGATTTCAAGCAAGATTTATTTCCACTTTCCCTTCGAATCGGTCAATCCCTTTTTCATGTTTTGGAGTATAGTTTTGTTCGTTGACTCCGCTTTTCCATTCCCACTAGGGTGGTAAGGTGTTGATAATATCTTTTTGATTTTGTGATCTTCGAAAAACTTACTTACCTTGTTGCTGATAAACTACTTTCTGTTGTCAAAAACGATCTCGGTCGGTATCCCGAATCGATATATTATGTGATCCCAGATGTAGTTGATGACCTCATTCTCCCAAACCTTCTTGAATGCCTGAGCTTCGACCCACTTGGAGAAATAATCGGTCATGAGTAGTATGTATTGGGATTTATCGGGCGCCCATGGCAGGGGACCGATGATGTCCATCCCCCATTTCATAAAAGGCCATAGTGATTGGACCGGGTGAAGCATCTCTCCCTGTTGATAAATAATTGGGCTTGTCTTTGACACTCGTTGCATTTTCGTGCGAAGTCTTTCGCATCTTTCTCCATCTCGTTCTAGTAGTAACCGGCTCTGATTAATTTCCGAACCAGGGATTCTGCTTCCGAGTGGTTCCCACAAGTGCCCTCGTGGACCTCTCTCATGGTGTAGTCAGTCTCCCCCGGACCCAAGCACCTAGCTAGTTGGCCGAAAAAGGATCTTCTGAGCAATTTCCCCTCGACCAAGTTGAACCTGGCAGCTTTGGTGTGCAGGGCTCTCGACTCCTTGGGATCCAATGGCAATTTTCCTATCTTCAGGTAGTGTATATATTTGTTTCTCCAATCCCAAGTCAAGCTTGTCGAGTTTACCTCAGCGTTACCTTCTTCTACCACCGAGTTCTTCAGTCGTACCACTTCCCCCGAGTCGAATTCATCGGAGTTGACAGAAGACCCCAAGTTGGCCAGTGCATTGGCCTCGCTATTTTGATCCCGAGGTATGTGCTGTAGAGTCCATTCCTTGAATTGGTGCAATGTCACCTGCAACTTATCCATGTACCTCCGCATCCGTTCCTCTTTTACTTTGAACGTCCCGTTGGCTTGATTTACGATAAGGAGGGAGTCACATTTTGCCTCGATCACTTCGGCCCTCAAGCTCTTAGCCAGTTCTAGACCTGCAATCATAACTTCATACTCGGCTTCGTTGTTAGTCAATTTTACAGTTCTAATAGACTGCCTAATTACGCTACCCGTAGGTGGTTTCAATACGATACCAAGCCCGTACCCGTTCGCGTTGGAGGAACCGTCCGTGAATAGGGTCCATATCCCCGAGTTAATCCCCAAAGTGAGCAGTAATTCCTTCTTGACCTCGGGTACCAAGGCAGCCGTAAAGTCGGCCACAAAGTTCGCCAAAATCTGAGATTTTATGGCGGTTCGGGGTTTGTACTTGATATCGTACCTGCTAATTTCTATGGCCTATTTGGCCAACCGTCTAGAGAGCTCGGGTTTATGCATGACATTTCTCAGCGGGTAATAGGTCATGACACATATGGGATGGCATTGAAAGTACGATTTTAATTTCCTAGAAGCGCTTAGTAAGGCGAGTACTAAGTTTTTTAAGTGTGGGTACCTTGTTTCGGCATCGCCTAGGGTTATACTAACATAATGAATATGAAATTATGTACCTTCTTCTTTCCGGATCAAGACACCACTTAATGCCACCTCAGAAACCGCCAAGTAGAGATATATCTATTCGTTCACCTTCGAAGTGTGCAGCAAGGGAGGGCTCGATAGGTATCGGTTGAGTGCTTCTAAAGCTTGTTGGCATTTCGGGGTCCAAGAGAAGTTATTCTTCTATTTCAATAGTGAGAAAAACCGATGGCTCTTATCCGACGATCTCAAAATGAACCGACCTTACGCGGCTATCCGCCCAGTCAGTCTTTGTACTACCTTAACGTCATCGACTATGGTGATGTCTTCTATGGCCTTTATTCTGTCCGGGTTAATCTCTATTCCCCGGTTAGATACTATGAACCTGAGAAACTTGCCTGAGCTAACCCCGGATGCACACTGCTCCCGGTTTAGCTTCATGTTGTACTTCCTCAATATGTCGAAGGTTTCCTGCAAATGTTTCAAATGGTCCTCTGCTCGTAGGGACTTAACCAACATATCGTCAATACAAACTTGCATTGATTTTCTTATTTGTTCTTCGAACATCCGGTTAACTAGGCATTGGTATGTGGCACCGGTGTTCTTTAGTCCAAACGCAATTACGTTATAATAGTAGGTGTCGAATTAGTTTTAAAAAGAAGTCTTTTTTTGATCGCCCGGGTCCATCCGAATTTGGTTGTACCTGGAATAAGCATCGAGAAAATTCAGTATCTCGTGTCCGACCGTCGCGTCAATCATTCGATCGATGTTAGGCAAAGGGAAAGAGTCCTTCGAGCGTTTCTTGTTTAAATCCTTATAATCTGTACAATATCACACCTCTTTTTTCCCACGCAAACCTATTACAAGGTTGAGTTACAAGATTTTTTCTAATTAAAGTGACGTTTTGAAAAGTGATTGTTTATTATTTAGAGTCGCCACTTGAAATTGAGTTTTGGTGTTCCAAGTCACCTTTTATTTGAATCCCTCATCAAATGGACGGTTTGACTTGTAATTTATGGTCTACGAAAATAGAAGATTGAGTAAGGAATTCTGTTGACCGATGGGAAGGTGTAAGGCACCCTCGAGTCTAGTGGTTCTAACACTGTCGCTTCTATTGACTAATGTCCGTCTTAAATTAATTTTTGATTATTCTTGTATTTTATTGATTATGATTTGCCTATTACCACTTAATTAATTATTGTATTTTATTAATTATTTTGACCTATATGATGTATGCGCACAAGATACTTCTTTGAAATTGAATGTTAAACCAAGGTACGGAATATACACATGGTCAAAATATAATTATTTTAAATTTAAAGGTAGCAAGAAGCAGGAATGCGCACATGATACTTTTATTACTTAAGCATATCAATCCAAGGTTTGGGTATGAACACATGGGCTAATATTTAAAGTACATCTAATGTTTTTCTAGCGTTTTAGAGTATTTCAATTATTTTATCTCTTTTAGATCCGAGATATATATATTTGTATATTTTTATTATATTTTTTTTTACTTATTGGAACGAGTCTTGAGTTAGTTCATGACTCATTTTGCTCCCTCGCAATCATTTTCTAGTAATAGGCCTTGAAATATGTCTAGCCCAATTAATTATATTCTCCCATGACCCCACCTTCAGTGGGAATATGAAAGAAATATAATTAATAGCTTAGCCTCAAACATATGCTAACCGAAAATCAAACAAAATTTATAAATGAAGATAATAACTCATGAAAATTCCAACTTATACTTCAATAGTGAAACAAAGAAAGAATCTATATCCTTAGACTACTTTAAGTAACTAACATCATACTAAAATAACTTAACTAATACAATAAACGAGAAGTTGTATACAATAAACAACTTCACTGTAACTTAACTTACAGTGAAGTTGAGACGTGGAAAATGTAATACAATTAACGAGATTTTTTCTTTTAAAGTAAAAGTATTCTTACTAAACTAACACTTGATAATTTTCAGTTTTCATGGCTAAGTAATCAAACATTTGTAAATGCGTATTCCAAGAAGAACAATTTTTTTTTATAGAGAAAAACCTATCATAATCTTATAAAAAAACATAACATAATTTATGGCCTATGTCACGACCCAAAACCCATGATAGGTCGCGATGACACCTAACGCTGCCGTTAGGCAAGCCCACAAGTATTTCTTTACCCCTTTTTAATATTTAAAATAAAAGTTTTCCTTTTTAAAGAATAAAATAAGTAAGATCTCATACAACCGTACATGCTATTTTCTTAACAAAATACCAACATAATAAGTACATCTACTGTAGTGATAGAAATGATGAGTACAGCAGTACATAAATGCTAAAAGTCCCCAAAATCTAGTTTCACAAGTGCATGAGCAATCTAGAGAATATACAAAACTATTACAACTATTGTCTGAAAGTCATAAACAGAAATAATGAGCAAGGTAGAGAGAGACTCCGGTGCTGCAGATCGTAGCAAGGCAACTAGCTCACCACTAAGTCTCCGTAGATGATCGGCTACGTGCTCACGTGACCACTGGTAGTACCTGTCTCAGTACCTGCACATCAGTGCAGAAGTATAGCGTGAGTATGGAAAATAACGCGTACCCAGTAAGTATCTAGTCTAAGCTCGAAGAAGTAGTGGCGATGGGCCGACTTGACACTTACTAGAGGTCAAATAATAATATAAATACATAAAGTAGACATGGCGAGTGTACAACAAGTAGCAGCGAAGCAAATAAAAGTAACTAAGCTAAGTCCACACATGTGTCTATATCAATCACTAAACACGTCATAACCGGCCTTGACGGTGCTAACATGATAATTATCAAACCAAATCCAATTTCAATTATTAAGCACGAAGCTGCCGAGGAGAACGACCCGATCCCATAGGAATAGTGGTACTCAGTACTGCCGAGGCGAACGACTCGACCCTATAAGAATAGTATTACTAACCTGCCGAAGCGAACGACCCGATCCCATAAGAGTTGTGTTACCATCATGTCGAGGCGAACGACCTGATCCCATAAGATTAGTGTTACCATCATACCGAGGCGAACGACCCGATCCCATAAGAGTAGAGGAATTTACCTCGCTTGCGGAAGTACTTGCAAGACGAGAAGACACAGATTTATAGCTTATCAAGTATTTCCCAATTTTTCTAAAGTAGGAAACTAAATCGATATCTCCAATTTAAATCCTCAGTCTTAGTCCTAATCACGATAATTAATACACATGATAGGCATAAACAATACAATTAAAGGCATGGTGTGAATCTAAGTCTACCCGGACATATCATGAAATATAGCTACGTACGGACTCTCGTCATCTCGTGCGTACGTAGCTCCCCACAACAAGTAGCACACAACAATAATACACCTAAGGGGATAAGTTCTCTCTTACAAGGTTAGACAAGAGATTTACCTCGGTTCCAAGTCCTCAATACGGTTCTTCAACCTCACTAGAACTCCTCAAACGTTGTAGAGGACTCCGAAACTAACCAAACGTTGTCTCGCGATCGCGAAGGCTTGCCCATCCTGAGCTTCGCGAACGCGGTCAGCCTCTCGCGGACGTGAAGAGAAAATGCGGCTGACCCACCCCAGGCCCTTTATTCTACGCGAAAGCGGGCCCTAAACGCGAAGGCGAAGGCACCGGTCCCAGACCTTAGCGAATGCCGCCCCATGAACGCGAACGCGAAGGGTTAAAATGCCCAGTCCCCAATTCCTTCTCCGCTAAAGCAAAGAAGGAAACCAGAACCAAAATTTTCATATTTTCCAGACATAGCTCCGGGTGGTCCAAAATTTACCTGAGCCACCGGACATAAACATAATACGGACCTGCTCGAACTCTCAAAATACGTAAAACAACATCGAAATCATGAATTGTACCCCAAAACCAACTTGAATCAACTTATGTACTTCAAACTTTTTAATTTGCTCCGAACGCGTCGAATCATACTTATAGTACTCGGAATGACACCCAAATTTGCGTACAAGTCATAAATAACCATACAGAACTATTCCTAGGCTTGGAATCCCAAACGAACCTCGATAACACAAAAGTCTACTCCAAACTAAATTTAAAGAACTAGGAAACCTTCAATGAACCAATTTTCCACATTAAGCGCTGAAACGCTTCTGGGTTAACCGAAACCCGATCCGAACACATGCCCAAGTTCGAAATCATCATTCGAACATATTAGAACGTTCAAATCTCGGTTCCGAGGTTGTTTACTCAAAATGTTGACTCAAGTCAAACTTGGCCACCTTAGGCCACTAATAAGGAACTAAGTGTTCCGATTTCAACCCGAACCCTTCCAAACCTAAACTAACCATCTCTGCAAGTCATAAAATAGTAAAAGCATATACGAGGAGTCTTAATTAGGAAAACGGGGATCTATAAAGCAAAATGTCCGGTCGGATCATTACATTCTCCACCTCTTAAACAAACATTCATCCTCGAACGGGTCTAGAATCATACCTAGAGTGCCGAACACTACTAGAAAATGATTTTATTGGAACGGTTATTGTGGAACGATTTTATAACTGTTACAATAGATCATATACTGGAACAGTTTTAACCATCCTAATAGAGTCAAAAGGCTTTTGGGACACATCTAAAGAATAACTGTTCCAATAGTATAATAACTATCACCATAAGTAAATATATGGAGACGGCTTGTAAAGGCGATACGATAAAGTTATATGTGGGTACGGTTTGATAAAATAAAAGTATATTGGAACGATTTACTTTTCCCTCCTACATATTTATTAAAAAAACAAAAAAATAAATAAATGACCCCATTAATATTTTAATAACTCTTTAATATATTTTTTAAATTAAAACATTATTATGGAATGTTCCGTCACTCTCTAACTCTCAAAACCTTGAATTAGATATCGTCTCTCTCAGCCTCAACCTAGAACACATCGACCTCACCATCGACGAGCTCTGTCGGCCAGCTCGGGCGAAGGACGATAACTGCCGGTGAATGATGACCAGTTTCGGCTAACATACGAGCAATCTCCGAGGTAGGCTATTGATTTTTCCCCTGTTTGATGTTTGTATAACTATTCGATTTTAGCTTTCTTTTTTCCCTTATGTTTTCTTTATTTGGTAATAGTTCCGATAAACCCATTATTTTTCTTATGCTTTGTTTGTATTACATGATACATTTTGTGATTTCTAGTTTGCGAAATTGGGGGATTCATTTATTAGGTTTTGATTTTCTGTTTGAAACCATGAGATTTTCTTTGTTCGATGTTTGCTATCGATGTTCGATCTTCGTTGTTCGCTGTCTTGGTTATTCAGAAAAATCGTTTCGCTGCTCCTTTTTTTTTTTTTTTTTCTGGTAATATTTTTGATAAACACATTCTTTTACTTCTGTCCGATTATGCTTGTGCTGCTTTCACTTAAAATTTTGAGATTCGTTCATGTCTGTGCTTTAGTCTAACGGGTAACTGGTTGCCTTCACGTCTATTAGACATTGGGGTTATTCTTCTCAAACAAATTGCTTGCCTTTCTAAATTTTCTTGCTTGGTAAAAATGATGCTATCTAATCCTTAAAATCCATCTAATAAACTTTCGAAAGTAGAGCTTTTTCGACTTATTGGTAGCTCGTCAATCATACTCTCATAGTTGTAATTAATAACTTAATGCAAAGAACGAAAAGCTATAAGCATTCTGTGCAAGTTGTAAACTGTTGAGGTCTTTTCTTTATAATTACGACCTAGGAACTTAACTTACCCATTTCCAATTACATATTTTGTCCAATTTTATGATGTTATTTGGTCACAATATGTTTCACAATAGTAGAACTTTCCTTGAATAGTGAATATCCAAACCTCTTTCTAAGCAAAGGCAGAAAAGACGGCCTAATTCTAGTCCTGCCTACTTCATTATAAAATGTAAAGGTACAAGGCTCAAGTCCTTAAACTATTATATGTACAGTAAACTTTTAAGCAAATGAAAGGGACTATGGATAGTAGACATAGAAACACCTAATACAATGAACTTATAAGTTGGTATGTACAGTCCAATTGAAATCAGAACTGCAGCATATATCTGTAGCTAATTTTTACAAATTTAAACAAGGCTGAATCCATGGAAGAATTGTTGCTGTTGAGACGGGTTTATATGGTCAGTGAGGATAGTTATAGCGAACTTCAACTTGCTTGTAATTGAGGCGTAGTAGTAGTTGTTGTAGGAGTTCTTCATCCTTAGTTTCTTGTCCTATATGATAAGTGTTTAGAATTTGGTCTCAATACATCTTCTAAACAAGATTCTGCTCATTTATTTTGTGCATTGTAGGATCATTATCTTTTGGTTAATTTTAGCCAAAGCACTTGAGAGCTTAGATAGTGAAAACGAATCATGTGCGATTATATTGATTTTGCTTCCATGCCTTCAATAAAAAGAAGGTTGTTCTCAAAAGTTTAACAGTCTGGTTTAAATGGCTGGAAAATGGAGAGAACAGCAGATGGATAATAACAAGGGAATGGGATACTTATTATGAAGAACTGAAGAAGTTGACTCGTATTGCAGCACCAATGGTGACAGTTTCTGTATTGCAGTATCTATTGCAAGTTGTATCGGTGTACTTAGTGACTAAGAACTTTGTTTCACACTTATATTTACATGAGAAAGCTGGTAAAAAAACTTATTTTGTGCACCTTTTTCTATAGGTTTTGCATCCTTAGAGACCTGGTTATGATATTTAGGAATTTCTCGAGAACTTGTGTTAGTTGCCTTCTCATTCTTATCATCTTTAGTCCCATTAGAAACACCAAGGAATCGAGCTGCTACTGTTGAACTTTGTCCAGATTTATCATGAACCACCTGTTGAAGTTGCCCAGCATCTTCATTCACATCTTTACCATATGTTTTATCCAGAACATGTTGTTTCACCTCGATTGTTTTGATTAATGAATTAGCTCGATCATCAATTACACCAAAATTTGAACACACAGCCTTGTGCACCCCAGCTCTCTTCTCCTGCACACCTGTAACTATCTGCATATTTGACTGTCCATTCACTTGTTGCTGCACCTCGACTGCTTTGGTGCACACTTAATTGTCATTCAATTATCTTAAAAAAATGTTTAATTATTTCTAAATTGTCTTTTGCATGTGCAGCGATTGCGAATGAAAGCAGTGATGAAGACCTTACTTGAGTGTTGTTGATCGTTGTTAGACTTTCTATTATCATGTTCAAGGATATTTTAGTTTAGAGCTTTATTTTTGTATGCAAACTCATATATTTTAACTTTTGAATTGTTGATCAAACAATGTATTCATATTTTGTTTTTGTTTATGGATAATGCTAGTTGGATATTTTAATTTTATTTCGTGGTTTATATAAGTTATGGTGTATAAAATTTCATTGCGTAGGAAAATATTCCTCATTTTGCTTCCATAAATATCAAAAATTACAATTGCGAATTATTGCAATAGAGAATATAACCGTTCCAATAGACCTAGCCAATAATAACAGCATCCCCTAATAACCGTTGCAATAGGATATTGATAGTTGTACCAATATATCACAAAACCGTTGTAATATATCATGAAAACTGTTGAAATAGACTTAAAACAATCGATGGTATAATTGTACCACAACGGTTTATAACCGTCCCTACAGAACAGACAACTGTTCCCATAGGTGGAACATGGTAGCAGTCACATAACCGTTACAATATCCCTATATGGAGACGGTTTTGAAACCGTTACAAAAAACAGTTCCAATTGCCCTATTGTAACAATGAATCCTGGAACGCGTCCCAATCTGTCCCATTAGCCCTACAGGGACGGTTATTGTATATATTGCCACGGTTTTAGTAGGGTTGCCATAGGCGTAATTTCTAGTAGTGGAATAAGTGCGGATATCTGCTCCTCATGTCCTCCCCGGCCTCCCAAGTCGCTTCCTCGACTGATTGACCCCTCCATTGGACCTTTACCGCATCAATCTTCTTGGACCTCAACTGGCGAACCTACCTGTCAACAATGGCAACTGGCTCCTCCTCATAGCCCAAACTCTCATCTAGCTGAACTGTGTTGTAATCTAACATAGTAACCTGTCGGCATGGTACCTCCGGAGCATAGACACGTTGAAGACCGGATGAACTCCCGATTGAGATGCAAGGCAAGCTCATAAGCAACCTCCCCAACTCGCCTCAACACCTCAAATGGACGAATAAACCTTGGGCTCAGCTTGCTCTTTTTCCCGAACGTCATGATGCCCTTCATTGTTGAGACTTTCAAGAGAACCTTCTCGCCAACCATAAATGATAAATCACACGCCTTCTGATCCGCGTAGCTCTTCTGTCTGGTGTGTTGTGCAAAGCCGCTCCTGAATCAACTTTACCTTCTCTAAGGCATCCTTCACTCAATCAGTGCCATATAACTTAGCCTCGCCGGGCTCAAACCATCTGATGGGCGAACGACATCGCCGACCATATAAAGCCTCAAATGGAGCCATCTCGATGCTAGACTGATAACTGTTGTTTAAGCAAACTCGGCCAAGGGCAAGAATCTGTCCCACTTCCCTCCGAAGTCAATGAGACATGCTCTGAGCATATCCTCCAGAATATTAACTGTCCGCTCTGACTGCCCGTCAGTCTGCGGATGAAAGGTTGTGCTGAGCTCTACTCGGGTACCCAACTCGCTCTGTACTGCTCTCCAGAACTGTGAAGTGAACTGAGGACCTCTATCTAATATGATGGAAACAGGCACACCATGCAACCGAATAATCTCCTAAATGTAGATCTATGCCAACCTCTCTAAAGAGTAAGTAGTCACCACCGGAATAAAGCGTGCCAACTTGGTTAGTCAGTCGACAATAACCCAGATGGCATCAAACTTCCTCAACGTCTGCGGCAATCCAACAACAAAGTCCATAGTGATGCGCTCCCACTTCCACTCTAGTATAAACATCTGCTGGAGTAGACCACCTGGCCTCTGGTGCTCATACTTGACCTGCTGGCAATTTAGACATCTCGCCACATACTCAACTATGTCCTTCTTCATCCGCCGCCACTAATAATGCTACCTCAGATCGCGATACATCTTCGTAGCACCTGGATGAATAGAATACCTAAAACTGTGTGCCTCCTCTAAAATTCTCCCTCAAGCCATCAACATTAGGAACACATAGGCGACCCTGGAGTCGCAGAACACCATCCTCACCGATAGTAACCTCCTTGGCACCACCATCTAGTACCGTCTCTTTGAGAACCAACAAGTGCGGATCATCGTACTGACAAGCCTTGATCCGCTCAAGTAATAAAGACTAAGCCACAACACATGAAAGAACTCGACCGGGCTCTGAAACATCCAACCTCACAAGTCTGTTAGCTAAGGACTGAATGTCTAAAGACAATGGCCTCTCCTCTGCCGAAATAAAGGCCAAACTACCTATACTATCGGCCTTTCTGCTCAAGGTATCCGCAACCACATTCGCCTTACCCAGATGGTAAAGGATGATAATATCATAGTCCTTTAGTAACTCAAGCCACCTGCGCTGTCTCAAATTAAAGTCCCTCTGCTGAAATAAATGCTGTAAGCTGCGATGATTGGTGTAAACCTCACAGGACACCCCATAGAGAAAATGCCTCCAGATTTTGAGAGCATGAACTATCGCGGACAATTCCAAATTATGCACAGGGTAATGCTTCTTGTGGGGCTTCAGCTGGCGTGAAGCGTATGTAATAACTCGCCCCTCCTGCATCAATACACAACCCAAGCCAATGAGCGAATTGTCACAATACACGATATGTATCCCTGAACCGGAGGGCAACACTAACACTGGTGATGTAGCCAAAGCGGTCTTGAGCTCCTGAAATCTCGCCTCGCAATCATCGGACCATCTTAACGGAGCACCCTTCTGGGTCAATCTAGTCAAGGGCGCTACAATAGACGAGAAGCCCTCCACGAACCAACGATAATAACCTACTGACCCAAAAAAACTCCTGGTCGCGGTCGCTGTGGTAGGACGAGGCCAACCCTAGACTGCCACAATCTTCCTAGGATCTACCTTAGTACCCTCACCTGATACAACATGCCCAAGAAAGCCACAAAATCTAACAAGAACTCGCACTTGGAGAACTTAGCATAAAGCTTCTGTTACCGCAAGTTCTGAAGCACTAATCTCAAATGCTACTTGTGCTCCTCCATACTACGCGAGTAGATCAATATGTCATCAATGAAGACAATGACAAATGAGTCGAGATACGGCCTGAACACTCGGTTCATCAAATCCATAAATGCCACCGGGGTCATGCCGAAGAACATCACAAAAAACTCATAGTGTCCATATCGAGTCCGAAAAGCCGTTTTTGGAATATCCGAAGCACGAATCTTTAGCTTATGATACCCAGATCTCAAGTCGATCATTGAGAACACCTGGCACTCTGCAATTGGTCAAACAAGTCATCAATGCACGGCAACAGGTACTTATTCTTGATGGTGACTTTGTTCTACTGGCAGTAATCAATGCACATCCGTATACTCCCATCGTTCTTCCTCACAAACAACACCGGTGTGTCCCAAAGAGACACACTGGGCCTAATGAACCCCTTCTCCAGTAGCTCCTGAAGCTGCTCCTTTAACTCTCCCAGCTCCTTGGGAGCCATACGGTAAGGCGAAGTAGAAATAGGCTGGGTGCCTGGCACAAAATCAATGTCGAAATCGATATCCTGATCTGGTGGCATACTTGGTAGATCAGCAAGAAATACATCGAAAAACCCTCGTACCACACGCACTGTATCTAATGCAGGAGTCTCTGCAGTAGTATCCCGAACAAAGGACAAGTAGGACAAACAACCCTTCTCGGCCATATGTCGAGCCTTCAAGAAAGAAATAACCCGGCTGGAAGTACCGATAGACGAACCCCTCCATTCTAATCTATGCAACTCAGGCATCGCCAAAGTAACAATCTTGGCATAGCAATCAATAATGGCATGGTACGGGGACAAACAGTCCATGACCAAGATCACCTCGAAATCAACCATATCGAGCAATAGAAGATCCACTCTGGTCTCATATCTATAGAAAGTCACCACACAGGACCGGTAGACCCGATCCACAATAATAGAATCACCCATTAGCGTAGACACATATACAGGTATGCCCAAGGACTCGCGAGACACATCTAGATAAGGAGAAAATAGAGAAGAAACATAGGAGTAAGTAGACCTCAGATCAAATAATACCGAGGCATCCCTACGACAGACGGAAATAGTACATGTGATCACTGCATCGGTGGCAATTGCCTACGGCCTGGCGGGGATAGCATAGAATCTAGCCGGAGCACCACCTGGCTATCATCCACCTCTAGGATGACCCCTACCCACCCGCCCTCCGCTTCTGACTGGCCGGGCGGGCGGTGTGGTAGCTAGTGCGGTAATCATGGGCCGATGGTCTTGCTGCTTGGCCCTGGCCCGAAATCTAGGACACAACCTCTTCGCGTGGCCAAGATACCCGCACTCGAAACAACCCCTCGGAGCAATGGACTGCTGACCTGAAGTCTGACCCTGTTGGTCTGAATACCCACTGGAGGAACCCTGGAGAGCTGGCGAACGGTAAGTACTCTCTGGAATGGCACTGAAGTAGGGTCGGGCTGGAGCACTCCGAGCATGCGGTGGTGCTGATTGCATGGGCCTGCTGGGCTGACCCCTTATGAACTGGCCTCTGCCCCCAGGTGGGGCGCTGCTGAATCCTCCAAACTGCTGGGGCTGCTTGTTCCTTAGTGCAAACTCTCTGTTACGGTTGCGAATACGCTCGATCCTTCGAGCTATATCCACAACTTGATGAAAGGGAGTCCCTATCTCTGCCTCAAGGGCCATAGAAACCTGAATCTCAGGGTGCATACCTGCAATGAACCTTCGCACCCTCTATGCGTCTGTTGGGAGTATAATAGTTGCATGGTGAGACAAGTCAGTTAATCTCGCCTCATAGTCGATCACAGACATATGACCCTGACGAAGTCGCTCAAACTGACCCCAAAGCTCCTCTCTCTTTGAAGGTAGTATGTACTTCTCCAAGAGCATATGTGTAAACTGATCCCAAGTCAAGGGAGGTGAACCTGCTGGCCTGCTAAGACTGTAAGCCTTCTACTATTTGCGAGCCTTACCCTCAAGATGAAAGGTGGTGAAGTCCACCCCGTTGGACTTCAATATCCCCATGTTCTAGAGCCTATCCTTGCACCGGTCAATGAAATCCTGGGGGTCCTCAGACCACTCACCCCCAAAGTTAGGGGGTGAAGTCTAGTCTATCTATCCAGCCGCTTCTACTGATCAATGGTCGCGACTGGTACAGCCTTTGGCACAACCGCTGCAACTGGCTGGGCTCCGCCTGCAGGTAGCGCTCTTGGGGTCTGATAAATGGCAACGACGTGTCCTGGAGCCTGAGGGATAGGGATCTGTGCTCCGCCTCATTCTTGAGATGTGGCACAGTCCACTGGAAATAAACCAGTCTGCGTCATAGAGTCCATGAACCACAACATACGGCCTATGACCTCCTGAAATCCCGATGCAGTCATGAAATCTGCTGGGGTTGGCTCAACTGCAGGCGCCTCGTCCTACTCCTCAATAATAGGATCCTCCACTGGATCCATTGGTGGTACAACGGGAGCAACTCTAGGATGACCTCGTCCTCTGACAGGAGTTGGAGCCCTTCCCCGGCCTCGGCCTCTGGCAACGAGGGGAGCAGCTCCTCTACCGCCTGGTACATCCGCCGTGCACGTTCTCACCATCTATGAGAGATCAATAGAAAGACACTTAGCACAATATCAACTGCACGATAGGAGATGAAGAAATAGACATTTCCTAACACCCTATAGCCTCTCGAAGATAAGTACGGACGTCTCCGCACCGATCCGCAAGACTCTACTAGGCCTGCCCATGACTCGTGATACCTATGTAAACCTAAAGCTCTGATACCAAGTTGTCACGATCCAAAACACATGATAGGTCGCGATGGAACCTAACACCACTATTAGGCAAGCCCACAAGTGAAACTACTATTTCTTTACCCCTTTTAACATTTAAAATAAAAGTTTTCCTTTTTAAAAGAACAAAATAAGTAAGATCCCATGCAACCGTATATGTTTCTTAACAAAATACCAGCATAATAAGTACATCCACTGTAGTGATAGAAATGATGAGTACATCAATACATAAATGCTAAAAGTCCACAAAACCCGGTGTCACAAGTGCATGAGCAATCTAGAGAATATATAAAACTAGTACAACTACTGTCTAAAAGTGAGACAGAAATAATAAACAAGGTAGAGGGAGACTTCGGTGCTGCAGATCATAGCAAGGCAAGTGGCTCACCACTAAGTCTCCATAGATGATCGGCTATGCGCTCGCGTGACCACTGGTAGTACCTATCTCAATACCTGCACATCAGTGCAGAAGTGTAGCGTGAGTACGGAAAACAATGCGTACCCAATAAATATCTAGTCTAAGCTCGAAGAAGTAGTGATGAGGGGTCGACTTGACACTTACTAGAGCTCAAATAACAATATAAATACATAAAGTAGAGATGGCGAGTGTACAAGAAGTAGCAGCGAAGCAAATAAAAGTAACTACAGTATGTTCACCCATGTGTCTATATCAATCACTAAACATGTCATAACCGTCCTTGAAGGCGCTAACTTGATAATTACCAAACCAAATCCAATTCCACTTATTACGCACGAAGCTGCCGAGGCGAACGTCCCGATCCCATAGGAATAGTGGTACTCAGTACTGCCGAGGCGAACGACCTGATTCCGTAAGAATAGTATTACCAACCTACCGAGGCGAATGACCCGATCCCATAAGAGTAGTGTTACCGTCATGCCGAGGAGAACGAACCGATCCCATAAGAGTAGTGTTACCATCATGACGAGGCAAAGGGCCCGATCCCATAAGAGTAAAGGTATTTACCTCGCTCTCGGAAGCACTTGCGAGACGAGAAGACACAGATTTATAGTTTATCAAGTATTTCCCAATTTTTCTAAAGTAAGAAACTAAGTTGATATCTCCAATTTAAATCCTCAATCTCAGTCCTAATCACAACAATTAATACACATGATAGTCATAAATAGTACAATTAAAGGCATGATGTGAATCTAAGTCTACCCAGACATATCATGAAATATAGCTACGTACGGACTCTTGTCACCTCGTGCGTACGTAGCTCCCCACAACAAGTAGCACACAACAATAATACACCTAAGGGGATAAGTTCCCTCTTACAAGGTTAGGCAAGAGACTTACCTCGATTTTAAGTCCTCAATCTGGTTCTTCAACCTCACTAGAACTCCTCAAATGACGCTGAGAACTCATAAACTAACCAAAAGTCGTATAAACAAATAAATATATGCTCAAAAGTTCATAATTTAGCTATTAGAGTAATTACCCAACCCAATTTGGAAGGTTACTAAAATTCACCCTCGGGCTCACGTGCCCGGATTCCAAACAATTTTGAATATAAATGTTACCTATGACCTCAAGAACTCATATATATAATTTATTCCCAATTACATAATAGATTTTGTGGTCAAATCTTATTTTTAACAAACCCTAGGTTCTAACAAAATCTCACAAGTTTTCCATTAATTTCATGTTTAATCTACCTATAATCCGTGTATTTAGCTAAAGAATTGATAGAGTTAACTTACCTCTTTATGTTGATGAAAATTCCCCACAAAATGCTCTCAAAATCACCCAAGACCAAGTGGAAAATGAGAGAAAAAAGACCAAGTCCCGCATTAAAAATCCGTTTTGCCCAGTGATTTCATGTTCGCGATCCCGGAAGAAGTCACGCGATCGCGAAGGCATAACTGGCCCAGACAGTGGATCTCTTCTTCTCGAACGCAAGGGCTGTCTCACGATCGCGAAGGCTTTCCTATCCTAAGCTTCACAAACGCGAAGAGCAAACACGGCTGGCCCACCCCAGGCCCTTTGTTCTTCGCGAACGCGAAGGCACCAGTCCTACACCTACGCGAACGTGGCCCCATGAACGCGAACGTGAAGGGAAAAAATGCCCAGCCCCCAATTCCTTCTCAGCTAATGCGACTCCACCTCCACGTTC
This sequence comes from Nicotiana tomentosiformis, assembly GCF_000390325.3. Classification (NCBI taxonomy): domain Eukaryota; kingdom Viridiplantae; phylum Streptophyta; class Magnoliopsida; order Solanales; family Solanaceae; genus Nicotiana; species Nicotiana tomentosiformis. The sequence goes on along the minus strand of NC_090822.1, from coordinate 66,507,621 downwards.
GCGAATAAGGAAACCAGAACAAGCATTTTCATATTTTCCAGACTTAGCTCCGGGTGGTCTGAAATTCATCCGAGCCACCCGGGTGTAACACCCCGTAAATTCATCTTACGTATGAATGTTTTAAATGAGTAGTAATGTTATATTTTTGAAATGTGAAGTTATTGTGGAGCCCGAACGGATCTCTGTGCAAATCGTTATGAGCGTTTTACTGAGCAAAGCGCAGTATGCGCGCCAAGTGCGCGCCCGGATGGTCCTGTGCGCAGCCGCGAACTTGTGGCAGTGCTACTGCTTTTCTGCATTAGGTGCGTGGTTGAGGCCTTCAGGTGCGTGGGAGCGCACCCGGGAGGTCATTTATAAAGCCCCACTTCGTCCCCCACACCCCAAAACACAAAAACATGCTCTAGAAAGGGAAGTTCTCAAGAACCTAACCTCCCCCAAGGTCCCTCCACCATCCAAGGTGAGTTTTAATGGTGATTCTAAGTTAATTTCAATTCTTCAACACCTTATTAACATGTATAAATTCTTCAAATCATTAGATATTCGACTGGGACATCATTGTTGAGGAAAGAAACCGTAGAACTTGAATTCAAGATGATTGAACGTCAAAAGGTGATATCGTCACCCTCTAAATGATTATAGCATTGGATTAATGATTATAGACTCTAAGGTAATGAGATATGAGTTGATGGGTTTGATTGAAAAGCATGAACGGTTATAGGTTTGGATTGTTGATTGTTGATTATTGATTAAGGGTGTGTTATCTTATGGGTGATAAAGAATGGTATTGATTATAGTAATTTGAGATTTTAGAATTTATCTATGAGCAAGAGAATGGGTTGTTGGGTATAGAAACACCATTAATAAGGACTATGAAGCTGTATGCCTACCAAGTGTTTGATAAAAGGCCTAAGTGACCAAAACATGAGTATTATTGCTAATATGGAATCCCTTTGACTTGTATTGATATAGATTAAAGTTGAAAGAGTTGGCGAATATTGTATTACGCTCAAGAGCAGGAAGTTAAGGTATGTGAGGCTAACTCTCTATGTTTGGTAATGTTAATGATTCTCCCTACACTACGTTCTTTTATGACGTTACTAATTGTCTCAGAAGTATGGTTAAGCCTAGTTCCTTGAATAGTTGCAGAAGTTCTATTATCTAGCTCCATAACTCATTCATGACTTTCATTCTAAACGTTGTGAGCTCAGTGCGTATTCAATATAGACTTGGGTTCGATGCCCATGAGTCTCTGTCTAGATTACTCAACATGTCATAAACTTTCGAAGTTTCAGTTTTCATAATCAGTTCAACAATACAGGTCTCAGTCTAGTCTAATTCAGTATTCCAATATCATGTAACTCAATATGATTCAGTATTTCAGCATCACATATTGTAGTATGATTCTCAGTTCCTGAATTTAAATCCCTGAATGTTGAACACCTGTATTTGGGCCTGAGGCTGTAGTTTATATGCTTTATGCATATTTGGACCTGAGGCTGTAGTTTATATGCTTTATGCATATTTGGGCCTGAGGCCGTAGTTTATGCTTTATGCATGTTTGGGCCTGATGCCGTAGTTGATGCTTTATGCAATTTTGGGCCTAAGGCCGTAGTTATGTATATGTATACTTGGGTCTGAGGCCGTAGTTTATTCAGATAAACAATTTGTTCAGATATGGGAGTATTCATATCCTTACTTCTTTTGTTTAGTTCAGTTATCAGTTATCATTTCAGTTATTAGTTATCATTTTAGTTATAAGTTATCAGTTTTCATTTCAGTTTCAGTTTCAATAGTTATCATTTTAGTTATCAATTATCAATTCTCAGTTATTATCTTAGTTTTAGTTTCAGCATTTATAGTTCTTTCTTTCAGTTGCTTTACATACCAGTGCAATTTAAATGTACTGACATCCCTTTTTGCCCGGGGCCTGCATCTCACGATGCATGTAATAATTTACAGGTTGATAATTCATAGCGCTAGGATTCTCGTACCAGCTATTTGGTGATCCCAGTTCTTTCGGGGCATTATCATTACCTTACAGTCTTCAGTATTTTCAGACAGTCAATGTTTTCAATACTTCATTAGATGCTTTATAGACTAGAGTAACAGTTAGACAGAGTCGCCGGCTTTTCATGTTAAGCTATGTTGGCTACAAATATGTTTCAGAATTGTATAAGTATTTCCGCACCTTTATTTATATCATCCAGACTTAAGTATATCAGCATGTGTTAGTTTATCTTCTGCATTCAGTATGTTATGATATCACATATTGATTCAGCTAGCCAGTTGGTTCTCTCGGTCGCATGTAGTCAAGCACCAGACGTCCAGTCCCAGGTTCGGGGCTTGAAAAAGCTTGGTATCAGAGCACTAGGTTCAGGAGTCCTAGGGAGTCTATGAAGCTGTGTCCAGTGGAGTTTCCTTTATATGTGTTTGCCGACCACTCATATAAACGGTTAACCACCAAGACATTCAGGATTGTCTCATTTCTTTCTACTCTAGATCGTGCCATGAAACTTAGAGCAATAGGTAATCTTCTCTTACTATCGAATTCCATACGTATCAAATGCCCAAGCGACGAGCAAGAAAAAACTTAAGGTCCTAGAGAGAATGATTGCCCATTAGGGTATAATTATGGAGTACAGGTTGGTAGCAAATGAGACTTGGGAGTATTTTAAAAGTGGAATTCAATGGGTAGTAATACATATTAGAACAAAACCTTATCAAAAAGTAAAAAAGCGGTTATTATGTTCTATAGTTATCAGTGTACCTTAGTTATCAGTTACATAGTCTTTAGTTAACAGGGTTATGGTTATTCAGTACGCCGGAATTTAGTTATATGTTTACCAGATCTCCAATTTTCAGTGCGTCCAAATTCCGGTGACTTATGAGTATATTGTAACACCCCAAAAAATTTTGAAGTACTTAAGTGCTAGTAAGAAAGTTGATGTGTGCTAATTATATTATTTTATGTGCAGACGATGACTATTAATATAGTGGATATCAATTAGATATGATAATAAGTGTACGAGGCATATTATAAGTGATATGGGGTCTAAGGAGAGCCCTAAGTCCAAGTCAAGTTGGAATTTATATGATAGGCTAAAAGTTCCAAATGAGTACGTACAAGATTGAACTTTAGATGAGCATATCTACATATATATAAGGAGTTATGTGATAGATGACCTATCAAATTAAAGATCTTCGACTCTAGTTTCTAACGCTTCAAAGAGTTCATCATATGGACACTCCTACAAGAAGTTATGACCAAATTACCAAAGGCTGGCAGAATGTGATTCTGCGGCCAATTCTGCGACCGCAGAATCATTCTGCGGGTCGCAGAATGGTCGCAGAATTGACCAGTGCAGCCCAGTTCTGGGCATCAGTTTTGCGACCCGCATACCCATTCTGCAGTCCATTATGCGACCGCAGACCTGAGTTCAGAGGGTTAATTTTCCTATTTTCATAACCCGACCCCATTTTGATAAATAGCCTTTAGGGCTTATTTTGGGGCGATTTTCTGAGGATTTTAGAGAGAGGTAAGAGCATTTTAGAGAGATAAGGAGGAAACCTAACACTTTAATCATCCAATCTTACACTAATCTTTAAGAATCAGGGAAGCCAATCACAAGATCTTCATCTAAGAGGTAAGGTTCCATACCCTAGTCTTTAATTTTGAGTTTGGGGGTAAAAGATGGGTGATGGAGAGTATGATTCTTGGGTGTAAGAGTATTATTTATACATACTTGTACTAATAAGGTTTTTGGGAAGATTGTTGAGCTCAAATAAGTAAGGATTGGGTTATGGAGTGTAGGAAATCTTGTAGAAGAACCTTGTAGTTAAATTTGCACACCTAGTGTTTGATAAAATGCTCAAATGAGGTAAAACCATGAATATCTTCCTAATTTGTGTTCAATTTTGTTATGTCTCAAAATAGATTGGGATTGCTAGAATTTTTGGAACGTTGTAGGTATTTAAGGAAAGCTCAAAGCGAGGTATGTTGGCTAAACTACTTCTTAGAATTGAATTCCATGATGTTCCCGTAAGTTTCAAGTGTGGTTGTCTCAAGTTCCTTATTCTATGTTCCAAGTTGTTCCCAATAAATTCGATTGTCCCGAATAAGCAAAGTGGCGAGAATTATGTATTCAAAACGTGTTCTGAATGTTCCTATCACATTATGTTATTCTTCGGGAATGTGTTCAAGAATGATATGTGTATTAAAATATTATTGCTTTGAGTCGTGTTACAAATGAAAGCAAGTATGCCAAATTGTGTGAGAAAAACTCAATATGCTTAAGACTCTTAATTGCTAATATGTGTACCTAAAGTCTAGATTGGAAATGTCTTATTGTTGATAATCTATAAAGATGGTTGGAAGTGAAATAAGTGAATTGGGGATATAAAGTGTGGCCAGCGTGCCAAGAGTGAAAGTTATTCTTGTTGCCAATGGTGCCAATGAAATGAAATGATGTGAGAAAGATTATGAAATGATCTTTGATTCAATTGTTCCAAAATTGACTTCGAAAATAGAATTGCCTAAAACCTTATGAACTCAAGTGATGCCCATATGTAGTTGTTTTAACTAATTCTATGCTTTATAAGTAGTTTCGATGTGTTTTGCGTTCTTACATATTCGTGAGTCGAAATTGTGTATTGCCCTTTTTGGGAAAAAGTATTTCAAGAATAAATGATGTGTTACTTGTTTATGATTTTAACTTGTGATTCGATTGCCAATCATTTTACTCCATTTCTTGGAAAGAAATGCATTGCGTTTAAAGCTTTCATTACTAATGAACCTAAAGTTGTGATTTCTGGAATATTCTAGTTATTGATATTTATGATGATGATCCATGAAAGGGAAGAAATGAAAGTGTGGAATATGAAATACAGATATTGTGCCATGAATGAAGAATCATATGTGTGGCCAAGAGAGCCAAGGAAATAATAATGTTGAAAGTTGTTGAAAGTGCCAATGAGGCTATATACGGTATGAAAGGTTATGAGGTAAATGCATTTGTATTGTTGTTTCCTTTGTAAGCAAATCAAAAATATTTTTGGGAGTATCGATAGTCACCGAGGAAGCGTAGGTTGAAATAACCTAACCACGAAACTACACGTGCTGGTGTAGGAGTTGATTGTAATTATTCCCCGTGTTTAGGATGAGATTGATATGATAAAATTATTCCCCTTAATTGGGATGAGATGATTGATAGAAAAGAATGATGTTGATCCACATGGCATTGTGGTGACATAGCCTAGCCGATCGGGTCGTGATCGGACACCTTGTCGCCCACATAGTGGTGATTGTACTGGAAATTATAATTGAAATTGTGATTGTAGTTGATGTCTCGAATGATACGGCCTAGCCGATCGGGTCGTGATCGGACTCCGTGCTAAAAATACAGTGGTATTGGTATTTTGAATATTAGTATTGTGAACAGTGGTATTGCAAACAGTTGTATATCGGTGCTAAAGATCTCCCAACCAAAAATAATATTATCATCAGATTTTGATTATCACTTCACAGTGTTATCTTCATATTTTGGAAATTATTATGTTTTAACTTGGCGTTTGAATATCATTGATTGTTGATTGTTGTTTCCATTGTTTTCCGTTTCTTACATTGGTATCCTATTTTGAATGAGGACAGTTAGCTTTATATACTAGTACTATTCCATATGTACTAACGTCCCTTTTGTCGAGAGCACTGCATCTTCAATAGATGCAGGTGGTTCATCAGCGGGCAGCTTTGATCCTCATTAGCAGTCACTCTCTATTCAGCATGTTTTGGTGAGCCCTACTCTATTCCGGGCTTTATGTAATCTTATGTTGTATTTTGTACTATGAGGTATAGTCGGGGCCTTGTCGCTGGCACTTCCATTCTTCACTTCTGTTATACTTAGAGGCTCCGTAGACAGGATGTGGGTGGTATTCGATGTTGGGAATTGAACTACAAATGTTTATATTTGGCAAACATAATTTTTATTATATCTGTAAACTTGTAATAATTTGGAAATTATAAATGAAGTTGCTAATGGAAATGGAATGTGAGTTGTTAATGAAATCTTTTCAGTGTTTGATTAATAGAGTACATTTCCTATTTATTCATGGATGAGTTTGGGTATAAGGAAATCTAATAGGCTTGCTCGGCCGGGTTCACTCGGTTGAGCGCCGGTCGTGCTCCCTAAGTTTAGGGTGTGACATATATAGTGATGCATATGGGTGCTAAAGAAAAATGCAAGTAACAATGATTATAGCAAATACTTCGCATGTCTTAGGTCCGGATTAAGACTCAAGGCTCACTGGATGGTGCAGGAAGTGATTTATCAGATAATGGTACACTCTGAAGGAGAAGTTTGTGTATGGTAGTGTATCCATATGTGTTTTACGTCACAGAACAATTTCTTTTAATTCAGAAAATGGATCCATAGGTGGGATGATGATAGTTTAGATGTTAGACTCCACACACAAGTTAAGAATATAACCGCAACGGGCATAGAATTGATCAATATAGTTCTGGACAGAAAAGTGCCTAAGGGAAAATACCTAGGAGTCAGAAACATTTGTTTTTACCAAAGATGTGTTTTTCGTACGACTCATGCATATGACTAAGAAGATATGATATACGAAATGAGAACTAACAGCAGCCGATATTGAATTTCAGGGAATGATTTTAAGTTATTCAGATTTATTCAAATTATAACTAGCAAGTACCATGTTAGTAAGTTACTATATGAAGCAGCTATTATTGTGAGATAAAAGATATGATAGTTCTCCCTTAGATTATGTGACTAAGTGTTTACCCCGAATGTTTATAGTCTGATATAATTTTCAAGTATATAGAAAGTTTGGGGTTAGATATTCCAATTTCGTTTAAGACAGATGAATTACCTAAGTGTGATCCATGCACATAGTTTAGAAATAAAAACAAGATAGTATGCGACCGTAGAATAGGGTCAGATTGTGAGGGAAGTTAGGAATAGCCTTCTGCTTCACTTTAGTTATTCAAAGCAGAATTAGAAAATATGATGCCAGCAGGTAGTTTGTAAAAGAATAGTAAGTAAGGTTTGAGTAGACATAGTGAATTAGCAATTTCAGCAGAGCTAGTAGGTGTACGAGTTGATTTACTTAGGAAGGTCAATAACAGTGAGTGGTTAATAGTTTAAAATACCAAACGTGTGTTAGAACCCAAAGAGTTTAAGTTAAACCCGAAGTACAGTGACAGTGGGGAAAAATCAACTAGGTAGTAAGAGATCAAACTACAGAAGAATAGCCTTTAAGAGTTATCGAAACGGGGTTTCCCGAAGATTAATAGTGTGAGCATAGTTAAATCATTAAGATTGTATTTGATACTTGTGAATACATCATCTTTCCGTTTATGTAAGTAATTTAGTTTTTCCTAGTAAGAAAGATTGATCAGAAGAAAGTCGGAAGATGAGTCGTCATTGACATAAAGTGTAAGAATTGCAGAACATAAGGAAAGTTGTTTGGATCCCAACATAAGAGAATTATCTGCAAGTACAAGACCTTAACCCTTGGTCTAAGGGGGAGAAGTGAAAATCTTCAGTAAGTCCAGTTGGAGATTTGAAACCCGCATGGTTAGCATGATATATAAGAACTATAAAATCATGCCCAGTTGTGTATCACTAGGGTGGTGCCATTGCCCCAGACTCTAATCTTCAGAGTACTAGTCAAAGACTTAGCTCACAACAATTCTATAAGTGTTTTCATAAAGTATCTTAAAAAGATAATCAAGTATGGGAAGTATAGCTCATGATTGAGGCAGACAAGAGAACTATGGTGAAAGAAATTCAACACTTAGCCAAGCTAGGATTTCGACTTTCGGACACCGAAGATGGTGAAGTTGTTATCCAAAACAAGACTTGTTCCTCCTTAGTAGCCAAAGTGAAGGAGAAATAATTTGATGATCCCTACTTGTCGTAGATGAAAGAGGGGACACACAAGCATAAGACGATGGCTTTTGAACAAGGGGGGATGATGGTACTTTGAGGTACCAAGGCAGATTATGTGTTCCAGACATAGATGAGCTGAAAGAGCGGATTATGTCTGAAGCCCAGAATTTCAAGTATTCTATTTACTCAGGTCCGAAAAAGATGTACGATGGTCTTAAGGAGATTTATTGGTGGAACGACTTGAAAAAAAACGTCGAAGACTTTGTGGCCAAGTGTTCGAATTATCAGCAAGTGAAAGTCGAGCAACAGAAAGCCTAGTATTTAACCATAGAATACACAATATTTTTGAGTGGAGATGGTAAATATAGAATTTATAACAGAATTATCTTGCTCATTTTGAAAGCATGATTTGATTGGGTGATTGTAAATCGACTTACCAAGTCAGCACACTTCTTGCCAGTAAAGACTACAGATTCAGCAGAAGATTATGATAATTTGTACATTTAGGAAATCGTCTGATTGCATGGGACTCTGTGGTACATCATTTCGGACCGTGGTGCTCAGTTTAAAATGAACTTTTAGAAGTTCTTTCAGAAAGGATTAGGCACAAGTATTTCATCCTCAGAAAGCTGGCCAGGCAGAGCGCATTATTCAAACACTTGAGGATATGTCCTTGATATTAAAAGTAATTGTGATGATCACATACCTATCATTGAGTTTGCTAATAATAACACCTATCATCTAGTATCAAGATGGCACCGTACGATACTGCGTATGGGCGAAGGTGTAGATCGCCAATTGGTTGGTTCAAAGTTGGTGAAGCAGAGTTGTTGGGACCAAATTTTATCTATCAGACTATGGAGAAAGTCAAGTTGATTATGAAGAGGTCTCAGAGCCACCAAAAGTCCTATTCGGACGTGTGGCATAGAAACTAAAGTTTCAAGCTGATGATTGGGTATTTGTAAAAGTTTCGCCTATGAAAGGCATTATGAGATTTGGGAAGAAGGGGAAGCTTAATCCCTGTTATATTGGGACGTATAGAATCTTGCGAAGGATCGAACAAATAGCTTATGAGTTGGAGTTGCCACCAGATTTAGCGGTTGTACACCCAATACTGTCACGACCCCAAATTCCATCCGTAGGATGTCATGATGGCACCTAGTCTCTAAGACTAGGTAAGCCTATCAATGCGAAATAATAATAAATATCTGAAATAAATAAAATACAATTCAAACAATTTAAACTCCCAAAACCCGGTAGAAATAAGTCACAAGCTTCTAAGAATTTATTCTCAATGTCTCTATATGTCAAGGTCTAAATAAAATATAAGGAAGCAACATAAAATGATAGAAGAGGACTCCGGAGTCTGCGGACGCTGGCAGATATACCTCGAAGTCTCCGTGCGCAGGTAACTCACTGACGTCTAGGCTGGTAAAAATGTACCTGGATCTGCACAAAAAGATGTGCAGAAGCGTAGTATGAGTACACCACAGCGGTACCCAGTAAGTGCCAAACCTAACCTCGGTAGAGTAGTGACGAGGTCAGGTGAGGCCCTACTGGAATATAATAATGGCATGGTAAAATGTTTATCAATGTAGTAAAATAAAATGACATTGAAAATAAATCAAATAGTATGTCACATTTAATGACACCAAATAATTGCAAACAATATCTCGTGGAATCAAAGCAGAATTTCCTTCAACTTTATGAAAATCACAACAATTAATCGAAAGCAACTATGACCATAAATCAATATCAACAAGGGCACTACCGAGGTACCGCTTCGTAGTCCCAAGTTATAAATAATTTCACAATATCTCATTTCCTTATATCACCGCGGGAGCCTTCACAATTTATTTAAAGAAAACATTTTTTTCCGAAATAGCATCCCGCATTTTAGCCACCCTTATCACACTACATGACTTCTAGTAGTCACCCCTACTAGCCACGCGTATCAAGACACCCTTATCTCACCGCATGCATTTCAACACCCAGACCTTATACCACCTCATGCGTATTAATATCACAATATATCACAATTTGCACCTCAAGTGCCCAATATTTCAATTTTTCCACAAAAACAATCAACAACAATAGTTTTCAATAATAAAGAGCTCACGGCTCATGCTAGAATAATCCAAAAAAACAATCTTACGAAAATATTCAAGAATAAATAATTCAGAAAAATAATATTTCAAATTTTTAATACGTTACTTCAATATCAAATTTAAAAAATGTCAAATACTTCATATTAATAATATTTAATTTAAAGAAAATCAACCTTCAAATAATGCACAGTATAAAAGAAAACAAGTTTCAATTAAACAAAAAAAACAATTAGGAGGAAAAGGTCAAGCAAATTTAAAAAATATAAACATTAAATCAATAATGAAGAATATAACAAAATGAAATAATTTAATTAATGCGCAACAATGATCTACACAATTTAAAACATAATCTTTCACATTTAGCCCGTGTACACACTCGTCACCTCGTGTACACGACTTTTCACACATTACAATTATCAATCCTAGGAGAATTTCTCCCACACAAAGTTAGACAAATCACTTACCTCGACTTGCTCCAATTTAACCAAGTATTATGCTTTTTTCACGTTTTTATGACTCCGATCGATTCGTATCTAGTCATAATTAATTCAATACAGTCAACAAAAATTATAGTAATCAATTTCATAAGAAAATATTATATTTTCAATAAAATCCGAAATTAACTCAAAATTTACCTGTGGGGCCCACATCTCAGAATCCGGCGAAACTTACAAAATCCGACAACCCATTCAATTACGAGTCCACCCATACTAATTTTACCAAATTCCGATAAAAACTCGACCTCCAAATCTTAAATTTTTATTTTTGGAAGATTTTGCAAAAATCTTGATTTTTCTTCCATATATTCACGGATTCATGATGTAAATGAGTATGGAATCATGAAATATAATCAATATAGGATAAGGAACACTTACCCCAATATTTTTCCGTGAAAATCGCCCAAGAACCGTGCTCCAAAAATCCAAAATGAAATGAATAAAATGACCATTTTTGGTCCTTAAGTTTCTGCCAATCCCTCACTAAAAGTCCATTTTTCGTCACTATAAGTCCACCAGAAACTGCTCTACCAGCCTTTCTTCAATTGATCATACCTTTCTGTACAAATGTTCAAATGATGAATGGTGTAACTTTCTAGAAATTAGAATCAAACGACTACAACTTTCATGTTTTGAAAATCTTCCGATTCTTTATGAATTTTGAGATATAAGCTTCCAAAGTCGGCTCCACACATCAGAAATTTCTGGCGAAATTTCTGGCAAAACTGCTCTACTAGCTTTCATTCAATCTATCATAACTTTCTGTAAAAATGTCAAAATGATAAATGGTTTAACTTTATGGAAACTAGAATCAAACGGCTATAACTTTTATGTTTTGAATATTTTCTGATTTCTTATAGATTGCGCGATATAAGCTTCCAAATTCGGCTCCACGCACCAGAAATTTCTGGCGAAATATCTGCAACAGAAATTTCCAGCAGCCTTCTTTGTCCAAAATCCATTCTGTTTACCTTCTGAAATCCACCCGAGACCCTCGGGACCTTAACCAATTATACCAACATGTCCCAAAATACAATACGAACTTAGTCGAGGCTTCAAACCACATCAAACAATATCAAAACGACGAATAGCACCTCAAATCAAAATCTATGAACTTTGAACTTTCAAATTCTATATCTTGTGCCGAAACACATCAAATCAATTCGGAATGTTTTCAAATTTTGCACACAAGTCATAAATGAACATAACAGACCTATTCCCATTTCCAGAATCGGATTCCGACCTCGATATCAAAAAGTCAACGGGGTCAAACTTCCCAAAAATTTAACTTTTGGCATTTCAAGCCTAATTCCACTACGAACTTCCAAATAAAATTCCGATCATGCTCCTAAGTCCAAAATCATCATACGGAGCTGTTGGAATCATCAAAATTCTATTCCGGGGTCGTTTGCACATAATTTGACATCCGATCACTATTTGAACTTAAACTTTTAATTTTTCATCAAAATTCCATATCTCGGGCTAGGGGCCTCAAAATTTGATTCCAGGCATACGCCTAAGTCCCAAATCACGATACGGACCTACCAAAACTGTCAAAACACTGATCCGAGTCCGTTTGCTCAAAATGTTGACCAAAGTCAACTCAATTAAGTTTTAAGGCTCTAATTCACATTTTAATTCATTTTTCACCTGAAAACTTTTCGAAAAATTTTACGGGCTACGCACGCAAGTCGAGGAATAATAAAATAGTACTTTTTGAGGTCTTAGAATACAAAATTAATTATTAAATTCAAAGATGACATTTTGGGTCATCACATTCTCCACCTCTAAAACAAACGTTCGTCCTCGCACGGAGTTAGAAAAAGTACCTAAGCTGGTGAATAAGTGCGGATAACAGCTGCGCATATCATGCTCGGTCTCCCAAGTCGCCTCCTCGACCGGATGACCCCTCCACTGAACCTTCACGGAAGCAATGTTCTTTGACCTCAGCTTTCGAACATGCCTATCCAAAATAGCCATTGGTTCCTCAACATAAGATAGATTCTTGTCCAACTGAACCGAACTGAAGTCTAACACATGAGACGGATCGCCGTGATATTTTCGAAGCATGGAAACATGGAATACCGGATGACCGGCAAAGAGACTAGGTAGTAGTGCAAGTTTGTAAGCCACCTCTCCAACTCTCTCAAGAATCTCAAAAGGCCCAATATACCTAGGGCTCAAATTGCCCTTCTTCCCGAACCTCATCACACCCTTCATAGGCGAAACCCGGAGCAATACCCGCTCACCAACCATGAATGCAACATCACGAACCTTCCGATTCGCATAACTCTTCTGTCTAGATTGGGATGTACGAAGTCAATCCTGAATAAACTTAACCTTTTCCAAGGCATCCTGAACCAAGTCTGTACCCAATAGCCTAGCCTCGCCCGGTTCGAACCAACCCACTGGGGACTGACACCACCTACCATACAAGGCCTCATACGGAGCCATCTGAATGCTTGACTGACAACTGTTATTGTAAGCAAACTACGCAAGTGGTAAGAACCGATCCCAAGCACCCCCAAAATCTATCACACACGCACGAAGCATATTCTCCAGTATCTGAATAGTGCGTTTGGACTGCCCGTCCGTCTGAGGGTGAAATGTTGTACTCAACTCTACCCGAGTACCCAACTCACGTTATACTGCCCTCCAGAACTGTGATGTAAACTGCGTACCCCGGTCAGAGATGATAGATAACGGTATGCCGTGAAATCTGACAATCTTGCGAATATAGATTCGAGCCAACTGCTCGGAAGAGTAGGTAGTCATCATAGGATTGCAATGAGCTGACTTGGTCAATCTATCCATAATCACCCAAGCTGCATTGAACTTCCTCTGAGTCCGTGAGAGCCTAATAACGAAATCCATAGTGATCCTCTCCCATTTCCATTTTGGAATCACTAACTTTTGAAGCAATCCACTCGGTCGTTGATGCTCATATTTCACTTGTTGACAATTTAGACACCGAGCTACATACTTCACTATGTCTTTCTTCATCTTCCTCCACCAATAATGTTGCCTCAAGTCCTGCTACATCTTCGCAGTACCCGGATATATGGAGTACCGCGAACTGTGAGCCTCATAGAGAATCAATTCATGAAAACCATCCATATTAGGCACACATAGCCTGCCCTGCATCCGTAATACATCGTCATCTCCAATTGTGACTTCTTTGGCATCACCGTGCTGAACTGTATCCTTAAGGACACGCAAATGGGGGTCATCATACTGATTCTCCCTAATACGATCATAAAGAGAAGACTGAGAAACCACACAAGCCAAAACTCGACTCGGTTCGAAAACATCCAATCTGACAAACTGGTTGGCTAAGGCCTGAATATCCAAGGCCAAAGGCCTCTCTGCTACCGGTAAATATGCTAAGCTGCCCAAACTCTCCGCCTTACAACTCAAGGCATCGGCCACTACATTGGCCTTCCCAAGATGATAGAGAATGGTGATATCATAATCCTTAAGCAACTCCAACCATCTCCGCTGCCGTAAATTAAGATCCTTCTGTTTAAACAGATGTTGTAGACTTCGGTGATCGATGTAGACCTCACAATGGACACCGTACAAATAATGCCGCCAAATTCTTCAAGGCACGAACAATAGCTGCTAACTCAAGGCCGTGGACCGATTTTTGTTTTTCTCATGTACCTTTAACTGTCTAGACGCGTAGGCAATCACCCTACCATCTTGCATCAATATCGCGCCGAGACCAATACGTGACGCGTCACAATACACAGTATAAGACCTTGAACATGTAAGTAATACCAACGCTTGTGTCGGAGTCAAAGTGATCTTGAGCTTCTGAAAGCTTAACTCACACTCGTCTGACCCTGTAAATGGGGCACCCTCTTGGATCAATTTGGTCTTAATAGTTGTTCATAATCAATTACAGAATCGTCATTTAACCACATGTTAACAAAAATCTCGTTGCAAACCTTCATAATACTGATAACTAGATGCGAGGCATGAAGACTTCATAATTATTTACCCGAATTAACGAGTCACATTTAATCCACCTGGGCGGGCACCTACCTCATAGGTTAAAAATTAATAATTACAACACGAATTTGACAACTATGCACAGAGAATTTCATATAAGAATTTTCAAATAAGCCTAACAGGCATGACTCCCTATTAGTATTATAGTACAAATTTAATTTCACAAGGGAGAACTTAAACACAAGAATTTTCCTCACAAGGATCTCGTCCTTATATAACTTCCACCGCAGCTCGTAACCCGGTTTAAACATATCAATTTATATAAAAATATGAGGATCTCGTCCTCAGTTCTGAATCACAAGTAATATGCACATCGTGCCAATTGAAAATTTCCATTTTTTCCTTTTAAATAATTTCGGTTACACCAAATCACAACACATAATGAACCCCACATCGGTAGGGCATATAATTCATAATTTGCAATTAATTATTCGGAATTTACATCAAAATTTACCGAAATGAGCAACAGAAAGCCACATTTAGCCTCGCAGCTCTTATTAATGACCAACACGAAATGATAGGCGTAGTTATCTCCAAACAATCTCCCAACAGAGGTAAACACATAAGTAGATTATAGAATTATGAAGCTCACTCATAAGTGGAGCACAATAGGAAGACTCGTTTCGATATTGAGAACCGAATCAACTTAAGGAAATTATTCCTTTATATTAAATTGAGGTCATACCTGTAACGACACCATCTGATGTAGCGACCTCCGCCATACCATAAAACAAATATATCAAAGGCTGGGTCTCCACCTCTAGGACGCCTTTTACCCGTCTGTCCTCCACCCCTAACTGGTCGTGTGGGTGGTGTAGTAACTGCAATGGGGCACGTAGCCTAAGTTCTTTGATGAAATAAGTCTCTCCTAAGTTTTTGATAATTTTTCTCATGATGTGCCTAGTATCACCATATTCATAACAACCCTATTGCGGGTTAGGCTGCTCATATTGAGTCTGTGCCAGATAACTGGAATCACCATTGTAGGAACTCATGTCGGTGGTGCATTAAAAGAACTTACTGGAGCACCCCGAGTAATCTGATGTGCGGACTGGGCTGGCCGACTGCCCGAGCCCCCTCCATAATGATTTATACTTGCAGAGTAGAATCCACTGAATCCCCCAGAACCTTGAGACGTCTTGGTCTCCTTAGTTTCCTTTTTTTTTCCTCACCCCGAACACATTCTAATATCTTGGCAATTTGTACAACTAGCAGAAATGAAGTATCAGCTTTTAGCTCCCTAGTCGTACAAAATTTTACGATCATAATTGAGTCCTTTAATGAGTCTGTGGACTCGCCCTCTGGCTGTAGGAAGCAAAGTAGGAGTATGACGGGCTAAATTATTGAACCTGATGGCATTCTGACATCGTCAATAGTGACATAACGCAACCGTTCAAACCCTATGCGCCACGCATTACGGAGAGTCCAGAAAACAAACTCTTTCAAAAGCATTTCTGAGAACTGAGCCAAGTGGGCGGTGTTGCATTGGCTGGTCTGCTCTCTTCATAGGCTTGCCACGAACACCAGTGGAGAATTATCTCTCCCAAGGCGAATTTCTTCTTTTGTTATACTGACTCTACACTGTTGAGCTGACCAATTTCTTAACATACTCTTCGACTCTTCTTTGGGGTAACCCTTACCCCTATTTATACACAACGATCACAAAAGTAGAGCTCCATACAGATAAATCTTGTCACGAATCACATAGTCCAGACTCTCGTCAACAAGTGTACTTACTCCGAAGCATCCCAAAATCCGCAACAGTGACGTCCACGCTAAGTAGACCTTCTACAAATTTAGAGTTGTTTCTATAACTCCTTTGGTACTGAAGTACATGATTATTAAGGAGGCAGACATACAACAAATCCCAACCTTATCCTCTACAAAATCTCAGGCCTTAAACATGTGTAAATTTTAGGGAACCTTAGTACCACATATATACATTTCAGGCCAAAACTGATATAACACATGACCCCGCAATCCACCCATTGGTAGTGGACTCCCCCCACTCGGTCCGAAGTCATAGGTCATAACGTCTGATGATCCACAATAATAACCTTCACATCTCGTACAAATCAACCAGACGCCAACGTCCGTTGCACCCCCACATGATTCACTAGGTGATCTCTCAATACGCCCGCATCTTCAGTCGGAACCACACGTTGAGGCAATGTTTGAGCATCTCTGGCTCCCTCATAGTCCATCTACGATATCACGAACCGTCGACGCACAACTGATACTGAGTGCGCAATGTCATACACGAGTGAATACAAAGGAATATAAGATATATGTTTCAAGCTAAATCAATGCCGCACGATAAGGAGTCAAAGAAGTGAATATTTCCTAACAGTTCCATAGCCTCTCGAAGATAAGTACAGACGTCTCCGTACCGATCTGCAAGACTCTACTAAACCTGCTTATGACTCATGACGCCTATGAACCTAGTGCTCTGATACCAACTTGTCATGACCCCAAATTCCCTCCGTAGGATGTCGTGATGGCACCTAGTCTCTAAGACTAGGTAAGCCTATCAATGCGGAATAATAATAAATATCTGAAATAAATAAACTACAATTCAAACAATTTCAACTCCCAAAACCCGGTAGAAATAAGTCACAAGCTTCTAAGAATTTATTCTCAATGTCTCTATATGTCAAGGTCTAAATAAAATATAAGAAAGCAACATAAAATGATAGAAGGGGACTTCGGAGTCTGCGGACACTGGCAGATATACCTCGAAGTCTCCGTGCGCAGGTAACTCACTGACGTCTCAGTTGGTAAAAATGTACCTGGATTTGCATAAAAAGATGTGCAGAAGCATAGTATGAGTACACCACAGCGGTACCCAGTAAGTGCCAAGCCTAACCTCGGTAGAGTAGTGACGAGGTCTGGTGAGGCCCTACTGGAATATAATAATGGCATGGTAAAATGTTTATCAATGTAGTAAAATAAAATGACATTGAAAATGAATCAAATAGTATGTCATATTTAATGACACCAAATAATTGCAAATAATATCTCGTGGAATCAAAACAGAATTTCCTTCAACTTTATGAAAATCACAACAATTAATCAAAAGCAACTATGGCCATAAATTAATATCAACAAGGGCACTACCGAGGTACCGCCTCGTAGTCCCAAGTTATAAATAATTTCACAATATCTCATTTCCTTATATCACCGCGGGAGCCTTCACAATTTATTTAAAGAAAATATTTTTTTCCAAAATAGCATCCCGCGTTTTAGCCACCCTTATCACACTGCATGACTTCTAGTAGTCACCCCTACTAGCCACGCGTATCAAGACACCCTTATCTCACCGCATGCGTTTCAACACCCAGACCTTATACCACCGCATGCGTATCAATATCACAATATATCATAATTTGCACCTCAAGTGCCCAATATTTCAATTTTTCCACAAACAAATCAACAACAATAGTTTTCAATAATAAAGAGCTCACGGCTCATGCCAGAATAATAAAAAAAAACAATCTTATGAAAATATTCAAGAATAAATAATTCAAAAAAATAATATTTCAAATTTTTAATACGTTACTTCAATATCAAATTTAAAAAATGTCAAATACTTCATATTAATAATATTTAATTTTAAAAAAAATCAACCTTCAAATAATGCACATTATAAAAGAAAACAAGTTTCAATTAAACAAAAAAAACAATTAGTAGGAAAAGGTCAAACAAATTTAAAAAATATAAACATTAAATCAATAATGAAGAATATAACAAAATGAAATAATTTAATTAATGCGCAACAATGATCTACACAATTTAAAATATAATCTTTCACATTTAGCTCGTGTACATACTCATCACCTCGTGTACACGACTTTTCACACATTATAATTATCAATCCTAGGGGAATTTCCCCGACACAAAGTTAGACAAGTCACTTACCTCGACTTACTCCAATTTAACCAAGTATTATGCTTTTTTCTCATTTTTCCGACTCCGATCGACTCGTATCTAGTCATAATTAATTTGATACAGTCAACAAAAATTATAGTAATCAATTTCATAAGAAAATATTATATTTTCAATAAAATCCGAAATTAACTCAAATTTTGCCTGTGGGGCCCACATCTCAGAATCTGGCGAAACTTATAAAATCCGACAACCCATTCAATTACGAGTCCACCCATACCAATTTTACCAAATTCTGATAACAACTCGACCTCCAAATCTTAAATTTTCGTTTTTGGAAGATTTTGCAAAAATCTTGATTTTTCTTCCATAAATTCACGGATTCATGATGTAAATGAGTATGGAATCATGAAATATAATCAATATAGGATAAGGAATACTTACCCCAATGTTTTCCCGTAAAAATCGCCCAAGAACCGTGCTCCAAAAATCCAAAACGAAATGAATAAAATGACCAGAAACTACTCTACCAGCCTTTCTTCAATTGATCATAACGTTCTGTATAAATGTTGAAATGATGAATGGTGTAAATTTCTGGAAACTAGAATCCAACAACTACAACTTTTATGTTTTGAAACTCTTCCGATTCCTTATGAATTTCGAGATATAAGCTTCCAAAGTCGGCTCCACACATCAGAAATTCTGGCGAAATTTCTGGCAAAATTGCTCTACTAGCCTTCATTCAATCCATCATAACTTTCTGTAAAAATGTCAAAATAATGAATGGTTTAACTTTATGTAAACTAGAATCAAAGGGCTACAACTTTTATGTTTTAAATATTTTCTGATTCCTTATAGATTGCGCGATATAAGCTTCCAAATTTGGCTCCACGCAGGAGAAATTTCTGCAACAGAAATTTCCAGCAGCCTTCTTTGTCCGAAATCCATTCCGTTTACCTTCCGAAATTCACCCGAGACCCTCGGGAACTTAACCAATTATACCAACATGTCCCAAAATACAATACGAACTTAGTCGAGGCTTCAAACCACATCAAACAACATCAAAACGACGAATCGCACCTCAAATCAAAATCTATGAACTTTGAACTTTCAAATTCTATATCTTGTGCCGAAACACATCAAATCAATTCGGAATGACTTCAAATTTTGCACACAAGTCATAAATGACATAACAGACCTATTCCAATTCCAGAATCGGATTCCGACCTCGATATCAAAAAGTCAACCCCCAGTCAAACTTTCCAAACATTTAACTTTTGGCATTTCAAACTTAATTCCACTACGGACTTCCAAATAAAATTACGATCATGCTCCTAAGTCCAAAATCATCATACGGAGCTGTTGGAATCATCAAAATTCTATTCCGGGGTCGTTTGCACATAATTTGACATCCGGCCACTATTTGAACTTAAACTTTTAATTTTTCATCAAAATTCCATATCTCGGGCTAGGGACCTCAGAATTTTGATTCCGGGCATACGCCTAAGTCCCAAATCACGATACGGACCTAGCAAAACTATCAAAACACTGATCCGAGTCCGTTTGCTCAAAATGTTGACCAAAGTCAACTCAATTGAGTTTTTAGGCTCTAATTCACATTTTAATTCATTTTTCACCTGAAAACTTTTCGAAAAATTTTACGGGCTGCGCACGCAAGTCAAGAAATGATAAATAGTGCTTTTCGAGGTCTTAGAATACAAAATTAATTATTAAATTTAAAGATAACATTTTGGGTCATCACCAGTACTTCACGTGTCATGTTATGGCATTCAAGTTTCCAGTACTCGGATACTCATGTTAGTTCAATACTCATTTACTCATATCAGTTCAATACTCATATACTCATGTCAGTCCAGTATACAGATATTCATGCCAGCTTAGTACTCATATATTGATGTCAGTTTAGTATTCACGTATCCATGGCAGACCAGTATTCCGTCAATGCAGTAGTCATTCAGTTCAGTACCTCAACAATTCAGTAATCATATATTCATTCAGTTTAGTATGCAAGTGGTCATGAAAGTTCATGTTTCCACCAGATCCGTTTAAGGTCCAGAGTTAGTCATGGTTACAGCCATGACAAGCATTCGAGGACGAATGATCCCAAGGGGGAGAAAATGTAACACCCCGTAAATTCGGCTTAGGTATGAATGTGTTAAATGCGTAGTAATATTATATTTTGAACATGTAAAGTTCTATCGGTATGAGGGTGGAAATAGTTATTTTAGAATCAAGACGGAGAGTGAGGTGTTTAAGATTCGATAAAATCGACTAAGTTTACAAAAGGTATGTCTTGCAGCAGGATGTAGTGAAGGTGTAAGGAATTTGTGAAAACTCAAAACACAAAAGTTGTATCCCTTTGAAAAAGCTTTCCAAAGATATATTGTGTAGCCCAAAAGGATCTTTGTGGAAAACGTTATGTGTATTTTACTGAGGAATGCGTAGTATGCATGCCAAGTGCGCGCCCGGATGGTCCCATGCGCAGCCGCGCACTTGTGGCAGTGATAGTGCTTTTCGGTGTTAGGTGCACGGTCGAGGCCTTCAAGTGTGTGGGAGCGCACCCGGGGGGTCATTTTTAAAGCCCTACTTCATCCCCCACACCCCAAAACACAAAAACTTGCTCTAGAAAGGAAACCTCTCAAGAACCTAACCTCCCCCAAGGTCCCTCCACCATCCAAGGTGAGTTTTAATGGTGATTCTAAGTTAGTTTCAATTGTTCAACACATTATTAACATGTATAAACCCTTAAAATCATTAGATATTCTACTGGGACATCATTGTTGAGGAAAGAAACCCTAGAACTCGAATTCAACATGATTGAACATCAAAAGGTAATATCGTCACCCTCTAAACGATTATAGCATTGGATTAATGATTATAGACTCTAAGGTCATGAGATATGAGTTGATGGGTTTGATTGAAAAGCATGAACTGTTATAGGTTTGGATTATTGATTGTTGATTATTGATTAAGGGTGTGTTATCTTATGGGATAAAGAATAGTATTGATTATAGCAATTTGAGATTTTAGAATTTATCTATGAGTAAGAGAATGGGTTATTGATTATAGAAACACCATTAATAAGGACTATGAAGCTTTATGCCTACCAAGTGTTTGATAAAAGGCCTAAGTGACCAAAACATGAGTATTATTGCTAATATGGAATCCCTTTGACTTGTATTGATATAGATTAAAGTTGAAAGAGTTGGCGAATATTGTATTACGCTCAAGAGCAGGAAGTTAAGGTATGTGAGGCTAACTCTCTATGTTTGGTAATGTTAATGATTCTCCCTACACTACGTTCTTTTACGATGTTACTAATTGCCTCAGAAGTATAGTTAAGCCTAGTTCCTTGAATAGTTGCAGAACTTCTATTATCTATCTCCATAACTCATTCATGACTTTCATTCTAAACGTTGTGAGCTCAGTGTGTAATCAATATAGACCTGAGTTCGATGCCCATGAGTCTCTTTCTAGATTACTCAGCATGTCATAATCATTCAAAGTTTCAGTTTTCATAATCAGTTCAACAATACATGCCTCAGTCTAGTCCTATTCAGTATTCCAGTATCATGTAACTCAATATGATTCAATATTTCAGCATCACATATTGTAGTATAATTCTCAGTTCCTGAATTTAAATCCCTGAATGTTAAAAACCTGTATTTGGGCCTGAGGTCGTAGTTTATATGCTTTATGCATATTTGGGCAAGAGGCTGTAGTTTATGCTTTATGCATGTTTGGGCCTGAGGCCGTAGTTGATGCATTATGCATTTTTGGGCCTGAGGTCGTAGTTATGTATACGTATACTTGGGTCTGAGGGCGTAGCTTGTGCACATATATATTGGTCACGAGTCCGTAGTTTATTCAGATAAACAAGTTGTTCATCATTTAGAAGAGGGAGTATTCATATCCTT
Source organism: Nicotiana tomentosiformis (assembly GCF_000390325.3). Classification (NCBI taxonomy): domain Eukaryota; kingdom Viridiplantae; phylum Streptophyta; class Magnoliopsida; order Solanales; family Solanaceae; genus Nicotiana; species Nicotiana tomentosiformis. The sequence continues at coordinate 66,485,269 of NC_090822.1, read as the reverse complement.
ACTTCCTTTGTTCAGTTTAGTTATCAGTTATCATTTCAGTTATCAGTTATCATTTTAGTTATCAGTTATCAGTTATTATTTTAGTTATCAGTTATCAGTTATCATATCAGTTATCAGTTATCAGTTTTCATTTCAGTTTTAGTTTCAGTTTCAATAGTTATCATTTTAGTTATCAATTATCAATTCTCAGTTATCAGCTTAGTTTCAGTTTTAGCATTTATAGTTCTTTCTTTCAGTTGCTTTATATACCAGTGCAATTTAAATGTACTGATGTCCCTTTTTGCCTGGGGCCTGTATCTCACGATGCAGGTAATAATTTACAGGTTGACGATTCAGAGCGCTAGGATTCTCGTACCAGCTATTTGGTGATCCCAGTTCTTTCGGGGCATTATCATTACCTTACAGTCTTCAGTATTTTCAGACAGTCAGTATTTTCAGTACTTCATTAGAGGCTTCATAAACTAGAGCAATAGTTAGACAGAGTCGCATACTTTTCATGTTAAGCTATGTTGGCTATAAATATATTTCAGAATTGTATTAGTATTTCCGCACTTTGATTTAAATCATCCAAACTTTCAATTTATCAGCATGTGTTAGTTTATCTTCCGCATTCAGTATGTTATGATATCACATGTTGATTCAGCCAGCCAGTTGGTTCACTCAGTCGCATGTAGTCAAGCATCGGGTGCCGTGTTACGTCCAAGCCCAGGTACGGGGCGTGACACCGGGACCCCGACCAATCGCACCGACAGGTCCATGAACTTAAACGGACCTGCTTGAACCCTCGACATACGTAAAAAAATATCGAAATCACGAATCGTACCCCAAAACTAACTTGAATCAACTTATGAACTTCAAACTTTTCAATTAGCTCCGAACGCGTCGAATCATACTTAGACTACTCGGAATGACACCAAATTTTGTGTGCAAGTCATAAATTACCATACGGAACTATTTTCAGGCTTGGAATCCCAAACAGACCTCGATAACACCAAAGTCTACTTATTGACACTCAATTTTGACCCTCCGTATTTAAAAATTAAATTCTGCAGGTTTTCTTGTCAAAAAATAATAAAATATAGTATTTTGCACATTTTTAACTATAATGCAATTTATTGATAAATATTCTTATTTTTACAAAATATGAAAATTTCTTTCATTTATTGCAATTAGTTAAATGCTACAATTTTTGTGCATTTTTCTAAACTTCGAACAATTTATTGAAGATTGTCCTATTTTCCAAATATTAGGATATTATATTAATTTATTGTCTTTTCAAAAAAAAAATTAATTACTATGTCATCAGAGTAGTTACAATTTTAAATAAATACTACAATATTTATTGATTAAATAAATATTTTTCTTATATAGCATAGTCTATTAATTACATGGAAGCCAGTGGAATTTAATACAAATATACGGATCAGGTCCGGTCAAATTCAATGTTCCATCAACATACGATGTGACAAGACATTTGATGTGACTAGACATCGACGCGACATGACATCGATGTGACTTGACCTTCTTTCATTGTTGACCATCTATTTTCTTTTATGTTATTTACTTTTTTTTTTACTAAAAATCTTGGCCCCTAAGTTTCCTAACCCACACCCCACTTATATTTTACACTACACAAACACAACCCCATCAAATATTTGTAGGAGAAACCCTAAACATTTTCATTCTCTCATTCTCCAAAATGGAGAACAACCGCTAACCCCTTTGAGAGCTCCATCTTCTCTATCACTTGAGAGATCTGCCGCCAAGCTCCTCCTTGCCCCCCCCTGTTTTCGTCGCCGGCCAGCCACCAACGGCCATGGCTGGCAGTTATCCCCTTTTTCCCATTTTCCTAATCGTTTGTTAGCTTTGAGGGTTCGATCTCGTTGGCTTTAGATCTAGCCGGAAACTCAAACACCGGCTACCTCCATGGAAAGCGGCAGATCTGGACCTCTATTTTCGCTCATTTTCTGTTACTCACTCTCCTCTTTCTTCCTTCTTACAGGCTATCAAAAAAGGGGAGGTTTGGGATGTTTTGAATCTGGCCGGAAATGAAGCTAACGTCGGTGACTTCTTTGACGTTAGGCGTTACTCTGGCGTTCACCGTGGAAGTAAAGCCAACAACCATTGCTTTTCATCCTTCGCTGTCGACCTCTGTTATTTGGCCAGATCTCCGGCGAACCTCCTTTCTTTTGTGATGCGTTCATTATTTTGTGAGGCTTATTTGGTTATAGTGACATTGTGATACCATTGCTGCTGTTGGATATTCTGGCTGGATTGACGTTTTTCCGGCAACCCCAGGGGATTTGAAATGTTTATTTTTCTACCTAATATTGCCTTTGTTGTGTTGCTGAAAATGGTTCATTAAACTCACCATATTATTTCCTAGTCGTTTGCTCGAATTTGTCCCAAAGGCAGAAGATTTTGTTAAATAATTATCTTTGTATTTCTTTGTCCTTTGGATTCGTTCAACTGCTGTAATTTGTCACGATGCTGCCTCTTTTGGACCGTTGCCTACTGTGTTTTGATGATTTATGTTTCGAGAATTTTGGAGTGTTTGTTCTTGCCTCACTGTTTGTTCTCGATGAACGTTTGTAGTGGACCTTGACTGATTTGAACGAGATACTGCGTTGTTAAATTAGGCCGATGAGAACAAAATATTTGAGGCCTTGTGATGATTTTTGACTGATAAAAGACAAGATACTACACGGTCTCTCGGATCCGGAACCAAAATATATTTATGAGGCGATGACGAAAGCCAAAGGAAAAACAAAAGACGAGAATGTGAATGTCTGTGCTTCAGGAGGCAATATGGTTGGCCACCGGAGTTGCTACAAAGTCGACGTTCATGTTCTAATATCTTATTGTTATATGGCATACACCATCTGAGCTTCCAAAAATTCTTTTAAATCATTTTAAAAAGAGTGTTTTCCTATATTATTTTAAAAATATTTTCCAAAAATTACTTTCCAAAAGATATCTTCAAAAACATTTTTTCACAGAATTGCTTTCCAAAAAGTATTTTCTTAACCATTTTCAAAGAAAACAAAAATAATATTTAAAAGTATTTTCTTAAATCATTTTTAAATGACAATATTCGAAAAACGTCTTTAAATAAAGTCATTTCAAGAAAAAATAAATTAGTTTATTATTTTGCTTTATACTTTACTAATAATTTTACTTTTCTTGTCTTGCGAGGTACTATCACATGGAGTTGCTTTCGGGAGACGTCACCCAAAGACGAAAAGACAAGTACCCGTCAAAGCTCCCCGCTTCACACTTCATATTCTTGGATGTATCCAAAACGCAAAGTATAATAAAGTAGTAGATAAATATTATGTTTTCTTGCTTGCTTTGATATTTACCTATTTTCCAAACACTTAGGGTGAATTGCATTTAGTAATATTCCGGTTACTTGTAACATTATACATTAGATAATTCACATAATTTGTATGAACGCTTGGGTTGTTAAATATGTATATTAAACTTGGTCAATCAATTAGAATTAACATACACATAATCAATTTGGTTAGTTGTATACCTAAAATAAAACATTTCATCCTCTTTTCATGAAAATAAAAACAAATCATTTTATCGTATTTTCTTAAAGCTATACTAGCATGCCTTTCAGACCTCTCTATATGTAAATTATTCTTCAACTAACACATTTTGAATAGACATAATTTGTAAAGACATTAGAATTGAATTGTTGTGCTTTTCTTTTAGCGACTTGGGCCTTGTAGTCATTTGGGCTTGACTCACAATTTATGTTTCAAGACTATGACTCGAGAGATGGTATTTAGTTACTCATTGAATGATAACTCTTTTTTAGTGCGAATATTTCTTTGTATTGATAGGATAATTTTCTATGTCATAAATATTTTGATACATTTTTTCTATACCATACTCATTCCATTCATTAAATTAATTCTTTTAGTTTATCCATTATCTACTAAGATTGTTCAAAAATTATTTTTTTCACTCTTACCAATCATTTAGAGTAAATTTCTATATCTAGCTTTTCACTCAAATAGTTAATCTTTGCACATAAATCAAAAACTTCCAAACTGTATCCTTTAATTAATATTCATTTAGTTAATTTATAAATATTCCACATATCACTATATAATATCTTATATTTTCATTCTTTTAACACTTACTTATTCATGCTAATATTTTCACACATTGTTCCTTTGGTCAAATTACTCATATGTAAATAATCATTCCTTTTTTTTTTTTCACTTTACTCCTTAATGCATGTTCTCTCATACTTTAATCACTCATTCAAAATTTTATCTTCAAATCGCAAGTAGATTCTTTTAATCTTATTCTTGGAAAATTTGAATCTTTGTTTAAATTCTTCAAGCCAATATGTAGTTTTTAAGTACAGCTCTTTTATATTATTCAACTCACACTACGATACAATTCTTTAATATATATTTAATACTTTTCATACTCCATTCTTGTTGCATATTTTGTTACATATTTAATCATTCTTTGTCGAAATTAATTTTCACGCTTAGTCTATTCTTTCAAAATATAACTCTTTTTACACTTAATGTATTCTATATGATTCAATATATCTTAATCATTTCGTTTTCAAAACACAAAGTCAATGACATATTTTATTTGCACATGATCTATTATGTATTTAATTATTCATTTGGATATATGTTAATAACCCTCTTATTTGAATTCTTTGTGAATAGTAGTGAGTATTTACTTGAATCTCCCTTATTTGATCGAGTTCACAGGAACCACATTTGTGGATCTTGAGGCATGTCTAACACCTTCTCCTCGAGATAACTTGAACCCTTACCTAGAATCTCAATGGTTTCACATATCATAATTTAGTGTACATTATATAGTGTAGTATAGGTGTCCTAGTATACCTTAAATGCTAGGTGGAGACTCTAAACTTTAATCAACCTTGTAGAGTATTATTAGTTGTAGCTTGTTTTGTCTCATGCAAAATAGTGTTCAACAACATGGCGACTCTGCTGGGAAAACTTCAGGTTCTAACCACAGCGGATTCGATCAATTACTTGAGGGATTATAGGTTCTCTAATACTCCAACTTTCATTCTTTCTGTCGCATACTTCAAGTTGTATGTTCTCTGATACATGTCGTATATTCTTCGCCGCATGCTTCAATGGGGTCTATTCCTTGTCATGATGTTCAAGAGGTATATTCTTTGTCATTTGCCTTGAGTTGTGTATTCTTCGTCACGTGCTTCAAGCTGCATATTCTCTGTTGCGTGCTTCAAGTCATGTATTCTCTGTTATGTGCTTCAGGCCGTATATGCTTTATCATGATCACGTTGTATATTCTTTCATAGATGCCCAGGTTGTATATTCTTTATCACATGCTTTGGTACTGCCATATTGAATTGTCATCACTTTTCTATTGGCTCTTGGTCGTACACAATCACACACAAGTTACGCGAGGGTTGTCTTTATACCCCTTCGAACTTTCTTTCAAAACTCTCTAGTTTTAAAGATTGGCAGACGAGGTTAACTACGTACCATCTCACAGTTGTCCTTAACTCATTCTCGAATCTAGGTAAATCTACTCTTAGAATTCCTAGGTCACTGTACATATGATGTTGCAACTTGTTTTAGCTGGATTAGTTATTCCAGATCTGCTACTAGTTACATATTCTTTGTAGGTTACCCTTTCTTATGTGGTATGTATTCTCTATATGCTATTGTTATGTATTCTTTATCTGTTACATGTGCCTTCTACTTGTTACCTACTGTTAGGTTCTCTTTGTCTGACTAAACACTGGTTGATTTGTGTTGAATCTTGATCTTTCAAATACACATATCCATTCCGGTCTTTATGAATATCCATTATAATCATACCATCCTTTGGACTATATCAATAACTCTGACGCTACCAAATCAACGGTTGAAGAGCTGGAGCAAATCATACTAATCGAACATCTGCCTGAACGAAAGGTATACCTGGGCACGGGTTTAAATCCTGAGCTCAGGACAAAGCTTATTCAATTTCTTATAGCTAACATGGACTGTTTCGCTTGGTCCCATCTCGACATGACAGGTATCCCACTAGAAATCACCACCCATACACTAAGCTTGGACCCGAAATTCCGTCCAGTGAAGAAAAAAAGAAGACCCCAGTGCGAGGTCAAACATGCTTTCATCAAAGACGAGCCATAACACCACGAACTAAAATATATAACTTATTCCAAATTCCATGTCTAATTTCGTGGTCAATTTTCAAAAATATAAATTCTAGGTTTTTTTACCAAAACCCCCCCAATTTTTACTAATTTCCATGTTTAAATCCTTATACAAACCATGTATTTACCTTGTATTAGGTGGGAATCACTTAGCTTGTGTTGCTTGATGAAAATCTCCCCTTGAAGCTCTGCCCATCCAACTTTCCACATCTGCGGAACACCAGCCGCACCTGCGGAATTTTCATCACAGGTGTGGTCCTAACTTAGTCCAGGCACGTCCGCATATATGGACCCAAATGCGAATCTGTGCTTCCGCTTCTGCGGCCAAGAGGCGCTTCTGTGCACGCGCTCCTATGGACCATGTCCGCTTCTACGCATCTGCCGCTGAAACCTGTCAAATCAAGTCTGATTGACCTCAAATTTTGCACACAAGTCATAATTGATATTACGGACCTACTCCCATGTCCATAATCGGAATTGGACTCTGATATCAAAAAATTCACTCCCTTTCAAACTTTCCAAAAATTATCAAATTTTTAACTTTCACCAATTGACGCCGAAATGACCTATGGACCTCCAAATCAACATCAGGATATGCTCTTAAGACCAAAATCATAATACGAACCTGTTGGAACCTTTAAATCCCGATTCCGAGGTCGTTTACTCAAAAGTCACACCTTAGTCAATTCTTCCAACTTAAAGCTTCCAAAATTAGAATTTTCATTCCAAATCAACTCAGAATTTTCCGAAATTCAATTCCGACAATATGTACAAGTCAATATACCTGAAGTGAAGCTACTCAAGGCCTCAAACCGCTGAACGACTTGATAGAGCTCAAAATGACCGGTCGGGTCATTACACTACACAAACACAATCCCATCACATTTTTATAGGAGAAACCCTAAATATTTTTCATTCTATCATTATCCAAAATGGAGAACAGACGCTAACCCCTTTGAGAGCTCCATCTTCTGTCTCACTTGAGAGATCTACCACCAAGCTCCTCCCTCCCCCTATTTTCTTAGCCGGCCAGCCACCAGCAGCCATCGCTAGCAGTCATCCCCATTTACCCATTTTCCTAATCGTTTGTTAGCTTTGAGTGTTCGATCTCGTTGGCTTTCGATATATCCGAAAACTCAAACACCGGCTTCCTCCATGGAAAGCGGAAGATTTGGACCTCTATTTTCGCCATCTTCTGTTACTCACTCTCCTTTTTCTTCCTTCTTATAGGCTATCAAAAAAGGAGAGGTTTGGGATTTTTTGAATCTGGCCGGAAATGAAGCTAACGTCGATGACTTCTTTGACGTTAGGCGTTACTCTGGCGTTCACCGTGGAAGTAACGCCAACAACCATTGCTTTTCGTCGTTCGGTGTCAACCTTTGTTATTTAGCCAGATCTCTGGCGAACCTCCTTTCTTTTGTGATGCGTTCATTATTTTGTGTGGCTTATTTTGGTTATCGTGACATTGTGATACCATTGCTGCTGTTGGTTATTCTGGCCGGATTGACGTTTTTCTGGCAACCCCTTTTCGTTGTTGTTCTATATGCTAATGATAGACTTTGTGAGGGATTTGACATGTTTATTATTCTGCCTAATGTTGCCTATGTTGTGTTGCTGAAAGTGGTTCATTAAACTCACCATATTACTTCCTATTCGTTTGCTCGAATTTGTACCAAAGGCAAAAGATTTTGCTAAATAATTATCTTTGTATTTCTTTGTCCTTTGGATTCGTTCAACTGTTGTAATTTGTGACCATGCTGCCTATTTTGGACTGTTGCCTACTGTATTTTGACGATTTATGTTTCGAGAATTTTGCAGTATTTGTTCTTGCCTCACTATTTGTTTCGATGATCCTTCGTAGTGGACCTTGACTGATTTGAATGAGATACTGCGTTGTTAAATTAGGTCGATGAGAACAAAATTTTTGAGGCCTTGTGATGAATTTTGACTGATAAAGGACATGTTACTACACCGTCCCTCGGATCCGAAACCAAAATACATTTATGAGGCGATGACGAAAGCCAAAGGAAAAATAAAAGACGAGAATGTGAATGTTTGTGCTTCAGGAAGCAACATGATTGGCCACCGGAGTTGCTACCAAGTCGGTGTTCGCGTTCTAATATCTTATTGCTATATGGCATACACCATCCGAGCCTCCAAAAAAAAAATTTAAATAATTTTCAAAAGAATATTTTTCTATATTGTTTTAAAACTATTTTCCAAAAACTACTTTCCAAAGAATATCTTCAAAAACATTTTTTCAGAGAATTGATTTCCAAAATGTATTTACTTAACCATTTTCAAATAAACAAAAATAATTTTTCAAAACTATTTTCTTAAATTATTTTTAAATGACAATGTTCTAAAAATGCCTTTAAATAAAGTCATTTCAAGAAAAAATGAATTAGTTTATTATTTTGCTTTATACTTTACTAATAATTTTACTTTTCTCGTCTTGCGAGGTAATATCACATAAAGTTGCTTTCGGGAGACGTCACCCAAAGACGAAAAGATGTGTCCCCGTCAAAGCTCCCCGCTTCGCACTTCCTATTATTGTATATATCCAAAACGTAAAGTATAGTAAAGTAGTAGATAAATATTGTGTTTGCTTGCTTGCTTTGATGTTTACCTGTTTGCGAAACACTCAGGGTGAATTGCATTTAGAAATAATCCGGTTAACTTGTAACATTGTACATTACATAATTCACATAATTTGTATGGCCACTTAGGTTTTCAAATATGTATATTAAACTTTGTTAATAAATTAGAATTGACATACAAATAATCAATTAGGTTAGTTGTATAGCTAAAATAAAACATGCCATCCTCTTTTCATGAAAATAAAAATAAATTATTTTATCGTATTTTCTTAAAGCTATACTAGCATGCCTTCGGACCTCTCTATATGTAAACTATTCTTCAACTAACACATTTTGAGTAGACATAATTTGTAAAGATATTAGAATTGAATTGGTGTGCTTTTATTTGAGCGACTTGGGCCTTGTAGTAATTTGGGCTTGACTCATAATTTGTGTTTCAAGACCATGAATCGAGAGATGGTCTTTAGTTACTCATTGAATGATAACTCTTTTTTAGTGCGAATATTTCTTTGTATTGATAGGATAATTTTCTATGTCATAAACATTTGGATACATTTTTTCTATACCATACTCATTACATTCATTAAATTAATTTTTTTAGTTTATTCATCATCTACTAAGATTGTTCAAAGATTATTCACTCTTACCAATCATTTAGAGTAAATTTCTATTTCTAGCTTTTCACGCAAATAGTTAATCTTTGCACATAAATCAAAAACTTCCAAATTGTATCCTTTAATTAATATACATTTAGTTAATTTATAAACATTCCACATATCACTACATAATATCTTATATTTTCATTCCTTTAACACTTACTCATTCATGCTAATATTTTCACACTTTGTTCCTTTGGTCAAATTACTCATATGCAAATAATCATTCCTTTTCTACTTAACTCATTAATGCATGTTCTCTCATACTTTAATCACTCATTCAAAGTTTTGTCTTCTAATCGAAGTAGATTTTTTTAATCTTATTCTTGTGAAATTCGAATCTTTGTTTAAATTCTTTGAGCCAATATGTAGTTTTAAGCACAATGCTTTTATATTATTCAAATCACACTACGATACGATTATTTAATATATTTTTACTACTTTTCATACTCCATTCTTGTTGCATATTTGTTTACATATTTAATCATTCTTTATCGAAATTAATTCACACTTAGTCTATTCTTTCAAAACATAACTCTTTGTACACTTTATATATTCTATATAATTCGATATACCTTAATCATTTCATTTTAAAAACATAAAGTTAATTGCATACTTTATTTGCATATGATATATTATGTATTTAATTATTCATTTGGATACATGTTAATCACTGTAATGACCCGGCCTGGCGTTTTGAGTATTTATAATTCCGTTCAGCTATTTCAAGTCTTGAGCAGCATCGTATGATGTATTATAACTTGCGTGAATCGTCGATTTTGATTTTCAGGTGTTTCGGAAGTGATTTAGAAGAATGAATTTCATGATTGAAGTTTTAAGTTGGAAGAGTTGAACAAGTTTGACTTTTTAGTATTTGACATCGGTTTGGAGTTTTGATGGTTTCGTTAGGTTTGGATGGTGATTTTGGACTCGGACGTATGCCCGGATTTGCATTTGGATATTTCTAGAAGGTATCGACGCTTATTGGCGAAAGTTAAAAATTTAAAGGTTTGAAAAGTTCATAAGTTTGACCGGGCGTTGACTTTGATGAACTCGGGTTCGGATTGTGGTTCCGGAAATTGAAATATCTTCGTTATGTCATTTGGGACTTGTGTACAAATTTGAGTTCATTCCGGGGTGATTTGATATGTTTCGACGTGAGTTTTGAAAGTTGAAAGTTCAAAAGTTCATTAAGTTTGATTTGAGGTGCGATTCGTCATTTTGATATTGTTATGCGCGATATAAGGTCTCGAGTATGTCCGTGTTATGTTATGGGACTTGTTGGCATATTTGGACGGGGCCCCAAGGGGCTCGGGTAAGTTTCGGAGTGGAATCAAAGCATTTTTACTTAATGTTTGATTGTTGGTGTGTTCTGGTTTCTGGTGCCTCGATTGGTCTTCGCGATCACCAAGTATGTGATGCGATCGCATAGTGGAAAACTTGGAGCTAGGAAATTTCTTAACTGCGGTCGCGGTTGTAGGGCCGTGATCGTGTAGCTTGGAGCTGGATACTATTCGCATTCGCATGGTGGAGACCGCGTTCGCGTAGAGTTGAGGCGGGAAGCTGAAAGCTGGAATTGTTCAACGCGTTCGCATAAGACGGGAAGCATTCACGAAGCTTGATCGCTTGTGTGCTTCACGTTCGCATAAATATTTACGCGATCGCATAGCGTATTGTTGGGGGGAAGTGTTGGTAGTTCTTCACATTAGCGAAGGTTGCTCCGCGATCGCGTAGGGTAATTTTGGGCAGTGCATTTTTCTTCTTCATGATCGCGATGGTATTTCTGCGATCGCGATTCATTGATTCGTCCAGTGAATATAAAGTACTCTATTTCGGAGATTTCAGCCATTTTATCATATTTGAAGCTATGGAGCTCGGATTGAAGCGATATTTTAGGCGATTTTCACCACATGGTTTGGGATAAGTGTTCTCTACTCAGTTTTGATTTTATTTCATGAATCTATCTTCGTTTTTGGCATTTGATTGAAGATTTCAAGAGTGAAATTGGGAGTTTTTGTCTAAAGTTTCATAGAGTAAATTTTTGAGTTTTAAACATCGATTCGGAGTCAGATTTGAGTGAAACTGGTATGGTTAGACAAGTAATTGAATGTGTTGTCGGATTTTGTAGGTTTTGTCGGGTTCTAAGGTGCGTGCTCGTGTTTGACTTTTTAGTTGACTTTGGGCTTTTGATTAATGATTTGACCTTTATTATTTGGAATTGTTCCCTTAGGCATTATTTGATGTATTTGAGTTGCTTTTGACTAGTTTCGAGCCGTTCGGAGGTCGGTACGCGCGATATGGTATTTTTGGAGTATCGTTTGGCTTGTTCGGTATTGGATTTGGCTTGTTCGAGGTAAGTAACACTTCTAAATATGGTACTAAGGGTACAAACCCCTGAATATATACTTGTTATGTGTTGGTGTTGAGGTGACGCACATGCTATGTGACAGGCGTGCGGGCGTGCACTGTGTGAATTATGACTCGGTTGTTTCTGTGGTACCGTGTAGCTACTTAATCATGTTGTTATCCATGAAATCTCTATGTGCTAGAGTAATTGAGCTGTGATCCATGTTAGAAATCATATTTAGGCTATATGCTTATTCTGTTGGGACCCACTGAGGTCATGTCTGCGGTTAGGTTATTTGCTTAAATTGCAGTTACATACTCAGTCATACTCATTCATTGGCGTATCATATCTCAGTCTCTATTGCTATTTATTGATACATAATATCATTATTTTGGGATGATTTTCATGATATTGTGAGACCGAGAGACTGGAGAGATTGATGACTGAGTGAAGTCGAGGTCCTGATTGTGAGGATGTTTATGGGATCGGGCTGCACGATGCAGCATGCTTTATTGATTCATGCCATGATTGGATTATTGTAGCCTTGGGTTGAATTTGCCTCTCCGAAGTTTGCACACCCACAGTGAGCGCAGGTACCTACTGAGTGTGAGTGTCGAGTACGAGTGCGAGTGCCGAGTGATTTGGAGGACTTAGTGACTGTGAGGACTGAGTATTGATACTCTGAGAGTATGCATATGGTTTTATCACTGCATTGCATTCGATATGCACACTTGACATACATGCATAGAGATGCATTCTCCTCATGTCGTACGATATTGCGTCATTCATGACATCACATACACATTGACATGTAGGAATAGAGATGTATTTTTCTCATGCCATTTGATAATAAAACATTTACCTGTTGAATGTTTTGGGAAAAATCACAGTTATACAAATTTATTCATATTTTGGAGATTTCGGTAAAAGAATAGGTTTTACTGTTGTACTTGAAAAGAATGCCTATTTTCCGGATCTGTGAATGAAATGAGCATTATATATCTGTGAATTATTACTTGTACCGCTTTAGTTATATTGTTATGAGTTGTTCCTGGCTATTGGTTGTCACGACCCAAAACCTAACCCGTCGTGATGGCGCCTATCGTGATACTAGGCAAGCCGACCTTTCCAAAACCACTTTCAAAATTTAACAAAAATAAATTAAGACATTTAAAATAACAGGAATATTTCATAAAATGGGGGGGGGGGAGGGGTGCAACCTAAAAAACATAAGTGCGGAAAAATAGCCCGACATCGGGGTGTCACTAAGTCATGAGCATCTAATAACCAAATCTAGAAACAGAGTCTACTACAGTCTGTGCCAAATGCCAATACAAGAGAGAAATGATAATAAGAAAGGAGAAACAAGGACTGCGGACGCAGGCAGCTACCTCGTAAGTCTCTAATAATTAGCCTGCGCATGAACTCAGCGACCGCCAGAACCGTACAAACCTGGATCTGCACATGAAGTGAGGGTGTAACATGAGTACAACCAACTCAGCAAGAAATAGAATTAAATAAGGAACTGAGAAACAGTGATGAGCAATAAAACAAATACAGTTCATTTCAACAGTTTTCCGTAAAGAGTGAACATGCTTTCAAATTCAGAGGTATAAGTCAAATCAGTCCGTGCTCAAGTAAAACAGATATAAATCTTCCAAAAATTTCACAACAACAACAGATAACGACATAAGTGCAACAATAAATAAAAGCAAGTATAGCCTCTCAAGGCAGCAGTCACTCAACTCATCTCAACAGCTCATACTCTCGGCTCTCATCCCTCAATACACACTCTCAATAGGTACCTGCGCTCACTGGAGGTATACAAACTCCGGAAGGGCTCCTTCAGCCCAAGCGCTATATTGCTGCGGCGTGCAATCTGATCCAATATTATTGCGGCGTACAACCCGATCCTATATTGTTGTGGCGTGCAACCTGATCCATATATATATATATATATATATATAGCCATAAGGCTTGTTCGGCGTGCAACCCAATCCAATATACTTCACAGCTCGCAGCTCAGGACCTATCTTAGTCACTAACCTCTCCATCCCCTCGGGCTCACAGAATATCATAATAATTAACCCAAACAGAGAATACAACAAGTATCAACAAGAAATGAGAGGGAATAGAGATATAACACGCAAGTAAGACTGACTGATTACAAGACAGCAATTGGCAGTCAATTCAACAAGTATACGACCGTTGCGGGTCCCATCAGTGATATCATATGGCCTAAGCATGGTTTCTAACATGAAAGGCACTCAATTGATCAAGGACAAGGAAAAACAAGTAATAACAATAGCTATTCGACTTTACAGTCTCACGGGACAGACCAAGTCATAATCCCTCACGGTGCACGCTCGCACTCCCCTCACCTAGCATGTTCGTCACCTCCAAATATTCACATTATACCAATTCTCGGGGTTTCATACCCTCAAAACCAGATTTAAGACTGTTACTTACCTCAACAGCGTAGAAATCCTACTCTGAAATGCCCTTGCCTCTTGAATCAATCTCCAAACACCCTGAATCTAGCCACAAGCAGTACAATATAATTAATGTAGGCTAAGAGAATCAATTCCACAAGAGAAACACGAAATTATAAGTAAAAATCCGAAATAGGCTCAAGCCGGCCCCCGAGCCCATTTCTCGAAATCTGACAAAAGTCACGAAATATGAACACCCATCCACTCACAAGTTTAACCATACAAGAATTACTCGAATTCAACCATTTTCCCCCAAATTCACAACTCAAATCCCTAATTAGGTGATGAGGAAAGCCATAGATTCACGAAATTTAGACCAATCCGGGTTAGAATTACTTACCCCAATATTTTCCTTGAAAATTCTCGAAAAATCGCCTCTCTCCCGAGCTTCTCAAGCCCAAAATCGAAAATGAAAGTCCAACCCTCGAGCTGGTGTTTTTCTGCCCAGAAATACCGCACCTACGGTCCTCTTGTCACTTCTGCGATGCCGCACCTGCGGAAATTCCATCGCAGGTGTGGATTTTACTTAAAATCCTTACCTCGCTCCTGCAGCCCCAAGACCGCATCTGCGCCTATCGCAGGTGCGGGAATCCATCGCACCTGCGCCCAGCTGCCCGCATCTGCGAACCGCGCAGATGCGGGAAAATCTTCGCACCTGCGGCTCCTGCCCAGCTCCTTCTTGGCCGCATCTGCGGCTCCTTCTTCGCTTCTGCGGACTCACACCTGCTGTTCCCACTCTGCAGGTGCGGTTACACCAGTAGAAGCAGCTTCAGCTGCATTTCCCTAACTCTCATCAAGCTTTTAACTACCCGAAATCACCCGGGGCCTCCGGGACCTCAACCGATCATACCAACAAGTCATATAAACCCATGCAAACTTAGTCGAACTTTCGAATTACTCAAGACAACATCAAAACACCAATTACACCCGGATCCAAGCCTAAAGAACTTCTAAACTACCAAATTCCACAAACGACGCCGAAACCTACCAAACCACGCCCGATTGACCTCAAATTTTACACACAAGTCAAAAATGACACCACAAACCTATTCCAACTTTCAAAAATCCAATCTGACCCCGATATCAAAATTTTCACTGCCGGCCAAAATTGTCAAAATTCCAACTTTCGCCAATTCAAGCTTAATTCTACTATGTACCTATAAATTACATTCTGAGCGTGCTCCTAAATCCAAAATCACCTAACGGAGCTAACAGAACCATCAAAATTCAAATCCGAGGTCGTTTACACACATGTCAACATCCGGTCGACTTTTCACAACATAAGCTTCCAATTAAGAGACTAAGTATCTCAATTCACTCCAAAGCCACTCCGGACCCGAACCAACCAACTCGGTAGGACATAATACAGCTATATAGCACAAAAGATGCAGAAATGGGAGAAACGAGGCTGTAACTCTCGAAATGACCGGTCGGGTCGTTACATCCTCCCCCTCTTAAACAAACGTTCATCCTCGAACGGGTCTAGAAACATACCTAGTGTCTCAAATAAGTGTGGATATCTACTCTGCATCTCCTGCTCAGTCTCCCAAGTGGCCTCTTCCACAGGCTGACCTCTCTGTTGTACCTTCACTGAAGCTATATCCTTTGACCTCAACTTTCGAAGCTTCCGCTCCAAAATGGCCACCGACTCTACATCATAAGTCATATCACCATCCGACTGAACCGTGTTGAAATCCAAAACATGGGACGGATTGCCGATATATTTCTAGAGCATAGAAACATGAAATATTGGATGCATACTCGACAAGCTAGGTGGTAAGGCAAGCTTGTGAGCCACCTCCCCGATCCTTTAAAGTACCTCAAAAGGCCCAATGAACCGGGGGCTCAACTTGCACCTCTTCCCAAACCTCATAACACCCTTCATGGGTGATACCTTCATCAGAACCTTCTCCCCGACCATGAAAGACACATCACGGACCTTCCTGTCAGCATAGCTCTTCTGCCTAGACTGCGCCGTGCGGAGCCGCTCCTGAATCAATTTCACCTTGTCTAATGCATCCTAGACCAAGTCTGTACCCAAGAGCTTAGCCTCACCCGGCTCAAACTATCCCACCGGAGATCTACACCGCCTCCCATATAAGGCCTCATACGGAGCTATCAGAATGCTCGACTGATAACTGTTGTTATATGCAAACTCCGTGAGCGGCAGAAACGGGTTCCATGAACCCCCAAAATCAATGACATAAGCGCGTAACATGTCCTCCAATATCTGGATAGTGTGCTCGGACTGTCCGTCCGTCTGAGGGTGAAAGGTTGTGCTCAACTCAACCTGAGTACCCAACTCTCGTTGCACGGTCCTCCAAAACTGCGATGCAAATTGTGTGCCTCTATCCGAAATGATGGTAACGGGGATACCATGAAGGCTAACAATCTCTCGGATGTAAATCTCAGCCAACCGCTCTAAAGAGTAAGTAGTACCAACTGGAATGAAGTGTGCGGACTTGGTCAGCCGATCCACAATCACCCAAATAGCATCGAACTTCCTCGAAGTCTGTAGGAACCCAACTACGAAATCCATGGTGATCTGCTCCCACTTCCACTCTAGGATCTCTAACCTCTGAAGCAAGCCACCCGGTCTCTGATGCTCATACTTAACCTGCTAACAGTTGAGACACTGAGCCACAAACCCAACTATATCCTTCTTTATCCTCTTCTACTAATAGTGCTGTCTCAAATCCTGGTACATCTTCGCGGCACCCGGATGAATGGAATACCGCGAGCTGTGGGCCTCCTCAAGAATCAACTCCCGAAGCCCATCCACATTAGGCACACATATCCGACCCTGCATCCACAACACTCCATTATCACCAATAGTCACATATCTAGCATCTCTCTCAAACCCTGTCCTGGAGGACGAGCAGATAGGGGTCATCATACTGACGCTCCCTGATACGATCATAAAGAGAAGACCTAGAGACCACACAAGCCAATACCCGACTCGGCTCCGAAATATCCAATCTGACAAGCTCGCTAGCTAAGGCCTGAACATCCAATGCCAAGGGTCTCTCTACTACTGGAAGATATGCTAAACTCCCCAAACTCTCTGCCCGGCGACTCAAGGAATCGGCCACCACATTGGCCTTCCCGGGATGGTGCAAAATGGTGATATCATAGTCCTTAAGAAGCTCTAGCCACCTCTGCTGACGCAAGTTATGATCCTTCTGTTTGAACAGATGCTGCAAACTCCAATGATCAGTGTAAATCTCGCAATGAACCCCGTACAGATAGTGCCGCCAAATCTTCAAGGCGTGAACAATAGCTGCTAGCTCAAGATCATGGACAGGGTAGTTCTTCTCATGGGTCTTCTACTGGCGCGAAGCATAAGCAATCACTCTACCCTCCTGCATCAGAACACATCCAATACCTATCTGCTAGGCATCATAATACACTGTGTAAGAACCAGAAGCTAATGGTAGAACTAGAACTGGAGCCGTGGTCAAATCAGTCTTGCGCTTCTGAAAGCTCTCCTCGCACTCATCCGACCACCTGAATGGAGCACCCTTTTGGGTCAATTTGGTCAAGGGCAATGCAATAGATGAAAAACTCTCCACAAAACAACGGTAATAGCCCGCCAAACTAAGAAAGCTCCTAATCCCCGTGGCTGAGGATGGTCTGGGCCAACTCTGCACCGCCTTTATCTTCTTTGGATCCACCTGAATACCCTCGCTAGACACCATGTGCCCCAAGAACGCCACTGAACCGAGCCAAAACTCGCACTTGGAGAACTTTGCATAAAGCTTCTCCTCCCTCAATCTCTGTAACACAATCCTCAAGTGCTGGGCATGCTCCTCCTGGCTACGAGAGTACACCAGGATATCATCAATGAATACAATAACGAACGAGTCCAAATAAGGCTGAAACACACTATTCATCAAATGCATGAACGCTGCTGGAGCGTTAGTCAGCCCAAAAGACATCACAAGGAACTCATAATGGCCATATCGGGTCCTGAAAGTTGTCTTTAGAATAACCTAATCCCGAATCTTCAGTTGGTGATACCCTGACCTCAAATCAATCTTGGAGAACACCCTCGCCCCCTGAAGCTACTCAAATAGATCATCAATACGCGGCAAAGAATACTTGTTCTTGATTGTGACCTTGTTCAATTGTCTGTAATCAATACACATTCTCATAGTACCATCCTTCTTCTTCAAAAATAGAACTGGTGCACCCCAAGGTGACACGCTAGGCCAAATAAACCCTTTATCGAGGAGTTCCTGAAGCTACTCCTTCAACTTCTTCAACTTCGTCGGTGCCATATAATATGGTGGAATAGAAATGGGCTGAGTGCCCGGCACCAAATCAATACCGAAGTCAATATCCCTGTCAGGCAGCATGCCTGGCAGGTCTGCAGGGAACACATAGGGAAAATCACGCACCACCGGAACAGAATCAATGGCAGGAGACTCTGCACTAACATCTCTCACAAAAGCCAAATAGGATAGACAACCCTTCTCAACCATTCGCTGAGCCTTCAAGTATGAAATCACTCTACTAGGAACATAGTTTCTAGAACCGCTCCACTCAACCCTCGGCAACCCCGGCATCACCAACGTCACAGTCTTAGAATGATAATCTAGAACAGCATGACATGGAGACAACCAATCCATACTCAATATCATATCAAAATCGACCATACTGAGCAGCAAAAGATCCACTCTGTTCTCCAGACCCCCAATGGTCACCACATATGACCGATAAATGCGGTCCACCATAATAGTATCACCCACAAGAGTAGATACATGAACAGATGAAACTAAAGACTCATGGGGCATATCCAAAAAATGAGCGAAATACGAGGAAACATATGAATAAGTGGAACAAGGGTCAAATAATACAGAGGCATCTCTGTGGCAAACTCAGACAATACCTATAATCACAACATCTGAAGCAATGGCATCTGGTATGGCAGGGAGGGCATAGAAATGGGCCTGGACACCCCCTAATCTACCTCCCCCTCTCGAGCGATCCCTAGCTGACTGGGCTCTACCCCGGGCTGGCTGAGCGGGTGGTGGAGGGGCTGGTGCTGATGACGTAGACTGGCTCCTCTGCGGAGCTGGACCTCCCACTATACGGGGACACACTCTCCTCATATGACCAGACTCCCCACACTCATAATAACTCCCTCGGTGCTGGTGCAGGGTACTGAAAGGAGCCCCGAGCACCGGAATAACTGGTAGAAGGACCTGGCATAGACGAACCCTGACCGAATGGAGCACGGGACAAACTCTATGCTGGGAGGGCATCGAGAGATGAACGGCCCTGTTGATAACTGTGTGAACCATGGCCAGATGATGCACCACGGTGACCTGGACGGGCCGTCTGAGCATGTCTTAAAGGACGGCTTCTACCGTACAGGAACTGACCCCCAGAAGAAGCACCACTAAATCCTCCCTGTCCACGAGGCCTCTTGGCCTCCCTATCAACCCTCTCATGACTGCGAACCATCTCAATATGACGAGCAATGTTGACAACCTCATCAAAAGTAGCACCAGACGCTCTCTCTCTGGTTATAAGCAATCGCAGCTGATAAGTGAGGCCATCTATAAACCTCCTGATCCTCTCCCTATCTGTGGGTACCAATCAGATAGCATGACGGGCCAACTCCGAGAATCATATCTCATACTGCGTCACAGACATATCACCTAGACGAAGCAGCTCAAACTGTCTGTGCAGCTCCTCTCTGCAAGACTGAGGCACGAACTTCTCCAGAAAAATAACGGAGAACTGTTGTCAGGTAAGGGGCGTTGTGCCGACTGGCATATGCCTCTCGTAAGCCTCCCACCAACTGAATGCAGCCCCAGAGAATTGAAAGGTAGTGAACGAGACCCCACTAGTCTCCAGAATACCTATTGTACGGAGTATCCTCTGACACCTATCCAAGAAACCCTATTCATCCTCTCCCTCTGAACCATTGAAAGATGGAGGTTGGAGTCTCCCAAACCTCTCCAATCTATGCTGCTCATCCTCAGGGATAGCAGGAACCACATAGTCCTGAGCAGCTACAACCGGCTGGGCTGGTGGTGCCCCTGATGTCTGGAATCCCTGTACAACCTGCTCTAATGTGCGGGCAGCGAGAGTTTGAGCACCTCCCCAGGCCTGAGAAGTGGCTGTTGCGGACGGAACAGAGATCGCCTGAGCAAGACTGGTACACGTGGTTAGAATCTGAGCTAAGGCCTCCTTAAGGCCTGGAATCACAATGGGCATGGGTGGTGCCTGAGCTGGTCCCATCGGCTCATCCATAACTGGAGCCTGGTACTGAACTGGGGCAACTGGTGGATCTGCTGGTTCTGCCCTAGCTGCGGTGCGAGCTGCACCTCTGCCTTTACCGTGACCTCGGCCTCTCGTGGCCCTGACTGGTGGTACTGGTGGCTATCCATCATGCCCCGTAGTACGTGTCCTCACCATCTGTGAGAGAATTAGAACAACAAAAATTTAGTTATCAGAATCAACAGATTCGCACGACAAGAATTCAAGAATGTGAAGTTTCCTAATGGTTCGGCAGCCTCCCGAAGATAAGTACAGACGTCTCTGTACCGATCCGCAAGACTCTACTAAACCTGCTCATGGCTCGTGAGACCTATGTAACCTAGGCTCTGATACCAACTTATCACGACCCAAAACCTAACCCATCGTGATGGCGCCTATCGCAATACTAGGCAAGCCGACCTTTCCAAAACCACTTTCAAAATTTAACAGCAATGAAATAAGACATTTAAAATAATAGGAGTTTTTCAAAAAATGGAGGGGGGGGGGGGTACAACCCAAAAATATAAGTGCGGAAAAATAGCCCGACATCGGGGTGTCACTAAGTCATGAGCATATAATAACCAAATCTAGAAACAAAGTCTACTACAGTCTGTGCCAAATGCCAATACAAGAGAGAAAAGATAATAAGAAAGGAGAAACAAGGATTGCGAACGCCGACAGCTACCTCGTAAGTCTCCGATAATCAGCCCGCACACGAACTCAGCGACCGCCAGAACCGTACACACCTGGATCTGCACATGAAGTTTAGGGTGTAGTATGAGTACAACTAACTCAGTAAGTAAAAAAATTAAATAAGGAACTGAGAAGCAGTGACGAGCTATAAAACAATACAGTTCATTTAAACAGTTTTCAGTAAAGAGTGAACATGTTTTCAAATCCGGTGGTATAAGTCAAATCAGTCCAAGCTCAAGTAAAACAGATATAAATCTTTCAGAAATTTCACAACAACAAGAAATAACGACATAAGTGCAACAATAAATAAAAGCAAGTACAACCTTTCAATGCAGCAGTCACTCAACTCATCTCAACAGCTCATACTCTCGGCTCTCAGCTCTCAATACACACTCTCAATAGGTACATGTTCTCACTGGGGTGTACAGACTCCGGAGGGGCTCCTTCAGCCCAAGCGCTATATTATTGCAGCACGTAGCCTGATCCAATATTGTTGCGGCGTGCAACCCGATCCTATATAGTTGCGGCATGCAACCCGATCCAATATTGTTGCGGCGTGCAACCCGATCCAATATACCTCATAGCTCGCAGCTTGGCACTCAGGCCCTATCTCAGTCACTAACCTCTCTAGCCCCTCGGGCTCACAGAATATCATAATAATTAACCCAAACAGAGAATACAACAAGTATCAACAAGAAATGAGAGGGAACAGAGATATAACACGCAAGTAAGACTGTGACTGAGTACAAGACAGCAATTGGAAGTTAATTCAACAAGTATACAACCGTTGCGGGTCCCATCAGTGATATCATATGGCCTAAGCATAGTTTCTAACATGAAAGGCAGTCAATTGCTCAAGGACAAGCAAAAACAAGCAATAACAATATCTATTCGACTTTACAGTCTCACGGGACGGACCAAGTCACAATCCCTCACGGTGCACGCTCACACGCCCGTCACCTAGCATATGCGTCACCTCAATATTCACATTATACCAATTCTCGGGGTTTCATAGCCTCAAAACAAGATTTAAGACTGTTACTTACCTCAACAACGTAGAAATCCTACTCTGAAATGCCCTTGCCTCTCGAATCAATCTCCAAATGCCCCGAATCTAGCCACAAGCAGTACGATATAATTAATGTAGGCTAAGAGAATAAATTCCCCAAGAGAAACATGAAATTATCAGTAAAAATACGAAATAGGCTCAAACCGACCCCCCGGGACCATGTCTCGAAATCCGACAAAAGTCACGAAATATGAACACCCATCCACTCACGAGTTCAACCATACAAGAATTACTCAAATCCAACCTCGAATCACCTTCCAAAACTCAAAATTTTAGCCTATGAAGTTCCTACCATTTTTCCCCAAATTCACAACTCAAATCCCTAATTAGGTGATGAATAAAGCCATAGATTCACGAAATTTAGACCAATCCGGGTTAGAATTACTTACCCCAACGTTTTCAAATCCGAGATCGTTTACACACAAGTCAATATCTGGTCGACTTTTCCCAACATAAGCTTCCAATTAAGAGATTAAGTTTCTCAATTCACTCCAAAACTACTCCGGACCCGAACCAACCAACCCGATAGGACATAATACAGGTTTAAAGCACAAAAGAAGTAGAAATGGGTGAAACGGGGCTACAACTCTTGAAACGACCGGTTGGGTCATTACATTGGTGTTGGACTCTGACCCTTGTCCAAGCTCGTCACTACTTTCAACCTAAGGTTAGGTTTGTTACTTATTGAGTACATTGGGTCGGTTGTACTCATACTACACTTCTGCACCTTGCGTGCAGATGTTGGATTCTGATGTTGTTGTGTATGGCGGGGAGTTGGATTTGAAGATATACCTGCGTTCCGGTCATAACTGCCTCTTGTCCTTGGTAGCTTTAGAAATTTTAATCTGTTCATGTATAT
Source organism: Nicotiana tomentosiformis (assembly GCF_000390325.3). NCBI lineage: Eukaryota > Viridiplantae > Streptophyta > Magnoliopsida > Solanales > Solanaceae > Nicotiana > Nicotiana tomentosiformis. The sequence goes on along the minus strand of NC_090822.1, from coordinate 66,462,081 downwards.
TTCAAACAGATGATGTATTTATTTTATACCAGCTTTGTAAACTCTAAATCTTAGAAGCTCATGACTTGTACTACCAGTCCTTGGGAATTCTTTGTATAATAGTTCAGTTGTATTATCATTTTTTCTCTTAATGAATCTCATTTTAATTGGTTTATTGTTAACTGGCTTACCTAGCGGGTTGGATTAGGTGCCATCACGGCTAGTTAGATTTTGGGTCATGACAATCACCCTCTTATTTGAATTCTTTGTGAATAATAGTGAGTATTTACTGGAACCTCCCTTATTTGATCGAGTTCACAGGAACCACATTTGTGGATCTTGAGGGATGCCTAACACCTTCCCCTCGATATAACTTAAACCCTTACCTAGAATCTCAATAGTTTCGCAGATCATAATTTAGTGCACATTGTATAATGTAGTATAGGTGTCCTAGTATACCTTAAATGCTAGGTGGTGACTCTAAACTTTAATCAACCTTTTAGAGTACTATAAGTTGTAGTTTGTTTTGTCTCGTGCAAAATAGGGTTCAACAACATGGCAACTCTGCTGGGGATATTTCAGGTTCTAACCATAGCGGATTCGATCAATTACTTGAGGGATTACAGGTTATCCAATACTCCAACTTTCATTCTTTCTGTTGCATGCTTCAAGTTGTATATTCTCTGCTATATGTCTTATATTATTCATTGCATGATTCAATGTGGTCTATTCCTTGTCATGATGTTCAAGCGGTATATTCTTTGTCATTTTCCTTGAGTTGTATATTCTTCGTCGTGTGCTTCAAGATGCATATTCTCTGTTGCGTGCTTCAAGTCATGTATTCTCTTTTTCATGCCTCAGGAAGTATATTCTTTATCATTCTCATGTTGTATATGCTTTCACAGATGCCCATGTTATATATTCTTTGTCACATGCTTTGGTACTGCCATATTGAATTTTCATCACTTTTCTATCGACTCTTGGTCGTACACAATCACACACAAGTCACACGAGGGTTGTCTTTACACTCATCTGACCTTTCTTTCAAAACTCTCTAGTTTCAGAGATTGGCAAACGAGATTAACTACGTATCATCTCGCAGTTGTCCTTAACTCATGCTCGAATCTAGGTAAATCTACTCTTAGAATTCCTAGGTCACTGTACCTATGATCTTGCAACTTGTTTTAGTTGGATTAATTGTTCCATATCTGCTACTTGTTACATATTCTTTGTGTGCTACCCATTCTTATGTGGTATGTATTCTCTATCTACTATTGTTATGTATTCTTTATCTGTTACATGTGCCTTCTATTTGTTACCTACTGTTAGGTTCTCTTTGTCTGACTAAACTCCGGTTGATTTGTGTTGAATCTTGATCTTTCAAATACACATGCTTATTCCTGTCTTTATGACCATCCATTACAATCATACCATCCTTTGGACTCTATCATCCTTTCCCAAACATTCATCAATTCGACTTGGTACATCTTTCACTGATTTGACATGTCCATCTCAATCAGACTTCTTATTTCCACTGACTACCGTCATTTAAAACAGAGTCATACACTATGCTATCATCTATCTCTTATGCAGGATTTACCAGTCTCCACGCACCCACCCAAGAGTTCTTATTCATAATCGCAATTCCTCTCAAAGTACAATCACTTATTCTTGATAACCATATAGATCTATTAGTTCCAGTAGTTGGCCTAAACTACGTTTTAACCTGATTCTTGCCTTGGCAAGATACGTAGGCAACCCTACATAAGGGTTCGGTCTCCCTACAATTTCAAAATAATTTTCTCACTACTAGAAATTGAGGCAATTCTTTTGGAACAGTGCAATGATGCTCTCAACCCACAAATCTCCGAGAGCATCAACCAAATTTCACCAAAAATACAAATATCAAAATACCATGCCAACTTTGCTCTGACCCTCACTCGACTTAAATCCCAACATATGGGATGCAAGCCTTTCTTCAAACATCTGGCTATAGAGTCATGATGTTCACTCCCACTTTCCAAATTCAGAGATTCGGTACAAGTCAGCCCAGTTTGTTACAGGGACATGTTGTTAGTCAGCCTTCGAGGAGTGTCATTCCCGCACGACTCTAACAAAAAATGAAGAACGAGCAAAGCCAAAGTCAACATGAATCAACTTCCCTCCCTCGAACTAAGAATTTTTCTTTGGACGCAAGAGGGATCATCTCCGAAACCATCATGGAATGCTGACATCGCATTCCGAATCACAATTGGATACACCACTGGATGCACGGCCTGAATCTGCACCCTCTCAATTCTATAATATTATTCTGGAGGGATTCTAACATTTACTCTGCTGAGTTTTGTACGTACATCATCCTGGGTACTTCACCGGAGATAACTTTTGGTCTTGGACTTGGTGGAGCATCACTCAGATAATCAAGGGAGTAGTAGTTTTACAATGAACTCTATAATTTTTCATGACTTCGCTGCTCTCACCACTTTTTTATATTCATGTCATAACCTAATTCTTGGTTGTCAACCGGGGATGATCGTCAAATAATTCATGTGGACAGCTGAAAGGTCTATCATCCTGGAGACTGCACGGGAAATAGTATCCGACATCGGACACTATGGAACATCAACCGAACAAGTAGGGGAGTGTTAGTTACCATTCTTGATTCCATCATTTTGCATCAGATAATCACCCCCGGCTTATAGCTGGGGGCAATCACCAAAAGGTTCCTGTGGACAGCTGGAAGGTCGCAACAAAACATCCCTCCAGTTAATTGGGAGACAACCACAATAATTGTCTCGCAAGCAGTCAGGGGCATCGAGGCAACTATTCGAAGGAGAAGCTGGGGCACATCTTCTGGAGGGATATGCTCTTCAACTCCAGAGATACCACACCCAATCATGGGTACAACAAGGTATCACTCTTAGTTTGTCTATACCCTTGCATTTCATACATATCTTTGATGAAATTAATATAGTTAGTTGCAATGACTTGAAATAAGTGAGTAAAAGAAGTGTTGAAACTCATACCTCAGACTATCCAATCTTCACGAACTACGCGTACCTGATTCTTGACTTTGTATCAAGATACGTAGGCAACCCGTCATGGGTCCGATATTTCTCGTACTTAATTAGATGAGTCGGTCAAGTCTGGCTACTTGGATCACAATTAACCGAAGATCCTTGCGAAAGGGTCATCTCTGAAAATATAAAAAAAATGTATATATTTTTCCTTGTTGCTTCGAAGTCTTTCTGTAGACATCAAAGGAAAATTTAAATCCAAAAATATATCCCTGCATAATGCCTTCTTGAGAAAAATCAAAGAAATCCGAAAAATCTTTCTCTATCCCTAATCTTTACTAACTACGCGTGCCTGATTCTTGACCTCGTGTCAAGACACATAGGCAACCTATCATGAGTCCGGTTTTTCTTGTCCTAAACTGAACGATTCGGTCAAGCCTGGCCACTTGGGTCACAGTTGACCGAAGATCTTTGCGAAAAGGTCATTTCCAAAAAATCAAAAATTAAACACATATACATCTTCCTCTATTGCTGCTCTAAAAGTCTCCCTGTGAGACACCAATATCAAAATAAAAAATATCATTCTTTTCCCTTGAGGAAATTCAAAAAAAGATTCCAAAACATCTCCCCGCTGTCTCTAACTTTCTCGAATTATGCCTGACCTGATTCTCGTTTCGACAAGATACGTAGGCAATTCTTCGGGTTCAGTCTTATTTTTAAAACAATCAAAAAAATCATCCATCAAGGACCCTTCTAGGGTTCGATCTCATTTTTCAAAAAAAAAAAAATACTCCCATCGTGCAGAGATTTTTCTTTCTTGTCACTCCCATCGTGCGGAGATTTTCATTCCTATATATGTTCTGATATCGCATCGGAATAGTACACAGCCGGTCTAACATTCAATGCTACTATATGGATGGTACACAGCCCTTCATTTTACATTCCTGTCAGCGCTCCTAAACGGAATATTACTCAGCCCCGTACTAACAATGGTCCTATACGAAACGCTACACAACCCATCATTTTACTCTCCTGTCAGCGCTCCTAAATGGAACGGTACCCAGTCTCATACTAACATTTCTCCTATATGGAACGGTACACAGTCCATCATTTACTTTTATGTCAGAGCTCCTAAACGGAATGGTATGCAGCCCCATACTAACAATGTTCCTATATGAAACGGTACACGGCCTGTCATTTACTTTTCATATCAGCACTCCTAAACGTAACGGTACCCAGCCCCGTACAATTAATGCTCTTATACGGAATGGTACACAACCCGTCATTTTACTTTTCTTTCAGCGCTCCTAAACGGAACGGTACCCAGCCCCGTCTAACAATCAATGCACCTACACGAGACGGTACACAACCCGTCATTTTACTTTTCTGTGAGCGCTCCTAAAAGGAAGGGTACCTAGCCTCGTACTAACAATGCTCTTATACGGAACGGTACATACCCCGTGATTTTACTTTCATGTCAGGGCTCCTAAACGGAACGGTACCCAGCCTCGTACTAACAATGCTCCTATACGAAACGGTACACAACCCGTCATTTTACTTTCTTGTCCATGCTCCTATACAGAGTAGTAACTACAAAGCCCGTTTTAGTTCTCTCCATCAAAAATCATAAATTTTGACTAATTAAAAAATTCAAAAAAAGAAATGAAATGAAAATCTAAAAATATTTACTTTCCACCCTTCCTGAACTACGCTTGACGTGATTCTCATTTCAACGAGATACGTAGGCAACCTTCGGATTCGATCTCATTTTTCAAAATCACAAAAAATTGATTAAGTCAAAAATTTAAAAAATTGTTGCTAAGTCGAAATCCAAAATTCCAAAAAAAAAGGGCACCCTTCCTCGAGTTTGGCCCCATTTATCAAAAATCATAAAAAGAAAAGGGAAAACTTTCCTTTGACTTTTGTCCTATTTAACAAAATAAAAAAAAATAAAAAAGGGTAAGAAAATATCATCAAATATTGACTTGCTTGGTGGCAACATAGTTAGGAGTGTGCATGAGAAAGAACAAATGTTTAGTGCTATGACTGGAAGGATCGGCTTCGGGTAAACCATAGACTCTTATTGTACCTCCCATCTATACCTTAGTGACACTTGAAAAAATCTCATGCCAACAGTTAAGGCAAGAACAAAGCCGACCTCATTGTTTCATGTGCATTGTGTGGTGAGCCTATATTAGAATTCATTGCATTGCATTGTAGATCTAGAACTTGGCCCGAATGTCTGTTGAGGCAAAATTCCGAGTAACACTTGGTTTGGGAAAGGATCGTAGGCCTTGTTTAACCCGATAAAGCCTTTCTAGCCTACCAAATAACGTCAATCCATAGCATTTCCCCATTTGAGCCTAAGCCTTTTCTTGTACAACTACATCTTAGCACATACCCTTTTTTGTGCTAAATACACTACCCCTCTCTTGGCCCAAGCTCCTCGAGCGCACTGAAAACGTGTAACTTCGGACGAAGACCAAAGTGAAGGTGACAAGTATAAAAAAGTAAAAGATGCAAAGTCCAAGACAAACAAAGATATGACTTCAGAAAAAGAAAGAGGAAACTCTGCAAATCTAAAAGAAGGACCCAACAAGAAGGAAAAAACTCCCGTAGATTCGAAAAAAAGAGAGAAGAAAATTTTAAAAAAAGAGAGAAGAAAACTCCACAAATTCAAAGAGGAGGAACTCCAGCAAAAGAAGAAAAAACTCCTGCAAAGCAGGAGAAACTTCAAATGAAAAAAAAAGAAAAGGAAAAGCCTCTGAAAAGGAAGAAGAATCTCCTACAAGTTCAAAAGAAATCAAAGCAAAGAAAAGGACATCGAGCCGAACAAGATCAAGCACCCCGAAGCATGGTTTGAACTCCGAAAATACGGATGGAGTGCTCATGGAGGATTAGTCACTTTTATATCCAAATGAATATCCTATCGTTCCCCAAGCTTACATTACAAGCCAATGTGCAAATCCCCATATAATCCTACTCCAAGTGTTCTCACATTAGTGGATACTCACATGAAGGTCAAGCATATGGTATCTCAATCGCATGCATTGAATGTCATTCTGAGTGTGAGTGTGTTTCGCAAAATGTCCTAAAGTCAAAATACAAAAATACTTCAAATATGTGTGAAAATTAGGACTTCTTTGTGGTGAGGGCACTTGAAATATGGGTTAGGAAAAATTCAAAACCTTTGATTGAATCGAGACGAACAAATCTTTTCGAACTTTGGTATACATGAGGTACCACTCGAAACTATAGGAATTACCCATAAGCTGATCTCGGTTTGTTGGAAATTATATGGTGAAATTTTCTATGCATAAAACTAATTGTTGGTACCAGCCAAAGTCAAGTCAAAATATAATTTATCAATAAATTACAACTTTTCTTTACTTCTCAAATTTTTAAATATTCTCTACAAAAAGCTACAAAACAGTAAAAGACACAAAAAATAAATGGAGTCAAGTTTTATTGACAGTAGGGTAAGGGTTTGTTGTAACAGAACTACGTCCGACCTGACTTCCCACGGGAGGGGGGGTTACGTAGGCAACCCACGTAGAGTCCGGTCCCACTCTTATAATAGAAAATAAAAAAATCATTTCTATATATATTCGGAACTACACCGCGACTTGATTTCCTTTGGTAGGAATACGTAGTCAATCCACAGCGGATTCAGTCATCTTTTGCAATTGAACTCCGTTTTGGCCTGATTCCGATTGGATGCGTAGGCAGTCTTAGGTAGACTCGGCCAAATCATTTCAAATTTTATCTTTTACATCTATTGCCTACCTAAGTCATTAATAACATAACCTTTTTATCATTTTCCTACATAGAAAAAAAATAACTTCTTGCTTTTTCAGGTGCCCTTCTGAACAATGGGCATTTTATTTCAAAGTCAAAATTTTCAAGCGCCCTCCTGAACAATGGGCATTTTATTTCAGGTTCAATTTTACAGGCGCCCACCTTCCAATACAGATATTTTAATCTTAAATGCTCAGATATCGTTTTGGAACCGTAACTACCAGTCGGTTTACAATCAGGTACTCCGATCACTTCAGACCGGTATTCAGCCCGGATTTTCTTCAATAATCCAAAGTGCTACGATATCGCTTTGGACCGGTATCAGCCCGGATTTTTCTTCAAAAATCAAAGTGCTCTGATCTCTTCGGACCGGTACACTGTCCGGATTTCCTTCAAAAATTAAAGTGCACCGATCACTTCGGACCGGTATCTAGCCCAGATTCCTTTCAAATTAGAGTTCCAACCTAGGACCCTATTTCATTCAAAAAATCATCCATCTTTCTCAAATCAAAAGGAAGCATAGTCCACACCTCGTTAACTTTACTGATCAAAGAGGCAACACGACATGGAATTATCTTCTATCAACAAATTGGGGCAGATTTTGAGGACGAACGTCGAGCTTTCCAGCAGCAATCGATGGCATATCCCAAATATCGTTCTTATGTCCTATTAACAAGGAGTGTGTAGGAAATCTGAACCCCCATAGTTAAATAAAACACCCAGTATCATCACAGCTTGACGCTGGGGCAACTTTCAAAACCAAAAATCATCTCATCGCCTTCCCGAACTACAACCGGCCTGATTCTCGTTACATCCGAGATATGTAGGAAAACTCAACTCAGTGCCCGGTCGCATCCGCATCGAAATCCATTCAAATCGATCCATCCATCATCCAACATTCACGTCCCAGTATTATCACAGTCCGACACTGGGGAAATTATGGAAGCAATATCGAGATCATACGAACCTTTTCGTCCTTGAACATTCGTCTTCCACTCTATGAGGCTACGATTCATAAGTAGTACTCAACATCCCAGAACTACACGCAACCTGATTCTCGTTCAACCCGAGAAATGTAAGCAACTCAAATACCAGAGTTCGGTCACAATCTTCTAAACCTCCCCATTCCCCCACTCTGTCATGTTGGGTTAAATTAGAGTATAATGTCAATTTCTTTGCCCGAAGACTCTTACATCATCTCCGGTCAAAGAGGGGCGGCTATTGACACATGGCCCTCTATATTTAAAAATTAAATTTTGCAGTCTTCCTTGTCAAAAAATAATAAAATATAGTATTTTGCACATTTTTAACTATAATGCAATTTATTGATAATTATTACTATTTATAAAAAATATGAAAATTTCTATCATTTATTGCAATTAGTTAAATGCTACAATTTTTGTGCATTTTTCTAAACTTCGAATAATTTATTGATGGTTATCCTATTTTTCAAATATTAGGATATTCTATCAATTTATTATCTTTTCAAAAAATAAAAATAATAATTACTACGCCATCGGAATAGTTACAATTTTAAATAAATACTACAATATTTATTGATTAAACAAATATTTTTCTTATATAGCATAGTCTATTGATACAATTCAATGTCCTGTCAACATACGACGTGACTAGACATTGACGCGACATGATATCGATATGACTTAACCTTCTTTGATTGTTGACCATCTATTTTCTTTTATGTTTTTTACTTTTTTTTACTACAAATCTTGGCCCCTAAGCTTCCTATCGCACACCCTACCTATATTTTACACTACACAAACACAACCCCATCACATTTTTATAGGAGAAAACCTAAACATTTTTCATTCTCTCATTCTCCAAAATGGAGAACAACCGCTAACCCCTTTGAGAGCTCCATCTTCTCTCTCACTTGCGAGATCTGCCGCCAAGCTCCTCTCCCCCCTCCCCATTTTCGCCGCCGGCCAGCCACCTACGGCCATGGCTGGCAGTCACCCCCTGTCCCCATTTTCCTAATCGTTTGATAGCTTTGAGGGTTCGATCTCGTTGGCTTTAGATCTGGCCAGAAACTCAAACACCGGCTTCCTCCATCGAATGCGGCAAATTTAGACCTCTATTTTCGCTCATCTTCTGTTATTCACTCTCCTCTTTCTTCCTTCTTACAGGCTATTAAAAAGGGAGAGATTTGGGATGTTTCGAATCTGGCCAGAAATGAAGCTAACGTCGGCGACTTCTTTGACATTAGGCATTACTCCGGCTTTCACCATGGAAGTAACGCCAACCACCATTGCTTTTCGTCCTTCGCTGTCAACCTCTATTATATGGCTAGATCTCCGGCGAACCTCCTTTCTTTTGTGATGCGTTCGCTGATTTGTGTGGCTTATTTGGTTATTGTAACATTGTGATACCATTGCTACTATTGGTCGTTCTGTCCGGATTCACATTTTTTTGGCGACCCCCTTTTGTTTTTGTTCTATCTGCTAATGATAGACTTTGTGGGGGATTTGACATGTTTATTTTTTTTCCTAATGTTGCCTATGTTGTGTTGCTGAAAGTGGTTCATTAATCTCGCCATATTATTTCCCGTTCGTTTTCTCGAATTTGTACCAAAGACAGAAGATTTTGCTAAATAAATATCATTGTATTTCTTTGTCCTTTGGGTTCGTTCAACTGCTGTAATTTGTGACGATGCTGCCTTTTTTGGATTGTTGCCTACTGTGTTTTGACGATTTATGTTTCGAGAATTTTGCAGTGTTTGTTCTTGCCTCACTGTTTGTTTCGATGATCCTTCATAGTGGACCTTGACTGATTTGAACGAGATACTGCGTTGTTAAATTAGGCCGATAAGAACAATATTTTGGAGGTCTTGTGATGATTTTTGACTGATAAAGGACAAGATAATACACCATCCCTCAGATCCGGAATCAAAATACATTTATGAGGTGATGACGAAAGCCAAAGAAAAAATAAAAGACGAGAATGTGAATATTCGTGCTTCAGGAAGTAACATGATTGGCCACCGGAGTTGCTACCAAGTAGGTGTTCGCGTTCTAATGTCTTATTGCTATGGCATACACTATCCGAGGCTCCAAAAATATTTTTTAAAATTATTTTCAAAAGAGTATTTTCTTATATTATTTTAAAACTATTTTCCAAAAACTACTTTCCAAAGGATATCTTCAAAAACATTTTTTCAGAGAATTGCTTTCCAAAAAGTATTTTCATAACCATTTTCAAAGAAAACAAAAATAATTTTTCAAAAGAATTTTCTTAAACCATTTTTAAATGACAATGTTCGAAAAATGTCTTTAAATTAAGTCATTTCAAAACAAAAAGAATTAGTTTATTGTTTTGCTTTATACTATACTAATAATTTTACTTTTCTTGTCTTGCGAGGTACTATCACATGGAGTTGCTTTCGGGAGACGTCACCCAAAGACGAAAAGACAAGTCCCCGTCAAAGCTCCCAGCTTCGCACTTCCTATTCTTGGATGTATCCAAAACGTAAAGTATAGTAAAGTAGTAGATACATATTGTGTTTGTTGGCTTGCTTTGAGGTTTACCTATTTGCCAAACACTTAGGGTGAATTGCATTTAGTAATAATTCGGTTAACTTGTAATATTGTACATTAGATAATTCACATAATTTGTATGAACACTTAGGTTGCCAAATATGTATATTAAACTTGGTCAATCAATTAGAATTAACATACACATAATCAATTAGGTTAGTTGTATACCTAAAATAAAACATGTCATCCTATTTTCATGAAAATAAAAATAAATCATTTTATCGTATTTTCTTAAAGCAATACTAGCATGCCTTTCGGACGACCTCTCTATATGTAAATTATTCATCAACTAACACATTTTGAGTAGACATAATTTGTAAAGTCATTAGAATTGAATTGTTGTGCTTTTCTTTGAGCGACTTGGGCCTTGTAGTCATTTGGGCTTAACTCATAATTTGTGTTTCAAGACCATGACTCGAGAGATGGTCTTTAGTTACTCATTAAATAATAACTCTTTTTTAGTGCGAATATTTCTTTGTATTGATAGGATAAGTTTCTATGTCAAGATACGTAGGCAACCCATCATGGGTCCGGTGTTTCTCGTCCTTAATTGGACGAGCCGGTCAAGTCTGGCCACTTGGGTCACAGTTGACCGAAGATCCTTGCGAAAGGGTCATCTCTGAAAAAATATAAAAAATGTATATATTTTCCCTTGTTGCTTCGAAGTCTTTCTGTAGACATCATAGGAAAATTTTAATCTAAAAATATATCCCTGCATAATTCCTCCTGGAGGAAATTCAAAGAAATCCGAAAAATCTTCCTCTATCCCTAATCTTTACGAACTACGCGTGCCTGATTCTTGAGCTCGTATCAAGACACGTAGGCAACCTGTCATGGGTCCGGTTTTTCTCGTCCTAAACTGGATAAGCCTGGCCACTTGGGTCACAGTTGACCTAAGATCTTTGCGAAAAGATCATTTTCAAAAAATCAAAATTTAAACACATATACATCTTCCTCTGTTGATGCTCTAAAAGTCTCCCTGTGAGACATCAATATCAAAATCCAAAATATCATTATTTTCCCTTGAGGACATTCAAAAAAAAAATCCAAAACATCTCCCCATTGTCTCTTACCTTCCCAAACTACGCTTGACCTGATACTCGTTTCAACAAGATACGTAGGCAACCTTCAGATTCGGTCTTATTTTTCAAAAATTCAAAAAACAATCATCCATTAAGGACCCTTCTCGGCTTCGATCTTATTTTTCAAAAATAAAAAAAAATACCCCAATCGTGCGGAGATTTTTCTTTCTTGACACTCCCATCGTGTGGAGATTTTCATTCTTATCTATGCTCCGATATCACATCGGAACGGTACACAACCCGTCTAATATTCAATGCTCCTATACAGAATGGTACACAGCCCGTCATTTTACTTTCTTGTCAGCGCTCCTAAACGGAACGGTACCCAGCCCGTACTAACCATACTCCTATACGGAACGATACACAACCCATCATTTTACTTTTCTATCAGCGCTCCTAAACGAAACGGTGCCCAGCCTCGTACTGACAATGCTCCTATACGGAACGATGCACAAACCTAAAGTCATTCTGAGTGTGGGGGTGTTTCGCAAAATGTCCTAATGTCAAAATACAAAAATACTTCAAATATGTATGAAAGTTAGGACAACTTTGTGGTGAGGGCACTTGAAACATGGGTTAGGCAGAATTAAAAACCTTTGATTGAAGAAAGACGAACAAATCTTGTCGAACTTAGGTATACATGAGGTACCACTCGAAGCTATAGGATATACCCATAAGTTGATCTCGGTTTGTCGGAAAGTATATAGTGAAAATTCCTATGCACAAAACTAATTGTTGGTACCAGCCAAAGTCAAATCAATAATTGATCAATAAATCACAATTTTTCTTTACTTCTCAAATTTCAAATATTCTCTACAAAAAGCTACAAAATAGCAAAAGACACAGAAAATAAAAAGAGTCAAGTTTTGTTGACAGTAGGGTTAGGTTTTGTTGTTTCACGACCCAAAATCCACTAGCCGTGATGGCACCTAACCCAACCCGCTAAGTAATCCAACTAATAACTATCCAATTTTAATAATATTAATAAGACAATTAAACAAAAAGAATTATCTGAATCTTATGTATTTCCCAAGGATTGGTAGTAGAAATCACGAGTTTCTAAGAATAGAGTTTACAAAGCCGAAATGAAGTAAATACATCATCTGTTTGAAAAATACATTAACAGAGTTTTATAGATCTAAAGCTATCATGAACAAGAGGCAGCTACAACCGGTATGCATGTACATCTTCAAATCCAGCTCCCATCGAACACAGCAACATCAGCAGCCAACAGAAGTGTAGTAGGAGTTCAACCGACCTCATGTACTCAATAAGTAACAAACCTAATCTTAGGTTAAAAGTAATGACGAGCTAACACAAAGGTCGGGTCCAACACCAATATTTCACAACAGTTCGTAACAGCATAGTACAAGTAACAAAAGAGGTATCTCAGAAATAAAATGCTCAGTTCGTTCACAGTTCCAGAAAAAATAGGTATTTCTTTTCAAGTATCTCAGTGAAAACCCAAATTTTTTTCTGAAAAGCCAAAATACGAGTAAGTTGAAAACTGTGATTTTTCCCAAAAATCCTTTCAAAAATAAATAAGATGTTTCATTTTCCTTTCAAATAGCAGGTGTAAGATGTCTCTCTATGCCCATATGTCAAAATGTATGAGAAGTCATAAATGACGTGATACTATACAGCATGAGGAAAAATGCATCTTTATGCCTGTATGTCAAGTGTGCATGCCAAATGCGATGCAAATCAGTAATAAAGACCATACAATGAAATGTTTACCGGAGATTTAAGCATAAGAAATTGGGTGAACGACTCGCTTCCTACTGGAGTTACACAACTAGTGGATGCAGATTTAATGAGACCAAAGGAAGAATCTCTAAATGCAGAGATGCAATGCTTGGTTTCTGTCATGGAATTGGGTTTAAGCTGCACTTCATTGTCACCAGATGCAAGAATCAACATGAAAGAAGCTCTTTTGGCACTCAAGAAGATTAGACTTCAATTGACGTAGGGATTTGAAGACAGAATAGTGTTATTCCCGGTCAATATTGCTGTATTTGTAAATATTAATTCTGCAAAATATAAGTTAACGTAATGAAACAATAATAATAAATTCGAGCCCACTGAATTCACAGTGTTTCCTTAAGGAATTTAATCCCCTCCTAGTACCCAAGGTAATGGATTATTTCCTCCCAGGATAGAACGAATAACACACTGGTGTAGCGGTACTTCAAACCCCAGTGTTTCGGCGAACACAAAGTTCGGTAGCAAATCACACTTACAGTTGCTTTGTTTGAAGTTAAAAACAATGCAGAACGAAGGAGTATATACTCAGAAAAACGTATGGAAGTTCTGAGATGAAGGAGTGCAATGTATAGCCAATTTGTTGAGCGAATTGTATGTTGAGTTGAGTATCTTTCTTCAACATTTGCTGCTCATATATATAGCAGCCAAGAAGGAGTGCAAGACCAAACGTCCACCCTTCATGGTGGAGCAAGCATTACATGTTTGTGGAGCAAGCACTTCATGGTGGGAAGACCATTATCCGGCTGCCAAATTATCAATACACGGATTGGAAAATATCCGTTACAAATACGGATAATCTTACGTTAATATTTACTATTAACAAATAAATTTGGTCCAAAAAATTAATCAATCAATCGATCATTTGACCAAATCCAAATCCAAATCCAAATCCGAAGCCGAAGCCGAAGCCGAAGCCGTAGCCGAAGCCGAGCCGAGCGAGCGAGCGACGACGACGGCGCGAGGCTTGCTTTCTTCTTAACTCTTTAAGAGCTACAAGAAGAGCAATTATATATATACCCACCAAAAATGTCTTCCACTTCCAATATGGGACAATGTCTCATTGTTAAGAGGGGAAAACTTAAAATTTTACTCAAAATTTCATTTTCCCTCCATTTCCCATTCACCCTCATTTTAAGAATATTACATCTTAAAAATAAAACCTCAACAATCCCCCACATGAATGGGGAATGGCTATATCACGGAAGTATGCATGAAAAACTGTGTGATTTACAAGCAAGGATTAATTGCATCTGGATAAGTAGGTTTCCCTTTGAACTTTCCGTAGTAAACTTATGTCGGATATACTCGGTCAATCGGTAGATTTGATATCTTTGAACCGTCGATCTTTGGTGTATACCTAGACAACCATAAGTCACACAATCAACCCTTAACCGTCTTTGGTTCTCATTGTTGTGTTCGTTTCAGCCATGAACACCGCCTGGTTTCATAAGTGCGTAGAGAACTGGCCTTACAAAGTTCTCCTTGAAGCGGCTCACACTTCACACTTAAATAGGTGATTCCTAAACGTGTCATCCTGTAGATACATTATTTGATATACCCCGTATCAAATTTAGAAATCATTAAAAAGCCTTAATGCTTTATCCTTGGTACTGAACATTGTCTCATCACGAGAATGGACTAAAATTATATTTGACAATGTTGAACCGTCATTAATGACTTTGTTTGATCTCTTTGAACCTAGATCTTGGGATCTCCAGTCTTCTAGGTAGAGTTACCGCCACAATGACTTGTTCTCGGCCATAGCCCCATTCCCCTTGATGATTTCTCAACTACCTCTCTAGTTAGGCCTTTTGTAAGTGGATCCGACACATTATCACTTGACTTTACATAGTCAATTGTGATAATTCCTCTAGAGAGTAATTGCCTAACGGTTTTATGTCTTCGTCGTATATGACGAGATTTACCGTTATACATGACGCTCCCAGCCCTTCCAATTGCCGCTTGACTATCACAATGTATGCATATTGGTGCCAACGGTTTGGGCCAAAATGAAATGTCTTCCAAGAAATTCCGGAGCCATTCAGCTTCTTCACCGGCTTTATCTAAGGCTATGAATTCAGCCTCCATTGTAGAGCGGGCAATACATGTTTGTTTGGACGACTTCCAAGATACCGCTCCTCCACCAATAGTGAATACATATCCACTCGTGGACTTAGAATCAGTTGAACCGGTGATCCAATTTGTATCACAGTATCCCTCAATCACCGCAGGGAAATTACTGTAGTGCAATTCAAAGTTCTGGGTATGTTCTAAATATCCCAAAACTCGTTTCATTGCCATCCAATGAGATTGGCCTGGATTGCTCGTATATCGACTCAGTTTACTTATAGCACAAGCTATGTCTGGTCGTGTACAATTCATGATATACATTAAGCATCCCAATACACGAGCATAATCCAATTGTGATATGCTTTGGCCTTTGTTCTTTGCTAATGCAAGATTCACGTCAATTGGAGTCTTTGCAACTTTAAAGCCCAAGTGCTTGAATTTTTCAAGTACTGTCTTAATATAATGAGATTGTGACAATGCCAGACCTTGAGGAGTCTTATTGATCTTAATTCCCAGAATTAAATCAGCAACTCCCAAGTCTTTCATATCAAACTTGCTATTGAGCATACGCTTAGTAGCATTTATGTTGGCAATGTCATTACTCATTATCAACATATCATCCACATATAGGCAAACAATGACTATGTGATTTGGAACATTTTTAATGTACACGCATTTATCACATTCATTTATCTTAAAACCATTTGACAACATTGTTTGGTCAAATTTCGCATGCCATTGTTTGGGTGCTTGTTTTAGTCCGTAAAGAGACTTAACAAGTCTACATACCTTCTTTTCTTTACCTGGAACCACAAACCCTTCAGGTTGTTCCATGTAAATTTCTTCCTCCAACTCTCCATTTAAGAAGGCCGTCTTAACATCCATTTGATGAATTTCAAGACCATACACTGCAGCTAATGCTACTAACATCCGTATGGACGTAATTCTTGTAACTGGAGAGTATGTATCAAAGTAGTCTAGACCTTCTCGTTGTCTATACCCTTTGACTACGAGCCTTGCCTTGAATTTATCAATAGTGCCATCATCTTTGATTTTTCTCTTAAAAATCCATTTAGAACCCAAAGGTTTATTTCCAGGAGGAAGATCAACCAATTCCCATGTATGGTTGTTCAATATGGATTCTATTTCACTATTGACTGCCTCTTTCCAAAACAATGATTCCGAAGAAGTCATAGCTTCTTTAAATGTTTGAGGCTCATTCTCCAATAAGAAAGTCACAAAATCTGGTCCAAATGAAGTAGACGTTCTTTGACGTTTACTATGTCTTGGATTCTCCTGATTACATGTACTTTCTTTTGTTTCTTCCCGAGGTCGTTTAGATCCTTCACCAAACGACTCACATTCCTTTTTATACGGATATATATTTTCAAAAAACTCAGCATTATCTGATTCTATAACCGTATTATTATGAATGTCGGGATTTTCTGATTTATGAACCAGAAATCGATATGCTTTACTATTTGTCGCATATCCTATGAAAACACAATCAACGGTTTTCGGTCCTATCTTTACCCTTTTGGGTTTAGGAACTTGCACTTTTGCCAAACACCCCCACACTTTAAAATAATTCAAGTTGGGCTTCCTTCCTTTCCATTGTTCATAAGGAATGGATTGTGTTTTGCTATGGGGCACTCGATTTAATATTCGATTAGCCGTAAGAATGGCTTCCCCCCACAAGTTCTGTGGCAAACCAGAACTTATCAACAACGCATTCATCATCTCCTTTAATGTGCGATTCTTTCTTTCCGCAATCCCATTAGATTGGGGCATGTAAGGGGCTGTTGTTTGATGAATAATTCCATATTCTAAACATATTTCTTCAAAAGGAGATTCATATTCACCACCCCTATCACTTCTTATCATTTTTACTTTCTTGTTAAGTTGCGTTTCAACTTCATTTTTGTATTGCCTGAATGCGTCTATTGCTTCATCTTTACTATTCAGTAAGTAAACATAGCAATATCGAGTACCATCGTCAATAAAAGTTATGAAATACTTCTTTCCACCGCGAGATGGTATTGACTTCATGTCACAAATATCTGTGTGAATTAAGTCTAAAGGATTTGAATTCCTTTCAACTGACTTATAAGGATGTTTAACATACTTAGATTCCACACATATTTGACATTTTGATTTTTCGCATTCAAACTTGGGCAGTACTTCCAAGTTAATCATTTTTCGCAAGGTTTTATAATTGACATGACCCAAACGTACATGCCATAAATCATTTGACTCAAGTAAGTAAGAAGAAGCTGAAATATTATTATTATTTTCAACAACCATTACATTTAGATTGAAAAGGCCCTCGGTGAGGTAACCTTTTCCCACAAATATTCCATTCTTACTAATTACAACCTTGTTGGATACAAAAACGCACTTAAAACCGTGCTTAACAAGAAGTCCAGTAGAGACTAAATTCTTTCTCATTTCGGGAACATGAAGGACATTGTTCAAAGTCATGACCTTGCCAGAAGTCATTTTTAGAAATACCTTCCCATATCCTTCAACTTTTGCTGTTGAAGCATTTCCCATATAAACTGTCTCTCCGGGTTCAGCAAGAGCATAGGTAGCAAAAGCCTCTCTAACTGCACAAACATGGCGAGTGGCTCCTGAATCAAACCACCACAGTTTAGGATTTCTCACCAAGTTACATTCAGAGAGCATGGCACACAAGTTATCAACATCATCATGGTTTACTACCATGTTTGCTTGACCCCTTTTCTTGTCTTTCTTCGGAGCACGACACTCCGTAGATTTGTGTCCGGTTTTCCCACAGTTGTAGCAGTTTTCACTGAACCGCTTCTTGCTTGGGTTGTATTTCGGACCAGAAGCCTTCTTCCTCTTTTTGTTAGCTTCAACAATATTTGCTCCCATTATTGTTGAATTTCCACGGCCTCTCCTTTCAGCAGCTTTATTGTCCTCTTCGATTCTCAACCGAACAATGAGATCTTCAAGGGATATTTCCTTTCGTTTGTGTTTCAAATAATTTTTGAAGTCCTTCCACAACGGAGGCAACTTCTCAATCATTGCTGCTACTTGGAATGCTTCGTTGATTACAAGACCTTCAGCAAGTAGATCATGAATAATCACTTGCAATTCCTGGACTTGAGTAATAACAGACTTGCTATCTATCATTTTGTAGTCCAGAAATTTTGCGGCAACGAATTTCTTCATCCCGGCATCTTCAGTCTTATATTTCTTTTCAAGCGCATTCCACAATTCTTTGGATGTCTCCATGCTACTGTATACATTATACAGATTATCATCCAGTCCGCTAAGAATATAATTCTTGCATAAAAAATCAGAATGCTTCCACGCTTCAATCACGAGAAAGCGTTCATTATCTGGAGTTTTATCCGGCAGATCAGGAACATCTTCCTTGATGAACTTCTGTAGACATAACGTAGTTAAGTAGAAGAACATCTTCTGCTGCCAGCGTTTGAAATCAATCCCGGAAAATTTTCTGGGTTTTTCTGCCGGTGCCAACGCCGGTGTTCGGCTTGTCGTTGCGTTGGCAGTCGCCATCGGAACAGCTTGGTTTTCGTTTTCAGTCATCATCTTTTCTGTAAAAGAATGACACAAACAAACGTTTAATACACGTTTTCAAACTGGAGTAAAAATCACGTAGATTTTAATATCCAACAAAACGCCACGAAGGCTTAACTCTCCAAAACGGGAGTACACAAACCACAAAGGTTTTAGTTTGCAGAATAATAAGAATAACACAAGTACAGAAATAAATATTAAATTCCTTAAGATTGTTATTCCCGGTCAATATTGCTGTATTTGTAAATATTAATTCTGCAAAATATAAGTTAACGTAATAAAACAATAATAATAAATTCGAGCCCACTGAATTCACAGTGTTTCCTTAAGGAATTTAATCCCCTCCTAGTACCCAAGGTAATGGATTATTTCCTCCCAGGATAGAACGAATAACACACTGGTGTAGCGGTACTTCAAACCCCAGTGTTTCGGCGAACACAAAGTTCGGTAGCAAATCACACTTACAGTTGCTTTGTTTGAAGTTAAAAACAATGCAGAACGAAGGAGTATATACTCAGAAAAACGTATGGAAGTTCTGAGAGGAAGGAGTGCAATGTATAGCCAATTTGTTGAGCGAATTGTATGTTGAGTTGAGTATCTTTCTTCAACATTTGCTGCTCATATATATAGCAGCCAAGAAGGAGTGCAAGACCAAACGTCCACCCTTCATGGTGGAGCAAGCATTACATGTTTGTGGAGCAAGCACTTCATGGTGGGAAGACCATTATCCGGCTGCCAAATTATCAATACACGGATTGAAAAATATCCGTTACAAATACGGATAATCTTACGTTAATATTTACTATTAACAAATAAATTTGGTCCAAAAAATTAATCAATCAATCATTTGACCAAATCCGAAGCCGAAGCCGAAGCCGAAGCCGAAGCCGTAGCCGTAGCCGAAGCCGAGCCGAGCGAGCGACGACGGCGCGAGGCTTGCTTTCTTCTTAACTCTTTAAGAGCTACAAGAAGAGCAATTATATATATACCCACCAAAAATGTCTTCCACTTCCAATATGGGACAATGTCTCATTGTTAAGAGGGGAAACTTAAAATTTTACTCAAAATTTCATTTTCCCTCCATTTCCCATTCACCCTCATTTTAAGAATATTACATCTTAAAAATAAAACCTCAACAAATAGTTCATTCAGGAAAATTGGAGAAGGCTGGTCACAATAAGAGTAGAATAAAGATAATGGAATCAACCCTTTATTGATGTATGTAAGCCTATTTTGTTTATATGTTAACTAGTCACTTTTATTCTTGCATCAAGGGCAAATTGATTTTCCTAAACTTGCTTGGCTTCCATTGTACAAGTTGATTAGCTCTGAAAGCAGGAGTAAAGAAAGTTACCGTCATCCATCACGTCATCTTCAAGTTTCCGTATCATGCCTTGATAGCCTTGTGTACTACTAATCTTTTTCTTGTCACTGTTGTTACACTACACTACAACCTTGAACGCTAAAAGCATCCAACAGCTGAAACTCACTTCAAGAGACACCAAATAATTATTCTCTCCTAACTAATGCATAGCCCACATCTTCTGCAGATATTTTCTTCCACTACCTTTTTTCTCCTCCATTATATCTTGTTTTAGCTTTAACAATGAAACCGACATTACCACAACACGGTAATTTTCCCAAACATTCACTAGGGGAAAGGAAAGAAGTTAATTCCATAAAGTGCATATATTTAAAACGGGCATAATTTAACATAAAAGCAACTCTGTACAAGAACATTCTTCTAGCTAGTCAATCACGACTGACCTAATCCGTGGCATTAGGACCAAAGTCTCTCTCCTAAGAGGAGTCCAAATCCATTGAACCTGAAATTTTCTCCATTTCACTCCATGCAAATTGAAGACATTCCCCCAAGAATCCTTATAAACTTGCCCAACAAATCCACCACCACCACCAGTCCCATAAACACCCAAGCACAAAGACACCGTAAATTAGCCTAGGAGCATCATATGTCGCCAAGTTTAAGTGTGGAACCTTCGCTGAAGTGAGGTGTCGGCACACACCTCAAAAGGCAATTAACCAAAAATGAGCTAACTAACTACTTTTTTAATGGGAAAAAAAAATATGTTGATCCAAGAAGGCCGTGGTCTTTATCTTGATGAAAGGCAGCTAGTAAATTGTTCTTGTTTATTTACTTAATATGCTACGTCACTAAGATGAGAAATGAATCCATCCATAAAAAAAACATGCTAGAGCATCATCAAATTTTGCAACATTATCAGAATTTCATCATAGAATAGTATGATATCTCATTTATAGATGATTATTTGTACAACACAAAAATTGAAAATTGTGTGTACAATTGAATTGTACCCCCAACCTTTCTACTCCATCTTTCGCCCTATGTATCTTAAGGATTCATCACAAAATAGTTTTGTACATGATTGCTCGTACAACACTAAAATTGAAAATTGTGTGTACAACCCGCCGGCCCTGTGGAATCTTGTTCTGTATATGATTGTTTGTACAATACTAAAATTGAAAACTGTGTGTACAACTGATTCGTACCTCCATCTTTCACCTACTACGTATTGTGTGTACAACTGATTTATACCTCCATCTTTCACCTACTACGTATCTTCAAAAATTCAATACAAAATTTGTACCGCCGGCCCTATGGAATCTTATTCTGTACATGATTATTTGTACAACACTAAAATTGAAAATTGTGTGTACAACTGATTTGTACCTCCATCTTTCACCTACTACGTATCCTCGAAATTCACCAAAAAAAAGCATGGAGTCTTGTTTTTTACATGATCGAACCGACACCCTTTTACACCACCTTTCACCTACTAGTATCTATATTTTTCACCAACTATATATCTATATATTTTTCTATAAGGATCTCTCACCTGTTTCCCAACATTCTTCGAGCAGCAGAACTTAGATGTGCATCTGCAGTGAAACGATCAGTGACCACATAAATTGTTGGCAAAGGCTTCGTGGATAAAATCCTAATTCTAGTTCTCTCGTTCAGATTATCCATACCAAGAAGAAAGTGAATCAACAGATCACGTTGTGAGCAGGGGCAATTGCGGTCGTATGTCAGGTTTCCAAATTCACTCCATATCAGTTTGGCACGATCACAATATTGTTTTACGCCCAGAGTTCCTTGATTCAAATGTCGCAGCATCTCTGTCCACTTATACAATTTTACGCCATAAGGTTCATAATACTTGTATACAGTCGAAATAAATTTCGGTCTTCGCACGTCCGATCGAGTTCGAACGATTATCTATCGAAGTAAGATCCCGAAGATGGAACAAACAAACCTCGAACCCGGGGGGGCGATCCGTGTCGAGTTCGACATCGTTATCAAGCTCGAATCCAAATCGAACCATGATACAAAGTAGATCTTTCATGCTTATAATCCAGAAACCAACCAACATTGACCTCGAATCAATTCGAGAGTTCGAGCCAGAATCGGGCTTGAGCCAAGATCAAGAACTTGAGTCGAAATCGAGCTCAAACCAAAATCGAGGGCTCTAAGCAAGATCGAGCTCGCAGACAAAAGCCGTTACAATCCCACTAAAGAGAATCTTGGCAGAAATTGTAAAAAAACTGACTTATCATGGGTCTCCCACTGAATGTTTATTTTATTATGCTGAGAGCAAAATCCCTCCACTATAAAAGGGCATGGTTACCCTTTCTGTAAAGACAAATTTTTCTGAGGCTTACATTGTAATAAAAGCACTATATTCTCTCATAGCAAAGAATCGTTCTTTCAAGTTTCTTAAATTGATTCTACTTGTTGAGTCCTAAGATTCATTTTCTTTAGAACTTTATCTTCTTCGCATTCTTTGCAATCCACATCTATATTTCTATTTATCCTTACAATTTGTATTAAGTTACGTCACATATCCTTGGAACTACGTATAAATTCAACTCTATCCATTTTTCGGGTAAACAGTTTGGCGTCCACCGTGGGGCCAAGGATAACAGTGGTTATTTGATATGAATCTGAAAAAATACGCCATTGTGTTTTGCGCTTATTTCCGAAAACATCTTGAATTTCGGATCAGCTACGAATAACCATCAATCAAATGGCTTCACCGATCGATAACGGGGTCGGTCTTCAAGACGAAAACAACAACTTGACACCCAGTACTGAAAGACCACTTGTGAACACTGTTGAAGCTCGAATCGGAGCGCCAATTGATATCCGCATGTAGCCATTGAGGCGAACCTACATGCTGAACACTGTTAGCTTGCGTATGATTTTCGAAATGTTGCAAGCCCAACAAGCAGCAATAGCCCAGTTGCAGAGCCAAACCCAGCTACAGAGCAGGCCGGAGCCCAATCCACCCCAAGAAATCACCCACAGAACGGAACCAGCCACAGTGAAGTCAAATGAGCAAGAATCGGGGACTACTCTCGAAATTGCTAAATTACTCGAGGAACTCACAAAGCAAGTCGAAGCCAACGATAAAAGAATAGAAACTTATAACTCTAGGGTCGACCAGATCCCGGGAGCTCCACCAATGATAAAAGGGTTGGATTCAAAAAAATTCGTGCAAAAACCCTTTTCCTCGAGCGCAGCCCCAAAACCAATCCCCAAAAAATTTTGTATGCCAGAAATTCCCAAATATAACGGAACAATCGATCCCAATGAGCATGTCACTTCTTACACATGTGCCATCAAGGGCAATGATTTAGAAGACGATGAAATTGAATCTGTGTTGCTGAAAAAATTCTGAGACACCCTCTCAAAAGGGACGATGATTTGGTATCACAACCTATCACCAAACTCCATCGACTCATTCGCCATATTAGCAGATTCTTTTGTGAAAGCACATGTCGGCGCAATAAAAGTCGCAACAAGGAAGTCGGACCTCTTCAAGGTAAGACAAAAGGATAACAAGATGTTGAGGGAATTCGTATCTCGTTTTCAAATGGAACGAATGGACCTGCCACCAGTCACAGATGACTGGGCCGTTCAGGCTTTCACTCAAGGTTTGAACGAGCGAAGTTCGACGGCTTCACGGCGATTAAAGCATAACCTGATCGAATACCCAGCCATCACATGGGCCGACGTGCATAATCAGTACCAATCAAAAATTAGGGTCGAAGATGATCAATTGTGGTCTGAACCCGTTGTTTGAGGGGTTAATAATTAGGAACGAGGTCCGATTGGAGATCGATACCAACCGTACAACGGAAGCCACAAAGTTAGTGAATCGAGGCATGACCTCAAGCAAAATAACAAAAGAAGCGATCGAAGTCATGGTTCCCGAGGGCTGATAAACGGAAGCAGTTTCGATAGGCCTGCCAGATCTAAGGAAGCACCTCGGTTGTCGGAATATAACTTCAGCGTCGATGCATCCGCCATCGTATCAGCTATCGGACGCATTAAAGACACTAAATTGCCTCGACCCATGCAGACCGATCCTGCCCAAAAGAATCCCAATCAAACATGCGAATATCATGGCACCCATGGCCACAGAATGGAAGATTGTAGGCAACTAAGAGAGGAAGTAGCCCGGTTATTTAACAAAGGGCACCTTCGGGAATTTCTGAGCGATAGGGCGAAGAACCATTTTAAAAACAGGGATTTTGGCAAGCAAAACGAGCAAGAGGAACCGCAGCACGTCATTCACATGATCATCAGCGGTGTCGATACCCCTCAGGGACCAGTGCTTAAACGCACTAAAACATCGATTGGGAGGGAAAAGTGATCTCGAACTCAAGATTACACACCCATAGGGACTTTGTCCTTCGATGATGAAGATGCAGAAGGAGTCATTCAACCTCATAACGATGCACTGGTAATATTCATACTCATGAATAAAACTAAATTTAAGCGTGTGTTGATCGATCCAGGTAGCTCGGCCAATATCATCAGATTGAAGGTCGTAGAATAGCTCGGCCTGCAGGACCAGATCGTACTCACAACTCTGGTTCTAAACGGATTCAATATGGCATGTGAAACCACCAAAGGCGAGATAATCCTACTGATAAACGTGGCCGGAACCATCCAGGAAATGAAGTTTCACGTGATCGAAGGCAACATGAGATACAACGCCCTTTTCGAAAGTCCATGGATCCACAACATGAGAGCTGTACCTTCGACCCTACACCCCTGTCCTCAAATTCCCAACACCGAGAGGTGTCAAAACAGTGTACGGAGAATAACCAGCTACAAAAGAAATGTTCGTCGTCGAGGAAGCAAAATCAATATCCTCACCTTCGCCAATAAATAGATCGGGCTCAGAAGGAGAACGGGACACCTAATAGCAATCACAGACGTTGGCCCAACCAAATAGCCAGAAGATCGAATAAAATGATGATCAAAGGACCCCTCGATCTTTCATGATTCCTGATGAATCCGACGCCACCAAATCAATAATTGAGGAACTAGAGCAAGTCACACTAATCGAGCACTGGCCCGAGCGAAAGGTATACTTGGGAACGGGGTTGAGCCCCGAAATCAGGAAGAAACTTGTTCAATTTCTTATCGATAACATTGATTGTTTTACCTGGTCCTATTTAGATATAACAGGAATTCCATCGGACATAACGACGCATCGGCTAAGCTTGGACCCTAAATTCAGACCGGTGAAGCAAAAGAGAAGGCCCCAATCCAAGGTAAAACACGTATTCATAAAAGACGAGATAACCAAACTTCTCAAAATAGGGTCAATTCGGGAGGTGAAATATCCCGAATGGTTAGCCAATATAGTTGTAGTGCCTAAAAAAGGAAATAAACTTAGAATGTGTGTGGACTATAAGGATTTAAACAAAGCATGCCCCAAAAATTCTTTTCCGCTGCCCAACATCGATTGCATGATCGATGCGACGGCCGGCCATGAGATCCTCACTTTTCTCTATGCCTATTCCGGGTATAATCAAATCCATATGAGCCCAGAGGACCAGGAAAAAACTTCATTTATCACCAAATATGGAACATATTGTTATAATGTGATGCCCTTCGGACTAAAAAATGCAGGGGCTACTTACCAACGCGTAGTAAATAAAATATTCGAAGAACAAATAGGTAAATCAATGGAATTTTACATTGATGACATGCTAGTTAAGTCCCTGTGCGCAGAGGACCATTTGACCCATTTGCAGGAAACGTCGAGATTCTGAGGAAATACAACATGAAGCTCAACCCCGAAAAATGTGCTTTCGGGGTCGGTTCGGGCAATTTCCTCGGCTTCATGGTATCAAATCGAGGAATCGAGATTAACCCTGATAAAATCAAATCCATCAAAGACATCACCATCGTGGACAGCGTGAAAGTTGTACAAAGGCTAACGGGATGGATAGCAGCCCTAGGCCGATTCATTTCGAGATCATCAGAACGAAGTCACAAATTTTTCTGTCTACTCAAAAAGAAGAACGATTTAGCTTGGACCCCGGAATACCAAAAGGCATTAGAGGAACTAAAATGATATCTATCAAGCCCACCACTACTTCACACTTCAAAAATAAACGAAAAACTCTGCTTGTACTTGGCAGTATCAGAAATCGCAGTGAGTGGTGTCCTAGTTCGGGAAAAGCAAAGTACGCAATTTCCCATTTATTATATAAGTCAGACATTAGGAGAAGCAGAAACTAGATATCCGCACTTAGAAAAACTGGCACTCGTACTGATAAGCGCCTCTAGAAAGTTAAGACTGTACTTTCAATGTCACCCCATATGCGTATTAACCACTTACCCGCTTCATAATATTTTGCACAAGCCTGAACTATCAGGCCGATTAGCTAAATGGGCCGTCGAACTCAGTGGGTACGATATCAAATATCAACCCCGTACGACCATCAAGTCTCAAATTTTAGCAGATTTTGTGGCCGATTTCACGCCAACCCTCGTACCCGAAGTCGAAAAAGAACTTCTGTTGAAATCGGGTACGTCATCGGGGATATGGACCTTTTTTACAGACGGGGCTTCGAACGTGAAGGGGTCCGAGATAGGCATAGTTTTAAAGCCACCCACGGGTAACACTATTAGGCAATCTATTAAAAGTACCAGATTGACTAACGACGAGGCCGAGTATGAGGCCATGATTGCAGGTCTCGAGCTAGCTAAAAACTTGGGAGCATAAGTCATTGAAGCAAAATATGACTCTTTGCTGGTGGTAAGTCAAGTAAACAAAACCTTCGAAGTTCGAGAAGATAGAATGCAAAGGTATTTAGACAAACTACATGTCACTTTACACCATTTCAAACAATGGACTTTACGGCATGTTCCACGAGAGCAAAACAGTGAGGTTGATGCTCTTGCAAATTTGGGATCGTCGGTCGAGGAAGGTGACTTGAGCTCTAGGACTGTCGTTCAACTCTCAAGATCTGTGATCGAAGAAGGTCACGCCGAGATAAATTCTATGAGCTTAACCTGGTATTGGAGAAATAAGTATATTGAATACTTAAAGAGCGGAAAGCTCCCATCGGACCCTAAATATTCAAGGGTCCTACGGACCAAAGCTGCTCGATTCACGTTGGCTTCAGATGGAACGCTCTACCGAAGGACATTCGATGAACAATTAGCAGTATGCTTGGGTCCAAGAGATATCGATTACATCCTCCGTGAGGTGTATGAGGGCACTTATGGGAATCACACCGGTGCTTATCCATTAGTCCAAAAAATAATCAGAGCAGGGTATTATTGGATCGATATGGGCAAAGACGCGAAGGAATTTGTT
This sequence comes from Nicotiana tomentosiformis, assembly GCF_000390325.3. Taxonomy (NCBI): domain Eukaryota; kingdom Viridiplantae; phylum Streptophyta; class Magnoliopsida; order Solanales; family Solanaceae; genus Nicotiana; species Nicotiana tomentosiformis. Next base: position 66,434,581 of record NC_090822.1, on the reverse strand, counting down.
TGAAAATGTGACAAATGTCAAAGGTTTGCACCAATGATCCATCAATCCGGGGAGCAACTTCACTCTGTCCTATCCCCATGGCCATTCATGAAATGGGGAATGGATATCGTCGTCCCTCTACCATCGACACCAGGTAAAGCTAAATTCATTTTATTTATGATTGACTATTTCTCTAAATAGTATGTAACAATGGGAAACAATTTGTGGGCAGCAAAGTGACGAAATTCTTCGAGAATCACAAAATAAGAAGGATATTATCAACACCGTATCACCCCAGTGGGAACGGACAGGCCGAATCAATGAACAAAACCATCATTCAGAACCTAAAGAAGAGGTTGAATGACGCTAAAGGAATGTGGAGAGAAATCCTACCCGAAGTCCTTTGGGCATATCGAATGACATCAAAATCCAGTACGGGCAACCCCGTTCTCCTTAGTATATGGGTCTGAAGCATTGATACCAGTCGAAGTCGGCGAACCCAGTGCCAGATTTCGATACACAACAGAAGAATCAAATAACGAGGCTATGAACACTAGCCTCGAATTATCGGACGAAAAACTAGAAGCTGCTCTCGTCCAATTGGCCGCCCAAAAGAAACGAATCGAAAGATATTATAATCGAAGAACAAAGCTCCGCCATTTCAAGTCCGGGGACTTAGTTCTAAGGAAAGTCACCCTCAATACCCGAAATCCGAACGAAGGAAAACTAGGACCGAACTGGGAAGGACCATATCAGGTTCTCGAGAACGTCGGAAAGGGATCATATATGCTCGGTATTATAAACGGCAAACAACTATCAAGCAATTGGAATGTGTCACATCTAAAATGTTACTACTACTAAGGTACGACCCCTCCATATTCATTTACATTTCAAAACTGACCCCTGCAGAAGTCCGATCAGGAGTTAAGATGGATCCTTCGATACGAAGCCATAGATCTGAAAGCACGCATTGCACTCTTTTTCCCTTAGACCGGTTTTATCCCAAATAGGATTTTTGGTAAGGTTTTTAACGAGGCAACCAATGACCGTGCTGCACTTACAACAATATCCGAGGCGTCTTTACAATTGACCTTGAAATACTGGGGGGGGGGGCATTAGGCCCTCAAATACATCAAGTTCAGATGCAAGAAATATTTCACAACAGGGTTCCAATAGGAAAAGTTGTAAGATCCAAATGGTCAAAACGAACCATGCTCATATAGTTGGCCCGAACCCAAGCGCGAAACATGAACACATGTGTAGTGACTTGCAAAGAAGTTCTCCTCTTTACCGGCATCTTATACCCAAGAAAAATTCCTCTATTTGGATATTTATTACGCAAACAGAATTAAGGTAAACTCGACCATTACGCCTACGGGCTACATTACTTCGAGTTCGAATCATTCACTCGACGACTAAGCCTACGGGCTACTTTTATTTCGAGTTCGAGCAAACACTCACTCGATCATTACACCTACGGGCTACATTACTTCGAGTTCGAATCATTCACTCGACTACTAAGCCTACGGGCTACTTTTATTTAGAGTTCAAGCAAACACTCACTCGACCATTATGCCTACAAGCTACATTACTTCGAGTTCGAATGATTCACTCGACGACTAAGCCTACGGGCTACTTTTATTTCGAGTTCGAGCAAACACTCACTCGACCATTACGCCTACGGGCTACATTACTTCGAGTTCAAATCATTCACTCGACAACTAAGCCTACGGGCTACTTTTATTTCGAGTTCGAGCAAATACTCACTCGACCGTTATGCCTTCGGGCAATATTACTTCAAGTTCGAATCATTCACTCGACGACTAAGCCTATGGGCTACTTTTATTTCGAGTTCGAGCAAACACTCACTCGACCATTACGCCTACGGGCTACATTACTTCGAGTTCGAATCATTCACTCGACTACTAAGCCTACGGGGCTACTTTTATTTCGAGTTCGAGCAAGCACTCACTCGACCATTAGACCTACGGGCTACATTACTTCGAGTTCGAATCATTCACTTGACGACTAAGTCTACGGGCTAATTTTATTTCGAGTTCGAGCAAACACTCATTACGCCTACGGGCTACATTACTTCGAGTTCGAATCATTCACTCGACGACTAAGCCTATGGGCTACTTTTATTTTGAATTCGAGCAAACACTCATTATGCCTACGGGCTACATTACTTCGAGTTCGAATCATTCACTCGACTAGTAAGCCTATGTGCTACTTTTATTTCGAGTTTGAGCAAGCACTCACTCAACCATTAAGCCTACGGGCTACATTACTTCGAGTTCTAATCATTCACTCGACTACTAAGCCTACGAGCTTCTTTTTATTTTGAGTTCGAGCAAACACTCACTCGACCATTACGCCTACGGCCTACATTACTTCGAGTTTGAATCATTCACTACTAAGCCTACGGGCTATTCTCACTTTCGAGTTCAAGCAAGCACTCACTCGATCATTACGCCCACGGGCTATATCTCTTCAACATCGAATCATTGACTCAACTAATAAGCCTAAGGGCTACATCACTTCAAGTTTGAGTAAACACTCGCTCGGTTATAGAGGCTACGGAAGTCCAAATTTGATTAAGTTGTTTAAATCATTCATAAGGCATGTCGGCAAAATTATCTATATACAAAATTATCTACATGGTTGATTACAACGTAAAAACTAAGGACTAAACTTCTCGGTCAGGAGCGGTTTCTTCTTTATCAGGCTCCCCCCCATTCTCGATTCCGCTCTTACTCCCATCATCATCATCATCGTCATCATCATCTCCATCAGAAACCAGAGCTTCAGCATTGGCTTCGAGCTCTTTGGCCCTTTTTATCTCTTCAGCGAGATCAAAACCACGAGCATGGATCTCCTCGAGGGTTTCCCTTCGGGATCGGCACTTAGAAAATTCAGCGACCCAATATGCTCGAGTATCGGCGGACTCGACTGCCTCTCTTGCTTGGACCTGGGCAGCTTCAGCATCGGCCCGATAGATGGCTACGAGTGCATCCGCATCGGCCTTTGCCTTTTCGGCATCAGATTCAGCCCTGGCAAGTACAGAGGCCAACCGAGCCTCAAGCTCCTCTATTCTTCTTGCTTGAACCAGGACCTTTTCCTTCATTTTCTGAAGTTGGGTTTCGGCCGATGATAACTAGGCTCGAGCAGTTTCTTTCTCTGCAGCAAAGCGGTCCATACCTTCTTTCCACTGCAAAGACTCCGCTTTTATCACGTCGACCTCCTCACGAAGCTTCCCGATCATCTCAATTTTTTGCTGCAGCTGTGAGACCGAAGTGTTAGCTATCGTTCCGGTATCAAGCCCATAGGCTTTCAAAAGTATCATTACCTGCTCAGACAAATCGGTCTGATCTCAATAAGCCTTGGCCAACTCAGCTCGGAGGTCTTTTATTTCCTCTTCTCTCTGCCCTAAGGAAAGTCTAAGGGAGTTCCTCTTATCAGTAGCCCGTTGTAGGTCGGCCTCGTATCGATACAGCTTATTTTGGGACTGAGAACATGCTTCTCGATGAACTACCACTGCCTACAAACAAACAAGAAACAAAGTTAACGAAAAGTGAACATAAAGGTAGTACTGAAAAAATAATTTTAAAAGCTTACCTGATTCAAAGCCTGTTGCACCCCGTGAAAAAGATCCGATTCATCACCAGCATCGGCAACGTCCTCAATGCCGGTAAACAGGTCACAAAAGGGATCCTCTTCATCGTGAGGCCTATCTAGATCGAGGCCCCCCCAGAGCTTGGGTTTCCCGAATCACCACTGTGGAAAAATCGGGAAAGGTAGGCGAATCCTCGATTGCTGCTTCCCCAAATGAATCGCCTGGGGCATTCTCTTCGGTTCGAAGGGATTTGAGGGCTCTTTCAGTCATATCCCCTGCCCATTGACTCCGATGAGATGTGTCCTCAATATCCGATAATTCGGGGACTCTACCCGAATCTTTTTTCGGTATATCCTCAGTTCGAGGCGGAGCCTCATGAATCATCATCGATCCAGCTGCCGATGAGGCATCGATGGTTCTCTTCGTTCGGACCGCCAGTGCGGACCCATCATTTTCTTCTTCTTCTTCTTCTTCTTCTTCTTCTTCTTCTTCTTCTTCTTCTTCTTCTTCTTCATCCCTTAGACACAGAACTGATTCCACGGTCAAAGGAATGGCATTCTTGTTCGGCTTACGAGCCATCCTCTTTTTCGGTTTTGGATCTTCGGGAACGGAGGCTCTTTTCCTTTTACTTTCATTCACCGGTTTTGGGACAAAGGCCAAATTTTCTTCCTCGTTGGACAAAGACCTCAAAACCGCGTCTTTACCCAAAACTGCATATGGAAAATCATAATAAAATATTTGAAAACCACCTCGTTCGAATGATCAAAAAGTACGAGAAAGGGGCTTACAATGATTTTTTGCCTCCTACCGACCCTTTGACAAATCACGCCATGAGCGCTCGACGTATGTGGAGGTCGAAACAAGAGCTCGTGCCCAGTTCTTAAGATCGGGAACTGCTCCGAGCATCCAGGGAACCGCCACAACACAAAAGGGGGAATGTCGATGAGAAAAAAAATGAAAGAACAAAGTAAAAGTAACAGCAGGATCACACATACGTTTCATGTTTCACTCCTCGGGAAAGGGCATCTTTTCAGCCGGAATCAGGTCCGAAGTCCTCACTCGAACGAACCTGCCCATCCAACCCCAATCCCTGTCCTTGTCAATGCTCGAGAACAGAGCCTTGGTGGCCCGACGCTGAAGTTTTATTAACCCTCCTCGAAAAAGTCGAGGACGGTACAATCAGATAAGATGGTCGAGGGTGAACGACATCCCCTCGATTTTGCTCACAAAATATCGGATCATGATAACAATCCGCCACAAAGAAGGATGGACCTAGCCTAGGGTTACCTGGTATTGACGACATAAGTCAATAATAACAGAATCGAGGGGACCTAAAGTAAAAGGGTAAGTATACACATTCAAAAACCCTTTCACGTAAAAAGTGATATCTTCGTCAGGGGTAGGAATTATTATTTCTTTTTCACCCCAATTACAATCCTTTTTTAGCTATTTGAGGTGCTTCTCGGTTATCGAACACATGTACCTCGATACCGGCTCACACCGGCCAGGGACCGATGAACCTTTATTGACCTTAAAATCTCAAGTAAGGATGCACGCCCCGGGAATGCAATCCTTAGGCCGTGGTTCTGCTGGCGTATCATCGGTGACACATTGTGAAGATGAAGCTTTCTCTTTCTGAGGGATGGTTTGTGACGTTTTTGCCATTTTCGAGTTCAGAGGTAAGGAATAAAGGAAAGTGACAAAGATTTGGTAGAATTGAATAGGGGCTTTTGCAGAAAGAAATCACAGATTTACTGGTAAGTTAGAGAATACGAAAAGGGACTTGGGAAATTTGGAAGATAGAAGATATAAAAGTAGTAAAGGATAAAAAGAAGGGTTATTTATAGGTTCAAGCGATGACGGTTCAGTATCTTACCACCTGACATGTATTAAATGCCTTGAAAGACTAACAGCTACCACATGCGTCATGGTCGAACCCGATAGAAATGTCAGGTTATAATCCGATCGAATCATTAAAAAATCATATCGTTTCTCACCACATTCTTTCTGAGAAACGAGGGGACTATCTGTATACGGTCGAAATAAATTTTGGCCTTCGCACGTCCGATCGAGTTCGAACGATGATCTATCGAAGTAAGATCCCGAAGATGGAACAAACAAAACTCGAAGCCGGGGGGGAGGGGCGATCTGTGTCGAGTTCAACATCGTTATCAAGCTCGAATCCAAATCGAACCATGATGCAGATCAATTTATAATGAGCAACACGGGACATACAAGGCCATTTTGGGGTTCAATTCTAAAATAGGAGTTTAGCCAACATACCTTAATGGAGCTCTTTAGTGCAACTAAAACCACCCACTACTCTTACAACTTCAATCTACATCAACATAATTCAATTGGACCAATATTAGTAAAAATTTCTATACTTTAAGTCATTTAGACTTTTTATCAAACATCTAATGTGCATATGTTTCTACAACCTCATTTCTTCATCTAAAAACCACCTTCCACACCAATGATTCACCTTACAATCGTCTCAAGGCCATCCACAACTTCCATTAGCACATGCATGCCCACCAATTCACACCCAAACCATCAATCTCATTAATTAAACCATCTTACAATCTCTACAACACCAACTCAACCTAAGTTAGGCACTTATGGCTTCCAATCACCATCCCATAAGTCATAACACATATTTCATATATAAATAATCACCATAGATTAGTTAGAGATGGTAGACATACCTCTTGTAGTGAGACTCTTGAAAATCCTAACTCGTAGTGTTCTTGACCAATTTGGGGATTTGAATAGAAATATATGGAACTTCAAGATTGATCCTAGTTAATATAAGTGTTTAGGAGTAGTAATCAACTCACAATTTCTCCCAAAACACTACCTTGGTTCATGAGAGGGAAGTGTTGGACGGATTTCTCTTGATATGCAAGCCCTAGCTCAAAAGAAATGACTTAGCCCCTCTCTCTACCCAGCCTTGAGGGTATCTAATGGGATCTTACGTGCGTGGTCGTGCACCCGGGCAAGTGACTGCGCATCTGGCCGCGCACACAAAGCAGAATACCCTCCAATATGCGCGGCCGCGCATCTGGGCGCGCATATGGCATAGGTCCGATAAAATGGCCATAACTTTCTGTAGAAATATCCAAATGACAAACGGTTTGATGCGTTGGAAACTAGGCTCAATGGAGTTCAATTCGTTTGAAGTCGGGTCTTGTGCTAATTTAAACCTCATTTTCGCTTAATGTATCCAACTTGTTCCACACAAGTTCTTGCCATTCACAAAACTCCTTAGTATGTTCCAACACACCATAAACACATATTTCATTTCAAAATGATGTGTTTCTATATTTCTCCTTTAATACTCGAATACGTTATTTCCGAATACCGTTGGCTCACTTTAACATCTTAAATCATTAGGAAATTTTTTTAACGAAGCCTTACACGCGGTCCTTGGCACGCGAAGGCAAGGAGGAGCAAGCCTACGCGAACGCGAAGAGTAGCTCGCAAACGCGAAGGCCTTTTGGCTATTGTACTTCGCGAACGCGAAGAACACCTGACGCCCAGTGATTTAAACATTCCAAAGTCGGGATTTGAGTCATTTTTCACCATTTTCAAGTTTGAGCTCGGCCTAGAGACGACTTTGAAGAGGTTTTTCATCCCCACTTCATTAGTTAGTAGGTTTTAACTTGTTTCATTATATTTTCATAAACACCCATTGATTTTAACCTTTAATCTATGGGTGGCAAGTGGGTCGGTCCCGGGCCTAAACGGGCCAAGTGGGCCGGTCCAAACGGTCCAGGTTTCGGGCTAAACGGTCCCGGCCCGCGAGCTAAATGGGCTAAGTGGGCCCAACGGATTTGTTTTTAAAAAAAAATTAAATAGATATTAGAGACAAAAGGATGTTAAAAAAATATCTAAAGCAATGCTTTATAAATTTTATTATAGAATTGTGACCTAAATTTTATGTGACATCCTAAATTTTAATATTCAATATTTGATATCGAATATAGATTTTATATATATATATATATATATATATATATATATATATATATATATATATATATATATATATATATATTCACACACACACACTATACTATACTATATGTACATCTTATATAGCTTATATACTATACACTTAGCATATATATAGCTTATATATTATACATTTAGTATATATACTATACTATACTATATATACATCTCATTTAGTATATATACTATACTATACTATATATACATCTTATATATAGTATATAAGATGTATATATAGCTTATCGAATATAACTTATATATATACTATACTATACTATATATACATCTTATATCGATATATATATACTTTTTAGTAGTAACATAAAAGGACCAAAGTATGGTACTTCTTAGCTGGTATAAATATGGAATGATAGAAGATCAAGTTTTAGCTCAACTCAGATTACAGTTTCAACTAAAACTAAGTTAAGCTAAAACTTGATCTATATCATTCCATATTTATACTAGCTAAAAAGTACCATACTTTGGTCATTTCATGTTACTACTAAAAAGTATATATATACTAAGTGTATAGTATATAAGCTATATAAGATGTACATATAGTATAGTATAATATAGTATAGTGTGTGTGTGTGTGTGTGTGTGTATATACATATAGTATAGTATATATATATATATATATATCGAATATAGCTTATATATTATACACTTAGTAACAATAAAGTAAGCAATAGTAGCAATTATAGAAGAAAATTAGAGAGAGATTGTGATAGATTAATGATTTTGTAAGAAAAATAAAAGAATGAAGGGGTATTTATAGTTGAAAACAGGGAACAAATGTAATTATAAAAGGTTTGGGGTTAAAACAAAGTTGGGAGGGTTAAATGACTATTTTATAAATAGCCAACGGCTATATTTGACAGCCCAACGACTATATTTTTTTATTTTTTTTAAATTTTTTATTTTTTTTTAAATATAGCTGTTGGGACTGTTTGGCCCGCTAAGGGACTGGTCCGGTCCCGGGCCGGTCCCGATCCCGGGCGGGCCAAATGGTCCCGGGCTTGGCGGGCCCAAAGCATAGGACCGGCCCACGAGACCGGCCAACGAGACTGGCCCAGGCCCACTAAAATCGGGCCTAATGGTCCTGGCCCGTTTAGACCGTTTGGCCCGCGGTCCCGGGCTTGGACCGACCCACTTGCCAGCCTTACTTTAATCTATGATTTTTCATGGTAGAAATTAGGGATTTAGGTAGAAATTGGAATTTTTGAGAAAATGAGATTTAGACCTCAAATTGAAGTCAGATTTCGAAACTAATTACATAACCGGGCTCGGGAGTGAATAGGTAATTGGGTTTTTGTCTGAATCTCGGGTTTTGACCAAGCGGACCGGGGTTTACTTTTGTTGACTTTTTTCCAAAATCATTAAAGATTGAATCTTTTTCACTCGTGGGTAGTTTCTAAAGCCTATTTTGAATTATATGAACTATATTTGGCTAGATTTGACTCGTTTAGAGGCTAGTTCTAGAGGGAAAGCCGCGGTTGTGTCTTGATTTGATTGCGGAGCGAGGTAAGTGTCGTGGTTAACCTTGACTTGAGGGATTAGGACTTGTTGGTCTATTTTATACGTGTATTATGTGTGGGGTAGGCGTATATGTGAGGTGACGAGTATATATGCATTGTCATTGGGTTAAAGCATGCAGGTGGAAATTGTTCCTTTGTATTATGTTTCTTCATTGACTATGTTCTCCATGCTTAGGTTAGATTATAACTTTTAAATTATTCGCCATATATTTATTGTTTATTTTGAACATGTTGGGAATTTTGAAAGTTGAGTTTTATCACTGCACTATAATTGAAGTGAAATTGTTTCCCGCCTTGCATTTATTATTTGTATTGTTGCTTAGTGAGGAAGAGTAAAAAGCATGAAGGGCATTGTCGTGACTTATTTGCATTCATTATCATATATTGAGAGGTTTTGAAGATTAAAGCACGAAGGGTGATGCCGTGCCAAAGAGTAAAAGCACGAAGGGTGATGTCGTGCCATATTTATTTCATTGCCTTGTTTCATTTACTGTGCCATATTTATTTCATTGCCTTGTTTTATCCCAGTTAATATTTTATTGTTCTATTTGTTATTTTGTTGCTTTATATATATATACAGGAATTTACGTAGGTGTCTTGTCATAGCCTCATCACTATCTCGTCGAGGTTAGGCTCGATACTTATGGAGTACATTGGGTCAGTTGTACTCATGCTACACTTCTGCACTTCTTGTGCAGATACTGGTGTTGTACCTGCGGCGTCTAGTGGTGTTCTGCTTAAATTCAGCCACATTTGGAGATTTCAGGTATAGCTGCACGATGTCCGCAACCCTGAAGTTCCCTTCTTTCTCCATTTTTGCTATTTACCTAGTATCAGAAAGTTGTACTTTATTTCAGATCATATATGTAGTACTTTAGTTGCTCATGTCTTTGTGACTCCAAATTCTGGGAGATGTTTGGATATCGTCATATGTATTTATTATTCCACTTCAGACTATTTCGGTTTATCTTTATTAATGTTTTATTTTGAATTGGTAAAATTGGTTAATTAATCTAGCTAACGTTGGCTTGCCTAGCAAATGAAATGTTAGACGCCATCACGGTCCCGAGGGTGGGATTCTGCGTCGTGATAAGTTGGTATCAGAACAGTAAGTTGCTTAGGTCTCATGAGTCATGAGCAAGCTTAGTAGAGTCTGGAGAATCGGTACGGAGATATCTACACTTATCTTCTAGAGGCTATGGATCTTTAGGAAAATTTCACTTCTTTTTTTCCCTATCGTGTGATTTTATTCTATCATTGATGTTTGAATCATTCCATTCTTATTCTCTTGCAGATGGTGAAAACATGCACAACATCTACAGCCGGGCAAGAGCCGGAGCCCCCTATTGCAGCCACTACCAGGGGTAGGGGTCGGGGCCGAGGTAGGGGCCAAGGAAGAGGCAGAGCTCAGCCTAGAGCACGTGCAGCAGCACCCACTTTGGAGCCTCAGATTGATCATGGGGAGATCCCACCAAGACCGCACCAGTCGGACCCGCTTAGGTCCCGGAGGGATTTATAGCCTCTCCCATACTTCAGGATGCTCTAGTCCGCTTGGTAGGCCTTATGGAGAGTGTGACACCAGCCGTTTCTCAGGATGGGGGAGGAGCACAGACTCCCACTACTCACACTCCGGAGTAGATGGCTCCCATATATCAGACTCCAGTAGTTCTGCCAGTTGGGGTAGTTCAGCCTATTGTTGCTACACATACATGGGAGATGCCTGTGATGTCTTCTGAAGGATTGATGAGGTTGGTTAAGTTAACAAAGCTCTTCACTATTCACTTCAGTGGTGCACCTTCTGAGGACCCACAGGATTATTTGGATCGTTGCTACGAGGTGCTGCGCAACATGGGTATTGTTGAATCCAATGTAGTAGACTTTGTAGTGTTTTAGATCGGTTCTTCTAAGAAGTGGTGGCAGGATTATGAGCAAGGTAAATTAGCAGGTTCTCCACCTTTCACTTGGGATCAATTTTCGCAGCTTTTTCTAGAAATTTTTATTCCTTTCACTCTAAGAGAGGAGTACCGCAGGTAGTTCGAGCGCCTTCAGCAGGATAGCATGAGTGTTACCCAGTATGAGACCCGATTTGTGGACCTAGCTCGCCATGCAGTTATCTTACTCCCTACTGAGAGGGAGAGAGTGAGGAGATTCATTGATGGACTTACTTTCACTATCAGGCTAAAGATGGCCAAGGAGACCGGAGATGATATTTCTTTCCAAAGGGTTATAGAGATTGCTAGACGGATTGAGATGGTTCGTGGTCATGATAGGGAGGCAGTATCTGAGAAGAGGCCTCATCATTTTGGTAGTTTTAGTGGTGCCTCATCTAGAGGAAGGAGTTCGTTTAATATAGGCTATCTCCTAGGATGATTCAGTCAGTGCTTCAGGCATTCCGCGGTCCTTCGGATAGTCGTGGTTCTTATGGGTCACATCCTGAGCAACTAGCCTATAGCACACCTTCAGCTCCTATTAGTGTAGCTCTAATCCAGAGTTATCAGGGTGGTTATCCAGGTCGACAAGGCCAGTTCTAGAGTCAGCAGTCACAACAACCGAAGACTTGTTATACTTGTAGAGATCTGACGCACTTCGCGAGATATTGCCCTAGGTCACAGGGCGGTATGCCACATTAGGGTTCTCGTGCCATGGTTTTGGCACCGGTTGCTCCACCACTCGCTCAGCCAGTTAGAGGAGGGGGTCAGGCTGTTAGAGGTGGAGGTCAGGCCATTAGAGGTAGAGTTCAAACCATTAGAGGTGGAGGCCAGCCAGTTAGAGATCGTTCGAGAGGCGGAGGTCAGAGTGGTGGGGCCTAGCCCTGTTTTTATGCATTTCCAGCTAGACCTAAGGTAGAGTCATCTGACGCCGTCATTACAGATTTTGTTCCAGTTTTCCATAGAGATGCCTTAGTTCTATTTGATTTGGGCTCTACTTATTCATATGTGTCATCCTATTTTGCTTTATATCTGATTTTGCCTCGTGATTTTTTGAGTGCTCTTGTATATGTGTCCATGCTTGTGGGAGATTCTATTGTTGTAGATCATGTTTATCGCTCGTTTGTGGTTTTTATCGGGAGCCTTGCGACTAGTGTAGATATCCTACTTCTTGATATGGTGGACATTGATGTTATTTTGGGCATGGATTGGTTGTCACCTTATTATGCTATTTTGGACTATCACGCCAAGACGGTGACTTTAGCCATGTCGGGGTTGCCTGGATTAGAGTGGAGAGGGACTCCTTGCCATTCTACTAGTAGGGTTATTCTTATGTAAAGGCTCGAAATACGGTCGAGAAGGGATGTTTAGCATATTTGGTCATATCCATGATCCTAGTGCGGAATAGAGTTGTGCACTGGTCGGATCGGGTCGGATTTTAGTACATTTCGGATTATAAATTTGGATTTCGAATTTTAAACATGTAATCTGAATCCAATCCAAATTAAATTGGATCGGATCAGAATTTAAAGTTTGGATCGGGTAAATATTTCGGATTTCCAGATCATATTGTATGCCTTATTAAGGCTACTAACAATCTAATCGACTACTACACTTTTTAAGGCTAATGCTATTCACCATTCTATTAAATTGAAAGTCATCAAATATCTTTCATAGAAATAGACAAAAAAAAATTTCATAGCGAAATAAAATAAACTGAAATTCCAAACAAATGTCTAATAAGGGAGAGGCGTTGTTATCCGTTGATAAGAAGGAGAGACTGAGAATTAGAGACACAAAGGTAAGACTTAAGAGAAGCGGATAGAGAAATCTGAAGAGAGGTTAAAGAGAGAGACAACAATAACAACAACAACCCAGTGAAATCCCACAAGTGGGGTCTGGGGAGGGCAGTGAGTATGTAGACCTTACCCCTACCCTGAGGGAGTAGAGAGGTTGTTTTCGAAAGACGTTCGACTCAAGAAGACGAAAAGAGACAAATACATCAGTACCATCAACAGAAATCATAGATAAATAACAACGACATGAGAACTAGAGGTTAGAGAGAGAGACTTCAATATAAACTAAGAAAAGAAGTGTCTAAAGACCGGCAGATAAAATAAGAAAACATAACCCTAAAATGTAAGTCTAATATTTAAACATGTCCATATAATTCAGATTTTGGGCCGGATTGGATTAAAATTATACCAATTCGAATTCGATTCGAATATCTAAACTTTTAAAAAACCTAACTCATGTCCGATCCGAAAATTCAAAAATTTGAATAGAGTAGATCGGTTCAGATTCTCAGATATCCGATCCAAATGCACATCCCTAGTGCGGAGGTTCCTTCCATGGATTCAGTATCAATTGTGCGCGAGTTTTCAGAGGCGATTCTTGTAGATTTGTCGGGGATGCCATCCAACAGAGATATCGACTTCTGTATTGAATTGGCTCCGGGAACTCAGCCTATTTCTATTCCACCATACCGTATGGCCCCAGCTGAGTTGAAGGAACTGCAGGAGCAGTTGCAAGATTTGCTAGATAAGGGATTTATTAGACCTAGTGTCTCGCCCTGGGGTGCACAGTGTTGTTTGTGAAGAAGAAGGATGGTTCGATGAGGATGTGTATAGATTTTTGATAGTTGAACAAAGTCACTATCAAGAACAAGTATCATTTGCCGAGGATTGATAACTTATTTGATCAGCTTCAAGGTGCCAAAGCATTTTTGAATATTGATTCGAGATCTAGCTACCATTAGTTAAATATTAGGGCATCAGATGTCCCTAAGACAACTTTTCAGACTCGGTATGGTCATTGTGAGTTCCTAGTGATGTCATTTGGCTTGACAAATGCCCCAGCAGTATTTATGGATTTGATGAACCGAGTAGTCAAGCCTTATTTGGATTCTTTTGTGATCATCTTCATTGATGATATTTTGGTTTACTCCCGCAGTCGAGAGCAGCATGAGCAGCATCTTCGTGTTGTACTTCGGACCTTGATAGATAGTCAATTATATGCCAAGTTCTCAAAGTATGAGTTTTGGTTGGATTCGGTGACCTTTTGGGGCCATGTTGTATCTTCCGAGAGCATAAAGGTGGATCCTAAGAAGATTGAGGTAGTTCAGCACTGTCCTAGACCTACTTTAGCTATAGATATTTAGAGCTTCCTAGGTTAGGTGGGTTATTATCGCCGGTTTGTGGAGGGTTTTTCATCTATCGCATCCCCATTGACTAGATTGACCCAAAAGTGTGCTCTATTCAATTGGTCTGATGAGTATGAGTTGAGCTTTCAGAAGCTCAAGACTACTTTGAATACAGCTCCAGTGTTGGTGTTGCCTACGGGTTCGGGGTCTTACACTGTGTATTGTGATGCGCCATGTATTGGACTTGGCGCGGTGTAGATGCACGACGATAGGGTGATTGCCTACGCGTTTCGGTAGTTGAAGGTTCAAGAGAAGAATTACTCTGTCCGTGACTTAGAGTTGGCAACAATTGTTCATGCATTGATGATTTGGAAGCATTATCTCTACGGTGTGTCGTGTGAGGTATTCACAGATCATCGGAGCCCGCACCACTTTTTAAAGCAAAAGGATATAAATTTGAGGCAGCAGAGGTAGTTAGAGCTATTAAAGACTATGATATTACTATTTTGTACCATCCTGGGAAGGCCAATGTGGTGATCGATGTCTTGAGTAGAAAGGCTGAGAGTGTGAGTAGCCTTGTATATATTCCAGTCGGTTAGAGACCGCTAGCATTGGAGGTTCAGGATTTGGCCAATCGACTCATGAGGTTAGATGTTTCAGAGCCCAGCTGGGTTCTTACTTGCGTGGTTTCTCGGTCTTCTTAGTATGAGTGCATCAGAGAGCGTCAGTATGATGATCACCACTTGCCTATCCTAAAGAACACGGTGCAGCACGGTGATGCTAAGGAGCTTTCTATTGGAGATGATGGGGTGTTGCAGATGTAGGGTCAGATTTGTGTGCTTAATGTGGATGGGCTGCGTGAGTTGATTCTTGAGGAGACCCACAGTTTGCGGTATTCCACTCATCCGGGTGCCGCCAAGATGTATCAGGATTTGAGGCAGCATTATTGGTGGAGAAGAATGAAGAAAGATATAGTGGGGTATGTGGCTCGGTGTTTGAACTATCAGCAAGTGAAGTATGAGCACCAGAGATCGGACGAATTTCTTCAGAGACTAGAGATTCCTGAGTGGAAGTGGGAGTGTATTACCATGGATTTCGTTGTTGGGCTTCCACAGACTTTGAAGAAATTTGACGCAGTATGGGTCATTGTGGATAGGTTGACAAGTCGGTGCATTTCATTCTAGTGGCAGTTACCTATTATTCAGAGCAGCTGCTTAGATCTATATCGGGAGATTATTCATCTCCATGACGTGCCAGTGTTGAGTTGAGTACAATATTTCACCCCCAAACGGACGGGCAGTTCGAGCGCACCATTCAGAGGGTTGGGGTCATTTCTTACCGCTTGTGAAGTTTGACTACAATAATAGCTACCAATCCAGTATTCAAACGGCTTCTTATGAGGCCTTATATGAGAGGCGGTGTAGTTCTCCAGTTGGTTGGTTTGATCCGGGAGAGGCTAGGTTGTTGGGTACTGATTTGGTTCGGGAGGCCTTGGAGAAATTCAAGTTGATTCAGGATCGGCTTCATACAGCCCAGTCTAGGCAGAAGAGTTATGTTGATCGAAGGGCTCGTGATGTAGCACTCATGGTGGGAGAGAGGGTTTTGCTGCGGGTTTCACCCATGAAGGGTGTGATGAGGTTCAGGAAGAAGGGCAATTGAGCCCTAGGTATATCGGTCCCTTTGAGATCCTTGAGAGAGTTAGTGAGGTGGCCTATAGACTTGCATTTCCACCCAGCTTATCGGTATTCCACCCGGTGTTCCATGTTGCCATACTCCAGAAGTATCATGGTGATCCGTCCCATGTATTAGATTTCAGCTCGGTCCAATTGGACAAGGATTTGACTTATGAGGAGGAGCTGGTGGCTATTCTAGCCCAACAGGTCCGGAAGTTGAGGTCTAAGAGTTATCCTTCTGTTAGAATGCAGTGGAGAGGTCAGCCGATCGAGGCAGCTATGTGGGAGTTCGAGTCCGATATGCAGAGTAGATACCCACACCTTTTCACCAGTCCAGATACTTATTTATGTTCGTTCGAGGATGAACGTTGCTTTTAGAGGTGGAGAATGTGAGACCCGATAGGTCGTTTTGAGTACTAGCCCTTATTTTCATGTTTCGATACCTCTATTATCTCAATTTAATGTTTATCGATTTCCGTGCGCAGTCCGTGTCTTTTTCCAGAAAGATTTTATGTGAAAATTTGAAGAAAACATGATTTTTGGGTTTAAAAATAACTTGAGTTGACTACGGTCAACATTTTGTGTAAACAACTCTGGATTGTATTTGACAATCTCGGTGGGTACGTATCGTGATTTTGGACTTGGGCGTATGCCAGGAATTGAATTCGGAAGTCCCTAACTTGATATGACTTGTTTTGTCGAAAGCTAGTAATTTGAAGGTTTGGAAATTTCTACGGTTTGAATGTAGGTTGACTTTATGGCTACCGGGTTCGAATTTTGGTTTCGGGACTTGGTATAGGTCCATTTTGCTATTTGAAACTTGTCTACAAAATTTGGTGTAAATCGAAGTTGCTTTGATAGGATTCGGACTCTCAGTTGTGATTTTAGAAGTTCTTGAGTTTTCTTTGAAATTTCATGCATTTTGATATTTGATTCGTAGTTTTAGGTGTTATTTTGGTGTTTTAATCGCGCGAACGAGTTTGTATGATGTTATTACATTTGTGTGCATATTTGGTTTGGAGCCTAAGGGGCTCAGGTGAGTTTTAGATAGGATACAGACCATTTTGGACTTAGAAGTTGCTGGTTTCAGCTGTCTTATGGTGTCTGGTACTTTGTGCTTCGCAATCGCAAAGCTACTCTCACGATCGCGAAGGGGAAATGGGCTGGGGAGGAATTTCTTCCTCGTGAATATGATGGATTGTGGGATCTGGGGAGAGTCAGGTGTTACTCTTTGCGAATGCAGACCTAGGCACTCGAACGCGAAGGCAGGGGGAGCAAGCCTACGTGAACACGAAGGGTAGCTCGCGAACGTGAAGGCCTTTTGGCCGCTGTGCTTCTCGATCATGCCAGGTTCTTCGTGAACGCGAAGAACACCTAACGCCCAGTGATTTAAGCATTCCAAAGTCGAAATTTGAGTCATTCTTCACCATTTTCAAGTTTGAGCTCGGCCTAGAGGCGATTTTGAAGAGGTCTTTCCTCCCCACTTCATTGGTTAGTAGATTTTAACTTGTTTCATTATATTTCCATATACACCCATTGATTTTAACCTTTAATCTATAATTTTTCATGGTAGAAATTAGGGATTTAGGTAGAAATTGGGAATTTTGAGAAAATGAGATTTAGACCTCAAATTGGGGTCGGATTTCGAAACTAATTACATAACCGAACTTGGGGTGAATGGGTAATTGTGTTTTGGTCTGAAATCTTGAGTTTTGACCAAGCGGTCCCATGGTTGACTTTTATTGACTTTTTCTAAATATTTTACTCGTGAGTAGTTTCTAAAGCCTATTTTCAATTCTTTGAACTATATTTGGCTAGATTTGATTGGTTTAGAGGCTAGTTATAGAGGGAAAGCCGCAGTTGTGCCTTGATTTTATTGCGGAGCGAGGTAAGTATCGTGGTTAACCTTTACTTGAGGGATTAGGACTTATTGGTCTATTTGCTACGTGTATTATGTGTGGGGTTAGCGTATATTTGAGGTGACGAGTATATATGCATTGTCATTGGGTTAAAGCATGGGGGTGGAAATTGTTCCTTTGTATTATGTTGCTTCATTGACTATGTTCTCCATGCTTAGATTAGATTATTACTTTTAAATTATTCGCCATATATTTATTTTTTATTTTGAACATATTGGGAATTTTGAAAGTTGAGTTTGTTATCATTGCACTATAATTGAAGTGCAGTTATTTCCCACCTTGCATTTATTATTCGGATTTGTATTGTTGCTTAGTGAGGAAGAGTAAAAAGCATGAAGGGCGTTGTCATGACTTATTTGCATTCATTATCATATATTGAGAGGTTTTGAGGATTAAAGCACGAAGGGTGATGCTGTGCCAGAGAGTAAAAGCACGAAGGGTGATGCCGTGCCATCTTTATTTCATTGCCTTGTTTCATTTCCGGATTGGTGATTTACTTGGTTACATTGTTGCTTATTTCGGAAAATGTTATTTGGTGATTTCATACTTGTCATTCTTATGATATTTCCCCTTTCTCATGTCCCCTCCCAGTTAATATTTTATTGTTCTATTTGTTATTTATATATATATATATATATATATATATATATATATATATATATATATATATATGCAGGTGTTTATATATATCTAACGGTGCTTATATGCAGGTGTTTATATGCAGGTGTTTATATATATCCAGGAATTTATGCAGGTGTCTTGTCATATCCTCATCACTACCTCGACGAGGTTAG
Source organism: Nicotiana tomentosiformis (assembly GCF_000390325.3). NCBI lineage: Eukaryota > Viridiplantae > Streptophyta > Magnoliopsida > Solanales > Solanaceae > Nicotiana > Nicotiana tomentosiformis. Next base: position 66,415,975 of record NC_090822.1, on the reverse strand, counting down.
GCTCGACACTTATGGAGTACATTGGATCGGTTATACTCATGCTACACTTCTGCACTTCTTGTGCAGATACTGGTGTTGGTCCCAGTGGCGTCTAGTAGTGTTCTGCTCAGATTCAAGCACATTTGGAGATTTCAGATATAGCTGCACGATGTCTGCAGCCTTGAAGTTCCCTTCTTTCTCCATTTTTACTATTTACCTAGTCTCAGACGGTTGTACTTTGTTTCAGACTATATATGGAGTACTCTAGTTGCTCATGTCTGCGTGACTCCAGATTCTGGGAGATGTTTGGATATCGTCATATGTTTTTATTTATTCCACTTCAGACTATTTTGGTTTATCTTTATTAGTGTTTTATTTTTAATTGGTAAAATATGTTAAATAATCTAGCTAATGTTAGCTTGCCTAGCAAGTAAAATGTTATGCATCATCACGATTCTGAGGGTGGAATTTCGAGTCGTGACAATAATAGTCCATTACCAAAACCCAATTAGTATCATTTTATCAGCCAAAACTCATATGGCCTATATTAGAACCCATGCTCAACTTCACATGGGCCATTAACAATTTTAAATTAGCTCATAGATATCAATTGGCAGACATGGATTCTTTTCTAAATTCAACATATTTCAAATTGTTTTATCTCAAATTCAACAATCGAACCAGCTCCTTCCTACTACATAGAACTACAAATTCATAAAAAATCAAAATATACGTCTACCCTATAAAAATTCATAAACAGATGCATGATTTAGACATATTAGTCAACCAAGAATATCATCTAATTTTCATAAGGCAAACAAAATAGCAGCCAATATAATGAAACTAAGAAGCATGTTAAAGGAGAGAAAGGGGCCTTATATTAGCTGAAGACACTGCAATCCAACAAACAGGAAATTAGTGATTGTCCATAAGCAAAACAGAGAACTCGACACGAAACCCTCACTAATCTCAGATCGAAAACCTCGCAGATGATGGATCTCGGCTGAAAACTCGAACCTCAAATGACGAACTTGGATGAGAAAGCTTCAAAATTGAGCTCCACTGGACTTTTTCTTTTGGGTGAACTTGGCAGCAGCTTTTGCTGCGTTTTCGAGATGCTCTTGGCTGGGTTTTTAGATTGCTTTCTGCATGCCTTTTGGCTAGGTTTTGAGTGATGTTTTGGACTATTTCAAGCAATATTTTCAGTTGGGTTTCATGCTAATTAAGGAGAAAAAGTGGTTGTTTTTAGCTGTGTTTTCTGCTGCATTTTAGGGGGCTGGTTTTGGGATCGTTTTTTGGACGTTTTGGGGTTGTTTGCTACTGTTTTTCGCTGCTTGTTTTGGGGGGTATTTGAGGTAGTGTTTGGAGGTTTTAGTGGTTATTTTCTGGTGTTTTCAGGCGGCCTTTGTAACTATTAAAGGCTGGTTTCAGAGCTGGTCTATGCGGAGCTTTACATGTTATTTTGAGGGACCTTGGGTCTGGTTTTTCATGGAGGAAGAAGAAAGTTTCAGATTGGCTTTTGTGGTAAAGATGATGATGAGTCGGTGAGGAAGAAGAGGGAGGTACATGCTGCTCTATATGCTAGGCCTAGGATTTTTCTCCATTTTTTGTGTGCCTTCTCAACTATCTCTATTTTTGTGTCCCTCCCTCTCCCTTTCATTTCTCCCGGATTTGTTTTCTCTCCACTCTTTCTTTATGTGCTTATGTGTGTTTATATAGGAAGAGTGAGGGTGTTTTAGGGTGTGAATTGGAGACAAGAAACCAAAAGGATGAGTCCGGAACCAAAGTATTATTTTTTTGGACTCAAAGCATAAAAATAGGTGAAAACTCAACTGATGACCAATTTATATATAACGTATGGGTTGAATGCGCTATACTTTAACGGAACGTTTGTCCGTTAAAATATAGCGCATGTCACTCATGCGCAACATTTGAATTTTAAAATGGTGGTCAAAATATAAGTGTAGCGCATATACGGGATGCGTTATACCTAAAGTTGAAAAGACAGGTAGTTATAGCGCACCCCATATATGATCTATGCTTATATAAAATTGGCCCAGTCATCTTCCTCGACAGAACGCTGCGAAACGGTCCACCCCTCCCCCCCCCCCCAATTTTTATGCAAAAATCTCTATTGGAGCCCACCCGTCCCCCAAAAATTGTGTCCCCTCCGTATTTTAGCGAGCTGACACCGGATCCAAGGCATTGTCATGTAGTGGATCTCGTCTATTGCTCGTTTTGGCTCCCAAATCATCAATTTTTCACAATTCAAAAAGCTGTAAATCGAGGTATTCCTACTTACTTTTTGGTAAAACTCATGTATATAAAGTGATTATTAATTGTTTTTACTGTGTTGTATGTTTTTGTGATCTTTTTGTGATATAATTATTTTTTAATTTTTTATCCGAATTAGTTTATTTATGTGCTAAAAATTATTAAAAATATATATTCTTATTTTATTGAATAATTAGTATTATATGTGATTTTAGTGTTGTACGTATATTAATATGTGACTTTATTATTGTTTAGTGCCCTTTGGTGTTATGTTGTGCCTTTAATTGTTATGTAGTGCCCTTTAGCGTAGTAAAACTCATAATAAATTTTAGCTTATGGTAGTTGACTTTGTTTATGGCCATTTCGAGTAGTGTGACTTTAGTGCTCTTTAAGATTTCGTAGTCTAGAATAAAACTTACGTGCTCTCCTTAACAAACTCGGATAGAGTACTCAATTATGGATTTAATGTATTAGTAGATAATTATCAAATATTATATATGAATCATAAAATAATCAGTTGACATTACAAAAGAGACGATGTCGGAAAGTTTGGGCAAAATATGACAGTTAACAAACAAATCGTATAAATAAGATAGACTCAATATTATTTAATATTAAGTTTGTAGTATTTTTTATATGAATAATTATTGAATATATCTTGATTACTTATGAAAATTTAATATTTAATTCTGTTATAACCCAAAAAAGCTGAAAAAAAATTATAGTTCAAACAAAATCCTGTAGAATTTTAGTAAACAAATATAGGAAACTAACATATGAAATATTAATATAGAAAATTTAACAACCTACGTATTTGTTATATGAATAATTACTAAAATATCTTATTAGTTATGAAAATTAAATATTTAATTCTGTGTTAACCCCAAAAATATCTGAAAAAAAGATGATAGTTCAAACAAAACTCTCGCAAATTTTAGTCAAACAATGTAAGAAAATAACTTATAAAACAATAATATTGAAAATTTGTCACCGTAAGTATTTCTATATGAATATTTATTAAACATATCATGATTAGTTATGAAAATTAATTATTCAATTCTCTTATAACCCAAAAATAGATGAAAAAAGATGATAGTTCAAACAAAACCCTGCCGAATTATAGTCAAAAATATAAGAAACTAACATATAAAATAATAATATAGAAAATGTATCAACCTAAGTAATAATATAGAAAATTTATCGATTAAATATTAATATAAATAATATTGCAATATATTTAAAGATGTTAAACGATTAAACAGAAAATACTTTATTTAATTGTCACGACCCAAACTAACCCCTGTCGTGATGGCACCTATCTGGGACTAGGCAAGCCGACTCATCTCCAAAACAAACCGATATTTTCATTTCAAAGATAATTTCAATGTTATTTAACATAAAAACCTTCGTAAAGGAGTTCAAATCAAAACAAAAGTGAAGAAAAGAAAAGCCCAACATCGGGGTGTCACTAGTCATGAGTATCTACTACAATCTGTCTAACAATATCAAGGCTAACTCAGCCTGGAAAGTAGCTAAATACAACTAAAGGAAGATAAGAGGGAGAAGAACAGGGGCTGCGATCGCCAAGCAGCTACCTTGCTATACCCGAGAAAATCTGCAACCAGAATAATCAACAACAGCTACCGTGCCCAGCTACACCTGGCTCTGCACACAAGGTGTAGGGAGTAACGTGAGTACGCCAACTCAGTAAGTAACAATAAAAAATAAAGTCTGAGCAGTAGTGACGAGCAATAAGCATATAAAGTTCATATCATGAAATTTCGGTAAAATACAACATGCTTTAAAAATCAGTGTTTGAATCAAATCATCTCGTTTAAAACCCAGTTCCAATAAATATCATTTAAATATATTTTTCAACAGTTTCAAACAGAGGCTCAATGCAAAGGTGAGCAAAAATGATGAAATTATGAACAACAGCCCTTCGGGCATACCTCACAATCACTCATATACAGCCCCTCGGGCAAACCTCACAGTCACTCGTGCCACTCAGGCATACTTCACAATCACTCTTACCACTCGAGCATACCTCACAATCACTCATGCCTCCCAGTCACTCAGCACTCGGCACTCGACACTCGTCACTCGGCACTCGCACTCAGTAGACACCTGCGCTAACTGGGGGTGTGTACAGATTCCGGAGGGGTTCCTATCAAGCCAAATCATGGCATAAATCACTCAGGCCCTCGGCCTATATCGAACATGCTGCGGCGTGCAGCCCGATCCCATAAATATCCTCACAAATCAGGCCCTCGGCCTCACTCAGTCATAAACCTCTCAAGCCACTCGGGCATTTCAGTAAAAATAGGGCATTCGGCCCAAAACAACATTTATATGCATCAAAATAGAGTCATAAAACTGAGTTATGCAGTAAACAATTATAACCATGACTGAGTATAGATTTTCAATCGAAAACAGTGAGAGGATAGTAAGAAAAGGCCCCTAAGGGTCCAAACAGCACTGGCACAAAGCCCCAAAACATGGCATTCAGCCCAATTTACAGAAACTCTTTCTAAAACATATAAGAATCATATAGTTTCAACAAAATATGCAACTTCAAAGTTTCTACGGGACGGACCAAGTCACAATCCCCAACAATGCACCCCCACACGCTCGTCACCTAGCATGTGCGTCACTTCAAAATAGTAAAATGATACAAAATTCGGGGTTTCATACCCTCAGGACTAGATTTACAATCGTTACTTACCTCAAACCGGTCAAATCTCTACCCCGCAATGCTCTTGCCTCTAGACTCGGCCTCCAAATTCTCCAAATCTATTCACAATCAGTACAATACCATCAATATACGCTAATGGAATGAATTCCACAAGGAAAACTATCAATTTAGACCAAAAACCCGAAATTGGCTCAAACCCGGCCCCCGGTCCCATATCTCAAAATCTGACAAAATTTACAAAACTAGAAAGCCCATTCACTCACGAGTCTAACCATACCAAATTCATCAAAATCCGACATCGTTTGGTCCTTCAAATCCTTAAATTATTCTCCAAAAATTCCAAGCCCTAAGCCCTCATTTTTACTAATTACATGATTAAACAACGGGAAATCACCATATATATACGAGTATTAGGGCTCAAGCAACTTACCTCACTGATAGCCCTTAAATCACCTTTCAAAAATCACTCCAAAAACCGACTTGAAAATGATGGAAATGAACCAAATTCGCGAAGGGTTCTATTTATGGTTTCTGTCCAGGCTTTTTCGCACCTGCGGACCATTTCTCGCTTCTGCACAACCGCACCTGCGAAAAAATCCGTCGCAAGTGCGGAACTCACTTATGAGCCCAGGTTCCGCATCTGCGGCCAACCTGTCACACTTGCACTTGCGCACCTGCGCGTGACACGCCGCATTTGCGAAGCCAGCCTTCTTCCATCCTTCCGCATTTGCGCCCCAGGTCTCGCACCTGCGGGCTCGCAGATGTGATAGCCTTCTCACACCTGCGCATCCTGCCTAGCCCAGCACTGCCGCACCTATGAACCCCCATGCGCTCTAGCGGCCCCGCACATGCGACTTCCTTTCCGCAGATGCGGAAATATCAGTAGCATCAGCTTCAGCTGCATTTGCCAACTTCGACAAATCCGTTAACCACCCGGAATCACCCCGACGCCCTCGGGACCTCAACCAAAAATACCAACAAATAATATATCAACATACAAACTTAGTCGAACCTTCGAATCACTCAAAATAATATCAAAACACCAAATTACCCTCGGATTTAAGCCTAAGAACTTCTAAATTTCCAAATTAGGCAACCGATGCCGAAACCAACCAAACCCCGTCCGAATGACCTCAAATTTTGCACACACGTCACAAATGACACTACGAACTTAGTCCAACTTCTGGAATTCCATTCCGACCCCGATATCAAATTTTTCACTACCGACCAAAAATCGCCAAATTTCCAATTTTGCCAAATCAAGCCTAATTCTACCACGAATCTCCAAATTTCATTCTGGACGCACTCCTAAGTCCAAAATCACTTTACGGAGCTAACGGAACCGTTAGAATTAAATTTCGAGATTGTTTACACATAAGTCAACATCTAGTTGACTTTTCCAACTTAAGGTTCTAAATAAGAGACTAAGTGTCTCATTCCACTCTGAAACCACTCTGGACCCGAACCAACTAATCTGGTATATTATAATATAGCTTAAGAGCATAAAGGAAATAGAAATGGGAAAAACGGGGCTATAACTCCCGAAATGACCGGCCGGGTCGTTACATTCTCCCCCTCTTAAACAATCGTTCGTCCTCGAACGGGTCTAGAAACATACCTGGAGTCTCGAATATTCGTGGATATCTGCTTCGCATCTCCCGCTCGGTCTCCCAGGTGGCCTCCTCCACAGGCTGACCTCTCCACTGCACCATCACTGAAGCTATATCCTTTTACCTCAACCTTCGAACCTGACGATCCTAAATAGCCATCGGCTCCACATCATAAGTCATATCACCCTCCAACTGAACCGTGCTGAAATCTAAAACATGGGACGGATCTCCAATATACTTCCGGAGCATGAAAATATGAAACACTGGGTGCACACTCGACAAGCTGGGTGGTAAGGCAAGCTTATAAGCCACCTCCCCTATCCTCTGAAGCACCTTAAAAGGCCCAATGAACCGGGGGCTCAACTTGCCCCTCTTCCCTAACCTCATAACACCCTTCATGGGTGATACCTTCAGCAAAACCTTCTCCCCAACCATAAAAGACACATCACGGACCTTCCTATCCGCATAGCTCTTCTGCCTAGACTGCGTCGTGCGAAGCCGCTCCTGAATCAATTTCACTTTATCTAATGCATCCTGGACCAAGTCTGTACCTAAGAGCCTAGCCTCACCTGGCTCAAACCATCCTACCGGAGATCTACACCTCCTACCATATAAAGCCTCATACGGAGCCATCTGAATACTCGACTGATAACTGTTATTATATGCAAACTCCGCAAGTGGCAGAAACTGGTCCCATGAACACCCAAAGTCAATGTAACAAGCGCGCAACATGTCCTCCAATATCTGAATAGTGCGCTCGGACTACCCGTCTGTCTGAGGGTGAAAAGCTGTGCTCAACTCAAGATGAGTACCTAACTCTCGCTGCACTGCCCTCCAAAACTGCAATGTAAACTAAGTGCCCCTATCTGAAATGATGAAAACTGGGACACCATGCAGGCGAACAATCTCTCGGATGTAAATCTCAGCCAACCGCTCTAAAGAGTATGTAGTACCAACTGGAATGAAGTGCGCGGACTTGGTCAGTCAATCCACAATAACCCAAATAGAATCGAACTTCCTCGAAGTCTGTGGGAGCCCAACTACAAAGTCCATGGTGATCCGCTCCCACTTCCACTCTGGGATATCTAATCTCTGAAGCAAGCCACCCGGTCTCTGATGCTCATACTTAACCTGCTGACAGTTGAGACACCGAGCTACAAACCCAACTATATCCTTCTTCATCCGCTTCCACCAATAGTGCTGCCTCAAATCCTGGTACATCTTCGCGGCACCCAGATGGATGGAGTACCATGAACTATGGGCCTCTTCAAGAATCAACTACCGAAGCCCATCTGCATTAGGCACACATATCCGGCCCTGCATCCTCAACACACCGTCATCACCAATGGTCACATCCCTAGCATCACCTCTCTGAACCCTGTCCTGAAGAACGAGTAAGTGGGAGTCATCATACTGACGCTCCCTGATGCGGTCATAAAGAGAAGACCTAGAGACCACACAAGCCAATACCCGACTAGGCTCTGAAATATCCAATCTCATAAGCTAGCCCGCTAAGGCCTAAACATCCAATGCCAAAGGTCTCTCTGTTGCTGGAAGATATGCTAAACTCCCCAAACTCTCCGCCTGACGACTCAAAGCATCGGCCGCCACATTGGCCTTCCCCGGATGGTACAGAATAGTGATATCGTAGTCCTTAAGAAGCTCCAACCATCTCTGCTGACGCAAATTAAGATCCTTCTGTTTCAACAGATACTGCAAACTCCGATGATCAGTATAGATCTCATAATGAACCCTATACAAATAATGGTGCCAAATCTTCAAGGCATGAACAATAGATGTTAACTCAAGATCATGGACAGGATAGTTCTTCTCATGGGTCTTTAACTGGCACGAGGCATAGGCAATCACTCTACCCTCCTGCATCAAAACACAACCAATGCCTATACTCGAGGCATCATAATACACGGTGTAAGAACCTAAAGCTGATGGCAGAACTAACACTGGAGCTGTGGTCAAAGCAGTCTTGAGCTTTTGAAAGCTCTCCTCACACTCATCCGACCACCTGAATGGAGCACCCTTTTGGGTCAATCTGGTTAAGGGCGAAGCAATAGACGAGAAACCCTAAACGAACCAATGGTAATAACCAACAAAACCAAGAAAGCTCTGAATCTTTGTAGCTAAGGACGGTCTGGGCCAACTCTGAACCGCCTCTATCTTCTTCGGATCAACCTGAATACCCTCACTAGACACCACGTGTCCCAAGAATGCTACTAAACTTAGCCAAAACTCACACTTGGAGAACTTTGCATAAAGCTTCTCCTCCCTCAATCTCTGTAATACAATCCTCAAATGCTGAGCGTGCTCCTCCTGGCTACGAGAGTACACAAGGATGTCATCAATGAATAAAACAATGAATAAGTCCAAATAGGGCTGGAATACACTGTTCATCAAATGCATGAACGCTGCTGGGGCATTGGTCAGCCCAAAAGACATCACTAAGAACTCATAATGGCCATATCGGGTCCTGAAAGTTGTCTTAAGAATATCTGAATCTCGAATCTTCAGCTGGTGATAATCGGACCTCAAATCAATCTTGGAGAACACCCTCGCTCCCTTAAGCTGGTCGAATAAATTATTAATACGAGGCAAAGGATACTTTTTCTTGACTGTGACCTTGTTCAACTGCCTGTAATCAATACACATTCTCATGGAACCATCCTTCTTCTTCACAAATAGAACCGGTGCACCCCAAGGTGACACACTAGGCCGAATAAACCCCTTATCAAGGAGTTTCTGAAGCTGTTCTTTTAATTCCTTCAACTCCGTCGGTGCCATACGATACGGTGGAATAGAAATGGGCTGAGTGCCCGGCACCAAATCAATACCGAAGTCAATATCTCTATCAAGCGGCATGCCCGACAGGTCTGCAGGAAACACATCCGAAAAATTGCGTACCATCGGAACAGAATCAATGGCAGGAGTCTCTGCACTAACATCCCTCACAAAGGCCAGATAGGATAGACAACCCTTCTCAACCATACGCTGAGCCTTCAGGTATGAAATTACCCTACTAGGTATATAGTCTATAGAACCGCTCCACTCAACTCTCGGAAATCTCGGCATAGCCAATGTCACCGTCTTATCGTGACAATCTAGAACAGCATGACATGGAGATAACCAATACATACCCAATATTACATCAAAGTCAACCATACTAAGCAGCAAAAAATCCACTTGGGTCTCCAGACCCCCAATAGTCACAACACATAACCGATATACGCGATCCACAATAATAGTATCGCCCACAGGAGTAGATACATGAACAGAAGAAACTAGAGACTCACGGGGCATATCCAGAAAATGGGCAAAATACGAGGAAACATATGAATACGTGGAACCAGGGTCAAATAATATTGAGGCATCTCGGTGAAAAACTGAGACAATACCTGTAATCACGGTATCTGAAGCAATAGCGTCTGGTCTAGTAGGGAGGGCATAGAAATGGGACTGGCCACCCCCTGATCTACCTCCCCCTCTAGGGCAACCCCTAGCTAACTGACCTCCGCCCCGAGCTGACTGGGTGGGTGGTGAGGTAACTAGGGCTGAAGTCGGAGGCTGACTCCTCTGCTGAGATAGACCTCCATGATGACGAGGACAATGCCTCCATATATGCCTAAACTCCCTACACTCAAAACAACTCCCTGGTGCTGGTGGCTGGAACTGAAGGGAACCCCTAGCACCGGGATAATTGGTAGAAGAACCTGGCATGGAAGAGCCCTGAACAGGTGGAGCACGGGATGAACTCTGAGCTAGAAGGGCACTAAGTGATGAGTGGCCCTGATGAGAACTGTGAGAACCATGACCAGATGATGCACCATAGTGAAATGGCCGAGCTGACTGAGCCTACCTCAAATGATAACCTTTACCGTGCTGAAGCTGACCCTCAAAAGGAGCACCGCTGAATCCACCCAGACCACGAGGCCTCTTGGCCTCCCTCTCAACCCTCTCCTGACCGTGAATCATCTCAATCTGTCGAGCAATGTCGACAACCTTATCAAAAGTAGCACCTGAAACCCTCTCTCTTGTATTGAGAAACTGTAGCTGATAAGTGAGACCATCAATAAACCTCATGATCCTCTCCCTATCCGTGGGAACCAACCAGATAGCATGACGGACCAACTCAGAGAACTAATTCTCATACTGTGTCACAGACATATCACCCTGGCGGAGCCGCTCAAACTGCCTGCGCAACTCCTCTCTGCAGGATCGAGGCACGAACTTCTCCAAAAAGACCACGGAGAACTGCTGCCAAGTAAGGGGTGCTGCGCCAACAGGCCAACGCCTCTCGTAAGTCTCCCACCATCTGAGTGCAACCCCGGAGAACTTAAAAGTAGCGAATGAGACCCCACAAGTCTCCAGAATACCAGCAGTACGGAGTATCCTCTGACACCTGTCCAAAAATTCCTGAGCATCCTCTCTCTCTGTGCCACTGAAAGGTGGTGGATGGAGTCTCCCAAACCTCTCCAACCTATGCTGATCATCCTCAGGCAAAGAAGGAACCACATAATCCTATGCAGCTATAACCGGATGGGTTAGTGGTGCCTCCGGTGTCTGAAGTCCCTGAACAACCCGCTCGGGTGTGCGAGCGACGGGAGTCTGAGTGCCTCTCCTGGCCTGAGAAGTGGTTGCGGCTGTCGAGATAGTGACCGCCTGAGCAAGGCCGGTACACGCTGTCAGAATCTGAGCTAGGGCCTCCTGAAGGCCTGAAATCACAATAGGCACAGGTGGCGCCTGAGCTAGTGCATCAACAACTGGAACCCGGTCCTGATCTGGGACAACCGGTGGATCTGCAGGTATTGCCCCAGCTGTTGTATGGGTTGCACCTCTGCCCCTACCATGACCTCTACCGTGGCCTCGGCCTCTCGCGGCCCTGGCTGGTGGTACTGGTGGTTGACCCTCCTGACCGGTAGCACGAGTCCTCACCATCTGTGAGAGAATGAAACAACAAATATTTAGTTACTAGAATCAACAGATTCGCACGATAAGAATTCAAGAATGTGGAATTTTCTTAAAGGTTCTGCAACCTCTCAAAGATAAGTACAGACATCTCCATACCGATCCGCAAGACTTTACTAACCCGCTCATGACTCGTGAGACCTATGTAACCTAGGCTCTGATACCAATCTGTCACGACCCAAACTAACCCATGTCGTGATGGCGCATATCTGGGACTAGGCAGGCCGATTCATTTCCAAAACAATCCGATATTTTCATTTCAAAGATAATTTCAATGCTATTTAACATAAAAACCTTCGTAAAGGAGTTCAAATCAAAACAAAAGTGCAGAAAAGAAAAGCCCGACATCGGGATGTCACTAGTCATGAGCATCTACTATAATCTGTCTAACAATATCAAGCATAACTCAGCTTGGAAAGTAGCTAAATACAACTAAAGGAAGATAAGAGGGATAAGAGCAGGGGCTGCAATCGCCAAGCAGCTACCTTGCTATCCCCGAGAAAATCTGCAACCAGAATAATCAACAACCGCTACCATGCCCAGCTACACCTGGATTTGCACACAAGGTGCAGGGAGTAACATGAGTACGCCAACTCAGTAAGTAACAACAATAACTAAAGACTGAGCAGTAGTGACGAGCAATAAGCATATAAAGTTCATATCATGAAATCTCGGTAAAATACAACATGCTTTAAAAATCAGTGTTTGAATCAAATCATCTCGTTTAAAACCCAGTTCCAGTAAATATCATTTAAATATATTTTTCAACAGTTTCAAACAGAGGCTCAATGCAAAGGTGAGCAAAAATGATGAAATTATGAACAACAGCCCTTCGGGCATACCTCACAATCACTCGTATACAGCCCCTCGGGCAAACCTCACAGTCACTCATGACACTCGGACATACCTCACAATCACTCATGCCTCCCAGTCACTCAGCACTCAACACTCGGCACTCGGCACTCAGCACTCGGCACTCGGCACTCGGCACTCGCACTCAGTAGGTACATACGCTCACTGGGGGTGTGTACAGACTCCGGAGGGGCTCCTTCAGCCCAAGCTCTATATCAAGCCAAATCATGGCATAAATCACTCAAGCCCTCGGCCTATATCGAACATGTTGCGGCGTGCATCTCGATCCCATAAATATCCTCACAAATCAGGCCCTCGGCCTCACTCAGTCATAAACCTCTCAAGCCACGCGGGCATTTCAGTACAAACAGGGCATTCGGCCCAAAACAATATTTATATGCATCAAAATAGAGTCATACAACTGAGTTATGTAGTAAACAAGTATAACCATGACTGAGTATAGATTTTCAATCAAAAACAATGAGAGGATAGTAAGAAAAGGCCCCTAAGGGTCCAAACAGCACTGGCACAAGGCCCCAAAACATGGCATTCAGCCCAATTTACAGAAACTCTTTCTAAAACATATAAGTATCATATAGTTTCAACAAATATTGCAACTTCACAGTTGCTACGGGACAGACCAAGTCACAATCCCCAACAGTGCATGCCCACACGCTCGTCACCTAGCATGTGCGTCACTTCAAAATAGTAAAATGATACAAAATCCGGGGTTTCATACCCTCAGGACTAGATTTACAATCGTTACTTACCTCAAACCAGTCAAATCTCTACCCCGCAATGCTCTTACCTCTGGACTCGGCCTCCAAATGCTCCAAATATATTCATAATCAGTGCAATACCATAAATATACGCTAATGGAATGAATTCCGCAAGAAAAACTACCAATTTAGACCAAAAATCCGAAATTGGCTCAAAACCCTGCCCCCGGGCCCACGTCTTGAAATCCGACAAAATTTACAAAACTAGAAAGCCCATTCACTCACGAGTCTAACCATATGAAATTCATCAAAATCCGACATCATTTGCTCCTTCAAATCCTTAAATTATTCTCCGAAAATTCCAAGCCCTAACCCCTTATTTTCACTAATTACATTATTAAACAACGGGAAATCACCATATATACGAGTATTAGGGCTCAACCTCACTGATAGACCTTGAATCACCTTTCAAACACCGCTCCAAAAACTCCAAAAACCGACTTGAAAATGGTGGAAATGAACCAAATTCGCAAAGGGTTCTATTTATGGTTTCTGCCCAGGCTTTTTCGCACATGCGGACCATTTCTCGCTTCTGCGCAACCGCACCTGCGGAAAAATCCATCGCAGGTGCGGAACTCACTTATGAGCCCAGGTTCCGCATCTATGGCCAACCTGTCGCACCTATTCTTGCGCACTTGCGCGTGATATGCCGCATCTGCGAAGCCAGCCTTCTTCCTTCCTTCCGCATCTGTGCCCCAGGTCTCGCACCTACGGGCTCGCAGATGCGATAGCCTTCTCGCACCTGCGCATCCTGCCTATCTCAGCACTGCCCGCACCTGCGAACCCCCATGCGCACCAGCAGCCCCGCACCTGCGACTCCCTTTTCGAAGGTGCGAAAATATCAGTAGCAGTAGCTTCAACTGCATTTTCCAACTTTGACAAATCCGTTTACCACCCGGAATCACCCCGACGCCCTCGGGACCTCAACCAAAAATACCAACAAGTCATATATCAACATACAAACTTAGTCGAGCCTTTGAATCACTCAAAACAACATCAAAACACCAAATTACCCTCGGATTCAAGCCTAAGAACTTCTAGATTTTCAAATTCGGCAACCGATGCCGAAACCAACCAAACCCCGTCCGAATGACCTCAAATTTGGCACACACGTCATAAATGACACTACAAACGTACTCCAACTTTCGTAATTCTATTCCGACCCCGATATCAAATTTTCCACTGCCGACCGAAAATCGCCAAATTTTCAATTTCGCCAAATCAAGCCTAATTCTACCACGAACCTTCAAATTTCATTTCGGACGCGCTCCTAAGTCCAAAATACCTTACGGAGCTAACAAAACTGTTAGAATTAAATTCCGAGATTGTTTACATATAAGTCAACATCCAGTTGACTTTTCCAACTTAAGGTTCTAAATAAGAGACTAAGTGTCTCATTCCACTCTGAAACCACTCCGGACCCAAACCAACTAACCCGGTATATCATAATATAGATTAAGATCATAAAGGAAACAGAAATAGGGGAAATGGGGCTATAACTCCCGAAACGACTGGCCAGGTCGTTACATTAATATTGTTCAATTTATAGATATCGTCATGGAGCTTCCCCATATGCATCCCGGACCTGCGTCTCTAGAGCTACTGGTGCTCCAGGGCAACCATATGTCTTCACACATCTGGGATGGGCACTGTCTATCCCAGACTTTCCACCCCAGACGTATAGACAATCTGTGGGAGTTCATTAGAGACCACCCACTGCATCCCCGTACAGTTAGACGCCTTCAGTGGATGGGGTTTTATAGGATTATAGAGATCGACCAGTTGCAGTTCGACTGGGCGCTGATCACGGCTATGATAGAGCAATAGCGACTGGAGACGCACACATTTAATCTACCTATCGGCGAGGGTACCATCACGCTAGAGGACGTGGAGGTTCTTTTCGGGTTGCCAGTTGATGGTATACCTGTAGCTTACCCACATGCTCTTAGAGACTATACGTGAGAGGACTACCTTCATGTGTTGCAGAGGCTTACCGGTTTCCATCCTGTGGAGCCGACTCCATTGAGTGGGGCTAGTCGATTGTAGCTGACGCCCTTCAGGCAGCATCTGGTGACGCTGCACGCGGAGATTACTGATGACTCACCGCCAGAGGATATTGACTGGTAGACGAGGCTGTTGTTGTTGATGATGTTTGGTGGTATATTGTTCCCGAACACTTCGGGAAACCTAGTCAGCTTGCTTTGTACATATCTGGAGCTGCTAGATGATTTACCTGGTTATAGTTGGGGTGGAGTTGTTCTAGCTTACTTGTATAGGCAGATGTGTCGGGCGTGCATGGGCACCACGAGAGACGTTACCGATTTTATACAGATGTTGCAGGTGAAAACATAGTCAATTCTTTTCATGATTAAAACATACATAGTAAAAAATGCCTTAAACTTTACGTCTACAATCTATATTAGGTTTGGGCCTGGGAGCGGTTCCTGCAGTTCCAGTCACCTCTGCCACTGATAGCTCCGGATGCACCACCTCCACCATTTCTCTCACTAGCTAGGAGGTGGGTAGATATGCGAGGACACGCCCGCAAGGTCGAGGCTCGACATCATCTCCCTTATTACAGGGATTTGTTGGATTTACTTGAAGGCACTCAGGTACATATATACTTAAGTTTACTTGGCCTGGCTTGATATGTGTTGCGTTTACTCACGATTCTTGTGTTTTAATAAATAGTTCATATGGAGGCCATACAGTGACGCACTCATAGCTCGATATCTAGATTATTGCCCCCGCGGTCGAGCTATGTGGAGCTCTTCCGTCCCATTTATATGTCTCGATATAGTAGAGAATCATGCCACCGAGTGAGTCCTTCGACAGTTTGGTCGACCCCAGCTTGTACCTATTTCGCCCACTTGGCATTCCACACATTACCAGCGGAATGATCTCCGCAAGGTCGACCAGACATACTTGGCCTGGCTAGAGGCCCAAATAGAGGATTGGGACCAGAGGTATGGCCTAATTCTGCCACACCCTCCACCTGACCGTTTGGATGGCGAGCATGAGTATATGGGTTAGTATCATAGTGTTACCCGACTTCTTATCGGGAATCTTGTTCATCGTGCTGGTGGTCGGCACGTTCCATATGCCGGGAGGCATGAGGCACTGGTATGTTATTTGTTATACTTACTTATAATGTTACATTACTTTAACATCATTCCTTAATTAATATTTTATATGCTATGCAGGCTATTGGCTTACACAAGTTCTACGAGTTGGGACTGGATATTCTGCAGCATACAAGCGCGGGAATGGCAGTTGTGTGCGGGCTTAGTCGTCGGGTTACTAATCTTGCTGCTGACACATTGAGACGTGTCTGAGAGGATGGGCTCTTAAGATACAAGGCTACTTATATGCCGCCCTAGGAGTACCATCATGGGCCACAAGTGGCCCCTGAACGTGGTAGATGTGGCAGGCATGGCCAGAGAAGGAGGGATGGCCCACATAGTCGTGGTGGTCGGCGAGGACGGGGTCCCCATCAAGGGGGCGTCGAGGCACCTGTGGAGGATATTAGAGATGATCAACCGCGTGACTACCCTGAGCCACACGATGCTCCTCATTATATGTCATCACTCAGCATTCAACTGTCACCAGGGACTTCACAGTTGACCATGTCAGCTCCAGCGTTGATCGCGGGCACGGCCATTACGCAGCATGAATGGGATCAGTATTTTCCTGATCGTCCAGAGCCATCGAGGGTTGCTGCTGATCGTTTGATATGAGAGGTGCATAGTGGGCGATGACTGAGTTATGGCTCATCACCAAAGGCTGCTGAGGATCTTTCAGGCACATATAGGGATACATCACATCAGGGCGAGAAGTCACAGCCTTCATCTACTCCAGTGCACTTTGATGTTCTGACAGAGCATTGTGTGGCTACTCAGGTGCAGGTTTGTTTGTATTACTATTATTTCAATTTGTTTTTACCTTATAGAGTAGTCAGTAATATCTAAAGTGTTTATATTTTTTAAAAGATTTCGTCATCACCCATCACGGAGACCACATTGTGCGAAACTCGCTTGCCGGAGAATGATGATCTTATTCAGGAGCCCACTGAGACCACGGTATGACCATTGATTTTTTTTTTTGCTAACACGTACGTTAGTATTCTATATTTCATATACTAAAATATCTTATTACTTTGTAAGTTACTGATGGCCCAACGACTGCTTCTACCAAGCCTACCAGCCTTACTGACGATTATGTTGCAGTGCATCCTCCGATAAAGAGGCGACGTGATGAGGATGATCCTGATAGAGTAGCCGGGCGAGATGGAATGTGCCTCAGTCCAGCCAATGCTTTAAAGAATACAGGTTGTGGAACTCATTGATATGTATTACGAGTTGTATATATGACATTAAATACATAATAGCAAAATTATTGATATTTTACATAATTTGCGCATGTGTTTTTATTTTTCGGGTTATTTATTAGTTTAACACTAGAACACAAAAAAATAAGACAGCTTAACATAAATTTAAATTCGTTAGAAATTAAAGATAATACGTAACACGTACAACATAAAAATAAAAAACTACACTTAATGCATCCATGTGTTTGTTTAGTCACTATCGCTCATTATTCTATGCTTCAGCCACTTAAATTTTTCTTCCAACCGATTATTTTCTTCTTCTGCCTCTTTCAGTTTCTCCTTCACGTCCGCAAGTTATTCATGCAGTTTCAAGATCTGGAGTTCTTACTCACCGGTTAGATTCCAAATGTTTAGCAAACATGATTTGTAGTATTCCTGGTTAATGGGTTCATCATACCATTTTTCAAAACCACATTGATTTTCGTCCTACCAATGGGGATGATAACAAAAGACTATTAACTAACATGTTATATAAAAACTATTAACAAACATAACTTTCAATAATAATAACTTACAACTTGTTTACACATCCAACGCATGTGCCCTATATTGCAATTTGACCAACATGGCTTCAAAATCGCACGTTTGCCATAGTAATACCTTGGTACATTATTGCGTCCAGACATGTCGTAATGCTCGAAAATGAAAAATTAATGAAAAGTTGTTTTCTTCGTTTGGTTACAACGCAAATAATAATGCAAAATGCGTGGAGTTTTTATAGGCAGCTAAGAGTGATTTTAGGTTACATAACGCATATTGGTGATGCCATACGTATCACGTGCTAATGATTCTTTCGCGTGCTAATGATTCTTTAGGGTACAAGTGGGTGCAGCTTTTCAGGTCGACAGTTTTTTCAGGTCGGCATGACAATACATATAACTCATATTGATGATGCGCTACGTTTTGCGTGCTAATGATTCTTTAGGGTACAAGTGGGTGCAGCTTTTCAGGTCGATATCTTTTTCAAGTCGACATGACAATACACATAACGCATATTGGTGATGCGCTACATTTCACGTGCTAATGATTCTTTAGGGTACAAGTGGGTGCAGCTTTTTAGGTCAACAATTTTTTCAGGTCGACATGACAATACACATAACACATATTGCTGATGCGCTACGTTTAACATACAAGTTCGTGCAGTTTACTTCTTCTTAAGTTGAACCAACATTCCAGTATTCAAAAACCATTTCAAGAACCAATACAAAATCCATTTAAGAAATGCCACTAACATTTAATAAGTGGTTTAAGAAGAGGCAAAAAGGTGAAGGTAGTTCAACATATTTATATGGAATACATCATAACACAATCGATCCCTACCTTAAAAATAATATGCTAGGTTGCTATACCGATTTGGTTGATGACAAGTGGTATGGTGTTCTACATCCCTTGGAAAATAAACCTATCAATATACACACTGATCTCAAAGTTACAGGGCACATTATTAAGGGCGAAGCTCATTCTACAAAGTCTGAAGGTATGCGAATTTAGGAAAAAAACTACAATGGGTTCCCCTTTACTTAAAAAGGCGTGATTATGAAGTATTATGCCACTTGCATGGGCTAGTTGTCCTACAAGAACTGTCTGCAACCTTCCAAACAAACACACACAAAGATGAACCAGAAGTGATTTGGCATTTGATTAAGGAGATTTTAGAGATGGAAAAGGCACTAGTTGTTCATCATGTACTGGATGATCTTAACTATCTATAAGGAACGGAGGATCAGTATTGGAATTTATTAGAAAATGAACAATTGCATAGAGACATTGATTATCTTGTTTTTCCAACAGTTGTCGAGTGGGAGGGACTACCTAACTTTCTACTGCAAATGTTGGACGTAGGAGTCCCATATTGCTGTAGAAATCAAGCAAGTGGTCTTATTGATGATAACAATGAAATACGAGAAATGTGTGTCAATTGGGGCCTAGATTACGATGCCCTCGGTCCGGACGAATGCATACAAGATGTTGACGAAAAGATGAAGACGATGACAATGAAATAGTGCTAGACGGTGACGATAATGGCGAATGAAAAATGTTATTTATTTTTGGGGAATATTTTAAATTGTTATATTGAATATGCTAAATGTCAATTAGATTTAACCTTATAGGAAACATAAATTTATTTCAGAAATATTGCAAACTGAACCTTTATAGACACTTAGTACAACAAAAATACTGCAACAAAACACTAAGTTTATCCTTGATAATTAGGCACATTGGATGAACTGCTATCGGGAACTGAATTACCACTGCTTCCCAAACCAACTGAAGGACATTTATGGCGATCGTGTCCTGTTTGGGAACATATGCCACATTTACGTGCATAAACGGTATCACCAACATCTATTTGGTTTCGTATCTGCGTTCTTTTTTGAACTTGTCATTGACGCACATAATCCTTGTTACACAATATTTTAAATGGTTCCAGTGACCAATAATGCTCAGCACCCACTAGTTGGAGGTGGCCATTATAGGTGTTTACGTATGCAGCAACACTATATTCTTTATCAACGTACCTTGTCACCGCAAAACCTGTATGTAGAAAGTACTTCATGGCATGCGAGCATGGCAAGTGATAGATCAACCATTTCCCACACGAACATAATCTTCTAGATTCATTGATGGTGTGGGTATTATTACCGCGGTTTTGATGTAGACCAGTGCGAACTTCAAAAATATTTTGCTCGCTGCAATACTACAAAACTATATGCCACTGTGCTCGCTTCCTATATTTCTCAAATCGTTTCATCGGTTGTGGCATAAATTCAACACCCATTTCCATCAATGACGATGCACCTCTGGATATTTCAACAAACCTCTCCGCCATCTGCTTGAATGCCATCCGCACCATGGCAGTGACAGGCAATTCACATGCAGACTTCAACAACCCGTTGAAAGACTCTAACACGTTTGTAGTCAAAATTCTCCATCTTCTACCACCATCCTTATGCAAAGTTCACTTGTCAAGCTCATGACGCATCAACCAACGATAGGCTTCTGGGTCTTCCTGCCTAATCAATTCCATTCGCCTCCTGAATTTACACTCTTGGTGATCTGTTGCAACCATCCACATTAAATCATATAAGTTCTTGTTCGGATGAGCGCTCTGGAAGTTAGCCTTCAACTGCCTAACACAGTAATGGTGGTAGGCATATGGTTCCTTCCATACATGCAAATTCTGTACAAAACTTAAAATACCACCATGCCGATCAGATATTAGACAAATACTTGAACGTTGTCTGACAACGTGCTCCTTCAAGTGGTTCAAAAATAATGTCCAGGTCTCTTGGCTTTCATTGGCACAAATAGCAAATGCGAGGGAAAATATGCTTCCATTAGCATCTGCTACAACAGCGATCAACAGGTTAATATTATACTTTCCATAGACATGAGTGTTGTCTATGGATATTACCGGCTGACAATGCACAAAACCATCAATAGTTGGTTTAAATGCCCACACATATCTGAATATGAATTCTTGTATTCCCGGACTCCGCTCAAGTTTCCATTCAACAATAGTCCGGGGTTAAAGTGTTGCAATGCAGCCATGTACCTGGGTAGAGTGGCAAAGGACTTATCCCAGTTACCATAAACAATCTCAAACGCATGTTTACGCTCGAGAAATACCTTTCTTTTGGTAATGGTACATCCATATACCTAGTGGACAGATGTTATACACTCTTTAATCTTGTACCTTATGGACGATTCAATATGTGGAATCAAAACAAGATAAATCAAGTCAACATTCAAGTTATAATAATTCCCACTGAATGTGTCCATATCACAAGTGTGGGTGCCAATGTATTTTCCCATGATCCGCATATTTGTTTTCAACTTTCTCGCACGCAGCATCCATGTACAACCTTGAAACCATCTACGAAAAATAACCTTGTATACTTCCGGAGATGACTCTTGAACCGCGATCTCACGACACTCTTTTATGTTGTACATTCACACCGCCCTGCTTAGGCGCCCTTTATCAGCAAAAAGCATATTCTTTGACAACATCATTGGTCTAGATTCATCCCACATTGCTATCCGAATATCGTCAAGATCCCTTGTGAGGGCATCCATATCCGGCATACTGGGCAACTGATTAAGGTACGGAATCCCCCTTGAATGAAAAGGCACATGTGACTCGTACACTCTGGGTCTAACTAGAGGTGGAGTATGCATATATGGAGTATGCTCATTGGTGGCATCATGATCCCTCGGTAAATCAGGTTGATCATTCTCATCATCATCATCATCACCCTCATCAGGGAAGGGTGTGTCATCTTCAGACTCATCATCATTGTTGTCATAATCACTATCATCTACCTAACTATGTGCATCTACCAGATCCTGATTAAATATATCGTCTTCGGGCAATTGAGTAAGGACATGACCTTTAAGTTGCTCGTTTTCACTTCATAACCAATAAAATAATGGGTTTCTCAAATTCATCCAAACATTATATATAAACTTTATTATTTAACTTATAAATCATAATTTGTTGATACCCCATGATGCACATTATCCTGTTGCTGATGACTCCCTGATAGATCACCATGATCTAACACACCAAAACTGGGTATATTCCAACCGTCTGTTGGTTCATAGCTGGTCGGTACCCCCTTTAAAATATTATGAGTGTTAATACAAATATAATACATAAAAAAAATATAGTAATACAAAGAAAAATTGAAATTTACCACTCGACTTGTGGATTATGTAAACTTTGGGAGAAATTATATCCTCGCTCCTTATTCGCCCGTGGAGATAAGTTTAGATCTGGACAACTTCTTTCAAATGAAACTTGTTCGGATAAAACAGCTCCAAAAAAACCACTCGATGATTGAGAGTTATCCATATTTTGCGGAACCTCAATATTGCGAACGTCTTCAGACTTGACGTACATTTCCAGTATTTTTATCACAAGAAGTTCCTGGTATTCATCCGGAGTCCTTAAGAAATCTATCATAGTTTCATTGTCTTCGATGTTAAACTCAGCATAACAAGCAACCCCTTGCGGAGTAACAGAATACGGATATATTTTGGTTACTTTAATATTAATCGAACGTTTCCTCTCACTCATATTTTTTACATAACAACGAAACCAATCTATCGTACTCCATTGTAAGTGGCAACTTAACAATACACTATGGAGAATAACTATAACGTACTGAGTTATTCTCCACGACAACCTTACCTCTCCCCCTCCCCCCAATATAATGCAATCCTAATTTTTTGCTCTTCGGATATTATGACAAAATGCAAAAAAAAGTAAAGCAAACAAATATTTTGAAATGAGTAAAAGAAAATAAAAAGGGATGCAGAAGACCTGTAGGATCCTGAATGGATTTTTAACAAAATAATAAAACTCCTTAAATAAGCAAAAAAACTAATGCGGGGGTACAATAATTGAGGGTATAGCGCATTCATAATACGCGTTATATATGTAGCGCTATAAATGCATGCGCTATAGCCTCAATTATTGGTGGGTCAATAAAATTCAAATATAGTGCATGAGTGGCATGCACTATACTTTAACGGACAAACGTGTCGTTAAGGTATAGCGTATTCAACCCATGCGTTATATAAATTGGTCATCGGTTGGTTTTTTTACTATTTTTGTGCTTTGAGTCCAAAAAAGTAATACTTTGATTCCGGACTCCCAAAAGGAGTGTGTGTGTGCTCGTGAGTTTTGAGTGAGATCATGTGAGTTTGTTAGTTAGGGATGACGGGGAATCTTTGGTAATGTGGAAATATCTAATTGCTGCTTTATTTTTATTTTATTTTTGTATTGCATTTTCTTTCAAATCTTTCAAATAATAATTTAAAAATACTACTGCTACTATTAGATTAAAGAAGCAAGATAAAATACTAATTACTCAATATTCACATTATTAAAACCTCTAACTTGAAAATTAAACTAGACTAGATGAAAGAATATATTTTTTGAAACTTTCTCTTTCTATTGCAAATGAAAACACAACTAATATGTAAATATGTGATTATTTTGTAGCTTTTAATTTTCTTAAATAAACCTACTAAAAAGGTGAAACAAAAGATAAAATATCAAGATTAAACTTAAAAGATATTTAAATGCTAAAAATAATAAATATTTAAATATGGTCAAAAATTAGTTGCTCGCATAAGCCAATTCTATTTTTTTTTCAAAAAATGGACCAAAGCAGCACGAGCTTCATGGATAGAAGCGATCAACATCTTGTGTTGATACTTTTGGGGACACTTCACACTTGTACTCAATGGGGTATTGAAAGTATTATTCTTTTGAATCACTGGTCCTATCTTGATCGATTAGAGATTCTGTAGATAGTAATAATCCATTTATGTTTGGGTTGTAACTCTATGATTACTTATATGACATGTATCAATGAAACTCATTACCTTTATGTTTTGATAGTATTATTCTTTTGAGTTACTGGGACATGTTTCAATCGGCTTGAGATTCCATAGATAGTAATAGTTTATTTATGTCTGAGATGTAACTCTACGATTACTCATATGGCATGCATGTATGAAACTCATTGTCTTTATATACATTTTATTAATTAAAAAGTGTTATTTATTCGTGCATTAGGTTTATTTAAAATGATTATATCTTAAAAAGGCTTCCGCATGATTTAAGAGGGATATAGATGGATGTTATTGTATGGGTTCACTCACTCTGGTCGGATAGTATGCCATGTGCATGCCATATAAATTTGAATCATGACAAATTTAGTATTAGAGCACTAGGTTCTAATTCGAGTTCTAAAAAATCTATGAAATTATATCTAGTAGAATTCTTCTTATTGGTATTTGTGCATTGATAAGGAAGTAATGCCGATTTAATATTTAAAAAAGTACTTATTTTAGAAAGTTGATGTGTTTGACCAAACTTTTAAAAATAAAATAAATAATTTTGTGTAGTAACAGTAGAAGCTATTATTTAGAAGTTGTCAAATACATAGTTTACCTTCTGAACTATGGATCAAATTGCAGTGATATGCCTTTTGACCACGAGAATTATTTTACACACTTAATCTTTCTAAAGTGTAGTTAGGACACAATATTTTTTTTTTGACTAATCTATATTATATTAAATGTGGGAATCCCTTAAGACAAAAGTTAAATTACTAAGATACCTTTCTAATTAACTTAAATACCCTATTAATAAAAATTTAAAAACAACTAAGGGAAAATAATCTACGTACCCCTTCATAAAGGGTTACAAGCCACAACTATTAGATGCATAACTCCTTTTAAATGCAATGTTAAAATATCCTTTTTGTTTACCTGAATACCCTAAGAGTCCCAATTAAGAACCTAAGAACTCGACCGAACAATCACAACGCTTCACATTCAAAAGATGCATGTACGGAGGCTCTTCACAGGATTGTAACTTTTCCTCACTCACAAGTTTAGATCCTTTTTAAAGCACAACCAAAAAATTCTGATTCATCCATTGTTTTACTTATGTCAAGATAATTTGTTCCATTAATTCGTTCATCTTCCGTAAAGATAATTTCTTAATGAGTGTAACGACCCGGCCGGTCGTTTTGAGTATTATAACCACGTTCCTCAATTTACTACTCAATTTATGCCTTACAATTTATTTATGACTTATCAGATTAGTTGGTTTGGGCCCGGAAGGATTTCGGAATAAAATGAGACACTTAGTCTCATAATTGAAAACTTAAGTTGGAAAAGTTGATAGGATATTGATTTATGAGTAAACGACCTCGGAATTGTATTCTGATGATTCCAATAGCTCCGTATGGTGATTTTAGACTTAGGAGCGTGTCCGAAAAATTAATTGGAGGTCCGTAGTGGAATTAGGCTTGAAATGCCGAAAGTTAAATTTTTGGGAAGTTTGATTGGGGGCTGACTTTTTGATATCGGGGTCGGAATCCGATTCTGAAAATTTGAATACCTCTGTTATGTCATTTATAACTTATGTGCAAAATTTGAGGTCAATCGGACGTGATTTGATAGGTTCTGGAGTCATTTGTAGAAATTAGAAATTTCAAAGTTCATTAGGCTTGAATTGAGGTGTAATTCATGATTTTAGCGTTGTTTGAGGTGATTTACGGGTTCGACTAAGTTCGTATGATGTTTCAGGACTTGTTGGTATATTTGGTTGAGGTCCCGGAGGGCTCGGGTGAGTTCCGGGATGGTTTCAGATTATTTTTCCTTATTTTGTAACTGCTGGAACTGATATTTGGTACTGTTCTTCGCGAACGCGAAGGGTCTCATGCGTTCGCGAAGAAGGAATTTTGGGCTGCTGGGATTTACCTATCGCGAATACGAGTAAGGAGGCGCGAACGCGAAGAAGAGACTGGGGAAGCCTACGCGAATGCGAGTGGGCTGACGCGAACGCGAAGAGGAAAGGGGGATGGGGCCTGGCTGGCGTTAAGCCTTCGTGAACGCGGCTCGTGTCTCGCGAACGCGAAGGGCAGAAGTCGGAAGGCATCGCGAATGCGATGAGGATATCGTGAACGCGAAGAAGGAATCTTGGCAGCACATTTTTGTGCTTCGCAAATGCGATGAAGGAATTTCTAGGCAGAATTAAAAGTTCCAAAATGGGGGTTCTTAAATCATAACACAAAAATCAAATTGGGAGCTCGGTAGAAGTCGATTTTAGGAGAGATTCTTGCGTGAGTATTTGGGTTAAGTGATTCTTATTCAGTTTTGATTAATTTCCATGATTATGTCTTTGAATCCATCATTTAATGGGTGAATTAAATTGAAAACTTCAGAAAACCCTCTTGGTTTAAATTGAAGATTCGAGGGTCGAGTTGAGGTCAGATTTTAGTAAAATTGGTATGGTTAGAGCTTTGGGATTTTGTAACTTTTGACGAGTTCCGAGAAGTGGGCCCCACGGTCAATTTTTGAGCTAATTTTTGGATTTTTATGGAAATTAATATTTTCTTATGGAATTAATTCCAATAAATTTTATTGACCGAATCGAATTAATTGTGGCTAGATTCGAGGCGTTTGGAGGCTAATTCACGAGGCAAATGCATACCGGAGTAAAGAATTACACGCTTTGAGGTAAGTAACACTTCTAAACTTGGTTATGAGGGTATGAATTCCCGAATTTGGTATGATATAAATTGTTTGGAGGTGACACACACGATAGGTGACAAGCATGTGGACGTGCACCATATAAATTGTGTCTTGAATAAATCCTGTGCAGTTGTAAGATTAATTAATCATGTTATTATCTGAACATTCTCCACGTGTTAGAGAAATTGAGTTGAGTCTCCTATTAAAGATCATGTTTAGGCTACGTGCCAATATTTTAAGACCCATGGGGTCGTGTTGCTATTGAATTAATTGTTCAAAAATATACATTTCACACTCAGTAATATTTGTCCATTGTAAGGATATTTATGGGATTGAGTTGCGCGACGCAGCAGGCCATAATAGTTTTATACATTATTATTATATGGATTGGGGCTGCCCGCCTGCAGCAGGCCTTATAGGCTTTACTATATTATGGATCGGGGTTGCCCGCCTGCAGCAAATCTTATAGGCTTTATTATTATACGGATCGGTATTGCCCGCCTGCAGTAGGCCATATTGGCTTTATATAGCGCTTGGGTTGAAGGAGCCCCTCCGGAGTCTGTACACCCCCAGTGAGCATAGATGATTATATATATTCGGGATGGACTTCCCAGGGCATGGATTTGCCTTACTTATTTGTATTGTAATGAGTTTACCTGGACATGGATCTTGTCCGTATCAGTTATATTTGGGGATAAAATTATCCTAGGGCTGGATTGGACTTATACATTACTGGGTGACTGACTGTTAGTCGATGTGTATTTATATACCGGTTGGAATACCCCTGGGCTGGATTGGCCATAAACAGTACCGAGTGACGGATAATTTGTGACCAGTATTTACATGAGGTCTTTCTACTGAGATGTCATATACCTCATATCATGGAATATTGATCTATTTCACTCGTACTGAATTTAACTACTAAACTTGAAAGCATGCCTATATTTTTGTACCATTATTTACATTGGACTGTACCTGCGGAGCTCGTCATTGATTTCAGCCCAGAGGTTAGTATTGTTACTTATTGAGTTAGTTGTACTCATACTACACTCTCCACCTCGTGTGCAGATCCAGGTGCTCCCGGATACGGCGACTACTAGATTTCGAAGTTAATTCTGTTGGGGACTATCAAGGTAGCTGCTTGACGTCCGCAGACTTGATTTCCTTCCTGTTTAATTATTGTACTGTTCTATATCTTCAGACAGTGATTTTATCACCCAGACTTTGTATTCATGTTAGATTCTCATGTACTCAACACCGGGTTTTGGGAGTGTTATATTTGAAATTGTGAGTTTCTTCAACTAAATTTAATTATTATGTTTTCAAATTTAAAGATATGGTAGTTTATTGAAATTTTTGGCTTGCCTAGTATTGAGATAGGTGCCATCACGACAGGTGAGATTTTGGGTCGTGACAAGTTGGTATCAGAGCCTAAGTTACATAGGTCTCACCAGTCATGAGCAGGTTTAGTAGGGTCTTGCGGATCGGTACAGAGACGTCTGTACTTATTTTCGAGAGGCTGCCGAACCCTTAGGAAATTTTACTTTGTTGTATTCAGTCGTGCGAACTTGTTGATTCCGAAAACTAAAAGTCTTGTTATTCTATTCTCACACAGATGGTGAGGACACATACTACCAGATCGGACAGTCAGCCACTAGTGCCACCAGTTAGGGTCGCGAGAGGCTGGGGCCGTGGTAGAGGCGGGGGCCGAGGTAGAGGTCGAGGTATAGCTCATGCAGCAGTTAGAGCAGCACCTGTAGTACCACCAGTTGCTCCAGTTCAGGAGCAGATTCTGGATACAGTTGAGCCGGCGGGACCAGCTCAGGCACCAGCTACACCTATTGTGATTCCAGGCCTTCAGGAGGCGCTGGCCCATATATTGACAGTTTGTACTGGTCTTGCTCAGGTGGTTTCGGCTCAGGCCTCACCTACCACTTCTCAGGCCAGGGGAGGTACTCATACCCCTGTTGCCCGTACTCCAGACCAGGTAGTACATGGACTTCAGATACCGGGGGGACTACCATCCCAGCCAGTTGCAGCTGCTCAGGCCCCGGTAGTCCCTGTTATGGCAGATGATGAGCAGAGAAGACTTGAGAGATTTGGGAGGCTTCGACCTCCATCAATTATACTTCGAACAGCAGCTATTCTGGAAACCAGTGGAGTCTCGTTCACTACTTTTCAATTTTCTAGGGCTGCCTTCAGATGGTGGGAGGCTTATGAGAGGTGTAGGCCGGTTGGTGTAGTACCACTTACATGGCAGGAGTTCTCCGTTCTCTTTTTGGAGAAGTTTGTGCCACAGTCTCACAGAGAGGAGCTGCGCAAACAGTTTGAGAAGTTACATCAGGATGGCATATCCGTGATGCAGTACGAGATGAGATTTTTTGAGTTGTCTCGTCACGCAGTTTGGTTGGTTCCCACTGATAGGGAGAGGATTAGGAGGTCCATTGATTGCCTCACTTATCAGCTGCAGTTACTTATGACTAGGGAGAGGGTATCTGGTGCCACTTTTGACGAGGTGGTTGACATTGCTTGATAGATAGAGGTGGTCCGTAGCCAGGAGCGTGGTGGCAGGGAGGCTAAGAGGACTTGAGGTTCGGGTAATTTTGGTGGGGTACCTTCTGGAGGGCAGTTCTACCACAACAGGGGTCGTCCAGTTCACCGTGGTGCATCATCCAGTCGTGGTTCATACAACTCTCATCAAAGTCAGTGAGCTCTTAGTGCCCTTCCAGCCTAGAGTACGCTCTGTGCACCATCAGTTCAGGGATCATATGTACCAGGTCCTTCTGGTAGTTATTCTGGTTCCCGAGGTCCGCCTCAAAACTCGCCACCATTCTTCAAGATGGAGTGCTATGAGTGTGGAGAGCTGGGCCATGTGAGGAAATATTGTCCCCGCCATATACGAGGTCCAGTTCAGCAGAGGAGTCATGCTACTACTTCTGCACCAGTTGCCCCACCACCCGCTCAGCCAGCTCAGGGTGGAACTCAGTCAGCTAGGGGTCGCCGAAGAGGGGAAGGCCGATCCGGTGGCGGTCAGGGCCGATTCTATACTTTTCCTGCTAGACCAGATATTTTTGCTTCAGATGCATATATCACAGGTATTGTCTCAGTGTGCCATAGGGAGGCATCTATATTATTTGACCCTGTGTTCCACATATTCGTATGTTTCATCATATTTTGTTCATTTTTTGGATATGTCCCGTGAGTCCTTAGTTTCACATGTTCATGTATCTATGCTGGTGGGCGATACTATAATTGTGTACCGAGTGTATCGGTCGTGTGTGGAAATTATTGGGGGACGAGACCAGAGTTGATCTTTTATTGCTTAGTATGGTCAATTTAGATATTATCTGGGTATGGTGAGATATCAGATGTTTTGTTATATGGCTTTGGACCAAGTGGGGGAGTCTTCTATCTACGATTTGATTGCGCGACTATGTGCGGTATTGGTTTCGTTCCGAGGTACACTTGTGGATTAGTTATGACTTACAGAGGTTGAGATTAGGGATGACTTGAGTAAGAAAATTTCTTGAATGCAGGTTATATTGCACTTTATGAGATGATTAAATTGTTATTTGAAGGATGTAGTGTGCACGGAGTATGAATTTGATTGGTGGTGTTAAGACAGGGTTACTTCTTTGGGGGCTATTGTGCTAATGGGAGCTTGTATCTTGTGGCCAGTTCGGATGGTGCAATTTAGATTTGAGCATAGTGGGTAACTTTCAAAAGGGATATAATGGATTCAAAATGTATATGTGTCAATTGAAAATTTTTCGGAATTAGTATATCGCCAGAATCGGTTATTACACTAGATGGTGCGGGACTTGCAGTAATTCTGTATGACTATGGATTCCACATTCCAGTATAAGAAGGGAAAAAGAACAATTTTAAATTACATAAGGTATTTTTAGAGTGAGTGTTACGGTTGTGGTACGTTTGTGGTGCTTAAGAAGAATACGATGACTTATGGACCTTAGGGCGGTGTGGTTTTATGCTGGGATATCTTATAGCGAGCTTTGGGTAAGGGTAGTAGTGTTCTGATAAGGAAAAACGTCAACTTGAGGGTAATTCAGGAGAACCTCGGAGAAAAATAGGATTACTGGGTAGTAGGCTAGACCAGTGTGGTAATGGCATGCTCAGTTCTTTTGGGTAATAATGATATGGAGGCTTTACAGATGTTTTGGTGGCAATATTTTTGGGTTTTGGTGACCAGCGTGGCTTGGACGATATATAGGAAATTAGTTCTGATAACTTGATTAGGTGAAAATAAATTTCAAAGTGTTCTTAATGATTTCTACCATGGGTTGAACCGGATATTTTCTACCAGTGTGGGGAACGTGCTGTGCCTTGTGATTTCCTCCTGGAAAGAAGCAAGAGAAAAGTTTCCAACTAATAGGGTATGTAATTTTCTGGTGACCCTGAGTTTATAATGAAATTCTCGTGCTTTTCACGTGATAGATGTGGTGTGTTGTGCGGGATTTAGATTTATATGTACGAGGTGGCAGTTCATTCTTGAAAGAAAGATCATGAATTCTGGACGGAATGGTCAGTGTTATATATTTAGATGAATGTTATAGTTACTCAGTAATCCCTGAGAAGGGTGTGCGGTTGAAAGAGGCATTGTATTTTGATTTACGGATGTTCATTGGTATTACGGTACTCTCCTGGTTGATAGACTGTTGATATTCAAATTATTGATACTATAGCACATGAGTTGTCCATGCGAGCGATGTAAATGTGAGCTCTAGAAGATCTGGTTATTGTTATTAAATTTGGGTGGCTTGGTTCTACTATATATAATGAGCTTATAGCATTACAGTTGTGGTGGTGCTTGTTGAACTTACAATACGTTCTCTACTTTGAGACATCTTCCATTTCGGGTACAAGGTTACGTAGTTGTGGATTGAGTTGCATTGGTGTGGCATGTTAATGGGATAGTTATGTTTAATAATATAAGGTCATTGGACCTAGAATGAATACTATCAGGTTTGATTCCGGTATAATGGGGGGATAATATTGAAAGTCAGCTTAAGAGAGGATTGTGGTTTTGGTTGGGGCGAGAGAGCTCCATGGCTAGTTGATCTGATGAGTGGTTATGAGTTTTTGATTGTTTCTTTTATCATTGGCAGTGTATGAAGGTTTTGGAATGAGGTTCTGTTGAATGCGGGGATTTATACTAGTACTTGGTTGGTTTTGAGTAGTTAGTGTGATCAGAAATGGTGCTACGAGTATGCGAGTTGTGTAGTATGTTATGTGATTATATTTGGGATTATGGTTATGGCAGGATACAGCTTGTTAAGACTCATACAGAGTGTAGATGTGAGATTCGGGTGTTCGAAAGAAATTTTTGGATGTTGAAAATTGGATTCCAAGGTTTATGGGCTAATGCTAAATTAGTAATTTTCAGTTATGTTGTGTGGTCAGGCCTATATAGAATAGAGTGATGTGAGATCACCCCTGGGTACGTGCGTGGTAAGATGGAATAGTGATGTTGTGGCTTGGAAATAACTCATGGCACGTTTGATGACGAACGTACGTTTAAGTGGGGGAGAATGTAACGACCCAGCCGGTCGTTTTGAGTATTATAACCCCGTTATCCAATTTACTGCTCAATTTATGCCTTATAATTTATTTATGACTTATCGGGTTAGTTGGTTCGGGACCGAAAGGATTTCGGAGTGAAATGAGATACTTAATCTCATAATTGAAAACTTAAGTTAGAAAAGTTGACCGGATATTGATGAGTAAATGACCTCAGAATTGAATTCTGATGATTCCAATAGCTCCGTATGGTGATTTTGGACTTATGAGCGTGTCGAAAAATTAATTGGAGGTCCGTAGTGGAATTAGGCTTGAAATGCCGAAAGTTGAATTTTGGGGAAGTTTGATCGGAGGTTGACTTTTTGATATCAGGGTCAGAATCTGATTCTGAAAATTTGAATACATCTGTTATATTATTTATGACTTGTGTGCAAAATTTGAGGTCAATCGTACGTGATTTGATAGGTTCTGGAGTCGTTTGTAGAAATTGGAAATTTCAAAGTTCATTAAGCTTGAATTGGGGTGTAATTCATGGTTTTAGCGTTGTTTAAGGTGATTTGAGGGTTCGACTAAGTTCGTATGATGTTTTAGGACTTGTTGGTATATTTGGTTGAGGTCCCGGAGGGCTCGAGTGAGTTCCGGGATGGTTTCGGATCATTTTTCCTTGTTTTGCAACTGCTAGAACTGATATTTGGTACTGTTCTTCGCGAACGCGAAGGGTCTCACGCGTTCGCGAAGAAGGAATTTTGGGCTACTGGGATTTATCCATCGGGAATGCGAGCAAGGAGACGCGAACGCGAAAAAGAGACTAGGGAAGCCTACGTGAATGCGAGTGGGCTTGCGCGAACGCGAAGAGAAAAGGGAGCTGGGGCCTGCCTGGCGTTAAGCCTTCGCGAACGCGGCTCGTGTCTCGCGAACGCGAAGGGCTGAGGTCAGAGGACATCGCGAACGCAATGAAGATATCGCGAACGCGACAAAGGAATCTTGGCAGCATATTTTTGTGCTTCGCGAACGCGAAGCTATGGTCGCGAACGCGATGAAGGAATTTCTAGGCAGAATTAAAAGTTCCAAAACGGGGGTTTTGAGTTCATAACACAAAAATCAAATTGGGAGCTCGGTAGAAGGCGATTCTTGGAGAGATTCTTGTGTGGGTGTTTGGGGTAAGTGATTCTTATCCAGTTTTGATTAATTTTCATGATTATGTCTTTGAATCCATCATTTAATTGGTGAATTAAGTTGAAAAATTTAGAAAAAGCCTCTTGGTTTAAATTGAAGATTCGAGGGTCGAGTTGAGGTCGGATTTTGGTAAAATTAGTATGGTTAGACTCGTGGTTGAATGGGCTCTCGGATTTTATAACTTTTGTCGAGTTCCGATACGTGGGCCCCACGGTCAATTTTTGAGCTAATTTTAGGATTTTTATGGAAATTAGTATTTTCTTATGGAATTAATTCCAATAAATTTTATTGACCGAATCGAATTAATTGTGGCTAGATTCGAGGTTTTTGGAGGCCAATTCACGAGGTAAGGGCATACCGGAGTAAAGAATTACACAGTTTGAGGTAAGTAACACTTCTAAACTTGGTTATGAGGGTATGAATCCCCGAATTTGGTATGATATAAATTGTTTGGAGGTGACACACACGATAGATGACGAGCATGTGGACGTACACCATATAAATTGTGTCTTGAATAAATCCTGTGCAGTTGTAAGATTAATTAATCATGTTATTATCTGAACATTCTCCACGTGTTAGAGAAATTGAGTTGAGGCTCCTATTAAAGATCATGTTTAGGCTACGTGCCAATATTTTAGGACTCATGGGGTCGTGTTAATATTGAATTAATTGTTCAAAAATATACATTTCACACTCAATAATATTTGTCCATTGTGAGGATATTTATGAGATTGAGCTGCACAACGTAGCAGGCCATAATGGCTTTATATATTATTATTATATGGAACGGGGTTGCCCGCCTGCAGCAGGCCTTATAGGCTTTACTATTTTATGGATCGGGGTTGCCCGCCTGCAGCAGGCCTTATAGGCTTTATTATTATACGGATCGGGATTGCCCGCCTGCAGCAGGCCTTATAGGCTTTATTATTATACGGATCGGGATTGCCCGCCTGCAGTAGGCCATATTAGCTTTATATAGCGCTTGGGTTGAAGGAGCCCCTCCGGAGTCTGTACACTCCCAGTGAGCCTAAGTCTTTATAACCTTATATCAGCCAAAAGTCATAGTAAACTATGTTATCCTTTTATTTCTTTTAAATTCTCAAATTACCTTTCCACAAATAAAAATTCCTCTCTGGTCCATATTTATCATTCTTTTTTTTCTTAATATACTTTTAAATATATAATTTTCATAAAAACATTAAGGGTATTTCAATTATTTTAATAAAGGAACAACTTATAAGTAATTATTTTACTAAATATATCAATTATGTATTACCCGTTTTAATATTTCTATCCAAACAAGTAGCTATTTATTATAAGTGAATTTCAGCACAAAAAAAAAAAAGAAGCTTCTGGCACCTAAAACTTATCTATGTACAATTATCAGCTAATCTAAATAGGTTCTAACTAAGTGGTTCGCGTGCAACACGTGTCTAAAAACTAGTTCTTAAAAACTTAATAGAATAGTCCATCTTCTTCATCTTCCCAAAGCCCCAGAAGCTCCTCTATTTTTAACTCAACAACGCCTCCATTTTCAACCACCAAATAAATAAACACCTAAAAAGCACCATCACAGCCACCACTACTTCAATCTCATGATAAATATTCTTTCATTTTGTTAACTTGTAAAAAAAATTCTGAAATAGAGCATGTTCATTCACATTGATATTTTCATTTCCTTTAATTTTTGCCATGAATAAATGTCAAGCAATCCCTCGGGGCACCTGCATATTTTCCTTCATCATTGACTCTTTGAACTTTTTCAATTTCACTAATACTAATAAATTACACAAACATAAAACTCTCTTTACCACCATAAGACCGTCGTCCCTAATTCTTTATCCTCAGTTTAGTTAAAAACATAACTCAGCGTCTCTTCACCATGCAAATTTTAACCACCATCACAGCCATGTAAAACCAGTTATAGATCTATCCTAGCCACCATCAAAATCACATAAACCACCATTTGCGGACCCTCTCTGCAAAGAAGAACACAACTCTAGCCGCACTCTCTCCTCCTTCTTGTTGCATTGCCTCATCGAAGATTTTGGGGGAGTTGCTACAATATGGGGTCCAGGCAGGTGGCGACAGGGGTCTTGGCAGGGCCGAAGAGAGATTTGCTGCAATTCTTTTTTTCTTATTATTTGTAAGAAAATAAAATATATGGAAATAAACTAAATTTTTTACACTTAGTATTTAATTAAGGATTTGGATAAAATATTTATAGGTTAAACACGCGTGTGCTATCTAGCAAGAATAGTGTGTCTTAGTTATACCTTAGAAAGGTTGTATATGTAAAATAATTTCGATAGTCAAAAATTGTGTCACAATAATTTGGTCCATAATTACGGGGTAAACTATATATTTTGCCAGAAGCGCTTTTGTAATCTTGTATATTTCAACTTCTCCGATTCATGAATATTATAAATCTAAAAAAAGTTTTCATTTCTTTAGCCACCCACTCAGATTGTTGCAATCAAACTTAGAAAAATTAATATTGACTTTAAGAAAGTTGTCATTGTGGGATTGTTCTACTTATGTCCATTCTTGAGCGTGTGAGTCCGGCCGTCCTCAGTATCACCTGTGTAATGTGGTCAAATTTTCATAATATTTGTCATGATATAATATCCATTTTAATAAATTTGTGGTTCATGATATTTGCCATGACGTAATATCCATTATAACAAATTTGTGGATCATGACATTTTCCATGACATAATATCCATTATTAGGCCAAGGATTTCTTGCTATAAATAGAAGAGCTTCTCCTCATTTGCAAACACACCAATTCAAGAGCTTTTCACTCTTGTCTTTCTTTCTCCTCCTTTATTTCATTATAGAGTATTTTGTAAGAGAGTGAGTGTTGGGAAACACTTGTGTGAATCCTTTCTTTGGAGTGATCTTGTGAGGTTATTCTTTTGGGGTATTTGGGATTAATTAGAGTATTTACTCTAATTTAGTATTTTAAAAGGCGTGGGGCGTAAGGCGGGGAGTTTTACATATGCCTCAACGAGGCGTAAGCCCCGAGGCACGGGACATAAGCCCCATAGGTATTTAATTTTTAATATTTTATAAAATAATATAATGATAGTAAATATTTATAAACAGGTAAAATTGCATAAAAATTAAAAAAAAACTATAAATATATGAAATATATATGTGTGTGTGTGTGCGCGCGCGCGCGCCCCACAAAAAACTAGTCAAATAATCTATTATACGCTACTTACAAGCAATATTTTAAAAGGCGGGAGCTTGAGGTGGGGCGTTTTACTTGACATGGGGCGAGGCGTAAGCCTGGGGAGGGGGGCGTAAGCCCCATGGATCTTTAAAAATTTTAATTTATAAATTAATAAAATAACATAATAACATAAAAAAAAATTAAAGGAACTCATAGAAAAAAAAATATCTAGCATAATTCTTAAGTATAACTAATGCATACAAATCACGTATAACGTCTTTAACTTTCAAATAATTAAAAACTTACCATTTCTTTAAAAAAATGATCAAACTCCACATTTTACCTTTTTAAAAGTAAATAATTAATAAAATTTTATTAGTTCGCTAATTAAATTATTACTCCTTTATGAATAAATACAAATTAGTTTAAGATATCAAATTAATAAAAGTGTATAACAAGGAGGGACAAATGAACTAAGACACGACTAATAACAAGAGAAGATATAAATTCGCAATACTATGTCTCATTATTAGAGTTATGCTCAATCTTCATATTTCTATCGATGAATAGAACTTTTATCATTAATTTGTTAAAGAATTTTGTAGGTCAACGATATTAATTAGAAAATTCGACATGTGATTTGCGTTAGAACTGTTAGGCGAGCCCCAGGCATTGGGCGTTAGGCATGTTTAGGGCGCACGGTCGGGCGTTTGGGGTGTAAGCCTCACAGAACTAAGCCCCATACATGAGCCCCAGGGCATTTTGCAAGTGCCCCGCCCAAGGGCGAGCCCCAGGCGAGCCCTAGGCGAGTCCCAGAAATGCCTTTTAAAATACTGCTCTAATTTTGTACTCTCTTTTGTACTCTTGTTGATATAGTAAAATTGCTCCTCTCCGCTTGTGGACGTAGGTCATCTTGACCGAACCACGTTAAATTTATGTCTTCTTGATATTCTTTAATTGCCATTATTATCAACTTCTATTGTCTTTGTTATTGTCATTATACCGTTGTTTGGCTAAATTTTGCACTACCCGGGTTCCCGATCCTAACAAATTGGTATCAGAGCCAGATCTAACCGGATTATTTTAAATAGCCAAAATGACTCTAACAAAGTCTTATGTTGAGAAATTTGATCGAAGTGCAAACTTCGGAATGTGGCAATTAAAGATAGAAGCTATCCTAATTCAGGATGGCTTAGATTTGGCACTGCAAGGAAAGGAGAAGATGCCGGATAAAATGACGGACGAGGAGTTTGTCGTCATAGACAAAAAGGCAAAAGCAGGTATTATTTTAAATCTTTCAAATGAGGTTTTGCGTGAAGTTGCAGCAGAAAGCTCAGCCAAAGGCATATGAGAAAAGCTTAAAACCCTATATATGAAAAGAACAGTAGAAAACAGGTTTTACCTAAAGCAAAAACTCTACCCTTTTCGTATGGCTGAAGGTACCTCTATACTTACTCATCTTGATACTTTTGATTCTCTTCTTATGGATTTAAGTAACATAGATGCTGAAATCAAAGATGAGGATCAAGTTGTGTTATTGCTTGTTTCCTTACCCCAGTCGTTTAAATATATAAGAGATACTATACTTTATGGAAAGGATAATATCTCTTATAAAGATATCAAATCTATTTCGAAATCAAAAGAACAAATAGATAGAGATATTACTGGGAAAACTTGTGGGAACCAAGGGGAAGGCTTATTTATAAGAGGTAGATCCAATAAGAAAGATTCAAGTAGTAAGAAACCTAAATCAAGGTCAAAATTCAGATACAGAAATGTCATGTGCAAATATTGTCATAAGAAAGGTCACATTATTTCTGAATGCTTTAAATTGAAAAATAAAGAAAAGCATACAGAAAAGAAAAATGAGCACAAAAATACTGACACTGCCGAAGCAAGTGTAGCTGCTGATGAGACTGAGGGAACTATTTTTTTTAGCAACTAATAATAGTTTCAAATCTAACAACGAGTGGATTTTAGATTCGGGTTGTTCTTATCATATGTGTCCCAATCAGGATTTATTTACCACATATGAATCTATTGGATATAGAGTTGTCTTGATGGGCAACAATGCTGCCTGCAAAGTTATTGGAAAAGGTACAGTCCGAATCAAAATGCACGATGATGTGGTGAGAACTCTCGCCAATGTTAGACATGTTCCTGACTTGAAGAAAAATCTCATCTCTTTGGGCACTCTAGAATCTCTTGGGTGCACAAGTACACAGGTGAAGGTGGAGTTCTGAAAATTTCTCATAGTGCTCTTGTGATCATGAAAGCACGCAGATCTGGCACGTTGTATACTCTTTTGGGATTTACTGTTACAGGTGCTGCTGCAGTTTCAATATCAGATAAATCAGATTCTGACATCACCAAATTGTGGCATATGCGATTGGGGCATATGAGTAAAAAGGGTCTTTCCATCCTCACTAAAAGAGGTCTCTTATGTGGCCAAAGTACCGGAAATATGGAGTTCTGTGAACATTGTGTGTTCGGGAAGCAGAAAAGAGTCAGCTTCAAATCTCCAGCGATTCATAGAACAAAAGGTACTTTGGATTACATTCATTCAGATCTTTGGGGTCCTTCGCGTACCCCATCAAAAGGTGGTGCCAGGTATATGTTAACTTTCATTGATGATTATTCAAGGAAAGTTTGGGTTTATTTCCTGAAAAATAAAAGTGATGTTTTCTTAAATTTCAAACAATGGAAAGTTTTGATTGAGAAGCAAACAGGAAAACAGGTTAAGCGGCTTAGAACAGATAATGGCTTGGAATTTTGTAATGATGAATTCAACGAATTTTGCAAGAATGAAGGAATTGCTCGATATCGTACTGTGAGAATGACACCTCAGCAAAATGGTGTGGCAGAAAGGATGAATAGAACTCTTTTGGAAAGGGCTCGTTGCATGATTTCAAATGTTGGGTTGACAAACGCCTTTTGGGCAGAAGCTATTTCTACAGCTTGTTATATTGTCAACCGAGCTCCTTCTGCACCTTTGAACTTTAAGACTCTAGAGGAAATGTGGTCAGGTACTCCTGCTAATTATTCTGATTTAAAGATATTTGGTTGCCCTGCATATATGCATGTAAATAATGAAAAATTAGAGCCAAGGGCTAAAAAGTGCATTTTCCTTGGGTATGCATCTGGGGTGAAAGGATACCGACTATGGTATCCTGATCTCATGGCACCAAAATTTATAATTAGCAGAGATGTAACCTTTGATGAATCCTCTATGTTACATTCTAGAAAAGAGTCTTCTAGTTCTTGTAATACATATAAAGGAAAGAGTACACAGAACCATGTGGAGATTGAGATTGGCATTCCTTCTGAGCCAAGCTCATCAACTTTGGAGCAAAATACAGTTGAAACTCCTGAAGTTGAGACAGAAGCTGAAATTCCTGAAGTTGAGACTCCTGAAGTTGAACCAGAAGAAGAGAAGTATTATATAGTCAAACATAGACCAAGAAGAGAAGGTAAACAACCATTAAGGTTTGGAGATTATGTTGCATTTGCTTTTTCAGTTGCACAGGAGAACCATCAAAATATGTAGAAGCAATTTCTGGTGCTGACTCAGCCAAGTGGCAAATTACAATGAATGAAGAAATTGAGTCTCTCCACAAGAATGGTACTTGGTCTCTTGTGAAGCCGCCATCAGGAAAAAGAATTATTGGTTGCAAATGGGTCTTCAAGAAAAAGGATGGCATTCCAGGGGTTGAAGATGCGAGGCATAAGGCATGATTAGTTGCAAATGGCTATAGTCAGGTACAAGGAGTTGATTTTAATGATATTTTCTCACCTGTTGTTAAACATAGCTCTATTCGTGTCTTGCTTGCCTTCGTTGCCATGTATGATTTGGAATTAGAACAATTTGATGTTAAGACAGCTTTCTTACATGGCGAACTTGAGGAACAAATATACATGCATCAACCCGAAGGATTTGAATTTGAAGGAAAAGAAGATCATGTTTGCTTGTTGAAGAAATCCTTGTATGGATTAAAGCAGTCTCCAAGACAATGGTATAAAAGGTTTGATTCCTTTATGTTGGGTCATGGTTATTCGAGGAGCATGTATGATAGTTGTGTTTACTTCCGGAAGTTAAATGATGGTTCATTTGTGTACCTATTATTATATGTTGATGACATGCTCATTGCTGCTAAGAATTTAACAGAAATTTACAACTTGAAAAGTCAGCTGAAATGTGAATTTGAGATGAAAGATTTGGGAGCAGCTAAAAAAATCCTTGGCATAGAGATCAAAAGAGATCGAAAAGCTAACAGGCTATTTCTGACCCAGAAGAAGTACTTGGAGAAAGTCTTGGAGAGGTTTGGCATGAAAGATGCTAAACTAGTTAGTACCCCTCTTGCTGCTCATTTTAAGTTATCAGCTGCTCAGTCCCCACAGTCAGAGGAAGAAGAGAGGTACATGGCACAGGTTCCTTATTCCAGTGCAGTCGGCAGTATTATGTATGCAATGGTTTGTACACGTCCAGACATTTCACAAGCAATGGGCGTGGGAAGCCAGTATATGGCTTGCCCTGGTAAAGCACATTGGCATGCTGTGAAATGGATTCTCAGATACTTGCGAGGTACTCCAAACACATGTTTGGAGTTTGGGAGAAATACTAACACTTTGGTTGGTTTTGTAGACTCAGTTTATGCATGTGATCTTGACAAAAGAAGATCACTGACAGGCTATGTATTTTGCATCGGTGGTTGCGCTATTAGTTGGAAAGCTACATTACAACATGTAGTAGTTTTATCTACTACCGAAGAAGAATATATGGCAGTGACCGAGGCGATCAAAGAAGCTTTATGGTTGAAGGGTCTATTTGCGGAACTCAGTTTACACCAAAGTGGTATTACCATTTTCTATGATAGTCAAAGTGCCATTCACTTGACTAAAGATCAAATGTATCATGAGAGGACGAAGCATATTGATATAAAGTATCATTTCATCTGAGAAACCATTGCTGAAAGAAAAGTCTCTGTTCAGAAGATCAACACTAGAGACAATCCTGCTGACATGTTCACAAAACCTCTTCTAGTGTCCAAGTTCAAGCTTTGCCTGAACTTGATTGGCATTTATGAAGAATGATTTTTCCCATTGGGGTTTTTGCGGAGAAGGTAGAGCAAATTTACTATATATAAGCTGAAATTAGGCCAAGGTGAAGATTTGTAATATGGCCAATTTTTCATGACATTTGTCATGACATAATATCCATTATAATAAATTTATGGTTCATGACATTTGCCATGACATAATATCCATTATAACAAATTTGTGGATCATGACATTTGCCATGACATAATATTCATTATTAGGCCAGGGATTTCTTGCTATAAATAGAGGAGTTTCTCCTCATTTGCAAACATACCAATTCAAGAGCTTTTCACTCTTATCTTTCTTTCTCCTCCTTTATTTCATTATAGAGTATTTTGTAAGAGAGTGAGTGTTGGGAAATACTTGTGTGAACCCTTTCTTTGGAGTGATCTTGTGAGGTTATTCTCTTGGGGTATTTGGGATTAATTAGTGTATTTACTCTAATTTTGTACTCTCTTTTGTACTCTTATTGGTATAGTGAAATTGTTCCTCTCCGCTTGTGGACGTAGGTCACCTTGACCGAACCACGTTAAATTTGTGTCTTATTTTTATTCTTTAATTGCCGTTATTATCAACTTTCATTGTCTTTGTTATTGTCATTATACCATTGTTTGGCTAAATTCAGCACTATCCGGGTTCCCGATCCTAACAACCTGGTAAGAAGTCGTTGATTGGAATAGAAAATTTTGAAAGAATTAGGTTCAAATAATCCTCTTCCTTTCTAACTACAAACATGAGAATCATTGAAATAGCTCTTGATTGAAAGAGCTTTAGATGCATGTGATTATGGAGAGGGTGGTATTGAATCTAACATCTTGTTAGCATTTAAGATCATAAGGGTGAGTTGCTTTTCGATTTGTGTCCATTTCCAACCTCTTATCTCCTGAGACTCTTGTAGCTGCAAGGAAAACTGAGACTAGTTTCCAGAGCTTCTAATTGTTTCATTGTATCTGCCATGAAGGATTTGATCAGCTGAGCTCGGAGCTTATCAATGCTCTCTGTTAAACCCTGAATTTCCAAATTTCGAGACATGGTGGTAATTCCCACACGAATTCAGTCGGCTTTAGTGTCATTGTAACAAAATGGAAGCTCGCATGAGCTCTTTAATAGTTGTAACAACTAAAATTTTATTCCTCAAAAATCAAGACAATAAATACAGTAGCAAATAAAAGTATTTGTATTTTAATAATTTATGCGGGTTACAATCTTTGAACAATCTT
Organism: Nicotiana tomentosiformis; assembly: GCF_000390325.3. Lineage (NCBI taxonomy): Eukaryota > Viridiplantae > Streptophyta > Magnoliopsida > Solanales > Solanaceae > Nicotiana > Nicotiana tomentosiformis. The sequence continues at coordinate 66,373,153 of NC_090822.1, read as the reverse complement.
AAGTTAAAAGATGTAATCCTCTGATTCTTCTTCTCACAACCGTCAATTCGAGAGCTTCACTTGTTCTAGAATTGATGGAGCACTTGTTGTTGGGATTTGATCACGAATGCATAGCCAAGCATTGATCACAAGCGCAGATGATGGAAACTTGCGGCTCACCACTTGGAGACGACGACTTCTTGTTATGTGGAAGACTTACGAATTACCACTAGAGAGGAGAGCTTTTCTATGTATTTTTCTTGTTCGTTTTTTATATTATGGAGACCTCTATTTATAGTTCCAGAGGAGGAAACTTGTGATAAAATACATATCTTTTTCGTCCATTTTGATTGGCCAACTTGAGTCATCAAACCTATCACTAAAGTTATATGATAAGCTTGCATATAATTGGTTGAACTATGTCATTTGAATGCTTTGCGATATTTAATTGGTCCTTGTATGTGACTTGACATGATACATCACTTCTTGCGAGGCATGATCTTAGTGGTCCTTGAATTGACTTGGTGTGCCATGTCATTTGACACATGACATGGACCTTGGGCTTATCATATGATGCCCGGCAAGATGGACTAGCCCAATTAAATTGGGGTCTTAATTAAATCTATATATATTGTGTTTAAGTAATAGATTTAAGGGAAACTACCAGTAATGTCAGTTTATAAGTGAGTTAGTACAAAAATTAGCCAATTAATAAAATATTACCAATATTAGCAGTTAGCTATTTGTAGTCAACAAAATATTAAATTTTATTTTCTTTTGAGTGAGTGTTGTTGGAATAGATTGGATACATCTTAAGGAGTTTGAATCTTAGTTTTGGGATGATTTGGTAGAGTTTTGAGGTGGTTTGAATTGAATATTTGAAGTTGAAGGCGAACATAGAAAAAGATAATATGTATATCACACTGTGTATCATTTGTGTATCACATATGTATCTTTTTTATCAAATGTGTATCACATGTATATCCATTTATACCTGTGTGTGAGATACATGTGTCGCAGAAGAATTTCTTGAACTCGATTTTAACTACGAATTTTGATACCAAATCACCTCCAATCTTTCTCAAATTTTGTATATTGACTCATCTATATGTTTTCAATGAATTTCAACCATACCCATTGAAAAAAGGTTCTTTTTTGCTTAGATTTTTAGAATCTTGTATGTGTGTGTATATAAATATATATATATATCATCACCTTGTTTGCTATCTCATCCATGACATTTCATTTTCGTCTTGCATCTAATGTGGGTTGCTCTAGTGGTAAGCACCTTCCACTTCCAACCAAGAGGTTGTGAGTTCGAGTCACCCCAAGAGCAAGGTGGGGAGTTTTTGGAGGGAGGGAGCCGAGGGTCTATCGGAAACAGCCTCTCTACCCCAGGGTAGGGGTAAGGTCTGTTGTTGTTGTTGTTGTATCTAATGTTGTTGATCATACTTAAAAATATAGAAGGAGATCTTTGCATGTGATTCTTGGAGATAAATAATCCTTATTTATTTGGATTTTCAAACTTTTGTATGTGCTTGACTAGTTTTTGTAAGTCTATGATTAATGACTAGAGGTTGATAAATTATGACTTATTTTGGACATTTATATAAGATTCCCTAAATTTAATTATACTAGCTATGGGTGTACAAACCGAACCAGAAAATCACACCAAACCGAAAAGTCAAACCAAACCGATTAAAAAATTCGACGAGGTTTTGTTTGATTTGATTTGGTATTGAGTAAAAAATCCCGAACCAAACCGATATATAAATATATAATTTTTATATATACTTTTAAGAACTTATATAGAATTTTCTTTAAAAATTATCTAAAAATATTTGGATTCTCTTATGGGATGTAATATTTAATAGAATATGAAGGGCTCCATTTTTATTAACTTTAAATAATGTGTTGTATAATCGTTCTTGTCAAGTGTTATTAAAATGTGACAATCTCTTTGTTCTTTCATATTTATATGTCAAGATCTACTAAATTCTTATATCTTTTTTCAATTTGAAGTGGTATTTTGATAATTGAAAATTAAAAGAACATATCATTATTTAGGTATCATATTGATTTTTATATTTAATTATTAAATTCGGTTAATCTTGAAAGTGTACATCAACGAAAAATTATTGTGAGATAACTAAAAAATAACTATCATGTGTTACTAAAAAAATTTTCCATAAGAATTTTTTAATAGATCATATGTTTGTCAATTTTTTTAATTTTTATTAAACATATAATTACTTAGAAAAAATATAACAAAGTAAGATTGACATAGTATTCATATAACAAAAAAAATCGAAAACCCCAAAACATCCGACAAAACCGAACCAATCCAAACCGATAATGCTTGTTTGGACTAACACATCTTTAAATTTAAAATATGGTCCAAATAATTTAATAGACCTAAACTCAATAAAATTCAGTCGTCTACCATAGTAATTTAACAGAGAGTAAAAAGTACTCCTAAGAAAGAAGAGAGAAAAAGAAGAAAAGAGACCAGAAAATATAGGAGGTTATTTGGTTCAACCATAGTCAAAAAATGAGTACAATTCTGCATACAAAATATATCTTGCGCTCGAACATAGGATCCCACTAACTAATTGTATTAAGCAAAAGCACTAACAAATTAGTAAGAAGTTAAACCAAACTATTGTAATCTAGATTTGAACTATTTCATCAACGAGCTAACAAACCAAGCAGCCTTCACTGCAATTCACCATAACAATCCCTGTATGTTCCTTTGAAATTTTGTTCTTTCTGTTTTCAAGAAAGATTCGGAAGTCATTTTATCTGTCACTCACAGACTCACAGTCTTAGGTTAAACGAAAAGAGCTCAATTGAATTCAGAGCCCATATTTGATAAGTAACACACACAGTGACAGAAGATAGCAATTGCAGCTATCGACCGTCCACAACGTCGGTTATGCTTCTCAGTGGCCGCCTCATGCTCAGGTCTCTATCTCTTGCGTCATCACCGGCAACCCCTTCCCTTCAAGAAATTGCCTCTAACCACCCTGCAGGTTTGTACCCATTCAATTATTATCCCTACTTGCAATATGTGCATCTATCGGACGTCTTCTTTACTTATTTGCAGTTGCTGTAAGAACCCATAGACTTCCTGAATCCGCCTCTGGCCCCAATCTGATTGAATTGGTTGTGCAGGTGTTGCAAAAGTAGTGCTTAAAAAGGGCAAGACACAACTATTTAAGGATGGAAGTCCAATGGTTTACAGTGGTGCTATTGATAGAGTAATTGGTAGACCACCGCCCACCACTGGGGATATTGTCCTTGTTGCTGATGGCACTGAGAAACCAATTGGCTGGGGATTTTACAATTCTACTTCTATGTTCCGTGTCCGCCTCATGCAGCAAGAAGAGGAAACAACACTGTACTATCTGTCTCTTTTATCCTTTTTCCCCCTCTTATTTTCGTTGCATCATTTAAATATTCACCACCTTGACTGGTATGCTCTGTGAAAAATCGGTGCAGAGACCCTTCTTGTGCGCTTAATGCGGAAAAGCTACTGGAAACAAGAATTGCAGCTGCTGCAGAGTTGCGTAAGAATCTAGGGCTTCCGTCTGCTCACACAAATGCATATCGTCTTGTTAATAGCGAAGGCGATAGGTATATTTCCTGAAAAATTCATCCCTATTTCTCATGTATGGAGCCTTATTGGCACTAAGAATCATTTGATCATGTCTATGGCGATGAAGTTTCTAGATAATTACTCAAGCAACTTAAATGGCATTGTCAGGTGCATTACCGTTGAGTCGTTCCTGATTATGGATTTTAGGTACTCAGTCTGTGCAACTATTTTATGAAAAAAGAGGGACAATTCCAAATAAAACAAAACAAAATAAGATTAAAAAAAGTGAGGGAGGAAATGGGGAACAGATGGAGGACTGCTAGCTGTCAATGCTAGATGGACAACTAGTAAATGATTGTCATAGCCGTTTCTTACACGGAAAGAATCAGTCGACCCTTTTAAATTAGTAAAATTTAGGTATAGGTTAGCTATAGCTGTAATTTAACTCATGCTATTATGCTCTGTATCTTCTAAGATGAAAACATGTAAAGCCTTCTTTGATAGGATCCATAAGACATTTTCCTCAAATTATTTCTCCTTCTCATATCTACTAATTGCAGCTTTTGACTGATTCCCTGTGGTTGGTGTTCTACTTTTCATTTCGCTAGTTAGTTACATGTACTCCATGTAATATGCGTGATTGTGAATATTATGCTGTTTGCATTACAGAATGAAGAAGATTTAGCAATGTGTTAAAAATTAGACTTTTTTCTTTCTATATTTCTTTTTGAGAGTGAAGTTTGCTAGAAGGCAAATGTTATAGCTGAAGAGACTTGAATCGATGTACTGTCTTATTATTGAAAAGTATTTTGCTTATTAGTGCTTAAGTTTAGAAATGATGTCCGCTAGCAGCTCGTGCTTCAGTTCATTAGGATTTCTTGTTTAGCATAGGTAATATGTATTTAATTTTCGAGGAGCTTTTTGTGAAGAGAGAAGTTACAGAATTCTGGTCCAACAAGCTTTTTGTGAAGAGAGATGTAAATACAATTGCTGACTTTTTGGATTTCCCCCGTATTTAAAGGAATCAGAGGTCTTATGTGTACATATTAGTACCTTCTTGGTGCAAGTAATGAAACTCTATTTTGGGCAGCCCGGTGCAGAAAGCATCGTGCGTTCACGCAAGGTCCGGGGAAGGGGCGCACCCCAAGGGGTGTGATGTAGACATCCTACCTTTCCGTAATGCAAGCATTAGTGGCTGCATTCTACTTATAAAATAAAAAAGGACAAAGGATTCTGTCCAGTTAATTTAGTTTGTTGCTGCTAGTTGGTTCAGTCAGTTTTTGGCATAGTGACAACTTCAAGTGGTTCATATTCACTATGGAAGAAGTTCGTCAAGCTTCTAAAATTCATATGGGACATGGGATGCAGTTTCACCCAACCCGGGGGTGACAGTGGTCATCCTTTTCTTTCACCTAGTAAAATTCATAGAGGCAGGAGCATGCAGATAGATGTAGGCAGTTGTTTTTTAGGGCAAATGTGTAATTTATGATGTATATTAGAAATACATATGTCAAGTTTTTTCAGAGGCTGTTAACATCTTGCATTTTTTGCAAGGGTGATTTTGGTGATTTTACGTGCTCTCGAATTTGTCATTCAGTTACTTCAATTGCAAGAAATCTGATATTTACTTATTGCAAAAATTACTGCATGACAGACTATCAGGCCTTATTGTTGATATCTTTGGAGATTTAGCTGTAATAGCTTCATCAGCTGCTTGGGTGCAGATATACCAGCATCAGATAACGGATTGTTTGAGTAGATTAAATAATATCAAACAGATAAGCTGGAGGCCAACTGTTGAAATCTTGAAAGAAGAAGGCTTAGATCTTTCTGATTTGAAAAAAACAGATCTAATCATACCTCAAACTAGGGTAAAGGTGAGATCTGTATTCATATGGATATGTTGTGCCATTCAGAATTTGTTTTGAGCTAAAACCGATACGAAGAGTTGTTTGCTCGCATGGAGGTAATAAGAAACTAAGCCAAGAGTGTGATCTGACATGGAATCCTGTTAACATATAAATGTTAGATGCTAGGATTTGCAAAAGTACAATGCTAAATCCGACTTTTAACTTTTAGAGGGTATATTTGTTGTTAAGGAGGCATCTCCTTTTCATTAAGCTATTATTGTCGGTTTCAGAAACTGAACGCAAAATCGTAGATGCATAATCGTAAGTAATTACAATCATCTTCCGTAGTGTGATATGTGGACAGGTGCTTATGTTGCACGCAGCAATGCTTTAGAAGCAGTTTAGATGCTAAATATCCAGTGAGCTTTCTGCCTGTAGATTTGAAATAAGTATGCTATACTGGCCTATCATTAGCATCAGAAAACTGATCTAGTTATTAGATAATAATATTGTGGAGTGTTGATTCAGTTATCTTGAAGTTTATATTTTGGCCTAATCCTGTCAAAATTCTCTGGCCGACTTTTTTAATGTTCTCTCTGTTCTCACTTTTGATTTTTATCTTTGTTGTTTGAGTTGCAGAATCAGTAGCCAAACTACTGCTGAAGTTAAATTCTTCTCAAGTTTAAAAGGTTGTAATTCAAACCTAAACCATGAAATTTTCTGATTTGGTCCCTGGCCCAGCCAATAGTTCAAATTGAGACATATTTCTGGCACACAGATGACAGGCTGGAAGTAAAGTAAGGGCCAATCATCAATCAATGACGCCTTAATCTCAAACATCTGGGGTTGGCTATGTGAATCCCCCGTATCCATTTTTATGCTCTACGAGGGTCCTTTTCATTTCAATATTATTTAATTCGTCTCTTAAGGCAAACTAGGAGCTCTCTAAAACTAAAGTTCTCTAAGTCTCCCGGCTGACATACAAATCTTTAACCACATCATGGCAAACTCCGGATCTGGGAAGGGTTAGCGACAACCAGTGTTGTCAAAGGCGCGCTTAAGCCCTGAATCGAGGCTCAAAACATGTTGAGCGCTTCGCCTCGCTTTGTGGGCGCTTTAGTATCGCATCAAGGCTCTAAGGCATATTTTTCCTTGCCAATGAGTGTAATCCTGAAAATGCGACATTAAACATTTGTTATTTCACTTTATCGTATTTTGTTTTTTCAATTTCTTTGTCCATATATTTGTTATTCATGATTGTAATTATTAGTCTTGAACTATATATACATATTTTTACTTTTCCAGTTGCGCCTTTTATCATTAAAGCCCACGCTTTATTTGCACTTTGCGCTTAAAGCCCCAACGGACCTTAGAGCTTTTTTGCGCTTTTCGCCTTTGATAACACTGGCGACAACATGTCATTTAGGGTAGGGAACGGATGAGGGTAACTTTTGGGGCCACAGGTGGTGCCGGGACAGTACTTTGAAAAATTTCTTTCCCCAACATTTACATAATTTCGTGCCAAACGGAGCTGATAGTCCAATAAGTTTGGAGGCTGTAAGATTGTGAAGTCTTCTGCGGTTAAGATTTAGGAGGAATTTCCAAGATTAGGAGGTGACGGAGTTCCAAAATGTGGTCGATCTGTGTCACAAAGAAAGCACTTCACAGGGTAGCATGAGTATGGAGGTGGGAGTGGGTAACAAGGGAGTCTTTTCTGTTAGGTCACTCTATGAGAAGCTTTTGATTAGGGAGGTGGTTGCCTTCCGATATAGCTCGATTTGGATCAGTAAGGTTCCGAGAAAGGTGTATTTTTTTCACTTGGCGTGCAGCAGGAGGGGTGATCTTGATGGCCGAAAATCTGAAGAAAAGGTAGGTCATTTATGTCAATTGGTGCTTTATGTCTAAGGAATCGGGTGAAAATGTCGACCATCACCTTCTACATTCTCAGGCTGCTTCGAGGATATGGTGGGAAACCTTGAACTAATTGGAATTCTTTGGGTGATGCCATCCATTGTGAAAGAGGTAATCTTTAGCAAGAATTGTGGTAGACGTTGCTCTACTAGCACTTATGTAGATTGTTTGGAGAGAAAGAAATGAGAGAGCTTTCGAAGGTTTAGGGTTGAAATTTGTACATTTGAGGAGTAGGCGAGTAGCCTCTCATTCCTTCTTTCTTGTTGGTGCACTCATGAGGTCCTCTGTTGTATAGAAGATGGTGTATCATTCTTAGAAAGCCATATATTTTTGTAAGTTTTCTACTTTTTGGTATAGAATATTGCGAGTGTTGTTTGCCCAAACCCTAATGATATTTACTTTATTAAAAAATGTAAGTGTAGAAATAATAACTAAACCTTAATCTAATTGATTCGTATCGCTCATACGGACAAGAAAAACTAAACCTTAATTTCAACTGATTGGTATCACGCATCTAGATCCTTCGCGTCCATTTTTTATGTCTTTAACTAAGTCCGTAGGAGCTCATAGGTCTCTTTATTTTTTCTCCCAAAGTTGTAGTATTTTTTTCCAGAGATTGTTGGGGTTTTAGAGCTCAAATGACTTTCTCTCATCGTCTCCTCTATGTGTGCAACTTGCACCCTATTTTGAATGTGATCATGGTCTTGTTCAATATTGTATGACCCATATCCATCTTAACATATATATTTTTACTACACTTATCTTGTTGATATGTTGCTCCTTAGCAGCTGTTAGATAGTTATGTGTAAATAGTCCTAGTCCCATATGTAGTAGGAGTAGAATATGTCCTACTCCCATATGTAGTAGGAGTAGAATATGTATTATATATAGGGCTCATTGTATCATTGTTAAAAACTAGATTTTTCTCCTGTGCATTCTCACATGGTATCAGAGCTTCAGTGAGAAAATCATCGTTGTGCGTCATTCCAACGACGTCCGGGAAGAAAGATCTCATTGCCGTGTAATTTTCCGGCAACTTTGTCTTGTTCCCAGGGTTCATCACTGCTACAGTGGTACTGTGCATATACCAGTACCACCATCATATCCAAAACCCTGGTGCAACCAAAACCCCAAAAATTCCAGTTCCATCGGAACAGAAAAGTCCGTCATCGTGCGTCTTTCCGGTTGACGACTCAAGATTGATTTGTGTTATCTCCTCATCAGTAAGTGTTGTGCGAAAATCAATACTACTATCTTGTTCGAAAACAGTCAATCACCCCGGCAGAAAGTCCCTCACGCGTCTCCACACGCCCCCACGCGCCGCCAGAACTAGGGTTCCGACGAGCTACAATAACTTTTCCGGCGCGTGTGAGCCATTCCGGCCACTTTTTGACAACTTCAGGACAACTTACTCGTCCAGTGATTCCGAGCCTACCCATATAAATTACATCAAATTCTGACAACTTTTATTTTTTCCGGCGTGAACAGTAATTTCCAGAAAAGTTTCTGTTTTCTGGTGATGTTTTAAAACCTATTTTGTAGTGTGGAATTCGGCTTAGTTTCACTATTTTTAAATTTTTCCGGCGACCTTTCGGCAAACTTCTATTTATCAACAACCGCCTGGTTTTGTTGCTCAGGGGGAGTCTAGTGGCCTTGTGTGTCGAATGATCAGATATTTTCACCAAGTTCACTGGTCCTCGTATTAGTTACATATGTAACAAGCTCGGTACATGTGGTTTGTATGCACCGGCTTGAGAGGGAGTGTTAGATAGTTATGTGTAAATAGTCCTAGTCCCATATGTAGTAGGAGTAGAATATGTATTATATATAGGGCTCATTGTATCATTGTTAAAAACCAGATTTTTCTCCCGTGCATTCTTACAAAAATATTCACCCACATTTCACATTGCTGGTTTCACAACCTTCATGTAGAACTTGTTTTTCACTTTGTTATGTATCTTGATCACTTAATACCGCCACGACTCTCCTCCATCTAAGGTCCAACAGTCGCTCACATATAATATTGCTGGTTCCAAAACTGTTCTATATAACTTGCTCTTTTTGCTAGGTATCTTCCTATCACATTGTACCTTCATAGCACTATTTCATTTCTGTCATCTTATTTTAATCCCGTGTTTATTTCATTTATCATGTCATTCTCTTGAAAGAATGAGTCTAGATTTCTGAAATTGTTTGCATTTAGACACCACAATTCCGTCTAATCTTATTCTCTTGTGGGAGATAAACTTGGAATGCATTTTTTTTGGGTCTTGGTTTTACGTATCCTAAAACCTTTGCTCTCTAGAGTGCTTCTCCATTATTCCAAGTCTTGGTTGTCTCTCTCATTAGTTTGGTCATCTACCCCTTGTTTTTGCTAATGGTATCAAATCTTTTATTCAACATTCAGTCTGGGTAACTGGTAAAGTTGCTGCCATGTGACCAGGAGGTCACGGGTTCAAGCCGTGGAAACAGCCTCTTGCAGAAATGCAGGGTAAGACTGCGTATAATAGACTCTTGTGGTCTGGCCCTTCCCCTGACCCCGCGCATAGCGTGCGCTTAGTGCACCGGGATTACTTTCGGTCAAGTACCCTTTTCCAGGTTCATTTCGTACCTCTTTCTCTGAAGTTGGGATAGAGAGAATATCTTCTCTAGATAGAGGCTCTAACACAAGTTGTGCAACGGGAAAGGAAAAGGAGGAGAGGAGCAAAGGCTAGATGGGAGGATTTTACTTCCTTTTTTCTACTTTTTGTATCAAAGTTTAATATCTTATATTTGCTTTCCCAGATCTCACCCTTTTAAAATGCAATATACCTCTCCAAATGTTTCCAGAAATTCAATTCAATTGCATTGGCAGCTGGGTCAGAGTGCATTTTGAAGCAAATTTATACGAGCTAGTGTTACACGCATTATTAGAACTGACCAAATCACAACTTCTGCAATAGTTTGGCAACTACTCTATGACTTGTTCTATATCTACATTTAACATGTGAACTATGCTTGCATTGGAATAAAGATGATTGGAAATAAAGAACACTGTAATGCTGTATGCTAAAGGTTTAAGCCATGGTGTTAAGTATTAATCTACGCTGCTGAAAGCCTGAAAGATTTGTTGACATGGTTTAATCTTTTTTTTTTGTTGAGGTTATGGAGAATGGAATTTCATATTGGATATCCTTGGATGGCCAAAAGACAGGTTTTTATGCCGATCAACGTGAAAACCGTTGCTTCTTATCTACCATTTCAGAGGGTCGTAGAGTTCTTGACATATGTTGCTACACCGGAGGTTTTTCTCTGAATGCAGCATCTGGCGGTGCTTTGGATGTTATCGGTATTAATTATTTTCATTGTCTTGTCAATTCTTATCTGCAAATATAAGTTACTATTTTGCATGAAGAGGAGCCTTGGCGTAACTGTTAAAGTTGTTGCCATGTGACCAGGAGGTCACGGGTTCGAGCTATGGAAACAGCCTCTTGCAAAAATGTAGGATAAGGCTGCGTACAATAGACCCTTGTGGTCCGGTATTTCCCCGGACCCCGCGCATAACGGGAGCTTATTGCACCGGGCTTCCCTTTTTTATAAGTTACTATTTTGCATGTGTAACTCATGCAGTTAGATAACAACAACAACATCACCTACTACTACACCTCAATTCCAAGCAAGTTGGAGAAAAAAGATACATGATTATTGTGTTTAATGAAAATAAAAATGTACGATTACAATAATGTACAACCGATATATGTTCTTCTGACTAACATATCAATAGCTTCTTTCTCTTTTTCTTTCTTGTTCATTGCTCGCATTTCATACTTTAATATAGAAAATAAAAAGTTGTAATACCTGATCTTTTCCTAGATAAATAAGTAAAATGATAATGACATATTACTATGATAATTATTAGAAGTAATCATAAACAAAAGCTTGAAATGCCAAAAAAGCTAAAAGTTACTATGTTTTGTGATGTTGATGTAGAGTTCTTTTATTAGGTTGTCTTTAGTATATGCTTTTTTGGCCATTTTCCTGTTTCTAGGCAAATGCTTCAGAGCTCAATCCCATGCCTTATAAAGTTAGAACATTTATGTTGATCAATGTCCTACCACCAATCCCATAGGGAGGTAGAGCCGTCAATATGGGTTTCGCCGGCCCAACCAAGCCCGTGATTTAATAGGGTTGGGCTAAGATTTTTGGAGCCTATTTAAAAACGAGGCTTTTAAGCCCGGCCCAAGTAAGCCCGTGGCCCCTGAGGCTTGACCGAGGATAGGCTAGGCCGACCCGTGGGCTTAATAACGTATTTAATTAGAAATATAAAAAAATATAGGAAACTACTCCCTCTGTTTCAATTAGATGACACACTTTCCTTATTAGTCCGTTCCAAAAAGAATGACACATTTCTACAATTGGAAATAATTCAACTTTAAACTCTTCATTTTACCCATTTTACCCTTAATGAGAAGCTTTTATAACCACACAAATGTCATGGCCCCACAAAGCTTTTGCCCCTTAAGCTTTTAAGATCACAAATTTCAAAAGTCTTTTTTTTTTTTTAAACTCCGTGCCGGGTCAAACTATCTCATCTAAATTGAAACGGAGTGAGTAAAAATGACAAGAAAAGTAGCCTAATCTCAAACTGGTAATATTTTTTATGCGAATATAAATATTTTTTGTTCTTAAAATTTTTATTATTTCTTAATGTTTAACTAATTAACATTGCATATAATTTGGTGGAGGGCCCATGGGCTGTTTGTGGTGATTTTAACGTTACCAGATTTCCTTCTGAGAAAAGGAACTGCCTTAGGAGATCCAGAGCTATGGTGGAATTTTCAGATTTTATAGATGATATGAATCTGATTGATCTCCCACTAGAAGGAGGTGTCTACACCTGGTTCAAAGGGGATAATCAAATAACCTCCTCCAGAATTGATAGAATCCTGATCTCTGCAGAATGGGATGACACTTCCAGGAACATCAAGCAATCCCTCCTCCAACGACTAATCTCAGACCATGTTCATGTGCCTTTACAATGTGGTTCTTGGGAGCACACCAAGTCATACTTCAAGTTTGATAACTGGTTGCTGAACACAGAAGGCTTCGTAGATATAATCAAAGAATGGTGGACATCTTTTGAATTTTCAGGGAGGCATCTTAACTTGTAAAATGAAAGCACTCAAAGGCAAGCTGAAGGAATGGAGTAAGAAGTAGCCAGGGGAATTTGGGATTGCAAAAGACCAACATGCTAAATCTGTTAGCAATGTTGGACTCTACTCTGGAATATAGAGCCCTAACAGAAGAGGAATCAGTGAAGAAGGCCTCTCTTCTCATGGAATATGAGGAACACCTGAAAAATGAAGAAATTGCATGGAGGCAGAGATCCAGAGCTCTTTGGCTTAAGGAAGGGGACATGAATACAAGTTTCTTCCATAAAACTGCTAATGCACATAAGAGAAGCAATAACATTGATCAATTAGTTATCCAGGAAGAAACAATTGTAGAGCCACAAAGAATCAAGGCTGAGATCATTGACTTTTACAAAGAGTTATATACAGAGAATGAAGAGTGGAGACCTGTGTGCAACTATGATATATGTCCTAAAATATCTGAAGAAGAAAAGGAGTTCTTACAAAGAAGCTTTGATGAACAAGAGGTGTTGGGGTGTTTAAAGATGTGTGCAGTGGACAAGGCTCTTGGACCTGATGGTTACACAATGGGCTTTTTTATCAAGTGCTGGGATGTATTGAAGCAGGACATTATGGAGGTTTTCCACAATTTTCACTCCCACGAAATCTTTGAAAAAAGTTTAAATGCATCATATATAGCCCTGATCCCCAAGAAGGTAGGTGCAAAGGAACTGAGAGATTTCAGGCCTATAAGCTTGATAGGAAGTGTATATAAGCTAATTTCAAAAGTTTTGACAGAGAGACTTAAAGGAGTGATGGAGAAATTGGTGGATTCACAACAGATGGCTTTCATCAAAGGAAGGCAAATAATGGATGTTGTTCTGATTGCCAATGAAGCTGTGGATTCAAGAACTAAACAGAAGAAGCCGAGAATTTTTTGTAAACTAGACATCGAAAAAGCATATGATCATGTAAACAGGAACTTCTTGTTTAAATATGCTATGCCAAATGGGTTTTGGGGTAAAATGGATCAACTGGGTTAAATATTGTATCTCCACTATCAGATTTTCAATCATCATAAATGAATCTCCTGAGGGTTTTTTCCCTGCCCATAGAGGTTTAAGGCAGGGTGATCCTTTATCTCCCTTTCTCTTCATAATAGTCATGGAAGGTCTGAATAACATGGTTAAAACAACAAAAAACAATTGGTGGATCAAAGGGTTTGAGGTAGCTAGAAGTGGAAACAATAGTCTGGAGATCACACACCTTCAATATGTTGATGACACATTAATCTTCTGCGACATAGAAAAGGAGCAGCTGAGGTTTCTAAGAGTTATTCTAGTACTGTTTGAATGGATTTCAGGACTTCATGTTAATTTGAAAAAGAGCCATCTTTACCCAATAAATGAAGTACCTAATATGGAACAATTGGCACTAATCTTGGGAGATGAAGTAGAAACTCTATCTACTGTCTATCTTGGCATGCCTTTGGGTGCCAAATCTAAATCCAAAGAGATATGGAACTATGTTATGGAAAAGTGTGAGAAGAAGCTGTCCAGATGGAAATCCCAGTACCTATCAATGGGAGGAAGACTCACCCTCATCAACTCAGTTTTAGATGCACTCCCAACATATATGATGTCACTCTTCCCTATTCCTGCAGGAGTCATACAGAGATTGAACAAACTAAGAAGAACTTTTTTATGGCAAGGGAACAGAGAAAAAAAAGTTTTTCACTTAGTCAAGTGGAAATCTCTTATAGTTGGCAGAGCTCATGGTGGACTAGGCATCGGGAATTTGAAGGACCATAGCAAGGCTCTCAAGATGAAATGGCTATGGAGGTATTCTCAAGAACCCCAAACCTTATGGGGTAATGTGATCAAAGCCAAATATGGTGAGGAAGACAAGTGGATAACAAAGGAAGTAAATACAGCATATGGAGTTAGCTTATGGAGATCCATCAGGTCACTCTGGCCTATTCTAAAGAACAACTCATCCATCAAAGTGCAAGATGGTAATAAAACCTCCTTCTGGAAAGATAACTGGTTGGGAGATGGATGCTTAAAGGACCTCTACCCTAATATGTATGTTCTGGCACAACACCAACACAACACAGTAGCTGAAATGTGGTCCCCCCAAGGATGGACACTTGTTTTTAGAAGAAGGTTGAATGATTGGGAGGTGGCCAGAATGACTGACTTCATCAAACATCTGGTAAGATTCATAGGTTTACAGAGTGGGGTGGACACAATAAGGTGGCCGGAACATAACAATGGCATCTATAAGGTGAATGTAGCATACAAGATCCTGAATCAAGCTAACCAGCAGATTAACAACTGGCCTTGGAAGCATATATGGAAAATCAAGATTCCCTATAAGGTAGCATGTTTTTCTTGGTTACTAGCAAATGAGGTTGTTCTGACACAAGACAATCTTATAAAGAGAGGGATTCAATTGTGCTCAAGATGTCACTTATGTGGAGAAGATGTTGAGACAGTTAGCCATCTATTTTTACATTGCAAGATAACTGACCAGTTATGGAATATCTTTATTAATCTCAGGGGCATAGCTTGGACAATGCCTAGTAAGATTGCTGAAGTTCCTTTCAGTTGGGATGAAACTGGAACTGGAGCAAGAGACAGAGATAGATAGAGAACTATCCCAGCATGTATTTGGTGGACAATCTGGAAAGAAAGGAATTCCAGATGTTTTGAGGATAGAAGAAACTTTGTGCAGAAGATCAAGCTTAATTGTGTTTTGCTTTTTTGCTTTTGGTGTAAACAGATCTACGCAGAAGATACTGTTTCAATCCTAGATGTCCTAGAATCTTGTTAGGCCTGAGGACCAAGTTTTTTGCTTTTGGCTACTTACTTGTAAATATGGTTTTAGTACAACCTATGTACTGATTTTATTATAATATACAATATGGTACCATCTCGAAAAAAAAAAAATTAACATTGCATATAGTTATATATTTAGATGAAATACATCTTTATTTCATAAGAGGATTCAAATGTGCTTGATGAAGATGATCTGTTGGTGTTGGATATGCCATGAGCACCTTGAAAATATTGTTGAGTAGTTTGTTTTGAGTTTTGACTTTTAATGAATAAAATATTGTCCTCATTTTTTGTGTTTTATTGTAATCTATTGGAACAATGTCAAAATTATTAAGTTTTGCCGAAGTTTTTTATCCAACAAGTATGAAAAATAATTTTTAAAAATGGTGGGCCAGCCTGTGGGGGCCCGTGACCCGCGTAGGGCTAGGTTGGACTGACCATTTTAACGCCCATCGAAACAGTGGGCTAGCCCTGCCCAGCCCGTCAAATGTCAAAGCCCACGTGGGTTGGGCTTGACCAGCCCGTATTGACAGCTCTATAGGGAGGTAACCTCCTTCCTCATAATTTAGGGTTAGGTTCAAACAAATTGGAAGGTTTTGCAGTCATTGTGTGTCCTCTTCACCCCCTTGGCTCTTTGCCTTCTCTTCGATTTTGAATTCTCTCTTATTCCACTCTAGATCTCTTCAAACTATTCACCTCCATATTGCCCAACTGAAACATCAGGCGATGGTTCATTCTCTCTTTCTTCAAGGATTCCAGCTATCCTTCTATTTCTGAATCCATGGTGTATAAGGCAGTTGAAATCTCAATAATCCTTGATATAAGTATATAATCTAATCACTTCGATGATGCTGGAGCCCATGCCATTCCATCTAGGATCATTACATAAGCAAAAGAGTGTTCCATTGATTTCAAGTTTTCAACTCAAAGTAGAATATCAGTAGTTCTTAACAAAATGAAGTGCAAAGTTACAAGATATTGGATCTAATATGCTAATCAAAACCAACAAACTAAGTCAAGGCTGTAACCTCAACAACGATGATCTTTGGCAGTGATTTAACAGACTTTAGAAGGAGAAGAATAAGGAAGAGAGAGGAAGAGTGATAGAGATAAGAGATAGAGAGGTCGGGGAGAAGCAGAAAGGAGGATTGAGAAGAAGAACAACAGATAGAGAGAATGAGATTTCTGTGTCGATTCTTCACTACCTTCTCATTTCCTCTTTGTTTATATTGACAACAGAGAGATGATGTGCCAAGTCGCTGCCCATGTGACATTCAACCAGTTCACGTGCCTCTAACAAATTGAGGTCATTACATTCCCTTCTCTTTGAATTCAACCTTGTCCTCAACAACAAACAACAACAACAACAACAACAACAACAACAACAACAACCCAGTATAATCCCACTAGTGGGGTCTGGGTAGGGTAGTGTGTACCCAGACCTTACCCCTACCCTGGGTAGAGAGGCTGTTTCCGATAGACCCTCGGCTCCTTCCCTCCAAGAACTTCCCACCTTACTCTTGGGGTGACTCGAACTCACAACCTCTTGGTTGGAAGTGGAGGGTGCTCACCACTAGAGCAACCCACTCTTGTCCAACCTTGTCCTCAAGGTTGTTAGAAAATGAGTCGGACCATATCCTTGAGTTCAAAATGGATTTCTCTGTATGATGCTGACCTGCCGATCCAGCTTAACATTATTGTAACTAAATCATACCCGGCATCACTTTCGGAAGGTTTCTCCAACTTCCTGTTGTCACAAAAAAATATTTCATCCCACAATATCAATAGGTCTTCAAGTTGAATTGCATACCAACTAGTTTCTGGCATGTAATGTTGTTTAGCTTCTCTTATCATTTCTTTCAATTTCAACTATATCTCCTGCTTAGTTGTATGAGCATTATCACCAGCAAGTTATGAATGCAGTACACCATCCACCTTCATTGAACTCCATTGCCTTTTCAACATTTTTGTTCTTCATTGAACTTCTAACTCTTTCTACATCATCCCACCTCTCTGCTCTTGCATAAGCATTAGACATAATGACATAGCCTCTAGCATGCTATAATTCAAGCTGCAGGAGCTTCTCTGATACAACTTTTGCTATTTCAAGGTTCTTGTGAGCTCTGCAAGTAGAGAATACTGCATCCCAGATCACAATCTGACTCCAAGGGCATGCTTTCAGTAAATTTAAAAGCCTCGTCCAATCGACCAGTGCTGCCAAGCAATTGACAACAACAGCATAATGTTTCATAGTGGGCTCAATTGAATACTCGCGCTTCATGCTATCAAATATCTGAAGACCCTGATCCACCTGTCCAGCATGTGAGAGCTTTCAGTTAAAACAACAAGAAGAAACTCCATCGTGTTTGGTTCCATCCAGTTCCATATCTGTATAACATTTTAGAGCTTTATCACCATGTCCATGAGTTGCCCGACCCCGAATAATAGGATTTTAAACGACTCAGTTAATTTCATTGGAAGAGCAAAATTCCCAAATCAATAGACTGGACATCTCTCAGACCTCTCAAAAGGACAGCATCTTCCTGAGAACGCCACTAATGCTGGCTCAATTGAAACTGGTGCCATTTCATACCATTTGGCTGCATATTCTAGTTAACCAAATATATCACATCCAAAGAGAAGAGGTTTAAGTGAGGAACCCGATCAAACACTTGATTATAGTTAGGCTCCTTCGTGTTGCCTCACCCTCTACCTTCTTCACCTTAGAATCAATAATCATAAGCACGTCAATTATAGCAACCTCTTCATCTGGTTTTCCTAGGTCCTAAATCCTTGGCATTGCATATTTACTCATTGTAGCCCATGCTCGTTTATCACTCCTTGTGCTGCCTCATTTGATGTCAATTTCTTCATCAACTCCAGAACTTTCACTCTGATGTAGATGCAAAATTAAGCTTCAACTCCATATTTTCCGCCATGGTTGTTAATCAGAGCTGTGCCATGAAAATGGCTCTGGTACTATTTTGTAACAGTCTAACCTCAAGGATCATTACATAAGCAAAAGGGTATTCCATTGATTTCAACTCAAAGTAGAAGTACAGCAGTTCTCAATGAAATGAAGTGTGAATTACAAGAAAGTGGATCTTATTAAGTATGTGACCGTCTCATCTAAAAGCTTAAGCTATTAGAGAGAACATTTGATTTACTTCATTATATTCTAAACACGCCCCCTCACGTGCAGGCCTGATTCTTTTTCATGGGCCAAGCACATGGGAATTTTCTTTTTGAAAATGGGTGGCGGTGAGACTCGAGCTTAAGATGTTTGCCTGCCTAAGTACCATGTTGAAGGTCTGGCCATCTCATCTAAAATTTTAAGCTGTTAGAGAGAAGACACTTTTATTTAGTTAATTATATTCTCAACAGGTCTAAATTGCTAATCTGAACCAACAAAGTAAGTCAAGGCTGAAACCTCAACAATGATGAACTTTCGTATGATTTAACAGTCTTTAGAAGAAGAATAGGGAAGAGAGAGGAAGAGCTATAGCATTAAGAGATAGAGAGAGAAATAGACAGATAGTGAAGGAGGAGAAAGGAAAGTTGAGAAGAAGAACAGAGTAGATTGAGAGAATGATATTTCTGTAATGATTCTTCACTGCCTTCATTCACATTTCCTCTCTTGTTTATATTGATAACAGAGAGATGATGTGCAAAGACGTTGCCCATGTGACATTCAACCAGCTCACGTGCCTCTAGCAAATTGCTATCATTACATGTTGATAAATGGTGCAGAGAAGAACACTGCAGAAGACACAATGAGAGCATATCTGTAGTTACAGGTGGTGAGAGAAAGGTATATACCTAGAATGCAATAAAGAGGCAGAGAAAGACATTGGCTTATTCCATTTGCTATTTTCTCTGTTTTCTTTTTTCTCTGGTATTGGTTTAGTCACATGCAGGAGGATAATACACCCAATAATAACTAATACATGGGTAATAGATTTGAAAGAAACACTTGCTTCTCGCTTCCCCACCGCCTCGCTCTTATGTGCGCTATGCACTTGCTTCATTCTTTGCACTTCACATTAAGCGAATATCATTCTTCGCCTTTTCACCATCATTGAAAGTAAGAGCGGTAGATTCTCACAGCTTTTTTTTTTTTTTTTTTTAAGAATTTCCCAGGCTTCCTGGGGTGTTGTATTTATTTCCAAAAGATAGGAGGGGGATGTGAGCCTTACCTCCAAGGATTACAACACACCGATATACATCCAACAGAGGTTGTTACATTAGTTTGCGCCTCTGTTAAAGTACAAGACATTTACTACTTAGCTAACAAAAAAATTTGTTTTGTCATACTTAAGCCTAACAGTAGGCATCTGGTGTTTGTCAAGCACAAAAGAACCTTTAGCTCCTTTTGGGAGTTGTTGGAAAGAAAGGTATACTTTGGCTTCAGAGTTAGTAGTTGCCAATTTTGCTAGAGAATCTGCTACTTCATTAGCCTCCCTGAAGCAATGCACAGGGCTAATATTGGCCTGGTAGATTCTCACAGCTGTAGTTCAAGTCGGTAAAGTTTGTGGAGTCGTTCAAGAATGCGAGCAATATTTATCTTATTCCTCGCGGTGTATCAGAACACTTTCGTAGTTAATCCGACGTGCTATTTTTTTCTTATCTTGGTACTACTTTATAAGTTTGCGTCTGGTTTTCTAGTGTTGTGAATACTCCGTGTTTTGAAGGTGTTGATTCATCTTTGCCTGCATTGGAACTTGCCAAAGAAAATGTTGCATTAAATGGCTTGGATTCCCAAAGGATATCTTTTCTGCGAGAAGACGCAACTGAGTTCATGAAGGCTGCTGTTTCTAGAAACGAATCGTGGGACATAGTTATATTGGATCCTCCTAAATTGGCGCCTCGGAAAAAGGTAATTAAAATGTTTTGTATGTGGATTTCAGTGTTGATATCTTGGTGAGAAACTGTACTTTGTTCTGAATCTAAAAAGATTTGCATTTGCTGTATGGAGTGTAGGCATCGCTCAATTTCTGAGTTATGGTAAATGAATTATTTTGTGACGCGTTTGGTGGAAAGTGATTTACTGATGTGGTATCTCAAGTATTGGTTGTTGGATCACATGGCTAATGGATTTGAAAGAATATTGCTTCTAGAATATTTCTGATAGAAAATGGTGATCAACTTATATATCCCAGGACCAGTGCATGCAATACATTAACCATTTTAAGTAACTTCTCATGAAATTACAGAATATGACATGAAAGTCACTTCCCAAGAAACTACGCGGAAAAATTCCCAATGAGATGGTGAGCGGAGGATGATGCCATAGAACATCTGTTTTATCCAACGGGATGGTGAGAGGAGAAGGATGCCGTAGAGCATCTGTTCTTTTTGAATATGCTTGGAAAGAGCATTCCTGGTTACTAACTTCCTCATTTGTGAGGATAAGTCATATTTGCCTCTGTCGTGTCTTTGATTCATCGCTTTTATTCCATCTTAGTCATTTCAACTAATTGGCAGGAAAATGCTTTTCTATGACATCGTGTTATTTGTTTCAGACCTCTTTCATTTTGTAGTCATTTTTCACTTGTTCGTTACTTAATACAGGTCTTAAAGAGTGCGTCTGGCATGTATAGGAATTTGAACTATTTGGCCATGCAGTTGACAAAAAGAGGTGGTCTCCTAATGACCTGCTCATGTTCTGGAGCTATGACCCAAAGTGGACTGTTCTTCCGCATTCTTCAGGCAAGTTAGATTAGCTTTATTCAAGGACTAGTAAAAAGATATATCAAACACCGTTGGAATCTTTGCCGATATTATGAAAAAGTTTTCTGTAAAAAGAATGTTGTGTTTGAGTAACTTGTTCTGAAAAAAAGTTTTGGAAATTGTCCTTCCCTAATATTTGCAATTTTTTTTTTGATTTGCGGAGGAATGACTATGGTTCTTTTTAGAGGCGGATTCCGTATTTTACTACTGGGCCCGTTCAGGCCTAGTATTTTGACTCGGAGTACATATTTATATGTGAATATCCACTAAAATTTTAACAAATATTAGATCTGAACCCAGAATTTTAAAAGTACAATGAGTTCAATGTTAAGAATTTTAAAGGTCGAACCTATCAAGTTAAAATCCTAAATCCGCCTTTAGCTCTAGTACCAATCCTACAAGAAAAAGGAACCCAAACTTAGTGACTACTCCATACTGCATAGTTTTTTCCTTTATTAACATGGCACCAAAGAGGTGCTGTAAAAATATTTACAAGATGCCAACAGAATATCCCTTCCTACTCATGAGTTCTCTCACTGCTTCAACATCATTTACGAAATTCTATTTACGCCAAAAATGAAATAAAAGTAAACAGTTCATCCTCAAAGGGATCTAGGATGTGAAGATTCTGGATTCCTATAGCAACTTCAAGTCAATATTACAATAATAACTACGAATCACAGTCAAATACTTATATATAATTAGTGGATTTCTTAATAATATATACATGGTCTGGGCAAAAGTTACTGGGTTCATGTGAACCCATAACCAACGCTCTAGATCCGCTCCTGGTTGATCTTCTGAATAGAGTTTCCTTTATCGTCAAATCACCTAGTGTTTCACTCCCTCCAAACTGTCCACCATATGCAAGCGGGAACGGTTTGCCAGCATTTCCTTTGATTGGAATTCTTGCCTCTGATGCTCCAATATTTCAGTAGCTCCCAAGTACACCCTCAGATGCTCCGTTTTAGTCCCACCATATTCAGAAAGAGTTGCCATAGCTGGTCCATAAGATGATAGTGCAAAATAAATGTTTGATACTCTCAGCCTTGTCTCCACATAGATAACATCTGGAGCAGAACAGAAATCCTCCTTGTTAGAGATTTTCCTGTGTTAAACAAGCTTCTCGGGCTACCCAGTGAAAGAAGGCACTTTGTGAGTTGCATTTGTTTTCCACATACAGCATAGTTTTAGCACCCAAAATCCATTTGATGCCCTGAAACTTGATGTTTGATTAACAGGTTTGTTAAAAGACAATGTTATCTAATGGAACACCATGATATAATGTATAAAGTAGGCTTTAGTTTTTTTTCTTTTTTTCTTTTGTAAGGTAGTCCATTTTAACTTTGTCAATTCTTGCTCTGCTCCTATGTGGTTTTACAATGTCTATGGACAAGGGCAATTAATAACTCGATGCTCTTTATATAGCTGTGGATAGACAGAAGTTTGTTGATGAAAACAGGTTTTTCTTTGATGACGACCGTTACAATACTGATAACCATGTCACTGAATGAAGCATCCTCACCTATTGTGCAAGTTGTGCCTGCATGAGCACATTTTTGGCAACAAGATCTATTCTTTGTGGTATTTAAATGCAGCCTCTTTTCAAAAGAGAACTTGCCAATTTTAATTTGGTTATTATTTCGAGCTGAACTGTATGTTAATATCTTGCTCCAGTCCTTCAAGAAACATAGCTTGACTGATTTGCTTGCACTTAGGGTGCTGCATCAATGGCTGGGAGGAAAATCACTGTTGTACGTCAGGCAGGAGCAGCATGTGATCATCCAATTGATCCTGCCTATCCAGAGGGAACATATCTCACGAATATCTTGCTTAGAGTGTTGTAGATCTTTTTGTATATCGAATGAACCCCTTGTTTACTAATGGAATACAGCAAGTTCAAGGTGTAAGTTAAAATGCCATTTTTTTTCCGTTTTGAGATTTCTTTTTCTTTTTCCCTCTTTCGGAGTCCTATCTTAGTATTAACTCCCTTCATACTTGTTGTATTACTTGTTGACGGTCGAAGTTGGTTTGTGCCCTGACGCGTTGACTTGCTTGTTGAGTGAGTTGAGCAAGAGACAAGATTTCTAGAGTGAAATACGGGTGATCGAAATCGAACTCACTTTCCACTCGGTAACATTCTAAACTTATAATTATAAGACATTACGACCAAGGGAATGAAAATGTAGACATCTAAGTATGTGTGTAGCTTGTCTGAATTGCCTCTTTTTTAGCACTTCTTTTTTTGTTGGATTTTTACCTATTTACTTATAACTCCCTAATCAAGTTTCAATTTAATTACATGGTTATATACAATTTATCAATTATATACAAATTAGTTTTAAATGAGTCTTGATTGTAGCCCATTAATTTAGTAAATCCTCCAATCACAGTATTTGTTCTCTCTTTGAAATCAACTATTTCTACACCGATTTTATTAAGGTTTTTTCTTTTAAAGCTCCTACTTTTCTCTAACAATGGTGAAGGACGGGATTGATTTTTTATCGATCTGAATTTTGCCATGGCTGGAGTTTGGATTTATTCTGGGCTTCCCCTTTTCTTGTTGACGTTTTGATTGCGGGCTAGCAACAGATGAATATTAATTATTTGGCTCGAATGTTCGAATTGAAATTGTCAATCAATAAATTTTGAAGGTGTTTAACTCTCCACCGTTGATAACCATTAAAAAAGCTTCGAAGCCTTGATTTCGAGTTCAGATTATTCAAAAAATATTATTTGTTTGGATTGGGTGTTATTGCAAACGATTTGGAATATTCTATGGAGTTAATATCTCGATTTTGAGGGTATTTGATGAAGATTAGATTGGATTTGGCTGAATTTCATATTGAAATTCGAAGAAGCAGAAGAACACACCACATAAAATATATACAAATCATATACAAAATACATACAAAAAACATATTTGTATGAAAATTGTATTTAAGTTGTATGATATTGTAGTTGTATTTAACTGGGTAAGAATGATGTATGAAAGTTATAGATAAGTTGTATGCTATATAATTAGTTGTATGGAATTTATTTTTAATTATTTAGATGAAGGACAATTTGGACTTCGTTCCCTTCATTTACGCCATTTTCCCAGCAAAGAATTTCCTAGTTTAAGACACTAATAATATATTGTATATAAATTATAAGAAAAACTTGTTTAGGGCAGGTAATATACAAAATTTGAAATTTTTGGTAAATAAGTTACAAACATTTGTATAGGAACGAAAAAAATTCCTTTTATTTTTTTCAAAATTAAGAAATAAGAGCTTGACCGGAAAGAAAAGCATTTTCTTTAGCACTTCATTCTCACAATTATCATTACTATTTTATCTTTTTTGCTTTAATGTGCTTCTCCTTAGTCCCTACTTCGTCCTAAATCCTTATAGCCTGCCCTTAAGGGTAACATGGCTGTCATATGGAGTCCAACTGCGTATTTCACGATAAAGACGTTGAAAAATATTTCTAATTTGAGACGTCAAAAGGCCAATTTACATCGTCTATTTGGGACCAAAAGAGAAAAACCTCCATTTATTCGAGACACAGGTAACACAAGTGTATCAAAGTTATCACAAGTGCGATAGCTAATAATCCAATTATCCAGATAACAAGTGATGTTTGGCATATTTCGATATGTGTTGATGTTACTTTACCCATGTTTTAACCACTTCTTGATGTTATTTGATCTTCAAAATACCCAACATGGTTTAATTATTGGTTTTATGACTAATTGAGTTGTGTGTGGTGAATTAGGGTGTTTGGAGTGCAAAAATATGAAGAAAAGGTGCTCTAGGTAGAGGAAGAGAGATTGGATGCGTCGCATCCAATCTAGAAAAAGATCAGATTTCGCGCACCCTTAGCAGTGAAGTCAGCCCATAGCATCCGCCATAGCATCCGCACCTGGACAAAGCTGAGATGGAGGAACTAGGGGTGGATGCGTCGCATCCACCCTCGCATGCAAAGCTGAGAAATAGAGGACAAGGTGGATGCGTCGCATCCACCTTCGCAGGCAAAACTGAAATAGAGGACGAGGTGGATGCGTCGCATCTACCTTAGCATCAATCTCTGAAGCCGATTTGGACTAGGAATAGGAGAGCTTTGGCCCACGACTTTTGTACGCAATATATAAGCCAAAAACGCCTCCTTTAGGTTATCTAACATATTGGAGAAGAGGAAAAAGGCACAACAAAGTTCTAAAACCACAGAATTCGTCTTGAGTTCCTATTCTCTCTTTCTTTTATTGATTCTTATGCACTCTTGTGAATTTTTGATGATTGCCTGAATATGAGTGGCTAAGAACCCTATTGTTCTCGGGTCATGGGTATACATGAATGTTGATGTTTGAAGTGTAAATTGACGAAATTGATTTTATCATATCGGGTTGTTTATTTAATTCTGTTTTCAATTATTTTGCTGAGTAGCTAACAGTGAAACACTATCTACGAATCTAGAGTTGAACTCGAAAGTGGAAACTCTAGATTGCATATAGAATTAAATAGAGCAAGTTCTTAAACCCGGGCATAGGGAAAAGGATTCGCAATTGGGATAGACATATACCTAATTGCCTTGCTCGATTGCAATACAGGAATTGTACATGCGTTCTTGTTAAGTTTAATTCCATAGACATATAGGTATTAAGTTAGCTTGAATAGGCTAGTAAGGGCTCGACAGACTCTTATGAGTAATATCAACCCTGTGAACCAACAATCCAGATAAATCAATTAGTTATTTTTAAGCTAAGAATGCAACATGATTGTTAAATAACCCGTGACCCTGGAATATTATCTCCCATTGATTGTTATTTAAAACCATTTAAGTGTTGTGTTGATTTCTAGTATTCCATTACTTGATAGTCTTTAGGTAGTAAATTAGACAATTATCTATTTTATAAGGAATCGATTGAATTGATAAGCTATTTGAGTTTGAATTAGTCAAAAGTTAATCATAAGTCCTCGTGGGAACGATACTCTATTCACTACTCTATTACTTGACGACCACGTATACTTGCGTGAGTATGTTTGGTCCCAACAAGTTTTTGGCGCCGTTGCCGGGGACCTAGAAATTAGCTACTTGACTGAGTTAAGCTGTTATTACTTATTTGTTCAAGTTTTAATTTTCAGTTTGCCTTGTTTGTATTCACAGGCTCTTCTCTTGAATGCGGAGGAGCAGAAGTGCAAACAACCTACTTCCTTTTGATCCAGAAATTGAACGAACACTTCATAGAGTGAGAAAGGAAGTCGAAGCTAGAACGAGAATAGAAAAAGAGTTGGACATCGTAGTTCAACCACAGCCAATAAAGATGGCAGGTAATGAAGAGCGTCCGGTGATTGAAGCCGCAAGGCCCAATCTTGCGAATATGACTCAGGCTATTGTGAAGCCTGATATCACTGGGCATTTTGAACTCAAACAGTACATGGTACAGCTGATTTAGTCCACAGGACAATATGTGGGTCTATCTTATGAGGACTCGCAGAGGCACATTCAGAACTTCTTGGAAATTACGGACACTTACAATTATCCGAACGTTTCCAAGGACTATGTCAGGCTGACACTATTTCCCTTTTCACTGTTGGGGGAAGCTAAGGAATGGTTGCAAAAGGAGCCCGCAAACTCAATCCACACTTGGGATGATTTAGCAAGGAAATTTCTAATCAAGTTTTTCCCTACTAAGAAGACAAAATCACTGAGAAGCCAAATTCTTGGGTTCCAACAACGGGATGGCGAGACACTTCGTCAAGCTTGGGAAAGATACAAGAAGCTACTCAGAGACTGCCCGCATCATTGTCAGACTGATGAGGTATTGGGCCACACTTTTGTTGATGGGTTAGATGAAGCATCAAAGATGAATCTTGACTCAGCTTGTGGGGGTAGTTGCATGGCGAGGCCGTATAGTGAAATACAACTCTTGCTAAATAACTTCACTGCCAATGACCATAATTGACAAGGAGATGGGGATGCAAGAGGAGTAATTAAACGGAAGTTAGCCGGGTTGATTGAGCTTGATGACTTCTCAGCCATGAGAGCAGATATTGCAAAGCTGGCAAATCAGATGAACCGAATGACAACACAACAAATGCAACATGTACAACAGATGTCTATTTGTTGCGAAATATGTGGTGACAATCATATGAGTGACATGTGCCCCACGAATCCTGAATCTATATACTATGTGGGGCAACAAAATAGAGGCTCTATGAATCAACATGCACAATATGAGAACACTTACAATCCACATTGGAGGAATTATCCTAACTTCTCATGGGGCGGAAATCAACAGAATCAGAATCAGTATAGGCCTCAAGGAAATTTTAATCAGCCTCAGAAGCCACCCCAACAAATAGAAGAGAGTACGAATGACTTGCTGAAAAAGTTGTTGCTAGACAATCAATAGCTCAGGACCGATTTCAGAAATCTTGAGAGGCAAATGGGACAGTTAGCAGCAAATCAAAATACTAGACCTACAGGCTCTCTTCCCAGTGATACAGAGAAGAACCCTCAAGTTAATGTAGTTACTCTTAGAAACGGGAGGGAACTAGAGGAAGTGCCAAATAAGAGAAAGGAAAAACCTATACCTGAGGGGGAGCTGACACCTAAGACAATACACGAGTCAAAGGAAAATGATGCAAGTTCAGAGCGAATGGAGGCTACAAGGCCACCACCACCTTTCCCCCAGAGATTGCAGAAAAAGAATGACGATCGCATGTTCAACAAATTTCTTTCTATGTTGAGTCAGGTTCAATTAAATATTCCATTAGTGGATGTACTTCGTGAAATTCCAAAGTATGCTAAGTACATTAAAGATATAGTGGCTCACAAGAGGAAATTGACTGAGTTCGAGACGGTTGCGCTTACTGAGGAGTGCACATCAAGGGTCCAAAACAAGCTTCCCCAAAAGCTTAAGGATCCTGGCAGCTTCACCATTCCAGTGCGAATCGGTAATATTGATGTGGGTCATGCTCTTTGTGATTTGGGTGCAAGCATAAATTTGATGCCTTTGTCCTTGTTTAAGCAATTGGGTCTGGGAGCTCCGAGACCAACCACGGTGATATTGCAATTAGCTGATAGGTCCATAGCCCACCCCGAAGGAGTGATTGAAGATGTGCTGCTGCAAATTGGGAAATTTATCTTCCCAGCTGACTTAATTATTCTAGATTTCGAGGCTAATGAACAAGTTCCAATCATATTGGGACGACCTCTCTTGGCTACTGGTGATGCAATAATTAAAGTGAGGGAAGGGAAAATGATTATGAGGGTGGACAATGAGGAAGCAGTCTTCAATGTCTACAAAGCAATCCAACTTCCCCGCCACTATGAGGAGCTCTCTATGATATCTGTTGTGGAGGTGGATGCGCAACTTCTCGACACGAGTGTATATCTAGAGGACTCTCTAGAAAAAGCAATCATGTTGTTTGATAGCTTGATGATTGATGATGAAGTTGAAAAAATGATGCATATCCTAGATGCATCATGTGCTTACATGCAAGGAATAAACCCGTTTGAGCCCCTGAATAGGCCAAGTGGCCCCCCTCCAAAGCCGTCAATTGAAGAAGCTCCAAAATTGGAGCTTAAACCCCTACCCCCTCACCTTCAATATGCTTATTTGGGTAGTTCTGACACTTTACCTATTATCGTTTCTTCTCACTTGTCTAAATTGTAGGAAGAAAAGATATTAAGGGTGCTACGTGAGCACAAGCGAGCAATTGGGTGGACAATGTCTGACATTAAAGGCATTAGTCCAGCTTTCTGCATGCACAAAATCCTCATGGAGGACGGAGACAAGCCAAGTGTAGAGCATCAACGCCGACTAAATCCAATCATGAAAGAAGTGGTAAGAAAAGAAGTGATTAAGTGGCTTGATGCAGGTATTATATTTCCAATCTCTGATAGTAAATGGGTAAGCCCCGTTCAATGTGTGCCGAAGAAAGAGGGGATGACTGTAGTAGTTAATGAAAATAATGACTTAATTCCTACAAGAACTGTCACTGGATGGAGAATTTGCATAGATTATAGAAAATTGAACAATGCCACCCGGAAAGACCACTTTCCCCTTCCCTTTATTGACCAAATGCTTGATAGGTTAGCTGGCCAGGAATACTACTATTTCCTGGACGGTTATTCGGGGTATAATCAGATTGCTATAGCCCCAGAGGACCAAGAGAAAACTACATTTACATGTCCTTATGGCACGTATGCGTTCAAGAGAATGCCCTTCGATCTTTGTAATGCACATGCGACTTTTCAAAGGTGTATGATGGCTATTTTTACTGACATGGTTGAAAGATTTGTAGAAGTATTCATGGACGATTTTTCTGTGTTTGGATGTTCTTTTGATAATTGCTTGATGAACCTTGATAAAGTGCTTGCTAGGTGTGAAGAGACGAACTTGGTGTTAAACTGGGAAAAGTGCCATTTCATGGTACGTGAAGGTATAGTTTTGGGGCACAAGGTGTCAAAAGATGGTCTACAGGTGGATAAAGCAAAGGTGGAGACGATTGAGAAATTGCCCCCACCGACATCCATCAAAGGCATTCGCAGTTTCTTGGGTCATGCAGGTTTTTATCGTCGTTTCATTAAAGATTTTTCGAAAATTTCTTCTCCTTTGTGCAGGCTTCTAGAGAAAGATGTCACCTTCAAGTTGGATAATGCATGTCTGAAAGCATTTGAGGAGCTGAAGGGAAGATTGGTGACTGCACCAATTATCATTGGCCCAGATTGGGCACAACCATTTGAGTTGATGTGCGATGCAAGTGACATAGCAATCGGGGCGGTTTTGGGGCAAAAGAGGGATAAAATCTTTCACTCCATTTATTATGCGAGCAAAACTATGAATCCAGCTCAGATGAATTATACAGTTACTGAAAAGGAGTTGCTTGCAGTGGTGTGGGCGTTTGACAAGTTCAGATCCTATCTAGTGGGAACCAAAGTCATCGTCTACACAGATCATTCAGCTATCAGATACTTGTTTGAAAAGAAAGACGCCAAGCCGAGGCTGATTTGGTGGGTCCTCCTCTTGCAAGAATTTGACTTAGAGATCCGAGATCGAAAAGGGACAGAAAATCAAGTGGCTGATCATTTGTCCAGATTAGAAAGTCGGAACCATGTAACTGAAGGAGGGTCAATCAAAGAAACATTTCCTGATGAGCAATTATTAGCAGTCACCTCAGGTGAAGCCCCATGGTATGCAGATTATGTGAATTTTATTGCAAGTAGGGTGACACCACTAGAATTGACACCTGACAATAGAAGAAGATTCTTACATGATGTAAGGTGCTACATGTGGGATGAGCCATTCTTATATAGGCAGTGCGCAGATCAGTTGGTGAGAAGGTGTATTCCTGAGGAAGAGATGAACGCTATACTGCATGACTGCCATGCTTCGCCATATGGAGGTCATCACGGCGGGGATAGAACCGCCCAAAAAGTGCTACAATCAGGTTTTTATTGGCCAAAATTGTTTAAGGATGCACATGCCTTTGTTAAAAATTGTGATAGATGCCAAAGAACCGGAACTATCACGAGAAAACACGAGATGCCCTTGCAAAATATTCTGGCAGTAGAGCTTTTTGATGTTTGGGGAATTGATTTCATGGGACCATTCCCATATTCTAATGGGCACAGGTACATCTTGGTGGCAGTCGACTATGTTTCTAAGTAGGTGGAGGCCATTGCTCTTCCTACTAATGACGCAAAGGTAGTGGTAAGCTTTGTAAGGAAGCACATCTTCACACGCTTTGGGACTCCAATAGTGTTGATAAACGATGGGGGAACTCACTTTTGTAACAAATTGCTGAACAATATTCTTGCAAAATATGGAGTTAAGCACAAGGTTTCCACTGCCTATCATCCCCAAATGAGTGGTCAAGTAGAAGTTTCCAACAGAGAGGTAAAGCAGATTTTGGAAAAAACAGTAAGTGGGAATAGAAAGGACTGGGCCGGGAAGCTAGATGACGCATTATGGGCGTATCGCACTGCATACAAGACCCCCATAGGTACTTCTCCGTACAGGTTGGTTTATGGGAAGGCATGCCATTTGCCCGTCGAGCTTGAACACAAAGCATATTGGGCGATTAAAAAGCTAAATATGGAGATGGACTTGGCCGGTGAGAAGAGATTGCTACAACTCAACGAGCTTGATGAGTTTCGATTGCATGCGTATGAAAATGCCAAATTGTATAAAGAAAAGACCAAAAGGTGGCATGATAAGCACATCCAACATCGTGAGTTTGAGCCAGGTCAAGAAGTTCTCTTGTTTAATTCAAGGCTAAAGCTTTTTCCAGGAAAGCTTAAATCTCGATGGTCGGGTCCGTTTGAAGTGGTTAGTGTGAAACCTCATGGTGCGGTAGAATTGTGTGATACAGGTTCCAATGCGACATTCTTGGTAAATGGCCAGAGAGTAAAACACTATTGGGGTGGTGACATTGCACGTCACAAGACCTCGATGGATTTAGTGGAGACATGAAGAACGTGTTGCGTCGTGCCGCGACGTTAAATCAGGCGCTTCTTGGGAGGCCACCCAAGTTAGTTAGTTCATTGTTTTGTAGGAATTAGATCTTGTATGTATATAAAAAAAAAATTAAAAAATGGTTCCGTCCAGAGAAGTCACTTAGGACGCGTCGCGTCCAAAAAAAAAAGAAAAAAAAAAGGGGGATCCAGATATGGGAAAACGAGGCGGATGCGTCGCATCCCCCTCAGCATGAAAAAAATTGATGGACCAATTGCTCAAGGCAGTGAAGTCTGTCTATCGCGTCCGCGTCGCGTCCAACCAATTTTTGAAGAAAGCAGAGGGGATGCGTCGCGTCCAAGCTCGCACGCACAGGTAAGTGCTATATTTTAACATATCTTAGGCCAAAAACAAAATTCAAACATAAAAACAAACACGACACCCTAACATAAAAAAGCCCGTCTTCCTCGTTCTTTCTTTAATCCCAATTGCGACGCATCCAAACGCGACTGGTACGCATCATCTTCTTCGTTCTTTCTTTTTCTTCTCTCTTAATTCTCCTCTCTTCCCTCTCTCAATGGTAGCAACAAGTTAGGTTTTGCCAATTTCAAATATCACACATGTGATTAAGAGAGGGACTAAAAAAGCCTGAGGTTTAGGGCTGTCATTCTTGTTAGTTGTAATGGTTGCGAGATGATAAACTATAATTCCCTTCATCTCGTTCATTCTATAGCCAAGGAATTCATGAGTGCGTTAGCACGTGTGGCTCTAAATTTCATATGCAACCGCCTGATGCCATGCCAACACAAAACTGATGTCCCTCGTCACCGCGCACTAGTATTGTATGCTTTATTGGAGGGGATACCGCTCAACTTAGGAGCCATCATGCATGATCAAATGCAGCGCACCAGGATGAATTACAAGTGGAGGCTGTTCTTTGCAAATACCCTATCGGCTTTCTTGACAGAGATGGGAGTACTATGGGACAAGGAGAATGACGACATTGAGGCTAAAGCTCCAGGACCATACGATGTCACTCATGTTCTAGAGCCGAACAAGGGAAGTTCTTCTAAGCTCACCATTCAACAGTTATTTGAGCAGATGCAAGCAGATATGCAAGAGAACAGGGCTGAGTTGATAGCGACTCGTGTCGAGTTGAGTGCCACCAGGGATGAGTTGAGTCAGACTCGTGCGGATCTAAGCCGAGTCCAGACTGAGCAGGCAATGATGATGAGGGAGATATCATTACTCCTCAGAGCTCTGGTTCAATGTGCAGATATAGACATCTCACAGCTGATTACATCGTCCACTGCCGGACCATCCACTCCTGTTCCTCCTATAGTCCCTGAGGCTCCACACACCAGGCCTACTGAGGTCGATGTACCACCTGCTACAGAATCAGCTCCAGTTGGTGATGATAGGACAATGATAGCTCTCCCTATGC
Source organism: Nicotiana tomentosiformis (assembly GCF_000390325.3). NCBI lineage: Eukaryota > Viridiplantae > Streptophyta > Magnoliopsida > Solanales > Solanaceae > Nicotiana > Nicotiana tomentosiformis. The sequence goes on along the minus strand of NC_090822.1, from coordinate 66,340,243 downwards.
GTGAGGATGATGTTGAAAGGTCGGAGGGGGTCTTGATGAATGCCATGGATGCCGATGCTCTTCCACAGACTGCGGATGCGCCTTCCACCTTGACTTGAGGGAGTTTCTTCTCACCCTACTTTACCTTATTTGTGTGCATTGGGGACAACGCACAGTTCTAAGTGTGGGGTGGAGGTTATTCATATTTTTCTGTATGGATGAATGTAAAAAAAAAAAAAAAAAATTTAGAGTAGTAGCCTTGAGTAATTAGTAAAATTTTTGTGTAGGTAGTAATAATCCCCTGTGGTTTTTTTTTGTGCATCGGTTCTTTTCCATGGGATGTATTTTGAACCGGGTAGTAAATTTTTTTTTTTTTGTCCTTTCCTTTGAGAATAGATTATAGTTTAGAAAATAAATAGAGGAAGAAATATGATATTCATTGGGGCTCTTGACTTGTTTGATAATAGCATGTTCAGGCTTTGGCATGTGTAGTGCCTTTCCTATGTTTTAAAATTGATCATGAAGCCTTTATAAATTGGATAGCATGTTTTGTGGCACCTATTTCTCGTTTTCTTGACTTGTGTTCACTTTGCGCTTAATGCTCAATATCTCGTGGCTCCGTGAATACTTGCATTGCTTGAGAGTCGGAATGTGATCGGCCTTAGTGAGTCATGTGCCATGTGTGGTGAGGTTTTTGTGTTGTCCATGTATTGTACTTGTGTCTAGAACTTGTCCGGTATGTGAGTTGAAGCGAAATTTTAGGTGATGCTCGGTTTGAAAAATAATTTTAGGCTTTCTTTAATCTTTTTGAACTTATTGCTTATCACAAATAAAATCTATCCCTAGTTAACCCTTTTGAGCCTGTAGACCTTTTATTTGGTACCCACATTACAAGCCTATACCCTTTTTATTCTTAATTGACATTGTTTTGATCCTTTTACCTCTTAAAGCACTTTAATTGTTAGATGAGCGCTAAAAGAAGTAAGAAGGGACTAAGTGTGGGGTGACTTTTGAGTGGAACCAATGAAAGAAAGAAGGGTGCACTTATTTTGTAAAATAATACACCACTAGCGGAAATTAAAAAAAAGAAAAAAAAATATAGATGAATAAATTATTGTCTTGTTCTTGCTAGTGGGTATGAATTAAAGTAGTGCTTAAAGAAAGAGGAAATATTGTTGGGGATGATATTATTTGTGAAATTGAAGTGGTGTTGAAGAATTTGCGCTTAAGTTATTTGATGATGTGTTAAAGTGCTTAGGAGGTTGAGTCACTATTACTTAAATATATCCTACCCGTCCCTTAGCCCACACTACAATCATGAAAAAGTCCTAATCGATTTTAGATCGAGCAAGCTTACATTAGTAGAGATTTACATTAAGGGCAAGCCTATGGTACCAATTTCATGCATGTGACTTCTTTGTGAGAGTGAGCGATTTTCTTTGATATATGTGAATCATTAAAATATATTTGATCATGAGATTCGAATGTGTGGATTGAGCTCGCTCTCTTGTTCTTGTTGTGAGGGCACATGGTTTCACGAGGGATAGGTAACGTTATTAGACTTCTCTATGATGTTGGTTGTTCAAGCCATGAGTGCATTGTGATATTGAGTCGGTTTTTGAGGTTAGGATTGTTGTGAGCATGTTGTCTTTGTTCGAATATGTTTAAAGAAGGGCATAAGTAAAGGGAAGTGTGTGTGATGCATAGTCTAGAGCCTAATTGTTGCAAATAACCATGGTCATAGGTGCAATGTGCTTTGAATGATAAGAGCTTAATTTTGTTTCGTCTACTATAGGATGGTTTGTTCGAGGACGAACAAAGGTTTAAGTGTGGGGTAGTGATGTTTGGCATATTTCGATATGTGTTGATATTACTTTACCCATGTTTTAACCGCTTCTTGATGTTATTTGATCTTCAAAATGCCCAACATGGTTTAATTATTAGTTTTATGACTAATTGAGTTGTGTGTGGTGAATTAGGGTGTTTGGAGTGCAAAAATATGAAGAAAAGATGCTCTAGGTAGAGGAAGAGAGATTGGATACGTCGCATCCAATCTAGAAAAAAGATCAGATTTTGCGCACCCTTAGCAGTGAAGTCAGCCCATAGCATCCGCCATAGCATCTGCACCTGGGCAAAGCTGAGATGAAGGAACTAGGGGTGGATGCGACGCATCCACCCTCACATGCAAAGCTGAGAAATAGAGGACAAGGTGGATGCGTCGCATCCACCTTCGCAGGCAAAACTGAAATGGAGGACGAGGTGGATGTGTCGCATCCACCTTAGCATCAATCCCTGAAGCCGATTTGGACTAGGAATAGGAGAGCTTTGGCCCACGACTTTTGTACGCAATATATAAGCCAAAAACGCCTCCTTTAGGTTATCTAACATATTGGAGAAGAGGAAAAAGGCACAACAAAGTTCTAAAACCACAGAATTCGTCTTGAGTTCCTATTCTCTCTTTCTTTTATTGATTTGTATGCACTCTTGTGAATTTTTGATGATTGCCTGAATATGAGTGGCTAAGAACCCTATTGTTCTCGGGTCATGGGTATACATGAATGTTGATGTTTGAAGTGTAAATTGACGAAATTGATTTTATCATATCGGGTTGTTTATTTAATTCTGTTTTCAATTATTTTGCTGAGTAGCTAACAGTGAAACACTATCTACGAATCTAGAGTTGAACTCGAAAGTGGGAACTCTAGATTGCATATAGAATTAAATAGAGCAAGTTCTTAAACCCGGACATAGGGGAAATGATTCGCAATTGGGATAGACATATACCTAATTGCCTTGCTCGGTTGCAATACAGTAATTGTACATGCGTTCTTGTTAAGTTTAATTCCATAGACATATAGGTATTAAGTTAGCTTGAATAGGCTAGTAAGGACTCGACAGACTCTTATGAGTAATATCAACCCTGTGAACCAACAATCCAGATAAATCAATTAGTTATTTTTAAGCTAAGAATGCAACATGATTGTTAAATAACCCGTGACCCTGGAATATTATCTCCCATTGATTGTTATTTAAAACTATTTAAGTGTTGTGTTGATTTCTGGTATTCCATTACTTGATAGTCTTTAGGTAGTAAATTAGACAATTATCTATTTTATAAGGAATCGATTGAATTGATAAGCTATTTGAGTTTGAATTAGTCAAAAGTTAATCATAAGTCCTCGTGGGAACGATACTCTATTCACTACTCTATTACTTGACGACCACGTATACTTGCGTGAGTGTGTTTGGTCCCAACACAGGGTTCCGAACACAAAGTACGAAGAAACATTCTGAACCAAACTATTAGAACTCCAACAAAATCCAAAACTGAACCGATCAGGAAGTAATATTCTTTTCTAGCCTCTCAATTAAAAAAAAAAGCTTTGGTCTTTCATTTTGCTCCTTCGTGGCAACCCTCAGAAGTAGAGCCTGTATTTTAGGAAAAGCGTACAGTACCTTTCATGTTTAAATGAACTCTTACAGAGAGGCTTCAGCCAATCAACCAGAGGTAAATTTGACTATTGTTATCATAGAAATACTTCATTACATATATCCTCTGCTAAGCAAACGAGTCTAATTCCACATGCAAACAATGAAAAATGAACTTGTACAGATAGTTCTTACAATGCACAACCTGTGTCTCTTGCCCACCCAGACTGTAAGGTGCTCGAGCCAAACCAGCCCTCATGGGCTTTCCTAGTGACCTCCTGGGTTTCGGTTCCACGACAAATAAGATGGATCTCCAAGTTGCCTGGAAAATAAGAACTTATCAGCTAAACCTTGTATCCTCCAAAGAAATTGGATTTCGAGTCGGATTTCCTTGTTTCTCGTGCATATCAATCAACTAGCAGAAAAATATTTAGTATTATGGATGAATTGCAGTTTTCATATCCAGCTTTCTCTTTCTAACATCCCACAAAATGTAAAGTTTCCCCGGAAAAAATTAAACCGTCTTCTCGCAAAATGCTCAAAGAATACTACATGTATACTCCATCTCCCTAGGCATTACAGCAAAAGGAAAAAAAATTATTTTATTTTATGGAGATGGGTCCAAAAGCGGATGTAATGTTAACATCTGACATTTTATTTGTTCAAAGGTGGTCGTATGTGTCTATCTTTTGACAATGTGGAAACACAAGTTAACAAGAAGTATGCTAGCATAATGAGAGAGAGAGCAGGGAGCCCAATTGTCCCTCTTCTCAATACAAGTCTTTCCTTCAGCTAATCCTGAAATGTTAATAACCTATAGCCTATGTATGTTCCCCCACTTAATTGTGAATGATACACATACTCATATGGAGAGTAACCAGAAAATATGGAGCAATATATGGAGTTTTTGGAGTTGTTAGGAAGGAACATGTAATAGGTATATGCTTTAATTACAAAAAATAAAATAAATAAAATAAAATAAAATATGAAGGTGTATATGCCTTGGACTACTGACAGTCAATTCATATGTTTACCAACGAAAGCATGGATCCTAGCAGCAAGGTAGTTGAATTAAACTGACGTAACCAATTTTGGACAGACAACTGTTTGCTTTCTAATAGCATTACAAAATGGCAATTCGCCAAGCAAGTTAATTTCCAAATTTGGATAAGGAGCAAATAACGAAGGCTAATGATATATGCAAAAGGGGAGGTTTAAATCCATTTGTGGTCCTATTGTCATCTTCAGAGGTGCTTTGTAGGACATATGTTAGAATTCTTATATCAAAGTTCATGAACTAATCAGAAATGGACCACATAGCAAGAAAAATTCAAGGTTGAAGAAGATAGAAATGGTACCTTGGCTTAACTAGATATATAATCATGAAAGCCATAGCCAGAAAGATACACAATCCACCTACTGTGAGATAAGCAATACCAAGAAAATCATTCTTCCCGCCAAGCCAGCTAGTCGTAGAAAGTACGAGCTTCTTCTTGCCATTGAAACTGTAAGTGTTGTAATTATTCTGCAATATCACATTTATGGTTTCACCCTCCTTAAGATCCACCTCTATTTTCCCATACAACTTCCTAAAAGTTGGAAGAGCAGCAGTACGCATCCAAACAATTAGGTCCTCCTGCTCGCTTAGCTGTTATGTGCAAAACATACATAAACATCAATGAGGCGCTACAACTCCCAAAACCAGCATAGTATGAACATTAGAATTGAAACAAAGAAATGCAGTAGTATTCTAGGCCAACTGTAGGGAGATGGAAGATGGGAGCTGGATACTAACCTATAACTTTTTATTTTGAGGTTTTAACCATTTGGTATACAAAACTCACTGGCTTGACTAATCCAAATTCACGTCAGATAGGAGCGCTCCCTACCAATAGCTTACCTATAACTGACGATATGCTAGAAAGGGGCAAGCAAGAATGAATCATTAAGCAGCAGAAAGTTTCGGAGAAAAATAGGAAAACATATTATACAGCTAAGTATTTTTCGAGCCTGTTTGGTTCTTTTTATTTTTTTAAGGTATAGTGGGGGCACGTTTATTTGATGATTTATTTCTCTTTTTTGATGACCAAGAAATTTGATGTTTCAGCTCCGAAACTCAAGGACAATGGGATACCCCTTTACCATTATCCACTCAAATACTAAAATTGGTACAACAACTAGGATTCGAACTCGTGACAAGCGCCTATCATGTCCCACATGGTACTACCTTCGCCGTTTAACCAACACCTTGGAAGACTGTTTGGTTTGGTTATAAAACTTATATTAATCAGATAAATGATTATTGATTATTTAATCAGTCCATCACTTTCATTAGAGAATGCGAGTGTATTAGTTGAATGAAATTCATATTATTTAGCTCTTATGTGGGTTGTATGGAATGAGAGAAATAGGAGTGCTTTTGAGGGGATTGAAAATGATTTTGTACATTTGAGGAATAGCCCTTTGTATTTGATTGTTTTTTGGTGCACCCATGAGATCCCTACTTGTAGAGATGATTGGGTGTCTTTCATAGAGAATATGTTTTTTTTTAGATTTTCTACTTTTTGGTATACCTCTTGTATACGGGATTCTTCCCATTGTTAATAATATTTTTACCTTATAAAAAAAAGTGTATTAGTTGAAAACGGGATGTTTTTATCTTTAATTTGAACGTGTAAATTCCATTTTACATTTTCCTTGTCTTATGGTAAATACAGTGTTTTGAATAGCGAGAGGCGACAAAAAGCGACGAGTGCCCGCTTAACTGAGGCGAGAAGCGAGAAGCGAAGCGCTCGCCTTTTTGCAGTGAAGCGCCAATTAATACAAAAAACAAATATTAAATTTGCATATATAAATAACCAAAAACTCAATAATAATAACATATTAGCAAATATTTCATTGAATATACTGTTTAAGAGAGAAATTAATTGTAATTAAAGAGAGAAAAGAACAGTTAATTGTAATTGTAATTATAGAGAGAAGTTAATATGCAATTACTTGTATACAAAAACTGAAAAAATAGAATAAAAGAGAAACAGAAGAAGAAAGACAAGTAGAAAAGAGAGAAAACATAGGTGAAAGAAAAGAAAGAAAAAACTGTTATGCCAGAAATCAGTTGTTGCCGGAAATCAGTTGCTGCCGGAAAGAAGAAGAACAAAGAAGATTTACTGCAGGAAGAAGAAAAAGAAAAGAAAGAAGAAAGAAGAGAGGACTTGCTGCTGGAAAAAGATGCCGGAAAACAGAGGGCTTACTGCCGGAAAAAGAAAAAGAAAGAAAGAAGAAAGAAGAAAGGAGAAAGAAGAGAAATCAGTACCTGAAACTCGAAGAAGAGTTGTGGCTGTGCTGACTGCTGAAAGAGGAAGAAGTCGTTTGAAGAGAAGAAAACCCTAATGTTTTATTTTTGTCTCTTGTTATTTTTTTAAGTTAAAAAAAGTGACGCTTCTGTCGCCTCCACGCCTCGTCGCCTCGTTGCCGCCTCGTCGCCTCGCTGCCGCTTTTCAGAAAACGCTACGGGCCTACGCCTCAGATGAAAATAGCGTTAAGCCTCTGTTTCGCGTCGCCTCACGCTATTAGCGCTGAGGCGAGCGCTATTTACAACACTGGGTAAATACACCACAACATTAACTAGATTAGATTGCTTTTTAGTAGTATTCTTTAAATGTATTACCTTATCAGATATATTTTGAAAATTACTTACTACATTTTTCAGCAGTATTCTTTATATGTTTGGCCTATGATGATATGTTAGTAATTTTTTTTAAAAAACTAACGAGCTCAGATCTTACCAGATTTAAGCACCAAAAAAAAAGTAATGTTAAGGAAATGAGAAATAACAATGGGATGGTGGAAAAAGAGACAAGCAAGCATTGGGGGTGAAAACTTCCCGCTACTATTACATACCTATATAATTCCGTAAAATAAGCTAAGAGTTCACATTTTAATGATATACTTCAGCTGGAGGGCGAGTGCTCTGACATCGTTCCTATGGAAATCAATGTCTAGAAAAGGAGTTCTGAATTAGGGCTTTCTAGGTGATGAGAAGTGCCTTTGTAAAGTTGTATGAATAAGGTAGAAATTGCCTTTCTTTGGAGATGGAAGCAAAAACAAGAACTAAACTTGTTCGGACAGGAAATCTCAGCAAATTACAGCTCTTTTTTTATCTTGTCTTACACACCTTAGATACACAAACAAACAATGTCACATAAGAAGGCACTCCCAAGCACATGATCAAGAGAATATTCCAGAGATGAAAAGGAACTCAACAATTCCTGTAATACAAGAAAGCACGGAAAATTACCACGCCTTCTTTTTAATCTCGTCTCGCTAACACCAGTGGTATATACACTGCCAGTTTACCCACAAGTTTAGCCATAAGAGGGATGAAGGTGAATCATAAGGGATGTGTAGACAACATCAGTTTACAACATATCGAGCCAGACGGAGACAACAGTTCATCAGGCTTGCAAGGAACAAGACAGTGGAGCTCTTTGGGGTTTAACGTTTTTGGAAAAATTTTACAAAATGTACAAGTTTAAGAGGCAAAAGAATTCCAAAGATTGATGGAACTACTAACAAACAGAGCATCACATAAATGGAGCTTGATGCTTGGAAGTTGGAGAAGTAGGGAAAGTAAGATCTTCTCGGTTATGTCCTATTTGGGTTACTAAAAATAGAGAATTTGGGCTTCTCATAACTATTAGTTGCAATTTCTAGAGCATCGAGGAAGAGATGCATGTTCATATTGATGGAAGCAAGGGACATGATCCCAACCACTAATATGATTTGCATAAAAGGAACTAGCATATGTCAGTTAGCACTTCATGTACAAAAGGGCGAGAGGAGATAGTATTAAACTCTGGTGGACTGTATAAACCTAATAGGAATGCCCTGGTTAATAACAAGAACAATAAGGACGTGTTGCACAGTTGGACTCTCAGAAGAAGGCGAACGAGATTAGAACATGAGATGCAACTCTTTTGGCCTTTATGCGGGTATCCTGGAAGGAGAGAACAAGAGAACATTTGAAGGGGTGGTAAATGAGCTTGTACAGTTGAGGCCATTCCTTTTACTTTTGGTTTTTTTTTTTTTATAAGGTTCTTTTCCTTTTGGTCAATTATAGTTCACCGACGTTCCTGTCAGTATAGATGATTAGATGTGATTCCTAGAGAATAATATTATTGTGTAGGTTCTTTATTTTTTATATACTACTTTTATACTGAATTCTTTTTTCACAAAAACAACAATTATTACTTTACTAGATTGGTGATAAATATGAAGGGAGATTAGACGGTTTATTGTGCCTAAATGCAACCAATTTAGATATTCGGGCTCAGTCTTTAAGAGATTGACGTGATGTATGAAGACGTACACAGAACCAAAATAAGATGTTTGAATTGGATGAATGATGCAGAAGAAATATGTAATCGAAAAATACCTAACAAAGTGAAAAGTAAGCTCATTTAACAGTGCTGAGACCAAGCTACCAGCCAATGCTATATTGAAGTGAATGATGGTTCACGTATCCACAAGATGAGCATCATATAAATATGAATACTAAGATGGTAAATGATCATAACTAGCTGCAAGTACCGTGGAGGATAAACCGAGAATCACCTATGATGGTTTGGTTATTTCCTACGTTAACCACCACATGCTTTGGTTGTAAATGCGACATTATGATGATTGAAGGCACTAAAAAGAGAGGAAGTAGACCTAAAATCACATTGAGAGAAGTTCCTTCCAAAGACTTACAATCCTTGGGAAAGAATGCAGAACGAAAGCAAATGATCCATATACATGATACCATTTCATTTGGACTAAAGTTTAGTTTATTATTCAGCTGTTTTTTTTTTGTTTTTTTGTTTTTTTGGGGAAAAGTAGGTTTATTATTTAGTTATTATAATTACACTAACATTAGGTTCGAAATTTGTAACGAGTCCTTTCAGTCTGGTTAGTCTTGTAAGCTTAGAGATAGTTGAAGAGAACCTCTAGCTTTGCAGATCCCCTTGTTTGCCTTAAAAACAAATTATCTGTAAGCAGCATAGTATTGAAATGATTTGAACTTGGGTAGAATGAAATAGTCACATAGGATCTATATAGTCGACCTCAACTTTGTTGGGGACTTCAGCAAAAAGAAAAACTTTGTTGGGGATTGAGGTGTTCAGTAGAGATACACAAGCACGGAATATCACACACCAAAGACACTCTGAAACACATGATCAGGAAAATAGGAGCTCATTAACTCTTTTTCGTCCCACTCGTCTCTAAGGCAGTTGACATAGACCTATTTACATTATTATGACACATTGTGACTTGATCTCCAGAAAACCTTTGGCTGTAAAAGAAGTTCTTTTCTTTCCTTCCTTGTTCTCTACTGAAAACAATTGATTCTCTCTTTCTCTAATCTCTTGGCACTCAGTTCTTTACAAAACTCTCTCTCTCTCTCTCTCTCTCTCTCTCTCTCTCTCTCTCTCTCTCTCTCTCTCTCTCTCTCTCTCTCTCTCTCTCTCTCTCTCTAACCCCTACCCCAAGGTTTAATTTGCTCATTACCGGACAAAATGGACAGATGGAGAAATAAAAGAAAGCAAAGGAGGGGACATGAGATCAAAGAATGGAGGGTTCTCAACCCAAACAAAAGAATCATGAATCAATGTCAAACTTCTTAAATTATCAAATGCATCCCAAATTTTGCTTTCTTTGTGCCAAAATCAAGGCCAATATTGAACAGTTTCAGAAGAAAGAAAACAAGAATACTTTTCAATAATTGTTCCCATTACTTCGAAAATTTGAAAACCAAATAATTGTCACCAATCAGGCCTTAAGCTTCCAACATGACAATCATAGCATTACTTTGTCTCTTTCCCTTTTTCTTTTAGCAGCAAGAAAGAAGTTAAAAGCAAGTACATTTCTGACCATACTTCTACTTCTGAAGAGTGGATTTGTTCACATAGGTCAACGAGGCAATCCATATATAAAGACTGAAGAGTTGATAAGCATACTGAGAGAAGAATTAGCCACTCTAACAAAATATCAATTTAGCAGTTATGAAAAATTTCAGATTTTATATGTAGGCATGTAGTGATAGGATTTTGGCTTCAGTACTAAGACTGCAAAAAAAGTTCGAGAGATATATTTAAGTTAATTCCCAACTATGCAAAATCTTACTGATTTGTTATAATCAAGCTTGCCACCCCCAACGAGAGTCCCATTCTGGAAGTTCCTTGGGAAGACATTTTTCCCAAACTTATGATCCCGATCGCTCTTCCAAGAAATATCTTTTTTGCTTACTAGCAATTGCTGATTGCTGCGAGAAAAGTTGTAAGTATCATTAAACAAACTCCAAGCTATTAGGCCACAAGGAACAATTGGAAGCCCATTTAATTTGTCTTCAGGTTCACAGGAACCGGTGTCATCCATTTTACTTGGGTTCTTCAATTGTTGGTCACTTCGACTCTTCACATATCTGAATAAGCATCAAGGTTAAAAACATGAAAACCTATCAATGAACCATCAGTCAACAGAAAAAAACAGGTAAAATTCCATCACATATATTATAAGCTGATAGGAAGGTCTTGCTTCTCGGAAAAAGAATCACATCTCTGTAGCATGGAAATCATGTACAGGGAAATCCAAAATAGTCATTAACTAGATTAGTATTTATAATAATAGACCAAAGTTGGGGTCATGTTATTTGGTAAACTCCATCAACTGGGTGTTACACCACCAAAAAGAAGCTGTTAATTTTCACGTAGTAAAGCATCTCTTCGGCAAGCACCTGCGATGATTCTGATAGAAGTTGTCAAGCTGATAATACACATAAATTGGCGGCTTCATATTTTTTGGTACCTAAAATTAGTCAAAAACAAAACAAGATAACTATTTTGAACTGCGAAACCAAACAATGACAATAAAAAAAAATAACAAACTGTGCAGCTCAGAGGATACATACTGTCAGAGTTCTTTTACATGTTTTATTTTTAGAACTTTGTATGTAGCCAACTTCATCATCAGTTGAATTTTTTGGTATGCACTCAGCATCATATCGATCAATGATCTCAACAACCTGATAAATTGCCACATTATTCAGATTTAAGAATTTTAAAAATAAGAAATAAAAAGTCTTAAGGTATAATTTAGCACATACATCTCGAGAAGCAAACAGGGATACCACTCCAATTGGAATGAAAACAACACCGACAAGCAAAAAAGCAGAAATCACCTGCCAATTAAGGGGGAAAAATTATAAAATGATGTCATACAGTTTTGAACTAATTATTGATGAAGTTAAATTGCCAACTAACCCATTTTGGTGTGAGGATTGGCTTACATGCTGGAAGTTCCTGCTGCGTAAACCTTGAATCTGAAGTAAAGTGCAAGTCAAATAATAAAAAGTTAAAAACAAAATCACTCAAAAAGCAGCAATTTCTGCCTCATCATAGAATCTAATTATTGAAGGATGGTATAAATAATCATAGGGATCAACTTCTTAATTAAAGGCACAAAGTGAGAGCAGTAGCTTTATAAAAAGAAAAAAAGGGGGAAAATAGAGAGAAACAAACACTTAGGTCGCTTGGAATTTCTTCTAGCTGCTGTATTATCGGCAGATCCGGCACTCGATGATGGAGCGGCGTTTGAGTTCATTACTCCAGTTGATTTTCAGGTTGCAAATTAGCCCCAAAAAGAAAACATAAAAAAAAAGAAGGTTTTTTGAGTTGAAATGCTGGATATAATCCAAGTTTCTGTCCGATGTGTCGAGAAGGAGAGGAGCGAAGAAGATGAATAGGGGACAGTGCCGCTTAGCGGTTGTGGTCAAACCAAGTACTCGATGGACTTCAGACCCGGTTTCACCGGTTTACCCTTGCGAGTCTTCCTTCTTGGAGTCTGGATCCTTTTTTCGAGTTCACACGGTCACAAGATAATACTATTAGGCTTCATTTGTTTGCACTTAATTAGTCTCAATCTTAATAATTCAGATCTTTAAGTGCGTTTATTTTTAAAATTTAAATCTTAATTATTCAAATCTTAATTATTAAGTGTATTTATTTTTTTTTACTTTACAACAACTTAATAGGTCTGAATAGGTCTGTATGATTAAAATCTATAACAGAGACTTAATTTCATTAAAATGCTATCATCCATATTTATTATTAACTGTCGTCACCGCCTACCATTATCAACTACCAACATGCCGCCGCCATCACCACCACACCATCGTCATCATCATTACATAGCCGCCACCATTATCGACTATCACCATCTACCATCTCCACCACTGCCGCCACCATCATTCTCAACCACAATCAATACTCATTTACCTCAACTACCACAACTAACTACCTCATCGCCATCAACAACCATAACCGGCATTGTCCATCATTATAACCTATCACCACCTTTCTCAATCACAACTACCACCACCACCCGCCATTATTAACTATCACTACCCACCACCACCATTCTCAATCATAATCGACACCATTACTGTAACGACCCGACTTATCGTTTTAAGAATTTACGCCTCGTTCAACGACTAAAGGTATCGAAAAGCTTGTAATATATATTATGACCCGCGGGCGTGGTCGAGTTTGATTTTCGGAAGATTCAGAATTCAATTAAAAGAACAATTCTCATTTTTGAAGCGTAAATGGAAAGAGTTGACCGGAGAGTTGACTTTTGAGAAAACGATCCCATAATGGAATTTTGATGATGTCAATAGCTTCGAATGATATTTTCGGACTTAGGCGTATGTTCGGATTTAGATTTGGAAATCTGTAGGACAATTCGACGCATTTTGCGAAAGTTGGAAAAATAGAAGATTTTTGGAAAGTTCGACCGAAGGTTAAATTTTTGATAACGAGGTCAGATTCGATTACGGAAATTGGAATAGCTCCATTACGTCATTTAAGACTCGTGTGAAAAATTTGAAGTCATTCCGGATTGATTTAATACGTTTCGACGCAAATTATAGAATTTGGAAATTTCATAACTCATAACTCATAATTCGATTCGATGCACGATTCGTAGTTTCGGCATTGTTTGATATGATTTGAGGCCTCGACTAAGTTCGTATCATATTTTGGGACTTGTTGGTATGATTTGTCGGGGTCCCAAGGGGTTTGGGTATATTTTTGGATCATTGGTTGAGAGACTAGTAAAGTTAAGAAATTTGAGAGTTTGACCATGGTTAATATCGAGTTAAGGCGACCCCGTTTCAGTGTTTTGAGTGCGTGAGTAGGTCCGTAGCGTGTTTTATGATTGAAATTCATACATGGTTTGTGTCCGGGGGGTTCCGGATGAGTTTCGGGGTGGTTTCAGATCATTTCGGAGAAGTTTGGGTTTTGCTGGTTTCTGGTGTGGCACTGTTCATTCGCAATTGCGAACACTGTTCATCCGCAATAGCGAACACTGTTCATCGCAATTGCGAACACTGTTCATCGGAGGTTATTGTTCATTCGCAAATGCGAAATTTTTGTCCGCAAATGCGAACCTAGCAGAAACTTAAGGATTGAAAATCTATCATTTCTTCATTTTCGATTGGAATTTTTGGAGCTCGATTTTTAGGCGATTTTGATAATTTATTCATGACTTCGACTAGGGTAAGTGTTCTATATCCTAAAGTGATTATATTTCATGAATCTATGGTTATATTCATCGTTTAATTCGGATTTAAACGGAAGAAATTAAGATTTTTGCAAAATCTTCCAAAAACGAAAATTCAAGATTTGGAGGACGATTTATTATTAGAATTTGATAAAATTGGTATGGTTGAACTCGTATCTGAATGGGTGTTCGGATTTCGTAAAAATTATATCGAGTTTCGAGAGGCGGGCCCTGCATTGACTTTGGTTGACTTTTTAGAATAAAAAGTCAAAGTTTTATTATCCGAAATTATTTTTTATGAATTTTAATGAAGGTATACAATTAATTTGGATAGATTTGAGCTGTCCAGAGGTCAATTAAAGCAAGAAGGCGATTTTGGAATATCGGTATAACTTCAAAAAAGTAAAAGTATCTTGCCTAGCTTTGAGTGGGGGAATTACCCTTAGGCATCAAGTCTTATGTGCCATTTGTGAAATGTGAAAAGCCGTGTACGCGAGGTAACGACTACGTACTCGGGCTTATATGTGTAAAATTTATTGGGTTAAAATCTTGGGCATATTGTGTAGTAAATTGGATAATTATTGGCATTTATTAAATCCTCTATTTGAAGTGCCTCAACCCTTGTTGTCGAATTTATTTTTATATGATAATTTTGTATGATTGTCACTTGAATTTTTATGTGAATTCCGTGAATTTGGTGATTTGATATTTTCTGAAAATAATTATATTATGGATTTTTCATATGCAAATAATTAATGAAATAAGTTTAAACTGAGGCGTTAATATAATTATCAAAAATTTGGATTAATGAAGGCGTTGCCCTATACTGAGTATTTTCCATCTCTATTGTTGTTTTGAGGTTTTATACACATTGTGTGGAGCCTTGATCTATTTGTTGTGAAATTAATTGATTTTGTTATATCTTTGGAATTGGTTGTGGTCATTGTGCAAATTGTGATATGAATTGATTTTGTTATGTTGCCTTGATAGTATTCTGTGTAAATTATTGTGTTATTTGAGTTATTATTTTGGGGATATAAGGGTGGCATTCCACTGTTGATATTATGTGGGTATAAGGGTGACATTTCACTGTTGTTATGTGTGTTGGGATATTGTCTAGGCGGAATGATAAGGATGGCTATAGGAGAGATAAGGGTGGCTATAGGAGCGATAAGGGTGGTTATTGATATTGTCAGGGCAGAGGGATAAGAGAGGCTATTATAGAAGTGATAAGGGTGGCTATTGTGAGGGATGATATGTGATAATGTGGAGTTATTGCGTTGGTAATTTTTATATGATGTTGTGATTTTTCTTGTGTTTATTTCTATATCTTGTGTAATTTATCTTCTTTTTTAGGTGAACTTGATAATAGTCTAATCTATATTGAAAATGAGAGCATGTGGCTAATGCCAGGCGGATTATGAAATAAAATGTGGGCACGATGTGCCGTGAGTAAATAATGATGATATTGGCACGTGAATTATCCGTGCAATTGTGATATGAAATGTGGGCACGAGGTGCCGTGGTTAAATGATGATGATATTGGCACGTGAGTTGTCCGTGCGGTTATGATAGAGAAATTGACACGAGGTGCCGTGAAAATATGAAAGTGGGATGAGACCCGTATTTTATGATTTTGAAATGAGGTCCCACATGGTGACTGTTATTCGAAAGATATTTATTTAAAGAATTATATTTGAAAGATATTTATTTGAAGGAATTATATTTGAAAGAATTATATTTGAAAGATATTTATTTGAGGGAATTATATTTGAGAGAGATTTATTTGAAAGATATTTATTTGAAGGAATTATATTTGAAAGAGATTTATTTGAAAGAATTATATTTGAAAGATATTTATTTGAATGGAGTATATTCGAAATATATTTATTGGAAAGTATTATATCCTGAAGATTATTATTTGAGAAGCATATAAGCGAAAGATTTATATTTGAAGCAGTGTTTTAAAAGGCGTGGGCATAAGGCGGGGCATTTTACATATGCCTCAGTGGGGCGTAAGCCCTGGGGCGTGGGGCATAAGCCCCATAGGTATTTAATTTTTAATATTTTATAAAATAATATAATGACAATTAATATTTATAAACAAGTAAAATTGCATAAATATTGAAGAAAACTATATATATGTGTGCTTCATCCCCACAAAAAACTAATCAAAACAATCTATTATACGTTACTTACAAGCACAAGTAATTTGAGTCTAAAAGAATAAAGTTTTCTATATGGAGGAACAAAAAGTATTATACGTTCTCTTTGTATTTTGTAAAAAAAATTAAATATTCGTTGATTTTGGGAGATATTAGCAGACTAGCGGACAAGATAAAAATTTGGAAAAATCATGAATTAGGGCGTAAATCAATAAAAAAAGGTCTTTACTTTTAAATTTAATACTTTTGAGTTCCTTTTTAAACCTTTTGAGTAATTACCAAACTCACTTTTGAGAATTTGTGTATTGTATGAAGGACTAATTCAACAAATTTTGTTTTAATTTGAAAAAGTCTCTGAGGCTCTCTTCTTACTAAAAAAATGCGCCCCGAACGCCCGGGCGTACGCCCCGAGCCCCACACCATCGCCCCGAGGCGTTTTTGGTACGCCTCGCCCCGGGGCTCGCCCCAGAAACGCCTTTTAAAACAGAGATTTGAAGGACTAGATTAATTGGTTGTACTTGTATTTATTATTTGTTGAGCACTATTAATGGTGTTCATGTTACCCTGCTGTGTATATCACTGGTTGATTAGTGTTTCCATTATTGTTATTTGTTTCCTATTATTCTTGTATACTATATTGCATAGGTTATTAGACTAGCGAGTGTCTTGACTGTACCTCGTCACTACTCCACTGAGGTTAGTCTTGATACTTACTGGGTACCGACTGTGGTGTACTCATACTACACTTCTGCATATTTTTGTGCAGAGCCAGATATTGGAGATATCGAACTCGGACAGATTAGAGTGTGATCGCAAGGATTCAAGGTAGAGCTGCTTGGTCGTCGCAGTCCCTTGGAGTCTTTTCATTTTTATTGTACTGTTAATTATTAATCAAACAGTATTGAGTATTCGATCTTTGAGATCATTTCATGTATTCAGTTAGAGTTCGTGACTCAGTATTACCAGTCTTGGGAGGCTGTTTGTAATTATTTTCGCTGTTAGTTTTGACACTTATATTATAATTATATGTTTAAAAAGAAAAAAAATTGACTTGAATTGTAATTATAATCGGCTTACTTAGTCTTAGAGACTAAGTGCCATCACGACGCCTGTGGTGGAATTTTGGGTCGTGACAATTACTAATCACCTCTAGCTACTAACCGGAACCACCACCATCAACCAAAACTATCACCAACCACCGCCTCTAGTCGTCATTCACCTGTTAGCCATCACCACCAACAACTATCATATTTTAAAAAACTATAGATTTTATTGATAGAATATTAGATTAATTAGTATTTCATTTGAATTTTATGTTTATTAATTTTCAAATAAAGAAAAATCTTATACATTCAAATGTTAAAAATCAAACAGTCTTAATCATTTAGTATTCAGATCTTAATACACCTTTTAATATTCAGTTGTGTATTGAGATTCAGATGTATTAATCTTAATACACATCTTGATATTTAGATGTGTATTCAGATTCAGACGTCTTAATCTTAAAAAAACAAATGAGGCTTTAGAGGGGTAACTAGACTTGACGAAAAATAAGAAAATATAAAATTATTTTTCGAAAAAATTACTCCCTCTGTTTTAATTTAGAACAGAGTTTAAGAAGAAGAAAAAGACTTTTAAAACTTATACTCTTAAAAGATTAAGGGTTAAAAGTTTTGTGGGGCCATAATATTTGTGTAGTTATAAAAGCTTCTCATTAAGGATAAAATGGATAAAATAAAGAGTTTAAAGATGAATTATTTCCAATTATAGAAATGTGTCATTCTTTTTTAAACGAACTAATGAGAAAAGAGTGTCATCTAAATTGAAATAGAGGGAGTACGTAGTATTTTTTTTTTATGAAAAGGAGAATATATTTTCCTCACCTTTGAACGAAAGTCTTCTTTTCCATAATTATGTTACTCTCTTGACTTTATAATCAACACTTAAGCATTATTATCAATTTTTAATACTTAGAATTTTCTTAAGTATTATCCATGTTTGATACTCAAAGAGAATTAGTTAGAAGCACCTCTTTCTATTGATATTGACTTGACGTGATACTCTCTTCTCTCGCCCGTAAACCATATGAAACATTTGCAGCAAACATCTTCAAAAAAGCTGGTCTAGGCTTCTAATTGAACTTTAAGGTAATAGAAGAGAACGCAATCGACAGATACCTAGTAAGTAAAGCTATGGACTGGGTACTCACTCTAAGCCAGTACTAGTAATTTGAAAAAAATGATAGACATCTAGCGTATTCACTCGTTTTTCCTTTCTGATAGGCCAACTCAAAGAGGGAAATTCAAGGAGCGTAAGCGAGCCAGTGTCCTTGATTTATTCTCTTCGGTATCACATTCTCTCATTAAGTGGTTGTGAAGTAAAAAATAATAAATACAGTTAATGATTAAGATTTGAATAATTAAGATTCAGGCATTAAAAACAAACACACTTAATATCTAAGATCTGAATGATTAAGATTCAGACATTCATTAAGTGCAAACAAATTAGGCCTAAATCGGGGATAAAGTTACCCCCGATTTTCCGATGAATAAACGAGAGACAACATGGTTCGGCGCAGGCTCGGGTAAAACCGAGGGCTCCCACAGATCAAAGCCCCGTGAGGACAAATGACGCACCAAAAATCAGACATGGCCAAACATTGGAAGAATCGAGCTCAAGCAAAATAAAGAATCGAAGCTAAAGGGAGGACGGTTAGAGAGGACGAACAGGGAGCCAAAATATCCGCCATCAACCGTATATTATGACAAGAATCTCGCCTGATATCAACTGCAGATCATGTTTTACTAGAAGAGAGAGATTTTTACCTTATCTAGACTTATACTAGGATTGAAACTCCCCTACTATATAAAGGGGAGAACCTTTTTATTTTGAAACCACTATTGGCACGTATATCAAAGCAATAAAGTTTATTGTTGTCTTCTAGCTTCTATTCAAAGTGTTCTTCAGCTGTTCATTTCTTTAGTTGCAGCCGAGCTCATCACGAGGGCTCGCATTTAAACTTAAAGTCAGGATTAATCATTCCATCATATTTAGTTTGATCGTCTTATTTTCCTTTAATTTAATTATTTTTGGTTCTTAGATTATTCGTGTTAGATTAAATTATGTATCCTTTAAACCGCGTATAAATTTAATTATTACTCATTTTAGGGGTAAACAATTTGGCACCCACCGTTGGGCTAAGGATAATAGTGGTGATTTAATACGAATCTCCATAATACACCCTATTTTACATTTGCTCTTTGAAGTTTGATTTCAGGTCTATTCAAAATGTCAATTTCTCAGTCTGCTTACTTGAACAATGATGTCGAGTCAGGCCACCACGGTGAAGATAATAACGCGGTACCAAGCAATGGCGTGCCCCCTGTTGACCCTAATGGCTTTCCAATCGCTGACCCAGTCAACGCCAATTCACAAGTTGCAATCAATATCAACCTACCAACTGATCTCGTAAATAGCATTCACGGGGCACACCGGCCATCGGCTCGAGAAGCGCCCAATGGGGGAGGTGATGGAGTTAGATTACGATTGATTTTTGAAATGTTACAAGCAATAAAGTGGAAATAACACAACTGCAGAGTCAAAATAACGCGTAGAACACGGTTGAACCCGAGCGGGTTGAAGAAAATACTCGGAGAGAAAAATGGATTGTCACAGAACCAGATGTGTTCGGACCCCGGGAAACATCCGAGGTGATGGAAATTGTAACACCCCGGAAAATTTCGAAGTACTTAAGTGTAAAGCCCGGTAAAGTTTCCAAAGAAAATAATATTTCATGGTGCCGGACTAGGCTTACGTGTGAGGATTGTAACTCAGACTTTTTGGGTTGAACAATGCACCGGAAAGTAAAGGAAAATTTTTGGCGGAAAAGTGCATGTATGCGACCGCAAAACTACTCTGCGGACCGCATAATGGCCGCAGAGTGAGGCAGTTAATTGGGTCAGTTGGAAGCAACTATGTGGTCGACTATGCGATCGCATAACTGTTATGCGGTGCATTATGCGACCGCATAATAGTTATGCAAACCAGATAGTGACCGCATACACAGATAGTTCTTTTGGCTATTTTGTAACTATTTATGCAACCGATATGCGGTCCGCATATCAGTTATGCGATCGCATACCTTGTTCCGGAGCTCCATTTTTGAATTTTTAAAACCCGACCCTATTTTGTTAAATACACTCTTTGGGCCATTTTTGGAGACATAATCTGATATTTTAGAGTGAGAGAGAGAGTGCCCTAGAGTGAGAAGGTGTTCTTCAATAATTTTTCTTCAATTCTTGCTCAAGTTTTGGAAGATTAAGAAGGGAAGCTCACTAGGTCTTCATCCTAGAGGTAAGATTCTACACCCTAAACCCTAATTTCAAAATTTTCTGAAAATGGGTAACTAGCAAGATAATTTTGGGCATGAGAGTTGTTTATTTTGCATGCATGTGTTATCAAAGGGTATAGGAAGATTGTTGAGCTAAAAATGATAAAGATTGGGTTGTAGGATGAAGGAATTCTCCATAAAAGGGACCTTGGAACCTTAATGCACACTTAGTGTTTGATAAAATGCTCAAATGAGCTCGAACCATGATCACCTTCCTAATTTTGATTCAATTTATTATATTTCTACAATAGATTGAGGTTGCTAAGAATTCCGGAATATTTAGAGTGTAAGGAAGCTCAAGTGAGGTCTGTTGGCTAAACTCTTCTCTTAGAATTGAATCCGACGATATTCATGTAAATTATGTAAGTCCCGAGTGATTTATTATGAAATTGGCTATTCCGAGTAAGATTGGGTTGAAAGATATATGTTCAACAAACATCCCAATATGTTTAACAAGCATCCCAAATGCTCTAGTTATGTTATGTTACCAATTAAGGATGTGTTAAAATATGGGCTATGCATTAATAATATTTCGACTTTAAGTCAAGTTCAAATGAAGGCTATTATGCCAAATTTTATGAAATATCTCTATGTGCATTAGACTCTAAATTGCTCACATGTGTACTACACACTTTGATTTGAATTGTGTTTGTTGTTGATAATGAGGATGATATTTGAAATTGATAATGTGAGCATGAAATACTGAATATGGCCAACGTTCCAAGAATGATCTTATAATTATGGCCATTAGTGCCAATGAAATGAAAAGATATGAAAGTATTATAAAATGCGATGATTGATATAAAAAGGGTTAATGTCTCAAATAAGACAGCCTAGCCGGTCGGGTCGTAATCGGACACCATGCCGCACACATGGTGGTGATTGTGCTGGAAATTATAATTGAAATTGTGATTGTGGTCGATGTCCTAATGGATAGCCTAGCCGATTGGGTCGTGATCGGAATCCATGTTAAAGATGGTGGTGTTGATATTGAGAGAAATTGTGGTTGATGTCTCTACTGAGATAGCCTAGCCGATCGGGTCGTGATCGGACTCCGTGCTAAAAGTGCGGTGGTACTGGTTTTGTGAATAATGGTATTGTGAACAATGGTATTGGTATGGTGAATAATGGTACTGGTATTGTGGACAATGGTATATCGATACTAAAAATATCCCAATATGAGATATGGAAATTAATTTGAACACTGTCTTGATCCTAAATTGAGGTTTGATGTTAATTAAGGCTTTCATTGATATTATGATAATCTTATTTGTATTATTTGTCATTCTATTGAGAGGGTGTTTAGTTATACATACTAGTGCTATTCAATAGTACTAATGTCCTTTTTTGCCGGGGCGCTGCATCTTTCAATGGATGCAGGTGGTTTTACAGCAGGAGATATTGGTCAGTGATAGCAGTGCACCTTCTTCCCAGCTGACTTGGTGAGCCCCACTTCATTCCGGGATCATGAACCTTTTGTATTTTGTGTATTCTGTTTGAGGTATAGCCGGGGCCTTGTTGCCGGCATTGTCATTGTACTCTTCTTTATCTATAGAGGCTCCGTAGACATAATGTGGGTTGTATATTGGTGCGGGAAAAGACAAACTATGCTATGATGTGGTTGTATTACTTGTCCATTTGAGACTTTAAAAATGGTGAAACTTATGGTAAGAAATTGATAATTGCAGACATGACCACTTTATTATTTAATTAAGGAAAACATATATTCTCTTTATTCATGAATGAGTTTGGGTAGAAGGAATCTAACAGGCTTGCTCGGTCGGGTTCACTCGGTTGAGTGCCGGTCATGCTCCTCGGTTTTGGGGCGTGACAGAAATGCTTGAAGCACTAAGAAAACGGGTGAAATACTACAAAAAAGAAGATAAAGGAAAATGACAAGAAGGTGGAGACTTACAATTCTAGGGTCAATCAAATTCCGGGAGCGCCTCCGATATTGAAGGGACCGGATTCCAAAAAGTTTATTTAGAAGCCTTTCCTCCGAGTGCGGCATCGAAGCCAATTCAGAAAAGGTTCCGAATGACCGATATTCCCAAGTATAACGGAACCACATATTCAAACAAGTATGTGACCTCGTAAACGTGTGCAATTAAAGGCAATGACCTTGAGGATGACTAAATTGAATCGGTATTGCTGAAGAAATTTGGGAAAACCTTATCCAATGGAGCGATGATGCGGTACCATAACTTACCCTTAAATTCTATTGATTCGTTTGTTATGCTTGCGGATGCCTTTGTTAAGGCCCATGACGGCGCTATCAAAGTTGAGACGAGGAAATCAGACCTGTTTAAGGTCAAGAAAAGGGACAACGAGATGCTTAGGGAGTTCGTGTCGACGTTCCAGATGGAACGGATGGACCTGCCCCAAGTTGCAGATGATTGGGTCGTTCAGGCGTTTACTTAACGACTCAACCCCCAAAGTTTGGTTACTTCTCAACAATTGAAGCAAACCTTGGTAGAGTACCCTACAGTCACTCAGACCGATGTTTACAATAGGTACCAGTCAAAGATCAGAGTCGAAGACGACCAACTGAGAGCCCCCTCGGGGTCTGTTTACCCCAATAGAGCGAACGACAGGTCTAAAAGAATTATGGATCAGGAGTCGAGGCTACCCTGAGATCGATATCGGCCGTACAACTCAGATAGAAAGGGGAAACAGACCCAATCACCACCTGACCAGAAATGATAGGAGGAGCGATCAGGGTCCATGCAACCGTGGTTTGGTGAGTAGAAACGATTTTGACAGATCACTCTGGGGCAGCGAAGCTCTGAGACTATCAGAATATAACTTTAACGTGGATGCGGCGAGTATAGTGACAACCATCGATCGCATCAAGGAGACCAAATGGCCAAGGCCACTCCAGTCTGATCCCACACAGAGGGATCACAACTTGATATGTAAATATCACAGTACGCATGGGTCACATGACCGAGGATTGTAGACAGTTAAGGGAAGAAATGGCTCGTCTATTCGACAATGGGCATCTTCAAGAATTCCTAAGTGAGCGAGCCAAAAATCATTTCAAAAATAGGGATGCCAATAAGCAAATTGAACAGGAAGAACCTCAACATGTGATCAACATGATCATCGGAGGAGTAGATGTCCCACAAGGGCCAATGATAAAACACACCAAAGTTTCTATCACAAGAGAAAAATGCACCCGAGACTGTGAAATTGACTAACAATGAAGCCGAATATGAGGCTATGATTGCAGGTCTAGAACTGGTTAAGAGTCTGGGGGCTGAGGTGATCAAAGCCAAGTGCGATTCCCTCCTCGTTGTCAACCAAGTTAATGGGACATTTGAAGTAAAAAAAGACCGTATGCGGAGATCCTTAGACAAGTTACAAGTGACGTTACATCATTTCAAGGAATGGACACTATAGCATATGCCCCGAGATTAGAACGGGGCCGATGCATTGGCTAATCTAGGGTCGTTAGTCGACTCTGATGAATTCAATTCCGGAACGGTGGTGCAATTGATGAGCTCGGTGATAGAAAAACGTCATGGCGAGGTAAACTCAAGAAGCTTGACTTGGGATTGGAGGAACAAATACATAGACTACCTTCAAAAGGGGAAATTGCCTTCGGATCCCAAAGAATCAAGGACCCTTCGAACTAAGGTTGCCCCGTTTAGCTTGGTCAGAGAAAAACTGTACCGAAGATCGTTGTTCGGACCATTAGCGAGGTGCTTGGGTCCCGGGGAGACCGATTATGTGATGAGGGAAGTCCATGAAGGTACTTACGGAAACCATTCACGAGCAGAATCATTGGTTCGAAAATTGATTAGGATCGGTTATTACTGGAACGAGATGGAAAAGGATACAAAAGACTTTGTTCAAGAGTGTAACGAATGTCAAAAGCACGTACCGATGATCTACCAACCGGGGGAGATACTTCACCCAGTCCTTTCCCCTTGGTCGTTCATGAAATGGGGAATAGACATCGTGGGTCCTTTGTCGTGGGCACCCGACAAGGCCCAATATATCTTGCTTATGACCGATTACTTTTTCAAGTGGGTTGAAGCACAGGAGTTTGAGAAAGTTAGGGAAAAGGAGGTCATCAACTTCATCTGGATCATATAATATACCGGTTCGGGATATCGGCCGAGATCATGTGTGACAATGGGAGACAGTTCATCGGCGGCAAGGTCAATAAGTTCTTCAAAGACCATAAAATCAAAAAGATTCTATCGACCCCTTACCACCCGAGTGAGAACTGCCAAGCATAGTCAACAAACAAAACTATAGTGCAGAACCTGAAGAAGAGATTAACCAACTCAAAACGAAAATGGAAAGAAATTTTACTCGAGGTCCTATGGGCATACTAAATGACTTCGAATTTGAGTACTCGTGAAACACCATTCTCTCTAGTCTAAGGCGCGAAAGCTTTGATTCCGGTAGAGGTAGGAGAACCGAGCTTAAGGTTCCTATATGATACGAAGACGTCAAACGATGGGGCCATGACCACAAGATTAAATTTAGCAAACAAAAGGCGAGAAGCCGCCCTAGTCTAGTTAGCAGCCCAAAAACAATGAATGGGAAGATATTATAATCGAAGGGCAAACCTTAGACATTTCCAAGTCGGGGACTTGGTATTGAGAAAAGTAACACTGCACACCAAGAACCCAAATAATGGGAAACTAGGCCCGAATTGGGAGGGAACATACAGACTCACCGGTATAGCCGTGAAAGGCTCATACCAGTTCGAGTCCAGAAATGGTGTACGACTACCTAACAACTAGAATGTGGCACACTTAAAGTGGTACTACTGCTAAGGTATGACCACAATCTTCTTTGC
This sequence comes from Nicotiana tomentosiformis, assembly GCF_000390325.3. Taxonomy (NCBI): domain Eukaryota; kingdom Viridiplantae; phylum Streptophyta; class Magnoliopsida; order Solanales; family Solanaceae; genus Nicotiana; species Nicotiana tomentosiformis. The sequence continues at coordinate 66,314,865 of NC_090822.1, read as the reverse complement.
GGTTTATTACATTTTGAACTAACTCGTGCAGGTACTCAACCAAATTAAATCTAAGGATTAGGTCTGAAAGCACGTGTTGCACTCTTTTTCCCTTGGACTGATTTTTTTCTCGAAGTGGGTTTTACGACAAGGTTTTTAACGATGCAACATTAAGCGTGCTACCCTAGATTTGAAGACTGGTCCAATACCGGAGATTGTGGATCATCTGTATCAGATCGATAATATTCGAGCCCTAAAAATTCAGTCTCGAATACTAGGGGGCCATCACTCCCTGAGTCAAGAACCGAAGTCCTAAGTTCGAACATTTAGAAGGCATTCTTATTCGATATTAAAAGCCAAGGCTTGAATATTAGGATTAATTGTAAGGGTTAAACGGTAAAAAGAACCGTGCCCGCATAGCTCATTCTCGCCATGGAAGATAGCTTTTGTACCTTTAATTACTTATATTACATTCAAAGTAATATAAGAAATTCATCATCTATGTTTCATCGGTTCACATTTGCACAAGCAATATTATCGTTAAGTTACTTAAAATGAATATTGGGTTCGAAACCCCTAAGCCTACGAGCCACCCTGAACCAGGACTGCTACCCGACAATAAGATCAGGAAATTCGGGCTACTAAATCCACCAAGCCTACAAGGGAGGGTCCAAACACGAAATACCATAGCCAACTTAAGAAACGAAGCCTTTAGAGCTTCGGTCACAACAATTAAACGGCTCGGAGATGTGTGAGTTTGTGCATAAAAAGTAAGGTCTTTACATATTTTTAATCCATAAAATATTACTTCATACCAGGTCAAGTTACCCGGTCTTGAATTATGGCCATGAAAAGATCCACATTCGGTAAAGAATTATTGTGTCCGGTTAAATTATTCAAATATTTTAGCAAAGACTTTGTGTTTTATCGGGTCCTCCGAAGTCAAAGTAACTCAGAGTTATTATTTAATACGGGCCTCGCCCGGGCTTTGGGAGATTGAATAGTGTAAGCAATATCAAACTCGATGTTAAGGCATCGATGGCATATTATGAAGTCCATATCGCAAGTTATATATCTTAAGCCTTAAACATAAGTAAGTACAGAAAAGTAAATGACACAATATATAGTCGAAGAGAAATTTTTTATATATATTTACCAAAATACAAAATATGTAGCCACAAGAAAAAACAAAATAAGCTAAGGTATTTCTTGCTCGGTCTTCGTCGGAGCCTGACTCGTTGCCCGAACCATCGAGTTGGTATCTCGCTCTAGCCTCAGCTTCGAGCCTCTTCGTCTCTTCGATCTCGGCCGCCATGCCAACTCCCCGAGCTTGGATCTCCTCGAGAGTCTCTCTCCGAGATAGCAACTTCATTTATTCGGCCTTCGTTATGACACGAGCTTCGGCTACCTCTACGTCATTCTTGTAATGGGCCAGCATGTCTTGAGCTTCGGAGGCCTCATTCGAAGCCGCCTCCATTTTGGACTTCAGCGCAGTGTATTCTCAGTCGAGAGTAGGGGTGGGCATTCGATATTTTGGTTCGATATTTAAGAATTTTGGTTCTGTATTTCGATATTCGGTTTATTAATTGTGTATACCAAATACCGTACCAAATTATTCGGTACGGTTCGGTATTTCTTATTTTGGTTCGGTAGGGTTTCGGTTTAATAATCGCTAAATAAGCAAAACTAACGATTAAGGACTAAGGAGTGCATCAATGCACAATTCAAACTTCAAAGCCAGCCCTATTTGACAACGCTAACAGTAAGCACTAAAGTGCAGCTGGTAGCTCTCTTTCACAATTCACAATTCACAATTTTTTCGTGCAGTTTAAGGACTAAGTAGTGCAACATCACAATTCATAAGCCTAAGCATAATTCAAGGTAACGCTAAATTACAATTCATAGTTTCACACAGTGCAACAGAATTCAAAGTGCACAACGATTAAGGACTAAGGAGTGCAACATCTTCATTCTTCACAATGCACATTGCATATTGCACAATTCACAATTCTGCTTAACTCACACAGTGCAGCAGAATTAAACAAAAAATAGAGATTCTAATAGTGCAATAGTAGCAGCATAATTAAATTAGTCTTAACAGTGCAACAGTAGCAACAGACTCTAACAGTAGCAGCATAATTAAACACAATACAGCAAAAACAGAGAGGGCATCCCTCAATTCAAGTTTACACTAATAGTCTCGAATCAACTTAGTCTTAATTATTAAATATGAATTTCAGGAAGACGCTCAAGACAATGCCTAAATATGAGAGCGTATGTGCCATCCCTCTTTGGATGAACATTATAGACTCGACCACAATGCTTGCACTCTACTTTGCGAACTTCTTTGTTATCTTCTTTCACCTCAAAGTGTTCCCAAATATGAGAGCGTACTTTAGGAGCACGGGGCATGATTGCACTTGAACCTAAAAAAAAAGAAGATAAATCATAAGTTAGAATATTATTTTTTGATGATAATAAAACAAAACTACAAAAGTATATCACGAAACAAATAGAGTATTAAACTTACCACTCAAGTTATAAGTTGCAACTATACAACAAACAATGCTAGTAGTGCTTCTATTATTTTCCATATCTAAAGATAATTTGACAAAATATGTCATACAAATAAACAAGTATGATATATTATTTTTAACTAAAATACACACAAAATATTAAAGCTTACCAAGCTCGAGTTCCTCAAGATACGCCAAGTCTTCTTCAACACTAATAGTATTCTTCTCTTCTCTAAGCCAATCTTGAATACAAACAAGAGCTTGCATACATTTAGGAGTCAATGAACTCCTAAATGAATCAAGAATACGACCACCGGTGCTAAACGCACATTCCGACGCCACACTAGAAATTAGAATGGCCAACACATCACGAGCCAACTCTGAAAGAAAGGAAATCTAGGAGCATGTGTTTTCCACCAACTTAAGACATCAAATTCTTCACTAAAAGGCTCTTGTTCTTCACTAATGTATTTATCCAACTCCGATTTAGCACCCCCACTTCCATTGTCTTCCTTTTATTTCTTCAAGTGAAGCTTGATCCTTATTAATGATGCAGTTATAACACTCCCACTAGATGTATTAGATGCGTTATTAGATGAAGTAGAACTAGATGGAGATTGAGGACAAGATCCAGTTGAATACTTTTTTAGATACTCTTCAAACAAAGAATTCATATAAGCATACACCTCAGCATTTATTTTCTTCCCTTTTTCCTCCCCAAAAAGCTCTTCAAGTGCAAGGCTAACATATTCAGATTTGTTACGTGGATCCAAGACAAAAGCAATAAAAATCATTTTATTCATCTTTACAGGCTTAACCCAATACTTCTTGAACTTTTCTTGCATCCGCTCAGCCATTTTTCTCAAATGATCATCCTCACTAATTAAACACATTTTCAAATGACAATAAAGTTCAGATACATTCTCAAAATGAGAATTACAAGTGACATAACGAGAACCTGAAACTTTTTTGGTGAGCTCGTGAAATCTTGCAAGAAACTCTATCACATTCCTCACATTCACCCAATCATCAAATTCAAGAGGACCCGTACTACTACCATCTTCACAAAGATGAGAACATTGATAAGCAGAAAATCAATCATCAAAAAGATGAAACTTGTCAAAGGCCTTTTCAAAGTTTTGTGCCGTATCCAACATCAAATAGGTGGAATTCCACCTAGTAGGAACATCCAAACATAATGTTTTGGTACATTCTACCTTTACATGTGCACAATATTGTTAAAACTTTAAGGTCCTTGCAGGCGGAGATCTCACATACCTCACAATATTTCTAACACGTGTGACAGAAGCATCAATTTCTTTCAAACCATCTTGCACAATCAGATTTAGTATATGAGCCATGCATCTCACATGAAGATGTTTACCACTCATCATATTAGTTTTTCACATATCTAACTTTGTAGACAATTCTTTGACTATGACATCATTTGAAGAAGCATTGTCCATGGTAATAGTGAACACCTTGTCTAATTTCCATTCAAGTAAACAATTAGAAATAACTTTAGCCATCTCTTCACCCTTATGACTAGTGATAAGGCAAAAATTTAGTATTCTTTTATGCAACTTCCAATCTCTATCAATGAAGTGGGCTGCCAAACACATATAATTTATTCTTTGCAATGAAGTCCATGTGTCTATTGTGAGGTAAATTTTTGGTTGTGCTTCTCTAAAAGACCTTCTTAGATTTTGCTTCAATTCACCGTAAACTTCATAACAATCCCTTGTTATTGTTCTACGAGAAGGAAGACGAAATAGTGGTTGAGTTATTCTCATAAACTTCATAAAGTCTTCCTTTTCTACAAAGCTAAATGGTAGTTCATCAATATCTATCATCTCCATTAAGGCCCTCCTAACCACTTCTTGATCAAATTTCCAAATTTATCCTCCATCATTTTGGCAAGATTGAAAATTTATCTTTGTTTGACTATTATCTTTATCAATGTTAAGTGGGTATTCTTTGCATCTAGCAAAATAATTTTTCAATCTTGTTGTTCCATTCCTAGATGTATTAGCAGCATAAGTTTGCTTACAATATATACACCTTGCTTTGTCGACCCCATTTACCTCAAATTTATCAAAATGTTGCCAAACTTCGGATCTAGGTTGCATGGTTTTTCTTTTCTTAGAATCTTGAGTATCAATTGTGTTGGTGTTGCTATCTTCAGTAATAGGTAAACTTTCAGTTGAACCGACATCACTTACTCTACTTTCATCTTCCATTTATACAAAATTAAAACAAATATAAACACAAATTAAGACTTATATTTCATAACTTCATTCGAGTTGATTACTGAAAAGGATCACATTTTAATAGGGTTCGAGATAGTTATTTCAAACATTATGAAAAATGATATCCGGGTTCTTTCTGAATGTGCACAACAACAATATATCTTAATCTACAAATGGATGAACTTCTTTCTGATATCAATATAGACTGATCACTTGGGGAAGTTGAAAATTTGATATTCATGATCTAATAAAATCTTAGAAAGGGACTAATAGGTATTCCACGACTCATTGTGATTGGCTGACATTTAGAGTTTATTGTATTCATTAATTATACTGTACCTTCTTAACTCTAGAGGTCCAATGGTAGAATCTGCGAAGTTTGGGAAATTAATACACCACCCTCCCCTTTTTCCTCCTCTTTACTTTTCCTTTCCCTTTCCCAACCATAACTATTGCATAATATGAAATCCAAAATAATGTTGCCAAAGAGTCTTGTGCTCAAAACGAAAGAGTCTTGTGCTAATCCAAAATAAAGTTTGAACAGGTCTTGTTTTAAACAATGAAAGAGTACAAAAAAAATGAATCATTGATATTCTTTTCAAACAAATAGTGAAAGCAAGTTGATACTAGAAACATAGCAAACAATACCGATGATCTTAATACCGACTTATATACATAGCAAACAGTTTAACATCTATATAAGATCTCGACTTATATGTTTCGGTTGATACTAGAAACATAGCAAACAGTTCAACATCCATTTTTCTTTGAAGAAACTAAAGATACCTTTGAAGAAACTAGAAACATACTTTTGAAGTCACAACAACCGATCTTTATTCTCTTAGGTTAGGTTTCGCCATTTCTAACTTTCTATTTCTCCCTTTCTAATTCCCTAATCGGCTAATCCCTAATTGAATGAATCAGATAAGTGAAAGACTAAAGAGTACATAGGTTTCTGTTGGGCCTTATTGGGTTGGGCTGGGCCACTGGGCATTAGATATACAACTGCATATTGGGTTGGGCTGGACAGTATAGCTATAGGTCTAACTTAAAATTCTTTAAAAATTCGGTATTTCAGTATACCAAAATTTGAAGATCCTAATACCGAGGACCGTACCGTTATACCGAAAATGTAATATCGAATTAGACCGAAATACCGAAAAAATTAAAATTGAAATACCGAATTAATTCGGTCCGGTTCGAAATTCGATATTTTTGATTTTATGCCCACCCTAGTCGAGAGCATCCCATTCTGTAACGGTCAAGTCGAGTTGTGCCCGAAGCTCCTCATTTAGCCGAAACCATTTGTCGGCTTTTTTTTCTTATCACCCGGAGCTGTACTTTGGTCGATGTAAGGTCCTCTTTGGTGGCATCCCGCTCCGAGGCCAGGAGATCCATTTTCCCCCTCAACCCCTTAGTTGAGGCTTTGACCTCATCCATTTCAGACCTAAGTTTGTTGATTAGGGTTGTCTTCTCTTGGACCTGCGAGGTTGTAACATTAGCATCTTCGTTTAACCTCTCGTTATTGGTCTCAAACACTCTTACCTTTTCAACAAGAAGGGTATGTTCCTGTTTCGCCTTCGAGGCCTCTTTTTGGGCTTTTTCTAGCTCAGCTTGGAGGACGGAGTGGCCCCTAAGGACTTCATCTTTTTGCTCACAAAGAGCTTTGTACATGTCCTTTTGCCGGACCTGCTCCTTGAGCTCGAACTCGAGGTGACTCACCTCCATCCGGGACCCGTGGAAGCTCTCATGATGAAGCACCGAGGCCTTAGAAATAAAGAGAGAAAAATTGTTAAAATGCCGTTAAGGCAAAAAGAACTCTATAAAAACATAAAGGGAAAAGGGTATACCCTATTCAGAGCCAGTTGGGCCTCGTTGAAGAGGCTTGGCGCGTCCATCTCGTTCATTTTTACTTGGTCGTCTTCGGTCACCAAGGAACAGATATAACTGGACACTCTGACTGGCCCGAAAAATATGCTAGTATCCACCGGTACTATTAACATGACCGTCTTCTTCCGGTCAAGGTCTACCCTCAGGGCAACAAAACTGCTTCTCGAGCTTTGGGCTCGAACTCGGCCCACCTGGCCCCGATTGCACGACCCTTTTTGGGATCTCTAGGTAGCTAAAGTCGAAGTAGTCCTCCCGCATACCGACATCTACACCCTCAAAGAATAAATTAAGGGCCTCGTCCATGGCCCAGGATGCCTCAATCGGTTTCTCTGCAGCTTCCCGAGCCTTGTCTAAGAAGGGCCTCCATATAAGGCGGTGACTCTGAAACGCGAATAATGTCGGCGTTTGCCGAAAGAGTTTCCCTCGGAACCGGAGGAGCCTCCTGCGAAGCAGAAGTTACTTGATCTTCTTTGAGTCCCTGAGCTACAAAGGACTCAACCTTTCTAGCATCCCCCTCCGGGGGCGCCAACTCCAGTTCGATATTGATCGGCTTGTGAGTGACGAACTCCATGTTGTCATTATCCTCAGGATAGTCCTTGAGTCGGTAGAGGGCTTCGGAATCAGGGACAGGTGCACTAGAAGTTTTCTTGTTGCTTTTTCTAACCCTAACTATGACACTTTTCTTCTTCTTGGCCTCGCGAGGAACGTCCAAGGATCCACGACCTTATCTTCTTTTTTGTTTTTTTCTCCTTCTTCGTAGCAGCTTCGGCAGTAGGCTGTAGTGAAGTAGAGGGATTTTTAGACGGGGACGAGGTCACAGCCTCGGTAATTTCCCGAAGTTTTTTGGTCTTGGGAAAACTTGTGAAAGGAAAAGATGTGGTCAAATTAATGATAAGATAAAAACGACCCAAAAGTTAAATTCAGTCGGAAGGAAATAGACACTCACAATAAGAACGAGCCTCCCATTTGTCTTTGGAAAGCTTGCGTCACTCATGCTCAAGATAGGTGAGTTGTTTGCAGATGCCCTCGACCCACTCCCTAAAATGAGGGACCGCATTGGGGACTCGAGCGACAGCTGCATATCAGAATAAATGAGTAACAAGAAAAGAGGGGTAACTTCAAAGGAGTAAATTAAGAGGAAACAAACTTATGTTTTGAGTTCCACTTCTCGGGGAGCGGCAGGAACTCAGAGGGAATAAGGTCTTCAATTTTTATCCGAACAAACCTCCCCTCAACCTCGGTCCTTGTCCTCGTCGATACAGGAGAAGATAACGTTCTTTTCCCATCGAACAAGCTTGATTAACCCCCCTCGGAAGATTCGGGGGCTGTAAACACGGAGTAGATGATCGATCGTGAACTGGGGCTCCTCCATGTTGTTGGCACAGTGACGAAGAAGGATGACGATCGTCCAAAACGATGAGTGAATCTGCCCGAGGCAGATCTTGTACCTTTTATAAAAGTCAAGGGCCACCGTGTCACATCGGACCGAGCATGAAAGGATATGTATAAACTCTTAAGTATCATTCCACGTGTGTCGTGATGTCCTCATCAATATACGACTACGTTTTTGCCTTCCCATTTGCTATCCTCTCAGACCGCTTGGAGTATTTCCTCGGTGATGGAGCAGACATACCTCAACACCTCTTCACTCCCGATCTCCTTTTTTGGAGGCTTTTTCGACCTCGACCTTAAAGTCGTTATCTATAGTGTAGCCTCTGGGGATAAATTCTGTAAGATGAGGTTCCAGGGCTGCTACCGGAAGAGTAGCCTCAGTGCCTGCGGCCGAGGTAGATGTTGAAGGAGCAGTGTTTTAAGGCATCGATTTTGAGGTTTTATCCATCTTGATCTTGTAATATGAAGGTTTGAAGGTTAATATGAAGATTTGAAGATCTGTGAAGTTTTATACGTCAATGCCATACAGGGGGGGGGTGATTTGTGTGGTGTTTGATTTTCGCGTGTACTGACTACTGAAGGACCTGGTTCTTCTAAGTATTCCTTAACCTACTGTTGTTGAAATAGTAAATGCGAAAAGTAAAGAACACAAGTATTTTTAAGTGAAAAATACCTGGCTCAAAAGGTGAACATAACCACGACCTACTACTTAGTAGGATTTTCCCCAACACTTCACTAAATCAATGAGCCAAAACAACATTTACAAAACTCTTTGTAAATCTAAGGATTAACTCTAATCCTGTTGTGGCAACCATCCTCTAACTGTTGTGACAACTTCAAGTTAACTCTAACTTGAATACTCAGAGTACCAATTACAATTTCCTCTAGATAAAGCTGAAAAGTACAAATTGAAAACCACCTACTACAATTGAACTAGAATAAAAGACAGACACTTGGAATTGGTTCTTCTATCTGGTTCATGTAGTTTCAGGTTCACACACTTGAATCACACAAGAATTGTTTGCAAAATGCCTTGCTATTTTGCTCTCTACTTTTAACTTCTGCTTTTGTGCGTCCCTGTAAAATGAGAACATCCTGCAATATATAGAGTTAGTAGATGAAGAAATAACTAGAGTTCTAATACTACTCTTCCTTGGTGGAAGAGTTCTAGTTGATCTCAACTTCTAACTCCTACCTTATCTTGAATAGTGTTCTCTTTAAGTAAGGAGTCCTTCTCCTTATCAATTATGCAACCTTTTCGATCCGGAGATATATGATATAACAAATTATGCTTATCTTCTTCACGTGTATTCCTGATGCTCGAATCTGCCTATGTCTGTATACACAGGGGATGGACCTGGTTCATGGTTGAGCTTCCTTTGTCAATCTTCAAAATAAAACTTCACTTGGGCCAACAAATTCCCCCTTTTTGATGATGACAAACTCTGTACTTTTCATAAGCTTAGGCCCTGTTTCAACTCAGCTCAACATCAACACAATGTTAGAACATTTTACCTTTTTATCACTTATCATCAAGGACCAGGTTCATCGGGTTATAAACATCACTGTTCAAATTGTAAAGCACAACATTTTCCCTCCTTTTGGCATCATCAAAATATTGCATAAATATATAAGATAACCAGATTTTAAAACTTACTCATGGCCACTGGGCTACTTCAAATGCAATCATGGGTTAATCATCATATATCATGCTAAGGATATTAACCATCAAAGAAATATAAACAAACAGTTAGAGCAAAAAACAGTGAATTTCATTAATGATTGATAAAATCCTACCACAAAGCATAAGAAGAAATAAAAATACTGGAAACATGAGCAAAAGCAACAAAAAAAATCCCGAACTGGGTCACAAGTTGATCTACACTAGGCTAGGAGGTTTAAGGCTGGGAAGGACCAGGTGCTTGATTTTTGGCTTGGAGTAATTTCAGCATATCCTGAAGAATGCCATCATTCTTCTACTTTTCTTTTGCCAGCTCAGTTCTGAGAGCATCTCTCTCAGTCTCCATCTCTGCCAACCTCTTCTTCAGCCTATCAATCTTAGCATCCTTAGCCCCACTTTCTTGCACCAAGGCTCGCACCTTGCTATTCACTGGTACCTTCTTGGATGAACCAGGTTCTTTAGGAGTGGTGTAGACTTCATAGTCACAAGTAATTAGAGTATTTGCCCCAAAATTATCCTTGCTTGTACCATCCTCCCACTTCTTCATAGGTACCTTGAAATGTGCAAGCACAACTGTGAGAATGAAGCCATAGGGTATGTCATGAGTCTTGGTGCCATTTAGAACCCTATCAAGAAGCTGGATTATAAACCCAGGCCAATTAATCTGCCTCCCACTGTCCAAACACTCTATGAGGACCAAGTCCATGAATGTTGAAATGCGCCTCCTTTCCTACCTTGGCAGAAAACACTTGTTGACAAATTCCAACAACACATTGTGGGGTGGCTTCATCTCACTTTTATAGACAGACTTGGGCTCAATTTCCTCCTCATTGTCATTGAATTTTCTGGTAATGGCAAGGGCAGTAGGAAAATTTTTTAGGCTTGGCCACTTGAGCTTCTTATAGTCATTGTACCCCTCAGCAGGTACACCCAGAATCTCTCCCATCTCCTTCACATCAAAGGTGACTTTCACTCCTTTCACTATACTGGTAACCCTTCTATCTTTTACCTCACCATTGGCCATAAACTCCACAATTTCCTTCCTGGCTAGCCAGCCATCCAACTGAAGGACCATGTCATTCCATCCTTGCAACTGCAACTTCTCCAAAAGTAACACCATTCCTTCCTCCTCCAAGTCCTTGAGGAGTCTTCCTTTCAAAATTGTTCTCTTGCCAAACTTGGCCATCTTGTCTTTCTCAGTGTCAAAATTATCTTCTTCCTCTCCACTCCATTCTTCTTCCTCCATAATATTTACTTGTCTTGATTTCACAGCAGACCTGGTTCTTTTAGCCAAAGTGGATGGTTCATCGGACTTAGACTTTGAAACAAACTTCTTGGTGGAAGTCTTGGCTTTATTAGTTTTGGGATTCAGAACCTCCGCTTTTTATGTTTCATCTTCATCCCGAAGGACTATGTCCATCTCATCAATTTCAACAGCCTTAACAGGCTCACTCACCTTCTTCTTTCCCTTAGCAACAACTTTTCTTTTACTTTCTTCTAAGTCTTTCTTCAGCTCAGCCTCACTCTGCTTCTTCTGACTTCTTGTGGCTCTTCCTCTTGTGGGAGGAATTTCAACAGGGATAGAAGAGGCAACCTTCCTTTTCTTATTTTCCCTAGCAGTGCTAGGGGTTTTAGCCTTTGAACTTCATTTCTTCTTTGGATTATAACTCTCAGTCACTCTTTTTAGTAGGTTTGCGAGGGTTTCCTGTTCAAAAGAAACAGGTTCATCTACATTTTTCCCAAGTTGAACCAGTCCTTCAGCAGCTTCGCCAGACCCACTTCCCCATATTTTTTTCACACTCTCCTCTATTCCAGCAGATTTCTCTCCCCAAACAACCATTGCACCTGTATCTTTGGTTAGACTGTCAGGAGTGGGTGAAGAGTTAGTCACTCTTTTACCCTTTCCCCTCACAACACTTTGAATACCCTTGCTCTCTTTTTCTTTTCCTTTTTCATTTTTACCACCAACTCCTCCAGATTCAGTAATTTCAATGCCTGCCATAGACCCTACTAGTACAAACCTATTCTCCAAATTTGTAGCAACTTCAGAAATTATTTCAGGAGTAACTATAGGGCCAAAAGATACCTATTCAGTTTCAGAAATAACAGTTTCTTCCCCCTCAGTAGCAAATTTGAATGATTCATCAGATTTTTGGGGTTCTTCTTCCCTACCCGCTTTCAATTTTTCATTTATTTTCTTGATTTGTTCTCTCCCCGCAACAACCTTGCGAGCAAGTATCTTTAGCAAGTATCTTTACTCTTTTCTTAGAGGTTGGGGTGGTGGAAAGGGTAATAGTGGGTGTGGAAGTGGTTTCTTGTGGTGGTGATGAAGGATTCTCAGGAGTGTTTGCCATTTCTGTGCTTAGGTATGGAAGAAAAGAGAGTTGGATTATGTTTGGAAGATGAGGGAAGATGGAAAGTATTTTGACGGCTTGAAAGAGATGAAGTGAAGAAGACACTAAGCCTGATCAATTTAAAGAGAGGTGATTAATGGGGTAACAACAACTTTTCAGAAGTCTAATCAAACTAAATTTCAGTTTTGAAAAGACGTTGGAGTCTATCCCTAGAATCTAGGAAATTCAATTCCGTTAGGACTCTTTCGAACGGAACTGGTTCACTTGTAACATATTAGTCCAAAAATAAATTTGGGTTTAAACGGGACTCTACTTTTAATCATGATTTAGATATAATTATTTCAAATTATGCAGAGTGTAGAAAACATACCGAGTGTTCTTGATGAACCAGGTTCTGCACTGAGAATTCTCTTGTATAAGTCTAAATTTTCCAAAATAGAGAAAATATCATTAGAGATTAATGAGTCATTTTAGCACATGGCACAAGAGTACAATATTGAAAGTATGAGACTGAGCAAGATCTAATATAATTATGTACAAAATTTACAGAAATTCTAACCAATTTTTTTTTTCATTTTTTTTTCAATTGTGAATTTGACTTGGTCCTTTTAGGTGATCTTAATCATCCCTAGTTCTAACCTGTTCCCTTCAAAGTGATCTCTACTTAGAGCTTTTGTGAAGATGTCAGCTATTTGCTTGTCAGTAGCACAAAATTCCACACTGATCAAACCCTTTTCATAATTGTCCCTCAAAAAGTGATGCCTGACATCTATGTTCTTAGTTCTCTTGTAATGAATTAGGTTCTTGGTCATACTAATTGCACTAGTGTTATCACAAAAGATGGGGATACAACCAACATCAATTCCAAAGTCCATTAATTGTTGTTTGATCTATAATAATTGAGCACAACATGAGGCAAAGACACAAGCAATGAGCCATGAAAGTATGCCATACCTGAGGTTCTCTTTTATCCACAAGAAAACCTATATAATCAGCATCAGCATATCCCACTAGATTGAAATTACTACCTTTTGGATACCATAGACACATGTCAGTGGTGCCTTTTAGGTATCTCAAAATCCTTTTGACAACAGTCAAATGAGACTCCTTTGGATTCGCTTGAAATCTTGCACAAAGACCTACACTAAAAACAATGTCAGGTCTGCTAGCAGTGAGATACAACAATGAGCCAATCATTCCCCTATACAACTTCTGATCAACAGATGAACCAGGTTCATCTATATCCAACTTTATAGTTGTTGCAATAGGAGTGTCAATTTCTTTGGAATCTTCCGTTTTAAACCTTTTAAGCAACTCTTTTACATAATTCTGCTGATGGATCATAGTTCTATTTGAATTTTGTTTCATTTGCAAGCCTAAAAATAAATTAAGCTCACCCATCATGCTCATTTCAAATTCACTCCCCATTAGTTTAGCAAACTCTTTACTTAACTTATCAGTAGTTGCTCCAAAGATTATATCATCAACATATATCTGAACTACTAAGAGATCTTTACCTTTTTCTTTCAAGAACAAAGTATTGTCAATTTTACCTCTCTTGCAGTCATGCTCAAGCAGATATTTTGATAGTCTTTCATACCATGCTCTTGGATCCTGCTTGAGCCCATATAGTGCCTTGTCAAACTTGTACACATGATCAGGACATTTCTTGCTTTTAAAGCTCGGAGGTTGCTTAACAAACACTTCTTCTTTTAGATAGCCATTGAGGAAGGCACTCTTGACATCCATCTGGTGAATAGTGAATTCTATGAGAGCAGCAAAAGCTATGAGGAGTCTTATTGCATCCAACCTTGCAACTGGAGCAAAGGTTTCATGATAGTCTATGCCCTCCTCTTGGCTATATCCTTGAACCACCAATCTTGCCTTGTTCCTTGTAACTGTTCCATCTTTATCAAGTTTGTTTCTGAAGACCCATTTTGTGCCAATTACTGATCTGTCCTTGGGTCTTGGTACCAGATGCCAAACTTGACTCCTTTCAAATTGGTTGAGTTCATTTTGCATTGCATTTACCAGTCTGTATCCTGCAAAGCCTCAGCAACATTTTTAGGTTCAATAAGAGATAAGAAAGCATCAAAAGCACAAAGATTCTGTAATAAAGATCTGGTTTTGATTCCAGAGGTTGGATTAGTAATTATGTTCTCAATGGGATGAGAACTCTGATACTTGTAAGATTTCACAACCAGCTGGTTTCCTTTTGATGTTCCTTCAATGTTGTGTTGCTGAGGAATAGGTTCATGGACATGTTCCTTTGAGGTTTGAGGATCATTTACTCTTTGTTCTATTCCCCCTGTCATGTTCCCCTGGGTGGAAGGACCTGTTCCATCTCCCGTTCCTTCCTCTAGTGCAGCTTCAGTCTGGGCTATGGTTTCATTTGAGTTTCTTACCAGCCCAATTGCTTCATCATCATGTTCCTGTCTCTTAGAAAGAATGTTAGTTTCATCAAAAACCACATGAACACCTTCTTCTACACACATAGTTCTTTTGTTATATACCTTATAAGCTTTACTATGTGAAGAATATCCCAAGAATACTCCCTCATCACTTATGGGATCAAACTTACCCAGGGAGTCTTTACCATTATTGTGCACAAAGCACTTGCATCCAAATGCCGTAAGATGGGATATGTTTGGTTTTCTCCCTTTAAGTAACTCATAGGGAGTCTTATCTACAAGAGATCTAGTCATGCACCTATTTATGATATAGCATGCAGTGTTTACAGCTTCTGCCCAGAAGCTATGGGGCAGTTTACTAGAAAGAAGCATAGTCCTAGCCATATCTTCAAGTGTCCTATTCTTTCTTTCAACTACTCCATTTTGTTGTGAAGTCCTAGGAGCAGAGAAATTATGATCTATGCCATGCTCATCACAAAATTCAGCAAATTTAGCATTTTCAAATTCAGTGCCATGATCAGACATGATTGATGCAAGTTGATTACCTAGTTATTTCTAAGTTTTTCTAACAAAAGAGGTAACATGTCAAATGCTTTATCTTTAGATGTTAAAAACAATGTCCAAGTAAACCTAGAATAATCAACAAGCACCATCACATATCTTTTACCACCTCTGCTTAATGTTCTCATTGGACCACAAAGATCCATATGGATCAGTTCCATCGCCCTGGTGGTGCTTACCATTTTCTTGCATTTAAAAGAGGATCTTACCTGCTTCCCCCTTACACAAGCCTCACAAACTTAATCTTCCTTGAACTTGATGTTAGGAAGCCCTATCACCAGGTCCTTAGAGACTAATTTATTGAGTTGACTCAGACTGGCATGTCCAAATCTCTTGTGCCAAAGGAGGGGATCATTATCCAACACACTTAAGCAAGTGAGTTCATTTTCTGAAAGTGTGGACAGATCTACAACATATATATTGTTCACTCTTTTTCCCTGCAAAACAATCTTGTCAGTGGTAAGATTAATCACAAAGCATTTGGTAGAGGTGAATGCTACCATGTTACCTCTATTACACAATTGTGATACACTTATTAGACTGTACTTTAGTCCATCTATCAAGTAGACATTCTCAATAGAGTGAGAATCAGTCTTACCTACCTTTCCAACCCTAATGATCTCACCTTTCTTCCCATTTCCAAAGGAGACATTTCCTCCTTTGAGGTCCTCAAGTGAAAGGAACTGGTTCTTGCTTCCTGTCATATGATTTGAGCAGCCACTATCCATGTACCATATTTGGCTGCTCCCCTTCACTTGGACCTGCAAAAGAAAATCAGGGATTAGTCTTAGGAACCCAAACTAGTTTGGGTCCCTTTCTATTGGCAAAAGGATGAATTAAATTCTTTTTAGCCCAACTTGGTGGCCTATTTTTTCCTTGAACAAATTCTTTGTTCTTTTGGCTTGCCTTTTATTTTGTAGTGCATTCACATTTATAGTGACCTGTTTTACCACAGTGTGTGCAAATCTTGTTCTCAGGAAGTGTGAGGTACTTGCTTTAAGGATTCCATTTAGGTGCCAGGTTCCCAAAGCCAAGTCCTCTTCTGTTGCTACTATGATATTCTTGTAGCCATGAAAGTGCATCAGAGGACCTGTTCCATTTACAAGTTCTGTCTAGCTCATGCTTGACCTTGCTTAAATCCTCCTTTAGAATTCGTGCCTGCTCATCCCTTTTATACAGCTCATCTTTCATTTTACCTACGTTTTCTTCTAGAGTGAGTTGTGTGTGATCAACTATCCTTTTTCCTGTTCCTAATTTCAGTTTTAGATTTTCAGATCTAAGCTCTATGATAGTTGAGTCAAGTGCATGAACCTGGTTCTTCAACACAGCGTTTTTACTTACAGTTTCACTAACCCTAAGTTCTAAGTTTTTGCACTTAGCCTTCAAAATCACACATTCTTTAGACATCTGTTCCTTTTCATTGTTTACATCTTCAGATTCATCAATTAGTTCTATAAGTAACTCAGACAACCTTTCTTTAGACAATAACTTAATTTTGTCTTTGAGATGAATTACACTTACCTCAGTTTCTTCATCATATTCTCCAATGGCCATAAGTGCTTGTTTATCCCCATCATCGTCATCTACGCTTTCATCTGAGCTTTCTCCCCAAGCAGCGACCATAGCCTTGGTTGATCCTTTGTTGTTGCTTTTCTTGGGTTGAACCTATTCCTTCTTCCCGTTCCTTCGTTCAACTCTTTCCTTCTTCCACTCAATTTCCCATTGGGGACAATTTTTGATGTGGTGATCAGTCTTTCCATATTTGTAACATCCATCATTGGTTTGCCTCTCAGGAACTTTTGATTTACTATAGCTTCCACTTCTTGAAGGACCCTTTTATCTCTTCAAGTACTTCTTGAAATCCTTGGTGATCATAGCCACTTTATCATCTTCTAGATCAGAACCTTCAGTGATTCTAAGTGCCAGGCTCCTTTCCTTCTTAGGTACATCCATTTTCATGGTTTGTCTCCTAAGTTCATAAGCAGTGAGATTTTCAATTAACTCATCCAATGGGAGAGTGTCTATGTACTTTGATTCCTGAATGGCAGTGATTTTTCTCTCCCAAGTAATAGCCAGAACCCTTATCAAAATCTTCTCAACTCTATCTTCTTCAGGAATACTCTTTCCAAGAGACTTTAGTTCATTTGTCAATGTAATAAACCTTGTGTACATCTCTTGAATAGTTTCTCCTTCTTTCATGGTAAAGTTCTCATATTGAGAATACAGTAGAGTTTCTCTGGACCTCTTCACTTGAGGTGTTCCTTCATGGGCCACTTGTAAATTGTCCCAGATTTTCTTAGCAGTGGTTCAGCTTTAGATTCTACTGTACTCATCTGGACCGAGTCCACAAACAAGCCATTTCTTGGCTTTAGCATTCTTCTCCCATTTCCTCAAGTCATCAGTAGTGCAGTCAACTCTTGTCTTTGGCACCTCTTCTCCTTCGAAATTTATCTTCATGATAGAGGCCATCTGTGATAATGTCCCATAGCTCATAGTCTTCTCCTATGATGTGATCTCTCATCCTGTTTTTCCACCAAAAGTAATACTGGCCGTTGAAGAGTGGTGGCCTAGCAGTGGATTGCCCTTCCCAGTTTTCAGGTGGTGCACTCATTTTGATCATAACCTAAGGTGTTAGCCTCTTCAAGGATAACCTGCTCTGATATCAATTGAAGTTTTATACATCAATGCCATACAAGAGGGGGGGAGGGTGGTGTGATTTGTGTGGTGTTTGATTTTTGCATGTACTGACTACTGAAGGACCTGGTTCTTCTAAGTGTTCCTTAACCTACTGTTGCTGAAATAGTAAATGCGGAAAGTAAAGAACATAAGTATTTTTACGTGGAAAACACCTGGCTCAAAAGGTGAAAAAACCACGACCTACTACTCAGTAGGATTTTTTCCAACACTTCACTAAATCAATGAGCCAAAACAGCATTTACAAAACTCTTTGCAAACCTAAGGATTAATTCTAATCCCGTTGTGGTAACCATCCTCTAACTGTTGCGACAACTTCAAGTTAACTCTAACTTGAATACTCAGAGTACCAATTACAATTTCCTCTAGATAAAGCTGAAAAGTACAAATTGAAAACCACCTACTACAATTGAACTAGGATAAAAGAAAGGCACTTGGAACTGGTTCTTCTATCTGGTTCATGTAGCTTCAGGTTCGCACACTTGAATCACATAAGAATTGTTTGCAAAATGCCTTGCTATTTTGCTCTCAACTCACGTTTAACTTTTGTTTTGGTGCGTCCCTGTAAAATGAGAACATCCTGCAATATATAGAGTTAGTAGATGAAGAAATAACTAGAGTTCTAATGCTACTCTTCCTTGGTGGAAGAGTTCTAGTTGATATCAACTTCTAACTCCTCCCTTATCTTGGATAGTGTTCTCTTTGAATAAGGAGTCCTTCTCCTTATCAATGATGCAACCTTTTCAATCAAGAAATATCTGATATAACAAGTTAAGCTTATTTCTTTCACTTGCATTCCTCATGCTCGAATCGGCCCGTGTTTGTATACACAGGGGATGACCTGGTTCATGGTTGAGCTTCCTTTGTCAATCTTCAAAACAAAACTTCACTTGGGCCAACAATCTGGTCTGGAGATTTGAAGGTAAAGTATGAAGGTTTGAAGACAAGAGATGAAGATATAAAGATGTGGAGAACAATTTATGAAGATTTGAAAGATGGATGAACAAATAGAAAATTCGAGGGCAACTCAAGAAGATTCGAAATCGGAAAGTAAAAAAGTGAAAAAAGAAAGTCGGATCTTTTATAGGAAAGAAATAATGAATGCATGACGTTTTGCATTCGATAACTACCGGGGATGATCAACCGGCGGCTGACATGTGTCCGAAGTCAGAGAGACGTGACTTATGAGAAGTTCCAGCTCATCAACTTTCTTATGGCATACGAAGGAAGGAACCGGTATCAATTAGTCACTTCTCGTTCCTATATATCTACCCTCCGAGAAGTGAGGGGACTATCTGTGTACGGGTAAAATCGGGAATAATATTACCCCCAATTTTTCGATGAAGAAACGAGAGACAACATGGTTCGGCGTAGGCTCGGGTAAAACTGAGGGCTCCCACAGATCAGAGCTCGGTGGGGACGAATGGCGCACCAAAAATCGGACATGGCCAAACATAGGAAGAATCGATCTCAAGCAAAACAATGAATCGAGGCTAAATGGAGGACGGTTAGAGATGACGAACGAGGGGCCGAAATATCTGCCATCAACCGGATATTACGGCGCGAATCTCGCCCGATATCAACTGCGGATCATGTTTTAGTAGAAGAGAGGGATTTTTACCTTATTTAGACTTGTACTAGGATTAAAACCCTCTTACTATATAAATGAGAGAATCTTTTCATTTTAAAGCCACTGTTGGCACAAATATCAAAGCAATACAGTTTATTTTTGTCTTCTAGCTATTATTCAAAGTGTTCTTTAGCTGTTCATTTCTTTAGTTGCAACCGAGCCCACGAGGGCTCGTTCGGAACTAGTTTCAGCATTCAAACTTAAATCCAGGATTAATCGTTCCATCATATTTGGTTTGATCGTCTTGTTTTTCTTTAATTTAATTATTTGTTGTTCTTAGATCATTCGTGTTAAATTAAATCACGTATCCTTTAAACCGCGTACAAATTCAATTGTTACTAGTTTCAGGGATAAGTGGGTCTTTGGCATTCCCATGAGATTTCCACAACAGCACAACGACTTTATTAGGCTACCCATAAACTATATAAATCATATCCATGAGTATAGTAAGAGTGATTACTTCAAGATAGCCCTAATATCAAAACCTGTCTTTTGGGATGAGATTTGGGAAAGATGAAAAAACTAGTAAAAAGAAATTGATGTTAAAACAACGTAGATATTAATACTGGAAAAAACATAGTTTTCGGCCAAAATGGCTTACCTTAGTGAGTGAAAGAAGCTGATTGTGATCCGAAATCGCTCTCTTGCTCGAGAATGTAGGAAATGATCAAAATGGCAAAAAATTGCGAAGTCGTCTTTTTATAATGATTAACATGCTTTTCCAATTTCCATATATTAATTCTTCGTAGTTTTTAATTGCCAAGTTATATCACTCGTACTACTTTCTTAGTTTTGCATTACCTTATTTACCTTAAATGAATCTTTTGGACTATTTGTTTACCCATAAAACGGTACAACTGAATTTATACGTGATTTATAGACAAACGAATCGATTTGATCCCAAAATGATAAATAAATTAAATAAGAATGTAAGACTTAGCATTAAAATCAAGATACGATAGTAGAGAGCTTGGTTCCGGGAGCAAAGCTTCCGAAAGCAGCAATAACGATATTAAGAAGCAAGGAAATAAATGTTATTGAGCTTTGAACAGTATATAGCATAAGCTTGTCAGAAAATCCGTCCCCTTACAATGGTTGTTGGAATCCTTATTTATAATGGCACATAGGGAACAAGGTCCTAGGATCAAGCCCCCTCTTAAATGATAATTATGGAGGCTATTGAAGAATGTGTAACGGCATGCTATGAATGCCATAATCTCTATAACGGATTATGTATTTAATACTACATAATACTCTTCATTGAATGCTATCGGGTGACAGGTATTCGTCTGTCTTATGAACAACATTCCCTTCGGGGACTTCCCGGTGCCAGTCAAGACTACTGCCCCCGGTTTTGACTTTCACCTGTCTCGCTTTTCATCTGTCTTTGGTTCCACGTGTCACTCTATTATACGCGCATTTAATATGAACCAATTTTACCCTATACAGTATCAAGCACTTATTTAGTATGTGTGTGTGAGAGAGAACATTACTTGATAATAACCAGAAAAACTAGTGGTGATCGCAGACACATGCGAGGGTGGTTTCACAACAGTAGAAGAAAATGTTTTCCATCTAAAATGATTCGTAGAAAATGTTTACCGTGGGGAATAATGTTCTGACTTCTGAATTATTGTCATGTGTTTGATTGAGTAAAAATTAATTAAGTGATATACAATAACAATATATACTAGGTGAATAAAATAATATTTTGTGCTATTTTTAAATGTTAAATGTTGAAAAACAATCTCTAAGTACTAGTTGGAAGCATCTTTTTTGGGCACATACTAGTTGGCAGCACCTTCCTGCCAAATTTGAAGTTTGTCTTGTATACAAAAAAATGATGAGAGGCACGTAGTAGTTGTTCTTGCATAAAAAAGTCCCAAAGAAAATTGCGTAAATAAAAAAGAGAGACGTGGCATAGAGAGAGAGATATATAGATATGTTATGTGCATTCAGACCAATAATCTTAGAGATTTTAAAGGCGATAGTTAAGATTCCTAATCTGGGCTGACCGTTTCCCCCCTCATCTTTCATTCCTCTCACCACGTCTTTGTCAACTTAGTCATATTATTATTCTGTATTATATTGTAGTATCACATAAATAGACATGGATTCTGACTTTCTTCTCTCTCCTCATTCCCACCATTTTCTCTCCAAATGGCCTTCAAAACTAATAACAATAATAATGTGGTGATTATGATGCAATGATAATTATCTTAAAGACGAGGATAGAAAAACACATTCCCTTAGTGCATGCAGTTACGTTGAATCAATCAATAGATGTTCACCAGAGAACGCGCGCACTAGTCTGCAGATTGGAATTAGTTTTCCCTGTTGATTGATTAAAATCCTATAATCAACCTATTGGCGATCCGCTGGGATTAATGAAGAAATGAAATGAATGTACATATGTTTGTAGAGGGGCAATATTATTATCTTCCAATCATCCGGTTTGTCCTCCTTTCTTTCCTTCTTGTATTCTCTTTTTCATGTTCTATTTGCATATATACCGCTAACATTGATGAATTTGATTACTTAATTTCTGCTATGGCAGGTTCTTTCTTTAATTGAATCTTACCAATGTCATCAAAGCCCAAATCTGGAGAGCTATCAGAGGTCAATAGTTTTATGTGCTAATTATTTAATTTATCTGACAATTGTAGTTTATCCTGTTGGACAATGCTTCTATCTAATCATATTTGATAATAACTACTCTCTCTTTCTAATTTTGTCTCATCAGTTTTCTGTTTCATAGCCAGGAGATTCAGTTGTTTGTATCATCCATATCGGATAATATTATAGGTGAAGTGGGAAAATACTCAGGCTATTTCTATCTACAAACTAGGCAAGGAATCTGACAAGAACATTAAAGGAAAATCTATTACAACTTCTCTAATACATCAATATTCGCAAGACTTTCAAATTTTATTTTCAGAAATTTCATGATTCAATGTTTGTCTGCAGCTTTCATGCTACTAAAATCTCATTGTGTAATAGTAATAGTATTAAATTCCACGAGTACTTCGGCCAGAATACTATAATGATCATGAAGTAGGTACTACATTACTCCTGCTTGCCAATTGTTGCTTGTACCATGTTATTAATTATTTGTTCACTACTTACGTTTCAAGGATATCCTCAATTGGTGCAGATGAACAATATGACATTAGAAGCTGCAAGTCAGTCCAGAAAGAGTGACGAAACTGCCAATGCCTGCATTTCCACTTCTACCATTCCATATAACACATCAGAGAAATTGCTAAAAAATAGTGCAAACTCTGGTCCTGAATTGCAGCATCAACCGCTTTTTAGTACAGATCAGAGTTCCAAAAACAATGCTAGTCTAACCGATAACGTCCAGCCATGTGAATCCAGAAATGTTGAAGCTATTAATAATATTTTTACAACTAATCCCTACCACTTGCCTAGCCCAAAGACAGTCATGAAGACAAGTACACGTAGCGATAGCTTAGAGAGTTCCAGTAGTGCACCTCTCAAGCCCCACACTGGTGGTGATGTTCGATGGGATGCCATTAACTCTGTTTCTTCAAGAGGATCATCTCCCCTTGGCCTTAGCAATTTCCGATTGTTGAAGCGCCTAGGCTATGGGGATATTGGAAGTGTTTACCTTGTGGAACTCCTAGGAACGAACACTTACTTTGCCATGAAAGTCATGGATAAAGGATCTCTAGCAAGTAGAAATAAATTGCTTAGAGCTCAAACAGAAAAGGAGATTCTTGGTCTTCTTGATCACCCATTCTTGCCCACCTTGTATTCCTACTTTGATACTGACAAGTTCTATTGCATAGTCATGGAGTTTTGCAGTGGTGGTAACCTTCACTCCCTCCGCCAAAAGCAGCCCAATAAGCATTTTACTGAGGAAGCTGCTAGGTATGTTGATTAGTTATGCTATTCTCATGTTAAATGAATTAGCCTGTTCTCATGTCATGTTACTCTATATTTTAGCACCATCGCCCTCCACGGTTGTTTTTTGCAAATGCATCTTAGTTTAAGCCTGTTCTTATGTCGTATCACTCAAATCAGTTGGTAATGGCTTGCACCCCCACAGGTCTAGGCCACCATTCCGAGTCACATGATCCTCTCATATCAATTATTATAGACTGATCAGGACAGCCCAATCCGAAAGACTAGTCTATTAGGTGCGTTGCTCTTATATTCTTATTACCAATAGTCTTTCCAACCAATGAGGAAACTCAATTGGTTCTCAACATGATCAGTTTGATAAGAGAACCTTTGTCTTTGATCGTTATAATCTTTGCCCAAAAAAGTCTGTTCAAGCAATTAAATGCGAGTAATAACATTACGTGAGAGAAAAACAATTGTGAAACTTATGGTTCTACTTGCTACTTTGTGAAGAAGTTAAGTTTGTTACTGATGAAATTCTATTAATATTATGAACTTGAAGCGATAAATTATACCCAATCTATCTTATCAGTTTTTCACATTCTAATGATAGCTTCTCCAGTACTTGAAAGACCAGTAAAGAAATATATCATAATTCACTAACTCAATATAGTCTAGAATTAATACATCCAAACATTCTTATGTCTTGATCTAAGGGCATTAATGATTTTTTGATTGAAGTATCCTATAAGTGGCATTTAGGGTTGGTATATGTTAAAATCACTTTCTGAAAAACCAATTGACTGAGATTAATAATTAAATTTTGCAGGTTTTATGCATCAGAGGTGTTGTTGGCACTTGAATATCTGCATATGCTAGGAATTGTATACAGAGATCTAAAGCCAGAAAATGTACTAGTGAGAGCTGAGGGTCATATTATGCTGTCTGATTTTGACCTGTCACTCCGTTGCTCCGTCAATCCAACTCTTGTGAAGTCGTCATCTGTATATGCAGGAGGGAATTATGGCAGTAATACAAATCCTAAAAGCGGCGGAGGAGGAGGCATCTTAGATGATGAGAATGCAGTGCAGGGTTGTATGCAGCCATCAAATTTTCTCCCTCGCATTCTTCCTAACAAGAAGAATCGCAAGTCTAAATCAGATTTTGGGCTGTTTGTGGGAGGATCACTCCCTGAACTAATGGCAGAGCCAACTAATGTGCGCTCAATGTCATTTGTGGGCACTCATGAATACTTAGCCCCAGAAATAATCCGCGGTGAGGGTCATGGTAGTGCAGTAGATTGGTGGACTTTTGGTATATTCTTGTACGAACTTTTGCATGGGACAACTCCTTTTAAAGGTTCTGGAAATCGCGCCACGCTTTTTAATGTAGTAGGCCAACCACTAAGATTTCCAGATGCTCCGCAAGTGAGTTCCATGGCTCAAGATCTTATAAGAGGGCTCCTCGTCAAGGAGCCACACAAGAGAATCGCGTATAAGAGGGGCGCCACTGAGATAAAACAGCACCCCTTTTTCGAGGGTGTGAATTGGGCTTTGGTGAGAAGTGCTGTTCCTCCTTATGTACCTGAGCCTGTCGACTTTTCCCAATATGCCAGTAAAGAAGCAACAGCTCATCCAGACAACAAGTTTGCTGCTGAAATTGCTAGTCATGACAAAAACAAGAGTTGTTCTACTGATTCTTCATACATTAACATTGACTACTTCTAGGATATTTGGAAATTAAGTCGTACAGAGAATGCAAAGCATCTTTTAATTAGGTGAAGAAAAATTAGTGGGGTGCGGCGGATGTCTAATAAGGATTTAATGTTACTAGGGTGTATAGGAAGAGTTCAATGCTGCATTCTTTCGGTAGCAACTGTCTCATGGGGATCTATAAAACGTACAATACTGATTAGATATTCTAACTATTATCCAAGAATTTGCTTACAATGGCGATTAAAGCAATCTATATTATGCTTACAATACAAGGTAGAGACAATTTTTGAAGTATATTTCAAGTGGCCTACTATATACGCAAAAAGGGTCAGAAATATCCCTTACTATTGAATATTGTTTAAAACTACACTCCCTCGTACTAATCGAGCAAAAATACCCCTCCCGTCTTACTATTGAACAAAAATACCCCCATTTTAACGGAAGTGCCACGTGGCAGCAATCTCATACAATTAGTCTATCCGGGTTCTTTTATAATCTTACCCGACCCAATACCCTCAAACCCACCTAAAAAGATGACCCGATTAATACATGTCCAGCAAATAAGTCTACTTTTTTTTCTTTTTCTTTTGTCTCTTTTGTTCATCTTTCTTTTCCATTCACCTCCGCCTATGCACCACCAGCGATGAAGTCATAACTGCCATTGCACACTTTCTACACATATGTGTTTAACAAAATCAAAACTCAATTCTTCTAAATCAAATAAAAAAGGAAACATCTTCTCAAATCTAAATGGTATCCATATCTATTTGGCTACCACCAATCTGTACTGATCCACTTTCTCCATTATCCAATATAGTTTGACTTAGGTTCTCAGACATCATAGTCATATGTCCTAACAAAGAATTTTGAGCAAAATTAAATCACTAATTGATTCACTTAGTGGCAAAATTTGGCCGAGAATGGGCGGAACCTCTATGGCCGCCGATGTCAAGCTTGCCGGATTTATTTTTTCAGATTCGTGGAACTTGGGACAGTAAAATGATCGGAGTTCCTGTTCACCACCAACAAGGTTCGGAGCATTTTTGAAGGACTTTCCAAAGTTGAAACGAACCGAAATCTGAGATGTCAGTATATCCAAGCAAGAGGAAGAGATCTCTCGGTTCACATCTTCATTTCGAGCACTTTTTACTCCCGATTCGTTGGTTGCCGGAGGCGATTTAGAAGAATGGTGGATGTTCGAGTTAGGAGTAAATGGGTTTAGTAGCCGGCTGCTATTCTAGTACTAACATGTGTTGTGTTTGTTGTCTGTAAGGGTTTGCTGCCGGAATAATGGCTTTGGTTGCCGGTGATTTTTGACATTAAAAGTGAAGTTCACCATTTTTTATCTTTTGATTTTGGTGTTGTTTAGCCACGTGTTATTTTTATGGTACTAATTATATACTTAGAGACTAATGAATTCATAAAAGATAGATGAGTCTTTTTTGAGGTGGGTTTGACGGTATTGGGTTGAATAAGTTTACAAAAGAACCTGGATGGACTAATTGTATCAGATTACTGCTACGTGGCAGCTCCGTTAAAACGGGGATATTTTTGTTCAATAGTAAGACGGGAGTGATATTTTTGCTCGATTAGTATGACAGAGGGTAGTTTTAAACAATATTCAATAGTAGAGGGATATTTCTGACCCTTTTCCGTACTATATATTAGGATTGCTTTTGATGAACTAGATGTATAGTGTGGAGCATGTACCTACTAATTACGGGAACTACAGTGTGTTCATTCTGCAATGTATGGTTGTTCAAAATCGAACTAGGGTTGGATTATTCAATTTTCTTATTGGATAAACCATAAACCCGTTAAAAATTATTATTTTACACCTTTACCCCTATGTATATAAAGTACTACTTGAAATCCGAAATCCCTAATTTGTCAATTCAACACCCACAACAGTCCGCTCTTCAAAGTTCAAACATGGATTTAGTCAGACATGGATTGCATGTCACATGAATTTTTCTACGAGAAGGAGATTTGTTTATACATTAGTTAACTAATTTGTTTTTCTCGTAAAATATATTTTTTCTTTCAAATGAGTTGTCATTTTTTTTTATCCATACCACATACTTATTTACTCTCCATTGTACTGGATATTGCATGTCACATGGATTAGAAAATATTATATAAATAAATTTGGACCTAAAATTTCCCTCATCTCTAGTTCTCTACTTTTTTTGTTGTCTATTTGATTTGACCCGATAAACCGCGCCGATAATCGCTAATCCGATATCAATCGGTCCGATATCTTATTGGGTGGCTAGCGGATTACTATATTTAAAATCGATAACCAATAAGCCGAACCGTTAAGCATCAATATCCGCCCGATAAGCATCAGTACATTGACATTGTTACCTTTGTTTTCTGTTGTGAATACTTGTGAATGTACATCTGATGCATAATTCCCCTCTCTACCTATTTACTACTCATACACTAATAAAACATAATATTTTAATTTTTTGCCATTGACTATGTATAAAGTATTTTAAAAATATTATAAAATAATATCTACACAATCATATTATTTAAAAGGAAACTGCATGAAAGTATTTACAATACACATAATTATATACTAGAGGAGCGATGCACGGGCCCAACATATTAGGTATTTAATGTTTTCCTCAATTGCGGTGGTGATAGTAAACAAATTGTCCTGTATTGAAATCAAAATCGATAACTATAATTGAGAGATTTGTTTTTCTATAAAACATAATTATAATATGGCTTTTGTCTTTTACAACATGAGCATAAAAGGACATAAGAATGATGCCCTTTCAACAATAAATTCATGAGTGTCAGTTGCTGCATCTTTTTCGGCTTGCTTTCAAGTGGCATGCAGAAGCTTTGATTTCCTCCAAATACTCCTCAAGATGTGAACCACAAATCTTGAAAATTTATGCATTTGCTCCGCATAACATTTGTTTCAACTCTTAGTTTATAAATGCATGACGAAACAAGTGCTAATTCGTTATGAAATGAACAAGTAATTTCACAATTTGCAATTGACAAATGATTAGGGCAGTACGTTTGTTCTTCCAAGGGTGATAGGCTTTCCAGCAGATAATTTAGCAAGAATGCGGCCAGCACTTTATATATTAATTGCTACTGCATATCCTTTTGCACCAAACAAAAGCTCAGGAACCCTTACACCATAGAGTTACAACACATTATGTTAATGACTGCTTTTGGCTGGGCTAGCTGAAAAGACATTGCCAGACCAAAATCTCTAATAGTTAGGACACTATTATCACCAATTAGAAGATTTAAATCCAAAATGTCTCGATGAAGTACACCTGTTGAGCTGAATATGTAATTATGTTTTGATAATTAACAAACCATAGCAGAGAATCATATTTCATGCTTTGGATTGATGTGCTACTAGACTAGTATGCAGATAAGAGATACTAATGCCAAGTGAACCAGGTTTGTAGCAGACAAATGAAAAGAGGAGGTTGAAGAGTTGTAAACAAATAAATAAACCAAATCAAAATAAGAGATATTTTCCTTTACCAAAATATTCTACATTTTAGAGCATTAATTGAGGAAGATTTTCGGGCAATGTTGCAACTATAAAAGGAGACTCTTTGCTGTAATTCATGGCTAATGCTATTGAGAGATATCACACAAAGTTACTTTTGACAATATCAAGCACAACAAAAAGGATACCTCTGGAGACTCGAGCTAATCGATTGAAGAACCGGTCCTTGAAGATGAAGCTGCTCAATTTTTTTTAGTTATTAGGTTGAGTCAAATATTCTAAACTGTATCCTATTTGCTTTTTGAGAAGTGTGATAGTAGGTTAGTGTTGAAACTTTGGTTGTTGTAAGCTTCCTAGACTAGAGTTTAGTTTGGGAGGCGGTTGCTACAATTGAGTTGATTGTAAGGTTTAGGGTACTTGAGTTAGTCTCCTTGATTATAGAGTTGTAATCTAAAAACTGCTCTTTGAAGTTTGGTGAAGTTTTGATGAAAATCCTACTGGGTAGGTCGTGATTTTTTACTCATTTGAATAAGGAGGCTTTCCATGTAAAAATCTCCGTGTTGGTTAAATTTCTGCAGTTATTTTTGTTTGTGTCTGTCTGTGTAGTTCAAAGAACCAGGTTCTTTGAAATTGTGAAAATCGGGTAAGATACAATTCAACTCACCTTCTTGTGTCTAGGTGTATCCCAAAATAAAAATTAGTATTAGAGTAGGTTCTTTCATAAGAGGCTAACACCTTGAAAGAATCTACTATGGCTGCACCACCGGATGCTCAAGAAGGACAATCAACCGTGAGACCACCACTATTTAATGAAAAATACTATGATTGGTGGAAAGAGAGAATGCATGATTTCATGGAAGGAGAAGACCTAGAGGTTTGGGACATAGTTGAAAAGGGACCAAAGATTCCCTTGATGGTGGATGACAAAGGTGTCATTATAGGACCAAAGCCCAGAGATAAATATTCTGAAGAAGATATCAAGCGAGTTCAGAAGAATACTAAAGCCAAGAAGATTTTGATATGTGGTATTGGTCCATATGCATACAATAGGATTTTAGCATGCAGAGATGCAAAGTCCATATGGGATGCCTTGCAGTGTGCTCATGAGGGTACATCTCAAGTGAAACAGTCAAATATTGACATGCTAACTAGGCAATATGAACTGTTTAAGATGAAAGAGGGAAAACCTATTCTGGAGATGCATACAAGGCTTACATCTTTTATCAATGAATTGATATCTCTTGCAGAAGTTATCCCTCGTAACAAAATTATGAGAAAAATACTGAGCATACTGCCTTCGTCATGGGATAGTAAGGTCAATGCAATCACTCAAGCAAGAATTATTAATACAATGGCTCTTGATGATTTTATTGGTAATCTGATTCTCAAATCCACTCAGAAGCAAGACATTGAAGAAGATGACATGGCACTTCTCACTAGACTTTTCCAACAGGCAATAAAGAAAGGTAGATTTTAGAAAAAAGGTAGTTCATCCAAGACCAAAGCCATAGAGAAAAACAACACTATGGATGTTACACGTGTGGAAAGAAGGAATACTTCGTCAAAGAATGTCCACTATGGGAAACATAGTGGAAGAAGAACAAACTTGGTAATGCTAAACAACAAAAAAACGGACCAGGTTCCTGGACGCAGAATGACAAATAAGGATATGGACAAAATTATGAAAAAAACTATGGTGGCTATACAATCATATTCAACTGATGAGTATGATCATGATGAAGAAAGTGATGAAGATGATCAGTAACTTATGACCAAGGAAGATAGTGACTCAGAACCTAAGGTTCTCCAGGCAATGATGGAAAACTCAAACTTTGATGCTGATGAGGAAGAAGAACCTGAGGTAAGTTTCCAAGATATTAAGGACAAAATTCTTACTTACTTTAAAAAGATATTAATCTCCTTGTCTGATGTCTTAATTGATGCATACCAAAAGGTTGCAACAGAAAAGGAACAATTAATGAATGATTATGCATCACTTAGGTTTGAGAATAAGGACCTAGAAGTAAGTAGAGAGGATTTGGAAGTTATTGTTGTTGATCTCAGGGAACATGCTCTCGCACTGAAAAATGAAAAGGCAGCTCTAGAACTTGCAAACAAGAAACTTCGTAAGGCTCCTGTCAAAGGAAAGGAGTTGTCCACATAAATCCAAGAGAAACTAGAGAATGATTTAAAGAAGGTTAATGCAAATATCTTAGTTGAAATAGAAAAGGCTGCTTCAAGAGAACCTGGATAAGGCTAAATATATACTAGAGAGGAATCTCAAGTGGACCAGGTCTTCACAAATAATGTCTAAGATGCATAAAAACTACAATAGTAACAAGATATTATTAGGGCATAATAAAGCTAAAACACTAAATAATCCACATAGCAAGTATGTAGACATTCCTGACAATAGGTTGTGCACATACTGTAATAACAATGGTCACTTTAAAGAAACCTACATGGGTAGAATTAACTCAAGCTAAAAGAATTCTGCATGTGTGGAGAAAAGGAAGAATGATAAACCTGGTTCTTCACTGAAAGGTGCAAGACTCCTAGGTTGGACTAAAAAGAATGTGATTCATCCATTTTCTCAAAGAAAAGGACCCAAGCTAGTCTGGGTTCCTAAAACTAATACTTGAATATTTTTGCAGGCCAAGGTGAGAGGAATCAATAACTGATGGTATGTAGATAGTGCTTGTTCTCGCCATATGACTGGAAATAGAGACAATTTTCTCTCACTGAGAGCCTTCCAAGGAGGGAGTATGGGCTTTGGAAATGGAAAGAAATGCAACATAATTGGTATAAGTATGTTTGGTAATTCCCACTCTCATGCTATTGAAAACGTATATTATGTTATAGGGTTGAAGTACAACCCGTTAAGCGTATCCCAAATGTGTGACAAAGGAAACCAGGTTCTTTTCACTTCGAAAAATTGTATGGTCATAAATGAAAATTCAGGAAACCTAGTTTTCAAAAGTAAAAGGCACAAAAATATTTATAAAACTGATATTATGTCTTCATCTGAAAATAAACTTTCATGTCTTAGTACACTTAATACTGACTCCTTTCTGTAGCATAACAGACTAGGGCATGTTAGCCTTTCTATGTTGATAAAGTAATTTTCAAGGACATGGTCCTTGGCTTGCCAAAGTCAAAATTCAGGGAAGATAAAATTTGTGATGCTTATGCTAAAGGTAAGTAGGTCAGATCATCCTTCAAACCAAGAAAGTGGTAAGTACCTCCCGACCTCTTGAACTGCTTCACATGGATCTATGTAGACCTATGAGGGTCCAAAGTAGAGGAGGAAAGAGGTATGTATTTGTAATTGTTAATGACTACTCTAGATTTACTTGGATCTTATTCCTGCCCACTAAAGATGAAACATATGATATATTTGTGACTTTTGTGAAGAAATTATAAAGAAAATTGGATAGTCATATAGTTACTAGCATTAAATCTGACCATGGTATTGAATTTCAAAAATGCTAACTTTCTTGAGTTCTGTATAAGTAATGGTATAGATCACAACTTTTCTATTCCTAGGACTCCACAACAGAATAGTATTGTGGAAAGAAAAAATAGGACTCTAGAAGATATGGAAAGAACCATGTTAATTGCAAGTGGACTTTCTAAGAACTTTTGGGCTGAAGTAGTGAACACTGCTTGTTACATTATCAATATATGCATGATCAAACTAATAATGGATAAGACTCCCTATGAATTACTTAAAGGCATAAAATCCAACATAACTCACCTAAAAGCCTTTGGCGGCAAGTGTTTTGTGCATAATAGTGGCAAAGAGCCTCTAGAAAAATTTGATGTTAAAAGTGATGACAATATCTTTCTAGGTTACTCTCCACATAGTAAAGCCTACAAGGTATATAATAAAAGAACTATGTGTGTTGAAGAAAGTATACATGCAATTTTTAATGATTCTAAACATGTGGCTAAGAAAGGTTTACAATCTACTGATGAAGGAGAATTTGGACCCGAGGAGAACAATGAAGACATATCAAGTCAGTTGTAGAGTAGATGTAAGAACCAGGTCCCCTAGAACCCGAGCAAGATTTACAACAGATAGGGGGAACATGACAAGAATATGACACCAAAGCAAATGCACCTGGTTCTACTGCTGAACATGAAGGAAATAATGGAAGTTAGAGTTTTCAAGCAAGGGCCTGGAAGCATCAAAGTTCTCATCCCCTCACCAATGTGCTAACACTAGTTGACCCTGGGATTGTGACTACATCAAAGTTGAGAAACATGATTGTGTTCACAACCTGTATATCTATGGTTGAGCTTAAAAATATTAAAAAAGCACTTGAAGATATAGACCAGATAATGGCCATGCAGGAGGAACTTAATTAGTTTGAAGGAAATAAAGTCTAGCACCTGGTTCCTAGACAGAAGACAGAACAATCATTAAAACCAGATGGGTGCTTAGAAATAACCTGGATGATCAAGGAAATATTACAAGAAACAATGCAAGATTGGATGTGCAAGGCTCTCGTCAAGAGGAAAACATCGATTATGATGAGACATTTGCCCCAGTTGCAAGAATAGAGGCAATTCAAATACGTATTGCTTTTGCATCCTACATGAGTTTCAAACTATATCAAATGGATGTGAAAAGTTATTTTCTAAATGGATATTTGAAAGAGGAAGTGTTTGTGTAACAACTCCCAGGATTTGAGAGTCATGAATTATCAAATCATATGTACAAATTAGATAAGGCACTGTATGATTTAAAATAGGATCCAAGGGCCTGGTATGAAAGGTTGTCAAAATTTCTCCTGGAGAACGGGTTCTCAAGTGGAGCAATTGACGATACGTTGTTCCTATTGAGGAGTGGAAAAAACCTGTTGATTTTTCAGATATATGTGGATGGCATCATCTTTGAAACTACAAACGAAGCATCGCCAAACTAATGGGCAATAAATTCAAAATGAGTGTGGGAGAATTAAATTTCTTCCTTCAACTTCAAGTTAAGCAGACTCCCAATGGACATACACCAACTGAAATACATAAAAGAGATGTTCATGAGATTTGACATGGAAAATGCAAAGACAATTGATACTCCTATGCTACAGCTTCTAGGTTGGATAAGGATCAACTTGGTACCCCCGTTGATGAAAAGAAATACAGAGGTAAGATTGGGTCTTTGCTTTACTAAACTGCAAGTATGCCAGATATTGTGTATAGTATGGGTTGTTAAAAGGATGTTAAGGTATCTTATGGGAACTCAAGACATGATTTTTTGGTATCCAACTAGAGACTTCTTTGATTTGATTAGGTACGAAGATGTTGAGTATCAGGAAGAGAACATCAGGGATGACTCATTTCCTTGGGTCCTGTTTGAT
Organism: Nicotiana tomentosiformis; assembly: GCF_000390325.3. Lineage (NCBI taxonomy): Eukaryota > Viridiplantae > Streptophyta > Magnoliopsida > Solanales > Solanaceae > Nicotiana > Nicotiana tomentosiformis. The sequence goes on along the minus strand of NC_090822.1, from coordinate 66,281,073 downwards.
TTCATGGAATCAAAAAAACAAAATTATGTGGCTCTATCAACTACAGAAGATAAATATGTAGAAGATGCCTCATGCTGTGCTCAACTATTATGGATTAAGAAACAACTGGAAGACTTTGGAGTAATGAGTTCCCACATTCTATGATAACACAAGTTCTATGAACATGGCAAAGAACCTGGTCAACCATAAGAGAACTAAATATATTGATGTGAAGCACCTCTTTCTAAGAGATAATGTTGAGAAAGGTTATATTTCTATGGAATTCTACAAGACAGAGGAGCACATAGCAGATGTATTCACCAAAGCTTTGAGCAGAGATTATTTTGAAAGAAACCTCGTGGAGCTTGGTTTGATTAAAATGGATTAGGACATTCTTGACTTCTCTCAATGATTGGCTATGTCTTAATAAATTATCTGATGAGTCAATGTGAAGAATAACGTTTAACTCAGTCTTATATTGTAAGAGGTATGCACACATAGTATTGATTCTGGGGCATGTATTCTTAATCTAATGACAAAAGCCTAGATTAGAAAAAGTTTCTAACAACCAAGATTTAGGAAATTAGTCAACGAACCTGGTTGTGTGACACTCAGGTATGTACCTCTTTCTAATTGATAGTTGTGCTTAACTGTTAAACTTCCACGTCACTAAAACTAGGTTCCCACTCACCTTGTTTATATTATATGGCTCATTACCTCTAACTCATGAAATTAAAGAGTGCATCAGGTTTCAAAATAAAAATCGTCAGTCGTAGGGAAATCATGACTAGATCTAATTCACGTGAAATCAGGGCCAGTTTCCTAAACTCCCCTGAACATGTCTCTGCCGCCCAATTAAAGTCCGTAACCTCCTTTTTAAATTTCAAAAAACTGGCAGTTACCCTCTTTCCATCTTAGAACCAGATTAAGAGCAATTAGGAAGAAAAATTAAAGCCGAAAAACTATCAAATCAATATCTATAAAACTCTCTCTTTTGCCTATTACCTCTCATTCGATTAGATTGCTTAAGAAATACTCAAGAAAGAACTGAAACCCTAACTCTTTCAATCCTTCAAAAAACTTGAATTCTCAGCAATGCCGAACTCACCAAGCCAAGTCACCTCTGAATTTACTGAATCAAACCTTACACCTCCTACTACACCTTCCTCCATACCCACTCCAACTGAGTCTGTCAAAGAACAATCTTCTCCACCAAAAGCCTAAAAGTCTTCACCAGATTGGTTGACTATCCCGACGAAGAAGAAAGTGAAGGTTCTGAAGGTGAAAACCTAGCTGTAAGGGAGTCACAAATTGAGGGGGAAGGAGATGTTGAATAGGAGAAGGAGGTTGTCACTGAACAAATAAAATAAAATATTGGTGCGGAATCAGTGATTCAAAGGGAAAAGGAAGTGATAGAAGATGTTGTAGGAGAAAAGATGAGTGAGGTAGTAAAAGTTGAAACTCAAGTGGAAGTAGGTATAGCTGATGAACAATAGAAAGAAAAAAGATGAAGAAAATACTATTGATGATGTGAGTAGGGAAACTAAAGAAAAAATGGCAGAACCTGTGGAGGAAGATATAGAGGGGAGTGGTAGTGTTGTAGTAGAAGCACCAGAAGCCCCTTGTAACAACCCGACCAACCATTTTGCTTTCTAAAATCACGTTCCCTTATTTATTAGAGCACTTAGTTTCATAATAGTGGAACTAATAGTGGTCTAAGATGGCCAAGTTTGACTTGAGTCAACACTTTTAGTAAAAGACCTTGGAATCAGGATTTGAAAGTTCCAATAGGTTTGTATGATGATTTTAGACTTGGTTGTATGTTCGGATCAAGTTTCGGATGGGCCGGGAGTGTTTTAGTGCTTATTATTAGAAATTGACATCTTGAAGATTTTAGAGTTTTTGAAGTTTGACTTGGCATGGACTTTGGTGTTATCGGATCCCGTTTGGTATTCCGAGCCTTGGGATAAGTTCGTATTGTCATATTGGACTTGTGTGAAATTTGGTGTCATTCGCGTTCGGAGTTAGTTGGAAGAAGTTTGAAGTTTAGAAGTTGATTAGTTTGATTTTGGGTGCGATTCTTAGTTGTGATGTTATTTTATGTGTTCCGAGGACTAGAGTAGGTCCGGATTATATCCAAAAAGTCCACTTCTGGAATCAGAATCCAACCCCGATATCCAAAAAGTCCACTCCCGGTCAAACTTCCCAAAAATTCAACTTTCGCTATTTCAAGCCTAATTCCACTACGGATCTCCAAATCACAATTCGGACATGCTCCTAAGTCCAAAATCACCCAACGGAGCTAATGTAACCATCAAAACTCCATTCCGAAGTCGTTTACTCATAGATCGACATCCGGTCAATCATTTCAACTTAAGCTTTCAACCTTGAGACTAAGTATCTCATCTCATTCTGAATTCACTCCGGACCCGAACCGACTACCCTGGCAAGTCACATAACAGCTATAAAGTACAAAATGAGCAGTGAATGGGGGAACGGGGCTACAACTCTCAAAATGACCGGCCGGGTCGTTACATCGTCCCTCTCTTAAATAAACGTTCATCCTCGAACGGGTCTAGAAACATACCTGGAGTCTCAAATAGGTGTGGATATCTGCTTCGCATCTCCCACTTGGTCTCCCAAGTAACCTTCTCAATTGGCTGACCTCTCCATTGCACCTTCACTGAAGCTATATCCTTTGACCTCAACCTTCGAACTTGCCGACCCAAAATGGCCAGCGGCTCCATATCATAGGTCAAATCACCATCCAACTGAACCGTGCTAAAGTCCAAAACATTAGACGGATCGTCGACATACTTCCGGAGTATAGAAACATGAAACACTGGATGCATACTCGACAAACTAAGTGGTAAGGCAAGCTTGTAAGCCACCTCCCCAATCCTCTAAAGTACCTCAAACGACCCAATATACCGAGGGCTTAACTTGCCCTTCTTCCTAAACCTCATAAGACCCTTCATGGGTGAAACCTTGAGCAATAACTTCTCCCCAACCATGTAAGAAACATCACGGACCTTCCTGTCATCATAACTCTTATGTCTAGACTGCGCCGTGCGAAGCCGCTCCTGAATCATCTTAACCTTGTCCAAAGCATTCTGGACCAAGTCAGTACCCAATAGCCTTGCCTTACTAGGCTCAAACCAACCCACTAGAGATCTACACCATCTCCCATACAAAGCCTCATATGGAGCAAGCTAAATGCTCGACTTGTAGCTGTTATTGTAGGAAAACTCCGCGAGTAGCAGAAACTGATCCCATGAACTCCCAAAAACAATGACGCAAGTACGTAGCATGTCCTCCAATATTTAAACAGTGCGCTCGGACTGTCCGTCCATCTGAGGGTGAAATGTTGTACTTCGCTCCACCTGGGTACCCAACTCTCGCTGCATGACTCTCCAAAACTGTGATATAAACTGCGTGCCCCGATCTGAAATGATGGACACTGGTACACCGTGAAGGCGAACAATCTATCGGATGTAAATCTCAGCCAACCGCTCCGAATAATAAGTAGTCCTAACTAGAATGAAGTGCGCGAACTTGGTCAGCCGATCCACAATCACCCAAATAGCATCGAACTTCCTCGAAGTCTGTGGGAGCCTAACTACAAAATCCATGGTGATCCGCTCCCATTTCCACTATGGAATCTCTAGACTATGAAGCAATCCACCTGATCTCTGATTCTCATACTTCACCTGCTGACAGTTAAAGCACCGAGCTACATACCCTACTATATCCTTCTTCATTCTCCTCCACTAATAATGCTGCCTCAAGTCCTGATACATCTTCGCGGTACCTGGATGAATGGAATACCGCGAACTGTGGGCCTCCTCAAGAATCAACTCGCATAACCCATCCATATTAGGCACACAAATCCGCCCCTGCATCCTCAATACCCCATCATCCCCGATAGTAACATCTATGGAATCACCGTGCTGAATCGTGTCCTTAAGGAAAAGCAAATGGGGATCATCATACTGGCGCTCTCTGATGCAATCATATAAGGAAGATAGAGAAACCACACAAGCTAGAACCTGGCTGGGCTTTGAAACATCTAATCTTACGAACTGGTTGGCCAAGGCCTGAACATCAACTGCAAGCAGTTTCTCACCAATATAAATGAATGCAAGGCTACCCATACTCAATGCCATTCTACTCAAGGCATCGGCCACCACATCGGCCTTCCCGGGATAATACAGAATAGTGATATCATAGTCCTTTAGCAGCTCCAATCATCTCCGCTGCCTCAAATTCAGATCCTTCTGTTTGAACAAATGCTGGAGACTCCGATGATCTATAAACACCTCACAAGACATACCATAGAGATAATGCCTCCAAATCTTCAATGCGTGAATGATGGCAGCTAACTCCAAATCATGGACAAGGTAGTTCTTCTCATGAGGCTTCAACTGATGCGAAGCATAAGCAATCACTCTACCTCCCTGTATCATGACACTCCAAATACTGATCCGAGAAGCATCACTATACACTGTATAAGAGCCTGAAACTGAAGGTAAAACTAGAATTGGAGGTGTGGTCAAGGGAGTCTTGAGCTTATGAAAGCTCTCCTCACACTCATCCGAACATCTGAAAATAACACCTTTCTGGGTCAATTTGGTCAAAGGCGATGCAATAGACGAGAAACCCTCCACGAAGAGACGATAGTAACCGGCCAAGTCGAGAAAGCTCCGAATCTCCGTAACTGAGGACGGTCTGGGACAACTCTGAACTGCCTCTATCTTCTTCGGATCCACTTGAATCCCCTCACTGGAAACCACGTGCCCCAAGAATGCCACTGAACTAAGCCAAAACTCACATTTGGAAAACTTAGCATAAAGCTTCTCTTCCCTCAACCGCTGCAACACAATCCTCTAATGCTGGGCATGCTCCTCCTGGCTACGAGAGTACACCAGGATATCATCAATGAACACTATGACAAACGAGTCGACATAAGGCTGAAATATACTATTCATCAGATGCATGAATGTTGCCGGGGTGTTGGTCAGCCTAAAGGACATCACGAGGAACTCATAATGACCAAACGGGTCCTGAATGCTGTCTTTAGAATATCCGAGTCCCGAATCTTCAACTGGTGATACACAAACCTCAAGTCAATCTTAGAGAACACCCACGCTCCATGAATCTGGTCAAATAGATCATCAATGCGCGACAAAGGATACTTGTTCTTGATTGTAACTTTGTTCAACTGCCTGTAATCAATGCATATCCGCATAGTACCATCCTTCTTCTTCACAAACATAACCGGTGCACCCCAAGGCGACACACTATGCCTAATGAACCCCTTATCAAGAAGTTCCTGAAGCTGCTCCTTCAATTCCTTCAACTCAGCTGGTGCCATACGATACAGAGGAATAAAAATGGGCTGAGTGCCCGACACCAAGTCAATACTAAAGTCAATATCCCTATCAGGTGGCATGCCCGACTGGTCTGCATGAAACACATCTGGAAAGTCTCGAACCACCGAAACAGAATCAATAGAAGGAGTATCAATACTAACATCCCTAACAAAGGCCAAATACGATAAACAACCCTTCCCAACCATCTGTTGGGCCTTCAAATATGAAATCACTATGCTGGGAACATAGTCTAGAGAACCTTTCCACTCAATCCTTGGAAACCCCGGCATCGCTAACGTCACGGTCTTAATGTGACAATACAAAACAACATGACATGGAGACAACCAATCCATACCCAAGATCACGTCGAAATCAACCATACTAAGCAGTAAGAGATCAACTCTAGTCTCCAATCCACCACTAGTCACTACACACGACCGATATACTCGGTCCACTACAATGGTGTCGCCCACCGGCGTAGATACATGAATAAATGAAACTAAGGACTCATGTGGCATATCCAGATAATGAGCAAAATACGATGATACATACGAATAAGTAGAATCAGGGTCAAATAATACAAAGGCATCCATGTGGCATACTGAGACAATACATGTGATCACTGTAATGGAGGCAACAACATCTGGTCTGGCAGGAATAACATAGAATCGGGCCTGATCGGCCTCCCTCTCTAGGGCAACCCCTAGCAGACTGAGCCCCACCCCAGGTGGCTGAGTGGGTGGTGCAACTGCTGGTGCTAGTGCCATCGACCGAGAACACTTTTGTGGAGCCCAACTCAACAACCTAAGGCAATCTCTCTTGATATGACCAAAGTCTCCGCACTAGAAACAACCCCCATCTAACGGAACTGTTGCTTCTGATAACTCGAGGAACTACGTACATAAACCTAAGCAGACGTGGCATGGAGAGAACTCTGCGCTGGTAGTGTACTGAATGAAGATTGGTCTGAGTGAGCACTATATGAACCATGGCTGGATGATGCACCACGGTGAACCGGACGAGCCGCCTTGGTGTGCCTATAAGGACGTCCCCGACCATGGTAGAACTGACCCCATAAGGGACACCGCTGAAACCACCCAAGGTAAGAGGCCTCTTGGCCTCCCTCTCTCCACGCTCCTGACTGCGGACCATCTCTATCTGCCGAGCAATGTCAACCACCTCGTCGAAAGTAGTACCAGAAACCCTCTCCCTAGTCATAAGCAACTGCAGCTGATACGTGAGGACATCAATGAACCTCATAATCCTCTCCCTATCAGTGGGAACCAACCAAACTGCGTGACGAGTCAACTTAGAAAACCTCATCTCGTACTGCATCACAGACATGCCCTCATGTCGTAACTGCTCAAATTATCTGTGGAGCTCCTCCCTGCGAGACTGCGGAACGAACTTCTCCAAGAAAAGAACGGAGAACTTCTGCCATGTAAGTGGTGCTGCACCGATCGACCTGCGCCTCTCATAAGCCTCCCACCATCTGAAGGCAGCCCCAGAAAACTGAAAAGTAGTGAACGAGACCCCACTGGTCTCCAGAATACCAGCCGTGCAAAGAATCCGCTGGCACTTATCCAAGAAAACCTAAGCATCCTATGACTCAGCACCGCTAAATGATGGAGGCTGAAGCCTCCCAAATCTCTCAAGTCTCCTCTGCTCATCACTATCCATAACGGGGTCCACCGGGACCTGAGCAGCTGCAACCGGCTGGGCTGGTAAAACTCCCGGTATCTACAGTCCATGCATCACCTGCTCTAAAGTATGGGCAGCAGGGGTATGAGTACCTCCCCCGGCCTGAGAAGTGGCTGGTGCGCCCTGAGCCGAAACCACCTGTGCAAGGCCAGTGCAAAAAGTCAATATCAGGGCCAACGCCTCCTGAAAACCTAGAATCACAATGGGCACAACTGGTGCCTGAGTTGGCCCCACTAGCTCAACCACAACTGGAACCTTCTCCTGAGCTGGAGAAACTGGTGGATCTGCAGATGCTGCTCTTGCTGCTGTACGAGCTGCACCTCTGCCCCTACCGCAGCCCATCTCGCGACCTCGGCCTCTCGTGGCCCTAGCTGGTGGTATTGGTGGCTGTCCATTCTATCTGGTAGCACGTGTCCTCACCAACTTTGAGAGAATAGAACAACAGAAATTCAGTGTCCGGAATCAACAATTCCGCACAACAAGAATACAAGAATGCGAATTTTCCTAAGGGTTTGGAAGCCTCTCGAAGATAAGTACATATGTCTCTATACTGATCCGCAAAACACTACTAAACCTGCTCATGACTCGTGAGACCTATGTAACTTAGGCTCTGATACCAACTTGTCACGACCCAAAATCCTAACATGTCGTGACGGCGCCTATCGTGGTACTATGCAAGCCGATATTTAAAACTATTTCCAACACTTTTAATAAAAAAACGAATTAAAGCAGTTTAAACAATAAAAGTTCTCATAAACAGGATAGAAACCCAAAATACAACGCGGAAGTTCCCAACCACCGGGGTGTCACATAGTACATGAGCATCCATACATCACCAGTCTGGAAAATACTGTCTATGATATTCTGAAACTAAATACAATAAGTGGAAAGACATGGAAGGAGAAACAAGGTATGCGAAATGCCAAGCAGTTACTTCGATAGTCTCCGAGAGTCCGAACTCCACAACTCAGTAAACGCCGTGACTGGAAGCACCTGGATCTGCACACAAGGTGCAGGGTGTAGCGTGAGTACAATCAACTTAGTAAGTGACAAGACTAAATAAAGAACTGAAAATAGTGACGAGCTTCACAGTTATAGTTCAATTACAGTGATTTCAACTTAGAAAGGTAGGCATGCTTTCAAGTTCGATAAATTAGGTCAAACAATCACTTCATAATAAGTTTAAGTGAAATAGATTGTAATATCTTTCAGAAATTTCAAGACAGTGATACATGGCAGCTAAGTGCAACAATAATGAAATTAAATACATCCTCTCGGGGCCACATTCACTCAGCCCTCTCGTTCACTCAGCACTCAGCACTCGTCACTCGGTAGGCACATGCACTCACTGGGGGTGTGTATAGACTCCGAAGGGGCTCCTTCAGCCCAAGCGCTATAATCCACACGGACAACTCACGTGATGCACGAACAACTCACGTGTTGCACAGATAACTCATGTGATGTAGTATCAATATCTTATAATCAGGCCATCGGCCTCACTCAATCATCAATCTCTCCAGTTTCTCGGGCTCTCAGTAATCATGAAAATCATCCCCAACAGAAATGATATAATGCACCAACAAGGAACAATAGACAGTGAGATATAATACACAAGTAAAACTGTGAATGAGTAAAAAACAACAATTTAGCAGATAATTCAACATATACACGACCTCTGTGGGTCCCTACAGTGCCAACACATAGTAGAAACATGATTTCTAACATAATTTGTGGTTCAATTTCTCTAATACAAAGAGAATGTTCAGATAACAATAAATTATTCAACTACACAGCTTCATAGAATTTGACCTTCCCAATTCTTACGGTGCACGCCCACACGTCCGTCACCTAGCATATATTTCACCTCAAAACCAAATACATGACACGTAATACGGGTTTCGTACCCTTAGAACTAAATTTAGAACTGTTACTTACCTCAATCCGAGAAAATCTCTACTCCAATATACCCTTGCCTCGTGAAACGGCCTCGGAATGCCTCAAATTTAGCTATAAACAATTCGATATAATCAATACGGGCTAAGGGAATCAATTACAGAAGAAAAATACTAAGTTATTAATCAAAAATCAAAAATCGACTCAAAAGCCGACCCCTGGGCCCACGTCTCAAAAATCGATTAAAGCCACAAAACCACGAGTCCAACCATACCAACTTTATCAAAACCTGACACCAAATCGTCACTCAAATCCCCAAATCAAACTCTCCGAATCCTTACCCTCAAACTCCTAATTTACACTTTAAATGCATACCAACTAGGTGGGAAAATCAATGGAGAAGCACGATTATTGATAAAAAATGAACACAGGGGACTTACCTCAAGAAACCCCTCGAAAATACTCTCAAATAATCTCCTAAACCGTGCTTGAAATGTTTGAAATAAAGCCAAAATCGTGAACCTTGGTTTTAATAATCTGCCCAGGCTTTCCGCTTATGGGGACACTTAACCGCTTCTGCTGCGTCGCAGAAGCGACATCACACACGCATCTGCGGCTCATTCCGCTCCTGCGGTCCCTCACTCCGCTTCTGCAGACTCGCTTCTTCGAGCATCTAAGCCACTTCTGTGGACCAAGCCCATCTGCCCAGTTCCGCTTCAGCGATCCTCTTACCGCATCTGTTGTCACGCGGATGCGGAATTGCCCATCGCACCTGCGCGCCATCCGCTTCTGCACCTCTCACCGCACTTGTGGCCATGCAAGTGCGGAAAACTCCTCACATCTACATCCACCTGTACATTCCCTTCCAATCTTGCACCCACGCATGTCAGGCCGCACCTTCGGGCTCGCACCTGTGATCAAACCTTCGCAGGTGCGCTTACACCAGCATAGGTCCAACTTCAGCAATCACTCAATTTTAACTTTTGATCTGTTAACCATCCAGAATCAACCTGAGTCCCTAGGACCTCAACCAAACATACCAACAAGTCCTAAAACCCTATACGAACTTAGTCGAGCCCTCAAACTACATCAAACAACTTCAAAAACACGAATAGCACCCCAATTTAAGCCTATTGAAACTAAGGAAATTCAACTTCTACAAACGACGCCGAAACTATCAAAAGAGGTCTGATAGAACCCAAATATTTCACACAAGTCACAAACGACATTACGTTCCTACTCCAACTTCCGTAATCGAAATACGACCCCGATATCCAAAAAGTTCACTCCCGGTCAAACTTCCTAAAAATTCAACTTTCGTCATTTCAAGCCTAATTCCACTACGGATCTCCAAATCACAATCCGAACACGCTCCTAAGTCCAAAATCACCTAATGGAGCTAACAGAACCATCAAAATTCCATTCCGAAGTCGTTTACTCATATATCGATATCCGGTCAATCATTTTAACTTAAGCTTTCAACCTTGAGACTAAGTATCTCATTTCATTCTGAATTCACTCTGGACCCGAACCGACTACCCCGACAAGTCACATAATGCTATAAAGTACAAAATGAGCAGTGGATGAGAGAACGGGGCTACAACTCTCAAAACGACCGGCCAGGGTGTTACATGCGCGTGTTTATGCGCAGGTGTGATTTTGAGTTGGATTGGAAGGTTTCACAAAATCAGAGTTCTTGTCGCAAAAGTGACTGCGCAAGTGCGCTTCATGGTTCATAGAAGAGACACCACAGATGCGGTGTCTTGGACGCAGGTGCGGTCAGTTGTGATTTTTGTTGTTTGCATATTTGCGATGAATATTCTGCAGATGTAGCTTCACATATGCGATTGTGAGTCCGCAAAAGCGAAAGTGCTGGGCAGAAAGGTTATAAGTTGAGGGTTTGGCCATTTTGATCATATCTTGAGTTGTAGACCTTAGATTTGAGCGATTTTTGAGGGTTTCTTCACGTGTTGGATTTGGGTAAGTGTTCCTCACCCCGAATTGATTATATTTCATGATTCCATAATTATTTTTATGAGGATATGAAGGCCGATTTGATGTCGGAATTGGATAATTTTGGTATGGTTAGACTCGTATAAGAATGTGTGTTCGGATTTTATGAATTTCTTTTAGGTTCGGTGCGGGCTTGGGTTGACTTTTTGGGTTGCTTTTTTTGTTTTTGTTAAAGATCAAAGTTTTATTTTCTAGAATTGTTTTCTATGGATTTTATTTATGTTATTAAGTTATTTTGGCTAGATTTGAACCGTCCGAAGATTTGTTTCAATCGAGAAGGTCATTTTAGAGTATCAGTCTAGCTTTTTCGAGGTAAGTATCTTGCCTAACTTTGTGTGGGAGAAACTATACCTAGGGATTTGAGTCGTTTGTATTAATTGTATTATGTGAAAGACGTGTATGCGAGGCATCGAGTACGTACTCAGGCTTATTTGTGAAAATTGACCGGTTTAGACTCTTAGGTTTCTTTTCACGTATTTATTCGAAATTGTAGGCACATGTTATATTTTTAAATCGCCATGTCTACTATCACATGCTTTATTTGAAGTTGTTAAACGTCACATCCTCTACTTATTGAGTTAGCTCTTATATGCTTTACTTGAAGTTTTTACTACTTTTATCATTATGTGATCTCTTTTATTGTTGGGTTACTTTTAGTTGGAATTTGTTGTACATGATACCATTTTTGTAGCTGGGTTATTCTCATGCATTTAGACGTAGTACTAGTTCATGCCATCTCCCTTTCTTTGTTAGCCTAATTCATACACTAGACCCCAGAGTTTGCTATTTGATGGAGATACTTTCACTGTTGAATTTATCCTTAAACAATTAATTGGAATTGAAGTTATCGAGAGTCATTAATCTATTCTAATTGAAGTTATGTTTAAAGGGGGTGTTGTTCTTTGTTGAGTTATGTTTTCGTTCATTTTGTTGTTATTGAGATCCTATATACGTTGTGTTGAGCCGTGAGTTATTTGTTATGAAATTATTAATATCGTTGAATCTTTGGAAAGGTTATGGCCTACGCGCACTTGTGATACAGGTTGATATGTTGTGTTGTTGTGATGATAGCATATGTGAATCATTGTGTGGTTTGATTGTGGTTATGCGTAGTATAATAGTGGCATTTAACCGTTATTGTTATGCGGAGTATAAGGGTGGTATTTCACCATGGTTGTTATGTGGGGCATAAGGGTGGCATCCGGGTGGCATTTCACTGTGGTTGTTATGTGAGGCATAAGGGTGGCATCTCACTGTTGTTGATATACGGAGTGATACAGGTGGCTATTGTGTTATTGTCCGGGCGAAGTGATAAGGGTGGCTATTATGCGGAGTGATACGGGTGGCTATAGGAGAGATAAAGGTGCCTAATAATAATGTCAGGGCATAGTGATACGGGTGGCTATTGGAGAGATAAGGGTGACAATATCAGGGCTAATGTGTGATGGATTGGAGATATTGTGTTGGTGATTTTCATGTGATGGTGTGCTTTTCCTTGTGTTTTTCATGCACCTTGCGTGACTTGCTTTGTTGTTTTGATGAGCTATTCGATGTCTTTGATATTACTTGTTGACTTGGGCTGCAGTATTACACTCGCACAAGCATTCACCATAGATGAAGTACTACAAAGTGATTTCATTGTGAAACTTGTGTTAGAACGGCTTGATTAATTGATTGTCCTTTGTATTTCTTATTTGGATTTAATGATACTTCATGGTGTTCTTGTTGGTTCTTGTTGTCATTTACTGATTTTCGCTTTTCGTTATTCGTTTTATACTTCTATATTGCACAAGTTATTTTGTCTAGTGAGTGTCTTGACTTGTACCTTGTCACTACTTTATTGAGGTTAGTCTTGATACTTACTTGGTACCGACCGTGGTGTACCCATACTATACTTCTGCATATTTTTGTACAGATCCAGGTACTTTAGAGTCTGTTGATTGTTAGATAGCGGATCAGATATTACTGTGGAGAGTTCAAGGTATACCTGCCGTCGCGTTCGCAGTACTCAGAGTCACCTTCCAAAGTTATTTTTGTACAGTTTATTTCTATACCAGAATAATTGTACTTAGAGACTTTCTAGTGAACTTAGTAGAGCTTATGACTTGCACTGCGAGTTTTGGAATTGTTGATTTTGTATAGAAATTTCTATTTCATATTTAATAGTGATTGGTTAAATTTTGCTATTAATTTAGTAAGTGTTAGGCTTACCTAGTCTTAAAGACTAGGTGCTATCACGACATCCTATGGAGGGAAATTGGGGTCGTGACAAGTTGGCATCAGAGCTCTAGGTTCATAGGTGCTACGAGTCATAAGAAGGTTTAGTAGAGTTTTGCGAATTGGTACGGAGACGTCTGTACATATCTTCAAGAGGCTACAAAACTATTAGGAAAAATCTCCTCTTCTTTCATTCCTGTCATACAGATTTGTTGATTTTGAAGTTTGAGCCTTTGTATCTTTATTCTCTCATAGATGGTTAGCACACGCGTTGCCAGATCAGCTGAGCAGACACTCGCGCCCCCTGCTAGAGCCATGAGAGGTCGGAGCCGAGGAAGGGCACGTGCCGCAGCTAGAGCACCTAACAAGGCAACAATTGAGGAGTCGCCAGCAGCTCCGGTTGGGGGGACAGGCACCGGTAGCACCTGTTGATACCTCCAAACTTCAGGAGACTTTAGCGCAAGTCCTGAACATGTTTGGTACATTGGCTAAGGCGGGATTGATCTCTGTTACACCAGCTACTTCGCAGATTGGGGTGGAGTTCAGACTCCCACTACCCGTACACCAGAGCAGCGGGGTCATATTGGTCAGGTTTTGAGTGTGGTACCGGTACGACCTATTATTCCAATTCAGCCCGAGGTCTGGCCAGGGACATCAAAGGAGGAGTAGAAGAGGCTTGAGAGGTTCAAGAGGTATAGTCCACCCACTTTCAGTGGGACAACTACCGATGATGCACAGGGATTTTTGGAGAAGTGTTATCGTATTCTCCACACCATGGGTATTGTTGAGGTGGGCGAAGTTGCTTTTACTACATTTCAGTTGTCGGGAGCAGCGTATCAGTGGTGGCAGGTTTATGAGGAGGGTAGACCAGCCGATGCAGCACCACCCACTTGGGCTCAGTATTCAGAGATGTTCTTGAGAGAGTTTGTTCCCCAGACCCTCCGAGATGCGTGGTGTACAGAGTTCGAGCAGCTGCGTCAGGGCACCATGACATTGTCAGAGTATGCCATGAGGTTCGGTGAATTATCCCTTCATGTACCTACTTTGGTTCCTACTGTTAGAGAGCGAGTCCGCAGATTCATTATGGTGCTCAATTATGATCTTAGATTCTGTATGGCTCGGAAGTTGTAGATTGATACTCCATTTCAGGAGGTGGTGGAGATTGCCAGGATGTTAGAGCATATTCGGGGTGAGGAGAGGAGGCTAAGGAGACCAAGAGGTCTCGAGGTTCTAGAGGGTTTAGTGGATTATACTCTTTGGCTATGACTTATCATGGCGGAGGCTTGGGAAGACAGCCAGCCTAGTCGGCATTTCACACTACTCGTGCTGCTCCAGTTAGTCAGGGTACTCATATGGGATAGTCATCTTTTAGTGCACCACCGGCACAGGGTTCCTACAGTGGTTATTCTAGTTATCCGGCACAGACGCAGTACGAGTAGCCATACCCGTAGAGGGGTTGTTATGAGTGTGGAGATACTAGGCACATCATGAGAGATTGTCCCATACTCGGGAGGGGCGGATTTCATCAAAGCACTTAGGCTACGGGTTCAATTCTAGTTGCTACTTCACCTGCACAACCAGTTAGGGGTGGAGGACAGGCAGGTAGAGGGCACCTTAGAGGGGGAGGCATGGCTCGTTGATATGCTTTTCGTGGTATGACTGAGGCCACTACACTAGATAGCGTCGTTACAGGTATGATTTCGATTTGTTATAGAGGAGCTTCATTCTTATTTTTATTCGGATCTGCTTATCAGGGTGAGTCCCCTATCTTGCTTAACATATGGGTGAGTTTCGTGATTTTTACTCTGTTTTTGTGTTTACCCCTGTTGGGAGATTCTATGGTGGTAGCCCGTGTCTATCGTTTTGTTTTATTCAATATTGAGAGCTATGAGACTAGAAGTGACCTTATGTTACTCATTACGGTAGGTTGTGGTGTGATTTTTGGATGGTTTGGTTATAATTTATGATTTAGGTGCTCCGCCGGTATAGGAACTTTGTTACATGTTGTGATTTTATTTTGCGGGATTGAATTAGTGGAAGGTTGCGGTTGGCATGATGTGTATTCTACTTGTGATTCAGAGCTGAGGATGGGATTCTCGTATTTTCATGCGGTTTGATATGTTTGGACCGGGCTACATGCCGCGACAGAGTTATATTTGGATGAGATCCTTGTGATTAGTTCATATGTTATGATTCTCCCCTGTGCAATTGATTGGTAGTATGGTACTAACAGAGAGTTGTGCCTGTCGGGCTTGTTTGATAATTCTCTCATGTGTTTCTCTTTGCATATTTAGACATATTCGTGTTGTGCTTATTGAGTTTTAGCTTACGAGGTGTGTGCCCATGTGGCGTTAGATGTGACTTGTTGATTCGGGTGAAAGGTCATGAGATCCTCATGTTTCTTGCATAGTTGTCAGTGTTGTAAAGGTTTGGGATGAGGTTTTAGCTGAGATTAGTTTATTTGTCGGTGTTGTATTTGATTATGGGCAGCTATGGTTGTCAGAGATGCTGTCATGGGCATATTGGGATGTGTTACGTCGTGTAGTTGTACTTTGTGGGTGGAGGCATGAGTTATTGCAGCCATTGAGGCTGATAGCGTGTGTTGATGTGGGAATCAGATCTTTGGGAAATGATCGGATAGTGAAAATTTGGTTCTAAGGTTTTTTGGTGTGGGTTAGAGGAGAAATTATAAGGTGAGATGGTGTTGTCAGGCCTATGTGGATTGGGGTGACGTGGGATCACCCACGTGTATATGTATGGTAGTTTCATTCAGGGATTTGATGACTTCGAAACGGTTCTTAGAATGTTCGAGGACGAACGTTTGCTTAAGAGAGGGAGGATGTAACGACCCGACCAGTTGTTATGAGAATTAGTGTCCCGTTCGGTGGCTTAAGGTGTTGAGAAGATTCGTAATATGTATTATGACTTGCGTGTGTGGCCGGGGTCGGTTTTCAGATGATTCGGGATTGATTCGGAACAATAATCCTTATTGTACAAGCTTAAGTGAAAAGAGTTGACCGAAGTTTGACTTTTATGTAGACGACTCCGAAATGGTGTTTTGACGATTCCAATAGTTTCATATGGTGATTTTGGACTTCGACGTGTATCTGGATTTGGACTTGGAGGTCCATAGGTTAAGTTGATGCAATTTGGCGAAAATTAGAAAGTTGAAGGTTTGGAAGGTTGAGAGGTTTGACCGGGGATTGACCTTGTTGATATCGGGTTCAGATTTCTATTTCGGGAATTGGAATAGCTCTGTTATGTCATTTTGGACTTGCATGTAAAATTTAAGGTTATTCCGGGTTGATTTGATATGATTCGGCGTGAGTTATAGAAGTTGAAAGTTCACAAGTTCATTAAGCTTGACTTGAGGTGCGATTCATAATTTTGATGTTATTTGAGGCCTCGAGCGGGTCCGCATTATGTTATGGAACTTGTTAGTATGTTCGAACGGGGTACCGGGGGTCCAGGTGATTTTCGGACGAGTTTCAGATCATTTGGATCATGTTTGGTGAAGCTGTTGTGGGCAGGATCTGGTGTGGTCGCACCTGCGAATAACTGGGCGTAGGCGTGATGGTCGCAGGTGCAGACGTGAAAGCGCAGAAACGAACTAGAGGGGAGTTGAGGTTTTTTGCATATGCGATTGTACTCCCATACGAGTGTTATGCGTAGGTGCGATTTTGAGCTGGATTGGAAGGTTCCGTAGAAGCGGAGTTTTTGTCGCAAAAGGGACTGCACAGATGCGCATCATGGTTCGCAGAAGCGACACCGCAGATGCGGTGTCTTGGATGCAGGTGCGGTCAGTTGTGATTTTTGTTGTTTGCGCATCTGCGATGAATATTCCGCAGACGCGGCTTCGCATATGCGACTGTGAGTCCGCAAACTAGGTAGAGCTTATGACTTGTACTGCGAGTTTTGGAATTATTGATTTTGTATAGAAATTTCTATTTCATATTTAATAGTGATTGGTTAAATTTTGCTATTAATTCAGTAAGTGTTAGGCTTACCTAGTCTTAAAGACTAGGTGCTATCACGACATCCTACGGAGGGAAATTGGGGTCGTGACAAGTTGGCATCAGAGCTCTAGGTTCATAGGTGCTACGAGTCATAAGCAAGTTTAGTAGAGTTTTGCGGATTAGTACAGAGACGTCTGTACTTATCTTCAAGAGGCTACAAAACTATTAGGAAAAATCTCTTCTTCTTTCATTCCTGTCATGTAGATTTGTTGATTTTGAAGTTTGAGCCTTTGTATCTTTATTCTCTCATAGATGGTTAGATCACGCGCTGCCAGATCAGCTGAGCAAACACTCGCGCCCCCTGCTAGAGCAATGAGAGGCCGGGGCCGAGGAAGGGCACGCGCCGTAGCTAGAGCACCTGACAAGGCAACAATTGAGGAGCCGCCAGCAGCTCCGGTTAGGGAACAGGCACCGGTAGCACCTGGTGATACCCCCAAACTTCAGGAGACTTTAGCGCAAGTCCTAAACATGTTTGGTACATTGGCTAAGGCAGGATTGATCTTTGTTATACCAGCTACTTCACAGATTGGGGAGGAGTTCAGACTCCCACTACCCGTACACCAAAGTAGCGGGCTCAAATTGGTCAGGTTTTGAGTGTGGTACCGGTACGACCTATTATTCTAATTCAGCCCGAGGTCTGGCCAGGGACATCAAAGGAGGAGTAAAAGAGGCTTGAGAGGTTCAAGAGGTATAGTCCACCCACTTTCAGTGGGACAACTACCGATGATGCACAGGGATTTCTGGAGAAATATCACCATATTCTCCGTACCATGGGTATTGTTGAGGTGGGCGGAGTTGCTTTTATTACATTTCAGTTGTCGGGAGCAGCGTATTAGTGGTGGCAGGTTTATGAGGAGGGTAGACCAGCCGATGCAGCACTACCTACTTGGGCTCAGTTTTCAGAGATGTTCTTGAGAGAGTATGTTCCCCAGACCCTCCGAGATGTGTGGTGTACAGAGTTCGAGCAGCTGCGTCAGGGCACCATGACATTGTCATAGTATGCCACCAGGTTCAGTGAATTATCCCGTCATGCACCTACTTTGGTTCCTACTATTAGAGAGCGACTCCGCAGATTCATTGTGGGGCATAATTATGATCTTAGATTTTGCATGGTTCGGGAGGTGTAGATTGATACTCCATTTCAGGAGGTGGTGGAGATTGCCAGGATGTTAGAGCATATTCGGGGTGAGGAGAGGAGGCTAATGAGACCAAGAGGTCTCGAGGTTCTAGAGGGTTTAGTGGATTCTTTGGCTATGACTTATCATGGCGGAGGCTCGGGAAGCCGACCAGCCCAATCTGCATTTCACACTACTCGTGGTGCTCCAGTTAGTCATGATACTCATGTAGGATAGTCATCTTTTAGTGCACCACCGGCACGGGATTCCTACAGTGGTTATTCTAGTTATCCGGCACAGACGCAGTACGAGTAGCCATACCCGTAGAGGGGTTGTTATGAGTGTGTAGATACTAGGCACATCATGAGAGATTATCCCATACTCGGGAGGGGCAGATTTCATCAGAGCACTTAGGCTACGGGTTCCATTCCAGTTGCTACTCCACCTGTACAACCAGTTAGGGGTGGAGGACAGGCAGGTAGAGGGCGCCTTAGAAGGGGAGGCCTGGCTCGTTGATATGCTTTCCATGGTATGACTGAGGCCACTACACTAGATGGTGTCGTTACAGGTATGATTTTGATTTGTTATAGAGGAGCATCATTCTTATTTTGATTCGGATCTGCTTATCGGGGCGAGTCCTCCTATCTTGCTTCACATATGGGTGAGTTTCATGATTTTTTACTCTGTTTTTGTGATTACCCCTGTTGGGAGATTTTATAGTGGTAGCCCGTGTCTATCGTTTTGTTTTATTCACTATTGAGTGCTATGAGACTAGAAGTGACCTTATGTTACTCATTACGGTAGGTTGTGGTTTAATTTTTGGATGGTTTGGTTAAAATTTGTGATTTAGGTGCTCTGTCGGTGTAGGAAGTTCGTTACGTGTTGTGATTTTATTTCGCGGGATTGAATTAGTGGAAGGTTGCGGTTGGCATGATGTGAATTCTACTTGTGATTCAGAGCTGAAGATAGGATCCTCGCATTTTCATATGGTTTGATATGTTTGGACCGTGCTACGTGCCGTAGCTGAGTTATATTTGGATGAGATCCTTATGATTAGTTCATATGTTTTGATTCTCCCTTGTGGAATTGATTCGTAGTATGGTACCGACAGAGAGTTGTGCCTATCGGGCTTTTTTGATAATTTTCTCATGTGTTTCTCTTTGCATATTTAGACATATTCGCGTTGTGCTTATTGAGTTTTAGTTTACGAGGTGTGTGCCCATGTGGTGTTAGATGTGACTTGTTGATTCGGGTGAAAGGTCATGAGATCCTCATGTTTCTTGCATCGTTGTCAGTGTTGTGAAGGTTTGGGATGAGGTTTTAGCTGAGATTAGTTTATTTGTCGGTATTGTATTTGATTATGGGCAGCTATGGTTATCAGAGATGCTGTCATGGGCATATTGGGATGTGTTACGTCGTGTGGTTGTACCTTGTGGGTGGAGGCATGAGTTGTTGCAGCCATTGAGGCTGATACCGTGTGTTGATGTGGGAATCAGATCTTTGGGAAATGATCGGATAGTGAAAATTTGGTTCTAAGGTTTATTGGTGTGGGTTAGAGGAGAAATTATAAGGTGAGATGGTGTTGTCGGGCCTATGTGGATTGGGGTGACGTGGGATCACCCACGTGTATATGTATGGTAGTTTAATTCAGGGATTTGATGACTTCGAAACGGTTTTTGGAATGTTCGAGGACGAACGTTTGCTTAAGAGAGGGAGGATGTAACGACCCGACCAGTTGTTGTGCGAATTAGTGTCCCATTCGGTGGCTTAAGGTGTTGAGAAGATTCGTAATATGTATTATGACTTGCGTGTGTGACCGGGGTCGGTTTTCAGATGATTTGGGATTGATTCGGAAGAATAATCCATATAGTAGAAGCTTAAGTGAAAAGAGTTGACCGAAGTTTGACTTTTATATAGACGACTCCAGAATAGTATTTTGATGATTTCAATAGCTTTATATGGTGATTTTGGACTTCGACGTGTATCTGGATTTGAACTTGGAGGTCCATAGGTTAAGTTGATGCAATTTGGCAAAAATTAAAAAGTTGAAGGTTTGGAAGGTTGAGAGGTTTGACCGGGCGTTGACCTTGTTGATATCGGGTTCAGATTTCTATTTCGGGAATTGGAATAGCTCTGTTATGTCATTTTGGACTTACATGTTAAATGTTAGGTTATTCCGGGTTGATTTGATATGATTCGACGTGAGTTGTAGAAGTTGAAAGTTCACAAGTTCATGAAGTTCAATTTGAGGTGCGATTCATAATTTTGATGTTATTTGAGGCCTCGAGTAGGTCCGCGTTATGTTATGAAACTTGTTGGTATGTTCGAACGTGGTCCTGGGGACCCGGGTGATTTTCGAACGAGTTTCAGATCATTTGGATCATGTTAGGTGAAGCTGTTGTGGGCAGGATCTGGTGTGGTCGCACCTGCGGACCACTGGGCGTAGGTGTGATGGTCGCAGGTGAGGACCTGAAAGCGCAAAAACACGCTAGAGGGTAGTTGAGGTTTTTTGCATCTTCGATGGTACTCCCACAAATGTGGCTCCGCAGATGCGAGTGTCTATGCGCAGGTGCGATTTTGAGCTGGATTGGAAGGTTCCGTAGAAGCGGAGTTTTTATCGCAAAAGTGACTGCACAGATGCGCATCATGATTTGCAGAAGCGACACCGCAGATGCGGTGTCTTGGATGCAGATGCGGTCAGTTGTGATTTTTGTTGTTTGCGCATCTGCGATGAATATTCCGCAGATGCGGCTTCGCATATGCGACTGTGAGTCCGCAAAAGCGAAAATGACGGACAGAAAGGTTATAAGTCGAGAGTTTGGCCATTTTTATCATATTTTGAGTAGTAGACCTCGGATTTGAGTGATGTTTGAGGGGTTCTTCACGTGTTGGATTGGGGTAAGTGTTCCTCACCCGGAATTGATTATATTTCAGGATTCCATAATTATTTTTTATCATTAGATTAGTGAATTGAATGAGAGAAAACAGGATTTTTTGTGAAAACTTTCAAAAATATAAAATGAGTATTTGAATGCTGATTTGATGCCGGAATTGGATAATTTTAGTATGTTTAGACTAGTATCGAAATGGGTGTTCGGATTTTATAAATTTTATCGGGTTCTGGGGTGCAAGCCTGGGGTTGACCTTTTGGGTTGACTTTTTATTTATTTTTAATTATTTTTTGATTTTTTAAAGCAAATATACCACTAGGCTGGTTGCCTAGTGGTGTTTTTTATTAATAACAATCATAATAAAACAAAATATGTCTGGAGGATTAACAAAATGTAAGTGCGTAAAAAATGAAAGTACATGGAACCTATTATCAAAGTTTTTTGTAAAACACTCCTTTGATAGTACAAAAAGAAGTAAGAACTATAATCCTTGAGACAGCCTATTTGAACACGTCTTGCAAAACCTTTACATTTGATTCTGGGTAGTTGCACTTGGTATCTTGAGCATAAGGCAACTCACTTTGATATCTACAACTGAAATTTAAGCTTGACAAGGACTTCCTTTTAAGCAAATTGCACGCAATGCATTCCAGGATGCAAGTCCAGGTCAAGGCAATATAGGTGTTGTTGCGACTTTGCCTCCTTATTACGTATTCATACCTGATCAATCTGGAAGGAAATCTGTTATAGCTAGCTTCCTCATGTGTGATAGATGCATAATGAACCTGGAAGTTCCTCTAAAAATTGCTAAAATGAGCCGCACAAAGATGTGAAATCCCATAGGCAATCATACCTAGTCTGGGAAATAGAGTATTCTTGCACGTGTCACTGGCCATTGTGGCTTCATGGGCTCTGTTAGTATTACCTTTTGTGATCCTCAGGAAGTAGTAGATGCAAAGGTATATGTATTTCATAGTGTAATACTCCTCGTTTCCTCCATACTGGACATATATGTGGATCCAATATTTTAGGCTTATGTGCAGCCTTCTCTTTCCTTTGTTGAGTGTATATTTAGGCTGACCTATGTAATGGTTGCACCTATATGGAATGAGTATCGAAGATACTAATACCACTCTAATAAGTTTTGCCATAACATAGAGCCAAGTCCTCTCCAAATTCGAGGGTTCAATATTTTTCACCCATTTTCGGATTTCGGAGCTCGGTTTGGGCGATTTTGGAGAGGAACTTTTTCACACAACTTGGGTTAAGTTTTCTTAATTCCCTTGTGATTATATTCCATGAATTAATATTCATTTTTGGTGTAATATTATCGAATCTTCAAGAGAAATAGAAAAAAATTTTATAATGTCACAAAACGAATTTTTCGAGTTTCAATACCGATTCAGAGTCGGAATTGAGTGAAAGTAGTATGGTTGAACTTATAATTGGATTGATTGTCGTATTTTATGAGTTTTGTCGGATTTCGAGATGTGGGCCCCACTGATAATTTTTGGGGAATAATTTTGGATTTTTGTGGAAAATATTAGTATTTTGATATGGAATTAATTCCTATAAATTGTGTGAACTGAATCAAATTAATTGTGGTAGATTCTAGCCGTTCGGGAGTTGATACGCGCATAATGGGATTTCTGGAGCATTGTTTAGCTTGTTCGACATTGGATTCAGCTTGTTCGAGGTAAGTAACTCTTCTAATCTTGGAGCTGAGGGTATGAACCCTGAATATATGTATTTCGTGAATTGTTGGGAGGTAACACACATGCTAGGAGACAGGCGTGTGGGTGTGCACTATAAAAATTGTGACATAATTGTTTCTGTGAAATTTTATGAGTTAAAGAAATTGAGCTGAAAAGCATATTAAAAATCATGTTGAGGTTATGTGCCAGTATTATTGGGACCCACAAAGGTCATATTGTTGTGAATTATTTATTTAAATTAAAAATTCATACTCAGTCATATTCATTTCATTGCATATCATATCTTAGTCTCTGTTGTTATTTATTGATACATCATATCATCATTTTTTGGCTATTCTCATGACATTGTGAGCCCATGAGAGAGAGAGACTGGAGAGATTGATGACTGAGGGAGGCCGAAGGCCTGATTGTGAGGATAAATTTGGGATCGGGCTGTACGCCACAGCATGCCATACTGGCTTTATATATATTATTACTATTATATGGATCGGGGCTGCCCCGCCTGCAACATACCTTATTGGCTTATTATGGCAGGTGAGTTGTCCGCGCAGATTATGATATGATATTATAGCACATGAGTTGTCTGTGCATCACGTGAGTTGTCTGTGCAGATTATAACGCTTGGGCTGTAGGAGCCCTTCCGAAGTCTGTACATACCCCAATGAGCGCAGGTACCTACTGAGTGCGAGTGCCGAGTGCTGAGCGCCGAGTGCCGAGTGATGAGTGACTGGGAGGCATGGGTGATTGTGAGGTATGCCCGAGGGGTTTACGAGTGATTGTGAGGTATGCCCGAGAGGTTGTTTATGATTTTATCACTGAGTTGCATCGCATTGGCATGCACATATGAAATACATGCATAAAGATGTATTTTTCTCATGCTGTACAACGTCACATCATTCATGATTTCTCACATATTTTGACAGATGGGCATAGTGATGCATTTGTTTTACACGGGTTATCTGAAAAGAAAATGAAACATCTCATTTATTATTGAAAAGATTTTTGGGAGAAATTATTGTTTTCAAACTTATTCATATTTTGACAACTTCGGCAAACGATTTGGGTTTTCACTGATGTATTTGAAAGGAAGAACTATTATTTTTGAAATCACGATTTGGGTGAGCATTTTATCTCTGAGTTACTTATGGTATTATTTGGTTTATGTTGTTATGGACTGTTGTGGACTAGTGGATTTGGAACTGACCTTGGTAGAAGCTCGTCACTACTTTCAACCTAAAGCTCGTCACTACTTAGGTTTGTTTCAACCTAAGGCTGTGCTCGATAGTTGCGGGATTTGAAGATGTACCTGCGTTCATGTTGTAGCTGCCTCTTGTTCAGGGTTGCCTTAGATTTATAAAAGCTCTATTTATGTATTATTCAAACAGACTATGTATTTATTTCATTTTCGCTTTGTATACTCTATTCTTAGAAGCTCATGATTTGTACTACTAGTTCTTGGGGGATGTATAAGATTAAGATTTTTATTCACTTAAATTACTTTAATAATTATTATTGGAATTGGATAATTGAAAGTTGGCTTACCTAGTGGGTTGGGTTAGGTGCCATCACGACTAGTTTGATTTTGGGTCGTGACAGATTGGTATCAGAGCTGTAGTTTCATAGGTTCTACAAGTCATGAGCAAGTGTCTAGTAGAGTCTTGCGGATCGGTATGATGACGTCCATACTTATCTTTGAGAGGCTACAGGCCATTTAGGATATATACTTCCCATCTTCCTATCCTTATCATGCGAGATTGATTCATCGTGGGACATAACTCTTTGAATTCCTTCCATGTATTCATATGCGCACATGAGCGCTCGGTATCAGTTGTGCATCGCCGGCTTATGATTTTATGAACGAGGTTCAAGATGTGTATTGTGTGTTTTGGTGATGGGCCAATCTGGAGGACTTGAGGCCAGGTTTGGACCGCAGCTTAGGCTCGGTAGCTTCAGTTATAACCTGTACATTTGGACCCATATGTCCGGTAATATCCCTACGAGTGGAAGTTGTGGCTCGATGAGCGGTGGAATGGCGTTGTGATGAGTATGATATAAATATGGGATGTGTAAAGACAATTTGAATATGACGAGAAGTGTTACCTTGGAATGTAAAGGAAAGGCCATTGGGTGCTTGATTTTCGAATTGATGTGGCGTACAGTCTCTAGTATAAATGTTTTGAAGGATCTTTCACATTGTTAAATTTTGGGGTAAAACTAAATTATCATGTCTTGTTAATAAGTTTGAACTTGGAACGATTAAGTGTTTGCGTAGTAATTGTGACTGCGAAAAGATATAACAAGATGCCAATTTGAGGCTAGGGAGGTGGGTTATCTCCTAAAAAGTAATCTACATAGGTGTGTTCCTTATATATGAGTGGAGAGTTTCTTTTCCTCCAGCATGGCGTATGTGTGGAGATTTGAATTTGAATATGGTTGAGAAAGTCGACTTGAGTGTCAAGAGAATGATTGCGAGCTTAACGGATAATTTGGGGTATTTGTTTTCTATGGTTGATGTTGTATGAGCTTGAGAAGAATTTTTGTGGCACTGACTACAGTATTATGATAGTAATAGGGTGTGGGTATTGTAAATTATGGAGTATTTTAATCTATGGCTTTAAGCCAAGTGGGGGAGCCTGCTATTGACAATTTGATTTCATGGTTATATGTTAAATTTTAGTTTTGGGCTGAGGTATACTAGTGGGATAGTTATGACTTGCAGAAGTTGAGATCGAGGATGACTCGAGTAAGGAAATTTCAGAATACGGGTTATATTGCGCTTTATGAGTATAAAAAATATTCTGAATCGTGGGATGAGGGAGTCGTTATTTGAGAATGGTGGCGCACGGAGTATGAATTTAATCGGTGGTATTAAAGTAAAATTACCTTTTTGGAGTATTGTTGTGCTAATGGGGCATGTGTATTTTGACCTATTTGGGCGGTGCAATTTGGATTTGAATAAAGTGGGTGACTCTCGAGAAAGTTCCAATAGGATCGAGGGTTATATTGTCACGACCCAAACCAATGGGCCGCGACGGGTGCCCGAATCCTACGTGTCGAACATCCTTAAGCATGCGTTTAAGTTATAGACGTGAATAACATACTTGAGAGAAATCTATTCAAAAGACATATGTACATATACATGCAGAATATAGTGGGCGAGTCGGCAAGGCTGCTATAAACAACTAAATACCCAAAACTAAAAGCCGACAAGGCCACATATTATCCAACTATACATAATTGTCTACAAACCTCTAATAGAAATACAACTGTACAAAGACAGGACTGAGCCATGTCATACCCATATATATATATATATATATATACATACATATACAAGCATATCGTACCAAAATCAAAAGCAGCTCCGGATCAAGTGGAGCACGCCAACTCTCGCTGATCAAGGATCCTAAAAATGGGAACCGTCAGCTTGCCTATCTACACCTGCGGGCATGAAACACAGGCCCCGGGAAATAGGGTGTCGGTACGAATAATGTACTGAGTATGTAAGGCATGAAAATCAGTACATAAAATACATATATCAAACATGGAATAACCAATTCCGCATGTAAATCCAAATAACTTTGCAAATCCTGAAACATTTGTAATATCATGCATGTGCGTATGAATGTCGTGTCATGCATAGGTATAGGTGTACATAACATCATCAGGCTCTGAGGGCATCGCATCATATCATATCGGCCACTGTGGGCAAAATCATCAACGTATACCAGCTGATTAGGTGGTGGTACGTATATAACGCCATAACCTTTTCCCATATCCCCTATACATATAATATACATATATACGCGTATATAATGCTATCTAGTCAGGGGTCAATGTACATGTATAAATGCATGAAATGCATAAGAAATATGTTAATAAGATTTTCTCGGAATGCCATAAAAATCAATATACCTTTCGGCTAAACTTCATCAAATACGTATTTTTCTGAGACCCATGAACAGAAGATATAATAATAATTCATGGGGAATCAAAAATATAGACACCCCTAGTATTTCTATGAATAGAGTCATTTATGAAAGTTACGTATTTTGCTCGTTTCATTTGTATTATTTGAATCATGCCAAAAAGAAAGAAGGGATAGCCTTAACATACCTGGAGTAGGAAAAAATTCGTATAATATTCTTGAAAAAGATTGCACCGTACTCCTTTAGAACCGCAAAATTTTACGTTGCTACGGTTCTAACAATTCTCGTTGGAATTGTTTGGTTGCAAGAATTTTCATTGGAAGCTTTGTTGAATTGAACCTTAGCGTCTGTTTTTGAATTGCTTAGAATTTGGAGGAAAGGTATCTGATTCTTACTTTCTTATTCTATGTACAAAATGAGACCAACTTTGTAATGAAACCAAACTTTGTATAGACTTTGAATGGATTACACGTTAAAGTCCTATTTACCTTAGATAACCACCTAAGCTCATATGACTACTTAGTCATATATATTAATAGTGGCTTACTGCCACGTGGGGGTGGAGTGGGGGTAGAAAATTTAAATCTTTATCCACTTATTAGGTAATTAGGTAATGTCCCGTTACCCGGTAATTAATCAATTACTCGCATAATTAAGAATTATCTTAAATTACTTAATATTCTACTCATTTTTAATATACTTTATCATATTATTACGGTCATATGGTACCTTGTATGATACTAGTCCATAAGTATCGGGTATTATAGCTCGAACCGTATTTCATCCCAAATCGGCAACCTTCAACGAAACTCATTTTCTTTAATTCGTGTACCCTTTATATTTTATGGCACTTACTTACCGCTTGTTATAAATAGCATAAATACGTTAACCTCAGGATCATCTCATCCCCGAGTCTACGTCAATTAACTGAAGACGAAACTTTAACGTATGAAAACGCGAGATGTAACATCCTTCTCCCCTTAGAAACATTCGTCCTCGAATGTTTAATTCCCCGGGATCTATATAACTTTGGCAGAGTCGCCTTTGTAACAACACTACTACCAACTCTTCCTATAGAAACTCAATACTTCAACGCCACATAGGACCACAATAATCAATAACGACAATGGCCTCACACGACCAATGACAATAACTAACACAATAATCCATACACGTACCTTAAGGTTATGACGTCTTAGTCGGACCCCTCTCTGGAGGAGGAAATAAGTAGGGATACCTAGACTTCATGTCTTCCTCGGCCTCCCAAGTCATTTCTTCCACATTGTTGTTTCTCCAAAGTACTTTCACAGAAACTACATCTTTAGTTCTCAATCTCCGAACCTGTCTGTCTAATATAGCAATGGGAGTTTCTTCATATAATAGCTGCTCTGTGACCTGAACGTCGTCAACTGACACAACTCTGGAAGGATCTCCGATGCATTTACGGAGCATAGACACATGAAAGACTGGATGTACAGACTCCAAGTCCGAAGGCAAGTCTAACTCATATGCTACCTGGCCTACCTTGCGTATGATCCTATATGGTCCAATGTACCGAGGACTAAGTTTTTCCCTTTTTCCGAACCTCATAATACCTTTCATCGGTGATACCTTTAGGAATACCCAATCATCAACCTGAAATTCCAAGTCTCGCCGTCGATTATCCGCATAAGACTTCTGACGGCTTTGAACTGCTAATAGCCTTTCCTATATAAGCTTAATTTTCTCGATTGCCTGTTGTACCAATTCTGGTCCTACTAACGTAGTTTCCCCAACATCGAACCACCCTATAGGCGACCTACACTTCCGTCCGTAAAGATCTTTGTATGGAGCCATCTGAATACTGGAATGGTAGCTATTATTATATGCGAACTCAATAAGCGGCAGATGATCATCCCAGCTACCCTTGAAGTCTATCACACAAGCTCGTAACATATCCTCAAGTGTCTGAATAGTACGCTCAGCTTCTCCGTCTGTCTGGGGATGAAATGTTATACTAAGACTTACCCGAGTCCCTACTCCTTTTTGGAAGGACCTCCAAAAGTTAGCTGTAAATTGAGCTCCTCGATCCGAGATAATAGAGACAGGTACACCATGTAGTCGTACTATCTCCTTAATATAAAGCCTTGCATAATCCTCTGCGGAATATGTAGTCCTAACGGGCAGAAAATGGGCTGATTTTGTAAGCCTATCAACAATCACCCATATAGAATCGAACTTGTGCTGGGTACGAGGTAAGCCTACGATGAAATCCATATTAATTACTTCCTATTTCCAAGTCGGAATCTCCATAGCCTGCAATAATCCACCGGGCTTTTGATGCTTAATTTTAACCTGCTGACAATTAGGGCACTGAGCAACAAATTCCGCTATATCATTTTTCATTCCGTCCTACCAATATACCTCCTTGATATCATGATACATCTTTGTTGCTCCTGGATGGATAGAATAACGAGAATAGTGAGTTTCTCCCATAACCTGCCGACGCAGCCCTGCAATATTAGGGATACATAATCGTCCTCGATATCTGAGGACCCCATCTTCTGTAATTTCAAACGGTGTCTTCTCCTTCTGAGGGGTGGTATCCCTGTAATGAACTAACATAGGATCCTTGTACTGGCGTTCCTTTACTTCGGTTACTAAAGAGGATGTTGCCGTATCCGGAATAATAATTCCAATATCACCTAAGTCCAGTGACCGAACTCCAAGGCTATCTAGATGATGAATCTTATGGGCTATTCCCCTCTTTTATGGTTGTAAATATGACATGCTACCCATAGATCAACGGCTGAGGGCGTCGGCTACTACGTTCGCCTTCCCCAGATGGTATAAAATATCAACGTCATAGTCTTTAAGTAGCTCCAACTATCTCCTTTGACGTAAATTCCTTTCTTTTTGCTTGAAGATATACTGGAGGCTCTTATGATCCGTATAGATATCAACATGAATGCCATACAAGTAGTGCCTTCACATCTTTAGTGCATGAATCACCGCGGCTAATTCTAAATCGTGGGTCGGGTAGTTTTTCTCGTGCTTTCTTAGTTGTCTAGAAGCATAAGCTACAACCTTACCATATTGCATCAGCACACAACCCAATCCTATGCCTGAAGCGTCACAATAGATAACATAACCATCGGTCCCTTCTGGGAGCGTTAAAACCGGTGCTGAAGTTAATCTGTCCTTCAATGCTTGGAAATTTCGTTCGCAAGCATCAGGCCACTGAAACTTTGCTCCCTTCTGAGTCAACTTTGTCAAAGGTGCTGAAAGGGAAGAAAATCCCTCTACAAATCTCCTGTAATAACCTGCCAAATCGAGAAAGCTACGAACCTTCGTCGGTATCGTGGGTCTAGGCTAAGTCTTTACTACCTCAATCTTTTGTGTATCAACCCAGATACCTCCGTCGGTATTGTGAGGATATTTTTGGGATTGGGCTACACGCCGCAGCATACCATGTTGGCTTTATATATATTATTACTATTATATGGATCGGGACTGCCCGCCTACAGCAGGCTTTGTTGGCTTATTATGGCACGTGAGTTGTCCGTGCAGATTCTGATATGATATTACAACACGTGAGTTGTTCATGCAGATTATAGCGCTTGGGCTGTAGGAGCCAGATACCTACTGAGTGCGAGTGCCGAGTGATGAGTGACTGGGAGGTATGAGTGATTGTGAGGTATGCCCGAGGGGTTGTTTACGAGAGATTGTGAGGTATGCCCGAGGGGTTGTTTACGAGTGATTGTAAGGTAAGCCCGAGGGGCTGTTTATAATTTTATCACTGAGTTGCATCGCATTGGCATGCACACATGACATACATACATAGAGATGTATTTTTTTCATGCTGTACAACATCACATCATTCATTATTTCTCACACATTTTGACAGATGGACATAGTGATGCATTTGTTTTATACGGGTTATCTGAAAATAAAATGAAACATCTCATTTATTATTGAAAAGATTTTTGGGAGAAATTATTGTTTTCAAACTTATTCATATTTTGACAACTTTGGCAAACGATTTGGGTTTTCACTGATGTATTTGAAAGGAAGAACTATTATTTTTGAAATCACAATTTGGCTGGGCATTTCATCTCTGAGTTACTTATGGTATTATTTGGTTTATGTTGTTATGGATTGTTGTGGACTAGTGGTTTTGGATCCGACCTTGGTAGAAGCTCGTCACTACTTTCAACCTAAAGCTAGGTTTGTTACTTACTCAGTACATGAGGTCGGTTATACTGATACTACACTTCTGCATATTGCGTGCAGATGTTGGATGTTGTTGTTGCTGTGCTCGATGGTTGCGGGATTTGATGATGTACCTGCGTTCCTGTTGTAGCTGCTTATTGTTCAGGGTAGCCTTAGATTTATAAAAGCTCTATTTATGTATCATTCAAACAGACTATGTATTTATTTCATTTTTGCTTTGTATACTCTATTCTTAGAAGCTCAAGATTTGTAGAAGTTCCTGCCTTAGCAGACAAATCAATTTGGTCATTAGCCCTAGTTGTAGATTCCTTCAATACTCCATCATTCAGTTCCTTAGCATCCATAGCCTCTTGGATTGCCTTGAACTGCAGAGTATACACATCTCCCAAACTAGGGTTTTCCGTAGATTGACACCCAGAAATTACTGTTCCATTGCCTTTAGGCATGTTAACTGCAGCTATTTGATTTGGTAACTTCACTAAGGCATCAATTAACTCAATCTGAGCATCCGCAACCTGTTGGCCAACTGAAAACTCTGCCGGATCACCTCCATCTTTAGCCAATAACTGGACAGTACACCTAGGGTTTACTGTTCCATTGGCTCCCTTCTTAGCTGAAGCTTCTCCAACTGATCCACCTGTGAAAATAGCCTCCATATGTATGCCTTGACCTGATCCAACCATTAGGCTAGCTATTGGTTGATTAGCCCCTTCCCCAGACTCAACCCTAGTTTTTGACATTCTAGGATTTACTGTAGAAATAGGGCTCATAACTGCTTCCACTTTCTCAAGCTTATTGTCTCTTTCTTCCTTGTTTCTAGTACTAAAGGTTATGGTATCCTCCTCCTCCATAGACTCAACCTCATCACTCTATAGTTGTCTTTCATAGCTGACCTCCACGTTTTCTCCATTCTCCTTGGAATCATCATAAGTTTGCGATGGAACTTCTTGGCAAGAATGGTTAACTGTAACATTCATCTCCCTTAATTCTTCCTTACTCTTACCAAATCTTCTATGTACCCATTCAATTGTGGATTCCCTTTTATTAGTCTCATCAATCCCAGTTACAGTAAGATTGGGAATAAATTTTTTCGCAATTTGTACTCCCTTCTTTTCCGAAGAATTTTTCCCACTAGAACTAGGATTTGCTTTCTTTACCTCATTTTTCTCCTTATTTAACACTTTTTCCACAGCTTCCTTTTTTATTTGCTTTTGCACCTCGATCTCAGATTCTTCTAACAAAGCAAATTGATTGCTTGTTTTTACTGGAGCATTCTTCTCTTCTTTCTGAGCACCAGTAGCATTACCAGTTGTCCCCTTCCCTTTCAATTTCTTGTGATCATGTGTTGGCTCAGTAGAAACAACCTCCTCATTTTGAATTATATATCCTTCTACTATCTCGTTGATAATTGTTTTTCCTCCTTTGCATCCATTCATTCTTGGTAACACTTGGTGCAGGTTTACCCATCACTTTTCCACTTGCCAAGACCTTTGTTGAAGCTATAGCAGTCCCAATCACTTCACTTTGCATCACAACAACCTTCGCTTTACTTTGATCATCACCTTCTTCATTGAACTTCTTATGTAATTCTAGATGAATAATCCAACATTCACTTTCATTATGCCATTACTTCTTACATGTCTTATAGTACTTAGGCATATAATCATATTTGATTTTAGTCCATTTCGATTCCTCAGGGCCAATTTCATCTTCTTCTTCTATACTTTTAATACTTTGAGGCAATGTAGATAAAAAGTTTACTTCAACTTTGACCTTAGCACAACTAGGTTTTGTGCCATTTTGAGTGGCCAAATCAACATGAAGAGGCCTTCCTACAATATTAGCTAACGAGAACACAAAGTCCTTACCAAACAAGTTAGGAGGGAGATCCAGAAAAGATATCCACTCAATTGCAATAGGTGTTTCCTTGTCTGGCTTCCACCATAGACTCCATTTGGTACATCTCATCTGCCATAAGTCTCCTTGTGCTTTCAAATAAAATGCTGGCTTGGACAATAAATGAATGTAATCTTCCATAAGAGATAGTTTTATAAGAACATGTGTATCTTCAATCAACCCAATCGAACATGGACATTTAAGCTCACACTGGATTGAAATAGCTTTCCTTAGCTCCTGGATTACAGGTTTTCCATAAGAGAATTTACCCAACACTGCCAATTGTAATCCTTATTGTGTAATTAACTGTTTTACTTCACTCTTCTTCCATCGAACTAGAGGCTCGCCATGTAAATACTCAATAGGTTTGAGTTGCACGTTAGGGTTTTGCATTGAGGCATTCAATGCTTGTGGTTTTAGCAGATTTGCATACTGTTAGATCGAACTTGGGTTTGTATATGTTTGGGGGAGGGGGGAGGGGGTTGTATAGGATTGATAGACTACTGACCAACGTCAGAAAGAGGCTGGCCAATGGCCTGGGCGGCCATGGAAGAGCTACGAACCTTTGTCACCTCTGAATCACACGGAATCGAAGCTTTTATTAAAGATCGAAGCTTTATTATCCAGAATTGTTTCCTATAGTTTTTATTTATGATATTAAGTTATTTTGGCTAGATTTGAGCCATCCAGAGATTTGTTTCACTCGAGAAGGTCATTTTAGAGTATCGGTCTAGCTTCTTTAAGGTAAGTATATTGCCTAACTTTGTGTGGGGAAACTACCCCTAGGGATTGGAATCGTTTGTGCTAATTGTATTATGTGAAAGCCGTGTACGCGAGGTGACGAGTACGTACTCGGGCTTATTTCTAGAAATTGACTGGTTTAGACTCTTAGGCTCCTATTCATGTATTTATTTGGAATTGTTAGAACATGTTATATCTTTAAATCGCCATGTCTACTATCACATGCTTTATTTGAAGTTGTTACGTGTGACATCCTCTACATGTTGAGTTAGATCTTATATACTTTACTTGAAGTTGTTACTACTTTTATCATTATGTGATCTCTTTTATTGTTGGGTTACTCTTAGTTGGAATTTGTTGTACATGATACCCTTTTTGTAGCCGGGTTATTCTCATGCATTTAGACGTAGTACTAGTTCATGTCATCTCCCTTTCTTTGTTAGCCTTATTCATACACTAGAACCCAGAGTTTGTCATTTCATGAAGTACTTTCACTATTGAGTTTATCCTTAAACAATTAATTGGAATTAAAGTTATCGAGAGTCATTAATCTATTCTAATTAAAGTTCTGTTTAAAGGGGGTGTTATTCTTTGTTGAGTCACTTTTCCATTCATTTTGTTGTTATTGAGATTCAATATACGTTGTGTTGAGCCATGGGCTATTTGTTGTGAAAATATTCATATTGTTGAATCTTTGGAAAGGTCACAGCCTACGGGCACTTGTGATGTGGGTTGATATGTTGTGTTTTTGTGATGATAACATATGTGAATTGTTGTGTGATTTGATTGTGGTTATGCGGAGTATAAGGGTCGCATTTCACCGTTATTGTTATGCGGAGTATAAGGGTGGCATTTCACCGTGGTTGTTATGCGGGATATAAGAGTGGCATCTCACTATTGTTGAATGTACGTAGTGATACGGGTGGTTATTGTTTTATTGTCCGGGCGAAGCGATAAGGGTAGCTATTATACGGAGTGATATGGGTGGCTATATGAGAGATAAGGGTGGTTAATAATAATGTCAGGGCAGAGTGATACGTGGGGCTTTCGGAGAGATACGGGTGGCAATGTCAGGGCGGAGTGATACGGGTGGCTATCGGAAAGATAAGGGTGGCAATGTCAGGGATCATGTGTGATGGTTTGGAGACATTATGTTGGTGATTTTCGTGTGATAGTGTGCTTTTCTTTGTGTTTGTCATGCACCTTGCGTGACTTTCTTTGTTGTTTCGATGAGCTCATGCCAGGCGGATTGTGATTGTGAGCCTGTGACCATGGCGGGCGAATTTTGAATGTGAGCCTGTGATCATGTCGGGTGGATTGAGATTCTTGTACGTGAGTTATTCGTGCGGTTGTGATGCAAGATATGGGCATGAGATGCCGTGAGTATATGATGGTGGGTTAAGACCCGTGACTATGATAAAGTACCGCAGAGTGATTTCGTTGTGAAACTTGTGTTAAAACGGCTTGATTAATTGATTGTCCTTTGTGTTCCTTATTTGGTTTTAATGATACTTCCCGATGTTCTTATTGCTTTACTGTTTATATCACTCATTGGTTCTTGTTGTTATTTACTGATTTCCACTTTCCGTTATTAGTTTTATACTTCTATATTGCACAGGTTATTTTGTCTAGTGAGTGTCTTGACTTGTACCTTGTCACTACTCCACCTAGGTTAGTCTTGCTAGTTACTGGGTAGCGACCGTGGTGTACTCATACTACACTTCAGTGAAGGTGCAGCGAAGAGGTTAGCCAGTTGAGGAGGCTACTTTGGAGATCGGGCGAAAATGCAGAACAAATATCCACACCTATTTGAGACTCCATGTGTGATTCTAGACCCGTTCGAGGACAAACGTTTGTTTAAGAGGGGGAGGATGTAATGACCCGCCGGTCGTTTTGAGTGTTATAGCCCTGTTCCCCTATTTACTACTTATTTTATGCTAAATTATTGTTAGGTGACTTGCCAGGGTAATTGGTTTGGTTCCGGAAATATTTCGGAATGAGTTGATACACTTAGTCTCAATGTTGAAAGTTTAAGTTCAAAAGGTTGACCGGAGGTTGATTTTGTGTAAATAGCTCCGGAATGGAGTTTTGATGGTTCCAATAGCTCTGTTAGGTGATTTTGGACTTAAGAGTGTCCGAATAGCAATTTGGAGGTCTGTAGTTGATTTAGGCTTGAAATGGCGAAAAATAAAAAATTAGAAGTTTTGGAAATTGAGAAGTTTAACCGAGAGTTGACTTTGTGGTTACCGGGCTTGGATATTGGTTACGGGAGTTGGAATATGTCCGTTGTGTCATTTATTACTTGTGTACAAAAGTTGAGGTCAATTGGAGATGATTTGATAAGTTTCGGCATCGATTGTATAAGTTGGAATTTCTTAGTTTTCGGTAGGCTTGAATTGAGGTGCGATTCATATTTTTTATGTTGGTTGATGTGATTTGAGGTCTTGACTAAATTTGTATCGTGTTTTAGGACTTATTAGTATATTTGATTGAGGTCACGGGGACCTCAGGTGGAGTTCGGATGGTTAACGGATCGAAGTTTGGAATTGAAGGATTGCTGAAGTGCACCAGGTCTGGTGCGATCGCACCTGCGAAGAATTTGGTCGTAGGTGCGCGACCGCAAAAGCGAAGGAGTCATCACAGGAGTGGATTTGGATGAGCTAGGGAGTTGCACAGGTGCGAAGGGAATTTTCGCACCTGCGAGTTTGCAGATGCAGAAGGATCATCACATAAGCGAAAGGAAGCCTGGTGAGGGAGGTCCGTAGAATTGGAAGTCTTCTCGCAGAACTGAGGCCGCATGTGCGGATTAGTGGCTACAAGTGCGCAAGAATGGTGTCCAGTGTAACTCCACAGATGCGTAGCTTTGACCACTAAAGCGGAACCGCAGGTGCGGATAAACGATCTGTAGAAGCGAAAAGGGCTGGGGCAGTGTTTAAAACTCGAGGGTTTCAAGATTTTTAATCATTTTGGACATTTCAAGCTCGAACTAAGGCGCATTTTGAGAGTACATTTGAGTGGTTTCTTGAGACAAGTGACTCTTGATCATTTTTATTCAATAATATTATTTCCCCATTGAATTTCCCACCTAGATTGTGTGTTTTTGAGGTAAAATTTTGGGAGTACTACGCTAGGGATTGGAGAGTTAAATTTGGGGATTTGAGTGACGATTTAATGTCGAAATTTGATAAATTTGATATGGTTGGACTCGTGGTTGAATGGGCTTCTATATTTCGTAACTTTTATTGGATTCTGAGATATGGGCCCGAGGGTTGACGTTTGAGTTGACTTTTTAACTTTTAAATAAGAGCTTAGTATTTTCATATGGAATTGATTCCTGTAACTCGTGTTGATTATATTGACTTATATTTTGGCTCGATTTGAGCTATTCGGAGGCCGATTCGCGAGGAAAGGACTTGCTAGCGGAGTGATTCGATTTTCTTGAGGTAAGTATCGTATTTAAACTTGGTTGAGGCACCAGTTGCCTGAATTGTTGTGATAGCCATGTGCTTTTGAGTGCGCACATGTGTGTGGATGAGCCATGTGCGGCACCGGGATTATATATTCATGTTTGGGTTGTGCTCGGGCTCTTATAAGCCTAGAAATTGACTGTTAAGCTTTAAGCTATGATATCGCACATGTTGTAACGATATATGTGATCTATTTGAGCCATGATGAGGCTACATAGCGGTTTAACCCCTGAACGAACTTGATAAATGATTTTCATTGATAAAATTACCGGTTTGAGCTACGATAACACAATTTGCATATGCCTGCACTTTAGCATGTCATTTACACTTTAGCCAGGGACATGAGAATCTTACTTCATGCATCATATACATGTATACTTGCTTTATTATTTTTGTATGATATGTTTGGACTGGGAGCTTGCGGCTATGCCGCGCGAATTATGTTATTGGCACGTGAGTTATCCGTGCGGATCCATGTATTGACATTATTGGCACGCGAGTTGTCCGTGCATCATGTGAGTTGTTCGTGCGGATCTATATATTGATAATATTGCTACATGAGTTGTCTGTGTCGCACGTGAGTTGACCGTGCAGATTCTATTGTTATTAGCACGTGAGTTGTCCGTGCAGTGTGTGGAACTTGTATTTTCTTGATCATTAATCTAATTTACTTGTCTCCTTCCTCTGCATGCAATAATACTGTTTGAGTAAGGTATTTGAGAAACATCATGCACACACGGATATTCTTATCACGAAGCTTTATGAGTTAGTTTTTAAATATTGTGTTGTGCTGGTTTAAAAAGGCAGAGTTACACCGGAATAACTAGTATCCTCAATAATTTAAGCTTCTCTTACCTTGTCTTGTTTATTTACAATACTTATTGAGTTGGTTGTAGTTACACTGCACCATGCACCTCGTGTGCAAATCTATGCGTTTTCGGGCACGGTGGTTGTTTATCGTGGACTTTTACCTATTCGAGAATTATCGAGGTAGCTGTTTTGGCGTACGCAAACCTTAACTCTCCTCCCCTATCTCTCAGTTTTTGCTTATTCGGTTATACTTTCTTAGACTGTGTTACAGTATAAATGCTCGTGTACTCAGTGACACCCAGGTTTTGAGAATTTCTGTATTGAGTTGTGACAATTCATCCAGATTTTACGAGATTTTCATTTATTTAAACCTGGTTTAGTATATTTTGAATTTGAAAGTGTTGGTATATGTGAGTTGCCTGCTTGCCTAGTATCATGATAGGTGCCATCACGACATGTTGAGATTTGAGTCGTGACATACGTAGTTAACCTCTTATGCCAATCTCTGAAGCTAGAGAGTTTTGATATAAGGTTTGGAGGGGTAAAAAGACAACCCTCGCGTGACTTGTGTGTGAGTGTATACGACCAAGAGTCGATAAAAACGTGATGGCAATTCAATAAGGTAGCACAAATCATGTGACAAAGCATATAAAACACAACTATATGTAACAAAATATACAACATACACATGTGGGAAGCATATGCAATATGAGCATGACAAAGAATACACCGCTTGAAGCGAATGACAAAGAATATACCACTTAAAGTATATGACAAAGAATACACTGCTTGAAGCGCATAACAAAGAATATACTGCTAGAAGTGCATCACATGGAATATATGACTTGGAGCAAACGCATGACATAGAATATACTGCTTGGAGCAGAGAATATACCGCTTAAAGCACTGAATATATAACTTCAATAAAGAGTATACAACTTGAAACAAAGAATATACAACTTGAAGAATATACGACTTGTATCATGTGACATAAAGAATAGAAATTGGAATATTTGAGAACCTGTAATCCCTCAAGTAGTTGATCAAATCTATTGTGGTTAGAACTTGAAGTATCCCCAGCAGAGTCACCATGTTGTTGCACCCTATTTTTCACAAGTCAAAATAATGTACAACTCATACTACTCTACAAGTTTAATTGATATTTATAGTCGCCACCAAGTATTTAAGGTATACTAGGACACCTATACCACACTATGTAATGTACATTTGATTATAGTCTACGAAACCATTGAGATTCTAGGTAAGGATTCAAGTTATCTCGAGGGAAAAGTGTTAAGCATCCCTCAAGATCCACAAAATGCGGTTCATGTGGACTCAATCAAATAGATGAGGGAAGGTTCAAAAAATAATTAATTTGATATATACAAAGAACAGTAAAGTAGCTTGAATGAAGAATGATTGAACAAGAATGTCACATAGTGAAAGATAAATGTGTATGTATGAAAATTGTATGCAAAAGGGGGATGAAGTATGCGAGAATTATATTTTTATAAATTAACAAAATGCAAAGCAAATATGTAGTAACAAGTAAAGTATTTTGTAAATTAACTAGATGAATTGCAATTAAAGAATACATTTAAAAGAATTTGAATTATGTCCAGTGATAAACTATTTTGACTGACAGGGCTAAAAGAAAGGAAAACTTACTTTAAAGTGACGAGCCTTAAATTGGAAAGAATCACCTTTGAGTAGTTTTGTGTAATGAATAGGATAAGAAGCATTTGATTTAGCATTTATAAGAAAATTAAGAAAGTAAATTAAATAAAGGACAATTAATTTTGGCAAGCAAATAAAATATTATATATGCACATGTAGTAAAAGCTAAATGAATAAAGTGTATGGAATAATTTACATTTAAAAATTGGGGTACAAGATAAAGAATAGAATTTGACATTTTGAAGAACAGGTTAAGTATATAAAAATAGATAATGTATGCATTTGACTAAAGTATCAAATTCAATAAAAGATGATTAACAATTTAAGACAAAGTTAAAGGGTGCACGAACATTATATCTTGCAATTTTAATTTAATGAGTAGAGTATAAAAAAAATTTCGTTTAATATGAATGAACAAGTATAAGAAGTTGTTAAAGGAATGAGAGTAAAAGACAATATGCAGTGATAAGTGAAATATTTACAAATTGACTAACTGAACATTAAATGAAGAATACACTTTGAAAACAATTTAATTTATGTGCAAAGATTACCAATTAAGGAAAAAGCTAAAGGTAAAAAAAATAGAAATTACTCCACATGATTAACAAAAGATGGAAAAGAATAATTTTGAGCGATTAGTATAAGACAATTAAAATGAAAGAACTAATCTTGATGATTAAATAATGAATGAGACATTTGAAAAATGTGTCAAAGGATTTATGACATAGAAAACTATTGCATCAATATGAAGAATATTTGCATTAGAAAAGTGAGTCATCATTCAATAACTAACTAAAGACCATTTTTAGAGTCATGGTCTTAGGAATACAATTATGTGAATCAAACCCGAAGGACTACAACGCCTAAATTTTTCAAAGAAGTCCTATCACAATTTTCTACTTAAGATGAGTCAAGTTAAAAACAATTTACATATGAAGTGGTTCGAAAAAGCGTGCTAGTATAATTATAAAAGAGCCACAAAATTATTCATTTATTTGGTTATTTTTTGAAAGAAAATGACATGCTTTCATTTTTATGTATATGACTAATTTAGCTAATTAGGTATATACCGTTCCTAAATTAATTAATCATATCATAAGATACATTCAACATCATATACAAACTTCAAGAATGACCTAATGCATAACATTACAAGTTAATCTGATTATTAACTAGATGCAATTCATCCTAAGTGTTTAGCAAATAGGTGATATCAAAGCAAGCAAGCAACATCACATATCTACGTTTTTGCTATACTTGCGATTTAGGATACATCCTAGAATAGAAAGTGCGAAGCGGGGAATTTGACGGGGTTCATTTCGTCTCCGAGCGTCATCTTTCCAAAGCGTTTCGAATAAAGTACCTCGCAAGATAAGAGAAATCAAATAGTTAGCAAAATAATGTAACGTAAAAAACAAACTAATAAAGTGACATATTTTTGAAATAGTTTTGTTTTAAAATGTCTTTGAAAAATTGCTCTCGAAAATGATTTGAAAATATTTTCGCTTCCGAAAGATTGTTTAAAAAATAGTTTTTGGAAATTATTTTTGGAAAATAGTTTTAAAATATTATAGGAGGCTCGGATAGTGTAGTATGTCGTATAGCAATAAGACATTAGTATGCGAACATTGACTTGGTTGCAACTCCGGCGGCCAACCGTGTTGCTTCCTGAAGCACATATATTCACATTCTCGTCTTTTATTTTTCTTTGGCATTGGTCATCGCCTCATAAAATGTATTTGTTTCGGGTCCGAAGTACGGTGTAGTATCTTGTTCTTTATCAGTCAAAATTTCATCATAAGGCCTCAAAACTTTTTTACTCATCGGCCTTGAACAATGTACCTATCTTGTTCATTATCAGTTTATACTAACACGAGAAGGAGGTCATCAAAGCAGTGTAAAGTTAACTTCAAACCCACACGAATGTAACCGAGATCCCAGCAGCCTATCACAACTTCGAGTACACAATAAAACAGTACCAATCGATGCCCTTAATCAATATTGTATTTCACTATGATAAAAGTCATTCATCAAGATTAACCAAACGACCAAGGACTGAATCAAGCCTAAGGTTAGCAATCCAATCATGCCAATACTTGAAGAAACATTCCAATATAAATCATACATCACACAATTGATATAATGGTACCAAGATAATGGCCATGAAAACCAAGTAAGGATTTCCGACAAACGAGAAGAAACAGAGTGGTCACTGGCACGCTAGGACCGGATTTCCGGTAAGGCAACAACAGAACAAACCATATTAGCTTCAAACAATGGGAGGGCAAAACAGCAGAAACAAAACAACTTTAATCCCAAATGGCTAACACAATATATGGTGATAATATATCATAAGTTCAGTCGCCGGAAAACATGGAGGCTGCCGAAAAATATTCCGGCCAGATCTGAGCACAAACGCGACAAACAAAGAAAGCAAAACCATCGGCCTAAACCTGTTAGCGCTGCTTCAACGGCGCTAACACCGGAACAATGACGAAAAGATACATGGCAGCGAAGACCTCCGGTATCAGAGCTTGCATCTCTGGCCAAAGATCTTTTCAGATCTGGGCAAAACGGCGAAAGAGACGAGCGATCAGCATTTGTTCAAGTCCAGTAATATCAGTAGAAAAAGAAACAAGCAAAAGAAAAAGGCAACAACTCATCTTCGCTTGCCGGAAACAATGGCAGAATCAAAGCCAACGCCGATAAACACATGGATCTGCTGGAAACGATCCTTTGCCGGCTTGAATATTCTCAGATCTGATCGATGCGGGGGAGGGGGTGAGAGGCACAAGAAAAACAGTGGGGGAAGGACGAAGAGGCAGCGGGTGCCGGTGCCTTGCCGGCCGGTGGTCAGCTCTGGCGGTAGCCATTTCTCAAAAGAGAGAGTTTTGAGAGAACACTTTTAGGGAGCTAGCGGTTGTTGGCTCTCAAACTTGAGAGAGATGAGAGCCTTTTGTAAGACCTTTTTAATAGAGTTTGTAGTGTGCTCAAAATCTGATATGTTGGGTGTTGGGTATATTATGTAGAGTGGGTATATATTTTATGTAGTGTGTGTAAATAAAAGATGTGGTCTACATTTAAGCAAAAATAAAAATGTAAAAATTTAATGAAAACATGTGGTCAAGAACAAAAGATATCAAGTCACATCATTATCATGTCTGGTCAATTCAAATGTGTCGTCACATCGGAATCGGACGTTGACAGGATTTTAAATTTGACCGAACTTGATTCGTATTTTAAAATAAATTTTAGTGGC
This sequence comes from Nicotiana tomentosiformis, assembly GCF_000390325.3. Taxonomy (NCBI): domain Eukaryota; kingdom Viridiplantae; phylum Streptophyta; class Magnoliopsida; order Solanales; family Solanaceae; genus Nicotiana; species Nicotiana tomentosiformis. The sequence goes on along the minus strand of NC_090822.1, from coordinate 66,238,170 downwards.
TTTCATGTAGTTACTTGATTGTAAATAAAAATAATTATTTAATTAAAAAATATTGTAGTATTTTATTTTAAAATGTAACTACTACAATTGTATTGTAATAATTGTTATTTTAATTTTGGAAAGATAATAAATTGATAGAGTATTCTAATATTGGAGAAATAAGACAATTATCAATAAATTGCTTAAAATTTAGAAAAATGCACAAAAACGGTAGTATTTAACTAATTGCAATAAAATAATTAAAATTTTCATATTTTATAAAAATAGAAATAATTATCAATAAGTTGCATTAAAGCTAAATAATGTGCAAAAACCTACATTTTTATCATTTTGACAAGGAAGTCTGCAGAATTTAATTTTTAAATACGGAGGGTTAAAATTGAGTGTCAACACCCATCGAAATAAATTTCGAAACATCCAAAAATCAAAGCCGACCATACACGCAAGTCATAATACACAATATGAAACCATTCCAGACCTCGAATAAGTGAACGGAACACTAAAGATCAAAACTACCGGTCAGATCATTACATTCTCTCCCTCTTAAAAAACGTTCGTCCTCGAACGTGCCAAGAGTCTTTCCAAAATCATCAAATCATTGTATATACACACGGGTGATCCCACGTCACCCCAATCCACATAAGCCCGGAGACATCATCTCAACCGAAGATTATTCCTCTCACTCATGCCTATAAGCATTAGAACTAAATTTCCACATCCACCAAGCACCCTATCATCACACAAACACACTGTAAAGTCCTAAACTAGATGTAACAGCTTATGCATACATACACAAGGTATAACCACACGACTTGACACATCGGCCATATGCCCATAGCAACAACTCTGACCATAATAGCCGCCTATTATCAAACCCGATAAATAGTATCATATAAACTAGAACCTTGTTCCAAACCTTCCCAACAATGATAATGATGCAAGAAACATGTGAAACTCATAACTACTCACATGACCAACAAACCACATCAAATGCCACATGGGCACATACATCGCAATCCAAACCTAACAAGCATAACTCGAATACAACTGAACATGGAAAGAGAAACATATTAGAGATCTATCAAACAAATCCAACATGTACAACTCCCCATCGTTACCATATTACGAGTCTATCCCATAAGGAAGAAGTAAAACACACACAATAACCATAATGAACATGACCCCACCACGACACATTGCCCGGTACAAACACACCTATCCGCAAAGAACACACGTTTTCCATCCTTGACTTGGAACCACAAGCAATATAACCATCCCGGCAACTAAAAACCTTCTACTAACTCAATCCCGTAAGACAAAACCACAACATGTAACAGACTTCTTATACCTATAGAGTATCCAAATCACAAGTCGGGGCCAAACCACCCCAAAATCACATCAAAATCTATTGTATTACCTAACAGAAAGTCCACCCAAGCCTCATGATCCTCAATAGCGACTAAGTCATAATGATAGCCACGGGCTATCACAATAGAATTCCCCAACTAGCGTGAACACATAAACATAGTATAAAAATTACAAAACACAACCATATATGAAGCAAGATAGGATGAATCTTTCCAATAAATGGGACCAGATCGAAATAATACTAATGCATCTCCAAACCAACCGAAACCATACCTGTAATGATATCATCTGGTGTAGAAGACTCAGTCCAACCAGGAAAAGCATAACAGCGGGCCTGGCCTCCCCCTCTAGGACGACCTCTACCCGCCTGACCTCCACCCCTAGCTGGCTGGTGCAGGTGTAGCATCAACTGAAACAGAAATCATAGCATGAATACTCTTCTTTGGTACCCTCACCCGAAGTTTGGGACAATCCCTCATCATGTGGCTGGTATCCCTACACTCAAAGAAACCTCTCCACTGATGTGGTTGTGGAAGTTGTCCGGAACGGGTACTCTAGGGTCCATAGATATATGAAGCATCGAGTAAAAACTGAAGTGCGGACTGAACTCACTGACCCACAAAACCTCTACCATGATGTGCCCTGCCTCTAAAATAGGGATCAGTAGATCCTCCCGGTCTATGAGGCCTCTTAGCCTCCATGTCCTCCCTATCCTAGCCCTGTATACCCTCCATCCTCTGAGCGATCTCTACAACCTAATTAAATGGAGTATACATCTCCAATCTTGAGCCATGCTGAATCTAATACCATAATTGAGCCCCTCTAAAAATCTGCGGACTCACTCTCTGTCTGTAGAAACCAAGGTAGGTGCATGTCGGGATAACTCGTTGAATCTGATGTCGTACTCCGACACTGTCATAGTGCCCTGGCACAACTGCTCGAACTCTATACGCCACACATCCCGGAGGGTCTGGGGAACAAACTCCCTAAAAAATATCTCTAAAAACTAGGTCCAAGTGAGTGGGGCTGCATCAGCTAGCCTACCTTCCTTATAAGTCTGCCACCACTGATACGCTGCTCCTAACATTTAAAATTTAGTAAAATCAACTCCGCTCATCTCCACAATACCCATGGTGTGGAGGATACTGTGGCACTTCTCTAAAAAACCTTGCGCATTCTTGGTAGTTGTGCCACTGAAAGTAGGAGGATCATACCTCTTGAACCTCTCTAACCTCTTCTGCTCCTCCTCTGATGGCTTCTAGCCTGACCTCAGGCTGAACCGGAATAACAGGTTGTATCGGCATAACACCCGCAGCCTGACCAATGTGAGCCCGCTGCTCTACCACCAGTCTGTGAAGCAGCTGGTGCAACCGAAATGAATCTGTTCTGATCCAATGTACCAAATATGTTCAGGAACTGCACTAAAGTCTCATGAAGTTCGGGGGTAGCAACAGGCGCCTCCGGTGACTGTCCCCTAACCGAATCTACCGGTGCCTCCTCAACTGCTACTCTAACAAGTGCTCTAGCTATAGAACGTGTTCCTCCTTGGCCCTTGCCTTTGCCTATGCCTCGGCCCCTAACAACAATGGCTCTAGGGGTAGCATCATCGGTAACTGCAACTCGTGTCATCACCATCTGTGAGAGAATAGAATGACAAGGCTCAAACTCCAAAATCTATAAATCTGCATGATAGGAATGAAAGAAGTGAAGTTTTCTAGTAGTTCCGTAGTCTCTCAAAGATAAGTACAAATATCTCTGTACCGATCCGCAAGACTCTACTAAACTTTCTTATGACTCGTAGTACCTATGAACCTAGAGCTCTGATACCAACTTGTCACGACCCCAAAATTTCACCGGAGGTAGTCGTGGTAAGACTAACAAACAAGAGAATCTGCCATAAATAGCAACCATGAACATTATATAAAGCTGATAAGTCTCATACTACTTCAATACTGAATAACAATTACAATATTCCCAAACACCGGTGAAAATGAGTCATAAGCTCTACCAAAAAGTGCACTAGTAGTCTCCAAATACAACTATGTTGAGATAAATATAACCAATAGTAAAGCAACAGAAGGAGGTGACTTCGAGGCCTGAAAGCGTCGAGCATGTATACTTTGAAGTCTTCGTAGTAACTCAGAATCAACTAACTAACGACCGGAACTCTCCGAGGTACCTGGATCTGCACAAAATGTGCAGCAAACGTAGCATGAGTACACCACAACGGTACCTATTAAGTATCAAGACTAACCTCGGTGGAGTAGTGACGAGGTAGAGTCAAGACACCTACTAGACATAATAACCTGTGCAAAATATTAATATAATGCTGACAGAAGAGCAAATATCAGTACAAAGATAAACATAAAAAGAATAACAATATACTCTAGCAAAGGATGGGAGAAACAACAAATAACAACAAGGAGCAAACATGTGATAATGCAACAAGTAATCGGAACACAATTTTAAGTACCAGTGAAATCAATTAAGCAAAAACAATGACAACTAGTTAATCGACCATTCTTTCACAAAGTTTATATCAGAATCACTCTGAGGTACCACCTTATATTCTCAAATCACGAATCATAATCACATGGCATCTCATGCCCACTTTATCAATCATAACTGTACGGACAATTTACGTGTTGCACGGACAACTCACATACCAATACCATTAACTATAACCTCATACCCGTACGAACAACTCGCGTGCCAACAATAACAATATCTCATATTCGTATGGACAACTCACGTGCCACCAGTCCAATCCACGCACAGAAGGCGGGTGTACAATAATACATGTACATGATAAATAAACATCGAGATTCATACTCCTAGACTGATATAGGTGACATGTTATGGTGTATGCTTGTGAAAGTGTACAAACGTAGCCCAAGTCAACAGGCAAGAATCAGAGACATCGAGTAGCACATTGGAAACAACACAACAAAAACCCGTAATATGCATGACACATACAAGAAAGTCACACTACACACAAGTATCATCAATAACAATGCCCCTAGTCCATCACAAATCATCCCTGACATAGCCCACCTTATCTTGCCACGTGCGCAATAATAAAGTAAATGCTTGCCTTATCTCGCCACACGCACATCAATAATTATCCCACCTTGTCTCGCCACATGCGCAAACCTAACATATATATAGCATGTCTTGTCTTGCCGCATGTGCAAATATCAATAATAACAAAAGCATAGACAACTCACGTGTAAACACCTCGACAATCCTCTCAGCAATCCCACATGTGCCAAAAATATCACAAAATAATATAACAACTGGCACCACATTTGCCCATATGTCACAACATTTTCATAACAACAATTCCAATACCACAACCACATATAGCCCACAACTCGACAACACTAGTATAACAACAACAACAACAACAATAACATGGGAGCACGGTAAGTAAATAAACACAAGAATTACAACAACACAATGAAACAGAAGAATAAGCTCAACAATTAAAGAGATAACAAGTAATAAGAATAACTCAACAATGAGAGACATGTAACAACAAAAGAGGCAACAAAGTCAATTACAGCATATAAGAGTATATTTGACAATAAAAGATAGAACATTTACTAACAACTTCAAATAAAACATGTTAGAGTAAATCTAACAATTGAGGATATAACTTGATAGGGCAACTTCAATTAGATGCATGAAAGAACCCTAAGAGTTTAAATCGGTAAAATTTTCACATATAAGGCTGTGTACACACTCGTTACCTTATATACACATCTTCCATATATTCAAATAGTGCAATCAAACAAATTTCTACGGAGTAGTTCCCCCACACAAAGTTAGGTAAGATACTTACCTCATCTAGGCCAAATTAACACTCAACAATAGCTTTTCCTTTACAATTCGCCTCCGCTTGGCTCAAATCTAACCAAAATCGACTTAATAACATCAAACAATGCAAGAGAAACCAATTCCAATAAGTAAAGCTATGATCGTTGTACACTTCCCCAAAAGTGAATAAAGTCAACCCCGGGCCCCGACGGTCAAAATCAGGGTCCAATGATAAATCTTGACTACCCATATGCCCACGAGCCCATATATATATTTTGTTTTCAAATTCGAGTCCAATTCGACTCTGAAATCTCAAATTTTTATTTTTCAAAACATAGACAAAAATCCCCAAGATTTCCCTTTGATTCACATAAATTTGATATTAAAGCTCATATACAATCATGTAATATAGTTAAAAATTGATTAAAACTACTTACTTAATGATTGTAGGTGAAAATCCCCTCTCGAAATCGCGTCCTACCGAGTTTAGGGCTCTTAGATAAGAAAAATGAGACATAAATCCCGACTCCTAGCCCTTTTGATATCACATGCGGATATCGCAAATGCGACCTTGAGTTCGCAATTGTGAACCCTCGCAATTGCGGAATATGGATCGCAATTACAAACCCTGACAACCTCGTCAGATGTCGCATTTGCGACAAAGGCTTCGCAATTGCGAAGAAGTCTCCTTCGCAAAAGCGACAAAATGGTCACAATTGTGACCCAACACAGGCCTACACTATTTTCGTAAATGCGAAAGGGGAGTCGTATTTGCGATATCTGACCTTCTCTGCCCTCTTTGCAATTGCGATGCTGGCGCTCACAATTACGACAACTGTAGAACCAGCACATCAACAACCTAAAAATGAGTTCAATCTAATCCGAAACACATCTGAAACTCACCCGAGCCCTCGGGACTCCATGCCAAATATTAACACAAGTCTAAAAATATCATACGAACTCGATCGCGTGATCAAAACACCAAAATAACATATAGAACCACGAATCGGACATCGAAATTTACATTGAAACTCAAGAACTTCTAAAGCACAACCACGCGTCAGATTCCTTTCAAATCAACTCGAAATGATGCCAAACTTTGCAGACAAGATACAAATAACATAACAGACCTATTAAGTCCCAAAATTACAATCCGAACCCGATAACCGTAAAGTCAAGCTATAGTCAAACCTAAGGAATTTCTAAACCTTCAAATTGCCAACTTTCGGCAAAACATGCTAAATGGACCTAGGGACCTCCGAATTATATTCCGAGCATACGCCCAAGTCCAAAATCACTATATGAACCTATCGGAGCCATCAAAATACCGTTCCAGGGTCATTTTCATAAAAATCAAACCTCGGCCAATATTTCCAACTTAAGCTTCTAAAAGAGAATCACCTAACGAAATAAATCTCGAGACATCCGAAAATCGGATCCGACCATACACGTAAGTCATAATACATAATATGAAGCCACTATAGACCTGGAACCATTGAACGGAACGCTAAAGCTCAAAACGACCGGTCGGGATATTACTAAGAGGTATATGATGAAGATAAGTTACCCTAATACATGCATTAGCGGATGCTTCCGCGACTCGAACCAGTGACATGTAGGTCACACAGAGACAACTTTACCATTGCTCCAAGGCTCCCCTTCATTTATATGAAATAATAAAAACATAAAATACATGCAATATACGCATGAGACATCCTTTGAAACTTGTGAAATCTTTTTGTATTCCCTACCAAGTAAATCTAATAATGCAATTGAAACTCTTTACACTTCTTTGTCATTTTCATATTCTTCTAGATATAAGTAAGTAAAATTTACTAGTTATACAATAAGTTCAAAAAACTATAATGTTAGAGCAAATGAAGAAACATTGTATCAATATATCAGTTATGTAAGTTAATGAGGAGCAATTGTGAAGAGTCAAAGGTCTGCAGTATTAAAGAGATCAAATTAGGTTCCCATGGGCCATGGTGCTCCAACTTATATATGCTGCAACTCTGGAATACTAAGGTCGTTGAATTAAGATTATTGATGACTCCTCATTTTTTTATTCTTTCCACATACAACAATGCTAATTTAAGATCAATGGAGTTGGATTCAAGAGCTATGATTTTGTTCGAGATGTAACAGATCTATGTAATTTTACGTTGTTTTAGTAATTTTATTTGCGCTCAAGCTTAATTTTTTATGCATTATTTATGTTATCCTTTTCACTCGTGTATATATATAATTATATTGCATCAGATGCCTATAAAGTATCCTGAAATGAGCATTTTTGTTATCCGTTGTTGGAGGTATTTTGTGGGAATTGGAGTTGGAGTAGAGAAATACCTGAAAACATAGATGACAAAAAGGAATCACATTTTGGCTCTGTATAGCAAATTTGTTTGGCAGCAGATAGATATTTAAAATCATGCATAAAATTTCAAATGAAAGGCTACTTAAACTCTAATACGTTGTAGAGGTTTTAAATCTTTTATTCCCTTTGTTTTTTGGCTAGCTTTAAATCTCTTAAGAGAATCTCTCAAAAATATTGAGTGGATCATAATCTATTTACTGTATCTGATAAATGTCCAGCTTACGCTCAGGGAGAGCTACCTGTAACTTTTTATATATTTTTGTATCTTCCCTATATATACTTATCATTATAACGTTTTGTTCGCATACTGGTATATGGCCATAAATAAATTGAATATTCTATTATTTCAAAAGATAAAATAATGGAGGACTTACAACATTGATAAAGCAGAGTACACCGCTGTTATGGTTTAGTTTTTATTCTAAATTTAAATCCATGTCGATAGCCTTACTTAATTTACTCTCCTATCTAAAATGTAGAACGTTCCCGTAATTTCTTTACTCATATCCAATAAATGATAAATGAAGGAAAACAAAAATGACTTAACTCTTTTGTTTAAAATAGGAGGAGGAAGGCAGATAAAAGTCGTTGTAAAGGGTATTGTATACGATCAAAATCGTTTTCGACCTTCGTACGATCGGTGAAGACGGATCGAAGAGCGTCTTCATAATATCGAGGTGAGATTTGAAAAAGGCACTAACGAGCTTCGAGTTTCGGGGTCAGATTAAATACCGAGCTCGACGTCATTATTGAGCTCAAGTCCAAATCGAGCTATGATGAGAAGCGATGGTATCAAGCTTCAGAGCTAGAGACCAACCGACACCGAGCCTGAATCAATACCGGTCCCCGAGTCGGCATCGAACTAAAACCCGCATCGAGCTCTAAACCAAGAAACCGATCAATACAGACCAATACCGAGTCCAATCAAGATCGAGCTAAGAGACAAGAGCCATTAAAGCCGCACTAAGAGAGAGAATCTCGGCGGAAATTAGGAAAAAACTGATTTATCATGGGTTTCCCATATGTATTTTTATGATATCTAAAGTAGGATCCCTCCACTATAAGAGGGATGGCTATTATTTCTGTAAGGGGTCATATTATCAATACACTGCAACTCAAATATTGTTGAGACATTCTCATATTGGAAGATTATCCTTTTTAGCTTCATACATAATTCCATTTTGCTTGTTCATAAATCATCTTCCCGTCAACTCAGTTTGTATCTTTTCTTATAGTTAATATTCGATATTTCTACTTACTCTTTACGATTTGTGTCAAGTTATACCACATACCCTTAGAATTACGTACAAATTCAACTCTATCCATTTTTTGGGTAAACAGTTTGGCGCCCACTGTGGGACTAAGGATAACAGTAGTTATTTGATACGAATCTACAAAACACACCATTTTAAACTTGTTTTCGGGAGTGTCTTTGATTTCGGATTAGTAGCGACAAACTCTCAATTAAATGGCCTTACCTATCGACAATGAAGATGGCCTTGAAGGTGAGAACAACAAATTGACGCCCAGGGCCGAAAGGCCGCTTGTCGATGACGTCGGAGCTCAAGTCGAAGTGCCATTAGACGTTAATTCACATGTGGCCATTGAGGTAAACCCACGTTCTGAACCTGAAAATAGCATTCATGGAGGTACTCGATCTGCAGCTCGAGATACCCATAATGTTGAAGAAAACGGAATCAGCTTGCGTATGATTTTCGAAATATTACAAGCTCAACAGGCAGCAATAGCTCAGTTGCAGAGTCAAACCAGATACCGAGTAGGCCAGAGCCCAGTCCACCCCAAGAAGTTACCCACATAACGGAACCAGCTGTAGTAAGGTCAAATGAGCAAGAGTCGGGGACTAATCCCAAAATTCCTAAGATGTTTGAAGAACTGACCAAACGAATAGAATCAGGAGAAAGGAGGAATGAGGCAAACGAAAAAAAAGGTAGAAACATATAACTCCAGGGTTGATCAGATCCCGGGGGCACCACCGATATTGAAGGGCTTAGATTCCAAAAAATTCGAACAAAAGCCTTCCCCCCCAAGCTCGGCTCCTAAACCGATCCCAAAGAAGTTCAGCATGCCTGAGATTCCTAAATATAACAGAACTACCGACCCCAAAGAACATGTCACCTCTTACACATGTGCCATTAAAGGGAACGATCTAAGGACGATGAAATCGAATCCGTATTATTGAAGAAATTCAGCGAAACCCTGTCAAAGGGAGCAATGATATGGTATCATAATTTACCATCTAATTCTATTGATTCTTTTGCTATGCTTGCAGACTCTTTCGTAAAAGCACACGCTGGGGCCATAAAGGCCGAGATCAGAAAGTCGGACCTATTCAAGGTAAGACAAAAGGATAACGAGATGCTAAGGGAGTTCGTATCTCGTTTCCAAATGGAACGAATGGATCTACCACCAGTCACAAACGACTGGGTTGTTCAGGCTTTCACTCAAGGGTTGAACGAATGAAGTTCGATGGCTTCACGGTGGTTGAAGCATAACTTGATCGAGTATCCAGCTATTACTTGGGCCGATGTGCACAATCGATATCAATCCAAAATAAGAGTCGAAGACGCCCAGTTGGGTTCTGGGTCCGTTATTAAAAGGGCTACCAACCGAGAACAAAGGTCAATCAGAGACCGATACCGACCGTATAGTGGAAATCCTACAAGCTCGGTGTGATAAACGGTAATCAACTACAAAGCAATTGGAATGTGTCATGCTTAAAACGATACTATTGCTAAGGTACGATCCTCCCATGTTCAATTATATTTCGAAACTAACCCTTGCAGGTGTTCGACCAAAGACATGGATGGATTATTCAACTCAAAGCCTTTAGGCCAGAAAGCACGCGTTGCATTCTTTTTTCCTTAGATTGGTTCTTATCTTTTCGGCAAGGTTTATTAATAAAGCAACCATTGATCGTGCTAACTTGGAATTATTCAATAGTATCCGAGGCCTCCTTACGATCAACCTCGAATACTGGGGGGGCATTGTCATCGAATATATCAACGATGATTATCAAGGTCGGTGCAAAGGAAGTTATTTCATTACTTCATGGCAGTAGTGTCTCGACAGGAAAAGTTGTAAGGGACAAATGGTCAAACGAGCCATGCCCATGTAGTTCTAGCTCTGGCACAAAACATGAACACATGTATAATGACTTACAAAGAAAAATTTTGAGCTTTACCGATATCTCATATCTCAGAATCCATCCTCTACTAAGCCTACGGGCTACATTACCTCGAGTTCGAGCAATTACTCACTTGACTACTAAGCCTATATGCTACTCTTATTTCGAGTTCGAGCAATCTCTCACTCGACCACTAAGCCTACGGGCTACATCACTTCAAGTTTGAGCAAGCACTCACTCGACTACTAAGCCTACAGGCTACTCTTATTTCGAGTTCGAGCAATCACTCACTCGACCACTAAGCCTACGGGCTACTCTTATTTCGAGTTCGAGCAGTCACTCACTTGACCACTTAGCCTAAGGGCTACCCTTACTTTGAGTTCGAGCAATCACTCACTTGACCATTAAACCTAAGGGATACCCTTATTTCAAGTTCGAGCAACCACTCACCCGGCCATTAAGCCTACGGGCTACATTATTTCAAGTTCGAGCAGTCACTCACTTGGTTATAAAGACTTCAAGATTCGGCTTCAATCAAATTGCCTAAAGCCTCGAACTTATGAAAACTTTCATAAGGCATGAATAAAACAGAATTTTCATAAGGCATGACTGAAACAAAGTTCTCACAAGGCAGAATATGAAATGAAGACAAATTGGGAAAGGAAAAGATCTTCATATATATATGAGTATTTTCAAGGTTCGATCAGGACCCTACACAAAAAAGATCAAAAACAAAAAACTATAAGGTTCCTGATTATCTCCGGGAGAAGCCTCTTCTCCATCGATATCTTTCTCGCTCTTGCTCTCATCATCATCATCATCATCATCATCGAAAGCCAGGGCTCCAGCTTCGACTTCAAGTTCTTTAGCCTTTTATATCTCTTCGGTGAGATCAAAACCTCGAGCATGGATTTCCTCGAGGGTCTCCCTTCGCGATTGGAATTTGGCGAGTTCAGCAACCCAGTATGATCGAGTTTTAGCGGTCTCAGCTACCTCTCTCGCTTGTACTTGAGCGGCTTAGGATTCAGCCCGACAGACAACCACGAATACATCCGCCTCGGCTTTTGCTTTTACAACTTTAGATTTAGCCTTGGCAAGTTCGGAAGCCAACCGAGATTCAAGCTCCTCTATTTTTCTTGCTTGAACCGAGCTCCTCTCCTTCATGCCTTGAAGTTGACTCTCGGCCGATGATAATTGGGCTCGAACAACCTCTTTCTCTGCAGCAAGGCGATCCATACCTTCTTTTCACCCCATGGTCTCCGCCTTTATTTTGTCAACCTCCTCACGAAGTTGCCCGATCATCTCGAGCTTCTGCTGCAGCTGTGAGATCAAAATATTAGCCTCCGATCCTGAATCGAGCCCATGAGTTTTTAAGATTATCATTACCTGCTAAGTCAGGTCAGTCTGGTCTTGATGAGCCTTGGCCAACTCGGCTCGGAGCTCACTGATTTCCTCTTCTCTTTGCCCGCAGAAGAGTTTAAGTGCGTTTTTCTCTTCAGTGACCCTTCAGAGGTCGGTCTCGTACCGACTCAGCTCAGCTCGAGATCAAGAACATGCTTCTCGAAGAACACTGAGGCCTACGAAGGAAGAAGAAACGAAGTTAGAAAAGAAAAACAAACATAAAGGTGGTACCAACGAAGGGAGTTAAAGCTTACCCGATTCAGAGCTTGTTGCACTTCATAGAAAATCCCCTTCGTGAGACCGACATAACTCGAGGGTCCCTAAAGCTTGGGATTCCCGAATCGCTCCTTAGGAAAAAGCGGGGAGAGTAGGCGAGTTTCCAATTACTATTGCCCTAGGCGAGTCATTTGGGGTGTTCTCTTCGATTCGGAGATGTTCAGGGCCGGTCCCTTCAGGTATATCCACCTTTTGTTGATTTCGGTGGGAGGAATCCTCGATCTCTAGAAACCCGAGGACTTTGCCCGAACCCTTCTCCGATATCCCCTCAGTTCGAGGCGGAGCTTCATAAACCACTATCGATCCAACTGCCTTTGGGGCATCGATGGTTTTCTGTACTCGGGCCACCATAATGGATCCATCATTTTCTTCTTCTTCTTCGTCTTCATCCTAGAGACGCCAAACAGATTCTTCGGTTAGAGGGATAATTTTCCTCCTCGGCTTACGAGTCATCCTTATCTTGGGTTCAGGATCTTTGTAAGTGGAGGCCCTTTTTCTCTTATTGCACTTCGTCGGTTTCAGAACCGAGGCCGAAGTCTCTTCCTCACCAGACGGGGGCCTCATAACCGCATCTTTGTCCAAACCTATGCACAAGAAAATTGATTAAGTATATGGAAAACATTATGGTCGAACCATCAAAGACATAGGAAAGAGGCCTACCATGATTTTTGGCCTCCCATCGGCCCTTTGACAAATCACGCCAGGAGCGCTCGACGTATGTAGAGGTCGAAGCCAGGTCCCGTACCCAGCTCTAAAGGTCAGGAATTACATCGGGCATCTAAGTAACCGTTGCATTACAAAAGGGGATATCGGTAAGAAAGAAACAAAGGGGCAAAGCAATAGGAGATAACAACAGAATTATACTTACGCTTCATGCTCCATTCCTCGGAAAATGGCATATTCTCGGCCGAAATTAGGTCCAAAGTCTTCACTCGAACGAACCTGCCCATCCAGCCTTGATCCTTGTCCTCATCTATGCTTGAGAACAACACCTTGGTAGCCCATCACTGGAGTTTTATTAACCCACCTCGATAGAGGCGGGGGCTGTACAGTCTAACAAGATGGTCGAGGGTGAAAGGCATCCCCTCGATCTTGTTCACAAAGAAGCGGATCAGAATAACGATCCGCCAAAATGAAGGATGGATTTGGCCTAGGGTTATTTGGTATTGGCAGAAAAAATCAATGACGACAGGGTCGAGGGGGCCCAGGGTGAAAGGGTAAGTATACACACTTAAAAACCCTTTCACATAAGTAGTGATATCTTCTTCGGGAGCCGGGATTATCACTTCTATTTTCTCCCAGTTACAGTCATTCCTCAGCTGCTCGAGGTGTCCCTTAGTTATCGAGCACATATACCTCGATACTGGTTCACATCGACCAGGAACCGACCGATACCAAATCAATACCGGGCCCCGAGTCGGCATCGAGCTCAAACCCGCATCGAGCTCTAAACCTAAAAACCGACCAATACCGAGTCCAGTCAAGATCGAGCCAAGAGACAAGAGCCGTTAAAGCCGCACTGAGAGAATCTCGGCGGAAATTAGGGAAAAACTGATTTATCATGAATTTTTCACTATGTATTTTTTTATGATATCTAAAGCAGGATCCCTCCACTATAAGAGAGATGGCTATTATTTCTGTAAGGGGATCACGTTATCAATACACTGCAACTCAAATATTGTTGAGACATTCTCATATTGGGAGATTGTCCTTTTTAGCTTCATACATAATTCCATTTTGCTTGTTCATAAATCATCTTCCTTTCAACTCGGTTTGTATCTTTTCTTATAGTAAATATTCGATATTTCTACTTACTCTTTACGATTTGTGTCAAGTTATACCTCATACCCTTAGAACTACGTACAAATTCAACTCTATCTATTTTTTGGGTAAACAGACATAATGTAAACGACTTAACTCATTGTAAAGGGGCATGATGTACAAATAGCTCATAAAGGGCCAATTGGTTTTTTGGCTCTATACAAACTTATTTTTAGTTTTATTACATTACCTCTTTTTTTACACATGTGAAATTTACTTTTACACATAAGAGATATGCCTTTTAAACAAATAAGTTAAGTCCTAGGTAATTAATTTTTACCGCCATATTATTACTTTGGTTTAAAACATAATCATCGGTATCTATATGACCTTTTTAAGCTTAACAAAATATATGCTTGTATAAATACTAGCAGTTAATATTTATTTCACGTTTTGCTAATTGAACTTGCATTTTAAAACTTTCAACATGATTTTAAAAAATTTGTATCTATTAACACGGAATATTGCATATGTTCAGAAAATAGCATACGTGAAAAAGAGAAGAAGTTCTTATGTTGGTTACTCAAACGGATCAATTTCGAGGAAAGAAAATGGGTGTTAACCATCAAAGTCTGAATGCCATAGGACCACGAGCGGAGAAAAAGAGACCACTAGCTGTGAACAACAATAACAATAACAAAAATACTAATTATATCTCAGTCCCTGCTAAGGGGAGGTGTAAATAAAAATTTCTAAATCTGAAAAATCCCTTGCAAACATTAATTGTACCTAAAGTACGACCAAACTTACTCCCCACTTCCTTTTTCTTTTCAGGTAGGTCTTTTTCTGATCCTACAAACCGATCATCTCTTACTGTACTAAGTCTAGGACTCTAGTAAAGGCACTTGTCTTCATATTTTTCAGTAAGACAACTTTTGTTGAAAGACACAAGGAACTAAAAAAATAAAATAATAATAATAATAAAATAATAATAATAATAATAATAATAATATAGAGAGAGAGAAGAAACCAAATATTAAGGCAATTATCCATAGTAGACGCTTTGATTTTTTTCTATCGTAGCTTATGAGCTCGACCGATAATCGTGGCTTTTCTTTATAAGAAATTGTTATTTCACAAATGGTCATATAATTATAGGCCGAGTCAGATTTAAAATTTTTGGGTTTGGATTGTGCATCTTTTCAATTATTGGATTCTAAATTAATAATTTATACATATTCAATAAATTTCTTAAGACAAATACATGGTTTGAACCAAAGTTACTATGTTCAGCCGAACCCATAGGTTCTACCCTCCCTCCGCCCCAGCATAAAACTATAACTTTTTTACCAAAGTCATATAACTATGTTTCCTCACAATAAAAATCATAAAGCTTTTACTAATTCATACAAAAATCATAGTGACCGGAAAATATAACTTTTCAGTAGTATTTTCTTATTCCATGATTTATTTTTTCAATGTAATAAATAATAATCCAATTATAATAAGAATGACACAACTCGACTTAACTCCCCCGACCCAATAGCCATATATATAAATTAAAATAATACTAAAAGTGAATCCTTCTGTCACGACACTAATTTTCCTCCGTAGGATATCGTGATGGCACATAATCTCTATGTCACGACCCCAAATTTCCTTCGTAGGAAGTCGTGACGGCACCTAGTCTCTAAAACTAGGTAAGTCTATTAACATGCGAAAAAATTAAAATAACAACTTAAAAAGCCCAAAACTTCAACATCTGCATAAATAAAATCTGTAACTCAAATGTACGATCCCAAAACCCAGTGAAGTATAAGTCACAAGCTCTAATAACAATTCTGAACAATCATATACATAATTGTCTAAGATAGTGTAATGAAATAAGAAAAAACAGGATAGAAAGGGACTCCGAGGCATGCGGACACGGGCAGGTATACCTTGAAGTCTCCAAAGAAACCCCAACTCACTAATGCTGGGACTGAAAGAAAGTAACTGGATCTGCACAAAATAATGTACAGAAGCATAGTATGAGTACACCACAACGGTACCCAGTAAGTGCCAAGCCTAACCTCGGTAGGGTAGTGACGAGGTCAGATCAAAGCCCTAGTGAAGGTAATAAGAAACAAGGCGAAAGATATAATGATATACTAATAAAGACAATGGCAATGAAGCAATAAGGAAATTTACGAAAATTAACAACACAGAATCAAGACAGTTAATACAACACGGAAGGAAGCAAGGATTAACATGTTAAGAAAACAAACAACCAAAGCAACTACATCAAATAAAGAAAGATCCACAAGGGCCACTACCGAGGTACCGCCTCGTAGTCCCAAATCATAAAAATAACTCACAACCTTTTCCTTTTATCACCGGTGTTTTAGCCCACCTTATCACACCGCATGGCTTCTAGTAGTTCCCCTACTAGCCACGCGTATCAAGATCACCTTATCTCATCGCATGCGTTTCAACACCAAGACCTTATACCACCGCATGCGTATCAATATCACAATATATCACAATTCGCAACTCAAGTGCCCAAATATCACAACTTGCCAGAAAACCAAACGATGATAAAATTTTACAATAAGGAGCCCACGGCTCAACCATATTGTACACAAGTCTTAACAATAACAACCGGAGAGTAACTCAATAAAATGATAACTCACAACTTACACTTTGCCTCAATAGGAACCATGGCCTTTGCAACTCAGTACCAAATTCAACAACATGATATTCCAAGAATAATAATTTCAAGTAAGAATTTAACAGTTAAATAGTGAATACGGAATAAATAAAAGAAAGTAATTCAATTAAACATGTAGGACAAATTGCAAATAAGAGACAAAACAAGTAGGCATGTGGAATTATACTAATTATGAGGACTAAAACATGTTAAAGTAACTCAATTAAGGCATGAAAGAGAACTACATAGCTAAAAATCAGAAATTTTACATTTAGCCTGTGTACGCACTCGTCACCTTGCGTCACACCTTTCACATATCACAATTATCACAACAATACCAAATCCTAAGGGAAATTTCCCCCTACACAAGGTTAGACAAGTCACTTACCTCAAACCACGCTAAATCAATCAACTAGAAGGCCTTTTCCTCGATTTTTCAACTCCGAATGGCTCGAATCTAGCCAAAATAATTTTATACTATAAATATAACTATGGAAAACTAATTTGAACTATGAAATTACGATCTTAGCAAAGAATTTAAAAATCGACCCAAAAAGTCACCCCGAGCCCGCGCCTCAGAACCTGACCAAAATTACAAAAATCGAACACACATTCGATATCGAGTCCAACCATACAAGAATTATTCAAATCCGACCAACATAGAAATCCACCATACTGAGCAATAATAAATTGGTCCTGGTCTCAAAACCACTAAGAACAATTAGACACGACTGATACACATAGTCAACAATAATAGAATCACCCACGGGTGTAGACACATAGACAAGTGAACTCAGATAATCACAGGATACGCCCAAATACGAAGTAAAATAAGATGACACAGAGGAATAAGTGGTGCCTGGATCAAATAAGACGGATGCATCTCTATGACAGACCAGAACAATACATGTGATAACAGAATCTGAAGCAACTTCCTCCGTCCTAGCAGGAAGGGCATAATAGTTGGCCTGGCCTCCCCTTCTAGGTCGACCTCTACCTGTCCGACCTCCACCTCTAGCTGGCTGTGCAGGTGGGGTGGTAGCTGGTGCTGTAATCATAGCCTGAGGACCGTTGGAGCACGCGGTGCCTGAGAAATATGTGGAGGTGCACCTTTCCTAAGTCTGGCGCAATCCCTCACCATATAACGAGTGTCACCTCACTCAAAACAAGCTCTCAGAGGATATGGTTGCTGTGACTGGCTCGGGCCTGATTGCCTGGATTGACCACCGAAAGTACCCCGCACAGGAGGTATGCTAGACACCCGCAGTGCATAATAGGGATTCTGGGGCCTAGGATTGGCAGGAGCACCGCTGGTTGCTGGAAATGCTGAATGAACAAGGCGGCCCATATAAACCCTGCCCTGGCGAGCTGCAACTGGGGCACGAGTACCACTATAAGTGCCAGACTATCGAGACCTCTTGGCCTCTCTCTCCTCTCTATCCCGAGTCAGCATACCCTCCAACCTCCTAACAATCCCCACTACCTGCTAGTACGCAATATCCATCTCCAGCTCTCAGGCTATGCTAAATATGATACTGGGGTTGAGCCCCTCAATAAACCGACGAACTCGCTCCCGGATGGTAGAAACCAAGGCCGGTGCATGCCTAGCCAAATCACTGAATCGGACCGCATACTCTGACACGGTCATAGAACCCTAGCACAACTGCTCAAACTCTACACGCCATACATCTTTGAGACTCTGGGGAACATACTCCCTCAAGAATATATCTGAGAACTGAGTCCAAGTGAGTGAAGCTGCCTCGGCCGGACTACCCAACTCATATGCGCGCCACCACTGATAGGACGCTCCTCTAAGCTGGAACGTAGTGGATGAAACCCCACTAATCTCCGCAACACCCATAGTACGGAGGATACAGTGGCACTCCTCAAAAAAATCTTGGGCATCCTCTGACGCCAAGCAACTGAAAGTAGGAGGGTGGTACTTCTTGTACCTTTCGAGCCTGAGTTGCTCCGCCTCAGAAACTGCTGCCCTAACCTCGGGCTAAACTGGAGCTACCAGCTGCATCAGTATGATCTCTGGAACCTGATCGACCTGAACCCACTTCTCTAGGGTACCAGCGATGGGAGTCTATGCTCCTTCCCCGGCCTGCGATGTGGCAGGAGTGAGTGGTATCAATCCTGCCTGAACCAAGGTGCTGAACATGCTCAGAAACCGGGCTAGAGTCTCCTAGAGGGCTGGTGAAGTAACAAGCATCTCAGGTGCATGCCCTCCAACTGGAGCTACTGGTGGCTCCTCTGTAGAAGCTCGTGCGGGTGCTCTGGCTGCACCACGTAGACGTCCTCGGCCTCTACCCCGGCCTCGAACTCTCGTGGCTCTAGCAGGGGGCACGGGTGTCTGGTCATCTGATCCAGTTGTATGTGTTCTCACCATCTTTGAGAGAATAGAAAAACATAAGTTTAGAGTCCGAAGTCAAAATCTCGCACGATAAGGAATCAAAGAAGTGAAGCTTTTCCTAACAGTTCTGTAGCCTTCCGAAGATAAATACAAATGTCTCTGTACCGATCTGCGAGACTCTACTAAATCTGCTTGTGACTCATAACACCTATGAACCTAGTGCTCTGATACCAACTTGTCACGACCCCAATTTCCCTCTGTATGATGTCGTGATGGCACCTAGTCTCTAAGACTAGGTAAGCCTAACAATTATACGAAATACGAAAATATAAAACTTAAACTCAAGTCTCAACATATAACATAAATCAAACTGCGATTCAAAAATAGATGCAACTCCCAAAACCAGATAGAAATAAGTCACAAGCCTCTAAGAAAAAATACTAAGTATCTTTATACATCAAAGTCTAAAAAGAATAAGAAAAATAACATAATAAAGATAGGGGGATCCGAGGTCTGCGGACGCTGGCAGATATACCTTGAAGTCTCCACGTACGGTCCAGCTCACTGGTATCTGTTTTGGTAGGAAGAACCTGGATCTGCACAAAAAGATGTGCAGAAGTGTAGTATGAGTACACCACAACGGTACCCAGTAAGTGTCAAGCCTAACCTCGGTAGAGTAGTGACGAGGTCAGGTCAGGGCCCTACTAGAATAAAAGGAAATGAGGCAGAAAATATAATAATACAATGAAATGACTGAGAAATGAACAACAAGAAATTATAGAAGGGTAACATCACAACAAATAGAGGTAAACAACAGGGCGCTCTCGAGGTATCTCCTCGTAATCCCAAATGTAAATGCGCAACAGGGGAATCTCCTGAGGTACCGCCTCGTAGTCCCAAAAGTAAATATGTAACAGGGGGATCTCCTGAGGTACCACCTCGTAGTCCCAAAAGTAAATATGCACAACAGGGGGATCTAGTCCCAAAAGTAAATATGCACGACAGGGGGATCTCTCGAGGTACCGCCTCGTAGTCCCAAAAGTAAATATGCATAACAGGGGGATCTCCCGAGGAACCGCTTTGTAGTCCCAAAAGTAAATATGCATGATAGGAGGATCTCCCGAGATACCGCCTTGGAGTCTCAAAAGTAAATATGCACAATAGGGGGATCTCACGATGTACCGCCTCGTAGTCCCAAAAGTAAATATGCAACTCATAATTTATGGAACAACGAATTTACGGCAAGGAATCCTATAGTTAAAAATCGAGTACAATAATCAAGGAAACAGAAAATTCTACTAAACATGTTGCACGAATTTCAAGTAAAGGTTAAGATACGAAGACAGGTGATACTAGGCTAACATGACAACTACACATGCTAAGGCAACTCAGTTAAGGAATTCAAAACAAATCTACTTAGCAAGAATCGAAATTTCAACAATTAGCCCGTGTACGCACTCGTCACTTCGCGTACATGGTGCTTACATATCACAAATTGTTACAACAGTACCAAATCCTAAGGGGATTTCCCCCACACAAGGTTAGACAAGTCACTTACCTCAAATCTCGCTCAATCAATCGATAAGAATGCCTTTTCCTCGATTTTCCCACTCTGAACGGCCCAAATCTAGCCAAAAGCAATTACATACTATAAATACAACTACAAGAAACGAATTGAAATAATGAGACTACGACGTTAGCAAAGAATCAAAAATCGTCCCAAAAAGTCGACCCGGGCCCACATCTCGGAATCGGATAAAAGTCACAAAATACGAACACCCATACTAAAATCGCACAAATCCGATACCAAAACCTCAATTAAAATCTCAAAATTTGGCCTAAGGATCTTCCACCTTTTCCCCCCAATTTCTCAACTCAAATCCTTAATTAAATGAAGAAATTAATGATAGTTTAGTAGATATTAATCAGAAATGAGTGAATATTCCTTACCCAAATGTTTCCTCTGAAAATCCCTCAAATGTTTGCCTCAATCCGAGATCTCTAAGTCCCAAAATAAAAATGAGAACAAACCCTCATTTTTCCCCTTTTTCTGCCCAGTCAAACCGCATCTGCGACCCAAGAATCGCTTCTGCGATGCCGCACCTGCGGAAAATCATCACAGATGCGGGAAACACTTAAGTCCCGGACTTTCGCTTCCGCAGTACAAGGATCGCACCTGCGACCCAAAGCGCTTCTGTGCTCCCGCCATCGTAGAAGCGAATGCACTTCTGCGAAAAATGTTCCGCTTCTGCGACCAATGCTGGGCAAGGCCATCTCCAAATCTGCGAATCAAAGCTCGCTTATGTGATTCCGCACTTGCGGCCAATCCCACCGCCGGTGCGATGATACCAGAAACAGCCCACCATCAGCTACTCCTCTAAGTCCAAAAATGATCTGATAATAATCCGAATCACACCCGAGGCCCCCAGGACCTCAACCAAAAATACCAACAAGTCCTAAAACATCATACAAACTTAGTCGAGCCTTTAAATCATATCAAACAATTCTAAAAGCATGAATTGCGCATTGGTTCAAGCCTAATGACATTAAAACTTTAAACTTCTACATCCGATGCTGAAACCTATCAAATCAAGTCCGATTGACCTCAAATTTTGCACACAAATCATAATTGAGATTACCGACCTACTCCAACTTCTAGAATCAGAATCCGACCCCGATATCAAAAAGTTCACTCCCGGTCAAACTTCCCAAAAATCATGTAATTTTTCAACTTTCGCCAATTGACGCTAAAATGACTTACAGACCTCCAATTCAACACCCGAATACGCCCTAAGACCAAAATAACCCTATGGAGCTATAAGAACCTTCAAAACTCTATTCCGGAGTCGTCTTCACATAATTCAACTGCAGTCGATTCCTACGACTTAAACTTTTATTTTAGAAACTATGTGTCCCATCACACTCCAAAACCAAAAATAAATCCTTCCGGCAAGTCGCGTAATCACAAAATGAAGTAGAGGGAGAAATAAATAGGGGTTCGGGGCTAATACTCTCAAAACGGCCGACCGGATCATTACAGGTCCGCAGACCACTTATGCGGCCGCAGAATGGACCGCATAATGACCCAACAAATCTTCATGCCAAATCTGCGACGGAAAATGTGGACCGCGAAACAACTATGCGATCGCATAATGGACTGCAAAACGACCATCAAAATTAGACAAACTCCTTGCTCTGCGATGATTATGCGGCCCATAAAACAGTTCTGCGATCGCAAAACAGACTGTAGAATTGCCTTCTCCTGCCAAAAATTTCCGTCAACTCCTTAGTGCATTCTTCAATCCAAAAAATCTGTACCGCGGTGAGCTTATCCTCAAACACATAAGCCTATCTCGGCACCACAAAACTTGAATCCCTTGGCAAAATTTTACGGGGCCTTACATTTGACTGATTTACTATGATCATCAGTCTATGCTTTCGGATTTTTCTTTAATCTTTCATAAACAATTGAAGTATCCTTTGCAAGCTCCTTTATGAAAGGAGCAATATAATTAAGGCTTCCTAGAAACTTCTGGAGCTGAGTCTTATCAGTTATGACATCAGAAAATTTGGATGCAAATTCAATGCTTCTTTGAATTGGAACGATTCTTCCATTTTGAATATTATGACATAAAATTCTTAAATTGGTCTGGAAAAGGGCCATTTTTGGTTTAGAAATTACTAAGCCATTTTGAATAATAATTTTTCTAAAAAGATTCAAATGTTTAAAATAAATTTTAATATTTTTTGAAAATACTAAAATATCATCAATATAACCAATTATAAAATTTGTATAAGGCATAAATATATCATACATTATTTTCTAAAATTTAGAAGGGGATTTTTTTAAACCAAAAGGCATAACATTCCATTCATACTGATCCATTGGGACATTAAAAGCAGTTTTGTATTTATCTGACTCAGATATATAAATCGGCCAATAACCAGATTTTAAATCAAATTTTAAAAATATTATGGCATCATGCAATCTCTCCAATAAATTTTTTTTATTAGGGATTGTATATCTAATCCACTTTAAAACTTTATTAACGGGCTTATAATTGATAACTAATTTTGGAACTCCCCCTTCCTGTTTAACATGTTTATTAACATAAAAAGCAGTACATGACTATTTAGACCTTGAATGTCTTATAAGAGCTTTTTGCAGCAAAGAATCTATTTATTTTTTGCATAATTCCAAATAATCTGAATTCATTTGGCAAGGTCTAGCCTTAATTGGAATATTATCTTTCGAAAAGTCTTCTTCATAAGAAAGACTAACTATATGCTTTTTCTTATTCCAAAATTGATTTGGATGGTCCCCACATATTTGTAATGAAAACTGATTTTTTAAAAAAATATTTTTTTCTATAAGCTTTGGGTTTTGTAAATCTTCTACAATAGTAAGGCTACAAATTTTATTTTTCAAGAAATCAATTTATCTATTCTTTGTAGATATATTCTCAGTCATTTTATTTAAAAATCTTTTAAATGGCTGAGTTATAAAATCAAAACTAATTTCTTTATTATCAAAAGTTCCTGTAAAACTTTGGGCATCCCATCTAGTAAAAAAAATTATATGATGAAACAATAAGACTCCTAATATGAATCATGGAATATATCTTTTACCAAAACAAATATTTCGGTTATACAAACCTTATCTCGGCAAATAAAAGCTTTTGGTAATTTATAAGAAATACTCATTCTATCACCACTAGCATTTCTTAATCTATGAGTAATTTTATGAAAATATCTCGAAGGTATTATTCCTTCTTTAATACAATTCAAATATGCACCACTATCAAATAAAGCAGTAAACTCTTTTTTAAAATTATAGTCTATTAATATTAACTGCTCCTAAAAATTACTTCTTGCCATATCCTTAGAAGTACCAGCATTAATATTATCAAAATCTTCTTCAGTAATATTAGTATTGAATTCCTGACTTATAGGGACATGAGAATTTTCTAATCTAATAATTCTCTTGTCTAAAGTTGTATTTGAAGCCTTTAAGTCCGAAATTTCTCCCTTGAGATTATGAATCTCATTTTTCAAATCTTGAACAGTAGTTGGCCTATCAATGGCCTGGGATTTTTCTCTTAAAATCCTTTTAAGATCGGGCATCGTATGTGGTCCCTTCTAAGAAGGAATTTCTTCAATCTCTGAACTTGTAGGAATTTTATCCTGAATTTTGTCCATATGATCAATTATCTGGGACCTTAATTCTGGGTCTTTAATTACCCTGAGAAGTTCTAATAAACTATCATTAGTCAGGACATTGACTTGTAGATCCTTAAATTGAGAATAAATATTAAAACATTCATCATTTGTGTTGTTATTACAACACTGATTCTGATTTTGTTTGCAGGGTCCACATTCGTCTTCTGAGGAAATGTATTCTTCCTCCTGTAGAACCCTTACATCTTTATCAGTTGATGAATCTCTTCTATCACTATTTTCTGGAGAATTTTCTGAAGAAGAATTTCACAGAATCTTATATAAAGAGTGCTTAATATTATCCTCTATATCAAGGTTCTTAATCTTATCCTTGAATTTGCAATCTCTAGCATAATGACCTATTTTATCACATTTGTAACAAATATCAGGCTTATTGTATTTTTATAAAATCTTTTATATGCTTATAAGCCTTTCTTCTCTTTTCCTTCTGCTCAAATCTTTTATCAAAAGATCTTTTCTTCTTCTTCTTCTTCTTCTTCTTCTTCTTCTTCTTATACCTATAAGGTTCTTGCTTATTTTTATGAGACTCCTTTTTTTATTCCTAGGGATATCTATGGCAAATTGTTTACAGAATTCCCCTAACTATTGTCTTTCATTAAGACAATGTTTCTTAATTTTCTAGCTTAACTTAATTTCATTTCATAGAGCTAAGCCTTCTTGTGTACATACACTAATAAGCTTTCTATAGTAATAGCTATTATAATCTATATTCATTGTTGTTCCACAAAGAGTTTTCTAACCCTTTCAACAAAAAGTGTTAGGAGTCCATCAATAAATTTGGACTTCCAGTGAGTACTATTATACTCTGGTAATTTCATTACCCCGGATAAGAACACATCCTTATGCCATCTAAAATTTGTCAAAGTATTACATATAAGGTTTTGGATCATAGTCCTTAAGGTATCACTATTATCTGACCATCTTTCAGAGAAATATTCTATATAATTAAGAACTAAAGAATAGATACAATGATGAACATTTTGTCCTTCTTCTTCTTCTTCTTCTTCTTTTACCGCATTCATAATTTTGGCGCGATGTTCTTTCATCAAATAATTATCCCACCAGCCTTTCAATTGGCCAGTAAAACCCGCCACTATCATTTCAGCAATGATTTTCTCAGAATTCTTATTAACCTTGCAGATAGTGCTGTACATAAGCACTCTATGTACTTGAGTATAAATCTGACGGTCACTAAACCATCTATGTTCCATTCATAGATTTTTGTGTCATTATAACTTTGGAAAAAATGACTAGCATCAGGCTCCTCTATGAGTACATCTTGAGGAGTTGGCCTAGGATAATAGAACATCCTTTGGACCGATTTTCGAGCAAACTTTTCTGAGATTTTATTAATCTCATCAGAGAGTTCTACTCTCTTATCTTCATTAGATAGGTGATCTAAGAAGTCTCGAATGTAGGACGATACAGACCTCTTTGTGATGTATTTAATCACCGAGAATTTTGAGCAATACTTTGTTGTTTCGGGTTGATCTCCGGAAAAAACTCTGTTGACCACTCCTTTGTTGAAGAGCTATGCGCTTGATGATTGATCTCTCTGTTTGCGGATGCCTTCACCAATTGCAGAATGCTCTTCTCAAACTCTGAATTTTTTTGAGAGTTATGTAACCCCTCTATTTATAGTTATAGAGGATAGACAGTCCAGCTACATATGACCTCTCTTGCTTGATTCTGATTGGCCCATGTCATTTTAGCCACTTGGCGACCTGTGGTTGGTTTTTGCTTTTTGACTTGGATGGCCACATCATTTAACGGGTGACGTCGTCTGTTTGGTTTGTAGTTTGATTAGATATGCCACGTCACTTGACACATGGCACGAGTTTGGGCCTTAAAATGAATGGATCTTGGGCTTAAAAATAATAAAATGGACTGATTTGATTTGTAAAGTCTAAATTAATTATTTAACTAAAACAAAATTAAGATTCGATCCAAATTTTGTATGGATTAAACTTAATTAATTTTATATGTCTACAGATGCCCCCTACTTCAAGTCTTGTAGAAGTGTAAACTTGATGAGCCTTAGCAACGAGGCTTGAAGTATCGGGTGAAGAGTATCACATTTTTTTTAACAGTACGAAGAATTTGACTACTTGGATAAGTTGTAATATTTTCTAAAAGCGCATGACTTTAGCCAAGATTCAAATATCGAGGGGTTAGCTATTGTCTTTTGGGAAAACATTAATACACATATCCTAATTTGAATAGGATACCAAAAAGTAGTGTTGGCCAAATAGCAGCTACTCACAGCTATGTATGGAAAGTCCAACTCATTTTCCAATACTAATTCTTTAATTAACTCCTTCTAGAAGTCCAAGTATTAGCCGCCTTAAACCATTATATAAGGAACCGTGTGCGATCCTCGACTACCAAAAGAAAACTTCGAGACGAGAGTCTCTGGCCGGGTAAGACAATTACAGTACCAGTCAGCCAACTTTATACCCTTACGAAAAAGAATTTATATTTTGCTATATGAGACTTCAAATCATGAGCTGCTTATTTCTACCGAAAGTAGACTCATAGGACTGAAACATATCAAAAAATCAGCACGAATCTCCTTTTGTATCAGTTGGAATTAATTTTCGAAGTCGATCTACAGTCTGGCCCGTGTTGATCTCATAGCTTTGCACACTCTCGACAAAAGATTCATATCTTGAGATCGGAGAGTCCAAATCGTGAGCCGTTTGATTCTACTGATTTTAGACTCAAAGAAATCCAATATATCAAAAATTAAGAGCCAAATTCATTTTGTATTATCTGAAATTAATTGTTGAAGTTGGTATACGTGTTTGGCCCGTTGAACTCATAGCTCTGCGCACTCTCGGCGAAAAAATCGTATCTCGAGATAGGAGTGTCCAAATCACAAGCCGTTTGTGGTGCTGAAAATTAAACTCCTGTAGCTACAACATATATAGAAATCACAGTCAGGATGTACTTAAGTTTTCCCCGATTAATTTGCTGAATCTGGAACACGAGTTCCATCATGCTGGCTCGATTTTTCAGCTTTACATGCTCTTGCTAAAAAAAATGCATATCTCAAGATAGGAGCATCCGAACTACGAGCTGTTTACACCGTTGGTAAGAAGACTCGGTGAGATACAACATCTATAAAAGTCAAAGCTCCAGCTCTTTTGATCCATACGCAACAAATCTTTGATCAATCAAGCGCCGAAATCGAGAGGATTGTTCGGGCAACATACTTCTTTTTTTTTCCTTTTATTTTGTTGCAGGCTTGGAGAAGATATACATGGCATTTTCTCCAACTCACATCATGAGAAGAAGTGGATGGTCATCACTCCTTTTTTGTAGGGAAGAGGTTCATAAAGCGTACGATCCATCGAGATTTGACGAAGAAGTGCACGTCACAATGCTCACCATCCGCATTGAAGCGTTGTGTCATTGACACCGGTTCTTATTGCTGAGTGAAAGCTCCATGCCGTTGTCTTTATTGCTTGCGCGTGGCTGGTGAAACTTCTGGTTTCGGATACTCAACGACCTAACTCTTGGTCGAGGCTAGAGATTAATGAGGCTCCCAAATTTTAACTTCCCTTTCCATGCTGATTAGTTTTAATCAAACTTTTTGTTACTCATGCTAACCTTTTTCTTCTTTTCTTTTCTTAGAACGTGGGGCTGTGGAGAAGTATTCATGAAGCAGCAGAACCACTAAACGAAATCAGCTATGGCCCATGAAGCATTGGTTTCTGAACTGAGCTTTGCACCGTCGACACCAATCAATCATGTAAAATCAAAAGCTTCCTGTCATCTACATCGATATTGTGAAATTAAAGTATTGTGTTGCTGAAACGTCACGCTATTGGCACCGAGAACTCCCAAAATATTTTCTTTTGCAGGATTTTTAGAGAGTTTCAGAGATCTTGATGTCCCTAGGAAGATGCATTGTGAGCGAACTACTCGTCTCTTTGTTGCGGTTGGCGAGAGAGAAACATGAAGTGTCCTTTCAATATCAGCGACGAAATCCCTACTCTTGGAGGCTCGGAGAGACCCTATATCATCATTGGCGAGCGCAATATGTACCATATCGCATCGCTGTAGGTTGGCGAGGAAGAAAACTGGAGTAGGCCTTTCCAACTTCGGCAAGCAAGCACCTGGCGCATCTCTGTTGTTTTGACTTCATAGCATTTCATGCTCTCATTGAAAAATTCATATCTCGAGCTTCGGGTATCAGAATCATGATCCATCTGTACTGTTAGAAAGAAAATTCCAAAACTCACAATATCTGTAAATAGCACGGCAAAAATCCTTTCAGAACATCCGCCATAATATTTTGAAGTTGCTACAGACATCTGCCGCACTTGATTTCCAAATTTGCGCACTCTAGATAAAGAAAGTCATGTCTTAGGCTAGGAACATCGAAATCACAAGCCGTTTGTGCCAATAGAAAGAAGACTCAGAGATAAGAAAATTCTCAAAATATCACAGAAGCATTCCTTCCAGATTGGCCGCAACAATTTCTTGAAATTGATCTAGACGTCTGCCTTGCTGATTTTCAGTTTTTCGCGCTCCAGGCACAAAATTCATATCTCGAGCTAGGAATCTCCAAATTGCAATCCGTTTGCTCCATTAGAAAGCAAACTCATAGAGCTGCATTACATATGAATTTTATGACAGAAATCCTTTTGGGATGGAAACAGAAAATTCTCAAATTCGACCTAGCTGCAGTAAACTTTCAGATTCGTGTAGTTCCGGCAAAAATATTGTATCTTGAGATAGGAGTCTCCAAATTGTAAACGGTTTATATTGTTGGAAACTAGACATCTGAATCTACAAATAAAAAAATGTTAGGGGCATAACATCTTCCAGATGGACCGCGGTAGTTTTTTGAAGTTGATCTCGTCGTCTGTTGAGCTCGCTTTCCATCTCTATGCTCTCTGAGTTGTCCTGAGAGTTTTTTTCTTCTTATTGAAGTTGACTTTACTATCTTACATGTAGTAAATTTGACTATCATGCTTCACAAATCTTTTCTCTTTATTTTCTTTTGCAGACTCGCAAAGAAGCTCAAAGGATTGAGATATCAGACTGAGGTGTCATACAAGATGCGGAGCTACCCCTTCACCAACTGCTGCACTTGATTTGTTGATAGTATTGAAGTTCATCAATGGCGGCTCCCATGGTGATCGAAGATTTTTTTTCAAGAGAGACGACTTCTCATATATGGGACCTTCAACCAATACTTGCACAAGAGAAGCAAACTATCATGCTCGAGGCCTAACAAGATATGTGGTCAAGAGATCATCACAACTATTGAACGCGAGAGAGGTATACATCGAAAATGACATTAAATGTGGAGACATCATACAGACTTGGAAAAGCATTTAAGACGCGTAAGCAACAAATCCTAGTTTGCGATCATCCTCATGATTTAGGCTTTTGTATAGAAAAATGTCTAGTTTCTTTTGTCTCTATATTTTTGGATGTATCAACTTTTGTACTATTGAAGCTATAAAACATCTTTTGTACTTCAACGCAAATCGTCTTCTTTTCCTCATAGATATGTGCTTCTGCACTTGAAGAATTTATGTGATGTTCCGACGACGCCAAATTTTTATTTTTTAAAAACTCACGTGACTGCACTTAGAATGAAACTCTAAGCTGCCTACGTACCTCGATGAAGAGGATCAAGTCATAACGTAGTTCAGAGGGGTGAGTTCTTTTTTTTCTTTTTTTTTATGTCCTAATTTTTGCCTAGGCCGCCTCTCGCGAGGTTTTCAACCTAGCGAGCTTTTTTTATTTTTTGGTGGTACATAGTTTAGACTCATGCGGGCCAGGAGTGTAGCAACATGCAGCTTAGGCTCATGCATCAAGGAGCGTCATAACTTGCAGTTTAGGCTCGTGCGTCGAGGAGCGTAGGTGACTTTCATGGGAAGTACTGCTTCAGAAATTTTCCGTTGATCAGACCAACTCTAAGACCATCCTTATCAATAATTTTGTATGCGCCACTTGAATAGGCTTCCTTCACAACATATGGCCCATCTCATTTTGAGGTAAACTTGTCGCCTATGCATTTGTTGAGGATTATGGGTCGTCGAACAGCTAGGACTAAATCTCCCACTTGGAATGATCGAGGCCGCACTTTCTTGTTGAAGGCTCTAGCTAGTCGAGCTTGATAGCACTCTAATTTTTGTTGCGCTTCCAATCTTTTCTCATCCAATGCCTCTAACTCTGCTAGGCGAAGTTGAATTCTCCTCGGATGTGAGTCCTTCTTGGATTGCGATCCGCAATGATAGAATTTGTTGCTCCAACGGAAGGACTGCTTCTACGCCATACACCAAAGAGTAAGGAGTTGCTTGTGTAGCAGTTCTGAAGGTTGTCCGATATGCCCACAAAGCTTCACCAATTTTCTCATGCTATTCTCTCTTGCTCTTTTCAACAACTTTCTTCAAAAGGTTACCAAGCGTCTTGTTAAAAGCTTTAGCAAGGCCGTTGGCATGTGCATTATACATTGAAGACTTATGTTGCCTGAAGCTGAACTTCTCGCACAGACTCTTCACGAGCTTGTTGTCAAATGACGTCCCATTATCAGTGATTATGTATCTTGGTATGCCATACCTAAAAATTATATATGACTTGATAAAATCGACAACAATTTCCTTTTTTACCTCCTTGAGTGGAACAACTTCAGCCCATCTAGAGAAGTAGTCCGTAGCGGCCAATATGTACATTTGTCCCTTTGATGACTTTGGAAGCGGTCCAACAACATCAAGTCCCCATGCATCAAAAGGCCATGAAGCTATAGTTGGATGAAGAGGCTCTGGAGGTTGGTGGATGTAGTTAGCGTGAAATTGACATGCTTGACATCTTTTGGCATGCTCCATGCAATCCTTCACCATTGTCGTCCAGTAGTAGCCCATCCTCTTGATGCGAAAATGTAGCTTGGGACCAGATTGGTGTGCTCCACATGAGCTAGAATGTTCTTCTTCCATTGCTTGGCGGGCTTCTTCTTTGTCAAGACATCGCAAGAATAGTCCTTCAAAAGAGCGACGAAACAATGTCCCCTTATAGAAGATAAATCGTGGTGCTCTTCGTTTGATGTCTGTTCTTTGTCGCGGATCCTCAGGTAACTTTCCATGTTCAAGGTACTCTATCAGTGGTTGCCTCCAATCTTCTTCTTCAATCACTCGAACAGACGTATGATGGCTTTCGTTGATTTGAAGATCCAGAAGTCTAGGAATAACCCATCGATGACACACATATACCTTTGTTGACTCATTATCACCAAGTGCCATCATCGTGGCCAAGTTAGCCAAAGCATCAGCCTTGTGATTTTCTTCTCTTGGGACGTGGTTTAAGAACACTTGGTCAAATTTTTCAAGTAAACCGGAAGCATATTGATGGTATGGCTAGAGATCTTCCTTCTTTACCTCGTAACTCCCCAAAAGTTGGTTGATGATCAGCTTAGAGTCGCCGTAGATCTCCAACTGTAGAATCTTCATTTCTAATGCTATTTCGAGACCGACGATCAAATTTTGGTACTCTGCGGCATTGTTGGAGCATGTTTCACCTAAAACAAAGGAGAATGGCAAGACTTATCTTTCTGGAGAGATCAACACAACACCTGCCCCCGCACAGTTACGACGTGCAGATCCATCAAAGAACATTGTCCATGGTGGAAATTCTTCAATGAACAAAACATCTTCATCTGGAAACTCATCCGAAAGCTCCCATTCAGGTGGTAGAGGGTGATCAGCCAGAAAATTAGCTAGTGCTTGTCCTTTCACATCTTTTTGAGGTGTGTATATGATCTCATATTGGTTAAACAATATGGACCATCTTGCTAGGCGTCCAGAAAGAACATGTCGAGTCATCACAAACTTCACGGGATCTGCTTGAGAGATGAGTTTGATGGTGTATGCTTCAAAATAATGCCTTAGCTTCAAGGGACTCAATCACTGCTGCGACTCTAAAGGGTATTCTGAACCAATATTGCTACGTCATAAGATATCGTGCAAGCTCCACATATAGCATATGGCAAAAATAGGTATAATCCTAGTATAATGACTTAGCATAAAAGGATCAAGAAAATATAATGACTTACCAATACATTTTCAATTGGCCCATTTTCTTTCAACTGAAAGCATATGCCTTAGTATCTCAACATTAATCTATGGCTCCCCCTTGCAGGTTCTGTATAGTACAACTTGGTATACCAAAATCAACTGCAATGATACACAAATATTAGCTATTGTATTCTATGATGAGAAACCAGATTATTCTTCTTATTTTCTTCTTTTAGAGTCAAAAGGCAACAACAACTGAGATGTGCTTGAGAATGTTCATATTTTCAAATTTGTTCTGCATCAGGCTATGTAAGTAATGAATG
Organism: Nicotiana tomentosiformis; assembly: GCF_000390325.3. Lineage (NCBI taxonomy): Eukaryota > Viridiplantae > Streptophyta > Magnoliopsida > Solanales > Solanaceae > Nicotiana > Nicotiana tomentosiformis. The sequence goes on along the minus strand of NC_090822.1, from coordinate 66,205,387 downwards.
AAAAAGAAGCAAACTTTAGCAACCACAATCTCCAAATATTGATGAAAATATAATTTTCAGAATAAACAAAACAGAGAATATATGTATTGATCTCAGTTCAATTGTAGAACAACAACAATAACAACCCAATTGTAGAATATACTTTGAATTAAATTTGTCCAAATGGGCCACCAAACGTTGTGCTAGAAGAAGAGAAAAAAGATTCTTACATGGGTTAAAAGAGAATTTTTTAATATATTCAGGTGTAACATAAGGACTGCTCCAGGTCCTGTCAATTCACATTGCATGATTGATAAAGTCAAGTGCAAGTTTATATACACAATACAATAAGGAAAAAAAAGAAAATCTTGCCAAGAGGACTCATTTAATGTAAACCTTCAGAATGAACAACTACTGTTCTCTATATCCCATAACTTTGCACTGCTTTTGCCATCTTGATTACTATATCTTGTTTGTATACTCCAACAACAGTAAAAGCTACAAAAGTGGGTTTTCTTCCACTCCTTAGACACACAGAGCATGCATTGCACAGTAAAGATTGCAATTGTTGCTAACATTGATGGCGGGAATCGACGTAGATCAATAAACAACCTTTTCAGCAGGAACCAATATTCAAAACTGAACTATAAAACCAAATTAGAGATCTTAATTATCAAACCAAGAAAGCTATAATAGTCACTATTTTACATGAACAGTTAGTACAATTCTTTAAACGTGAATCCTACAAATTAAACAAACTCTAAGGAAGATATAATTATAGTGAGACGCTATAGCCCATAACTATTAGCCTATTTACATGTATTAGAAAATGGGTGGCTAGTAAAAAATTAAAAAGGCCAGATATCGGTAAGGCTAATAGCTTACTGGTAGTTGCTGCTAATGGAACTAATGACTTCATAGCCAACACGTCAGAGTAAAATTCAATGCTTTCAAAGAAGTTTGAGGACGATACATTTGCTGAATGACAATGTAAAAAATCGACAAATGAGATCCAGGAGAAACAAAAAACACAAAGAAAAACCTCAAATGATAAAATTCTTGATGTTCATCACATTTATACTTTTAATTGCAAAGACTGAAATTTTGAGAACCAAAACAAAACAAAAAAGGGAAAGAAAGACGAACCCAGATGATAAAATTGTCTAATCTTCATAAAAGTTACAGATTTAAGTGCAAAAATTGATAGTTTGAGAGAAAAAGTTTATGGGTACCTTTGGGTTATTTTCATAAGAAGATGAAGAAAGAGAGCCATGAATTGTAGTTGAAGATATAAAAGCCATTGCCAATTCTCACCACAGAAATCTTCAATCCAAATAATAGAATTTTTTTTATGTTTATCCCAACTCTTTATCAATACAACATTTGACGTGATTGACAACTTTTTTATACTGAAAAAGTATGGCCTACTTTTACACCCAAAAAATCTAAAAAGTTTTTCCCCGCAAGAAAATTGTCGTGAAAAGCATTTTCCTTCGTAGCAAATTATACTGGCATTTTTTCCCGCAAGGACAATAATGCTATAGATCTACAATATAGTAATGACACCAATGTAGTGCCGCTGCATCAATTCTCCAATTCAATCAAATGTTTGAAAGAGAAGCATAAAATTTTCAGAATAAACAAAACAAAGATCAATATATCTATTGATCTCAAATCTTACCTTTTGAATGCTTGTTCTGCCATGGAAACTATCCTACCTGAATTGGATTTTAGGAAATCAACTACAATGGCAGATTCAGTTTTCTCCTTTCAATTGCCGGAACCCAACGATAAATCCATGCACAAACATTAAAGCCAAACCCTAACCTAATCGTGAAACCCCAACTCAGTATTTTAATTTGCGAATTGAGGAAAGGAGAACTCATATGTTTAAAATTCATTTTCTGGGTTGAGTTCCACAAAACATACTCATCAATTGATAAGCATGTATAGAATATGAGAGAAGGGTTACTGTTGATTTGAAGATGAAAGATACAGAATGATGGGCTGAAGTTTTTGTCAATAAACTGAATCTAATAACTTCCACAAAAAATGTTTCAAAATGGTAGGTGGAACCAGCATTCTTCAGACCGAAGAGCATCACTTTGTAGCAATATATCCCTTTTGGAGTTCGGAAAGCAGTACACTCTTCATTTTTTGGAGACATTCTGATTTGATTGTATTCGGAGGACCCATCCATGAATGACATAGCTTCATGCCCTGTTGTAGCATCAACCATGAGTTCAATAATTGGTAGTGGGAAGTCATCTTTTGGACATGCCTTGTTTAGGTCTCGAAAGTCAACACAAACACGTATTTGACCATTCTTCTTCTTGACAGGTTCAATATTCGATATCCATGATGGGTACTTCACCTCTCGAATAAATCCTGCCTCGATGAGCTTGTTGACTTTGACTTCAATTTGTGATACAAGCTCGGGTCGAAACATGCGTTGTGACTGCTTTACAGGGCGTGCTCCACTTTTGATCCCTAAATGATGAACAACTACCTTAGACTAAGACCATGCATTTCTTTATACGACCATGCGAACACACCTTTGTACTCGGTCAATAACTTGGAGTATTCCTCCTCCTCCTGAGGCATAAGAATCGCACTAATGGAGGTGATACGTGGATCTTTTAGAGTGCCTAAATTGAGTTCCTTAAACTCATCCACAGTTGATTGCCTGCCATCTTCTAGTTGAGGGGGAGCCTCGTGTACTTCATCATCAATGTTAAGGCATGGGCTATTTTCCAGAGTTATGTGATAGGATGTTTCCACAAAGTCTGACTTTTCTCTTTGACTTCCTTGGATGGTCGGCATGGCTTCTTTCTCTTTCTCTGCTTCTTTATGAAGTTGGCAAGTGTAAACAATGGTTCTCCTTTGCACCTTCAGTGGACCATTCGTGGATATTAACAAAATAGACTTCCTCTTCATACGTGATGGGAAAGCACTACAGATTTCTTTGTCAGTAATAACTTCAAAATGACCCCACTCCTCATGGCCTTGCTCCTTATGTTTTGACAGTATCTTTCTAGATGGTGACTTCCTTTTGGTTCCCAGAGGACAAAAGAAAGAGGTCTTTGAGTTAGTGAAAACTTCCTTTAGACGTTTGGAAGATACATGTTCACCTTTGTGACTTAGCCTTTCAAATACCGAGACCTGAGGGGTTGAGCCTCCAATGCGATCAAACACTGAAGCTCGTTGTTTTATTTTCGTGCCCTTAACTTCCTCCATCTCCTCTACCGAGGTGTGTTGTGATGAAGCTATCTATTTGCTTCTCTTAGATGAAATTCGAAGAGGCTCTGCCAAACTGAATCCCAACCCAAACTTTGGAGTGGCGACATAGTGCCCTTGCTTTCTCAACTACATTTGGGACTCATTGAGTCCATGTATCTTTTCACCAGTGACTTCGCCTTTGAGTTCTCCTAGTCTTGGTGGATTGGAGAAGTCACAACCAGAATTTCAACCAATATGAAGGCCTTAGGATCATAGTGCCCTTTTATTTTATCATCTTGGAGATTGCCTTTAGTAGACTCACAAGTCACGTATGGGATTTGTGCAACTGGGACAATCATATGCTCCTCCAAATGTTGGATATCTTTGTGACTCATTTGCTTCTTTAGAGTACATTCCTGTAGCAAAGGTTTCCCTTTCTTTCGACGCTCACTCGGAATATAGCAAAAAACTAGATGCTCCTTATAAATCTTTCTCTGTATGTCACCTTCAGATGATGACAGCTTAATGGAGACTTCTTCAGTTCTCTTCTTAGGCAGCTTGGTGGTAGTCCATTGAGCCTCATTTTCTTCTTCTGACTTGACATTAGCTTCGTCAACTGATGATGGTTTCTCCAAACTCGGTTCACAAGAATCTAGGTAGAATTTTGCATCTGCAAAGTATGACTCCGTCTTAGTGAAGGGATTGATGTTTGCATCAATTTTGACTATCTCTCCATCCCTTATGTACTTCGGACATTGATGCAAAGTAGACGATAGCACTCCAGTCTCATGAATCCAAGGACATCCAAGCAATAAGTTGTATGATGTTTTAGCATCTATGACGTGAATCAGGGTGTTTGACTTCATCTCACGAATGGATAATCCCACGCGGGTCATACCTATGGCTCGTTGTCCTCCTTGGTTAAAACCTTGGATTGTTAGGTTACTTTTGGATAGCTCATCGATAGAGATCCCAAGCTTTTTTAGCACCAACTTTGGCATGAAGTTGACAGCCAAACCGTCATCAACAAGTATGCGATTGAGATGTTGTTCCCGAATGGCCCCTATAACGAACAAAGGTCTGTTATATGGCTTAGACCCCAGTATCAAGTCATCATCTGTGAAGGAAATTGTTGCACAACATGTGACAACTTTTCCATTATCATCATGTTTTGGTGTTTTAATTGGAACAAGCTCATTATTGCTTTCCTTTGTTTCATCAGTACTAGAAACTACATGAGTTGCACCAACGTGACCTCTATGAAGAAATTTTTCAGGAAAGAATTCATGCAATGTGATGGGTTTTCAGAACTTCAGTGACAAGGCACCGTTAATCTTCTTGTTAATAGAAGATTTGACAATTCTTGGTCGTTGTAGCTTATCCACATTGCTTATTTTTGCTCTTGGCTTGGGAAGTTGTAGCCTAAACACTGCTTGATATTGTCGTTTCTCGTGAGTGACTAAAGTCCAACCCTTATCGTCTTTGTCTTTGAACTGAGTGTCCAACTCTAGTAAACCTTCAAGATTTTCCTTTGGAAGATCAACTTCAACGGGCTCAAAACTTCCAAATTGCAAGAAGGCGGTACTTGATGCGTTATGCAACCTTGAACACTTCTTTTCTTTGAGCGCAATACTTGCATGATTTGCTTCTGCTGTTTCATCTATGTCTATGATGATTTTTTCTTCACTTACAAGAGCCATGATTTTCTCCTTCAAGACAAAGCATTTCTCTGTAGGGTGGCTAATGACGCGATGAAACTTGCAGTATTTTGGATCGCCAACTTCGCCAATTTCCTCTGGCCTTTTTGATTCAGGGAGATAAATGACTTTCTTATTCAGCAGTGCATCAAGGATTGTGGGTACATCTGAATCTGGAAATGGATAAACCTTCGCCTCTAATTCCTTCAAGGTGGGACGACGCTTCTCCTCTTTGGGATATTGACTTAGGGTCTTATCCTCCTTCACTTTTTGCATAGTAGTGACCTTTACAGAAGTTGCTTTCACCGCCATTGATTCTTTGGTTTGGTTCTTTGATGCAATATTTTTCTTGAACTCCTTCTGATCAGTAAATGGAGATGCCTTTCCATGACTTGCGATGCTTAACTCCATGTCGTGCGCTCGTGTTGCAAGTTCTTCAAAAGCGGTTTGATCCCTTGTAAGATATACAAAAGGCCCCAATGCATTCCTTGAATGCACATCTCCACAACAGATTTTTCTGAAAGGTGATCTTTGCAGTTCAAACTTAATGCTCTCCAACGATTAATGTAATCCACCACGGGCTCGTCCTTCCTTTGCTTGGTACTTGTCAACTCTATCATGCTTACAGTTCTTCGGGTACTGTAAAAACGATTGAGAAATTCCTTCTCAAGTTGCTCCCAGCTATCAATGGACTCGGGTTCCAAGTCAACATACTAGTCAAATGCATTCCCTTTCAGAGAACGAACAAATTGTTTTACCAAAAGGTCACCATGTATTCCAGCATTGCTACAAGTCTCGACAAAGTGGGCAATATGTTGCCTTGGGTTCCTTTTGCCATCAAATTGATGTGGCTTTGGTGGTTGATAATTGGTTGGCATGGTTAAACAATCAATCCTCTTAGTATAAGGCTTAGAGTAGTACAACGAACTTTGCGATGGTCCACCATATTGAGCTCTGATGGTGTTTGTTATCATGTCTTGCAATTGTTGGACAGATAACGCCTCAACTGAAGTGGATTGCTTTTCCTTTTGAATGTTGAACTTTGCAAATGATTTCTCAACAACCATTTTTTGGGAGGTAAAGACAGGTGAACGAGGAGGGACATGGCTCGACTCTCCAGGTGCATAGGCCTCCAATTTATTCATGAGTTGAGCGATTTGAAGGTCTTTGTCTTCAACAGATTTCTTCAAGACCTCTATAGTTTGTTCCATCATGGAGAACTTTTCGTCCACATTAGTTGCGTCAGCCATTAAGGCATTGACTTTCGTTGAAACTGGAGAATCCACCAAATCCTCAAATCCACCAAGGTTTGAGGCTGTTTGAGAAAGTTCGTCAAATAGCGAGAATGGGGTGTTGCCCCCAGAGATTGCGGTTGCGGACGTTACATGAGATCTGCTCTTCTTTGCCATCTCCAAGGAGGCGAAGTATTCAAATCCACCCAAGCCACTAGCCTTGAACTTGCTTCGAGTGATTGGGCCAACATGACTGAGCTCAGCGGATGCGGCAACAGTAGTATCTTTGCATGAAATATCACACCTGCGGAAGGCCATTGTAGCAGTAGATCTGAAGTTTGTAGTTTTCAACTTGTAAGAAGGAGAGGTGAAGGGCAGAATGTGTCCCACTGGGCGTGCCGAAATTTGTTCGCAACAAATTTTCATTGTACGGAAAATAAACTGCAACAAAAATAATATGAAGAAAAAGAGATTTTATTGATGAAAATTTGTGAGTACAATTCTATGTATCCCTTGATTCTCCTCTATGAAATTCTCCATGATTCGAGGGCTTGAGACGCGTCTTTCTCGAATGTAGGACGATGCAGACCTCCTTGTGATGTATTTAATCGCCAAGAACGTCGAGCAATACTTTATTGTTTCGGGTTGATCTCCGAAAAAAACTCTGTTGACCACTCCTTTGTTGAAGAGCTATACGCTTGATAATTGATCTCTCTGTTTGCGGATGCCTTCACCAACTGCAGAATGCTCTTCTCAAACTCTGAATTTTTTTGAGAGTTATGTAACCCCTCTATTTATAGTTGTAGAGGATGGACAGTCCGGCTACATATGAACTCTCTTGCTTGATTCTGATTGGCCCATGTCATTTTAGCCACTTGGCGACCTGTGGCTGGTTCTTGCTTTTTGACTTGGATTGCCACATCATTTAACACGTGGCGTCGTCTGTTTGGCTTGCAGTTTGACTAGATATGCCACGTCACTTGACACATGGCATGAGTTTGGGCCTTAAAATGAATGGACCTTGGGCTTAAAAATAATAAAATGGACTGATTTGATTTGTAAAGTCCAAATTAATTATTTAACCCAAACAAAATTAAGATTCAATCCAAATTTTGTATGGATTAAACTTAATAAATTTTATATGTCTATAATGTTCGCGCTTCGTGTGATTATAAAGAACTCTTATATTTAGAAATAAATTGTTTACAATATTTAAATGGTTAAAAGTATAAAATAATAGGTTGTGAGGAGCTATTTTATTTATGTCCTAGTTCTTTCATATCATATTTGGTTTAACAAAGAAAAGGAGAAACATAAATAAAAGAGAAATTCATTTATTTATTTGTTTCGCATAAGATATTCAAAATTTACTTTGTTGATTGTTTGGTATAGTGCGATGAAAATAAAAGAGCAGGTTTCTCATATGGGTCTAATTTAGAAGTAAAATAAAAGTTTGAAAATAGTAAATAAAGGAGCTTCTCTTCTGCTCCTCCTTCCTTTTTTTTTTTTTTCACCTCTACCAAAGATGGTTCTAATTCATATGACTATATGATATTCGGTAGAAATTTATTTTAAGCAAGTTTAGATCTCATTGCATCTCATTTTGAGGTTTTAACCTTTGAGATTAGATTAATGCTTTATTTGCACGTTAATCAATAACAACAAAAAAATCACACTACTAAAAATTCGGCAAAAATCGACCAAGGTCGACCGACTAACTTTGATCGATTTTGCAAAATATTTTTTTAATTTTTTTTTTTAATTACGAAATCGACCAACTTTTGTCGGTTTTCTTTGGCGCAAAAATGCGGGAAACTATTTTTGAGTCCCGCGAAATTTATGTTTCAAGAAACCGACCAACTTTGGTCGGTTTTTTAATTAAAATAAATAAATCAATATTTGTTCGCAAAAGAATAATTGTTTATTATTTGCGAAGAAACCAAAGTGTTTTTCATAAATAAATAAAAAAAATTCAAAAAAAGAAAGTCTATTGTGTTTGGGTAGAAACTAAACAATCCAAACACAAATTATTTTCAAAAGTTCTTTGAAATCTTTCCTTATTTCTTTAGCCAAGGGTCTATCGGAAATCGCCTGTCTTACATCTTACCCTCTCTAGATCCCACTCGTAAAAATTTACTGAGTTTGTTGTTGTTGTTGTTGTTGTCGTCTTAGAAATTTTTCCAACAAAATATTTTCAAAAATCAGTCCAAACACTAATATGTGGAAACGGTGATTGAGGTGGTGAAACAGGCAAATAGCATACAACAACAACAACAACAACAACCCAGTATAATCCCACTAGTGGGGTCTGGGGAGGATAGCGTGTACGCAGATCTTACCCCTACCCTGGGGTAGAGAGGCTGTTTCCGATTCCCTCCCTCCAAGAACTCTCCATCTTGCTCTTGGGTTGACTCGAACTCACAATCTCTTGGTTGGAAGTGGAGGGTGCTTACCACTAGTGCAACCCACTCTTGTCTAAACATGCAATAACATGTGTTTTCAAATTGTTCTTCCTCCTTATTCTTAAAAATTTCTTCGACAAAACATTTTCAAAAAGTTCTCGGGGGATTTGTAGTCGTACCCTATATTTGTGCCATCTTTTTAACCTGTACCCTATTTTTAAAAATTATTGATTTGGTAGCCAGTTGACAAAAAATCCATAATAATATGACAATTACACCCCTGATAGTATTAGCATTAGCATGATACTTTGGAGATGACCTCATTCGCATTAGCATACTGTAAAACCAGCCCGATAAACGTAGCAACATGCTAACGTTTGGAGATGATTTTGTTTTACAGTACCATGGGTTATTCATTAGCATGCGAGATGGTGTAAAACTTCAGCCAATTACAGTAGCAGCTGAAGTTGTTTTACATTGAAGCTAAAATTTCATGCTAATGCATGCTGAAATTATTTATTCTGTAGTCAACAGTTTTGTCATGAGTTTTATCCAAAACTTCAGTCTAAACATGCTGAAGTTATTTAGTTCATTTGCTAAAATTTCAGACTAAACATGCTGAAGTTATTTAGTTCATTTTCGAAAATTTCAGACTAAACATGCTTAAATTTTTGTCTTGCAATATGTAATTTTCTAATGAATTTTTGCTAATGCATGCTGAAGTTATTTAGTTCATTTACTAAAATTTCAGACTAAATATGCTTAAGTTATTTAGTTCATTTGCTAAAATTTTAGATTAAACATGCTTAAGTTATTTAGATCATTTGCTAAAACTTCAAACTAAACATGCTGAAGTTATTTAGTTCATTTGCGAAAATTTCAGACTAAACATGCTTAAGTTTTTATCTTGCAGTATGTAATTTTCTAATGAGTTTTTGCTAATGCATGCTGAAGTTATTTGGTTCATTTACTAAAACATTAGACTAAATATGCTTAAGTTATTTAGTTCATTTGCTAAAACTTCAGACTTATCATGCTTAAGTTATTTAGTTCATTTGCTAAAATTTCAGAATGAACATGCTTAAGTTATTTAGTTCATTTGCTAAAACTTCATGCCAAAACATGCTGAAGTGTTGTCCTACAATCTACAGTTTTGTCAATAGTCCTGAAGGGCAAAATCGTCTTTTTAAAATGCTTTTAAAAAAAATGAGTACGGATACAAACGGAAAAACAAAACGGATATAAGTTAAAAGGGGCGACCAAATAGGGCGCCCCATGCAATTTTTGCATAGTTCTCCAACGTTAATAGAACAACACTTCTGTCCAAACGGTGATTGGGACAACAAAATAGATATTATCATGTGTTTGTTCTAAATAGTTACTTGCTCCTTATTCTAATTAATACTATATTTTTTTTATTCTCATTTTCTTCCCCTTTTTTTTCTTCCTTTGTCTTCTCATTTTGATATCCTTTTCTCACCTGTTAGTACCCGTTATTTATTAAGAAAAAACTAAAATCACTTCTCTAAATAGAGGAAAAAACCTTTTTCCTTCAAAATCAAAACAACATCCTAAAAGTATTCTGCCGTTTCATAAGATCATTTTCACCAATTAAAATGTTCATCATTTTCTTTTGTACAAGACCCACAAAAGCAAAAGGGTAGAAAACGAAGAGACAACAATGCCTGAAAGTTCACTTGGGCGAGAAAAGAGAAAAATGTTAAAGTATAAAGAGAAAAAATTAATACTCCACTTCAGTTTCATCAAAATTTTAAGTGGAATTTTCTTGTTCAACTTACCCATTATTGTCTTGTTTTCAAGACGCCAATTTTTAAATCTTCTTGTCCCCTCAGTTTAAAAATTCTCACTTAAGATTCTAACACAATATTGAGACCATTCCAGAACATTCTATTAAAATTGATCATCAATAATGTGATGTTAAGAATGTAAAATATTTTTTATCCAACGAAAAGGCATCCAAATTAAATCAAGCGGGAGTCTGTGATAGTAATTGTATTACTGCACACTTGACAAAAAGATCCTTGGTTTGACAATTCATAAAAAGCCACAAGTATGGTTTGCATTCCTGTAACTCATCATCCCATGCTACACGTAACACGATCAAACAAATATATCATGTTGCTAAAGGAAATCACATGGTCCAATTAAAAGATGCCATATAAAGTATTGCAAAAGTTTGTGTATTTTCAAAGAGTTTCTTGTCCTATACAAAAAGAGAATAAGAAATTAAATATTTTTAAATAAAAAACATTAACTTATAAAAATCTCATAGCAAGAATATGAAAATTAGCATAAGAGAGAAATCTGAGAATATGAAAATCAGCATGAGGGAGAGAGAGAATAGATGTAAATGCAATTATACTTCTCATTTATAAATACACATCAGCCTTATAATTCTTGGACATTCTTGCACTGAACTAACAGAAGAACAAACCAAACCATCAAGAAGTAATTAACTAAGTAAATTAGTAACTATGGCCAGATCAATTTACCACTTGTACTTTCAGACATAATATCTATATCAATACAAACTCAAAGTATATCCTAATCAAATTATGTAAGAAGCTATCAAGTGAAGAACGATAAGAAAGTATGGAAAAAGATAATACGATTGTTCTCTTATATATTAAAAGGAATAAATTTATTTTGAAAACTATTTAATTAGTGAAATGCTCCCTTAAATCAGAGATCAATATTTTCATGTACACGTCTAAAAAAATTGAAATCAAAGAAAGAAATGTGAAAAAGGAAAAAGAAAATTTAAAAAAGGCACTATACATGACCATAAGAGTCTATTTTTCTGCAACTCAATCTGTGTAATTTCATAATTGGGGGAAAATATAGAATTAATATTGAAAAGTCTTATCGATACTACCTTTACTTTGTAGGTCACATTGACATCCTTGTGGACACTGGCTTAACCAACAACGGCTGACGAAGAAGGAAATCTGAAATGCAAAACTGTGTACTTATCCTATGAGGAATTTAATTGTTAGAATATCTATTTGAACCCTATAATGAAATATTCTTTTATGCTTTATTGGATTTCTATGATACAGGAACGGGAATTAAGGTTTTTATATTTTAAAATCTAATTTGTTATCAATAAGACTTGGATAAAAGCAAAAATAAATTGAAGAAAGAAGATCAGATGTACTGGAAATTGTTGAGCCTCACCATATATAGCATCTTTGATTTTCAGCAAGAACCGATCGAGAAACACAGAAGCTACAAAAACCTTTTGTAGAGTAAGTCTAGTAACATAGATGTAAGAGAGAGAGAGAGAATTATATCATAGACAGAATCATACAATGTAGAACACACAAATTTGAGGATTTCTTTATTGTCTTGGTACAAACACGATCAATGGCAGTTTTTGAAATTTTTTTTGAGAAACTGATTGATTTCTTAGGGACAATAATTGAGGATTTCTTCAATTTTGGTACAAAAGTGATGCTTTTTGTAGGACTTATTTGCTTGTTTAGGGGCGTTACTTTTGTTTGGAATTGTAACTTGTAAGAATACTATAACTGCTCTCTTAATAGTCGCCTGATGTCGTGACTTTTGGATTTTTTAGAAATAGCATAAAGTAGTAAAAAATAGGATAAAAGTCAAAAAATTGACAAAATAGATAATTAGGTTTCCTGGGCAAATAGGTATGCGGTCAATTCCCAACTATATATAAATATATATATATATATATATATATATATATATATATATATATATATACACTTTAGATACCCGCGCGATGCGCGGATAATATTTAAAATATTTAAAAAATATACGGCAGAAAATAATATAGCACTGATTCTAAGATGAAACTATGTCTATGCAAAAATAAAACAAAAATTGCAATCGAACAGATATACATGTATGAAAAATCAATTATATATTAATAAAATTACAAAAGTATAAATATATTTAGTAGAATTATAACCAAGATGAACTGCATATTTTATTATCAAGGTGTAAGGGACATTAATAGACGATTCTTTCTTTCTTTATTCTGTAATCCTTGTCTATTATCCATCTTTTAAATAAACCTCTATTATGCCAATCCCTAAATTGCATGTTTTCTTCCTTCTTTCCTTTTCTCCCTCTCTTTATCTGTTATGTGACTAACTGAAAAAAGATTTTGCTCCCTTTTTGGTGGTCTGCAAAGTTTAAAGACATACATTATATTCCTTTCTATCTCAAGCAATGAAATACGATTACCTTTCAAGACTCTAGTAATTACTCATATAACATATTTTTAGTGTTGTATAGACACACCAAAGCTTCTTTGATCTCATATGATTCAAGTTTGAATTATTAATAAATTTTATGTAATTTAATAATCGGAACAATTTCTGTTCCAAAAATGATGCAATTTTGCTGTATCATAACTCGAAAAAAGATAAGTATGCTCAACCCCATCAAGTGTTCCACCATCGGAAGACATCACAATGTCTTGAACAAAGAAGTATCGTTTATTTGTTTGCGAAAACTAATTTGTTTACATATGCATAATAATGCTAACGGACACCATATTTGGGTAATAGTAATTCTCAATGACAATTTAAAAAAGGAAAAACAAAAATAACCCAAACAGAAAATCAAGTAACTGCAAAAACTTAAGATAAATATGCAAAATATTTGGTTAGCTCTTTGATTACACAACAGAGACATGAGATCCTTCCATAGAATTGAGTAGCTAATCATCTTGAGTATCTTATAGTTGGTAGGAGAAACACCCACTACCATATTTTTAATTGTAGGAGAGACAATTTCCCCTTTGAAATTTCTGGAACTATTGTCGACTGTCGACGCACCAGTTGACACCCTATTGTAAAGCCTTCGATTCTGTAGCCATGATTCCATTACCATTAGCAGGACAAGTGTAAGCGAAGATGATAGCCCCATTATCATTACGCAGAATTTCACCTATGCCGCTCTTGCCAGTCTCTTTATAAAACTTTCATCGCTATCAAGTTTTCATTTTTATGAAGCAAGTCTATCCTAAATAATATAACTGTTAATGATATTTTGCCTTAGCATTTCAACATATTCACAAAATCGAGTCCAATGCATATTGAGATTGCAGCTAGGGAGTAACAGCCAAGGTGGTATTGATCATTCAACTAATATCTTTCTCAATTTTGAACAGAGAGAACTTCTTGGAGTCACCATACGGTACCTCACCTTTATGCTTCCAAATGATCCAACAAATTACCAAAGCATAAATTTTGAGAGTAGCTCAATAATCTTATCCTTACATACTCTAGCGGAGCATCTTTACTGATTCTTTTGCACTCTATATTTTAGTATCAGAATAATGAGTTATAAAACTATCACACAGTAAATTTTAAGCTGTCAAACAAATTCTTGTTTTAGTTGAACTGAAAAATAGGAGTACTTGATTTTGACTTATAATGAAAACATCAATCCAATGATTAAGAGCATTGAGAGCTTTCCTTGAATGATGTGTGGTACGTGCCATTGCTACTCATTCAACTAAGTTAACAACTTGCCCGCTGACTAATAGTGCTGCTGCAACATTCAGTATCTAAATTTGCATTTATGCAGAGGCTTGATGTGATCAGTAAGAGTTCAAGTTCTACACATTGACAGTGTATAGAGGAAATCAGCTTAATTTGATTTATAATAACAGGTAATATTTCATAGCAAGTCTGATATATGGTAACTCAAAATACCTGGTTAAAGGGTTAAAATTATTTATATTGTCAGTATATATAACTTTGATCTATAAAAGATGATTTGCTAAGTACTAATCATGTGATTCAAGGGACTCAATCACTGTTGCGACTCTAAAGGGTATTCTGAACCAATATTGCTACGTCATAAGATATCGTGCAAGCTCCACATATAGCATATGACAAAAATAGGTATAATCCTAGTATAATGACTTAGCATAAAAGGATCAAGAAAATATAATGACTTACCAATACATTTTCAATTGGCCCATTTTCTTTCAACTGAAAGCATACGCCTTAGTATCTCAACATTGTACTATGACTCCCCCTTGCAGGTTCTGTATAGTACAGCTTGATATACCAAAATCAATTGCAATGATACACAAATATTAGTTATTGTATTCTATGATGAGAAACCAGATTATTCTTCTTATTTTCTTCTTTTGGAGTCAAAAGGCAACAACAACTGAGATGTGCTTGAGAATGTTCATATTTTCAAATTTGTTCTGCTTCAGGCTATGTAAGTAATGAATGAAAAAGAAGCAAACTTTAGCAACCACAATCTTCAAATATTGATGAAAATATAATTTTCAGAATAAACAAAACAGAGAATATATGTATTGATCTCAGTTCAATTGTAGAACAACAACAACAACAACCCAATTGTAGAACATACTTTGAATTAAATTTGTCCAAATGGGCCACCAAACGTTGTGCTAGAAGAAGAGAAAAAAGATTCTTACATGGGTTAGAAGAGAATTTTTTAATATTTTCAGGTGTAACATAAGGACTGCTCCAGGTCCTGTCAATTCACATTGTATGATTGATAAAGCCAAGTGCAAGTTTATATATACAATACAATAAGGAAAAAAAAGAAAATCTTGCCAAGAGGACTCATTTAATGTAAACCTTCAGAATGAACAACTACTGTTCTCTACATGCCATAACTTTGCAGTGCTTTTGCCATCTTGATTACTATATCTTGTTTGTATACTCCAACAACAGTAAAAGCTACAAAAGTGGGTTTTCTTCCACTCCTTAGATACACAGAGCATGCATTGCACAGTAAAGATTGCAATTGTTGCTAACATTGATGGCGGGAATCGACGTAGATCAATAAACAACCTTTTCAGCAGGAACCAATATTTACAACTGAACTATAAAACCAAATTAGAGATCTTAATTATCAGACCAAGAAAGCTATAATAGTCACTATTTTACATGAACAGTTAGTACAATTCTTTAAACGTGAATCCTACAAACAAACTCTAAGGAAGATATAATTACAGTGAGACGCTATAGCCCATAACTATTAGCCTATTTACATGTATTAGAAAATGGGTGGCTAGTAAAAAATTGAAAAGGCCAGATATCGGTAAGGCTAATAGCTTACTGGTAGTTGCTTCTAATGGAACTAATGACTTCATAGCCAACACGTCAGAGTAAAATTCAATGCTTTCAAAGAAGTTTGAGGCCGATACATTTGCTGAGTGACAATGTAAAAAATCGACAAATGAGATCCTAGAGAAAAAAAAAAGCACAAAGAAAAACCTCAAATGATAAAATTCTTGATGTTCATCACATTTACACTTTTAATTGCAAAGACTGAAACTTTGAGAACCAAAACAAAACCAAAAAGGGAAAGAAAGACGAACCCAGATGATAAAATTGTCTAATCTTCATAAAAGTTACACATTTAAGTGTAAAAGTTAATAGTTTGAGAGAAAAAGGTTATGGGTACCTTTGGGTTATTTTTCATAAAAAGATGAAGAAAGAGAGCCATGAATTGTACTTGAAGATATAAAAGCCATTGCCAATTCTCAACACAGAAATCTTCAATCCAAATAATAGAAAGTTTTTTATGTTTATCCCAACTCTTTATCAATACAACATTTGACGTGATTGACAACTTTTTTATACTGGAAAAGTATGGCCTACTTTTACACCCAAAAAATCTAAAATATTTTTCCCCGCAAGAAAATTGTAGTGAAAAGCATTTTCCTTCGTAGCAAATTATACTGGCATTTTTCCCCGCAAGGACAATAATACTATAGATCTACAATATAGTAATGACACCAATGTAGTGTCGCTGCATCAATTCTCCAATTCAATCAAATGTTTGAAAGAGAAGCATAAAATTTTCAGAATAAACAAAACAAAGATCAATATATCTATTGATCTCAAATCTTACCTTTTGAATGCTTGTTCTGCCATGGAAACTATCCTACCTGAATTGGATTTTGGGAAATCAACTACAATGGCAGATTCAGTTTTCTCCTTTCAATTGCCGGAACCCAACGATAAATCTATGCACAAACATTAAAGCCAAACCCTAACCTAATTGTGAAACCCCAACTTAGTATTTTTATTTGCGAATTGAGGAAAGGAGAACTCATATGCTTAAAATTCATTTGCCGGGTTGAGTTCCACAAAACATACTCATCAATTGATAAGCATGTATAGAATATGAGAGAAGGGTTACTGTTGATTTGAAGATAAAAGATACAGAATGATGGGCCGAAGTTTTTGTCAATAAACTGAATCTAATAACTTCCACAAAAAAGGTTCCAAAATGTGCCTTGGATTATGCTGTACGGTTACCCAATCTTGCCCATTCACATATATCAAGTTCAAAAATTTCTCATGGCTGACTTCTTTCTTTTTAATAATATATATAATATAATATATAATATATAATATATAATATATATAATATATATATATATATATATATATATATAGATAATTATGTTTAAAATTGTAGTAAAGGAGATATATATGGGGACACATGTGACAGCTAAAAGCAGATTATAGGTTTGTAAATTAAAATAATTAAAAAAAATAAGTAATCTGTGCAGTCAAATTAGTGCGGGAAGTTCTTTACAGAGTGTTACTGGAGACAACTTGAACTCTTAAAAGGAGCAGCTCGCTTGAGATTAAGAAATCTCGAAGTATTTTTCTTGGTCAGAGGTTCAACAATAACAATCCAGTGGAATTTCACAAGTGGGGTCTGGAGAGGATAGTGTGTGCACAGACTTTACCCTTACTCCGGAGGAGTAAAGAGACTGTTTCCGATAGACCATCGACTCACGACGATGGTAAAAGACAGTGGAGCAGTAACATCAAAGGAAGTCAGAAAGATAACACCAACAGCGTGATAACCAGAAAATAGCAAGAAAAACAATAACAATAAGCAGTAACAATGCCACAGTACTACAGACACAATTGAAGTAATAAGGACACAACAAGAGCCACTAGCATCCTAAGACATAACACTATCAAACTAGCCTCTTACAACCTAACTTACAACCCTAATAAAGTAATATGGACACAACATGAGCTACTAACAGCCTAAGACAAAATACTATAAGACTAGCCTTCTACCTCTTAACCTATAACCCTTATGCTCGGCCTCCACAACTTCATATCAAGGGCCATATCCTCGAAAATCTGAAGCCTCACCATGTCCTGCCTGATCACCTCTCCCCAATACTTCTTAGGCCACCATCTACCTCTAGTCATACCCGTCAAGGCCAGCCATTCACACCTCCTTATCGAGGCATCCAAGCTTCTCCTCCGCACGTGCCCGAACCATCTAAGCCTAGATTCCCGCATCTTGTCTTTCATGGAAGTCACATCCACCTTATCTGCATTCCTAATCCTATCTAGTCTTGTGTGCCCACACATCCATTTCAACATCCTCATTTCTGTCACTTTCATCTTCTGGATATGAGAATTCTTGACTGGCCAACACTCTATACCATACAACATAGTCGGTCTAACCACCGATCTGTAGAACTTACCTTTAAGTTTCGGAGGCACCTTCCTGTCACACAAGACACCAGACGCTAGCCTCCATTTCATCCACCCCCTATACGGTGCGTGACATCCTCATCAATCTCCCCATCCTCTTAGATAACCAACCCCAGGTACTTGAAGCTCCCTTTCTTGGGGATGACTTGAGAGGCAAGTCTCACGTCCATGTCCACTTCTCCCGATACACCGTTGAACTTGCACTCTACGTATTCTGTCTTAGTCCTGCTCAACTTGAAAACTTTAGACTCGAGGGTCTGTCTCCAAACCTCCAACCTCTCATTAACACCATCTCGCGTCTCATCGATCAGAACTATGTCATCAGCGAATAACATACACTATGACACTTCCCCTTGAATATGGTGTGTCAATGCATCCATTGCCATAGCAAATAAGAAACGGGCTGAGTGCATATCTTTGGAGTAACCCCATAACAACCGAAAAATACTCTGAGTCACCCGCCACAGTCCTAATACGAATCTTAGCTCCATCATACGTGTTCTTGGTCAGAGGTTCATTAGAATATTTCCTGAATGACTTAATGAAATATCTAAAAGCTGTGGAGATTAATCAATAATCTTTCATGCAATAACAAGACAATGATGAAACAGAATTGACTTTATGAACGACATTTAAAAGCTGTGGAGATTATATAATGATCTTTCAATTCATCCATGTAATGCAAGAGCAAGATTCACGAAAGTTATTGATCTAACAAAAGAGTGGATCATATATATTTGCTGGAAACAACATTATAGTAAACTAAATACAACCATATTTTTATGTTAAAAAAATGTTTTAAGTAAAGTTGTCTGGTTGGAAAAGCATGGTGATGGCACGCAGCTACAGACTTTTGTGGAAGTGGTCCACCATAGAAATATTAGAGGAAGGAAAAGTGGCAAACAAAGAAAGAAGCATTAATGACAATTATTTACTCGTAAAATGATACAGTTAAATTTATAACGTAGTTTATTGACACGTAAATTAAAGTGATCCGAGAATATAAAGTAATGAAAATTAATATTGAATAAAATAAGAATATTTGAAGAAAAGGCAGTCTTGGCCTTGAATAGAACTTCTCCGGAAACAAGAACAATATTAAGAGCTAAATTCAAGCAGAACAATATTTAGCAGAATAAGAGAGTAATATTAATCTTATTTCATACAAGTCTTTTCCCTCTTCAATGAGTAAAATTTCTCTATTTATAGCTAAACTAGGGGAGACAAGATCCTCAAATCAAGCTTCTCTTTAAGGTGAATAAAGACCCTTCTTAATAGCTGCATAACAGTTGAGTGTAAATGCTAGAATTCTCTGGCTGCTAGGCTTCCCTCTTTAACCGGTACCTTGCTTTTAAATTTTTTCCTCCGGTTTTGATGTCTTCGGAACTCATACAGTATCGGTCACATGCTTGTACCCGTTGCTAGCTATTTGCTGACTCATATCCTATATGTCTTTACTGTCACATGTCAATTCGACGAATGTCTATCCGTCATTCGTTAATTTTACCTCATACAAATAGTCCCCCTACTTTTCGGTGACTCAATCTTGATGAATGTGAAGTAGATAAGACCTCTTTTTTTGGCACGAAAGTTCTTGAACAGTTTTTGACACTTGAAAGGAAGCACGTCTCTTTGCATTTGTCAAACACGTGTTATCCCGTGATTTGACAAGTATTTTCGCCAGTTACCTAGGTAATGATGGCCTTGCATTCTGCCACCTATAAACTCCTTCTCTTTTTACCACTTTCATCCTTCACTTTTACAAATTTTCTTCTCCGGTTCTTCCTAAAGCTTTTCTGCAACTCTCCTTTTCTTCGCAAAAACATACAAATTTATACTTTCCATAACTATATCTTCTATTATTTCTTCCTCCGATTATACAGGGGCTTGCACCGGTGGCGTTCCATCCTAGAAGAACAAGTCTAAGAAACCCGATGCCGGTCCTCCCTTTACTAACATGATCATCCCTTATCAATTGTCTTGCAAAATAGATCTCCATGTTCAAAAGGAATCTTTTGACCCCGACAACGATAAAACAGAGATGTTGGTGAATATCCCTCTTCTATTCGCTCGGCCAGTATTCCTGTCATAAAAGAAAATTGTGGCTGGAAGAATATTGAGATTTCATCCCCAAGTGAAGTGGAAAGAATTACATTCAGTAAACTAGGGTACATGTACATTTACTCGTACCCTTTCACTTTAAGACTTGGCAAGAAAATAGACCCAATCATCTTGGAGTTCTGTTGGAACTACCATATGTTTCTGTCACAAGTAGGACCGGCAATATGGTGCATGGTGGCTTGCCTTCAATTCTTGTGTTCCCGAGCTCAGGAAACCCTTACTCTTGCTCATATGATCGAGTCCGTTTTTGATGTTTAGGTAGAAACAGTAGTATTAATGAATAAATAAGGGTCAAGCATGCTTCACTTGGTACCAACACACTTAACTACACGCTTATGGTTAAAAATAAGCTTTTGGAAAGAAATGGCTCTAGTTAGTGACCTTGTGACTCTTGTGTTGACTTAGGCAATCATCGGGTGGTTTAGTTGAACCATTAGCAATCTTCAATCTTGAAAACGGTTGTTGTGGGCCCTCGACTCTATCCTCTTTAACAATCCGATTGTGTGAGAGGTGAGATATTTTATTACAAGTCCAAGTACCCATGCGAATGGTCTAGAACTTGCCCTGAATATATTTCTAGGCAAAATTCTAAGTTAGCTTGGCTTGAGAAGTGATTGTAATCTCTCCTTGACCCATTTTGAAACCTTCCATGGCCCACCAATGATATTATTCCTAGTCAACCCTTTTGAGTATAAAGCCTTTTTCATTTGATAACCATTTTATAAGCCTTTACCCATTTTATAGTGACCCTCTCTTGGCACCCGAGCTTTCTTTAGCACTCATGAGAAACAAATGGTGAAAACATAAGTTTGGGAGAGAGACGAGGAGTTTGAAGATGGTATCAAGGCACAAAAAGAGAAAATAAATGAAGAAGAGGAAAGGCAAAGAAAAAGAAAGAAAGAACAAAAGAAAAACACCAAAAGAAAATGAATACTGTGAAAGGGTTGAAAAGATTCAAAAAGAAAGCAAAAGTGCAAAACATGGAGAAAAGAAAGAAGGAGAATATGAATAGCATGACCAATAAAGAGTGATGTTAAATCTCTCTAGTTCCCCTAAGAAAAAAGAAAATGAATCAAAGAGTCGGCAAAGTATGAGCCAAAAAGAGAAAATAGAGTGTTAAAGGAAAGATGAACCAGTTCCATTCCAATATTTCTCTCCTTAGTCCAAAAGCCTTAATTACATGCCGAAAAAGCCATACGTGATTTCAGGCCGAGTAAGCTTACATTAGTAGTGATCTACATGAGAGGCAAGCATATGGTACGAAGAGCCGGGCTTGTGATATTCTTTTGAGAGTGATGAGCGAACCTTTCTCGAATCATTGCATTGAGTGCTTCATTCTTGAGTGAGATGAGCTCACGGAGAGTATAGGAGGATGAGTTTGGGATCCACAGTGACTTACATGAAAGTGCGAACTTCCTTGATGAATAAAGTCAACTCTTGATGCTCAAGCATCACATTAGAGCTATTTGTGCTTTAACATTCAAAACATAGGCTTGTTGATGATTCATGAGTGTGTGTGTAATCGTTGGTCCCAATTGATGTGTGTTTGATTCAACTTAGGCCAAGTAAAATAGTTCTTTCCTTGTGGAGGTGGGAATTACCTTAATTGCTTGAGGACAAACAAAAGCTTAAGTTTGGGGGAGTTGATAAGTAGGGATTTTGATTACTTATTTGCACTCTTTTACTTTCGTTTTAGTTCAAAAATGCTTAAAGGTATTCCTGAGAACTAATGAAATATGATTTCTTGCAGGAATATTGAAAAATGAGCCAAAGAGATGAAAATCAACTCAAGAAGGAGTAAAATTGGACAAGGACCAAAACAAAGTAGAAAAGAGCAAAGTGCGGACCACACAATACTGTGTGCGACCGCAGACTATGAAGAACCACTGACAAATTCCCTTCGTAAAGTACGGACAACACAATTATTGTGCGGCCGCAGAAGACGAGGTTCAGAGAGATGGTGTTTTGGGTCCCTGAAGAAGTGCGGACCGTACTATTATTGTGCGGCCGCACTCATAAATGTGCAGTCCGCAAAAATCTCCCATGTCCAGCTCAAGTCCAAGAGTGCAGCCGCACTAAAAATGTGCGGTCCGCAAAATATGAAGAAGTGCGGCCGCACCCCAAAATTGTGCGGCCGCAGAAGTCCATCCTGTCCAGCCAGCTTCAAAGTGCGTACCGCACACAGAATTTTATGGCCGCACAACCTCCGCAGGGGTAATTTTGTCCGATAATTTCAGCTGGGTATAAATAGATCTTTTTGTCAAATTTAGGTCAAGTTTTGAACTCCATAAAGTAGATAGCCATTTTCCCTTTACTGCTTTGGGAAACTTTGTATTAGTTTAGCATTTTAACATTGGAGTTTTATCCCTTTATCATCTATTATGAGTTTAATCTTATTTTCTTCCTTAGTTTCTTCATTTTTGCCTATGAGTAGCTAAATCTCTAGCTAGGGTTGTGATCCAACCCTATTGTGGGTATCTAATGGGTGTTTGATTTAGGACTTGTTTAAGGTTGGGTGTATGATATTTAGCCTAGTTCCTGCTTGAATTTAGGAATTAATGGTCGCAAACATTGATTCATGCCTAATTGACTTGGTCTCTACTTGAGAAAGAGAGAATAATTCTAGGAAAACCTGGCTAACAAAAATTGGGGTGAACTCAAGAAATTGATAGTCCCAATTAAAGGGCTGAATCTAGAGATAGTAAAACCCGACTTGAGCATATATCAACGGTTTTGTGAATTACCCATTTGGACTTGAGAAAGACAAATTGGGCAAAACCACTCTAATTACCGAGAGGTATCGAGTGGGTAATCGCGTGTTGATTGCTATATTACACCCCGACCAACGAAACATGCCCTTAAGACCACAACCCGTTAGGTAACTACCTAGGTGGAAGTCACAGCCCTAGATCTTTTATAAACTTGAAAAACAACAACACCTAAAATATCGTTCTATAGCTTTACATTTACAAACAATTGCATAAACTTTAGAAGTAGAAAGAAACAACCAAGTATGTGGAAGTGCATTTTAGGCACGTCATACACCGAGTCTAAGTATATACCTAATCCAATATTAGCTCTCTGAGGAATCGACCCCGACTCAAAGTTGGGTAATTATAATTGCATCGACCGCTTCACAAACCCAATCGGTGGTGTGAATTTGGGCTACATCAATTTTTTGCGCCGTTGCCGGGGAGCTAAAATGGATTTAGCTATATATTTAGTTTTGTGTGTGATTTGTCTTCTTTTCCTTTCGGGTTACTAACCTTTTTGTGAATCGATTGTAGATACAAAAATGGCTCTCAACAATGATCCTCTCAGAAACATGCCTTTGGGGGATGTGGACGTGGAAGATGACCCAGTTGAAGAGGTTCCTTTTGACCTCAAGCAAATAGACGAGGCCGACCGCCTAAAGACAACATTCCCATTCCACCCCCAAATCCACCAAGAGCGGCTCCACACCGGGTGTTACCGAATGAAGGATATGCAAGTGCCATAGTCCCGTCCCGCGTTAGGGCGGGCAACTTTAAAATCACAAATGTTATGCTCATATTTCTTGAGCAACGGGGTTTCTTCACCGGGGCTCCGAATCAAAATGCGTACAAACACTTGAAAGGATTTGTGGACACTTAATGGGGGATAAATAGACCAACGTCTCCGAGGATGCTCTAAGGTTGAGGCTATTTCCCTTCTCTCTATGGGGGAAAGCCTTGGACTGGTTAGAAAGATTGCCAAACCATTCTATCCATACATGGGATGAATTGGCAGAAAAATTCATTGCCAAGTTCTTTTCTCCCGGGCATATGGCTACTCTTAGAGATGAGATTCTAGCATTCAAACAAGAATACAATGAGCCTTTGCACGAGATATGGGAGAGGTACCGCACTATGGTGAAAGAGTGCCCGAATAATGACATGACTAAGGCTATGATTCAACAAACCTTCTACAGGGGGATCAATACTACCAATCAATGCATGGTCAACCAACTTACCGGTGGAAATTTCATGACAACACCATATGCCGAAGCTTGTGAAATCTCAGATGAAATGGCGGATACTTCATCGGCATGGCAAAGTAGAGCAAATTTTCCTCAAGGTGATTCAAATTTGATTCACATACACAAAGAATTGTATGATCATGGGCAAGCAATTGCCAAGTTGACCACTACAATGAATCAATTGGCCAAAGCTCAACTTCAACAGGTTCAAGGTCCTAAGCAAGTAAATGCAATGGAAGGTGTCAATATGATGGTGAACAAGCGAAGGCAAAAGGGTCAACAATTACAAAACCGTGTGGAACAATTTGTGCAAGATGATAGTGGGTTTGACCAAGACGAATCATACAATGAGAAAGAGAAAGAAGTGCAATATGTGAATAACTACCAATGGCAAAGAAACAACTCTCAAGGTCCGAATCAACAACAATGGCGATCTCAAGGAAATCAAGGAAATTGGAACAATCAAAATCACCAAGGCAATTGGAGTGGTGGTACCAATAATCAAGGTAATTGGAACAATAACAATAATCAAGGTAATTGGAACAATCAAGGCAACCAAGGCAATTGGGGTGGCAATAATCAAGGATATTGGGGAGTCAACAACCAAGGGGGTTGGAACAATAACCAAGGGAATTGGGGGCCGGGCTTTCAAAGGCCTCCGATGTATCAACAACCAAACAACCCGCCTCCTTATCCATCTCATGATTCTAGCTCTTCCAATAATGAGATGTGACGGATTAAAAATATGTTCAAACAAATGATGGAGAAAAATGCCGACTCCGATGCTCAACTAGCCTCTCACAACACTTCAATCCACAATTTGGAGGTTCAATTAGGGAAAATCTCGCAAGCTTTAAACACTCATCCTAAGGGGCATTACCTAGTGACACGGTGGTGAACCCGAAGGGTGGGAACAACACGGGACATGCCATGGCCGTAATCACAAGGAGTGGAAAATGTGGGAAGGAAACAACATCAAACCAAAGAAGAATTGTGGATGATGATGTAGTAATTCAAGAAGATGAAATTCCAAGCAATGTGGTTCAAGCTAGTGAAAAAGTGAGAATTGATATTGATGAAAATATAGAGGAGACTCAAGAAGAAGTGAACCCGTCTAGGGAACACGTGATTGACATACCGGAACCGGTAGTGCCAAAGGACAAGGCACCAATGCCAAGGCCTCCTCCTCCATACCCTCAAAGGATCTCCAAGAAAAATAGTGAGAACCAATTCAAGAAGTTTATTGACATGATGAAGAGCTTATCCATTAATGTGCCATTGGTTGAGGCGTTGGAACAAATTCTCGGCTATGCAAAGTTCATGAAGGATTTGGTGACAAATAAAAGATCAATGAATTATGAGACTATCAAGATGACATATCAAGTGAGTGCTATTGTGCACTCAATGGCTCCGAAATTAGAAGATTCCGACACTTTCACAATCCCTTGCACTATTGGAAGTGCCGACTTTGCCAAAGCTATATGTGATCTAGGGTCAAGTATCAACTTGATGCCCTACTCGGTGTTCAAAACTTTGGAAATTAGGCAACCAAGACCCACATCTATGAGGGTAAAAATGGTGGATCATACTATGAAGAGACCATTGGGTATTATTGATGATGTGTTGGTTCGTGTTGATAAGTTCATCCTCCCGGAGAACTTTGTGATTCTTGATTGCGAAGTGGATTATGAGGTACCTATTATCTTGGGTAGAACTTTCCTTCCTACGGGGAAGGCTCTTGTTGATGTGGAAGCTGGTGAGCTCACCTTCAGGGTGGGCGATGAAAAGGTGGTTTTCCATGTATGCAAATCTATAAGGCAATCAAATAGCAATGAAGTTTGTTCGTTTGTGGACTTAGTGACCTAGGTGATTGTTGATGATGCTAGTGCCATAAAGAATATTGATGATACTTTGGAGGCTGTATTGTTAATAATGATGATGATGATGAGAAGGATGGCTATGTGGAATGTGTAAATGCATTGCAAGGAATGGGGTCGTACACTTATGAACCTTGGAAATTATCCTTAGATCTTGAGAACCGGAATACTCCTCCAACAAAGCCCTCAATCGAGGAGCCTCCCACTTTGGAGTTGAAGCCATTGCCTCTACATCTCAGGTATGAATTCGTTGGGCCATTTTCTACTTTACCGGTTATTCTTTCCTCTTGTTTGTCTAACGTGCAGGTAGACTTTACTTTGGCGGTGCTACAAAAGAGGAAGAAAGCTATAGGATGGACATTGGCATATATTTGGGGTATAAGCCCCGCCTTTTACATGTACAAGATTATTTTGGAGGAGGATGCCAAACCCTCCGTTGAACATCAAAGAAGACTATATGAAGCAATGCAAGAGGTGGTGAAGAAGGATATCATAAAGTGGTTGGATGCCGGGGTTATTTACCCCATTTTCGATAGCTCGTGGACCTCTCCGGTGCAATGCATCCCAAATAAAGGGGGCATGAGTGTGGTCACCAATGACAATAACGAGTTAATTCCTACAAGAACGGTGACCGGGTGGAGAGTGTGCATGGACTATCGGAAGCTCAACAAAGTTACAAAGAAAGATCATTTCCCACTCCCATTTCTTGATCAAATGCTTGATAGGTTGGCCGGTCGAGCTTTCTATTGTTTCCTTAATGGATATTCCGGCTACAATTAAATTCTTATTTCTCCAGAGGACCAAGAGAAGACTACTTTCACTTGTCCCTATGGTACTTTCGTATTCTCGCGGATGCCATTTGGGTTATGCAATGCACCAACGACTTTTCAACGGTGTATGATGGCCATCTTCACGAACATGGCGGAGGATTTTCTTGAGGTCTTCATGGATGATTTCTCTGTTGTTGGGAATTCCTTTAATGATTGCTTGAACAACTTGGATAAGGTCTTGGAAAGATGTGATGAGACAAACTTGGCTTTGAATTGGGAGAAATGTTACTTCATGGTCGAAGAAGGCATAGTCCTCGGCCACAAAATTTTAAAGCATGGTATTGAGGTCGACAAGGCCAAAATAGATATGATCTCTAAACTCCCACCCCTACATCCGTGAAGGGAGTGAGGAGCTTCTTGGGTCATGCGGGGTTCTATCGCCGAATCATCAAGCATTTTTCCAAAGTGGTGAACCCCTTGTGTAAACTTTTGGAGAAGGATGCCAAGTTCCATTTCAACGAGGAGTGTATGAAGGCATTCGAATTGCTCAAGTTCAAATACACTACTACTCCTATTATCACCGCACCGGATTGGAGCTTGCATTTTGAGCTCATGTGTGACGCAAGTGATGTGGCGGTCGGAGCAGTTTTGGGGCAACGTATCAACAAAATCTTCTATTCGGTCTACTATGCTAGTAAGACCATGAATGATGCCCAAGTCAATTACACAGTGACCAAAAAAGAGCTCCTTGCTATTATCTTTGCTATGGAGAAGTTCCGCCCGTACTTGATGGTTACAAAGGTGATTGTCCACACCGATCATGTGGCGCTTCGATACTTAATAAGCAAAAAAGATTCAAAGGCAAGTTTAATGCGGTGGGTGCTTCTATTGCAATAGTTTGATCTAGAGATTCAAGACCGCAAGGGTAGTGAAAACCAAGTGGAGGACCACTTGTCTCGTTTGGAGGAGGAGGGGAGGCCGCATGACGGCCTTGAGATAAATGATTTCTTCCTCGACGAGTAGCTTCTAGCCATTTTAATGACCGGGATGCCATGGTTCGCTGACTTAGCCAATTATCTTGTGAGTGCTATCGTACCGAATGATTTCTCTTCAAACCAAAGGAAGAAGCTCAAACGGTATTGCCTTGACTATTATTGGGATGTGCCGTATCTCTTCCGAATTTGTACCGATAGTGTGATTCGATGATGTGTACCGAAGGAGGAACAAGTGGAAATTATTGAGGCTTGCCAGTCTTCACCATATAGTGGTCACTATGGGGCAGCTAGAACGGCAACAAAAATGTTGAGTTGTGGATTCTATTGGCCTACTCTTTACAAGGATGCTAGCAATCTCGTCAAGCATTGTGATGAATGTCAAAGGGCCGGGGGGATTCCAAAGAAAAATGAGATGCCCCTCACCACCATCTTGGAGATTGACATTTTTGATGTGTGGGGCATTGATTTTATGGGTATGTTCATGAGCTCTTGTGGGAACACTTACATTTTGGTAGCGATGGATTATGTGTCAAAGTGGGTTAAAGCCGTGGCTTTACCCAACAATGAAGCTCGAAGCGTGGTGGCATTTTTGAAAAAGAACATCTTCACGAGATTCGGTACTCCAAGGGCCATTATTAGTGAAGGGGGATCGCACTTTTACAACAAAGATTTTGATACCTTACTCACAAAGTATCGACCCTCTATCATCCTCAAGGAAGCGGGCAAGTGGAAGTCTCCAACCGGGAGATCAAGAGTCTTTTGTCAAAGAAAGTGAATATCAAGCGGACGGATTGGTCAAAGAAACTTGATGGTGCTCTTTGGGCTTATAGGACGGCTTACAAAACACCGATTGGTATGTCTCTGTACTGGTTAGTATTCGGGAAAGCTTGTCACCTTCCGGTGGAACTTGAGCACAAAGCTATGTGGGCATTGAAGAAGCTTAATCTTGAATGGGATGTCGCCGCCAACTTAAGGGTGGCACAATTGAATGAGCTTGATAAATTCCGGTACCATGCATATTCAAGTTCATCCTTATATAAGGACAAGAGAAAGTACCTCCATGAAAAGTACATTCGGAACAAAGAGTTCAAAGAAGGTGATCTTATGTTATTGTTCAATTCTCGGTTACGAATGTTTCCGGGAAAGTTGAAGTCTAAGTGGAGTGGTCTATTTGAGGTTGTTCATGTGACACCCTTCGGTGCATTGAACTTGAAAAATAAAAATGATGAAGTGTTTAGAATCAATGGTCACCGGGTGAAGCATTATCTTGGCAAATTTGATGATGGCTACATCGTGGCATTAATTCATTTCAAGTGATTGATGGTAATCTGCATCGTGCCGCGACGTTAAATCAAGCGCTTCTTGGGAGGCAACCCATATTTCTTTTCATTTTTCATTTTCTTCTTTGTTAGATAAGTTTTGTTTTAAGCTAACTGGTTTTGAAATGAATTGCAGGAATGAGTGTGCATTGCATGGACCGTGTTCGAAAAATTTGGCCAAGTGTGGAACAAAGTGCAGACCGCATAATAATAAATGCAACCGTAGTAAGGAGTCTGCGGCCGCAGAACTGGAGACCCAAAAATATGAACTCTCTGAAGTTTTGAGTTGCTGAGAATAGGCCATTCTACGGCCGCACACAAAAATGTGTGGACCGCACAAATTTCTGCGGCCACACTCACTTTTGTGCGGATCGCAGAATCTCAACAAAGGTCCAGGTAAAGAGTGCGTCCGCACTTAAAATTGTGCGGCCACACTCAACTCAACTTTTGACCGACTTGGTAAACTTATAAATAGGTCCTCTGAGCACTATTTACAACTTTACACACACTGAGTTCTTAAGACCTAAGAAAACACAGTGCACCGCAAAATATCTCACACTCCATACTCATTTCATCAAGTTTAGATTCTCACCTGCATCCTTCATCACTGGTATGTTCAATCCATGTTAGATTTTTCCATTTTTCTTAATTTTTATTCTTGATTAGTATAGTTATTTGTAGTCCTAAAATATCAAATGTTATTCATGTGTGCTTAAAATCATGTGGGTTATATCATGTGTATTCATTGGGGACTGGGTAGATCATTAATCATGTTTATTTGCAAATACCATGTCTAAATTGTGCAAAAATTGCAAAACCTAAAGTCAGTGCCGCTTAATTTCAAATTGTACGGCCAGACACAAAATTGTGCGGCCGCACACAAAATTGTGCGGTCCGCAGATCTTAAATTAGGGCAAATGTGTTGCATGAAAAGTGCGGACCGCACTCAAAATTGTGTGGTCCGCAGAGAAATTGTGCGGCCACAGAAAAAATGAGTGAGACCGCACTTTGGAACTTCAGAGAACCAGTGTTCTGAACTTGGGAATGTGCGTCCGCACTCAAAATTATGCGGTCCACACTTTAGGATATGCGACCGCACTTTGAAATTGTACGGTCTGCACATGGCAGTCTGCGGCCGCACTCAAAATTGTGCGATCCGCACTGTCTCTTCTGTAGACTATTTTCCTGCAACTGTAATGCAACTATTTACACTATTTTGGACTCTAACTGACTTATGTGCCTTGTATTACAGATAATGGTTCGGTCACAAGGTAGAGGCGATACATCTAAAGGGAGAGGTGAACCCTTCCGAGGCCGAGGAAAGGGCACTCACCCACTGGAGTGCAATCAAAAGCCATCGCCAAAAAGCCGACTACTGGGAGAGGTAGGGCCACAGAGCCCTCAGAATCTAGTTCATATGTCCCGTCTAGGGAAGCCTCTGAGGGTAACTCAGTGGAGGTACAACCTGAGGCCCAGTACCAACCACCACAATTCACTGGGAGATACCAACTGCGCAATGAACCCTCCACCACAGCAAGTTCTTTTGAGGGTTTCGATGCCGGTAGCCAGGGTTCAGAGCCCTCCTCTACACTCACTCCCTCTGCACCAGTTGCAGTAGATGATGATGATGTTCTTGATGATGGTAGGGGAGGTGACACTAGAGTGGGCGGATTAGAGAGGTTGAAGAAGAAGGAGGTATGGGAAGATAGGTTTGTGAGCTTGACAACCTTCACAAGGTTCAAGGAACGGTGGCCCCAAAGATCGCTCACACTTGAGCGACAATTCTTACTGACGGATTTGGATAAATACAATCCAAATGTTCTTAATCAGTTTAGGGAGCGCAAGGGGTGGATGTGTTTCACCTAGAGTGTTATGGATGACAAAGAGCACTTGGTACGGGAGTTTTATGCTAATATGGTACACATCAAGAAGGGTACAAAAGTGACCAAAGTGAGAAATTTGAAAGTCAGATTCGACCCAAGCATTCTGAACACTTACCTGGGACTTGAAGAGGTAGAGGCAATCCAGTACTTGGAGAAGCTTGCTATGGGTGATGCAGCTCGCCCTTGGTTAGAAGATATTTTGGCTTCTCTAGGACCATCACCACCGTGGATCATAACGGGGGTTCCCATTGCACGGGCCACCCTCAATTTTGAAGCAAAAGGGTGGCAAACTTTTGCGTGCAGCCTTATAGACCCGAGCCAGAATGAGAACAATCTTCCTATCCCCCGAGTAGATTTGGTGGCATCTATCATGGACGGATACCCAATCAATATGGGTGCCATCATGTCGGTCAACATATCAATGGTTGTCCGAAAAGGTGAAAGCTCCTATCCATATCCCAACACCCTCACAAAATATCTCACGGATGCAAAAATGGAGCCGAGGAGTTTTGATATAAAAGTACGGGCCAAGAAGCCCTACTCATGGTACTCCTTGCAAGGTCCGGGAAACCCAAAGTTCAAGGGTAAGGCAACTGCCACCGTTGGCCAGTCTAATGATCCATCGGTGGTGGTTACAGAGTCAGCTGTTGAGCCTTCTATAGCTCATATGCCTTCAACAACTGCCATGCCTTCCACAATAACTAGTCCTTCCACCGAGATAGCTAACATGCCACCACCTTCATCTTCTAGACCATCAACACCAGTATCAGTGCCTGCCTCATCCACATATCCACTTACTGCGTTGCGAGTCTCAACAACTGGATACAGACAACTACTTCAAAGCTGTTTAACATATCCAGTGTTGTTGCAGCACAATCTTCCACCCCAGCAACACCACATGTTCCTCCATCAGTAGAGGAAATATTGAAGAAGATCCTGGAGAACCAGACCTTCTGGATACACTGGTGGCACATGGGCGAGCTATTGAGGAGTTTGGCAAACGGGTGAAGAAGATGAGAAAGTCTCAGGCCTCGAAGAAATCAGTGGACAGATTGAGGAAAGAAGTGACCAAGATTGCAGTTGATGGTGATCTTCTATTTGACCTACTGATGGAGACAAATCCACCAGTACTAGCACACCCAGCAGCACCATCAGCAGAGGCATCGGCTGGCCAGTCTGACGAGCCAGACCTTGCTACCCATACTGCTAAGGAGGTGCTTCGGATGTTCACCAACCCCGTTACTCCCCGAGCAGAGGATGATGAGATCCAGTTGGAGGAGCCCGAGGGTGGTGATGCTGCCAGTCACCTTGAGACCACATAGGGCGTTTTCTTTACTCTCTACCCTCCCTTATTCTGATTTTGCTAAGTATTGAGGACAATGCTTATTTTTATTCAGGGGGGTGGTGTATTTTGGTTTGATTTGATGACATTGGCATGTAATAACTTTAATACTCTTCTTCTTTTATCTTTATCTTCTCTTTCATTATGTATATATTCCTTCCTCTCTTTTGAAGTACATATTCTATTCTCCTCGGTTTGTATATTCATTTGCCTTACTTTCAGTAGTTTATTTCATAGCTTCTTCATTTTTTTTCTTAATAGTATAGCTTCTTATTTACTTTAATAGCATCTTTTTGATTTATTAGCTTCTTTTTATGTTTAAGTGAACAATAAGCCTTTGGTTTTCTTAATGCCACGGTTCTTTCCAAATGTGGGTTTTGTGTGAACCGGGTGACTCTTCCCAACGATGGATGGCGTGATAACCTTCTTAAGGGATCGAGTCCGTTTTTTATGTTTAGGAAGAAACAGTAGTATTAATGAATAAATAAGAGTCAGGCATGCTTCACTTGGTACCAACACACTTAGCTACACGCTTATGGTTAAAAACAAGCTTTTGGAAAGAAATGGCTCTAGTTAGTGAACTTGTGACTCTTGGATGACTTAGGCAATCATCAGATGGTTTAGTAGAACCATTAGCAATCTTCAATTTAAAGACGGTTGTTGTGGGCCCTCAACTCTATCCTCTTTAACAATCCGGTTGTGTGAGAGTTGAGATATTTTGTTACAAGTCCAAGTACCCGTGCGAATGGTCTAGAACTTGCCCCGAATGTGTTTCTAGGCGAAATTCTAAGTTAGCTTGGCTTGAGAAGTGATTGTAGGCTCTCCTTGACCCGTTTTGAAACCTTCCATGGCTCACCAATGATATTATTCCTAGTCAACCCTTTTGAGCCTAAAGCCTTTTTCATTTCATAACCATGTTACAAGACGTTACCCGTTTTATAGTGACCCTCTCTTGGCACCCGAGCTTTCTTTAGCACTCATGAGAAACAAATGGCGAAAACATAAGTTTGGGGGAGAGACGAGGAGTTTGAAGATAGTATCAAGGCACAAAAAGAGAAAAGAAATGAAGAAGAGGAAAGGCAAAGAAAATAAAGAAAGAACAAAAGAAAAACACAAAAAGAAAATGAATAATGTGAAAGGGTTGAAAAGATTCAAAAAGAAAGCAAAAGTGCAAAGCATGGAGAAAACAAAGAAGGAGAATATGAATAGCATGACCAATAAAGAGTGATATTAAGTCTCTCTAGTTCCCCTAAGGAAAAAGAAAATGACTCAAAGAGTCGGCAAAGTATGAGCCAAAAAGAGAAAATGGAGTGCTAAAGGAAAGATAAACCAGTTCCATTCCAATATTTCCCTCCTTAGTCCAAAAGCCTTCAT
This sequence comes from Nicotiana tomentosiformis, assembly GCF_000390325.3. Classification (NCBI taxonomy): domain Eukaryota; kingdom Viridiplantae; phylum Streptophyta; class Magnoliopsida; order Solanales; family Solanaceae; genus Nicotiana; species Nicotiana tomentosiformis. The sequence continues at coordinate 66,171,650 of NC_090822.1, read as the reverse complement.
TACATGCCGAAAAATCCCAACGTGATTTCATGCCGAGTAAGCTTACATTAGTAGTGATCTACATTAGGGGCAAGCGTATGGTACTTAGAGCCTGGCTTGTGACATTCTTTTGATAGTGATGAGCGAACCTTTCTCGAATCATTGCATTGAGTGCTTCATTCTTGAGTGAGATGAGCTCACGGAGAGTATAGGAAGAGGAGTTTGGGATCCACAGTGACCTACATGAAAGTGCGAACTTCCTTGATGAATAAAGTCAACTCTTGATGGTCAAGCATCACATTAGAGCTATTTGTGCTTTAACATTCAAAACATAGGCTTGCTGATGATTCATGAGTGTGTGGGTAATCGCTGGTCCCAATTGATGTGTGTTTGATTCAACTTAGGCCAACTGAAATAGCTCTTTCCTTGTCGAGGTGGGAATTACCTTAATTTCTTGAAGACAAGCAAAAGCTTAAGTTTGGAGGAGTTGATAAGTAGGGATTTTGACCACTTATTTGCACTCTTTTACTTTCGTTTGAGCTCAAAAATACTTAAAAGTATTCCTGAGAACTAATGAAATGTGCTTTCTTGCAGGAATATTGGGAGATGAGCCAAAAAGATGAAAATCAACTCAAGAAAGAGTAAAATTGGACAAGGACCAAAACAAAGCAGAAAAGAGCAAAGTGCGGACCGCACAATACAGTGTGCGACCGCAGACTATGAAGAACCATTGACAAATTCCCTTCGCAAAATGCGGACCGCACAATTATTGTGCGGCCGCAGAAGACGAGGTTTAGAGAGATGGTATTTTGGGTCACTGAAGAAGTGCGGACCACACTATTATTGTGTGACCGCAGAATGCAAAAGTGCGGCCGCATTCATAAATGTGCGGTCCGCAGAAATCTCCCATGTCCAGCTCAAGTCCAAGAGTGCGGCCGTACTCAGAAATGTGCGGTCCGCAAAATCTGAAGAACTGCGGCCGCACCCCAGAATTGTGCGGCAGCAGAAGTCCATCCTGTCCAGCCAGCTTCAAAGTGCGGAACGCACAACCTCCACAGGGGAAATTTTATCCGATAATTTCAGCTGGGTATAAATAGTTCTTTTTGTCAAATTTAGGTAAAGTTTTGAACTCCAAAAAGTAGATAGCCATTTTTCCTTTACTGCTTTGGGAAACTTTGTATTAGTTTAGCGTTTTAACATTGAATTTTCATCCCTGTATCATCTATTATGAGTTTAATCTTATTTTCTTCCTTAGTTTCTTCATTTTTGCCTATGAGTAGCTAAATCTCTAACAAGGGTTGTGACCCAACCCTAGTGTGGGTATCTAATGGATGTTTGATTTAGGGCTTATATAAGGTTGGGTGTCTGATTTTTAGCCTAGTTCTTGCTTGAATTTAGGAATTAATGGTCGCAAACATTAATTTATGCCTAATTGACTTAGTTTCTACTTGAGAAAGAGAGACTAATTCTAGGAAAACTTGGCTAACAAGAAATTAGGGTGAACTCAAGAAATTGATAGCCCAAATTAAAGGGTTGAATCTAGAGATAGTAAAACCTGACTTGAGCATATATCAACGGTTTTGTGAATTACCCATTTGGACTTGAGAAAGCCAAATTGGGCAAAACCACTCTAACTACCGAGAGGTATCGAGTGGGTAATCGCGTATTGATTGCTATATTATACCCCGACCAACGAAATATGCCCCTAAGCCCCCAACCCGTTAGGTAACCACCTAGGTGGAAGTCACAGCCCTAGATTTTTTATAAACTTGAAAAACAACAGCACCTAAAATATCGTTCTATAGCTTTATATTTACAAACAATAGTATAAAATTTAGAAGTAGAAAGAAACAACCAAGTATGTGGAAGTGTATTTTAGGCACGTCATACACCTAGTCTAAGTATATACTAATCCAATATAAGCTCTCTAAGGAATCGACCCCGACTCAAAGTTGGATAATTATAATTGCATCGGCCGCTTCACAATCCCAATCAGTGGTGTGAATTTGAGCGACATCAAGTACACCACAGCGGTACCCAGTAAGTGCCAAGCCTAATCTCGGTAGAGTAGTGACGAGGTCAGGTCAGGTCCTACTGAAATAATAAAATACAGGGAGAAAAGTTTAACAATATAATAATAATAATAATAATAATAATAATAATAAAAATAGGGATAAATCATGTAAGTATTATGTCACAATTTTACTACACAGTATAAGGGCAATTAACACCTCGCGAAAGGAAAACAGAAATTTACAACTTTAAGAAAAATACCAAAAATAACCAAAGACAATGCAGCCATAAAGAAATATCAACAAGGGCACTCCAAAGGTACCGCCTCGTAGTCCCAAATCATAAATAAATTCATAATATCTCATTTCCTTATATCACAGCGGGAGACTTCACTTTAGATTTTAAAGAAAATATTTTTTCCGAAATGCATCCCACGTTTTAGCCACCCTTATCACACTGCATGACTTCTAGTAGTTCCCCTACTAGCCACGCGTATCAAGCCACCCTTATCTCACCGCATGCGTTTCAACACCCAGACCTTATACCACCGCATGCGTATCAATATCACAATATATCATAATTTGCACCTCAAGTACCCAAATATTTTAACTTACCAAAATAAATCAACAATAATATTTTTCCACAATAAAGAGCTCACGGTTCATGCCAAAATAAATCAACAACAATAATTTTTTTCACAATAAAGAGCTCACTGCTCATGCCAAAATAAATCAACAACAATAATATTTTTTCACAATAAAGAGCTCATGACTCAATCATAATGAGTACAAAAATCTCATAAAATATTCAGCAAAAATAATATTTCACAAATTTAACACCTTGTCTAAATATCAAAATTTTTAATGTAAAATACTTCATTTAAAAAAAAAATAATATCTAAATTTAAGAAATTCATCCTTCAAATAATGCACAGAACAAAAGAAGCAGAGTTTCAACTAAACAGGTAACACACTTAGCAGGAACAGGTCAGACAAATTTAAGATACGAAAATATATTAAGGATGATGAATATAATAGAATAAAATAATTTAATTAATATGCAACAGTGCTCTACACAATTTAAAGATATAATCTTCCACATTTAGCCCGTATACACACTCATCGCCTCGTGTACACGACTTTTAATACATCAACATTTTCATATCAATACCAATCCTAAGGAGAATTTCTCCCACACAAGGTTAGACAAGTCACTTACCTCAAACCACGCTCAATCAATCAAGTAGTATGCCTTTTCCTCGATTTTCCGACTTCGATCGGCTCGAATCTAATCATAATTAATTTGATTCAATCAATACAAATTATAGGAATAAATTCCATAAGAAAATACAAATTTTCTAACAAAATCCGAATTTTAACCCAAAAATCGCCCGCAGGGCCCACATCTCGGAATCCGATAAAACTCACAAAATCCGATAACTCATTCAATTACGAGTCCAACTATACTAGTTTCACTCAAATTCGACTCCGAATCGATATCAAAATCTCAAAAATTTATTTTATGAGATTTTTACAATTTTCTCCAAATTTCCATCTCAAAACACTAATTAAATTATGAAAATAATGATATATTCATGTATATTGATCAAATCCGAGTTAGAATCACTTACCCCAATATTTTTCCTTGAAAATCTTTCAAAAATCGCCTCACTCCAAATTGTTAAAAATGGAAAATGGGACGAAACCCCCGTTTTATAACTTAAAATCTTTGTCCAGGGCGCTGCCCTCGATTTCCTACCCTCGATTTCATGACCTCGATTTCCTGACTTCGATTTCCTGATCTCGATTTCCTGACCTCGATTTTTTACCTTAATTTTTTTGACCTCAATTTTTGACAGATGAAGGAAACCAGATCAGCCAAAAACCAGCAAACTCAACTTCAGCAGTCTCCCAATTTCAATTCTTGATCTGTTAACCATCCGAAACTCATCCGAGGCCCTCGGGACCTCAACCAAATACACCAACAAGTCCTAAAATATCATACGAACTTAGTTGAAACCTCAAATCCCATAAAACAATGCTAAAACCACGAATCATACCCCAATTCAAGCTTAAGAAACTTAAGAATTTCCAACTTCTACATTCGATGCCGAAACCTATCAAATCAATTCCGATTGAACTCAAATTTTGCACACAAGTCATAAATGACATAACGAATCTATAAAAAATTTTAGAACTGAATTCCGACCCCGATATCAAAAAGTCAACTCCCCGGTCAAACTTTCCAAAAAATTAACTTTCACCATTTCAAGCCAAATTTCACTACGGATTTCAAAGAAAATTTTTGGACACACTCCTAAGTCCAAAATCACCATACAGAGCTATTGGAATTATCAAAACTCCATTCTGAGGTTGTTTACACATAAGTCGACATCTGATTACTATTTGAACTTAAGCTTTAAACCTTGGAACTAAGTGTTCCAATTCATTCCAAAACCTCACCGGACCCGAACCAATTACCCTGCCAAGTCACACAATAACTGTAAAGTACAAATTGAGCAGTAAATAGGGTAACAAGGTTGTAATACTCAAAACGATCGGACGAGTCATTACAACTGTGTTAAAGGAAATTCTCCTCTTACTAAACTTCCTTTTCTCTCATTTCAACCACCTATTGGGTTCATCCAGCAGTTGAGAACATCCTCCATCTTGAATATTTTTGGAATCAACTCCGGGGCCCCACTAGGTTTGAATGGCAACTAAGTATATTTCTTTGAATCTGAGTCCTTTAGGACTAGAGGTGCCCTCAGGATCTGATCCATCCGAGCATAAAACTCCTTAGCATTTTGATACATCTGATCATTCATTTCCCTCATGAATCTCTTGAGCTCGATTTTAAAAGGATCATCTGTGTGTTTTCCATTCCCCGATCCGTTGCCTGCACCATCCGCTTGATTGTCATTAGATCTGAACTCCCCCTTGAAATGATGTTACCAGTTTTTTGTGCTATCTGATTTGCAGGTGCGCTGGGAGGGGCTCGAACTCCTCCGTTGAAATTATTAGAGACAATCGATAGTGCTTGCTGGATCTCCGTCATTATTCGTTCATGTCTTGAGAGATGATTCATGATTTTCCTTTGCAGATCTCTCAAAACTTTCACCGTCTTGACAACGGGTTCGTCATCCATATCATCTAGGGCAGGACTCCTCGCACGCCGAGTATTTCGTTCTTCTCGGACCAGAGTTGTCTCATTTTCATGGATACGAGTTTCACTGGTCGAATCATCCCGTTGATCTCCATCACTGAAATTATCCTCATGCTCATTGTTTGTCCCAACATTGAGTGACTTGTTCACATCATTAGGTGCCATATCTGTTTTTTGCTCACTAAAGAAAAACTTCAAAGTACGTTAGTAAAAGATGAATGGATCAAAGTAATACCACAATTATTTATACCCCACGGCGAGCACCAAATTATTTACCCGTAAAATAGTACAGTTAAATTTATAACATGGTTTATAGGCATGTGAATTAAATTGATTCGAGAATATAAAGTAATGAAAAACAAAATTGAATAAAATAAGAATAATTAAAGAAAAGACAAGCTTGTGACTTAAATTGAACTTCTCCGGAAACAAGAACAATATCAAGAGTTAAATTCTAGTAGAACAATTTTTTAGCAGAATAAGAGAGTAATATTAGTCTTTTTTTATGCAAGTCTTTTGTCCCCTTCAATGACTACAAATTTCGCAATTTATAGCTAAATTAGGGGATATAAGATCCCCAAATCAAGTTCCTCTTTAAGGTGAATAAAACCCCCTCTTGATAATTGCATAACGGTTGAGTGTAAATGTTAGAATTTTCGGTAATAGATGCTCCTTTAATGCTGCCCTCTTTAACGGGTACCTTGCTTTTAAATTCTCCCCTCCGGTTTTGATGTGTTCGAAACTCATACAATATCGGTCACATACTTGTACCCTGTGTCAGCTATTCGTTGACTCATATCCTACCTATCTTTACTGTCACGTGACAATTCAACGAACGACCACCTGGCATTCGTTCATTTTACCTCATACAACAATTAAGCCTTTCTGTGCTATAACATCATTATTATGGAGTGACTGTCACATATATACAATATAATTCACACACATTGGGTTTGGAAGGTTTTTTACAAGATCGTATTATCCTGAACTACTTTAGATATTTACATCAAATCAATAAATATATATATTTTTTTCTGTAACTAATGAATATGACGAGTGTGATTTACATTCACTTTTATCACTTAACCATAACTAATTAATATAATTTTACCTTAATCTATCGCTTGACCTTAATAAATTTATGGGCTTTGGCACAAACACTAAATACATCTAACAAGAAGAAATTATACAACTAGTTTGATACCTTCAGGTTTCATCTTTGAAGTTAATTAAGGTTTCATCAGTTTAACGGGAAAAAAGAAAAAGAATATGAGCCAAGAAATTTTACTTTAAATCTGGTCACACGTGATTTATCTAATTTTTAAATCTTCTCATATTATTGCTACTCAATGACCAATCATACCGTGCCAACTTAAATGGCATATTCATCATGATATTCTGTAATATCGAAGAAGAGTCCAATTAATCTCCATCGAGTTAGGTATTTGGCTGTGCATTTGGATCGGATATTCGAAATTTGAACCGATCCGTTCAATTTTGGATTTCGGATATTTGGATCGGATTTCGGATTATGTTTATTAAAATTTCGGATATTCGGATCGGATTCAGATTGGTATAATTTTAACCCGATCCGATCCAAAATTCAAAATTATTATGTCTTTGAAGACTTCATTACTATTGATGTTCTGTTCTATTCTGTTTATAAGAAAAGATCTGTAGTGTTTATAATGTTCTGTTCTGTTTATAAGCAAAGTCGAAGACTTCATTACTATTGATTGTCATTACTATGTTCAATTTATGTGCTGTTCTGCTTTTATATTAATTGTCTTTGAAAAATTGTGTGTATTCTGTTTATAAGCAAAACTTCATTACTATTTGTAGAACTAGATGGTTTTATTACAGATACTTAGGAACATTGATTGATCTGAAAAAACTTTGTGTCATTGCTCCACAGATATCCAAGTGTGAAATTAATCATTTAGTTGATGTCTTAACTTTTTTGCTATTTCAGCTTTCAGATTATGAATGCTTTCACTGAATTACTAATCCTCTGGAGTTTATAATATCTTATGAATATTTTCACTGGAGTACTAATCCTCTCGTTTTTGACAAGTGCAGTGTTGCTGAACTTGAAAGCGAGCCAGGATTGAGTGGGATGGCCATAGAAGTTGGAACTTGAAACTCTTTTGTGTAATCTGTTAATGAATTCCTGTTGAGGATTTCAGTTTATTAGACATCTATTTGGGATTTAAGTTAATTTTATTTTGCTATGAATATTGTGTTTTGTTTATGTAATGGATTCTACCACAAGAATTGGGATTTGCACCTTTCCTTTTCTTCTGTGGATTAGGGCTGATATTTTAACTGTGTTGCCTCTCATCAGATTTAAGTTTGGTCGGAGATGAACTATGTTTCCTGCACAATTTACTGCTACTACCGTTTTTGGCCTTTTTCTTTGTACCTTTTTTGCTAGATTAGCAATTGATGTCCTCGTATTAACTTTTCTACACCAAATCTGATTTGGTCAAAGACAAGCCATCCACGTTAGAGTTGGGGGATGTACAAGAAAAATCTTTTTGCTATTACTACCAATACCACGAATGGAAAACGCAAAAAAGGATAAAAGAGAAGGAGTATGGTGTGTGCCATTGTGGTCTTCAGTTTGAGTATGAGTTTTGCAACTTAAAAGGCATAAAACATAGAAGAAGCAGATAAAGCAAATGCATTAGACGATTAGATTAGCAATAGCCTTAATAATACGTACAATTCGATCCCAAAAATCCGAAATATTTATCCGATCCGATATTAATTCGGATCGGATTCGGATTCCATTTTGTAGAATCCGAAATCCGAAATTTCAATCTGAAATGTGCTAAATCCGATCCGATCCATGCACAACCCTAGTTAGGTAATCGTGATTGTGAAATCCTTCAACCAGTGACCTCATGGTCCTTTACTTAATTTCCTTCTAACTAAAAATCGTAAGGTCGTAATCTCTCATACTCCCTTTGGTCCACAATAAGTGATTTTTAGCTTTTTTTTGTGGTCCAAAATAAGTGTTTTTTCAAGATTTCAAGAATGAATTTTTTTTTTTCTACAGTACCCTTGGAGTAAATAGTGTTGGAGTATGTGTTAGGAGTGTTTATGTGAAGAGATAATAAATGTTAATACGGTCAATTTTATTGCTAATTAATGTTAAAATGTGAATTTTTTAATATGTGTGAAAACAACCAAAAATTCACTTTTATTGTGGACGGGAGAGAGTACTTTGTTGTATTGAATAGATGGGGTGTGATTGAGGCAATGACTCTTCATCAACGTACATGCGTAGTTTGGTGGGTATCAAAGTAAAGAGACTTGGTTAAAGTCGCATTATCTTTAGAAATATTTGTTTTGTCATAGGGTTTGCTTTCGAGACGATTGATTGGACCGAAATATTCTAAATTAAAATTGAAACAAAACGTAGCTTGCCCATCCCAGTTGGATTAGATAATTAACACAAGTTAGTGGTTAGGTCAACCAAAATGATGATCTTGCTGCTCGAATACTGAGTTGTCGGGCTGCCTTTTTGTGTTCAGGCAATGCTCCCTTCTGCAAATAGTTAATAAACTCGTTATGCCAGTCCCAAGTTAGTCTAGTTGCTTGTATCAGCTCAAATGAATGAACAAGTTGGGGTTGCCTTATAGCAACACTTTGCTTAATGAAGTTAGAGACAAACTTCATACGCTTTATAACCATGACAACGGTATTACAAGTTTGCGGGGATGCTGATACACCAAATACTCCTGCTGCTCCCAAGTATTAGTTGTCTGTCAAACGAATTTGTTTTAAAATATTTGACCTTTTTTCTTCAAAAAGAAAAAAACAAGAAAGACATTTTTTTTGTTGTTGGGATGTTACTTAAAGGATATGCTCAAGGAGAAATTAGGCAAATACTACTATGATTAAGACTATAAAATTACTTTCTTATGGGGTGTGCAAAAACCTTGGAATAATACAGGGCAGAGGTAGTAAGCATTTGGGAGTACTAAACCTACAACTGTCCCTTGACAGATATTTCAATTTTCATTACCCAGCAACTAAAATTTTTTTTGTGCCAATAAGTATTTAGCATTGATGAGTAACCTCCTGCCCAACTTTAATACGCCTTGAAGTACTTTCACTATCTTCATCCCTCCAACTTGATTTGGATGCACATTCAAGATTCCTGGCTTGTTCGCCTCCATCTCACGCCATATGCATGCAGGGAACAATCACCCACATCAAAAGCAAACAAAAAAGCATATTACACAGTAGAGATTGAAGAACTTCCATAAAATTCTGTTAACTTCATTACCATTGACAGTTCAGCAGAAGGGAAGGGGGAAAAAAAAGTGAAACTGATGCAGCACAGACTAGACAGGAGAACTTTGGCGCCTGAGTCATTCCGTGCTAGATGGCATTGAATAGCACATTCCGCACACACAGAAACATCAGACGAAAATATCGAGCAAGTATTGCAAAGGGAAGGTGCACATCCAAATATTAATGCCTTTTGAGACTAATAGACATCCATCCTAGTCTTTTCCAAAATCAGCACTGTAATGTGCACTTGATTCAAGTTTCTTTGCTTCATTCAGTTTACGAACAGCCTAAGAAGTTTAAGGAAATAATAATTATCACATACAAGCTGACAAAGCTTCAGAGAGAAGTGAACAGCAAGAAATTGTTGATAATAAACCTGTAGTTGTATAACATAATTTACCTTCATAAAATCTTCATGTATAACATAATCTCTTTCTGCACGAATAGCTGACATGCCAGCCTCAGTACATACATTACGGAGGTCAGCTCCATTGAAGCCCTAAAATGAAAAAAAGCAGCTAAATTTATGGAAGTGATGTTCATAAACAAACTGATAACAGAGAAGTTCCAGGACTCACCTCTGCGAGCTTAACGACAGCTTCATAATCAATCTCACCATGTTTTGCAATTCCAGCAGCATGAATTTTGAGAATATCCATCCTCGACTGCTCATTTGGCAATGGTATTTCTATCTTCCTGTCTAGACGACCCGGACGAAGAAGTGCAGGATCAAGAACATCAGGCCGGTTTGTTGCCATAATCATTTTTACCTGCAACAGAGGATTGCTATAGTCAAAGATACATCTATTTAGCAAGAACCCACATAAACTGACACGTAAACCATGGCTAGAAAAGAGCAATACTATAATTGTGGGCAGATATTCCCAAATTTTCTTATCCAAGAGTCTTTGGCAATGTTGCACAAAATCAAGCAAATAGATACCTTGCCAAGCTGATCAAACCCATCAAGCTGATTGAGTAACTCCATCAGTGTTCTTTGAATTTCCCGGTCAGCACTTGTTCCCTCACTAAAACGTCGTCCACCGATTGCATCAATCTCATCCATAAAGATTATGCAGGGCTAAAAAGGAAACAAATGATAAGCAGAGAATAACGCAAAAGTACAATAAAACTTTTGCATCTAAAGTACAATAAAAATTCTGCAAGATAAAGTTCCTTACCTGATGATCGCGTGCATAATTGAACATCTCCCTTATCAATCTTGCACTTTCACCAATATACTTATCAATAATGGCACTAGATACGATCTACAAAGCGATAAGCATGGAATGTAATGAATCATGTCCTTTTCTCTTATCTAAAGCAAGACATTAATAAAACCAAAAGCAACATGAACAGATTATTATGCACCAACCTTCAAAAAGTTGGCATCAATATTACTAGCAATGGCTCTAGCTAACAAAGTCTTGCCAGTACCAGGGGGGCCGTAGAGCAGAACACCCTGAAACATTTTATGATGTTTACAAATCAATTCTATACTTCAGATGTTAACATATCATTCATTTTCTGATAGACATTTTTAAAATGCACATGCATAAGGATAAAAGAGAGAGGGAAGGGTCAGTATGACCTTGGGAGGTTTGATTCCAACTCTGAGGAACAGCTCAGGATTCATAAGAGGTAGCTCAATGGATTCCCTAAGTTCACGAATTTGATCTGACAAACCACCTACAGCAGAGTAACTAATATTTCCCGGATCTTCATGGAGCATGTTATAAACAACTGGATCAACCTTTACAAGAAGAGCATGAAATATTAAGCATTGATGAAGAAGTATCTCGGTAGAGTTTCATCAAACCAATTACTCCCCTCCAAGGAGATCTCAACCATTAAACATTCCAGCCTTTCCATTAACGTTTTCATTGAAGAGACCAGAGGAAAGAGGAAACATACCTCACGCGGGAGGGCACGCATGATTGTGAGAGTTGTCATGTCAAGAACCACTCTTGTTCCAGAGGTCAGTGTTTCCTTGTCAAGTTTATTACGGTACCCAACAACATACCTGGGGCCACTGCTTGCTTTTACAATCACTAAAATAAAACACATGGTAAGTCGTTATTAGCTGTGTAACTATGGTCACTGCTTTCTTCTACAATGAAGGAATACAACAAAAGCAAACAGATGTTTCTGAATCTAAAGTTATGTCATAAAGGCAATTGCATCCCCATCTACAGCAAAGAAGTGCCCATATAGAACACTATATAACACATTCTTCTTCTAATGAATTTCCATAGGCACAAAGTGTTCCAAGAATCGGTTGCTTTTACAACTTCCATGAAGATAATATACTTAAGTAAGACAACTTGATATAACTATACTCTCCCGGGAAAAAGAAAACGAAAGGGAAAGGTAAACAACAAAAAGAACACTGTCAAAGCAGCTATAATCAGCTATATGCTCATACCAGCTCAATCATATGAATTTTCAAACCACTTGTGAGATCTCGATACCATCTAATATTAGAGAACCCCAAATATGCCTTAAAAGACGAGACTTTTTGTGTATTGGACAGAGCAAAACAGAGACAACGTATTCATACAGCTAACCCAAACTAATTTAAGATTGAGGCAAAGTTGATTGATTGATTGATAGGATGGTCAATTACTATTTAACGCAGCAGGAAATGAAAGCAACCATCTAATGCATTGAAACTTGAACTAAAATACACTTGAACTAAAAATTGAAACCTTATTTAATCTACAGAAAAGCTTGCCTACTCTTATCTTGATGCTTTAACTATTCAGCAACACCTGAATATGCAAAATTCAACTTTCACCAATAAGGAAAGGCAACACGTGAATGCATCAAAACTATTTATAAATCAATCAATCAACTACATCTTAATCTTAAAATAGTTGAGATCAGCTATATGAATTTATCATAATTCATCAAAAAGATTTATTAAAAGTCTGAAAGTTAATAGTAACAATAAGAAGAAGCTTGTAGAAAGATAGTAAGTTACTTCGTTCTTGGTCGAGAGAGCGAAGAACTTCGCCGATAATCTGTCCAACGCTCTGAAGCGACTTCAAATCATCCTCTGTTTTGTTGTATTCTTTCTTTGATGCTCTTAAATTCTCCCTGACTACATTAATTTCATAAATTCGAGAAGAAGCAAAAAATTAATTTTTGCACATAGGATTGAATTAGGGTATAGAAATTGGGCATTGGAGGAAAGACGGACCGGTTCGGATTCTGGATTCGAGTTCTTTGTGCTGGAGAAGCTTTCTCCGGTATTCTGCCACCGCGTTGCGGCGTCGCACCACGTCTTCTCCTTCGCTCATTGCCGGAATCTGAGAGTCGGTGAAAAGCTGAATAATTTACTGAACAATTTACTTCTGAAATCTTTAGCTCAAGGAGTGCTGAACAAGAAACAAGAAACTCTTGCAACCATATAAAGAAACGACGTCCTCAGAAGCGTCCTGAATTTGATTTTGCTTTTTCTTTTTCAATTAGTTAAAATGACAAATTATAATTTCCAACCTTGTCGCCTGTGTAAGTGTGTATGCTCTCAGATATAAGTTTGCCAACATAAATTTAATCAATTTATAGTGAATGCTTATATTATTAATTTCTACTTATGGAAATAAATTCAAATTATGAACTCATAGCTTTGAAATTGTCCTTTTATAAGCAAATTCCATTAGTGTCATGCCTTGGTTCTGAATTAATCGTTTCATGTTTGATGTCCATCAATGACATTCAATGATGATCATTCCTCCTCCTCTTTAAGTAAATGTAGTTTGAAAAATGTGAAAGATGGAGGATCGAGTCTATGATTTTTTATTATTGACAATCGTTGGCAGTGAAAAAATTCGCAGTAACACCTTTCTGATTAACATTGCTTGGAATAGGCTATAGTTTTAAAATTTTGAACATTACTTTACTTTAGTTTGTAGAAACTTTAATAATTCACAGGAATTGTTCTAATCAATTGTTGTTGTTTTGAGCAGAAATTAAAGCAAACATGATCAATCCATATAGTAGTTGTTAGATAAACAGATATTTAGTTAAGTCTGCGACAATTCTTCCTAATGTCACCCTTCAATCCAGTAAGTGGAGTGATGTTCCCCATTTTGACCATTGACTTTGCAAAATGATGGAAGAAAAGTGCCTCATTTTCAGCATAGCTCTTCACTAATTCCTTGGTCTTTTTTACTTTCCCAGTCAGTAGCACTTGATCTGAGTTCAAAAGTCCTTTGCCCCACAGCAACAGCTTGAAATATGTATTGTCAAATCTGACTGGTGATGTGAAATCTAGAGGGGAAATGTTATTGTCTCTCCCTCTTCTGGGACAAGCTGTTTTTAAACCAGTGTAGTAAGTTTTCTCAAGTGTTGCATCTGGCAAGTTGTCACCATTTTGATTGTATAGCCTTTGCCTAAATGATACACATCTTGCCATCCCTATGGTGTGCGCTCCTATTACATGATGAAAAATCAAAACTTTTAGCATTATCGATCTCATACAAAGGTAAAAATCATTGCAGGATTAGATTTTTGCACCAGAAAGAGCAACAAGATCTTCTTCACTAAGGCCTTGTCGCGCGAAAAGTGTTATGAGGTTTTGGATGGTGGAATTTGGTGCAGGAATGTTTGTGTTTGCTTTCTTGAGGTTTGCTATCTTTGAGTCTCTTCTTCCTAGTGGCACTTCCCAATGTGGTCCTCCACTCTGTTTAGCAAAATTCACTTAGCTTGTACTTTATTAATAATATTCCCATTTTAATAAAAGGAAAAGGTGACTGCTTACTAGAACAGTGGAGTCGCGAGCAGCAAGGGCTAGAATGTCTGCACAGGAGACAGTGTGAGGGCAAACTTGCTCAAGTCTAGCTTTGATCTGATCAATCACTTCAAATCCCCTGATGGAATTCTTGTTTGGTCCTGCATCTTTTTCACTTTTGAATGCACTAGTCTTGTCTAGTAATATTGATGCATCACAGCCCTATAACATAACAAAAGAAGAATTTCTGGGTGAAACAGAAATTAACTTTTGACAATGCATATGTGATAAACTTGTGTGATATTAAAAGTATATATGTATGTACCTGGACAAAGCAGTCATGAAAGTGAAGTCTAAGCAAAGAAGCAGCCATTCTTGGATCTTTAGCAATAGCCTCTTCCAAAACAGACATGACTATCTCGTTCGCTTGTGGGCACGACAACTGGTAAAATTCTGGAAAAAGACCACCACCCCAGCTGGAAAGAGCTTGGGACATGGCAGAGGAGAGAAAAGACATCATTATAGCAAGTGTAAAAACAAGTTTGAGAGAAGCCATTGGGTGATTGACTCTTAAGAAACACAAGTTTTTGTGCAAATTTATATAGAGAGTTTCCATGAACAAATCAACTACTCCTCTGCTACCAAATCCTCTATATATGTTTGACTGGAGCCTATTTTTGCAAGTGTTTCTGGTTTCAATTTCTACCTGCTCCAATGAACCAATTGATGGTTATTGTGTCAGCCATGTTATAGGGTTTGAACAGTTTCTGTACCTATTTTTACATCACGTTTTCAGAACAAGAGAGAGTCCAACCATTATAACAGAGTACATGACACATATTAACAAAATTACGAACAGATATATATAGAGGATTCTTATAATTGATTTTAACTAGTTTTGTTCTGAGGTTGGCTTATTAATTCAATGATTGATATAAAAGGATTGGGTTCGTACACCAGCGTTACAAACAAAATTACCTTAGATTTATTACTTGTTACTCAATCCGTTTCAATTTTTAAAAAGCTTTGTTGAAAGTTATTTTCTTGAAAAAGGTGCTTAAATATTTTCACTCAATTAAACGATTTTCACTCAATTATTTTTGACTATAAACAAACAACTTCTAAGAGCCTTGATCTTTTTTATGTTTATTAAGTTCACAGTAGCTTTCTTTTTCCTAACAAGTACTAGTATTTTGGAATTCGTAGATCAAAGTCAAATCATCTTCTTTTTCTCAGGAATTTAGACAATTATTAATTTCTTTGATATACAGTGTATATACTTAGAAACTATATAAAAATAAAATAACTTTTTATATGTAAAAGTATTTAGAAAAACGGTTAGACGACCATGACAAAAAATTGCGGTAATAGACCAGTAGGATGAATAATATGTTTCAATACAACTAATTACTTATTTCATTTTCTATCATCACGTATACACGTAAAACTTTAATCCGATTGCACTTAATTGAACTATAGTCTAAACGTTCATTCTTAACAAAATTCAATTTAATGTTCTAACTTTATCATCAAACTAAAGTCTAAAACCAACATAACATGAAAAGAAAGCTAAAAGTAAAGCTCTAGAAATATGGTGTCACGTCGTAAATTTATAGATGTGGAACAGTCATATTCTGTTTATTACTGTCGCTTTTTGAATGAAAATGGGTAAACTTTTAATTGAAATAAAACTGTGTCCCAAATGGTCCAAGGTGAATTTGCAACCACTAAACTACAACTTCCTCCTCATGTTCAAAGTTCAAATCATGTAAAAGTTCTTTCTTCAAAATCCAAATATATAGGATAGAGCAAGCTGATGAAGGCACCAGAAATATAAATAATGCGAATATTATTACAATAGAACTTCATTTATGCTCACCCAAACACAAAAGCCAAAACAATAAGATGTTTTCCACACAAAACTTATTGATTCTGTTCTATTTTGGACTTTTCTTTATTCAAAACAGAAAATATATCAATGGAACATCTTCATAAGAGAATGCTTGGAGGTTTTCTGATTGCCTAACCAGTGTTGCATATGCACTCCAATTGCATCCAAATACATTCCACTCCTCCCATGAAATCCTACCACTTTACCTTCTGTTGTTGCTGAAGTGAAATATGTTCCTAGTTCCTCCCCAAAGGGACCAAACTTCCTTCTAGTGGTGTGAAAAGTCAGTGATTTTATCACTTTCAACCCCATATCTTTGCTTATAGGACCATAGAATCCAGTGATGCAAGTTAGTACTTCATGAGGATACTCTAACTTTACCTGCAAAATATTAGCCTATTCTTATTCCAACTGGTGAGTTAAGTCATTCAGACTGAGAAGTAAGTGATTGTGTACCCTATTTGTGCATTTCCCAGCATTTGCACCATGTTTTACTGACCAAACAGATTGTCCATTTCGATCGTACTCAATTTCGATACAGCAAATGCCTTCTGATGATTGTGTTAGGATTATCTGTTTGATCCCAGTGAAAACTCCATCATCCCATGGCTTCCCACCATCTCCACCCCATGGACCAGGTCCATATGGTGCTGGATCTTTCACTATCCTTTGCACTCCCTGATATTCAACCAAAAACATTAAAAACAGTCACTTTAGTATTAGTTTTTTCATTTTCCCTTTTCTATGTGCAAAGAGGGGCAGCATTGTCCAGGCATGTGTGTTACTCACTCCGATCCATTTTATCTGTCCCTTTTCCTTTTTAGTCTGTTCCAAAAAAATTGAAACATTTCTAAAGTTAGAAACTCTTTAATTTAACATCTCAATTCTACACTTAAATAACGTACTCTTATAGGAATGACACGATATGTTGAAGACCACAAGATCCTAAGGGTACTGTTGGTATGTTATGTACATTTAGCTTATGTGTCAAAAATCTTTCTTTTTCAAAATCCATATCCAACCACCATCATATTAAATAAAACAGATGGAGTAGTAGTTAATTGTGTTAGCAAATATCAGGGGACATAATTTAATACCTCCTCAGTGAGTCCTTTCTTTCCCAGTTTAAAAGACCACTGTGGTCTATCATCAACCTCAGTGACAAATGCTGCTTTTGGTTTGACGGATTTGGGGGGAGCCGGTGCAGGTAAAGATGGGACAGTTGCTGCATCTGGTTTGATGGATTTGGGGGGAGCTGGGGCAGGTAAAGATGGGACAGACGCTGCACCTGGTTTGATGGAGTTGGGGGCCGGGGAAGGGGGTAAACATGGAACAACTTTTCCTTCCAACACATGAACACCAAGTGCATCAAGAAACAATCCTTTTCTCCCATGAAATCCAACAATAATCCCTTCTTTCAATTTGGTTGAAAATTGTTGCCCTTGTTCTTCTCCATAAGGTCCATGTTTGCCTTTTGTGGTATGAAAAGTTAGTGATTGAATAATGTTAGGACCCATAATCATGGCTGGTCCATAGTAGCCTGTGATGTGTGTCAAAATCTCTGATGGATAATCAAATATTATCTGCAAAACCGACGGATAGGTATGAATTAGAAATAAGGAAAAGCCTGAATTTAATTCTATAATAACAGGACTCACAACATTACCCTCTCAGTTTTAAATCCACCAGTACCACCATTTTTGTTTCCCCAAACTGGTTCTCCATTTTTGTCATAGCAAGCTCTTATCGAAACGATTCCCACATTGCGTGACAAGTAAATCTGCCTAACACCATCATAGATTCCATCATCAAAAACACTCCCCCCACTTCCACCCCAAGGACAATATGTGACAACACCCTTGACACTTTTCGACGGGACTTTCTCAATAGTTGCCACCTGAAACATATATATTGCATTTTAGAATATGCAGAATCCGGAAAATGGTTGGACGGACAGAAAATTAGCAGCTTTTATCATACATTTTTATTTGGTCCAGTTGAACCGGAATCATGATCAGAACCAGAAGTTTGTCTTGAAAGTGTGGTTGGAGGTAAAATGTTACTGTTCTCGTCTTTGTGTCTAACTGCAACAATTAGATCAAAATTTTTACCGAGACTTCCTTGTATCATTGAGTATTCATAATTCTCAAACCCTTGGACAACACTTTGTTGGGAATGAACGATAGAATGGTGTTGCTGAGATTGAACTAGAGAATTAGTCGGCAAAGATTTATGAATAGGCTCTACGTATACTCCAATAGCATCAAGATACCAGCCAGATTTTCCATGGAAGCCAACAACTTTTCCTCTAGAAATTGGAAGAGTGAAATATGTTCCTTGCTGGACACCATATGGTCCATATGTTCTTTTATTGCTTTGGAATGTAAGTGATCGCACAAAAACTGACCCCCTTTCGTGTAAGCTACCATAATATCCATGCAGACAAGTTAGAAACTCATCTGGATAATTAAGTCTTACCTGCAAGAATAGCACAAGAAGAACATCCAATAGTCTTTAATAAAACAACTTAATATGAAGCTCACACCAATTCAGTAAATAGAAAGTTTCACAAAACTGCGCTAACATCAACCTTGTCGGTTTTAGCACCTCCACTGCCACCATGCTTCTCTGACCACACTGAGGTTCCATTTTTGTCATATTCAACCTTAAGAGAATCAACTCCTGTTCCATGAGCTATTTCCAGTTGCCTTATGGTGGAATAAACTCCATCATCCCAGTGCAATCCATTGTCACCTCCCCATGGCCCAACTGAAATGATCTGTTTTCCATGATTCTCTAAACTCTGCAAAAGATGATTCACTCTCAAGTTCAATCAAATCACTAAAATACTAATTGTTCAAAAATGTCTATCAATCTAAGAATTAAGACAAATACTTGCTTACCATATTGAAGGATAACAATTGAGGAGGCCAGAAGGGAAAGGACAGAAGGGACTCAAATAGTTTAGTATTGAACACAAAAGGAATATATAAGCCCAAGAAAGGAAGAGTTTAGTGGACAGGGTGGATAATAGTAGAGAATATACCTAGAAGAAGAAAATTCTAGGTTCTACTTTGGAGGAAAGAAATGAAAGGAAAAGAACTTGATTCCCCAATACATGATTATCTTCCATAATATGCTTTGGCACTTTTGACAAAGGCCCATGCACGTACAAGTGTCTGATTGTGATATCACCATTAGATCAACTTGAGTAAAAGATGAATTCCAACTGGGATCACCTCAGTGACAGAGATTCTAACATGATAATTTACTAAATTTGTCTGACTGAAGTTCTCATATAGTGCTAAAAAGCAATTGCCCTGCGAGAACTTTCTATGGGAATGGAAATCATCAGCAAGATAAAGGGGGAATCATCGATAAAGGTAGAAGCTTTCCATATCCAAAGAATAAAGTCTCAATATGAATTTGACCCTTCTGGTAATGAAAACAGCATCTGTACTTTGTAAATAATAAATGTACAGATGCTGAGGAAGTGCTTGCCTCTTGTGATGGCATTTAGTTGCACACTAGTCCAATCTGCTTTTTCCAAATAGAAAGATCTTTAATATAAGAAGTAAGCAAGACGCAGATTCTTCTACTCAGAGTGGGGATTGGATGCAGGTGATATTCCATTCTCTACATAAATATTAAGGCATCTAGCAGCATTGCGATTCCCACGTGATGTTTTTAAGAATAAACTACAGAAAATAAACTGCACCGAACCGATATTGAAGAGAAACTGAGATGATTAGGATGTTTCAAAAAAGTCTATTTTTGGTTGTACACCGGAGATTAATCGAAGAGTTGGTATAGTATAAATTTCATGAAAAGACCAAATCGAGCCAAACTACTGACAGTCCTACTTCTCAGTGCATGAACTCACCACTCCTCCAGAAAAGGAATATATTGGCAAAAAGACAGCAAGGTAGGCATCAAAATACACTAGGCATAAGCAAATATAGACAGAGCAGCAGCAGACATGAATTTGCAAGAAGAATGTTGATTTTAAGGCTAATTAATATTCAAATATATACATTTTTACTGGTGGAAGAGAAAAAGGGGAAAAAGTAAAACTCATTCCAACTGGCTAAAGTAATGCTGGCTTATCTTTTAACAAGGAAATCAGCTATCAAATCTTTCTTTGCTGCTTATGGAGGAATTTGAACAACTGTACATTTAGCTGGAGGAAAAGATTATCAATTCATCAGCATCTACAATCCGATACATGGTCTATCAATTATTTCATACACCACAGCCTCCAAGCAATTTGATAAGATTTGGGATGCACACAAGCGAAATAATTCCAATACTTAACGAAAATAACACGATAGAATTCTAGCAGATATTGTCGAATAGAAAGAATCTCAAATGACTGAGCGTATATGGTAACAACAGTACATAAACGAACCATACCAAAAGAAGCACAAGAACGAACCAAAGATATAAAGGTTTGAAAAGAAGAAAGTAGTACCATCAAGAAAGCAACTTGAAAGTAATACCTGAAGTTTAACCTGAATAATAAAATTTCTGATCTTACAGTGATGCTTATCAATCTTCAGAATATGCTAATCTCCCACGAAAACGAGTCTCACCAATATCTTATATTAGTAGCTAATACTAAGTCTAAGAAAAGACGAAATGGTCCAAACTAAAAGCCTCTCTATCGTCCATTCCGGCTCAGTGCCTCACATAGACTTGCACTTTGGGAGGACTTTGATCCTCGTGCCTCGGTGTCCCGCCCTCCGTCTAAACTCAAGCAGCCAAAGCAATGTGTGCAATGCCAGAATAGCACGCTGGTACTGAATTTCGCGCACCCAGTTCTCCATGTCTCCAACCAAGTCCTTGAGCTCCCAAACACTGTATTCTTTGCGAGAATCTTCAATATGGCTCTCCAAACATCTTCTAATCATACATATCATTGATTTGCAATCCGCAAATGATCTTGGTCTTAGCACAAGTCAAAGGTCCCCTTAAATGGTCTCCGAGCTATCCGAAGAATGTATCATAACTGAAAATCTAAACCCCTCCCCGACAAAAGAAGAAACAAAAGAACCTTCATATTAATTACATTTGAGCAAGAACAATGCTTTAAAGAGTATATATTCCATTTCCAAGAGGATCCTCTTTAGGTCATGCAAAATATCCTCTTTCAGTAAAATTTACTTGGGAAAGAAGAAGAATAGTTAACAAGGAAACAATTGTCATGTTCTCTTACCTACCAATAACCGCCATAGGAAGGATAAACTAGGCTGACTTGAAGCAAAAGTAGGCACCAGTAATGAACCAGATCATATATCGACTAGGCTGACTTGAAGCAAAAGTAGCCACCAGCACCTTGTACATTTCAGCCCAACACCAACCAAGAATGTCCTCAGGCTGATTTCCATTTTTAGGCTTCTTAGTGTTGGTAAATCCTCAGAAATCCGTGTAATGTATATTGCTGCAGAATAAACTGAGAGGACTATATCAATAGGGTGTCAAATAGGGAGTTGGGCTAAATTGGGCTGATTAAAATGGGTTGATCATAACCCTATAATATGGGATCTTTATGTGAATAGCCGGTTGAATTTGTATAGTTGATATACATTTATTATACATATTATACATTCATCCGTGATTTTTGGTTACGACTAGGTGAGCGGGTATTCAAGTTAATTCTTCATTAAGGTTATCGGTGGTTTGGGCGGGTTATAATGTTTTTGGATCAATTTTGCCCCCTTTCTCTTATGAGGAAGGACAGAAATGCCCCATCGGCAAACATTAATTCCAGTCGGTGCTCCCAAATATTGAAATTACTGTCGCTGCCCCATAAAAATTTGAAGGGACACACAATCTCTAATGCAAACCCATGAAACAGCTCCCCACTCAATAATACACAGAAATGTGACTCAGATCTATTTCAAGAAGTCGTCGTCTACCACATCGCCCCATCTTGTCTTATTTCAAAACGTTGGAAGAGTTGCAAGGAGAAGACTAGAGATAGCTTTATATGCTTCCTCGTTGTCGTTGTTATATCTATCCTCTCATTTCTTCTCCCATAGCTTCACAATCACAGTGTTTAACCAGAAATTCGAGTAACAATTAAACTTATTTAGTGATTTTAATAATACGTGATTTAATCCAATACCAATTGAAAAACAAGGAATTGAATAAATAATCTGAATAGTAAAATAAATCAAACCAGTGTTCTAGCAGCGCTTTCGATTTCGATTCGAGATGATCTCGAGGTTGGGTAAGAAGAACAGTAAATAGTAGAAGATAAACAATAATGAACAGTAATGGATAGTAAGTAAAATAGAGAGCAACGTTTTTATATATCTTTATCAGTGAATCAATGCCCCTTACAAATGAATAGGGTCCCTCTTTATATAGTAGAGAAATCCTAAATAAGATACAATTCTACTCACGAAAACAATTCCCATGATTGACGTCAATAACTGCTTTATTTGATCTGTTCCGAGATTTCCACCGAGATCTTCGGTTGGTTGTTAATATCTCGCCATTCTGTTATTATGCCTTACTCGAAGTTGGTCATGCTCGGTCTCGATCTTCAGCGAGCACTTCGATCTTCGTGCTCCATACTTTGCCATTGAGCTCGAGCCTGGTTTATTACGAGCTTACTCTCGGGGCGGCTTCTCGTGCCTATGATATCTGACATGTCCGATTTCGACCGTATACAGATAGTCCCCGCATTTCTTGGAATAAAATGATAAGAAACGGTTTGAGCCTTGATATTTCAAAACCTCGATCATGATGTCGTTCTCATGACGTAAGTGACGGATGTGATCGAAACGTCCCGTCGGTTCAGTTCCCCAAATCATTAATGCCTGTCAATTAGCGGTCGGCCACTAGCGCCACCGAACCGTCGTCGTGAGCCTATAAATACCCGTTCTATCGTTGAATCAAACTTTACTTTTGCTCTAATCAAACCTCAAAGTCTTCTCACTCTTTTCATCTTCTCCTTTTCGTCGTCTGTAGAGCCACCTCCTTTAGCGCTGAAACCACCAGTTTTTCATCTTTCTTCGCTCTTCTTTACTTATACAAATGGCGAAAACCTCAAATACCATACCGCAGAAGGAGAAAGCTTCTTGCTCCTTTTCCCGGCCGTCCGGCGGCAAGATGCCGGCGGAGCCGCTTCCCCACGAGTATGTACCTGACCCGTGTACTCTAAAATCCGACTTCAAGGTCAAAAACCCTTCATCGATCCCGGGCCGATGTGAGCATGTGTCAATGTACATGTGTTCGATAACGAAGAGCCACCTCGAGGCCATGAAGAGGTATTGCAACTGGGGTCCCGAGGTCGTGGTGCAAATTCCTGCTCCCGAAGAGAGCATCACCGCTTATGTGGAGGGGTTTCTAAGTGTTTACACTTACCCCTTTACATTGGGTCCCCTCAACCCAGTGATTATTGATATCTGTAAAAGATATCAGGTCATCCTCGGCCAAATCCACCCCTCTCTATGGCGCATAGTAATCGTGTTGCGCTTCTTCTCTAGCAAGGCTGAGGGGCTAGAGTTTACTCTAAATCACCTCATGCGGTTGTACCGGCCCCGAATCTATCGAGGACTAATCAGGCTCCAACGCCGGGAAATGAAAGCCTTGATCTCGAGCATCGACGAGGACAAGGATCGGGGTTGGATGAGCGGTTTTATACGGGTGAGGACCCCGGAAGAGAAGATGTCATTCCCTGAGGAATGGAACTTTGACCGTAAGTGATCTTCTAAAATTTGTTCTTCGTACCTTCCTCGATTTTGCCTGATATCCCCTTTCAACATGCAGCTATTCCTTAGATGCATCAAGCAGTACCCGACCTTGAAGATTGGGTTCGGAAGTTAGCCTCAACTTCCACTTATGCCGAACGCGCATGGCGTGATTTGGCAAAGGGCGGATGGGAGGCCAAGAACCACCGTAAAGATCTCCCTTTTCATGTTCTGAAACACTTTTTATACTCCATTTATCACTAATTTTCTTTCATGTAGGCCTGACCAAGGATGCCACTTTGAGGCCTCCAAGTGGCGAGGAAGAAACCAAGTCCCCGATTCCCAAGCCGGGGGGAAGACAAGAAGAGGAAAACTGCCTCGCAGTCCGAGGATCCCAAGTCCAAACTTCGAAGGGTGAGGAGGAAAGTAATCGCTCTCATGATGGACTCGATCCAAAAACTGAGAGACGAAGAAGAGGAAGAAGAGGAAAATGCCTCGGCACTGATGGTCTAACCTAGGAAAGCCGTCGAGGTCACCAAACCTTCTGATCCTACGACGGCTGCTAAAATCAAGCCTCGTGTTGAGGAGGCTTCCAAAAAGAAATCGGGTGAGGGTCCCGAATTACCAGAGGTTGAGATAGTTTCTCAGTCATCTGCAGCTACACCGGACGGGGCCGATTTTGAGACCCCGAAGATCGATCAGAGCGTTTCGAGCGACTTGCTCGGGACCATGGCAGCATGTCACTTGCCTTCTCTTCCGACTTTTTCCGAGGAGGCACTAAGGGAAGCTCGAGAGTTGAAGACCCATGATATTGATGGAGGCTCTAGTGTAGGGGATCCCTTTCGGGATTGCTTTACTGTAGTCGATGATGCCTCTGATATCAGTGACGCTTCTATTCTTTTAGAAGAGGCCCAACGTCTCTTATCTCGGGTAAGAATCTGTTTACTGTACTTCTTTTCTTTACTCTTTTTTTTTCTTTTCTAAATCTGACTTGTGTTTTCCCTTTTTGTGTAGGCCTCCTCCAAATTTCGAGCTGACCTCAGCCAGTGTGAAACCGAGCTCCCAAAGGTCTCGGAGGAGAGGAACGCTCTGAAGCTTCTTTGCGGCCAAAAAGACGAAACTATAAAGGATCTTCAAGCGTATTTGGCCAAGGCTCGTGAGGAAGAGGCCGAGCTAGATAAGCAGGTGAGTATCCTTTTGATAAAGTATGGACTCGATCCAACTGTAGAGGCTAATACTTTATTATCTCAGTTATAGCAAAAGGTTGAAAGGATCGAGTTGCTTCGGGGAGAAGTCGATTAGGCCAAGGCCGATTGTGATCGGTGGAAGGAGAATATGGACCGCCTAGCTGTAGAAAAAGAAACTACCTTTGCCAAACTGTCATCGGCCGAGGTTCAACTTCGGGGCGTCAAAGAGAAAAGTTCGGCCCAAGCCAAGAGGATTGAGGAGCTCAAAACAGGGCTTGCTGAGGCCAAGGCGGAGATCGAGAAGACAAAAGTCATGGCGGACAAGTCCATTGCCATGTACCGGCCCGATGCTGAGGCTGCTCAAATGCAGCTAAGGGAGGCTTCTGACCAAGAGCAATGGATCATTGACTCGGCAAAGTGTCAATCCCGGAGGGAAACCCTCGAGGAAATCCATACTCGAGGTTTTGACCTCTCCGAGGAGATAGCCCGAGCCAAGGTGCTTGAGGCTGAAGCCAGACAGCTTGCCTCCTTTGATGACGAAGACGATGATGAAGAAGGCAGTCGAGGTGGATCCGATGAGGGGCCTGAAGGAGAAGTTGCTCCCGAAGAAGAGGTGGAAACCGGCCGTAGTTAGGATTTAGTTTTTTTTTTTGTAAGACCTTGATCGGTCTCTTGTACATAACCTTTTTTATCAATATATAATAGAAAAACTTCTTTTGAATGTCTTCTCAATTTTATGTTCAAACGTGTTTTGTGCTTTTGCCTTGTGAAAATTTTGTTGTTGCAGCCTCCGTAATCGAGTGAACACTAGTTCAAACTTAGAACAAAACCTTTGTGACTGCACTATTTTTATAACTAAGTTCGAGTATGTTTCAAACTTAGAATAAACCCTTAGGTTATTAATCAAATAATGAGTAATTTTCGAACTTACAGTAACATACCCCTTAAGGTTTTATGGCGGATCCTTGAGCTAAGTTCAAATCAACTTTATTTGAACTCGAAATAGTGGAACCCTTAGGTCCTAGTTGAGTGAGAACAAAGTCTCGAACTCTAAATGTATTGGCCCTTAGGCTCTTTTAGGTTGGGCCCATATGGCCTCTAAAAGACGGCTATTATTTCCCCCTTTCGGCTATTTTTTTTTGTTGCTTTTTGTGCCTTAGAACGTTTATGTTAAAGATGATTTGATACCTCTTAAGGTTTTTTGAGGGTTGATTTTATCGAAACCCTTTTGATTATTTGCCGAGGGTAGCCTTTTTTAACCGGTTTTTCAGAGAATTTGAAGGCCTATCATTATTGCGGAATTCGGACGTCTCCGAGCCGCATTATTTAGGCCGTAGCCTTTAGTTTGGCCGTAGCCTTCGGGTACGCCTCTTAGGCTTATTTCCCAATAACATTTCGAACTTGTTTGAAATGTCAGTCCCCGAGAATGGTGGCCTTGGCCTATAGATCGAGGGGTGCCTCTTTGAGGTCTTATGCATTTGTGTTTAGATAACTCTAGTATGCCTATCATCGATGGTAGTCCCCGAGTGTATATTTGCACTTTGCCTCTTGAGCCGTTTATCACAATATCATAAGCATGAGGTTTGTATAGTAGATAACTTTCTTCGAGACACAAAATGTTTAAATGAAGAGAGAATGCTTCTTTGAATAGTTTATACATGCGTACATATTTTTCCATCGGGGCTTGACTAATTTATATGGACACGGTTCACTTAATCGTTTGGTCTATTACAAAGCTTCCCTATAGAGGCCATTTGACATGAAGTACTATTCTCGAGAATACAACATCCGAGGGTCATGCCCTCCAGTATTCGAGGTTGATTGCAAAGAAGCCTTGGATACTATTGAATTGTTCTCAGGTAGCACATAATTGTTGTCTCATTAAAAACCTCGCCGGAAAAACCCATTTGGGATAAAAACCGATCTAAGCAAAAAAGAGTGCAACTCGTACTTTAAAAACTGAGGTCTCGATGTCTTTGATCGAACTCCTGCAATGAGTTAGCGTCGAATATATATAAACGAAAGAAGGGAGAAAATCATACCTTAACAATAATATCGTTTGAGAAGTAATATGTTCCTGTTGTTCGGTAATGGTTCACCGTCCATCGTTCCGAGTTTATAAGACCCTTTTCCGACTATATCGAGGACTTGACAGGGTCCTTCCCAATTCGGGCCGAGCTTCCCTTCATTAGGATCTTGAGTGTTGATGGTAACCTTCCTTAGGACTAAGTCCCCGACCCTGAAGTGGCGAAGGTTGGTTCTTCTATTGTACTACTTTTCGATTCATTGCTTTTGTGCAGCCATTCAAACAAGTGTTGCTTCTCATTTTTCATCTAATAATTTGAGGCTAGTATTCATTGCCTCGTGGTTCGATTCCTCCGATGCATGTCGAAACCTTACGTTGGGTTCTCCAACTTCGACTGGGATTAAGGCTTCGGAGTCATACACTAAGGAAAACGGATTTTCCCCTGTACTGGACTTCGATGTTATTCGATATGCCCAAAGGACTTCGGGCAGAATTTCTCTCTATTTCCCTTTAACTTCGTTCAATCTTTTCTTCAGGTTTTGGATGATAGTCTTGTTCGTCGATTCGGCCTGTCCGCTCCCACTAGGGTGATACGGTGTTGACAATATCCTTTTTATTTTATGGTCTTCGAGAAATTTCGTCACTTTACTGCCAATAAATTGTCTACCATTGTCGCATACTATTTCTGCGGGTATCCCAAATCGACATACGATGTGATCCCAGATGAAGTCTATAACCTCTTTTTCTCTCACTTTCTCGAATGCATGTGCTTCAACCCATTTAGAGAAATAGTCAGTCATAAATAAAATGAACTTAGCTTTACGTGGGGCCGATGGAAGAGGGCCGCCGATATCCATCCCCCAATTCATGAATGGCCATGAGGATAGGACTGAATGAAGTTGTTCTCTGGGCTGATGGATCATCGGTGCAAACCTTTGACATTTATCACATTTTCGAACAAACTCCTTAATATCATTTTCCATGTTATCCCAGTAGTATCCTACTCTAATGATTTTGTGAATCAGTGATTCGGCGCCGGAGTGGTTTCCACAAGTGCCTTCATGAACCTCACGTAAAACATAATCGGTGCCTCCTGGTCCTAAGCACACTGCCAATGGTCCATCGAATGTTCTTCTGTATAATGTTCCATCTTCAGCCAATGTGAATCGAGCAGCTTTAGTTTGTAAGGTCCTCGACTCTTTAGGGTCCGACGGGAGCTTTCCATTCTTCAAGTATTCAATATATTTATTCCTCCAATCCCAGGTTAAGCTTGTAGAGTTTATCTCGGCATGACCTACCTCGATCACGGATCTCGAGAGTTTAACGACAGTCCCCGAGCTGATTTCATCTTCCTCGACCGATGACCCCAAGTTTGCAAGTGCATCGGCCTCACTGTTTTGTTCTCGAGGTACATGCTGTAAAGTCCATTCCTTGAAACGGTGCAAAGTTACCTGCAGCTTGTCCAAATACCTTTGCATTCTATCCTCTCGAACTTCAAAGGTTTTGTTTACTTGGTTCACCACCAATAAAGAGTCACACTTGGCTTCAATGACTTTTGCCCCCAGGCTTTTAGCTAGCTCGAGACCTGCAATCATGGCCTCGTACTCGGCCTCATTGTTAATCAACCAAGAAGTTTTGATAGATTTCCTAATAGTGCTACCCGTGGGTGGCTTCAAAACGATGCCTAGCCTGGACCCCTTCACATTTGAAGCACCGTCTGTAAAAAGGGTCCACACTCCCAATGACGTGCCCGATTTTAACAAGAGTTCCTTTTCAATTTCGGGTATGAGGGATGGCGTGAAATCGGCCAGGAAGTTCGCTAAAATTTGAGACTTGATGGCCTTCCGGGGTTGATATTCGATGTCGTACCCACTGAGCTCGCGGCCTATTTGGCCAATCGGCCCGACAGTTCGGGTTTTTGCAGAATATTATGAAGTGGATAAGTGGTTAATACGCATATGGAGTGACATTGAAAGTATGATCTTAACTTTCTAGAGGCGCTTATCAATGCAAGTGCCAATTTTTCTAAGTGTGGATATCTAGTTTCTGTTTCTGCTAAGGTTCGACTTACATAATAAACGAAAAATTGCGTACCTTGCTCTTCTCGAACTAGGAAACCACTTACCACAATTTTTGATACTACCAAGTACAAGTAAAGTTTCTCATTTGCCTTTGGAGTGTGAAGCAGTGGTGGGATCGATAGGTATTGCTTCAATTCTTCCAATGCCTGTTGGCATTCCGGGGTCCAGGCGAAATCGTTCTTCTTTTTGAGTAAAGAGAAGAATCTGTGGCTTTGATCCGATGACCTCGAAATGAATCGACCTAAGGCAGATATTCATATCATGCCCCAAACTCGGGGAGCGCGACCGACGCTCAACCGAGTGAACCCGGTCGAGCAAGCCTATTAAACCTTTCCTACCCGACTCATTCATAATCCAAAAAGGGAACGCATCACCATTTGTAAAACCGGGGAGAGATCAATTATATAAATATATAAACGTTGCTAGTTCATTTTTTTATACAGGTACATTATTCCATAGTTGAGTTTCCAAAATAAAATTCGATCCAACGACCACCCCAACATACATACATGACCCACATAAACGTCTACGGAGCCTCCAAGGGTACAAAAGGGCAACATGACAATGCCGGCAACAAGGCCCTGACTATACCTCAAAATATGAAAACTTATACAAAAGAAGGTCTACATGACCCCTGGGAGAAATGGGGCTCACCAAGAGTGCTATGAGGAGAGGAAGAGAGCACCACTATCTGCGATCGGCACTAACTGCGATGGAACGACCTACATCCATTCAAAGATGTAGCGTCCCCGGCAAAAGGGATGTTAGTACTATCGAATAGTACTAGTATGTAAGGCAAACACCAATCTTAGTAGAATGAACAGTGAAACAAAGAGAAGGCAGTCATAATAATCAATAAGTACTTCACAGAAATACAAAGAAACACCAAGCAAGGATCACATAGTTTCCAATTCAATCTTTTCATATTTTTAGGTTAATAATCTTTAGTGCCAAAGCCACAACTGACAATGCCACCGTGTTTTTATACGGAGTCCGGTCTCGGCCCGACCGGCTAAGCCATCTCAAGTGAGACATATCCATATCCACAATGTAAATCAATAATTTCAACACAAATGCCACCATGTGTACAGCATGACGTCCGATCTCAGCCCGATCGGCTAAGCCATCCCAATTGCGACATAATCTCTTTCAATTGTTCACTCAAGTCACATTTATTTCCCATATTTCATTACATGGCACAAACAACTTCATTTATTAAATAGTTCCCGGCACTTGGGAACATTTTACAATTCAAGTCTTTCCCTTTTTTATTTTTTTCTTCAAATAACATCATCATCCATGTCGATAAGTACCATCACATAAAGCATTGCACACATAAGGGAAGTAGCTTGGAAAATCATAATTACGTCCTCAAATAGCATGATGACATGGTAAACATCTAAAACAATTAGGGAACATGAATCTTTCAACCCAACACACTAAGGCAAACAATTCTAGTATGATCAAGTCGGAACTTACACCAGGAGTTCGATTCTAGGAAGAAGAGAGTTAGTCATACATACCTCAATCAAGCTTCTTTGACTCTACAATTATCCGGAACTCTTAGCAACCTCAATCTATTTTAGCAATATACAAATTGAATCCAAAATTAGGAAAACGTTCATGGTTCTAGTTCACTTTTTATTTTTCCCACGCTCTTTATCACATGCATGCAAGATGAACCACCCTCATACCCATGAAGTATCACACTAATACCCCATTATAGCTATGTTTGAAATTAAGAGTTGGGGTGATGAAGTCTTACCTTTTTGGATGAAGAATTTGGTGCTCTACTTGAATATTTCCAAGCTTTGAGTGATGGTTGGAGATTAATTGATGAAAATTAGGCCCTCCCTCTAGAACCCTCTCTCTCCCACTCTAGAAATATCAGAAATGAGCTTCAAAATAGACTAAAAGGTTATTTTAATGGAATGGGGGTCGGGTTTTAAATTAAGAAAATGGGTTCTCCGACACAGGTCTGCGGTCGCATATGCGACCGCATAATGGTTATGTGGTTCGCAAAGTGACTGTAGAAATGGCCCTTAGGGGCCTGAACTTTTGGCCCAGGTATGCGACCAGTATGCGGTCCGCATACTTATTCTGTGGTCGCATAATGCACCGCAGAATTTCTTCCGCAAAAGCCCAAGAGTGATTATGCGACCGATATGCGATCCGCATAGTGATTATGCGGTCGCATAATCGACCACAAACCTGACCTCAAATTGGCCAACTTTCTGCTTTACTCTGCGGCCATTATGCGGTCCGCAGAGTGATTATGCGGCTGCAGAAATGCGCTCTTCTGAGAAATATTTTCCTCTCAGTCCGTAGGGTACTGTTCAATCCAAAAAGTCCGAATAATTTCTACTATAATAACGCAGGAATCTATCTTGGCACCATGAAACCCCGAGTTTTTGGTTTAAATTTATTACTGGTCCTTACATCCTCCCCCACTTAAGATCATTCGTCCTCGAATGATGATCAAGGTTCACTTAACACAATTTCAGTTGTACCACATACCATCAGCCCCAAATTTGCCTAACTTCCTAATTTTCTGAAAATTTCGCTAGAGTTTCCTTTGTATTTAGGCCTATCCACCTGTCAGAGAGCCCCCGAAACACACCTTAGCAACATATATAGAATTAAATGACACAACAGAATGCAAAATAACTAGAAAGGAGTGTCTCTATATTAGCCGAACAAATGATACAAAATTTAGGGGGGACAACTTTATAGAGCTATTACATGGCTATTCAAATAAATGAGGGTACTTCTTTTTCATTTCATTCTCGGCTTCCCAAGTAGCTTCTTCGACTTGCTGGTTTTTCCATAATACCTTTACAGATGCAATTCCTTTGTTCCTCAACTTTCGGACCTGTCTATCAAGGATAGCAACCGGAATCTCTTCATACGACAATTCTTCACTAACCTCGATGGTCTCAACCGGCACGATAGCGGACGGATTTCCAACTACCTTCTTCAACATAGACACATGGAATACCGGGTGCACTAATGACATCTCAGGTGGTAGATTAAGCTTGTACGCCACCTGACCTATCCTTTGAGTGATTCTATATGGCTCGACATACGTCGGACTTAATTTCCCTTTCTTTCCAAACTGCATGATCCCCTTCATCGGAGATACCTTCAAGAACACCCAATCATCTTCCTTGAACTCTAAGTCTCTGCAATGAACATCTGAATAGGATTTTTGACGACTCTGAGAATTTTTCAACCGCTCTTTTATGATATTAATCTTTTCCATAGCCTGATGCACAAGGTCTGGTCCTATTAGTTCAGCTTCTACAACCTCGAACCATGCAATCGACGATCTACATCTTCTATCATACAAGGCCTCAAACGGCGCCATCTAAATACTTGCATGGAAGATGTTGTTATAGCAAATTCTATGAGCGGAAAATGATCATCCCAGCTACCCTTTAAGTCAAGCGCACAAGCACGCAACATGTCCTCAAGCGTCTGAATAGTCCGCTCTGCTTGCCCGTCAGTCTGTGGATGGAAAGCCATGCTAAGATTTACCTGCATACCCAAACCTTAGTGAAATTCCTTCCAGAAATTAGCTGTGAACTGGGCCCCTCGATCGAAAATGATGGAAACTAGAGTGCCGTGAAGCCTGACTATCTCCTTGATATACAATTGAGCATACTGTTCCGCAGTGTCGGTGGATTTAACCGGCAAGAAGTGAGCTGATTTCGTGAGTCGATCCACGATCACCCAAATTGAGTCAAACTTATGTGGAGTGAGCGGTAACCCTACCACAAAATCCATATTGATCATTTTCCATTTCCACATTAGAATTTCTATACTCTGTGCTAACCCACCGGGCCTTTGATGCTCGGCCTTCACTTGTTGACAGTTTGAACATTTTGCCACAAAGTCTGCCACACCCCCTTCATGTTATTCCACCAGTAAACTTCCTTGAGGTCATGATACATTTTTGTAGAACCCGGGTGCACGGAATATCTAGAAGTATGAGCCTCTGCCATAATCCTTTCCCGAACACCATCTACGTTTGGAACACATAGTCGTCCTTGGTACCGTAATGTACCGTCATCCATGCCAAGAGAAAAAGTCGTAGTCTTGTGTTTATGAATCCCTTCCTTCAGCTGCACCAACACTAGATCATTGTATTGCTTCTCCTTGACCTCCGTTACAAGCGATTATTCCGCCCTATTTCGCACAATCACTCCCCCTTCATTAGAGTCCGCAAGACGAACTCCCAAACTGACCAACTAGTGAACCTCCCGAGCCAAGGGCCTTCGACATGCCTCCAAGTGAGCCAAACTACCCATAGATTTCTGACTAAGAGCATCCGCCACCACATTAGCTTTCCCCGGATGATACAAAATGTCGATGTCATAATCTTTGAGCAACTCAAGCCACCTTCTCTGCCTTAAGTACAATTCCTTCTGTTTGAAAATGTATTGAAGACTCTTGTGGTCCGTGAATACATCTACATAGACTCCATACAAATAATGATGCCAGATTTTTAATGCAAAAACCACCGCCGCAAGCTCTAAGTCATGAGTTGGATAGTTCTTTTCTTGATTCTTAAGTTGCCTTGAAGTATATGCTATGACCTTACCATGTTACATTAATACACACCCAAGACCAATCCTTGAAGCATCGCAATACACCACAAACCCCTCGGTACCCTCTGGCAGGGTCAATACCGGCACCGAAGTCAATCTTGATTTCAATTCCTGTAAGCTCTTTTCACAAGCATTGGACCACTGGAACTTAACCGCCTTCTGCGTTAATTTAGTCAATGGAGAGGAAAGAGTGGAGAACCCCTCCACGAACCTCCTATAATACCCGGCCAAACCCAAGAAACTGCGAATCTCTATTGGAGTAGTAGGTCTAGGCCAATCCTTCACCGCTGCAATCTTTTGAGGATCGACCTTAATTCCTTCTCTGGAGACGACATGACCCAGGAATGTAACAGATTCAAGCCAAAATTCACATTTCGAGAACTTTGCATATAACTGGTGTTGATGAAGAGTCTGCAGAACTGCCCTGAGGTAGTCAGCATGATCCTCTCGACTTCGTGAATATACAAGGATGTCGTCAATGAATACTATCACAAAGAAGTCAAGAAACAGCTTGAAGACTCGATTCATAAGATCCATGAAAGCTGCCGGGGCATTTGTTAGCCCGAAAGACATTACCAAAAATTCAAAGTGCCCATACCAGGTTCTGAAAGATATTTTCGGAATATCCTGCTCCCTTACCTTCAATTGATGGTACTCGGACTGCAAATCAATTTTGGAGAAGAACTTAGCACCTTGTAATTGATCAAACAAATCATCTATTCTAGGCAATGGGTATTTGTTTTTGATTGTGACTTTGTTGAGTTGTCAGTAATCAATATACATCCGCAACGATCCATCTTTCTTTCTGACAAAGAGAACCGGTGCGCCCCAAGGCGAAACACTCGGTCGGATGAAACCTTTCTCTAGCAAATCCCTTAATTGTTCCTTTATCTCTTTTAATTCTGCCGGCGCCATTCTATAAGGTGGAATGGATATAGGTTGCATGCCTGGCATCAAATAAATCCCAAAATCAATCTCCCTATCTGGAGGAATTCCAGGGAGCTCATCCGGAAAGACATCGGGGAATTCATTCACAATTGGTACAGATTCAAGGGTAGGCATCTCATTAGTGGTGCCCGTAACTCGGACCAAATGATAAATACATCCCTTCCTGATCATCTTCGTGGCCTTAAGGTGAGAAATAAACCTACCTTTTGGCATAACATTATTCCCCTCCCACTCAACAGCTGGCTCGTTAGGAAACTCAAGCCTCATTATTCTGGTTCGACAATCGAGTTTGGCAAAACATGAATAAAGCCAGTCCATTCCCATTATTACATCAAAATCAATCATCTCCAGTTCAATGAGATCAGCCATGTTGTCCCGACCATGCACCATGACAACACAATCCCTATAAACCCGCGCGGCCGTAATACCTACCAGAATAGATACAGAGAACGGCTCATGAAGTTGTTCCGGTTCTATCCCGAAGCTCGTAGCAACATAAGGAGTAACATAGGACAAAAAAGATCTGGGATCAATAAGGGCATACACATCATGAGATTGAACAGTTAATATACCTGTGACGACATCTGGGGAAGCCTCTGCACTCTATCGACCACTCATAGCATAGAACCGGTTGGGTCCTCCCGAACTCTGTGCACCATCCCTAGCTATACCATGCCCTGCGGGTGCTGGAGGGCCTCGAGCTGGAGGGGGTGCTGAAGATGTAGCAGTTGTAGGACTGGATGATTGAGCTGTGACCCTGCCTGCACCCTGACGGGATGCATAACACTCCCTCTGAATATGGACTCTCATTCCGCATCCATAACATACTGGCATGTCCAAGTAGCAGACTCCCGAATGTATCTTCCCACACTTAGGGCATGGGATCTTCTGTTGCTGCTGAAATCTCCCTCCTGATCGGACCTAATGGTGGGACCCCCTGCTTCCCTGACCGGGCCTAAAGTGACTCCCCTACTGCGGGCCATGCCCTGATGGCGGGGCACTAGCTATAAACTGAGCATAAGACTGGGACGGCCCTGATGATCCTCCCCGAAAAGCTGATCTCCCACCTCCGAGTGAATCCCCAAGGTTGCCCGCTGATCGGGCCCTACTACTATTTTCTCGTTCCATCCTGAACTTTAACTTTCGAGCCTCCGTAGCTTGGGAGAATGCCACAATCTTTCCATAGTTCATGTCAGAATTTAGAGCAGCTGTGGCAGCCTCATTAATAACCAAAGGGCTAAGGCCTTGCACAAATCGACGCACCCTAGCCTCCATAGTCGGCATCATATAAACAACATACTTTGACAGGCGCACGAACTCCATGTGATACTCCCACACACTCTTACTACCCTGTTTAAGGGTCTCAAACTCCACAACATGGGCTGCCTTAGTCTCGGCAGGCAAGAAATGGTCTATGAAGGCATCCGCGAACTCACTCCATCCCGCCGGAGGGCTCCCCTCCTCGGGAATCCTCCCACATCTCAAACCAGGAATATACCACCCCTTTCAGATGATAGGAGGCCAACTCTACTCCCTCTGTCTCCATAGCACGCATAACTCGGAGAGTCTTATGCATCTCATCAATAAAATCCTGAGGGTCTGCCCTGGGATCAGTACCTGTGAACACTGGAGGGTGTAACTAAAGGAACCTATTTACCCTGGAACTGGAAGAATCTCCTTGCAAGCTAAATGAGGTGGGTGCAACATTTGACCTCTGAACCTGGGAAGCTACTAACTGAGTCAGCATCTGAATTAGGCAGTGTGATAGGATAATGGGGTTAGCATCTGGAGTAGACGAATCAGGCAGTGTGATAGTGGGGGGATTATCCTCACCCGCATTATCAAGTAGGGGATCAACAGCCACTCCTGGGGTGGTATTGGCTTCTTGGCCAATTCTTGCTCTCTTCTTAGGTGCCATTTACTGAAAGTTAAAACAATGCACGAGTTAGGGGAAAACAACCTCACGTTCCGCTCTATCGCACGATATAGAACAACAATGAAGGGTATAATTCTTAAATGTCCAAGTAGCACCCCTAATTATAGATGTGGTCAACAACACACCGATAAGAAGGGCTCTACTAGACACGGCTCCGAGACATCCTATGACACTTTAAAACCTTAGGCTATGATACCAAGTTTGTCATGCCCCAACCTCGGGGAGCGCGACCAGCCCTCAACCGAGTGAACCCGGTCGAGCAAGCCTATTAAACCTTTCCTACCCGACACATTCATAATCCAAAAAGGGAATGCATTACCATTTGTAAAACCGGGGAGAGATCAGTTATATAAATATATAAACTTTGCTAGTTCATTTTTCCTTATATAGGTACATTATGCCATAGTTGAGTTTCCAAAATACAACTCGATCCAACGACCACCCCAACATACATTTATGACCCACATAAACGTCTACGGAGCCTCTAAGGGTACAAAAGAGCAACATGACAATGTCGGCAACAAGGCCCTGGCTATACCTCAAAATATGAAAACTTATACAAAAGAAGGACTACATACCCCTGGGAGAAATGGGGCTCACCAAGAGTGCTGTAAGGAGAGGAAGAGAGCACCACTATTTGCGATCGGCACTAACTACGATGGAACCACCTACATCCATTCAAAGATGTAGGGCCCCCGGCAAAAGGGACGTTAGTACTGTCGAATAGTACTAGTATGTAAGGCAACCACCAATCTTCGTAGAATGAACAATGAAACAAAGAGAAGGTAGTCATAATAATCAATAAGTACTTCACAGAAATACAAAGAAACATCAAGCAAGGATCACATAGTTTCTAGTTCAATCTTTCCATCTTTTTAGGTTAATAATCTTTAGTGCCAACGCCACAACTGACAATGCCACCGTATTTTTACACAGAGTCCGGTCTCGGCCCTACCGGCTAAGCCATCTCAAGTGAGACATATCCATATCCACAATGTAAATCAATAATTTCAACACAAATTCCACCATGTGTACAACATGGCGTCCGATCTCAGCCCGATCGGCTAAGCCATCCCAATTGAGACATAACCTCTTTCAATTGTTCACTCAATTCACATTTCTTTCCCATCTTTCATTACATGGCACAAACAGCCTCATTTATTAAATAGTTCCCGACACTTGGGCACATTTTACAATTCAAGTCTTTCCCTTTTTTATTTTTTTCATCAAATAACATCATCATTCATGTCGATAATTACCATCACATAAAGCATTGCACACATAAGGGAAGGAGCTTGGAAAATCATAATTACGTCCTTAAATAGCATGATGACATAGTAAACATCTAAAACAATTAGGGAACATGAATCTTTCAACCCAACACACTAAGACAAACAATTCTAGTATGATCAAGTCGAAACTTACACCAATTATTCGGACACCAGGAGTTCGATTCTAGGAAGAAGAGAGTTAGCCATACATACCTCAATCGAGCTTCTTTGACTCTACAATTATTCGGAACTCTTAGCAACCTCAATCTATTTTAGCAATATACAAATTGAACCCAAAATTAGGAAAACGTTCATGGTTCTAGTTCACTTTTTATTTTTTCCACACTCTTTATCACATGCATGCAAGATGAACCACCCTCATACCCATGAAGTATCACACGAATACCCCATTATAGCTATGTTTGAAATTAAGTGCTGGGGTGATGAAGTCTTACCTTTTTGGATGAAGAATTTGGTGCTCTACTTGAATATTTCCAAGCTTTGAGTGATGGTTGAAGATTAATTGATGAAAATTAGGCCCTCCCTCTAGAACCCTCTCTCTCCCACTCAAGAAATATCATAAATGAGCTTCAAAATAGACTAAAGGGGTGCTTTAATGGAATGGGGGTCGGGTTTTAAATTAAGAAAATGGGTGCCCCGACACAGGTCTGCGGTCTCATATGCGACCGCATAATGGTTATGCGGTCTGCAAATTGACCACATAAATGGCCCTCAGGGGCCTGAACTTTCAGCCCAGGTATGCGACCAGTATGCGGTCTGTATACTTGTTCTGCGGTCGCATAATGCACTGCAGAACTCCCTCCGCAAAAGCCTAAGAGGGATTATGCGACCGATATGCGGTCCGCATAGTGATTATGCGGTCGCATAATCGATCGCAAAGATGACCTCAAATTGGCCAACTTTCTGCTTCACTCTGCGGCCATTATGCGGTCCGCAGAATGATTATGCGACCGCATAATGGACCGCAGAAATGTGCTCTTCTGCGAAACATTTTCCTCTTAGTCCGTAGGGTACTGTTCAATCCAAAAAGTCCGAAGAATTTCTACTATACGTAGGAATCTATCTTGGCACCATGAAACCCCGAGTTTTTGGTTAAAATGTTTTACGGGTCCTTACAATCTGTCCAGTTAGCCTCTGTACGGATTTTATCGGGGTGATCTCGATCCCCCTATTTGATACCATGAAGCCATGGAACTTGCCCGAACCAACCTCGAAAGCACATTTCTCGGGGTTGAACTTCATGTTGTATTTACTTAAAATCTCGAACGTTTCCTGCAAATAAGCCAAATAGTCCTCTGCATGCAGGGACTTAACTAGCATGTCATCAATATAAACCTCTATTGATTTACCTATTTGTTCTTCGAATATTTTATTCACTAGGTGTTGGCAAGTAGCTCCTGTATTTTTTAGCCCGAAGGACATTACATTATAACAATATGTTCCATAGTTGGTGATAAATGAAGTCTTTTCTTGGTCTTCCGAGTTCATTTGGATTTGATTGTACCCGGAATAGGCATCGAGAAAAGTAAGGATCTCGTGGCCGGCCGTGGCATCGATCATGCGATCGATATTAGGCAGTGGAAAAGAATCTTTGAGGAATGCCTTGTTTAAATCTTTATAATCTACATACATTCTAAGTTTGTCCCCTTTTTTAGGGACTACAACTACATTAGCTAACCATTCGGGATATTTCACCTCCCGAATGGATCCTATTTTGAGAAATTTAGTTACATCGTCCTTCATGAATGCATGCTTTACTTCGGACTGAGGTCTTCTCTTTTGCTTCATCGGTTTGAATCTAGGGTCCGGGCTTAGCCGATGTGTCGTTACCTCCGGCGGAATCCCTGCCATGTCTAAATGGGACCAAGCAAAACAATCTATGTTATCAACAAGAAATTGAATAAGTTTTTTTCTAAGTTCGGGGGTTAATCCCGCTCCCAGGTATACCTTTCGCTCGGGTAGGTACTCGATCAATATAACCTGTTCCAGCTCTTCGACCGTTGATTT
Organism: Nicotiana tomentosiformis; assembly: GCF_000390325.3. Lineage (NCBI taxonomy): Eukaryota > Viridiplantae > Streptophyta > Magnoliopsida > Solanales > Solanaceae > Nicotiana > Nicotiana tomentosiformis. The sequence continues at coordinate 66,131,775 of NC_090822.1, read as the reverse complement.
GGTGGCGTCAGTATCTTTGGGAACAACAAAAGTTCGAGGGGTCAGAAAATCCTCCTCTTCTTCTTCTATCTCCCACTTCCCTGATTAGGTCGAGGCTGGTGGCTGTGATTGCTATTTGACTTCCTGTTTATCTTTGATGCTCGACCTTTTCGAGGTTGATAGTGTCGATGTCGGGGTCACCTTATTGACCACAAACATTTCCTTTGCAGCATTCTGCTCCCCGTACACTATTTTTACATCGTACGACGTCGGGAATTTCATCATTTGGTGGAGAGTCAAAGGGACTGCCCTCATATTGTGGATCCAAGGCCTTCTGAGCAGGGCATTGTACCTCATGTCGCCCTCGATTACGTGGAACTTGGTATCTTGAATGGTTCCAGCCATGTTCACTGGTAGAATAATCTCTTATTTAGTTGTTTCACTGGCAATATTGAAGTCATTTAAGACTCGAGCTGCGGGTACGATTTGACTTTGTAGGCCGAGCTGCTCCACGACCCTCGATCGAATGATATTTGCCGAGCTACCTGGATCCACTAAAACACGCTTAACTTGAACTTTATTTAATAAGATAAAAATTACCAGAGCATCGTTATGGGGTTGAGAAATGCCTTATGTTTCTTCGTTGTTGAATGATAAAGTGCCTCCGGGCACATAATCTCGGGTTCATTTTTCCCTAGTGATTGATACCTTAGTGCATTTTAATATGGGTCCCTGTGGGATGTCGACCCCACCGACGATCATATGAATGACATATTGGGGTTCCTCCTGTTCATTTTTCCTGTTGGCGTCCCTTTGTCTGAAATAATTCTTGGCTCGATCGCTGAGGAACTCTCGAAGATGACCCTAATTGAATAGACGGGCTACCTCCTCTCTTAATTTCCTGCAATCCTCGGTCTTGTGACCATGCGTGCCATGATACTTGCACATCAAATTTGGGTTTCTTTGGGAAGGATCGGTTTGTATGGGTTGGCGAAGTTAACAGTTATAGTGGATAAGACTACTATATTTAGTTATTTATATAAATAACTTGAGGGTAAAGGCATGGATAAGAGGTTGTTTAGGCTAGCCAAGGTGAGAAAGAGAGAGAGAAAAGCCCGCAACTTAGACAAAGTGAAGTATATCAAGGACGAAAGAGGTAGAGTTTTGTTGGATGAGGCGCATATCCGTCGGAGTTGGCACTTACTTCCATAGTCTCTTGAACGAGGAGGGGGACAAAAATATTGTTTTGGTTGATTTGGGACCCTGGCGATGGGCGAAATAACTCGTCACATCCGAGGGGAGGTGCCGTGATGCATGTTATTTGCATACAATATTATTTTGATTGATGAGACGTGAGACAGTGTTAATACGAGGTTATAAGTGTAGAGACAGACACTAGAGTATAAAGGTTTAAAGTTGAGCAGGACCAAGTCCAAATACTTGGAGTATAAGTTTAGTGGTACAACTCAGGGAGTGGAATGAGAGGTGAGGCTTGTTCATAAGTCATTCCTAGGAGGGGAAGTTTTAAGTACCTTGGGTCTATTATACAGGGAAATGGGGAGATTGACGAAGATGTCACACATTGTATTGGAGCGGGATGGATGAAATAGAGACATGCTTTTGCTGTTTTGTGTGACAAGAATGTGCCACCAAAACTCAAATGTATATTTTATAGATTCAGAGACATTTGTATGATCCCAACACCAATACTATATTATTTTTCTCTCCTGGTTTATTTTATTTATATAACATGTATTATGTTTATTTCAGGACAAGTATCATATTGATATTGATGCATGGCGACAAACTCAGCCTGAAGGAACTCAGCCGGCCCCAGAGGATATGACTACAATTTGGACACATGCGACGAGTGGCGTGAATAAAGGTATAAATATTATGTAATTATCTATTTTGGTATTAGCTTGAAAGTTGCATGTTTAGTTTCTACTTCTTTTACTTTCTTTTCTTTATTTCTCATGAAAATAATAAATAAAGGTCGAGTCTACGGGATTGGAGTACAACCATCCTCCAGTCATACACCAGCACCATTATTCACTGGGGCATCAGTTTCCAAGAAGACATGGAAGCTATGCGTCAAAAAGTGGATCAAATGTCGCAATAATTTCAAGCAACTCAGGCTTTGATCCAAAAATTATTAAAAAAGAAAAGCAAGAAAGGAGCTGCAATGGAGTCTGAGTCTGAAGAGGAGATTGATTCTGAATAGGCTATTTGAATGTTTTAGAGTTGAAGTTAGAGACATGTATAATTTATATTGTTTGGTAGTTGGTTGTTTGATTAGTTGGTTGAATTGTTATAAATATTACTGTTCATTTTGTAGTAAATATTGGATTTGGATTGTTATATTAGGTTTTGGATTGTTATATTAGGTTTTGGAATGTTATATTAGGTTTTTGTTTGGTTGTTAAGTGTTTGGTTGGCTGTTTTATTTGGCAGGTGCTGTAATTAAAAATACAACAGAATTCTGCTTAATAATGCCCGATTTACGACTAAATCAGTAGTAAATTTCACCAGGAATTACCCAAATTTGCGACTGATTGAGTCGCAAATTGAAAATTTCTAACAAAATTTAATTAATATTTGCGACTGAATCAGTCAAAAATGTAGAAATATCGATATTTTAATTAATTAATAATCAATATTTACGACAGATTCAGTCGGAATAATTAATTAAAAATTAATTTTATTTTTTAAGTTTCTGACGGAATCAATCGCAACCTTTAATTTATATTTAGTTTTTTAATTCAGGTCAACGACTGAATCGGTCGCTACATTTATGACTCATTCTGTCGCAAATGGCCTAATTTCAAATGTCCCCGTATTTTTCAATTTGCGACTAAATCCGTCGCAAATTTTAGACTGATTCCGTCAAAAATATATTGTGACCACGTGTTTTCCGACTAACACTTTTCAGTCGGAAATCTGTCGGAAAAATACGATTTTCGACCGATTTCCGACTGATTTGACGGTCGCAAATTTGTTGTTTTTTTGTAGTGTCATGTGACATGTGGGTAAGACACACGCAAGACGAGTTCATGCTTGCATCTTCCAGGTTTAGGGGGACATGATGGATCATCATAGGATAACAGACTACTTCTCAAACATTAGCATGGTAAAAAATAGCTTAAGGCAATTTCAAGCAAGCGATCTAATTATGAAAGTTGAAGGATCAACAGAGAACAGTTTTGATAGAGTAGTTTTAGCATAAAGAATGACAATATAAGTTCATAACAAATGAAAGAGTAGCATGTGCAACATTAGCAGAATTGAGGAGGCATATCATTTAGATCAACATGGTAAGCATACATGCTTAGTTTCATAACAACAAGATTATAGTAAAGCATGAATTAGCCTATAAGAGACTCAAAACTAAGAATTTAAGGCATGGAGGTCTAACAAATTCATCGAACACATGAATTACCGTAACTGATCCCAACTCCAGCACTCGAATGACTAACACATAATTTATGCACGATCATCCCACGGGGAATACTTTCATAATTCTTCAGTGTCACATAGCATTAATTTGAATGTCATCAGTTTACCAACCAGGTGAGTACCGCAATACTAACGAATTATTTGTAAGTCAAAACACAATGCGCCTTCTGAAATGCGCACCCTTCTCAAGAATTACCGAGTAGTTATAACATTCATCGAAATATCTGAAACTGACCATGCTGTCCAATATTCGTTACCTTCTTTTCAAGACTGAACTTTCACCTTGTACATGTAATTCCTAATCCCGCACAACACAACACATCTATTATCCAATCATGTGACAAGCACAAGAAACCCATTATCAACTCTGAGTCACCAGCAAATTACATACTCGGTTAGTTAGAAACCTTTATCTTGCTTCCTTCCAGGAGGAAATCACAATACACAACACGTTTCCCACACCAGTAGAAAATATCTGGTTCAAACCATGGTAGAAACCATCAAGAACCCTTTGAAATCCATTTGCACATAATCAAGCTATCAGAACTGAATTCATCCAACTCCACCAAGCCACACAAGTTGCCAAATCCGAGAGTATTGCCACCAAAACATCTGTAGAGTCTCACCACATCATAATTACCCCTATAAATACCACAACCGAAACACACTCTTAAAATACCTTATTTGAGTCTAAGGCCGTTTCATTCACCTTCCTGATACCGAAATATAAAATCCATAATGATATACAAAAATGCCACAAGTCTCGATACCATCCAACTTAAATCTCAGATTTTAGCCATAAACAAATCCGCCAAAAATTCTCAATTGTAACAAATTAATCTCGAATCCATTAGAACTTTCTCGAGAGTCACCCCCTTTGTTCAAATCCACATTATACCGCCTAAATGGGCCAAAAGACACGTTCCCCATTAGCATAACAACACTCAAAGAAGTAACCCTACTTTAATACCACTTATCAAATTCATACTCCTTGCGTACTACATCATTCACAAATAACAACTCACTCATTCCACGATTTTCATATACTCATAAAGCGCAATATATCCTGTATCTAGAAATTTCCTTACTCGAGTCATTCTCGAACTCCACCTCTGCAAGTCATCACCAATTCCCAAGTATACTTCAGACCAAAACAAAACATTTGATGCATAACCATGAATTGAATTGCCAATAGAAGGCTCCCTCACTTGGCTCAAAGCCATAGAACAAAACACTCGACAACTCATAATACCCATACTTCATTACTGCCATAATACTGCAGTTAGTTCAACGAAAATTCTTCTCAAGCTTATGCAACACCCACCATAAAATACCTTAATCATCCACTAAGTTAGCATTTATTCTTGCGACAATCAAGTAACTTTCTCAACCCGATTCAAATTCAAATCTGAACACAAATGCCCCGTTGGTAGAAAAGAAACTCTCTATTCACATCATAAGGAACACACCTATATAGATTACTGCACATGAGATAACCCACCTGCTTAGTTTCAAATCGACATCTTGTTATACCCTTTCGCAGCCACAATTACTATGAAATCATTTAATCTTTCTGAGTCCAAAACTCATTAACCAGACACGAGAATTTAATTTGGCCCAAAATTTAACAACATAAAAGATCTTTCAAAACATTCACACTCGAGATTGTACGTCACATCAAAATGAAAATAAAGCACACAATGGCCTTCCTTTACATTTCAAGAAAACACTTCTCTTCATATTCAAATCGTCTTAACACATCCCGTAGGTACATCATACTCATCACAAAGCCATTCTACCGCCCATCGAGCCACAAATTCCACCCGTAGGGACATTACCGGACATATGAGTCCAAATGTACAGGTTACAACTGAAGCTACTGAGCCTAAGCTACGGTCTAAAACTGGCCTCAAGTCCTCCAGACTAGCCCATCACCAAAATACAGAATACACATCTTGAACCCTGTTCATAGAATCACAAGCCGGCGATGCACAACTGATACCGAGAGCTCATGTGCGCATACGAATGCGTGGAAGGAATTCGAAGACTTATGTTTCAAGCTGAATCAATTTCGCACGATAGAATACAAGAAAATGAAATTTTCCTAAGGGTTCGATAGCTTCTCGATGATAAGTACAGACGTTTCCGTACCGATCCGCAAGACTCTACTAAACCTACCCATGACTCGTGAGACCTATGTCACCTAAAGCTCTGATACCAACTTGTCACAGCCCAAAATTCCAACCTGTCATGATGGCGCCTATAACGATACTAGGCAAGTCGATAATCTCAATAAATCATAATTTCTTTTAAGTTTGAAAATATAATATTTAAATACAATACATAATCCCACAAATACTGATACGAACACTCCCTAAGACCTTATGTCACTGAGTACATAAGCATATAATATGAATACAATTCTGGAAATAAATACGGTCTATAATAGTCTAAGACCAAAATATGGTAAACAGGGAGATAGGGAAAGAGAGACAAGGTCTGCAAAACACGGCAGCTACCTATGAATCACCGAAAGATCAACTGTACG